>NW_026693836.1:460000-1945625 GCF_021218885.2 Marmota monax
TGGGCCAAGGACCTGAACAGACACTTCTCAGAAGAGGATATACAATCAATCAACAAATATATGAAAAATGTTCATCATCACTAGCAATTAGAGAAATGCAAATCAAAACTACTCTAAGATTTCATCTCACTGCAGTCAGAATGGCAGCTATTATGAAGACAAACAACAGTAGTGTTAGTGAGGATGTGTGAATATGTGAATTTTGGTTGGTTGCATGTCATTTTTCTAAATCTGATTTATTCCATAAAATATTAAAGGCCAGGCTCATGATTCTAGATATTAACTTTGGATTCTGGATTGACTCAGGTATAAGTAGTTAAGTGTCACCATAATAAACAGTTGGTGAAAATAGTGATTGGGAATGTAACTACGCCATTTGTGTTTGAGTCTGTTTAGGTTTTTGTGAATAGAATGTATTAGTACATTGTACCAGTATCACTCTTTTTTTTTTCTTTCTTGGTACTGGGGATTGAATTTAGGTGCACTAGACCACTGAGCCACATCCCCAGCCCTATTTTTAATTTTATTTAGAGACAGTGTCTCACTGAATTGCTTAGCACTTCACTTTTGCTGAGGCTGGCTTTGAACTTGTGATCTTGTGGCCTCAGCCTCCTGAGCTGCTGGGATTATATGCGTGTGCCACCATGCCTAGCTCAGCATCTGTTTCTTAAAGTGATGTTGACTCATGGTAGTTTAAGTTAATAAGTGAATTTGCTTTCACTATGGAAAACTACTTTAAATTAGCCAAATACACCTCACACTTTGTATTAACAAAATCATCTGCCTGCAAGAATAGAATCCAAGTTACTTTAGTAGACAATTAATCTTAACAATTACTATCTTTTATGTTCTCATATTTAAACCCTTGCAGGATTGAAAATGTGGCCCTATATTTCCACTACTTAGTTTAATGCCTGGTATACAGTTTTCAATCAAATGACGCTAGGTTAGATCACAAATCACAACTGAATATTTTCATTAAAGCAGACTCAATATATAGATTTTTGTCATATGATTTGGCCACCAAGAAATATATTTTTGTATTATTTATTTTTCCTTTTTTTTGTGGTCCTGGGGATTGAACTCAGGGCCTTGTGCATGGAGGCAAACACTCTACTAACTGACTTATATCCCTTCCCTCTTTTTCCATTCTTGTAAGTAGCAAAATAATCTCTTCAATATTGCTTATACAACTACCCTTGACCTGGTTAGTAATTATGATCTGCATGTTCTCTTGACTGCAATTAATAGAATGGAGTCAAAAAGAGAGAGGTATAGGAAATGCTTTTTGCAATTTAATTAAAAAGTTAAAAAATTATTCTGATTATTTACTGTTGGAATGAATTATTTGCAATTTTTATATTAAGTCAAATACAAGCTAAATGAACTAAATACAAACCAATAAGAAATTATGTCCATGAGTTCAATGTAAAAACATTTATGTAAGATGTTTTTTCTCTTTGTAAGATGAATTAAAGAAAAGGGGAAATATTGTAAATATGCTGCAGGCCACCAGTTAAAAAAATAAAATAAATAAAACAAAAAGGAATGGGAGAAATCCAGTATAGTTAATACATAATGCACAGAAGGAAGATCAGCACAGAGAAGTTGAAATGAGCAATGATATCATAGAGCCTGTAACCAAGATCTATAAGTTGTAAAAATGTGTAGAGAAGATGGGAGGGGAGGGAGGGGGGATAGTAGAGGATAGGAAAGGTAGCAGAATACAACAGTTACTAATAGGGCATTATGTAAAAATGTGGATGTGTAACCGATGTGATTCTGCAATCTGTATTTGGGGTAAAATTGGGAGTTCATAACCAACTCGAATCTAATGTATGAAATATGATATGTCAAGAGCTTTATAATGTTTTGAACAACCAATAAAAAATAAATTAAAAAAATGTGTAGAGATTTTCTTTTACCTCCTTTATTTTAGTAACTTAGACATATATTTGTAAAATTTTACATAGAATAATGGTTTACTACTGTTCTTCCATTTTCAAATTTCATGAAACAATTTCAATTAAACTTTTCTTAAAAATTGAAAGAAAACCACACAATGGCACATGAATAGAGTGTAGTGATTTTCACAAGTAAGAATAAATCTGAATAATGCACATCTCATTAATTAAAATGTAAATCTCCAAAATTCAATATAACAAAAGAGTGTGATAAAAACTCCATTTTGATTGTTCATTCTTTTGGAGAACTGCTTCCTTTTGTGTGTGGAACATAGACTTCCTCAGCAAGTTCTCCTGTCTTGCAAGCCAGGTCAGTAAGAAGGTAAAACAGAAAAGTTACGAATTTCAGGTACTAACATAAATTTGGAAATGTGGGTAAAAAAGAGAGAATTGGTATGAACATTACTATTCACAGAGAAATTTCTAAAACTGTTTGAATGAATAGAATTATATGATTTAGTCATTCTACAATATATACATATGTCTAAACATCATGGTAAATTTTTAAAAAACATTGTAATCCATGTTTCTTTGCAGGTTAATTGAATGTACTGGCTTATTTAAAATATAAAGTTATGTTAGAAAAACAGGGCTTGAAATTGTTTTAACCAACAGCTACCTTCTCAAGTTTCTTTTAAATTATATTTCTTGAAAATAAAATCAGTTTTAAATTATCACTATATTTCATGTTTTTAATGATCTAATGGATTTAGTTGGTTAAATACTGTGTTTTATTATACTAATGTTATAATAATATGTATTAAATATAATATTCTATTATTATTATTATTATTATATAATAAAATCACTTATGCTATTAGTTCTATATTTAGCATCTGTGTAGATGTAAGATGCTAAGAAGTCAGGTCCCATATTGTTATTTGTATATTTCTTAGAACTCCTTCAGCAATATTAACATGGTTCATTTCTGATAGTGATTACAGATGGAGTTGGAATTTTTAAAATAATAATTACATTTGTGTTTCAGAGATGTAGTTTTGAGATCTCCCTACTGAAAAGTGATAAATTATATATCTGAACATTTTGCTTTGTGGTTTCTTTCTGAAGGTGTTTTAGTGTTAACCTCCAGACAAAAGATTTCATTCATCAGATCTATGATATAAGCCTCTCTTACTGTAGTGTATCAAAAGACAATAACACAGGTATGTGATGTATAGGTATACTGAAAATCTAAAGTGTCAGAGAGTTCATCAGAGAATAAACTGACAGTGGAAAAAAATATCTCACTAGTTGACAAGAAAAGTGATGAAGAGTAGAGAGCTAGGTTGGAAAGTACCTGAAGGAGGATTATGACTCTGCCCTTCCCTGCCCTCGGATCCCAGAGAAGGTCACAATACCTCTGTTGCTCCTGTAATTTAAGAGCCATTGGTATATTAAGCTAGAAAGTCACATACTACTGCCTGAACATTGCTTTTTTGGGTGACAGGAGACGAAGGAATCAAATCAATTGCAATAATGTGAAAGGAATAGCACCCGTGGATGGGGGAAAAATAGTGGTTTGACTGATAAGAAGCTGAAAGGGAATTCCTGGTTGCTTTCTAGTATGTAGAAATAGTATGTGCAGTGAACTTTCAGGAAATTCTAATAGGTTAAATGCTGAAAAAATTGAACCCTAAAATCTTGATAATTTTTTCTTTCCTCCAATAAATTATTCCATGTTGTTGGATTATTTGAAAAACTTTTCAAACAGAGGACACCCTGTGGTTTTTAGAAATCTATTTCTAGCCTATGGGCATATTTTCTATCAGTTAAATCAACATGTAAAACATTTGACAAACATGCCTATTTTATATTTTAATTAGTACATTTTCAAGTACCATGAAGAATATTCAAGATAGTCAATTTACGAAGGGACAAGTTTCGTTTGGGCTCACTGTGTTGGAGGTTTCAGTCCAGGGTTGCTTCTCCACATTGCTTTAGGCAAAGCTGAACATCATGGCAGGGAGCATGTGGCAGAGCAAAGCTGGTAACCTCACAGTGGGAAAACAAACCAAGGAAGAGGAAGGGGCTGGGGTCCCATAATATCTTACAAAGGAGTCGCTCCCAGTAACCTTAAGACCTGACACTAGGCCCTACCTCTTTCAGGTTTAACCACTTTTCTTCTCTCTCTCTCTCTCCCTCTCTCTCTTTTTTTTTTTTTTTTTTTGTATCAACACATACTTTTCAATCATACCTCCCTAAGAACAAAGCCTCCAAAATATGGGTGAGGGGTATTTAAGATTCAAATTATTGCAGTTTCAAGCAATCTCAGGAACACCAGACTGGGTCATACAATACTCATAAATATCATATAAAATTAATATATTGGAATATAACTTATAAAAGATCACGATTCTCATCCTACAGGTATCACTTTGAAGGAATGACAGAACAGAAGATAACTGATTAATATATACCCATGAAAAAAAATTAACAACTGAAACATGATCTTTATGTCCCTTTGACTCCTGTTTCTTAATAATTTCTCTCTTAAATAATATGCTTTGTAGATATACTATGGTGTGGAGAAGGAGTGGATAATTAGAAAAAAATATTGTGACTAGATATCTTAAGGAGGGTTTTTCAACAGTATTGCCATTGGCCTTGTAGGTTACACAATTCTTTGTTGTGGAAAGTCCATTTTCTGCATTGCAAGAGGTTTAGCAACATCCCTCCCCTTTCTCCACTTGATACTAAGAATGCCTCCACTCCAGACCAAGCCTAGCTGTTCATGTTAGTCAATAGCCCTAAACATGTCTGCCAAATATATTCTTGGAGAAAATATTGCCCTGGATGAAAGCAGCAGACTAAGATGATTATAGCTATTGCATTTTACTTCCCAGTGATTGATTTAGAAATAATAAACCAATCTAATTTGCTATAAGACATCAACTCATGAAAGCAAAGAGGGAAATAGTTTTGAGCTCTACAGAATAATATCCAGGTTGTGATTCTTTAAGTTGATCAAGATTAAACTTCACCAAGCTTCAATTATTTTTATCCATAAGTGAAAATAATAATGCCTATGTCATAGACTGCTATGGTGATTAGAAAAAAAAACATATAAACTTTTTACCAGATTATCTGAAATACAGTATTCTACTACTAAACACTAATACCTTAGAAGGTGAAATATGTCTAATTATGAGGATTCTAGTAGTAAATGCTTTTTAAAAAACTGTATAAGAAAACATTAATACTACATCAAAGTTAAATTCCCTGATATCTCAAAAACAGATATACTTTATTTTACTGAAATGCAAATAGTTTGATTTTATAATTAATATTGTATTGCTAAACAATTATAACTTTAATAGAAACATATCAGAGTGGAGATGATGAAATACTTGCATTTTTGGAATATGAGTTTTAGGAGTTCACAAGAATTTTTTCCTAGGCTCATAAACTGAAACCAATAACATAAGAATTCTGCTATAAAAATTGTTCAATTACACTAAAAATCAATGACTGTGTGTTGCATAGTTACACTCTTAAAATCCAAGAAGTGGAGCAAGACTTACTGCCCCAGTAAGTCTTTACACCTCTCTAAAAGTGATTGTTTATTCTTCAAACCGCTAAGTAGGAAAAAATTTATTTATTGGTCACAGATACATTAAAAAGGAGAACAAAATCAATCAGGAACATATTCATAGCAAAATACATTACTATTTAATATGCTGGATATTTGGCAGATTCTGTACTTCTAGTTCTTGCTTTGTGTAAGTGGAGAGGAGGGTAACACAGAACACCACCTTGATTCTTATAGTCATCTGTTGTTCAAGGGGAAGCAGTGATCTTTTCACACTTATTCTTTTAACTTTAAGGGTAGGGACTTCAAAGAAAGGAAGATGGGTCAATATGAAGAATGGAACAACAACAAAAAAAGAGATGAAACTGACAGGGAGGCAAAACTAAGACTCACAGAGAAACAGGAAAAAGGAGAGAGAGGAAAATAGCTGCTCCTGTTTCCCATTGATCTTCGTTGTCATTTGTAGCCATGTGAAAATGTTGATGCTTGTGATTCGCAAGATGATGTTATGTTTACAAAGGTATAGTCAGATTTGGAACATCTGCATCATGCCACTTGTATCAGCTCTTAGATAAAATTAAGTGGCAATTTATTTTGGCATGAATGGTGAATAAAACTAGGCTTGGGATTCACAAATCATCTTCTCATTGAGACTCCTGTGCACACCCGCATCTTAGCAACACCCCAGTTGCACATTGAGTGGTCAGGGAGAGCAGCATCATGTGGGGCTGCTTGGCTACCCATGCTTTCTCCATTGCCTCCTTATTCTCTTATTATTACATGTTCATAAATGTGAATTTTTCTCTCCTCTAAACAGAAGGGACTAGAAGCCTTACTGAAAAGCAGTGAAGAATGTTAAGAGTTTCAGTAGAATTTGGTTTATTATCAGTTGTATACGGACTAGTTATTAGTGACAAGTAGATAATGATGTGCTTAACCTATCATTACTGAACCATTTGGATTTGTTAACTCCAAAGTGAATTTGAGTTACTGAGAGAAATCTCATTTTTTAGTTTTATCATTAATTCAAATTTATATGAAAACAAGTTAAACATATTTAGTTAAATTTGAAGCAATAGTCTCCTTGGTAGACCTTACTGCTATCTAAATCATCTAAGCTTGCACTCATGACTGGAAATAACTTAAATAGATTCTGGTTAATTGTTATTATGTGGGAAATTAAAAGTTCTTGGTTAATGTGGTATTATATTATTGCCTTTATGGTACTTTGTACATCCAGATTTTATTTCTTTTTACAGATGTACTTGGATCTTTGGAAAATTATCTTAATATTTTATAATTGAGATGTTGTTTTAAAAAAGATTGTTAGTAAAAATAGTATATGGATATTTTACCACATTTTTTCCAATTATTCTAGGTCATTATAAAGATCCATTATATTTAATGAGAAGATGAGATTCTTTGGTGAATATATTTTATATTTTAATATGATCTATTAAAATTAGAAATTTATAAAAACATAATCCAAAGTGAGTTCTGTGGTTCTTCCATATTTTCTTAATTTTCTCAGCTGAATGTCCAATTCTCATTTGTTTCTATTGCTATATTAAACTGTCAAAATTTCTAGACATGTTTCTTCTCAACCAAATGCAAGATAATTGTTCATATGGAAGCATAATATAACACATATTAGAATCCTAAAATCCATTAGCAGTTCCTTCAAATAAATTTCAAAGAAATTAGTGAAAGATATTATATGATTTATATACACATGTTGATTCTTTCTTTTTTCTTTTTTTTTTTGAAAAGACAGATGCTTTTCTTTGTTTATAATAGTAGCAAAATGTTAGAGCAGTAAGAACAAAGTGACTTTTTCCCTGGAGAAATGGGGGAGCGGAAGGAAGAGACACAGCAGAAATAAAAAGGAAATAAAGAAATGATGAAAGGAAGAAAGGGAGGAAAATAAAGAAGATTAAAAAGGTGGAATGAATAACAGAGGAGAGGAAGAAAAGGAAGAAGAATTTAGAAATGGAAGAAAAAGAGACAGGGTAGGAAGAGGGAAAGGAAGGAGAAAGAAGCAGAAGAAGTAGAAAAGAAAGAAGAGAAGAGAAAACAGATAAAAGAAGGAGGAATTGAAATAGGGCAACTTCAGTGAAACCCACAGAATTAGGTG
Organism: Marmota monax; assembly: GCF_021218885.2. Classification (NCBI taxonomy): domain Eukaryota; kingdom Metazoa; phylum Chordata; class Mammalia; order Rodentia; family Sciuridae; genus Marmota; species Marmota monax. Next base: position 467,628 of record NW_026693836.1, read on the forward strand.
GGCTGAGGGTCCTAAAAGGGAGAATAAATACTCTCCTCTGAGCTGGATTATCACTCTAGGATCTTGATCAACTGGTTTTTCTCTTTAACTATAAAAGTAGATGAATAAGAAGAAGAGCAAGAGATATGATCTCAATATACTACCCCAAATTGTTAGCCAGTTCTCTTTTGATTTCTAAATTATGCCTATATTGAACTTAATGATTAGAATCAACTTATTGGGGAATAGTCCGAGAAGGGCAATAGCTGGGTCAAATGGTGGTTCCATTCCCAGCTTTCCCAGGAATCTCCATACTGCTTTCCAAATTGGCTGCACCAATTTGCAGTCCCACCAGCAATGTACAAGTGTACCCTTTTCCCCACATCCTCACCAGCACTTGTTGTTGTGTGACTTCATAATAGCTGCCAATCTTACTGGAGTGAGATGGTATCTTACGGTGGTTTTGATTTGCATTTCTCTGACTGCTAGAGATGGTGAGCATTTTTTCATGTACTTGTTGATTGATTGTATATCCTTCTCTGAGAAGTGTCTGTTCAGGTCCTTGGCCCATTTGTTGATTGGGTTACTTGTTTTCTTATTGCTTAATTTTTTGAGTTCTTTGTATACTCTGGATATTAGGGCTCTATCTGAAGTGTGAGGAGTAAAGATTTGTTCCCAGGATGTAGGCTGCCTATTTACCTCTCTTATTGTTTCTCTTGCTGAGAAAAAAACTTTTTAGTTTGAGTAAGTCCCATGTGTTGATTCTTGTTTTTAACTCTTGTGCTATGGGTATCCTATTAAGGAATTTGGAGCCCAACCCCACAATATGTAGATCGGAGCCAACATTTTCTTCTATCAGACTCAGAGTCTCTGATTTGATATCAAGCACCTTGATCCATTTTGAGTTAACTTTTGTGCATGGTGAGAGAAAGGGATTCAGTTTCATTTTGTTGCATATGGATTTCCAGTTTTCCCAGCACCATTTGTTGAAGATGCTATCATTCCTCCATTGCATGCTTTTAGCCCCTTTATCGAATATAAGATAGTTGTAATTTTGTGGATTGGTTTCTGTGTCCTCTATTCTGTACCATTGGTCCACCCGCCTGTTTTGGTACCAGTACCATGCTGTTTTTGTTACTATTGCTCTGTAGTACAGTTTGAAATCTGGTATCGCTATACCTCCTGATTCACACTTCCGGCTTAGAATTGCTTTTGCTATTCTGGGCCTTTTATTTTTCCATATGAATTTAAGAGCATACTATAGGGATACTGCTACATCAATGTTCATAGCAGCACAATTCACAATAGCTAGACTGTGGAACCAACTTAGATGCCCTTCAATAGACGAATGGATTAAAAAATGTGGCATTTATACACAATGGCGTATTACTCAGCACTAAAAAATGACAAAATCATGGAATTTGCAGGTAAACGGATGGCATTAGAGCAGATTATGCTAAGTGAAGCTAGCCAATCCCTAAAAAACAAATGCCAAATGTCTTCTTTGATATAGGGAGAGCAACTAAAAATGGAGCAGGGAGGAAGAGCATGAGAAAAAGATTAACATTAAATAGGGACTAGAGGTGGGAGGGGAAAGGGAGAGAGAAGGGAAATTGCATGGAAATGGAAGGAGACCCTCACTGTTATACAAAATTACATATAAGAGGATGTGAGGGGAAAGGGAAAAAATCAAGGGAGAGAAATGAATTACAGTAGATGGGATAGAGAGAGAAGATGGGAGGGGAGGGGAGGGGGGATAGTAGAGGATAGGAAAGATAGCAGAATACAACAGTCACTAGTATGGCAATATGTAAAAACGTGGATGTGTAACCGATGTGATTCTGCAATCTGTATACGGAGTAAAAATGGGAGTTCATAACCCACATGAATCAAATGTATGAAATATGATATGTCAAGAGCTTTGTAATGTTTTGTTGAACAACCAATAAAAAAATCAACTTATTGATTGTTAATATTCATTCATGTACCCTTTCTCTCTTTTCTTTGCAAGAACTTTCAACATTCTGGCTAAAGATAGAAAATTTTACTTTCCTAGACCTCAATTTTATGTTCAGTAGATTGCTAATGAAGATTGTATCCAAACATTGGGATTGGCATCATCCTGTAAAGAGAGCTTTGGAAGTTTGAGAAAGCTTCAATGTAAGCAAAAGAATTGGTTCTGTGTGGTCTGCCTGGATGTTAAAAAAATCAAGCTGTTCCCTTTATTATCTCTTTACTTCAGCAGATTTGTTTACTGTATTTAATGATACTATTAACATTGACATACTAATACACAAAATATAATCTACTGACTCTCTGTCCACATGTAATAAGTATGCATGAGACAACAAAGTACAGGTGGACTAAGTACTTTATTATAACAACCTAAGTGTATCTCAAAGTACAGCAAGTGAAGTTGAAGCACACAGATGTAATTGGAGGCCTCTTAGTAGTAGAGCCTCCTAATCCCTCAGGTACCTAAATCTTGCAATCTGTTGCATGAAAAAGAATGTCAAAGAACAAATGAGAGAGAAGAGAGAATAAGAAGAGGAAATTTGGGTGTACAAACTCTGAAGTAATGTAGATTCCCAGGGACCAGGTGTCAAGAAGTGATTACGAAAAGAGCCCAAATAGGGCACAGACCCATTATGCTTATTCAGATGCATAAAAAACAAGATTAACAAATAAGATCATTAAACATTAGATTTATGCTTCCAAAGCAAGCAAGCAAGCAAACAAACAAACAAAAACGCTTCATTCTCTTAGAATTTTTGCCCAGTGAATGTTTGGAGTCAGGGTACCTAAGAAGTTTGTAACTAGATGTTACCATAGGGAGATGGGGTTAATAATTCCCTTTTTCATATATTCCAATATTAACATTTCTGTTTGTATTTTGAGCAGAAACAGGGAACACTATGTAGGAGACTTTAAATATCTTCCAATATTCTGAGATGGTCTTTTACTTTATAACTTCTGTATAGAATGGATTCCCCAAGTTGTACAGAGGTAGACTGGATCTGGGGTGAAAATTTGAAGTGGCTTGGGCCCCTGACTTTTGATTACTGTTGCCAGAGACATCATGTTGAATTGAGAGCTACTCTGGAAACTAATTAGTTCGTTGGGAGACAAATTGAACTTTGCAATTAAAAGGTAATAGGAAATGTTTCCATTGTATTAAACTAATGGCTACATTTTAATATATTATGTGACTCAGGGTCATATATTATCTAATATTGTCACATATTGACTTCTGTGCATAATATATTGCTTAGCATAATACTCATAAACAAAGAGTAAAACATAAGTGCTATAAAAGACAGAGAGATCAACCCTTTCTTTCATTACTTGGTACAGCATTATACAACATTCTGATATAACACTTTTTTTCAGTTATTTGCTTTTGAGGGTTACTTTTCAATGCATTCAAGTTGGGTCAACTCAAAATTTTCAGAGATGTATCTAGGAGTTTGAAATATAATTAGTACAGACAGAAAAGTATTTCAAAGGTGGAAATGTACTGACCCATTTCCTCATCTCTCTGAGGGTCATTGCTGCAATTATGATGACTAATCAAATGCCCTTACCTCATTTGAGACAGTAAAATACAAGGGCTCCACCATGTTCTTCAATACCAATAATAAATGGCAAATTGTCCCAATTTTTTAGTACATTTTTTTAAAATTCACAGTGGCACATATTATATTTATTATAGTTATCTAGAATTATTTTTTCTAAAAAAGGGTCCCATAGATCTAATGGGAGAAACATAAACAATAAAAATCCCCCAAGAGAAAGGAAATTATCATTAAATACAGGGTGTCTACTTAGGTGTTTTCAAAGTTATAAAGGAAATGTTATCCAAGCCTTTCTGTGAACATGAGAGTAAATATTCTGCAGAATATGGGAGACCATTATTTATATCCAGGACTGCTCATTACTAAAGTCAATATTCTTGGGTTCTGGATTTGCTATATATGAAATGTTAATAATTATATTTGTGGAGAATTGATAAATGGTTTGTAAGCATAAATTATTTACACTGAATCTAGGTTTTATTTGTATTTAATCAAAACCTGTTGCTGTCTTAGCTTTATATGGGGTTGTTTTGAAAAGATATTATTTTCCCAGAAGGTGACATTAGGATCAGGCTCTATTTATCCTTTTCCATATTCCCAAGTAGATCAATAAAAATGAATAATTTAAAATATTTAAAATGAATATAGTAAGGAAGTTTCAGAAATGTATTGAATCTATCCCCCCCCCTTGATTTTTGGTGTATTTTCTGCTTACAATTATATACAGGACTTAAAACTTCATCTGCCCCAAAGAGTTTCATCATCTCTGTTTGCATTTTGAGCAGAAACAGGAAAGAGTATGTGGGAGACTTTAAATATCTAAACAACAAGAGAAAATTCTTCCTTTCCCTGTAACATTTTCACTCTAGTTAGAAAGGGAATGTGACAGAAATCCAAGATTAGACTGAAACAACAGTGAGAAACAAAAAGAAGAATTATGGTTACCACATACAAAACCAGAAAACATGAAAAGTGGTAGTAATTGGAGAAATAGACAATAGAGTGGGGAAATTCAAGGGCCAAAATGAACATTTAAAAGTGTATAAAGACTAGTAGAGTATATATATTTGTATTTTCATCTGACTGCTGCTTCTGGAAAAAGAGATTACATCTGTTTTCTTAGAATACTACTGCTCCATCAAAGCACTGAGGTATATAGTCAGCAAAAATATCAAGTTGATTTTGGTGTATGCATCATCCCAGTTATTTTTGCAAAGTCCCTAACAAAATTATATACAACTGAATTCATTCAAAATATCCACCACATTAGTAATCAAAGGATTTATGCTATTCATCCCTCTTAAAGAAAAAAGTTAAACTTTAATAATTAAAGTTTTGAAAGAGAATTTTTAAATTGAGCATATGTGACTATAATATAATCAGATCTTGGTCTCAAGTGCTACCTTGTGTACAAAATAAATATCCACTTATATTTATTTGATAAAATAATAGTAATTTGATCATGAGGTATGCAAAGAGATGATCTGTTGAACTCTTCACATCTATCAGGATTTAAAGATTCATGACCATGAACGATATTGTTGAAATGTAATGTGAGATGGAAGAGAAGACTCCAAGGCTGCTTGACCTTGAGACCTCAGACTGCATAACTGGTGTCAAATGGTGCCCAGGCTGAACTTCTTCCTTCAGATTACTAGCAAGACACAGAGGAGGTGGTGTCCATATTCCAACCACCACTTGTACTCCATGTGCCAGTATGATTGAGGCAAACTCCCAGTAGCCTCTAACACCCCCTGCCAGATTTCAGGGACTGGTTTCTCCTTCCCCACATTTTTTAAATAAGGTTTCTACAAAGGGACAGCCATTGGTTTGCAGTTTCCTGTTTTCTAATCTGAGCAGAAGGCAGGGAATATCAACTGAAATTTGTTGGATGGGCTTGGTTATTTTGTTTTTAATTCAGTAACTGGCTTGTATAATATTTTCTTTCTATTTTTCTGAATCATTTTGTGTTAAAAGCCAAATAGATACCTTTTTTTAAGAAAAATGTAATGTGGTAGGTGCTTTTTGCAATGCAACTTTGAAACTTCTCTATCAATTATAGAGGCTCTTTCCTCATCCCCTTGAATCTGTAACTTACACTAACTAATAGAATAAGAATGAAAGGAAGGCATGGCAGTCCTGAGCCTAGACCTTTGGAAGTGGTGTGTGCTGCACTTTCATTAGGACCCATGAGCAAACATGCAAACAAATCTTGGCTAGCCTGCTGTAGGATGAGAAATCATGTATACAACATCAGGTCTTTCCAGCTGAAGGTATCTTAGATGAGTCAATCTGCAGTAAATAACTGGCTAAGCAGAGAACCATGAGCGAGACTAGTCAATACCTGGCAAACCTGGCACAGACCAATGGAACTATCCAGTGAATTTACACAGTTGCAAGTTATGAGCATCGTTGGTAATTTTATGCAGCAATTAATAATGATTACCGATTGAAGAAATTTTAACTGATGATTCAAATTTGATGGCAAAATAATTGAGGCCAGTAAACAAAATTTTCATGTCATTCCAGGCTTTGACTTTTATCTTTGTTCAATGAGGGAGCCACTTTAGAATATTTTAGCAAAGGAATAAGAGGGATTGGCTTTTTGTACTACTATCATCTTGGCTTCTGAGCTGAGAAGATACCTGAGAGACAATGGCAGAAGCTGGAAGATGAATCAAGAATCTTTAGCATTAATCTTGTTGAAGAATAGAAGTGGTATGGACCAGGATAGTAGCAGTAAGGAACAGTAGGGAACTGGTTATGTTTTAAACATATGTTTGTGTTATGTTGCTTATGTTTTATGTTTATGATCCTGTTTTTCAGGGTTGAAGGAGTTGTATTGGATTCACTATTGAATATGAGGGGAACTACCTTGCTTGGGGGTCTGAACAGGAAGTGACTATTCTATTCTCAAATTACACGAACTTAAAATACACAGTAATCAATGTCAAATCATAAGAATAGCTTTGATTATCTCTACAATAAGAAGAGCTGTTATTCTGTTGTTGGATATGGCAGGTGATTTTTAGAATATTAGTGTTTAGATACAGCTGAAAAGCAAAGAGATTTATAAGGGATTGAGATGAATTTCAATCTCCCCCCTTTCTCCATAACTGTTCAGTGACTGTAAACTGTTAATAATTCATTTTGATCATTTGAGGTACTTTATATTTGAAGACTGCATATAATGTACTGATTAAATCACATTATGTGTAGCTGGGTGAATATATTATTAAACAAATTGCCCCTTTCCATAACCATGAACTGTGCATCTGTAGCAAATGGTGGAACATTTTAATAAGGAATAGTGTAATTATATTATGGTCATTACTTTTTGCAGGCTTATTGACCTCATATTGGAGGTGAATATCTTTCAATGAAGATCTTTATTGTAAAGGAAGGGTTTTAAAGTTATAGTCAGTACTCATAATTCACTGAAAATACCTCTGCTTAGAAAATAAGGGAGTATTAAGGAGGAGCTTTTGGAGAAATTATGGAACTTCAAAAGAGTAAATCACCAACTATCCTTTTATGTTCCTCAGGAATAGCTACATTGGTGTATCTCTATTTATCTGTACAGTTATCTATTTTGCTTTGAAAGAAAAAAATGCTATACAAATAAATCAAGACAGATTCTTCTCTTTCAAATGTTAGATCAAAAGAAAATGCTTAGTATGTGGAAGATACTTGGAATTCTCTGACCCTTGCCTCCAGTCGTTTGTAGAGACTCAGTACTGATCATGGAAAGGACCCCAGCTGAACTTTCAATTTAATAAAATTCAAAGGGGCTTTTAAAATGTAATTGATAAAATCATTTTGACTATTCAAATGTATGACATCACTATAACTTCTAATGAGTTCAAATTGAGTGTGTAAAATCAAAGGGACTAAGTTGAATTTCAAAGATAAGAGATTAAAAAATAAGAATTTGCACACTGGTAAGATGTTTGAATTTTGTCTATGCAGATTTAAATGATGATTCTTTGATAATCAAACAAATTTCAGTCAAATAGGATAAAATGGAAATTATAACATGGTAATACATTTTGGTTTATAGAGAAATATCAAAAAGTGATAGTACTAAGCAGATATCTGAATGCAAATAACAGATAAAGAATATTCTTACACAAAAAGTCAGTAAATCAAGTGCTAGGATACTTTAATAGAAACTAGGATAGTAATTTTCCTTCTCTGAGAGTGAGAACTTTTGACACCTCAGAATGGGCATAGAATAATGAGTAATTCTCCACCTTGAGTGTATTTAATAGTCACTTCACTCACTTTTAAATTATATAAACACATAAGCAACAGTTAATACTCCCCAAGGTGATTCTAATGTACAGCCATGGTTGAGAAATACTTAAGGAGAACACCAGGAAGATTTTTAAAAATGGCTTCATGTATTCCCACCATTGTAAACCACTCAGCCTAACTGGCTTCTGTTAAATATTTTATAGAGGAGCTTTGAATTTCAATCAAGGTGACTTATTTTTAGATTCCTTTAATTAGAATATTCTTCTCTAAGTTGGAGAAGTAAGTAGTAAGTTGCAAAGTTACTAAAGTTTGGACCCCAGTATTGCAAACAAGAGAAAACAAAATGAAAATGATTCTTTAATTCAGTTCAACTTGACAGACATTTATTACTTAAACTGCTGGATTTTAGTCACTATGTTATTTGGGGGGAAAATAAGACACTCTTTTTGTGATAAGTTGAATTATTGGAGACTGCTATGGGGCAGACCACTCAGAAAATATACCAAGTCCATTTTGTCTGAATTGGAGAGTCTTTATTTAGTTGGCCGGTGACTGCTCCCTGCTGGACCTATAACTGTCTCTGCAAGGAACAGCCTTGAGACTAAGCATTTCAGAGTCTTTAAAGGCAAAAACCACAAAAACCACATCAGGGTTGAAGTAACTGCAAGCAAGCAGGGGTACAGAAGTTAAATTGAGCAGTTGGTGAAACAATGTATTGCCTGTAATCATATTTTCATTCTGGGTATATTCTGTATTTTCCACAGGAATTTCCATGATCATAAGCCCAAGGAAGTGGGTCAAAATGACCTTAGTTGAGTACAAGTTAAAGAATTATTACTGACATTTAGACAATCAATCTCTGACAGGGCACATTGCCGAATTAAAATGGGAACCAATGAGAGAACAATTTACATTGTATAAAAATTGGCATTTTGTGTTGCTAAACAAGCTATGCTAAGCAACTATTGATAGGTATAGAGGTGAGGTATTTCCATGGGAGAAACATTCCTTATATGACAGGAGTCTCAGGGTAAAATGAAGTCTGTTTGGTCATTGCCCATATAGCCTGGTTCATAAAAGAGACCATTTTACCCCTACCTGCATTCATACCCTTACCAAACCTTTATCATGTTGAATGCACTGTTTGGCCATTGACTTTGGACTTAGTTTAATGACTTGATTTAGCCATTGGCATGCAATGGACATGATGGTGTGGCAGTTTCCAGACTAGAACTTGAGAAGCTTTGTGTGTTGTCTCTTTGCCTTCTTGTGCCTCTGCCATCATCATGTAAGAGTCTTAGGTGGATTGCTAGTTTCTCAGAAGGTGAATAAATGTGGATTCAGCCAATCTTTCAGAAGAGAGAGAATAAATGATGCTGTTTGGGGAGTTGTTCATTAGGTAGGCTTATCATATGAATCATTATCTTTTATTCTCTGAAGAACTTGTAAACTGTAGGAGAGACATGATGTGATAATTTCCATGCATCTTAGTTATACACTGCCCCATCATTTTCATTAATAATATCTTGCAACACAGTTCCTAGCATAGGGTTAATTGATCACTGGAATGTATTATGTTTTATAGTAGTTGTGCTTCAGATAAGATATCTGTAAAAAAATTTTCTAGAAAATTTATGATAAAATTTCTAGTTGTAAATACTGCCAAAAGTGAATAATTGCTTAAACCTTTATTTTATTTAAATTTATATACATATATATGGTACATATGAGTTATCACATGTCTAATATATCCCATATAGATTTCATAGAAATAGTAAAAACAATCATTCATATATAAATACATACAAACACACATATGTATACACACACACACATCCACATAATATCCTGAACAGCTAAAGGAATCTTGAACAAGGAAATTATAGATAGATGCATCACATTTCAATTTTAAATCATAGCATAAATTCATAGTAATCTAAATAGCATTGTACTAGCATAAAAAAAGACACATGGACCAATGGACCAGAATAGAGATACCAGAAATAAAACCCATGCATACATGGAAGTAACTTTTTACAAAGGCCACCAAAATATAAAATGGTTAAAGGATAGACCTTCCATATATGTTATACACACAAAAAGGATAAATCTGGAGTCTTGTCTTATACCAATTACAAAAACCAATTAAAAAATGCATTAAAGACTAAAGATAAAACTTCATACCATAAAACTAGAAGAAAGCAGAGAAAAAAAGCTTCTAAACATAGGTCTGGGCAATTATTTTTTTTGAGGGGGTTATCAAAAACATAGATAAACAAAACAAAACAAAAAATAAAAATGCCCCCCCCCCCAAAAACAAAGAACTGAAAACAAACAAGCAATCCTCAGTCAAAATAAAAAGTTTCAGCAAAGCAAAACAAACAGATAATAACATGAAAAAGCAAAATATAGAATGAAAGAAAATATTTGTATACCATATATCTGATTAGAGGATAATTCCAAAATAAGGAAGTTGTCCCCCCACACCAAATAACCCAATTTTAAAAGTCGGCAATGTACCTCAATAGACATTTTTCCAAAAAAGCCATAAAACACCTATCAGGAAATACAAATCAAAAGTACAATGAGAGATCTCCTCACACATTTTAGAATGGCTATTTCCCCAAAGTCAAAGGACTACAAGTTTGTAGAGAAATTGGAATCCTAGGCACTGTTGATGGGAATGTAAATTGGTACAGAAATTACAATGTGGCAGTTCCTCAAAAAACTAAAAAATAGAACTTTAATGTTATCCAGCAACCCACATCTGGGTATATAACCAAAGGTAATAAAATTACAAAGCTCTTGGCACTCAGGTTTATTTAAGCATTATTCACAGTAATCAAGACAAAGAAACAACCTAAATGCCCATGTACAAATGAGTAGTGCTTGTTTTCTTTCTCTCTCTCATTCTCTCCCTCTCCCTTTCTCTCTTTCTCTCTCTGTCTGCCCCCTCAACACACACACTGGAATATTCACTGGAATATTATCAAGCATTAAAAAAGAAAGAAATCTTGGCATTTGCAGCAGCATCAATGGACTTGGAGGGCATTATGCTAAGTGAAATAAAACAGGCACAGAAAGATAAATGCTGTATGATCTCACTTATCTGTGAAACCCAAATAATTCAAATTCAGAGAAACAGGGTAGGGAATCGCGGGATCAAGAAGTGGGAACAATGGGGAGATATTGGTCAAAGGGTACAAAATTTAAGTTATAAGAAGAATGACTTTGGGTGATTTAATGTACAATGTGGTGACTAGAGTTAATATTACTGTTATAGTTTAGATATCCGGTATCCCTCAAAAGCTCATGTATGAAACAATGCAGGAACATTAAATGGTGAAATAACTAGATTATGAGATCTGTAACCTAATAGTGGATTAATCCACTGATGTGGATTAACTGCATGGTAACCATAGGCAGGGAGGTTGTGGCTGGAAGAAGTATATCAGTGGAGGCATGATTTTTGAATACATATTTTGTCCCTTGTGAGCAGAGTTTTTTTCTGGCTTCCTGGTGGCCAAGTCCTGAGCTGCTTTTCCCCCACCTTGTTCTCCTACCATGATGATCTGCATCATCTTGGACCAGAGCATAGAACTGGCCATCAATGTACTGAGACTTTTGAAATGGAAAGCCCCAAATAAACTTGCCTCTATGTTGTTCTCATTGGGTCTTTTGGACACAGTGACAAGAAAGCTGACTAACACAATTACTGTATTGTAAGACAATTACTGAACACATACTTGAATGTGTTCAGGAAACAGATCTTAGGTGTTCTCATCACACTTAAAAAATGGTGACTGTGAAATGATAGAAGTGATAACTAACATGTTTGTTGTGATTATTTCACAATTTATGCATAAAGTCATCACATTATACCTTAATAATATACAGTTTTATTTTACAAAATTTTATTTTTCAATAAAGTCAGAAAAGTAGGATTATATGTGTCTCACTAAGTAAATGCACACATATATACATACATGAAATAAAAGAGCTCCAAAAATATGAAGAAAATGAACTTGTTTTATGAACTAGCTGATGGTCTGTGCTGGAGATGTTTCATATACACTTGAGGAGAGTAAGTACTCTGCAGTTTTGAGTAAAGTATTGTGTGTACCACGTGTACCATATGTTACCTTTATTTGATTCACAGTAATATCTGAATCCTCTGCTTACTTGCAGATCTTTAAAAGCTAGTTGTTGTATTCATTAATGAATATGGGATGGTGAAGATTCCAATTTTGGAGTCTCATTATTCATTTTAATTTTGTTTTTATATATTTTGGAACTAAGTTTCATGCATATATATTGATAACTATTCCTTGATTGTCAGCCTTTCAATATAATGTCCTTATTTCTAGCATCAGGTCTTACTTAATGTTTCTTTTGTATGACTTTTTTTCAGCTATTTTCACTGACATTAACTATACCTGTATTTTGTAATGTGACTAATATGTTATCCCACTTCTTTTGTTACTCTTTTTGTGGTGTACCCTTTCCCATTATTGCACTTCCAAACTATTTGTGACGTTAGATGTGAAGCATTTTTAAAAATTCCATCGTCCTGATCTCTGCATTTACTTGAGATTTCAATTTACATCTGAAGCATTTATTAATAGGGAAGGTCGTGTGCCATTTTGTTACTAGTTTCTATAGGTTTCATTGTTTTTTTTGTTTCTTAATTCAACCCCTACTTCATCCTGACATATTCAATTGACTCTTCATAGTGTATCATTTTGAGACTTCTGAAATGATAGCTTTCTGTAATTTTTTTAGCCAGACCACTGCAACGAGCCTTAGCCATACCTCTTATTAGTGTAGAGCCTAAAGGTCAGGTAAGGTTGAAACTTAGTGTCAGAGTCTGTAAACAAGTCAAAATAACACCTGGCATTTTGCCAGGGGAATGTTAGAGTTCGTAAACAGGTCTGGATGGTGCCTGGCAAAATGCCTGAGGGAGTGGTTTGAGAAGTAACAAAAGCGAGCCATTAAGTGTGGAGATTCCTTATTGGTTGACTGATGTATCTAGTTTATGCTAATAAGATAAGCTGTGTGGAATGTATAAATACTGCTCCTGTCCTGCAATAAACGGCTCCTACTCCTGCTGTATCAACGTACACAAGTTATTCGTCACCCCCCGGTTATTTTGCTGCAGCCGGACTGCGGCAGATGGTGGCCCGTACGGGGAGCCCCGGGACACTTGGGGGTAAGTGACGAGAAAAAAAGCTGCCCATCCATAGATAGGACGGGAGCAATCTGCTCGTCCCTAGGCAGATAGGGCGAGAGGAAAAATGGCCATTTCGAGAAAATGGAGAAGATTGATACAGTATGTTTGTGTCTTGTTTTGTCTCAGTGTATTGTATTGTCTTTGTGATGAAAATATGGAAGGGGTGAGAAGTAAATTACTAAGGGAAGAAGGCACCCCAGTGGAACCAAGAATAGTTAGGGCATGTGTCGATAAGAGCCCAGGAACTCTAGTCAGAAAGAAAAAGAAAGTTCAGAAGAAGAAGGATTATCAGGAAAAACATTGCAGCAAAAGGCTATTACTAAATACTTTTCGTTACCGGAGGGTGCGTGAAACGGAGAGGCGGCTGCCGAGTGTGCAAGCCGGTCACAGCGCAACAAGGATTTTCCAAGAGGCGGCGGCGACTGGCCCTTCCCTGCCTCCTGGCCGGGGAGCTGGCTCTTCCACTGCTGCGAGCCCAAATCTAGACCTGACTTGGGGGCACAGTCTCGCAGGCTCTTGCTCCCTGTGCCCAGTAGCAGTTTGAGTCCGGGACACTCCCCGGGGCCATCTGGGGCTGCCCAGGCACTACAGCCAGCAGAAGACGCTACTGGTGTCCCTGATGTTTGGTCATTTTCAGTGCCAATAACTAAGCTACAATGGTTCTCCCACACCTGGAAGCTGATGAGTAGTGAGCACTATTAATGCTTATTTCAAATGCAAAAAATCTTGAGATAATGTACTAAATTGTTCAGAAGGTTGTTTTCTTAGCACCTGCTGGAATACTACAGGATTTTCTTTAACATCATTGCCGGAGTTCCTGCCTTCATCCCAGTGCAGGTGAAAACGAGGGTGGAAGAATTTCCAGTGTTGCTAAAAACCGGACGAGACTTCGGATCAAGCTAGCTGCCTGCAGAACTTACCTGGACTGTGATTTAAGCTAGCTGCCTGCAGAACTTACCTGGACTGTGATTTACCTGAACTGTGAGTTAATCTACACTGCTTCACCTGGACTGAGACAACAAACTGTAATCTATAACAAATTGTAACTCGGTATCTTTGCTAACAGTGTCATTGCTGGTATAATTTTTCCAAGGGCTTCTTGCATGGAGCCATCAAGTGGCTTGGTATTGTGGCATTTTGTATCCTACCTTTCTGTTTGTAGCAGGTTATTTATGGTGTTTCTGTAAAAACCACTATGGTCGTTATTTAAATTATAACAAAAGGGGGAAAATGTCAGAGTCTGTAAACAAGTCAAAATAACACCTGGCATTTTGCCAGGGGAATGTTAGAGTTCGTAAACAGGTCTGGATGGTGCCTGGCAAAATGCCTGAGGGAGTGGTTTGAGAAGTAACAAAAGCGAGCCATTAAGTGTGGAGATTCCTTATTGGTTGACTGATGTATCTAGTTTATGCTAATAAGATAAGCTGTGTGGAATGTATAAATACTGCTCCTGTCCTGCAATAAACGGCTCCTACTCCTGCTGTATCAACGTACACAAGTTATTCGTCACCCCCCGGTTATTTTGCTGCAGCCAGACAGACTGCGGCACTTAGATTATTTTCAGAACTTTTATGAGCTTGTTTCTTGCTCTGTTTCTGTACATGGTGTTCTAGATATCCTGGTATATGTAAAAGCTTTCAAAATTCTTGTTCCTCAGAACACTCCCCAGATTGTCTTCTAGATTTTCAGTGTGTCATTTGTTTGCTACAATATTTTACCATCAGATTCTCCAGTGTCTTTCATTGTCCAGGTATTTGCCCACGATGCCATAGAGGGAGACATTGGGCTAATGAATGCCGTTCTCAAACCACCATAGAGGGTACTCCATTATCAAAAAATGAACAAGGACCAGGTGTTTATCCATGATATCATGGAGAAAAACACTGGGCTCCATTGCCAAAAAATGGACAGGGGGGCCCTATGCTCCAGGGCCCAAAACCACAAATACACGGAGCACTGGAGGAACCCAGCAACCCCATCAGGGTAGTGCCCAGGACACATTGTCCATCAGATCCCTCATCAGACAAACCAGAGGGAGCGCAGGGTTGGACATCTGCGCCTCTGCCAGAGCAGTACTAACTCCAGAAATGGGAGTTCAAATCATTCCCACAGGGGTGAAAGGACCTCTTCCCAAAGGAACAGTAGGCTTATTATTGGGACGCAGCTCTTCTACTCTAAAAGGACTTATGATAAGTCCTGGGGTAATTGATCCCGATTATGAAGGTGAAATAAAAATTATAGCCAGTTCTCCATAGGGTGTATCAGTAATTTCACCAGGAGATAGAATAGCACAGTTACTAATAATACCTAGCCTACATGATAAATTTTCCAGTCGTACTGTAGAAAGAGGTTCCAAGGGATTAGGCTCCACAGGTGTAGATTGGGCTATGCTTTCTTTAAATTTAGATTCTCGCCCCTTGCTAAAACTAAATATTCAAGGACATGAATTTAATGGGCTACTGGATACAGGTGCAGACCTTAGCATCATCTCTCGACAAGAATGGCCAAAACATTGGCCATTACAACAAGCTACTCAAACGCTTTGAGGCCTAGGAGTGGCGACTAATCCCCATAGAAGTGCAATGGTATTAGATTGGAATGATCCTGAAGGATGTGAAGGAACTATACAGCCATATATGTATTGGATCATCTTCCGTAAATTTATGGGGACGAGATGTCCTAGATCAATTAGGTTTGACATTAACAAATAACATCAATCAAAATGCACCCACTATTAGGGCTAGACAAGGTTTTAGGAAAGAAAAAAGATTTGGAGAACAAGAACAAGGTATAGCAGCACCAATACAAATAGATCAAGGAACAGACAGACATGGGTTGGATTTTCAGAAAGGGCCACTGAGACAATAAAAATTACTTGGAAATCAGAAAGACCAGTATGGGTTCCTCAGTGGCCCCTGACTAAAGAAAAGATACAAGCAGCCCATGACCTGGTCAAACAACAATTAGCGGAAGGACATATACAACCTTCTGTATCTCCCCATAATACTCCCATTTTTGTCATCAAAAAGAAATCTGGTAAATGGAGATTATTGCAAGATTTAAGAGTCATTAATAATGAGATGGTTATTATGGGACCTGCTCAATCAGGGATTCCTCAATTGTCTGCTTTGCCAAAAACCTGGTATGTTTTAGTTATAGATATTAAAGATTGTTTTTTTTCAATTCCAATTCATCCTGAGGATAGTCCATGTATTGCATTTACTATCCCTTCACTGAATCATGAAGGTCCTGATCAGAGATATGAATGGAAAGTACTCCCTCAAGGGATGGCTAACAGCCCAACTATGTGTCAAATTTATGTTAACAATGTAATCCAGCCACTTAGAAATCAAAATCCTGAACTACAAATATTTCACTATATGGATGATGTATTATTAGCACACAAAGATAAAAACACATTGCTAGAATGTTATGCCACACTTACAAACTTATTAAAAAATTATAATCTAGAGATAGCAATAGATAAAGTACAATTAAATTTTCCAATTAATTATTTAGGAGTTCTATTATCCTCAACCATGGTCCGTCCACCAAAAATTCAAATACGAGTAGATCAACTCAAATCACTTAATGACTTTCAAAAGTTATTAGGAGACATAAATTGGATAAGGCCTTATTTAGGTATACCAACAGGAGAGTTGGGACCTTTATTTGATATCCTAAAAGGTCCATCAGATCCAAATTCACCCCGAATGTTAACGCCTGAACAAGAAAGGCATTAAAAATCATTGAAACATATATGGAAAATATGCGTTTGGATAGAATTGATATAAGTTTGCCTTTATTATTTATTGTACTACCAACAAAAAATATTCCTACAGGAGTATTTTGGCAAGAAGGTCCATTATTATGGATACATTTATATTATTCTCCTAGCACTATCCTTACTAGGTATCCTGAGGCTGTAGGACAATTAATACTCAAAGGAATAAAAGCAGCAAAGGGAGTGTTTGGAATTTCTCCCAATAAAATTATTACTCCATATACTATGAATCAAATTGATGAGTTAGCTAATGAGTTAAATACTTGGGCAATAATCATGTGCAAATCTAATGTTTCATTTGATAACCACTTACCATCTAATCCTTTATTGTCTTTTTGGTCATCGCATCCTGTAATTTTTCCAAAATGACAAGAAATACACCTATCATGAATGCTCCAAATATATTCACTGATGGATCAAATAATGGTACAGCAGCAATAGTTACACCTGATCAAACGTTTACATTTTTAGTACCCAAACAATCAGCTCAAAAGGTAGAGCTTAATGCAGTATTACAAGCTTTTGTGATGTTTAAAGATTCTGTATTTAATTTATTTTCCGATAGTCAGTATATAGTTAACGCTATAGTATCCCTTGAAGATGCTGGTAGGATTTCCCCTTCCTCTACTGTTTTCTCTTTGCTTTCCACTATACAAAGTCTAATCTGGGACAGAAAAGATCCATTCTTTATAGGAAATACCAGGGCACATACAGGATTGCCTGGAGCCCTTAGTTTGGGCAATGATTTAGCAGATAAAACTACACATGACATACATATTTTCTCTACACTAGAAGAAGCTACAAATTTTCATAAAAAGTTCCATGTCAATGCTAATACTTTACAAAAGCATTTTAAAATAACTAAGGAACAAGCTAGACAAATAATAAAACAATGTCAAAATTGTGTGACCTTTTTACCACAAGTTAATCTTGGAGTCAATCCTAGAGGATTGATACCTAACCATATTTGGCAGATGGACGTCACACACTTGCCAGAATTTGGAAAATTAAAATATTTGCATGTTACAGTTAATATTTCTTCTGGATTTTTGATGGGCTCCCTTCATGCCGGAGAAAAAACTAAAGATGTTATAGCTCATTGCTTACAAAATTTTGCCACTGTGGGTGTTCCAAAACAGTTAAAAACAGATAATGCCCCTGGTTATACTTCTACCTCTTTTAAACAATTTTGCTCAACATTTGGCATTACTCATATAACAGGAATCCCATACAATCCACAGGGACAAGGCATAGTTGAAAGAGCTCATCAAACTATTAAAATGTACTTATTAAAGCAAAAAGAAGGAATTGAGAAAGGGTATATATTCCCCAAAGATAAACTTAAAATAACCCTTTTTACTCTAAACTTTTTAAATTTGGATTCTTCAGGACTTAGTGCTGCGGAAAGGCATATGTGTCCAAAAAATGTGCATAAGCCCAAGGTACTTTGGAAGGATATTCTAACAGGACAATGGAAAGGTCCTGACCCAGTAATTGTCTGGAGTCGGGGGTCTGTTTGTGTGTTTCCACAGGGAGAACAGCAGCCGATTTGGATTCCAGAAAGATTAACTAAAGCGATTTCTACAGACCAAAAAGAAGATGATTTGGCTCAAATCCATAGCAACTGATATCCAAAACTCCATTTTGGCTATTCTTACATCTGCGACAGAACCAGGATGCTTTTTTCAATATCTATTTTATTATTGCCCTTTGCCATATCATGAAGTTCTATTTTGTTTTTTGAGCTCATACAGATATAGGTTAATGTTTTGCTGATCAGTTCTATTTTTTTGACTATAGAGTTTTTAAACATTGCAATGGAGATTTCACCTGTAAAAAGTTATAAGGCCTTTACTATTAGGTTATGTGTTGTATGTATTATATTATGTGTGCACACTTGTGTTTTGTGTTATATGTTTGAATGTACGTATGCCCATATATCATATATGATGAGCGCTCATGAAAAAATGGATCCAAATATTTTTTTTTATATTCACTTGATTTAAATGGTTTAATTTAAATTGGGTAAACAACTGTTGAGGATTGTTTTAATATGTGAACAAAAGGAGGTTAACAGATCTGTTTGTTTACTTTCACCTTTCCTTTTCATTATATTTAATAATTCTCTTAAAGATAATGTGAATTGTTAAGAAAATTGTTTTCTTTTAGTGCCTTCTGTAATGTTACATAATTTTTTCTTTAGCCATTATTGCCAGAATTCCTATCTTCATCCCAGTGCTGGTGAAGACAATGTAAATTGTTAAGAAAATTGTTTTCTTTTAGTGCCTTCTGTAATGTTACATAATTTTTTCTTTAGCCATTATTGCCAGAATTCCTATCTTCATCCCAGTGCTGGTGAAGTCAAAGATAAAACCAATCTACAGCTTCTGCAATAGCCATCACTGAACTGCTTGCAGAACTTGCCTGGACACATTGTGAACTCACCTGTATGCATTGTGAACTATCTGTTGGTGCAGCGACTTGTGGTAGTGTTGGGGTATTTTTGCTGATGATGTCATCGATGGTACAATTTTTCCAAAAGGAGCCGTCAATTGGCTTGGTGTATCTTCCTCCCTTCTGCTTGTCATGATCGTCCAGCTAAAATTTGGGGGCCAACAAAGGTGAGGCAAAGAACCTCACCCCCTCGCTGGTACAAAGACCTTTCCACAGGTGTGGCTGTACGGGTAAGGACCATATGTACTATTGGACAACCTAAGGCAGGCACGGTCCCTAAGCCACATGCTTGTTGTTTAAACAGAGAGGGGGAGATGTTGAGAGCCACAGCCAAAGGGGCCCCAGCAAACTTCCAGCTGCCAGCAAACTTCCAGCTGCCAGCTGATGATTGGCTCACAGCGGCCCCAGCAACATCTAGCTGATTGGCTCCTCTGCGGTGATGCTCATTGGGCTGTTTCCCTGCCCTTTCAGACCACGGAGCTGCTCATTGGGGGACTTTTTTGGCTCCACCCGTGTGACCCAGCCAATCGGCCTCAAGAGCAGGAGGATTGTGGGAGGTGGAGAGAGGCTTGTGTTGGAGAGAGAGGCTTGTGGGAAGCCGGTGGTGGCAGTTGGGGCTCTGAGGGTTTTTCCTGAGAGGCTGTTTTGTTTGGCGTGTGTGGTTCTAAAAATAAAGTTAGTATCTTTTGACAAGTGGCTCCTTATTGTGCCCAGCCAGACTGCGGCAGTTTTCATAGCCTTTATTGTCTATTAGAATTTCTCTTTAGGGGTTAAAGAAAAAAAAGCATTTACCTTGTGTCAGTCCTTTAGGAAAAGGTTCAAGTCAAAACAACTAACAAACCATCAAGTCTGGCTCTACTTCTTCAAAATCCAGATAGCCATAGGAGGAACTGAGTTGTAGTCTTCAAGATTGCCACTGTGCTGGGGATGGGGAGGGAATTAGGATCAGTATAAGTGTCACAAAGATCTCATTTCACTTGGATAAGTGTTTGTTTGATGGCTCCAAACCATCAATTAACTCCCTGAATTCTGGCAAGGTTGTTCTGGAATTTTTTTGCTAGGTTTTTCATTATTGCAAATAAGACCAGAGCTCAGAGCCTTTTACTCTGCTATTTTCACTGACATTAACTATACCTGTATTTTGTGATGTGACTAATTCTTTGCTCTCAGCTAAAGAACACAGCTCTAGTTCTTAGATCTTCTGTTATAATAGAAACAGGTCACCACTATTTAACAGAATTGTGCTCATGTGCCTAGAATAAACTATAATCAGTAATAAGGTGGGTCAGAACTGACAGAGATGCAAGATCAGCCAGAAAAGGAAAGCAACCATCTTAATGTTCCTATTATTTCCTTCCTTTCTTTATTTCTTCCTTCCTAACTGTCAGGAGGGTGCAAAATTGTGATATATGCAGTTGAGGGCAGAAATAAAGAATGTCCATGTGCTTCTGTCCCTTTCAATGCTTTATTCCTTCAAATTGCACAATACAATATCACTCTATAGGTTCTTAATCAAGAAAACGACAATCCTTAATGCTTGGCACTGCAATAGACAAAATCAATTCATAGTAAACAATTCTAGATTAATTAATTCACAGCAAAAAATTCTAGATTAATTCTAAGCACTGCAAAACACACTTAATCGTGACAGGCTAATGACAGACATCCTCTCTGCATGCTAAGTTCAAAAGTCTCAAGCCTTAGGCTTTATGTCCAGCAGATGCACATTCACCCAGACTGCAGTGATCAGGACCAGAACCAAGGCAGGCTTTTCCTGGTGTGGAGCGGATGACCAGTTGAGGAGAGGGTCATATGGAGAAGTTGCAGCTCTCACCAGGGTCCAGACGAGGTGGTAGAGTTTGAGAGCCTTGAGATCACGCAGAAGATCAGGAAAGGATGACAAGTGATGGGATGATAGTTCCTCATTAGGCTCTCCAGCTCTGGTGCATCCTTGTTTCGGCTGGCTGAATCCCTGTTCATTAGCTCTATTATTTATACTGAATTTTGGGACTTTTGACCCCCCCTTTGAATTCTTATCAGCCACCACTGGATTGATTTCTCCATGACATCATTTACCCAGGGGTCAGAAATATCAGGTCTGGTGGTCTCCACCCTGATCTTCTTGTCTTTTCCTCTTATTAGGCCAGGACAGCTGCCAGAGGCTTCACTCTGTTTGTCAGGGTAAGGGGAAGTGACTTGTTTGAGGCCATACTGGAGGGCTCTGTTGGATGTGCCTGGTGAGACTGCAGGTTTCAAACTGGGGTTTTTAAAATGGAGTTGCTTAAGCTCAGGCCTAAGGGCCATCCTCATACTTCCTTTCTTTTTCTTTTTCTTTTTTTTTCTTTGTGTGTGTGTGTGTGTGTGTGTGAATCAGGCATCAAACCCAGGGGCACTTAATCACTGAGCCTCATCCTCAGTCCCTTTTATTTTTTTATTTAGAGACAAGGTCTTGCTAAGTCGATATACCCTTGCTAAGTTCCTGAGGCTGGCTTTCAACTCTTGATCCTCCTGCCTCAGCCTTCTGAGCCTTGGAATCATAGATGTGTGCCACCATCCCTGGTTCCTCTCTTATTTTATACTACAGCTAATGACAGAATCCAGGTGTGCCTTCAGTTTAATACATTTCCACCCTCAGTTCTGTGTAGAAATGTTGCTGTTGAATATTTACTAGTGCACATTTTCTAACCTCTAGTTGAGTGTCTTTTGGTGAGAGGAAACCTAGATTGATAATAATATAGGTGGACAGTCTTGAAATCCAGTAACTTTTGTCTTCTTAATCATGATTTTGAGGCATATTAATACCTAATATATCCAGAAATTCTCATCTAAAGACAAAAGAAAACCAGAATGGAGGTGTAGATCAGTGGTGGAGTTGGTACTAGGGGCACCGAAAAGAACAGCAAAGCAAAACAATAATCATTAAAAAGAGAGAGGAGAGGGGGTGGAAGAAGAGAATAGAGAAAGAAAGGAGTGAGAAGGAGAGAGAGAGACAGAGACAAGATAGAGACAGAGACAGGAGAGAAAGAGAGAGATAAGGAAGAGAGGAAGAAAAGAGAAGGTAAGAAACGGAAAAAGGATCTTTGCACATTGGGTAAAATTCATGCAGAGTTTCATCTTTTTTTTTTCCTCACAAAATCTTTTTAAAGATATACTGTCCCTTTGTTTTCCCTAGATTTATATCTTACATTTTGTTTTTCAGCAATGATTCAAAGTGAGACCAAATGTAGAAAACAATATGTGTGTATGTGCTTGGGGAAAAAATAAAAGTGATAAAATCAAATGAAAAAGCTACTTGAGAAACTTTTCTGCAAAAATGGCTAATTTAATTATTTTCTTAGCAAAATGTAATTTATGTGAGTTAAATGGGACAGAAGCATTTGAAACCTTGGACTATAGAAGGTATAAATGCAGTTTGTACAGCCTGAGATTCCTGCACTGTCCTTAATTCCCCTGGATCACAATCAACCCTGTTGTTCTAAGGGAATGTCAAGTTGCCCACCGATTATGCATTTATCCTACAAATGTCCAGGTCTCACTTTTCTAACTTTTTATTACTCTTTGTCTTTGCCGAAAAATTAAATGAGAATTATGGCATCTGTTCCTCTCATCCAAGACTGATGTCATACTGACTAATACTTAGTTACATCGAAAGGTCAAAATTCTTGGGGTGTGAATGTCTCTCCTATGCTTCACCTTACATGCTTCCTAGAAGATCTCAGCAGGCCACTTCTTAACCTGACTACATCTGCACTATTTTATTCCAACATGGTTTCACAGCTGGAGACTATTTCATGTTGGAGAGATGGTGATATATATTTTTTTAAAAGTTTGTAAAAGGTCTGAATGGGAACAAAGACTTTCCCCATAATTTAATTGCTTGTAGCATACTTGAAATTTTATCTGGATGGAAAAATAAATCTCAAACATCAAGTTTTGTGGTTTCACAGCACTGCTCAAGCTTGAAGTCATTAAGAAATATATTTGGCATTAACAATAAATCATTTGAAATACAGGCAACCATTGTGAATGCTTTCTCCTTCCTGATGGATAGTGGCTTGGGGGATAAGAGTCTCAGAATCATTATTCTTAGAAGAAAAATAATACTTTATTAATAAAATAAGACTCAAAACCTTTCATTTAAAGACTTTTAGTTACGTTTTTTGGGGGGTAAAAAGCATTTTATCATTTTAAAACAAGGGAGTGGATGTGTGTTAAGTGATTTATCCCAGGTTTGACTGAGAGTCAGCACTAACCTCTATTTTTGTTCACATCCCTGTTTTTCCCCAGCCCTCACCCACCACTCGAGGCACATAGAGAGGAGGTACAGGCAGACCTCAGCCCGAGGGATTTCCAGGGTGCTGTCCTTTGATGTCCCCTTGCCTGTTAACCTGTGGAGTTCTCCTGAGAATCCTTTATGGAGCATCGAAAGCTCACGATTCTTGATAATTCTGAATGTTTCCATGGGACATGGCTTTGATATCTTAAAACAAGGTATTATGATATCACTTCACACTTAGGGACAAAACAGAAATCGTAAAGTTGATAGTAGTAGGGATGATGTATTTTTAAAGATTGTTTTCCCCACCAAAAGACACACTGAGAATATGTATGTTTAGCATATGTAGTAAGGGTGTAGATAAAATCAGAGGAGACAGGACAGTTGTAAAGGCTAATCAATTTTCCTATAGATATTTCTGTCGAAAAAGATATTACAAATCTATTAATTTCAGTTTTCAACTCATGGACTGTTTGCTTATTTTCTGTTTTGTCATGTGTTATGCTTTAATTTCAGCCTTCAGAAGTATATTAATAAATAAAATCCCCTGAGTTTTAGTGGGGTGTTGGCTTTTCAATATTTTGTATTTCCTTTCAGGAAGCTTTGCCTACTACTTTAGACATTCAAGCAGAAATAATTACTAACTTTTGTTGTCAAACTGAAATTTAAACAGAAGGCAAATTCATGAATGTGATCTCCAGCCTGCTCTGGAAAATACACCAGGCATTGTGGGGCTTTGGTGACTTTATTGGTGGCTTCATCAGAAACTCTAAGCAGAAAACCAATGAAGTGGTCAACCACCACTCTCTTTTCATTATCTATAATCCTCAACATAAATCACTGTATTTATTGAGCACCTAGTATAGGCCTCTTGTTGATTCAGTGATATGTGCATGGTATAATTATCTTTATTGATGTGCTCATGAAAACCCATGAACTGAACTTGTCCTCTTTTTCTTCATGTTTTCTCCAATCAGAATTAACCCCTGCCATGTTTCTACCTTTAATCTCAAGTAAATTTAATCCATAGAAATAGGTTATAATAACATGAATTTTGGTTTCTCTGGGAATTTTTTTCCAGGACTCTTACTTTCCACAGTGTAAAGATTTTTAATGGAAGACTTGGAAACTGTAACAAAAAGGTAGAAGTAAGCAACAGAAGTGTTGATCAGGGAATCCCTATCCTTCTTATTCTGTCCTAACGGGGCACAATCTCTTCAGGGTATATTTTGTTGGAGCAATGAAAACATTGTACCACCACTATGTAAGAGAAACAGTGTTAGGCACAAAATCAAATATGCCCCACTTATCAAAACAACTTGGGCTGGGGTTGTGGCAGAGTGGTAGAGCGCTTGCCTAGCATGCATTTGGCACTGGGTTCAATTCTCGGCACCACATATAAGTAAATAAAATAAAGGTCCATCAAAATCTAATAAAAATATTTTGAAAAAAATAAAAAAAAACTTGCATCCCATGGAACTTCCAAATTAATTTGTATATATTTATTAGTGTAAAAACCATAGCAACAGAAATAGAATCTGAACACATATTTCTATATAACATTTAAACTTATAGTAGTTTCTTAAAAAATTTAATGGTTATTGAATTTCTCCAGGAATATAATATACATGCAAATAGATATAATGTGTCATATTTTATTTTGCTTATAATTTTAACATTAATTATTTACTATTTGGAAAAAAATTACATCATTGGTGGAAATAACACCAAAAATTTATTAGTGATTCACAATATACATAGAGAGATACATACTAGATTATAATCTACATATAATAATTAATATTAATTAATGTAATTAATGTGAAATGCTGATTTTTGCCACTTTAAATTTATTTATTTTTTAAAAATTTCTAATTAGTTATACATGATAGCAGAATATATTTCAATTCATTGTATACAAATAGAGCACAACTTTTTACTTCTCTGGTTGTATACAATGTAGAGTCACACAAATCAAGCAATTATACATGTACCTAGGGTACCATCTTTCCTACCTCCATGCCCCCTTCTCTCTCCTCCCTCCTTTGCCTTATCCAAAGTTCCTCCATTCATCCCATGCCCTTGCCCAATATTGATTAGCATCCACTTATCAGAGAAAACAGGTAGCCTTTGGTTTTTGGGGATTGGCTTAATTATTTCTATAGGACCAGGCATGTGACCATTTCATATTTTTTTCTAAATTTGTAATGTCAAAATATTTGCATATTATTAAATAATATAATAAATTATTAAAAATTATTTTGTGCATTACTGTTACGATATTATTTTTGTCTTTAGGTAGTATGGATAAGTTTTGAATAACTTTGTGAATTCCCTTAGGATGCCAAAGCAAACTTTATATTATAAAGTTATTTAAAAAGACACTAGGCCTGCTGGGCTTAAGAATCATAAATTTATTACTGATGAGGTAAACATGGAAAAATAAAGGGCAAAAACTACAGTTGCCCTTCTCTTGAGACTGAATTCAGTCAGGATACTGGATAGAAGACCCAAAACTAAACCAGAACTAAGATAATGTCATTTGGAAGAAACTGGAGTCAAGTGGCAGAAACAGTTTCAAACGAATGGCGGGTTAATTTCAGGACATTAGTTCTGAGAATGGTGAAAGAATGTGAGTGAGGATCCAAGCAAGCAGAGTTTGAAGGATGTGCTGTCTGAGCAGGAGATTGGGTATAAGTCATCAAATACGCAAGGTAAGAATGTTGTTTGGATAATTCCCTATCAGCATGGAGGCCTGCAGTGCTAAATTCTAGAGAGGCTATTTGTCCTGTCTATAAAGGAAACCTAAGTAAGAACCTTGCTCTGCTTTGGGCTCTCATCCATTTCTTCTTCCAATTTCGCCTGTATTTTGTGTCTGTTAGCCTCTTGGTCACCTCTTTAAATGTTTGAATTCCTGCAGGGCCTTAGGTCCTTTAGTTCTCAACTGAATGTATGATTCCTTAGTTGCCTTTCATCTCAGCTTTCAGTATCTGTATGTACTTGATGAATTACTTTCTCCAAACATTACTTTCAAGTGTGAGGGGTTTTTGAAGGCATAATATTTCTGTGCTTGATGAACTTCCACCTAGCAGACTTTCAAATCACATACTGTCAACTACTGCTGACCCAATCTTTATTCTTTATCGCCATTCCAGATCAAGAGCTGTCATACATGCAGGGAGGCTCAAATAAGACTTGTGAAAGATGATTTACTCTTTCAGGTTATTTAAATAACATTTAGCTGATAGGTGTCATAGTGCAACAAATTAAAGAATTTGTTTTTCTTTTCAGCTCTGTTACTGGTATTTGGAGCCTATGGAAAATTCTTAACATTAGATGTTAAATGCATCGAGTGCCATTTGGCATAAAGTGAGAGCATTGAACTATGACAGGGGTCGGCAAGCTTTTTTTTAAAGGACTAGATAATAAATATTTTATGCTTTATGGGCCAATCTTTTTCACAACAACTCAATACTACTTTTTTAATGCAAAAGCAACCCTAGGCAAAGCATATGAGTGAATATGAAAAGAAACATGAAGACTTATATAGTCAATTTCTAATAAACCTCTATTTTAAAAAAAAGCAAGTAATATGCTGGACTTGACCTACAGGGAAATAGTTTGTTCATCCAGGACTATTATAGTTTCAGTACTTAATGGCTTAGGTATTAATTTGAACTTAATTATGTTTTATCCTATTTTTCTTCTGTGTAGTTCATGCCTAAGATGTTTCCAATGTAAAATTTCATTTTTCCCACAACTGAAATCAACTTGAGCTCATGTAAGATAGTTTTTGACTTATAGTACTATGTTTGCTCTGTAAAATACCCATATTTTGCTAGGAATGGTGGTGCATGTCTGTTCTAGCTATTTGGGAGACTGAGGCAGGAGCATTGCAAGGTTGAGGGCAGCAAAACCCTGTCTCATAATAAAATAAAAGGGATGGGTTTGCAGCTTAGTGGTAGAATTATTGCCTATCTTGTGCAAGCTCCTGGATTCAATCACCAGTACTTGGGGGAAAATGCATCCATATCAGAGATGTTAAGTGCTATTGAAATTTTTTAGAAAGCAATATAAAAGAGAAAGTTAAAAATGGTGGGGGTTAAAATTGTTGTAAGAGAATACCCTATGTTTTTTTCTTGTCTTCTTTTGTTAACTGCTAAAAATGTCCTGTAATACTTGAATTGTACAGTCAAAATACCCTTTTCAAGACATTCAGGCTTAATTTATAAGTATCAATATGCCACATAATTGAAGAAATGAAAGCATCAAAAATATGGAGCTAATGAAAATCCAGTACACTAGCCACTAGTTTTAGACACTAGTGTTACCTAACCACCAGTACTAGCATGGTTC
Organism: Marmota monax; assembly: GCF_021218885.2. NCBI lineage: Eukaryota > Metazoa > Chordata > Mammalia > Rodentia > Sciuridae > Marmota > Marmota monax. Next base: position 495,539 of record NW_026693836.1, read on the forward strand.
ATTTGTGGCCAAGAACTAATTGTGTGTCTGTGTGCTTCTCAACACAAATGGTTCCCTAATTCTTTTGCCATTTTTGGCCACATAGCAGGTTGAAGATATTACCAACAAAATCAAAATCAGAGCCTGAAAAATGTACTCATACTAGATTTAATTATCATTTACCATTTTCATTTTAGATGAATTCCACTTTAGAAATTTTGCTCAGAGTATCTCAAATTTATGTTGCTTTAATTTAAAATGTTTGCAGGGTTTTAAACATAGTGTTCATGAAATAGAGCTCTTTGATTGCCTTAACCCAAATTCTCAAGGATTTTCACATTTACTTCTCCAGAAAATAGAAAATCTACCAAGAAGTTGTAGAATTTTCTTCCTTCTTCTCTCTAACTCAACTCTGTTAATTATTATTTCATTTGTTCTTTAGCAAATCCTTAATTAGAACCTTTTGCACACATGCCTTTTTATACAACAATAAACAGACATGAATCTTTATTCTTATGAAGTTTCCAGAATGATAGAAACATTAGAATTAAAAAAAAAACATACAGAAAATTTATTACTCTTTTAAATGAAACTAGTCATATAAGCAAAGGTAGGGATATATTGAACTGTGTATCATGACCTGCACATGTTCAGGAAGGAAAGATGTCCCTTTCTATTATCATTCATACTCTGGCTCCAAGGTGTCATTGTATAGAGAATCCAGGAAGATTAGTATCTTTGGTTTTGGAATTTAGATGTCCCTTGTACTGTGACAGAGGAAAACAATGTGATGGGAGATAAGGAGAAAGGGGAAAAATGGGTTGGCAGAAATGCTTTTTGCATGTGGTAGTCAGGAAAAAACTTTGTGGGTAGCGTATATTTAATATAAACATAGGGGAAAAAGGAGCCTCCCCCATATTTTAGCAAAGGAAGTATTCTGTGAAGAAAATGAAACAAAAATCAAGGATATTTAGTTGGAAAGGAGAGTATTTCTTCAAATAACTCTCGAAAAAAGATTAATGTTATTGAAGTTAACATGTACCATGTGGTGACAGAGTAAGAATCCTCAGAGACTTTTTAGGTCATGGTAAAGATTTCCAATTTTACTACTACAAAGGGAGGCAATTAAAGAGAGGGTGATACGATCTGATATCTATTTTCAGAAAAATTTCTGGCTATTCATAGTAAGTCAAAGTGTTGAGAAAAGACCAGTTAGGAAGTTTTTGATGGGGTCAAGATAGTGTAGTGAATATGAAGAGAAGTAGACCAATCAAAGACAATAGGGAGAAAGAATTGAGAGTATTGTGCATTTATTTATTCTCAGTGAACACTTATGGATTACATGAAACACAATAGTTCCCATGAGGGCAGTTTAATTGGATATAACTATAAACTTCTAAAATAGCTGATCATACCTATTTAAAATGCTGGTTAATTTGTACCTGAATTGGGATTTTCATTCTCATTGAGTGAAATTTAATCATATATGTATAATTAATACATATATATTTAATTAAATACATATATAAAGAGAGATGATAAAAAAGCTCAAATAATATTCTCCTTTATGTCAGAACTGCCTTAGATTAAAATGAAGTACTGCCTGAATCTAATTTATTGTTCATAACATACCTTGCTTACTCTTTATTTTAAGTTTCCAGGGCAAAACACATCTTACTAAAATAACTTCAGTGGTCAAACTTGGCTTTTCTGGAATTTTTCAGACTATTGTATCTTATCAAATAATTCATTCATCAGACAACGTTTAGATTGATAAATAAATGTCAAATCTCTACTTTGTGCTTTAACATTCACTGGCAGAAAATAATAAGAAAAATATTAATAACCATTTTTCTCTTAACACCATAAAATGTTAAATGACAATAATTTTGTGTTTGTATAGTACTTTGGCCCATTATAAAGTCAAATGTTATAATAAATATTTGGATACATATATTTTTTCTGTTCAATTGTAGACATTTTAAAATCAATTTAAAATTACTTAGTTTACCTTAACATATGCTTAATTTTATTGTTTAATTTTAGACCTTGAATCTTTTTAATTTCATTCAAAATACTTTTGATTTCTTAATTTTTTTTCCTAAAAGATAGTTAACATTTACTTTTGAGTTTCTTTTAAAATATAAGCCTTATGTCTCATAAAAGTTGTTATATTGTCATGAGAAATAATAAATAATTGTTCATATTTTATGCTACTTTTTCTTGGAAATGTAGTATTATACTATTATTAAGTGATATGTACATAAATGTTACAAAATCTGGTGTGGGGTGGATAGTCACACATCATCACTGAAGCAACACACAGGATTTGAGGTTTCAAAGTGTTTGATTTCTTCATAAAATGGAACCTGAGACTTCTAGTTTATTACTTTTAGGTTTTCATGATCAAGATAATGACTTAAATTTGTTAACTTTTTCCCCCATTATATCTAGGATGTTAGTCTGAATACTGTGAATTCAGTCTAAGAACACTGAAATTTTCTTCAAAGAAAGAGAGTTAAAGAAAACTCAAATATTACCTATACTATTGTTTCCTAAGAAACAGACCCAGCATAACTTGAAATAATGTGACATTTGACAGCTTCATCCTGTATGCATCCTTTGAAATGCTATATGAATCCATCTTCATAATTGAATCCTATAGAGGGCTTCAATGGAATTATGATATTTTTCGAAGAATTACATGGAAATCCAGAGTACTTGATTAATTGGTTTGAAGAATACAGTTTTTTGTTTAATTATTTCTCCTACTAGCATGAATGTCTCCACTTATGTTTGAGATCTCTGTCCTAATGTGTTTGGTATACTTTTCTTGCCCACCACCAGGCTCTCCATTCAATGTTCTTTAACCAGCAATAAATCAAACAACACCTTCTTATCTCAGTCACTAGAGAGGATGTCAATTTGGCAGAATGAGTTCAGAGAAAGAAATAGCTGCTACCCTGATAGTCTACGTTGCTTCAGAAATGCTAAAATTCTAGTGAATACATTCTAAATGTAATGGCTATGTAAACATGATTTTAAATCCTGAAGTTTAAATAGAGAATTAGGAAACATCCTTTTTTCTACCATATGGATTAAACCTGTGAGGACAATTACATTTCTAATACATAAACTCCTTTTCAAACCTTTTTTTTTTTTCTTTTAGTGAGTCTTCTCCAACAATTTTAAGCCATTACTGTGGCACACAATTTTTTAAATGATCCGAATAGGATACCAAAGACTTTTAGTTCAAGGGTGAAGATAGTTTGCAATACACAGCTTTAGAATGGGGAAAGAAACTTCTTTAGTTAATACACTTTGATGATAATTTTTTTATATCTTGGGAAGAATTATCCATGTTTATATCTATAGATACATACATGATAAGAAACAATGACTCATAAACCTAGCTATACATCAGTATCACTCAGGAAGCTCAAAAAGCATACAAAATCATATTCCAAATGCTCTTAGGGTGGGATCCTGGAAACTGACATTTTAAATATTTCTCAGATGGCAAAAGCAGAAGCAATTTTCCAGCATATTTATCAAATAGGAATTCTGTGAATATAAAAAAGCATTATTTATTAAATGATGTATTATACATTAAAATGATACTTGAAATCCAATATAGGTATATACTGAGATATTCAATATGATATTGTTGAGTTTGTGAAACTAAGATTCTTCCACAGTAATAAAAGGGATAAATTAAAGTGATGAGTTTCAGAAAATGGTTAAAAATGATAAAAACGAGCCCTATGGGAATTTTTTTTAAATGTAAAAGTCTGAAAAAACAAACAAACAAACAAATTAAACACAATACAAAAATATTTCTAAGAAAAAGCAGGGAGGGAAGAGGAAGGACAGAATTAACAAACAACAAAATGTTGAGCTTGACCATAACTCTGTCCATAATTAAACCAAATGTAAATGCATCTAACATTCTGATTAAAAGTCATAAATTTTTAGAATGGATAAAACAGGAAGATCTAATTAGATGGTCTCTATAAACAAATATATCCAAGTTAAAATCTGAATATACAACCAGTTTAATAATGAAAAAACAAACAAAAATATACCAGGTAAAAATCATCACAGGATAGCTAAAGCAACTGCACTAATACCAGGCAAAGTAGATTCCTGAATGAAGTGTTTTCAATGATAAAAAGTTTATTATATTGTAATTTAATAGTGAATTAACTGAGAAACATAGTTCTAAATGTATATGCATTTAATAATAGAGCTTCAAAATACATAAGTGAAAAATTAACGAATCTAAGACAGCGAAATTCACTATCATTTTTGTGAATTTTCTTAATTCTCTCTCACTTATTAGTTAAAAAAGACAGAAAAAGTAATGATATGGAAGATTTGAACAATCCTAAAAGAATATTACTTAACTGACACAATGATTACCACGTATGAACAACTTCAAAATACACATTTTTCTAAGTGTATTTTTCTAAGCATATATAATATGAAGAGAGATCATGTACATTCCCATAAAACAATATCAATTATTTTTTAAGGTTTAAACTCATTCAGTGTCTTCTATGTTCATAACAGAAATACATTAAAGTGAAACAACCAAACCAAAGCTACAAAGCACCAGAACATGTAGATAATAAAATTATGCAATTATAATCACTGGGTTAAGTAATGTGCCAATTGGGAAACTGATAATTAATTTGTAATAAATGATAATGAAAGAAAAATATAATATTTGTGGAATGCCATAAACCTGTGTTTATAAAGAAGGTGTACAGGATAATAGACTTATGAAAGATTTGAAATCAATTATCTATAGTTCCATCTTGAAAAGCAGAAAAAAAAAAGAAAGGACTAGCAAACTAAACATAAAATCAGTATGAGGAAATCAATAATATATGTAGAAGTAGAAATCAATGGACAAATCAATGAAGCTAAAAGTTTGTTCTTCAAAGATTATACAATTGATAAAACACTAGCAAATCAAATAAGTAAGAGTGATAGTGAGAAGAAACACATTACTGCTATCAAAAATATTCATAGAGCTATCACTATGGACCCTAAAGGTCTCAAAAAGATAATAAAATGTGAACAGCTTTGTGTCAGTAACTTTGACACATTAGGTAAAATAGAATTTATTTTTTGAAAAACACAGTTTCCATATATAACACAAGAAGTGCCTGGCCTGGTGGTGCATGCCTGTAACTCCAGCAACTTGGGAAGCTGAGTCCGGAGGATCATAAGTTCAAAGCCAGCCTGGAGACTTAGCAAGATCCTGTTTCAAACTAAAAATAAAAAAAACCCTAAAGCAACAACAAATATAACACAAGAAAAAGTTAGAAATCTAAGTAGCTGCATATTTACTAAGGACATAGAATTAGGAGTAAGAGTCATCCCATAGAGAAGAAAGTGTTTTTGATCTATTAAAGAAAAATTATTAATTGGAATTTATCCAGGTAAAATCTTCTGTTTCACAGAAGTATAAGAATATGAAAAGACAAGCCAAAGATTAAAAGACAAAAAATAACTGGACTTCAGATACACCTATACTACTTAGAAAGGTAAATAAAACAAAACAAAAGCCCAAATCAACTAACCAACGAACAACAGAATGGCAACAGAAAATACTGTTAAGAATAGGGAGGAATTCAAATTATTATACATTATGTTTGGGAGTGTAAAATGGTACAGCCACTTTGCAAAAACTCTTCTGCAGGATCGTTGAGGTTAAACAGGCCCTTACCCTGAACCAGATATTGTATCCTCATTAATTGTTTAAGATGGATTTGATGCATGATTGCCAAATCTAGCCTGGAATAAGAGACACTCGGGTTTATTTGAATCAGAAATTTCAAGCCACTACCCTCGGAGATTTGATCATAGAAAGAATAGGTGTATGAGTCAAAAATCTTTTTAAGTATGCTCTGTTAAGTAGTTCTAAAGCAGTCAGCCTGATATCCCCATTCTGCAACCTGCTATATGTAACTGTTGGGACAGAGGAATCCTCAGCCCCATCCATTCTTCTGCCATAACATTCTTAATATACTTCCTCCATAATTAAAAAGGTAGCATTTTTAAATTCTATGCATCTTTTTTAAAGAGAGAGAGAGAGAGAGAGAGAGAGAGAGAGAGAGCTTTTTAAAAAATATGTATTTTTCAGTTTTCAGTGGACACAACATCTCTATTTTATTTTTATGTGGTGCTGAGGATCCAACCCAGCGCTCCACGCATGCCAGCCGAGCGCACCACCGCTTGAGCCACATCTCCAGCCCAAATTCTATGCAATTTTTTAAATTAACTTTTATTAAAATGGAAACAAATTGGATGAAATAGTGCATGATTTACACAACTTAGTAAAGTATTAAAGATGGTCACTTTTAAAAAAAAGTTTGACTATAATCTGTCAAGATCAATGGCTTGAGTTGACTTATCAACTTGAAAGTATAAATAAATGATTCAGATGTGCCCTCCAAAATTTAATGTACTGAGTTAATTTCTTTAAAAAATAACTCATTTGTGTGGTTGAACAAAAAAAAAAAAAGAATTGTTTGAATATTAAACACGGATCAGGTGAATATTTGAGAGAGATGAAAATACCTCAGTACTTGAGTCTTTACAAAAGACAAAAATACACTCGCAAACTGCAAAGGAATTGAAAGTATGTTAATCATATGTATACTATTACATAGTCATATAGTATTTGAAATAATGATCTTCCAAAGTAAATTTCTGGTTTTTTATATTTTAGTTTCACAAAAAAATAAATGGTCAGTAAGTTGAAGACTCTTTGGTTTCCATTTCTCTGAATTTTCAGTGTCATAAAATGTAATATCTCTCATATCTGAGACACTGTAAAATCTCATATATTGTGGAGATATAGAGAATGTCAGAAGGAAGGAACAGTAGAGATGGCATCATTCAGTGTTTCTGGTGCTGCTGGAAGTGCGATGACCTGAGGTAAGAAGAACACAAGGGGAAAAAAATGTGAACAAAGGATGAAGACATACATGGAAGAAAATCTGAAGTGAAGATCAACTTCGGTTCTGGTTGGACATTGGGAATGTGTCATTTCTTGCCAGTGGTCTTTGTCAACTAAATCCATCCAACAAAAGCTGCAACCCAATTGAAATCCATTACCACATAGAAAATGTAAGAAAAATGAAGAGAAAAGGAGAAATAGGTATTGTCCAGTAACTGATTACTATAGTTAAATCAGACACATCTGTTTGGAGTTAATAATATACAGAAACAATGAAGTCCTGGGAATTAGAATACATTGCTTTTTAAAACATATTTAGCTTCATAATGTTGAACAAGTTATTTAAAATGTTTGCCCCTCAGTGTACTAATCTATGAGATGGAGATAACCATGCTTTCCAAAAGGTTTATGGATAGGCAATTTTTAAAAGAATATCCCAGCAATGTGTGTATTCTGTGGTAGAAACTTTGTGTCCTTAGATAAAGCCCTTTTCAGCTATGTTCTTCTTTGCCATGAATGGCAATACTTGCCACTCAAAGCCAGAAGATGATCCTCTGAAATTTAGACAAGACAGATAGAAAAAAAAATGGTAACAATAAATCATAGCTCATATTTATTGAATAGCCCTTATGAGCTACATGTATTAAATTTTACATTTTTAACCTCAGAATGATTCTATGAAGTAAGCACCATTACATTTCTTTTGCAGGAGAAAACTGTGGCATAGAAAAATGAGTTTAATTGCCCAAGATCACTCTGGTAGTTTTTTCATAACACCTGCTGTCAAGCACATTGTGGTAATGTTACTGAGCCTGTGCCCTTCATATTTAATGGACCTGCATTAACAATTAGAACCTCTTATATGTAGTAATTGACTGGTTTAATATAGAGAATGTCAGATGGAAGGAGCAGTAGAGAAGGCATCATTTAGTGTTTCCCCCACTCCATAAAATAGGCCTGTTCCATGACAGTGGGAATATAATTTAAAAAGAAAAAGAAAAGAAAGAAAGAAAAGTTCATTTTTCAAAGAACTAAATATATCCCATTTAAGAAACTATTTTCTATTTATAATTATTTAATGTGTGTGTTGACAATTTTTTTTTCTGTTGTAGAATAAGGTTGATTTATATAATGAAAATAAAAGCAAACCCATCTACCAAAGTCAGCTCCTTCCTTGTTTTTTTTTTTTTTTTTGAATGTTTTCCTGAACCATAAAATCTTGAAGCTTTGATATCATTCTGATGGTAAATTTTGTTAACTTAGCTAGTCATTAGTTAGTCAATTAAACAATAAGGTAGGTATTGCTGTGCAGGTATTTTGCTGATGTGCTTGACATCTGTAATTGGTCAACATTAAGTAAAGGGGATTATTCTAGATAATCTAGGTGGGAGCTGAAAAAAATTAGTTGAAACATCTTCACAGGAGAACTGAGGCTTCTCTAAAGGAGAAATTTTACCTGTAGACTGTAGCTTCATCTCATTCTTGGAATACCAGCCTGTTCTTCTTAATGGGCAGCCCTGCAGATGTAGGACCTGCCTTGTCAGCCTCCATAATCAATCAAATTTCTTGTAGCATATGTCTGTATCTATCTATGTATATCTATTTATTGATATGATTTCAACATTCGACCATTTCACTATTCCCCTTTCTTATGGAATTCATTGTGCTTGAGCAAATCTAGCATTCATTCAATTCCTCAAAAACATTCCATCTCTCTCCTCTCATAGACTTTGGTATACTCATGTTTAGAAAACTCTCCTTTCAACCTGGCTCTTCCTTCTCATCATCAGTATTTGAACTTAATGTTTCTTTCTCGGGAAGGTCTTTCCTGAGCTCCTCTCACAATATACTTCTCTGGTTTCTTCAATACAAATTTGTAATTTTTAAAAAAAGAAATTGAAACTTTAAAATTATGTATGTATGTACATTTGTTTACTTTTATTTTTAACTGTATTATAGAATCACAGACTGAGATCACATAATATCTTTTATTCACTAGACTTCTTATTTAACCCAGAGAAGTATACATAACAAACACTTAAAACTATTTTTACATTAATTAAAAAGGTAAATATTATATAGAAAAACCAGTTAACCATGTGCATACCTACAGATGACATTTGACAAGCTTTGACAATTCTACCAAGTTCTTTGCAAATAGAACTCATGTATTTCTCATGGCAAACCTTTTGGAGAAGGTAATATTTTTATTCTTATTTAAGAGAGCAGAAAACTGATATCAGTCCAGTCACATTTATTAAGTGGAAGAGTAGAATTCAAAACCAGGTTCTCTGAAATGAAAGAAGTCTTTGCTCCTGGGCCCTATGCTGCACTTAAGTACTGAAATCTTATTTTATTTTTGTCACATAAATCCAGTTACTTTGTATAAGAAGAAGCATTTACTTATCATTTAATACATGTGAAGGAGTTCTTAACCTTGGATGGAATATGGATTCCTTTAAAAATATGCAAATATATGTACTATTTTATGCAAAATTTTGATAAAATTTTAAGAAGATTCACAGACCTTTTGAAATCCATCCAGAGATTTCTAATGCTCCATAAACCATGAGTTAAGAAAGCCCTCTTTTATAGTACAAATATCTAGTAAGTTATAATATTCAACAAGATTTGGCAAATCTTTAGTCTGAAATCATTCAAGAAACGAATCTGAGTTCAGAAAGTCAAGTAGAGAATTACTGTCTGCAATTTTCAAATAAGAATAATTTCCAGAAAATAAATTATTATATTGTTTTAGTGTTTTTTTGGTCTATTAGGAAAGACACAAATTAGCTACTTATAATATATGTTGTTTCTTTCTTTCATTACATTGTTTTCCTGAAAACATTAGGTAATTCTCATAACACAGTATCAGACATTCTGTCTCTTTTGTCTGATCAACTATATACACATACATGTAATAGAAATACTTCAATAATTATACCTGCATTGTTTAGTGAGCATTTTTTGTTAGCAAAAATATGATCATACACTCTTTCTGAGAGTCTTAAATTTGGGCAATAATATGCAATATAAACTATGTATGTAAAATTTGAACATTTATAAAATGAGTAGATTTAAAATAACAAAGAAAGAAGTATCACCAAATCCTATTATGAAAATCCTGGGGGAAAGTAAAATTTCTTAATTCTGCCAAATTAAGGAAATCTAAATCTCTCCAAAGTAAAGCAGAAGGATACTAAAAAAATAAGCTTTCAAAATACAACATTTGTGGAACTTAAAAATGTAAAAGAATAAATATTTTGTGGTATAATCTCAAATAGAAAGAAATAAATAGCAGCACAGCAGGTTATTTTAAGGTAGCACTGAAGAAAAATGGGATTTAAACACATAGTATAGTTTGGTCAGTTTTATTTTCATGGGATCCCCAGCTCTGTTGTTTTTTGTTTTGTTTGTTTGTTAATTTTGGTCCAACTTCTATATATGAGAGAAAATATTTGAGCCTTGACTTTCTGGGTCTTGCTTATTTCACTTAGCACACTGATCTTTATCAGCAAATGCTGTATTCTTTATGACTGAGTAAAACCCTATTAAAACTGAATGATTGTATGTATGTATGTATAATGCTTACAATAAGTGAATTTGCCACAGTGAATTTCATATTTATGTATATCTATAATGAACTAATCTTAAAAACCTATAAATAAATAGAAGAAAGACCACTAGAGAAGAGGAAAAGGAACAAAGAGAGAGGGGAGAAAAAACAGGAAATACTGGTGGCTGAATTGAAGCAAATTATATTCAATGGTTGCATAATTATGTAAAAATGAACCCCAATGCTATGTATAACTATAAGGCCCTAATAAAATAAAAAACAAGTAGGAATTATTACTAATTTGAGAATAGACCATTTAATAATTAGAATTATCTTTAATGTATAACAAAATAATAGTAACATCTCATAGATACAGTAAGTTTTTGGAGAATCATTTATTTATAAAATAAATAGTAAGCATGAAATACAGTTGACATTAGTTTATCAAGGAAGAAAAATATGATTAAAAAGACAAATATAATCTCAGTCCATTCCAGGACTAATTTGCCTTTTGAGAACTGCTTGGCATATTTTGTCATGTTTGTGACTCAAATTCATTTCAATGAGCTGTATCAACCAGCAAACTTGCTACCCAGTCTCTACTTGTTAGGGAGGAGACTGGAGGGTGGAAGGGGTGAACAAACTATCCTATGTGTTTAAATCCCATTTTTCTTTAGTGTTACCTTAAAATGACCAGGTGGAATGTTCTCCCCTGGACAAGATCTCTGTTGGGCTTCAACTAGCAGTTTCTGCATTCCTGTATTAAAGGCCAAGCAATGTACTGAGAAGCTATGTTTCTTAACTTTGCCATTTCAAATGTGAGGGAAGAAAGTTTCACACTAAAGCTGGACCCAGGGAATTTCCTTAGTTCTTTTGGTTTCCTTTAACCTTACCTAATTCTTATAAATGTATCTTTGAATTTATGATATGTTAAGTCAAGATTCTATTACATCACATAGAATTTCCCCTTTTATAGGATGGATATTATTACATATGGAAAATGACAAAACCTCCAAATAGTAAGACTTGGGAAAAGGGGAATGAAAGGGAAAGTCATACATTGAGAGAATTGATCCTTTCCCAATACATTCTTTCCTGGTGGTAAAATAAACCCTGGGGAAGAGGTGTCCATCAAACCTAGAAAGGCAGTCTCTGGGAAGAGGCCAAAGCATTAATCCTTCCATAAACAAATCCTTTCCAGATACCAACCACTTACCACAGGCCTTCCATCAGGTCCGGTAAGATGAATCCCAGAGACAGACTGTTGACCCTAGACTCCCCCCCATTTTGCCCAGTAAAACAGACCCTAAATTCCTAGTGCCCAAACTGACACGTTCATTAATTAAGTCACCTCTCAGTATAACCTACATAACCCCAGTCCCTTCCTTTGTTCAGTGGCTCATTTTCTGCCAGGAAAGTGGGTCCATTCCTGTAGGTGTAGTCCTGTTCGTAAGAAAGACTGAAATTATCTGTGAAGTTTGTGTCCAGCCTGGTCTCCTTGGTCTAACTGATATGATTGTTTATTTGTATATGACTAAATAAATAAAAACTTCAACTAAGTTTTAATACTTATCACCTCTCAAAGTGTATTGCCAGATTCTTGGGACCCCAGTAGACCTCCAGGAGCTGAATCCAATGGAATCATACAAGAGTCTTTATTGCAAGCTCAAGCCTGGACTCACAACTGTTTTCAACGCATCAGTCCCAGGGAGTGAGTCCTGGTCCTTTGTTCAGTGAGATTTTATAAGTTTTGAGGGGATACTCTATGTGTCACAACATCACACAGCAAATCATTTCACACCACGGGAAAGTCAAACAACAACTCTTAACATTGACTTAGCACTGGCAGGAACAAGTTGGGTAGGGGTGATTGGTTAGTACAAGAGGGGGATTCGTTTGAACTGATTGGTTTAAGCCACGAGGGGTGTACATGCTAAACTACAAGGTTTCCCAATATGTTATCAACCTCCATAAACTACTGGAAGGTTATCTGGCATCCAGGGTATTTTCCCTGTCTCATGCTGATTGGAGGTTGCTAGGGGGTTGCTATGGGTCCTCACCTAGCCTAACTGAGTCAGGGATACCTGGTGCTGCATATCTCTTCTGTTATTTGTAGACAAACAACTCAGCAGGTTGGGTATGTGCCTAGGAGTGCTCTGTGGGTTTTTCCAAGAACAAGGGTCATGCCCCCTTCCTTAGATAGGCTTTGAGGTAGAAGCTGTTTTAAAAAATGGAGTCACATCAGTTTCTCAAAAGTAAACTAGTTTTGTACTTAAACTCACACTCTAGAGTGAGTGGTATTTTAATTTTAATAAAGACGGTGTTAATCTTAGTATCTGTGGGTTCTGAAACCTTGGAATCTTCTAAAGTAACTCTCCAAAAGTATTTGGGAGAAAATTGTATCTGCCATGAATATGTACAGGCTTTTTCTTGTTAATATTCCCTAAAAATACAGTACAGCAACTATTTACATAATATTTACATTGTATTAGGTAATATATGTTATGCAGAAATGATTTAAAGTGTATGGGAGAATGTGGATAGGTTAGGTTATATACAAATATCACACTATTTTATATAAGTGACTTGAGCATCTGCAGACTTTGTTATCTGGGAGGATTTTGGAATGAATCCCTATGAGTACTGAGGGATGAATATTTACTCATTAAATGATTATATTTCTGCTTATAATATATACTTATAAAGAAAAAAGTATGGAGATTTAGTCTAGACTTCTTGTGACACAAGATGCACTATAAACAATATGGAATTAAATAGCTTAAACAGAAACATATGGTATGTGTATATCTGCATGTTTGTGTATATAAGAAGGCAAATGTATGCAAAACAGGCACATCTAGATTTCATTCTATATCATGCAAAATCACTTTAAGAAACTTCCATGGAATCTTGAATTTTTTTATAATTTAATTGCTCACCTCATTCTATAGAGTACATAGAGAAACACACAGGTGAGAGGAAGGAAAAAAAAGGTAAGTTTTTCTTTTATCAATTTTTTTTTCAAATTTTTTCTTTCTTGTATTAGTAAAAGGAAGTTACATGAATATACCTCTAACAAATGTTCATAAATTATTAAGCAGCTTAAAGTTTCAGCAAAGTTTTATATTTCATGTTATTATACTTCTAAATTTGAGACAATCATTTCTGTTTTCAAGACCATTTCCTATTTGTCTCATGACAATTAAATCCATAAATTCTTAGCCTTCATGTATTTAAAGGGATCTAGTTGATCAGGCAAGACAAATGAAATGAAAGTATATTTTCATTTTAACATACAATTTCATAATCATTTCATATCTCATATATAAAACTGTATTCTAATGCTTGGAGCCAGAGATTTTGCTTATCCATTATTTGGATTTTTTCTACTAGATTTTATGATGCAATTAAAAGATATATTTATGCTAGTCCATGTACAGTAGAAATCCTAAAATATTTTTAAATTTTGCTCAGTATCACTACTTTCAAGTCACCAGATCACATCAAGATCTTGGGAGAATGCTCCATAACATGTTTGAATTGGATGGCTCAAAATTCGATTCTTCTAGTTCTGGAATTTGGAGGAGTGTAGTGGATCTCTTCATAAGAATGCTAAACTATAGAAAATTATGTGCATGTTTATTGACTTTTTGCACACATGCACACATTCTTTAATCTTCAAAATTTCGTTCACATTCAGGCCTTATTATGCAGTGCCAACTTATAGGAGCAGTTAAGATAACATGAATTCATTTTTAGTTAATCAAGTTTTTGATTCATTGGATCCTCACAATGTTAATTGTTTTAATTTTAATTTAATTCACAGCCAGATGATAGTTGGCAATGTGTCAGGTAATGCAAGGGATCTCCATGAGAAATATAAAATTGTTGTCCCATGAGATCATGATGCAGGGAGAAATAACCAAATGGTTATTTCTCATTGATCTCAAAGCCTGCACAATTTAGACCTTGTCTCAAAGTAAAACAAAAATGACTGCTAACATAGCTCAGTGTTGCAGCATTTGTCTAGCTTGCATCAGGCCCGGGGTTTAATCTCAAGAACAAAGGGAAAAAATATATATTTCATATTAAGCCTAATGAAAGTGATGCATAGTAGTAAAGAAGCATGATTGGATGAAAGAATGTAAACTAATGGAAATAACCTGAGGACAAGACCCAGCATAGCCTATCTGCTGAGATTCTCTTTGAACTCCCTGTTTAATCTCTCTTCCTCCAGGTAATAGGGCAGGACACCTGAATCATAAAGGACTTATCATGTACTTTTCAGGGGAGATAGGGCAGAGTGACCTTTCTATTATTCATGACTTATACTGCTGGGGGAGAGAAGAGAGGAGAGGAGAGGGGGAAAGGAGCTCAGGACGAGGTGAAACATATCTTGCTTTGGAGGTATTTCTGTTCCATCAGCTCAAAAATGTTCAGGGTTCCTTACTGGGAAACATCATGAACCAATCTCCTGTACCTTCTAGGCTATGAACTGCTTTAGAGAAGGCAATATGTGGTTGATTTTTAAAATGTTTTTATCTCTAATATGTCATGCATTTTTCAAGGCATAGTGCTCCAGAGTGTTCTTGGAAGACTGAAACATGATTAATAAATTTTTTTTAAAGGGGAAGGGGGGATGTAGCACAAAACCACTAGTATAATTTCTCTACTTAGAATTGACTTTTATGAGTTACTAATGTATCCTGACTCTTTGTTGAAATAATCAACCCATGGCTACTCTGGTCTCTAGAGAAAACATTGTCATGGGGAGAAGTTTTTCTTGGCAGAGCACCATTGGCTTTCTAAATTGGCAAACATAACTGGCAAAAGAAGCATACTTGAATGTAGCAACAGCAATTCAAAAGAGAAAAAAAAAATCTCTGGTGGTTTGGTCCCAATATTATGATATTTGGGTGTTCTTAAAAATAATGCTGCTCTAATATATATAAATATATATTATATATTATATTATATATATTATATATATACATACACAGATATAGATATATCTATCAATCTACCTATAATCTCAGGTGTAATTTAAGAAAAAGAAAATCATATCAAATTATCAGAATTTGAAAACAAAGCAAAAATATGTATTTATCATTATAGAACATGCTTGTCCTTAGTAGAAAAAAAAGTGTTCAATTATGAAAACTAGCAGAATTTTTTGTTATTTCTTCTGAGTAGAAGTTTCTCTTTTTTGGAACTGGCCAGTTCCAAAATGGTGAAGTAATGGTGAAGGTATTTTTAAAAATTAAAGAGAAACAACAGAAAATAAGTAATGTTAACTAAATGGTGAAGGTATTTTTAAAAATTAAAGAGAAACAACAGAAATAAGTAATGTTAAAGGGGCCTCACAACTTGAGGAAATGGAATAAAATATTTTTAATTAGATCACTGTGGGCGATTTTGTGCCAGCTTATGTCTATGGAGAAGATAGGCATAAAACCCTGTTTATTTGCACTTGGCCATCTTTGTTTATAAACCTTACTTAAGCTATTATACCATATCAACCCCTTCTGAAAACACTGTCAAATTCATATTTAAATTATTTTAATTAATATAAGTTTATTGAGGATGTATTATATACCACAGTGCTTTATGTTCCAGGAGCTAAACATATGTAATAAAAAAGAATGTGTGCTTGAGGGACCACTGGAGGTGAGTCTGGATGAAGGGGTGGCTGGCAAAGACCCAATAACTAGATTACAATGGGATTCTGTTATTACGCAGCTAGCATGGAATTTTATTGAGTGAAAATGGAGGAGCTAGTGAGGTAAAGAATGGAGGTATAATTATAAAAGTAATTTAGGCTATAAACCATACTTACATGAATTATAATGAACTGAAGGAACCCATAATTGGTTCATTCTCTATTGTGTGTTACACGAGTAGCTGTAATCATAAAGCATCATTATCCTTCCTTTTGGATCCAAACTATGAGTTGCCACTGTAAGCCTCAGACCTCCCAACCTCTTTGGACCCCGACCAGTGAATCAGCCCAGCATGGCTTCTGATTATGGGAACCATGAGCCACTGCACATTGCCAGAACACACAGACGGGGGGCAGCAGTGGTTTTTCTTTCCTCTAGCTTAGCTATTGTGTAAGGCACATCAGGGAAGTGTGTACAAAATTGGCATCCAGGTGTTAAGAAAAAAAGGAAAAAAAGTGCTGAATGAGCCAGGCTCAAATGAACTCATTGTACTGTCTAGAAGCCACTCCTGCTCCTGCTGCCCTTGAGTCTGTCTGGAAGAATCACAGCAGAGGTGGGGTAAAGTACAAAGGGAGGTTAAAAGGATACTTTTCAAAAGAAAGAATAAAAAAGCTTGCTCTCTCTGCTAGCTAACTTGGAATAAGGGGATATGGAGTGTCTTCCTTCTTTTAACTATTGTTATAAGGGGACAATAGCATTTCAGAAAACTTTAAAAGAAATAATCCCCTCTTATAACACATCTGTATGAATTTTTACTGCACTCTGTTGTCCCTTTGCATGATGCAGATGATGTAACTCATGAAATGTTTTTTTTAAAATATTTTTGCAGTTGTAGATGGACACGATATCTTTATTTTATGTATTTATTTTTATGTGGTGCTGAGGATCGAACCCAGTGCCTCATACGTTTAAGGCAAGCACTCTGCCACTGAGCCACAACCCCAGCCTTCATGAAATGTTTTTATATATTGTTGCCGAATTCCCTTTCCTTCCCTTGCCTCCCTTGTCTCCTCTTAAATCTTCCTCCATTCTTCTTTTCCTTCCTTCCTTCCATCTTTTATCCCTGCTTGTTTTCTTCCTTCCTTCCCTTTCTTTTTCTTTCTTTATTCTGAGCTTAACCCTACAATGATTTGATATACCTGGATTTTGTTGTGATCACAATATATACTATAGTCTACTATCATAAAAGCTGCCCAAACCTCCAGGCATGGTGGCAGACACTTGTCATTCCAGCAACTCCAGAGACTGAGGTAAGAGGACCATAAGTTCAAGGTAAACCTGGGAAATTTAGGAGGCCATTTGAAAAAGAATTTAAAATTTAAAAAGGACTGGGGATATAGTTCAGTGGTAGCATACCCCTGGTTTCTATCCCCAGTACCAGAAAAACAAATGACTAACTTTGAAGACTCAATTCCTTATCAGCAAAATGTGTACAGTGTGGCTTGCCTCTGCAGGGAGCTCTTGTGCTAATCATATGATGTCATATCCTGAGCACAGTTTGCATAAAATGGACTCTAAATAGTGTATGCAACCGTCCTACCATAGCTCTACATCTTTTCCTTTCTCTGAATTTATTTTCCTTGAGATAAACTACTATAATAAAAATTTAAAAGTTTTTATATTTTTTTAAGTGTGGCCCAATTGTATTATAAATGAGATACACAAATTTGATTTAACATTGGGATAAAACAAGATTAGAAAAAAATTGCTCATATTTCTTGTTACACTAAAAATATAAATTGATTACATATTCAAATGGAGGAAATAAAATGTCTTAGAAGAAAGAAAAACAATAATTTACATAGTCTGCTAGAAATAATATTATAAACCAGGGATCAAGAATGGAATAAATGAAGCTTATGATTTCATTGATTTTGTTCTATTTTAGATTGCACCAGTAACAACTATGAAAATCAAAAAGAAACAGAAAGATAAATAACAAACTTGGAATAATGTGATCAAAAACTTTTACTGAAAAACCAAATTATTCCCTTAATAAAAAGAAGAATTCTTGTAAATCAACTAAAAGCTAAAAAAATGTAAAGGAAGCAAAAAGACATTCACCGAAGAAGTTCCAATTGGTAACAATCATATTAAGGCACACTTGAGTTTACTAGCTATAAAATTATTGCAATTTAACACAGCAGTTCCACACTTAGCGAATTAACATAAATTAAGGGAAGGACTGATTTTGGTGTAGTTTCAGAAAAAAGAAACTCTATTCTGCTATTGATAGTATATACTAGTAAATCACTTTTTAGGAAAACAATTTATCCCCCAAATGAATTAGAGGTCAATTGGACATTTGCATAATTGATTATTTAAATTTCATGTTAATATTTTGCCTCTGTATATTCTAGATTGTCATTAATAATCATATTTTATATTAGAAAAACTAATAAAATTGTCATTCAAATCAGCAGAGAATAAATGTTTAATTTTATATTATATGCATCTTAGCAATTTTCCTCATTAATTGGTTAAAATATGCAAAATAAATATTTTAGAATATTATATGCATCTTAAGCAATTTTCCTCATTAATTGGTTAAAATATGCATAAGAAATATTTTAGAATATATTTCTCCAATTATTAATATGGTAGAATATTTTTCACATTTTATTAATTGCCTTTACTTTCTCTTAAGTTGAATGTTAAATATATACATGTATTTACTTACAGGGACTTTATATCAAAGTATAAATATTATACATATGACATAATAGTTATTCACTTTAATCATATTTGTTACTAGCATTTTTCTAAATTATTTTAGTAAATTATTAACTTTATAAATTTTTTAGTTTTATATTTTCTGAGTTGCTATCTGGTCAAATCTGGATTTATTTATTTATTTTTTTAATTTCTTTTTTTTTTTATATTTTTAATTTTGTATTGTGGGTTGTTCAAAACATTACAAATTTCTTGACATATCATATTCCACACTTTGATTCAAGTGGGTTATGAACTCCCACCTTCACCCCATACACAGATTGCAGAATCACATCAGTTACACATCCATTGATTTACATATTGCCATACTAGTGTCTGTTGTGCTCCGCTGCCTTTCCCATCCTCCACACTCCCCCCTCCCCACCTCTCCCCTCCCCTCCCCTCCTCTCTCTCTACCCCCTCCACTGTATAACCCTGAGGGTCTCCTTCCATTACCATGCAATTTCCCTTCTCTCTCCCTTTCCCTCCCACCTCTCATCCCTGTTAAATGTTAATCTTCTTCTCCTGCTCTTCGTCCCTACTCTGATCTTAGTTACTCTCCTTATATCAAAGAAGACATTTGGCATTTGTTTTTTAGGGATTGGCTAGCTTCACTTAGCATAATCTGCTCTAATGCCATCCATTTCCCTGCAAATTCTATGATTTTGTCATTTTTTAATGCAGAGTAATACTCCATTGTGTATAAATGCCACATTTTTTTATCCATTCGTCTATTGAAGGGCATCTAGGTTGGTTCCACAGTCTTGCTATTGTGAACTGTGCTGCTATGAACATCGATGTAGCAGAGTCCCTGTAGCATGCTCTTTTTAGGTATTTAGGGAATAGACCAAGAAGGGGAATAGCTGGGTCAAATGGTGGCTCCATTCCCAGCTTTCCAAGAAATCTCCATACTGCTTTCCAAATTGGCTGCACCAATTTGCAGTCCCACCAGCAATGAACAAGTGTACCCTTTTCCCCACATCCTCACCAGCACTTGTTGTTGTTTGACTTCATAATGGCTGCCAATCTTACTGGAGTGAGATGGTATCTTAGGGTGGTTTTGATTTGCATTTCTCTGACAGCTAGAGATGTTGAGCATTTTTTCATGTACTTGTTGATTGACTGTATGTCCTCCTCTGAGAAGTGTCTGTTCAGGTCCTTGGCCCATTTGTTGATTGGGTTGTTTGTTCTCTTATTGTCTAATTTTTTGAGTTCTTTGTATACTCTGGATATTAGGGCTCTATCTGAAGTGTGAGGAGTAAAGATTTGTTCCCAGGGTGTAGGCTCCCTATTTACTTCTCTTATTGTTTCTTTAGCTGAGAAAAAACTTTTTATCTTGAGTAAGTCCCATTTGTTGATTCTAGTTATTAACTTTTGTGCTGTGGGTGTCCTATTGAGGAATTTGGAGCCCGACCCCACCGACTGTAGATCGTAGCCAACTTTTTCTTCTATCAGACGGCGCATCTCTGATTTGATATCAAGCTCCTTGATCCATTTTGAATTCACTTTTGTGCATGGCGAGAGAAAGGGATTCAGTTTCATTTTGTTGCATTTGGATTTCCAGTTTTCCCAGCACCATTTGTTGAAGATGCTATCCTTCCTCCATTGCATGCTTTTAGCCCCTTTATCAAATATAAGATAGTTGTAGTTTTGTGGATTGGTTTCTGTGTCCTCTATTCTGCACCATTGGTCCACCCGCCTGTTTTGGTACCAGTACCATGCTGTTTTTGTTACTATTGCTCTGTAGTATAGTTTGAAGTCTGGTATCGCTATACCGCCTGATTCACACTTCCTGCTTAGCATTGTTTTTGCTATTCTGGGTATTTTATTTTTCCATATGAATTTCATGATTGCTTTCTCTATTTCTACAAGAAATGCCATTGGGATTTTGATTGGCATTGCATTAAACCTATAGAGAACTTTTGGTAATATCGCCATTTTGATGATGTTAGTTCTGCCTATCCATGAACAGGGTATATTTTTCCATCTTCTAAGATCTTCTTCTATTTCTCTCTTTAGGGTTCTGTAGTTTTCATTGTATAAGTCTTTCACCTCTTTTGTTAGGTTGATTCCCAAGTATTTTATTTTTTTTGAAGATATTGTGAATGGAGTGGTTGTCCTCACTTCCATTTCAGAGGATTTGTCACTGATATACAGGAATGCCTTTGATTTATGCGTGTTGATTTTATATCCTGCCACTTTGCTGAATTCATTTATTAGCTCTAATAGTTTCTTCGTAGACCCTTTTGGGTCTGCTAGGTATAGAATCATATCATCTGCAAATAGTGATAATTTAAGTTCTTCTTTTCCTATTTTGATGCCTTTAATTTCTTTCGTCTGTCTAATTGCTCTGGCCAGTGTTTCCAGAACTATGTTGAACAGAAGTGGAGAGAGAGGGCATCCCTGTCTTGTTCCAGATTTTAGAGGGAATGCCTTCAATTTTTCTCCATTCAGAATGATGCTAGCCTGAGGCTTAGCATAGATTGCTTTTACAATATTGAGGTATGTTCCTGTTATCCCTAGTTTTTCTAGAGTTTTGAACATAAAGGGATGCTGTCCTTTGTCAAATGCTTTTTCCGCATCTATCGAGATGATCATATGGTTCTTATTTTTAAGTCTATTGATGTGGTGAATAACATTTATTGATTTCCGTATATTGAACCAGCCTTACATCCCAGGGATGAATCCTACTTGATCATGGTGTACAATTTTTTTGATATGTTTTTGTATCCGATTCGCCAGAATTTTATTGAGGATTTTTGCATCTAGGTTCATTAGAGATATTGGTCTGTAGTTTTCTTTCTTTGAAGTGTCTTTGTCTGGTTTAGGTATCAGGGTGATGTTGGCCTCATAGAATGAATTTGGAAGTTCTCCCTCCTTTTCTATTTCCTGAAGTAGCTTGAAAAGTATTGGTATTAGTTCTTCTTTAAAGGTTTTGTAAAATTCTGCTGTATACCCATCCGGTCCTGGGCTTTTCTTAGTTGGTAGTCTTTTTATGGTTTCTTCTATTTCCTCAATTGATATTGGTCTGTTTAGGTTTTCTATATCCTCCTGACTCAATCTGGGCAGATCATATGACTTAAGAAATTTATCTATGCCTTCACTATCTTCTAATTTATTGGAGTATATGGATTCAAAATAGTTTTTGATTATCTTCTGTATTTCTGAAGTGTCTGTTGTGATATTGCCTTTTTCATCCCGTATGCTAGTAATTTGAGTTCTCTCTCTTCTTCTCTTCGCTAGCATCGCTAAGGGTCTGTCGATTTTGTTTATTTTTTCAAAGAACCAACTTTTAGTTTTGTCAATTTTTTCAATTGTTTCTTTTGTTTCGATTTCATTAATTTCAGCTCTGATTTTAATTATTTCTTGCCTTCTACTTCTTTTGCTGTTGTTTTGCTCTTCTTTTTGAAGGATTTTGAGATGAAGTATGAGATCATTTATTTGTTGGTTTTTTCTTTTTTTAAGGAATGAACTCCAAGCAATGAATTTTCCTCTTAGAACTGCTTTCAATGTGTCCCATAGATTCCGATATGTTGTGTCTGTGTTTTCATTTATCTCTAAGAATTTTTTAATTTCCTCCTTGATGTCTTCTATAACCCATTGATCATTCAGTAACCTATTGTTCATTCTCCAAGTGATGTATGCTTTTTCCTTCCTTCTTTTATCGTTGATTTTCAGTTTCATTCCATTATGATCAGATAAGATGCATGGTATTATCTCTACTCCTTTATATTGTCTAAGAGTTGCCCTGTGACATAATATATGATCTATTTTTGAGAAGGATCCATGTACTCCTGAGAAAAAAGTGTAACTGCTTGATGTTGTGTGGTATACTCTATATATGTCAATTAGGTCTAGGTTATTAATAGTGTTATTGAGTTCTATAGTTTCCTTATTCAACTTTTGTTTGGAAGATCTGTCCAGTGGCGAGAGAGGTGTGTTGAAGTCTCCCATGATAATGGTATGGTGGTCTATTAGACTCTTGAACTTGAGAAGAGTTTGTTTGACGAACATAGCTGCACCATTGTTTGGGGCATAAATATTTATGATTGTTATGTCTTGTTGGTGTATGGTTCCCTTAAGCAGTATGTAGTGTCCCTCTTTATCCCTTTTGATTAACTTTGGCTTGAAATCTATTTTATTTGATATGAGTATGGACACTCCTGTTTGTTTCCGAAGTCCATATGAGTGATATGATTTTTCCCAACCTTTCACCTTCAACCTATGTATATCTTTTCCTATCAAATGCGTCTCCTGTAGGCAGCATATTGTTGGGTCTTGTTTTGTGATCCATTCTACTAGCCTGTGTCTCTTAATTGGTGAGTTTAAGCCATTAACATTTAGGGTTATTATTGAGATATGGGTTGTTCTTCCAGCCATATTTGTTTATTTCTGTTACTAAACGTGGTTTGTTTTCCTCTTTGATTATTTCCCCCCCTTTACTGTCCTACCTCCCACTGTTGGTTTTCATTGTTATTTTCCATTTCCTCTTCCTGTAATGCTTTGGCGAGGATGTTTTGAAGAGATGGTTTTCTAGCTGCAAATTCTTTAAACTTTTGTTTATCGTGGAAGGTTTTAATTTCATCTTCCATCCTGAAGCTTAATTTCACTGGATACACAATTCTTGGTTGGAACCCATTTTCTTTCAGTGTTTGAAATATGTTATTCCAGGATCTTCTAGCTTTCAGAGTCTGTGTTGAAAGATCAGCTGTTATCCTGATTGGCTTACCCCTAAATGTAATCTGCTTCCTTTCTCTTGTAGCTTTTAAAATTCTCTCCTTATTCTGTAGGTTGGGCATCTTCATTATAATGTGTCTAGGTGTGGATCTCTTATGATTTTGCACATTCGGTGTCCTGTAGGCTTCTAGGATTTGGGATTCTGTCTCATTCTTCAAGTCTGGGAAGTTTTCTCGTATTATTTCATTGAATAGACTGCTCATTCCTTTGGTTTGGAGCTCTGTACCTTCCTGTATCCCAATGACTCTTAAGTTTGGTCTCTTAATGTTATCCCATATTTCTTGGATGTTCTGCTTATGGTTTCTTAACAGTCTTGCTGAGCTGTCTATGTTCTTTTCCAGTTGAAATACTTTGTCTTCATTGTCTGACGTTCTATCTTCTAAGTGTTCTACTCTGCTGGTAGTATTCTCCATTGAGTTTTTAAGTTGGTTTTTATTGCTTCCTGCATTTCTAGGATTTCTGTTTGTTTGTTTTTTATAACCTCTATCTCCCTGTATAGTTGATCCTTTGCTTCCTGGATTTGTTTGCATAATTCATTGTCGAAGTGATCTTTCATTGTCTGATTTTGCTGTTTAATGTCTTCCTTGATACTCCAGATCATCTGAAGCATGTATATCCTGAATTCTTTATCTGACATTCCATCTGCTACAGCTGTTACCTCTTCTAAAGTTGGGTTGACCTACATTGCTTGTGGTCCTTTCTTTCCTTGTCTTTTCATACTGCTTGCGTATCTTTCCTGCAGGTGCGGGCAGCGGCTCTGCTCTCTCCTTATTCCAATTGGGGTGTCGTGGCTACCACGCCGGCAGGTCACTGGGCCTGTTCTGGGCGCTGGCGGCGGCTCTGTTCTGCCACCGGGCCTGATCCGCCGGTCGGTTGCAGGTTTGCCTACCCTGCAGGCGCGGGCGGTGGCTCTACTCTGCCCCTACTCCAAATGGGGTGACGTGTCTCTCGTACCGGCAGGCCACTGGGCCTGTCCTGCTGGTCGGTCGCAGATCTGCCCACCTTTCGGGCACAGGTGGAGGCTCTGCTCTGCCCCTACTCCAATTGGGGTGTCGTGACTACCCCGCCTGCAGGACGCTGGGCCTGTTCCTGGCACGGGCGGCGACTCTGCTCTGCCCCTACTCCAATTAGGGTGGTGTGTGTACCACACCGGCAGGCTCTTGGGCCTGATCCGCCGGTCTGTTGCAGGTCTGCCTACCTTGGAGGCGTGGGCGGCGTATCTGCCCTGCCCCTCCTGCCACGCCTGCGGACCCCTGGGCCTGATCTGCAGGTTGGTCACAGGTCTGCTCACCCTGCGGGCACGGGTGGCGGTTCCGCTCCGCCCCCACTCCAATTGGGGTCACGTGGCCACCACACCGGCAGGGCCTGATCTGGGCGTGGGAGAAGGATCTGCTCTGCCCCTACTCCAGTTGGGGTGACGTGTGTACCACACTGGCAGGCCACTGGGCCTGACCCGCCAGGCTGTCACAGGTCTGTTTACCTTGCAAGCGCGGGCAGCGGCTCTGCCCTGCCCCTCCTACCACGCCCATGTACCACTGGGTCGCGGGTCTGCCCACCTTGCGGGTGCGGGTGGCGGCGCCGCTCCGCTCCCTCTCCAATTGGGGTCACGCGGTCAGCACGCTGGCGAGCCGCTGGGCCTGCTCCGGGCACTGGCGGCGGCCCGGCTCCTCCCCTCTGGCTCGACGACAAATTGAGGAGACTCGGGTGTCTGTGCCTCACCCCCCCTACCAGGAGACCAACTGTTTCTGTCGCCGCTGGTATTGATGAAGTTCTCTCCTCCGCCGCTTTCTGATGACATCAGATCTCTGCCATGTTGGTATCCTATGCGAATGGCAGCATTTCGTTCCCCTTGCCGGGCAACCAAAGCAACGGATGAGTCCTGACCGGTCCTCAGCAGGACCCGGACCGAGAAGCAGTTTCCGTGGGCTCCTAGCCCTGGGCCAGGGCAGTTCCGGGAGCCGGAACTCGGCCGCTCCGTGCTCGGTGTAAGCTCCTATAAGGGTAGGCTCCAAGAAGCAGTCCCCGTGGGCTCAGTTCCGGGAGCCGGAATTCGGCCGCTTAGTGCTTGGTGTATGCTCTGATAGGAGCAGGGTCCAGGAAGCAGCCTCCGCAGGCTCCCCAGCCATGGGCCAGGGCGGTTCCGGGAGCCGGAACTCGGCCGCCCCGCGCTCGGTGTTCGCTCAGATAAGATCAGGTTCTAAGAAGCACCCAGGCACTGAACCCTAGCAATCTGTCTGCCAGCCGCAGGTGAATGGCAGCCTGAAATTACCTGTTCTATGGCTGAATGAGCTGCGGTCAGTCGAAAACAGGGATGGTGACGTGAGCTTTCCAACATGGTGGCTGCTGGCCTCCTCTGTGGTCTGACCGGTGTGGAGAACCGAGATGGACCGCTTCCTTCCCCCGTCTCGAACCCAGAATTCATCCCTGAGTACGGTGTTTGCAAGGCTGGCAGAAACTGCAGCGCTGTATCCCTGCGTCGCTATCTCCTTGATTCCCAGCGCGCGCTGCAGACTCTAGCCGCGGGGCGATTTGCTGAATAAGCAGTGTTACCCTCCGAGCGACAAACCTCTTGCGTTTGAGTCCCCGTAGCCGATCCTCGTGCGATGGAAATCCTTCCTCCAGGTTCCGGAGCACCCCACTATTGCTGGAAATTCCTAACAAGATATCCTTTAGCCGTCCTGACTTGTCATACTCCCACACAGTGAAGCAGCACACGGGGGCAATGCACTCCCCTCGCCGCCATCTTCCCCAATCCCCGATAACTCACTTTTTCTCGGCGGTAGTCTGAGCAAGCCCTGAATAGAAACTTAATTGAACTTTCCCAGCAGATGTGAGGCTTAAATTCCATCACGGGAAATCTCAGATATGAGTACCTGTGCTCTTCTTTTGGGTTGGATCAGAAAGATCTTCTTTTGGTTACAGTTTGAACACACACTTGCTTCCTTAATTTTCGAATCTGGATTTCTTTTTAGCTTTATTCTATAGAGCTGAATTTACTTATCCAGTTAGATATTATTTGGTAGGTAAAGTGGATTTAAATGGCTTATAATATGTGTTATAATACAAGCATCATTAATAATTTGGTTTTGCTGTTATTCAGCAACCTATCAATCTGTCCAAGCATGAGCAATGAAGCAAACGGAGAGATAACATCCCTCTGTAATGTAGCCTTTGGCAAGGGATGAGCAGAGGTAAATTATGCAGCATATTGGTTGTTCTTTCACTTAACAGATGACTCTTTTTTTTTTTTTAACTTCAAAGTCTCTAGATGACAAGTTCTAAAACTCTATATGGATCACATCACAATATACTGAAAAACTAAAAAGTGACCCAAGTGATTTTATTATACTAATGCAAAGGACTAAGTTTGGCTTATTTTAAGTTTGTTTCTTTTCACTATTTCAGCCAGATGCTTCACGCATGAATCCCCCAAAATGATAGAGTTGTGGTCAACATAGATAAAAATATGCACATTGAAATTTGGAAAACAGAAGAGTGAGGTTTCATGATGCTAGAGTGACCCAGGAATGGCAGGGGTTGCATGGAGTGGTAATACTAGCTGGATGGTGGGAATCTTTTCCTAAAAGTTGAAAGAGGTGAGCTTTCTCCTGGAGGTAACACATACCACTGAGCGGCTTTAGGCAAATGTGTTACAAAATAAATACTGTTATTCTGTTATTAAGACTTAGGCACATTAGTACACACTAGAATTGCACATATTGGATAAGTCCAACTACCCTCAGTAGTATAAAAACAATGATAATTTAGAATAACAATTGATATGATAGGGGAAAAAATCAATTACAAACACACTGATTACCTTAGGGAACATAATGGGTATGACTGAGCTAGGCAGTATATAGGACCCATAATATTGTCTTACAAAATTAGTCCAACTTAAATATGATAATATATATGTTAATCAGAATAGTGAATGGCCCATAATTAGCTCTCAAATAATAATTAATTAAAATCTTTTTACAAGTTATGGGTATTAGACACAAATGTCATTACCAGGGTTACTGATTATTAAATACAGTATAAGCAAGTCTTAATTGGAAGTCAGATGACAGTCTGAAGAGTAAACAGAAGATACACTTTCTTCAATCAATTGACAATGGAGCAAAAGAGACTTCCTTTATCTCCTTCTCAAAATTCCTCTGCTTGAATGTACCTTAAGGAATGGTTTATCACAGCCCTGTGCAATCCTAACAAACAATGAGATGGCATCTCAAACCAATATGCACAAATTATCATTTTGTGCATGGAGTCTTCATTCATTTACTCATTCTTTTTGGGGTGTTAATTATATATTTTATTTCATTGAAGTGATCTTCTAAAAGTGGCACAGATGTTATTAAAAAGTGAATTCTTGGTGAAGAAAAAAAGCTGTTTTGTTTTTGTTTAGAACCCAACTTCACTCCAAAATGATTGAGATTTTGTCACCAGAGTCAGGCTTGAATGGAAATCTCAGGACCTGAAACCCAAATGTCCCTGTATATGAAGCAACAATGGAGATTGAACTTTATTTGTAGAACAAAGAGACCATTTCTACTTCTAATGTGGTGGTAATTTTATTAACAAAATACTGGAAACTCTTCTTTAAAAATGCATACTTAATACGTTAGTAGTTATAGAATTTACAAAGTTTATGCATATATTTAAAAAATTTAACTAGACAGTCTCCTATGGAGTGCATTAGACAAGTATTAATAAGTGACAAGTTTTATAAGTAACTTAATCAAAAATAATAATTACAGAAACTGGATGCTGGAAAGGCAGCACAGTTACAATGGAGGAGTTAGAGCATAAGCTCTGGGGTTCAAGAGAGCAGGGTATGAATTCAATAACATCACTACTATATGACTATTGATGAAGTTGATGATAACTTCCTGTTTTCTTTAGTATAATGAGGATAACCCTATTTATTTCACATGTTGTTTTGTATGTAAATGAGATGATCTATAGAAGATATTGTTTAATGCCTGACATACAATAGTCATTCACTCATGAAATGTCAATGAACTTGAACATTACTTACATTTGTCTTGTATGTAAATGACAAAGCCAGAACCTTAGTCAAGTTTCTTCTCTCTGGCACCTATTGCTTTTTTTTTATTTTACATTTTACTATTACAGTAGGTAGACTGAAAATTCATCTTCAAACATATTTGGCCTAATCCCTTATTCAATAAAAGGAACTTTGAAAATTTGTTCAAGTTTGGGATCTTATGATGAGGGAAATCATTCTGGATTATTTCAATGAGTCTCAATGTTATTGCAAAGGCCTTTATCAGAGAGGGGACAGATACTTAATCTATAGAGCACAAGCTAATATTAAGATAGAAACAGATTGGAGGGAAGATGCCACAAACCTATGAAAGTTGATAGACACTAGAATATGGCAGAGGTAAGGAATGGCTTCTCCAGTAGAGCCTACAGAGGAAGTGTGGGTCTTATGATACTTTGATTGGGATTTATAGCCTTCAAAATTGTGACCCCCAAAAAAGTATCTCTTGTTTTTAGCCATTAAGTTTGAAGTCACTTGAATCAAAGTTGGAAATGAAAAATCAAGACAAAAATATATATTCATTAGCTAAAATAACATTTTGTTTTATTTTTTCTTGTGCACTATATCTGTCACTAATA
The DNA here is from genome assembly GCF_021218885.2 of Marmota monax. Classification (NCBI taxonomy): domain Eukaryota; kingdom Metazoa; phylum Chordata; class Mammalia; order Rodentia; family Sciuridae; genus Marmota; species Marmota monax. Next base: position 524,865 of record NW_026693836.1, read on the forward strand.
GTATTAGAAAAGTCATTTACATTTTATTCAACATGTGGTACAGGCAAGGCATAGGGCTGAACATTTTTATTGTATCATTTTATTTCCAACATTCCTAGGAGGTATTCATGAAATACTTGAGAACTGAAAACCCACATCTCAACTGATATAATTTTGTCTGCTACAGAACTGGAGTGTTCTTGGAGGACAAAATGAACTAGGCTCTCTGCAGCTCCAGGACATCAGGATTAATCACTTATTCCTATGCTCTTCCTGTTCACCTACTACCACAATTCCTTATGTTCAAGATTGATAATAGAGGTATTTGTGAGGAATAGACAAAACAAAGTTTCACTGTGGGGGATATTTTGAGGAAGAAGGTAGTTTATTTGTAGGATTGCCAATTTATGTTTCTCTGGATAGAGTTTTTGAGGCTTTTTGAGGAATATACAACCTGATTTTTAAAAATACTTTTTAATCAGAAGATAATACTAATTGGAAAAATGATTAGCTCAAATTTGCTTCCACAAAATTGGGATATTGATTATTCCCATAATTCCAAGAATGTCAGATTATCTGAAAAAAGGTAGTTTTGTCCCATAAGCTATTTTCTCGTCTAAATCATTATCGAAAACACTTTGACACAAATTCAAGTTTTTCTAGTGTATAAGGAGTTAAATGTTTTTAGTGTGACATAACAGTGTGTCTCAAGTAAAGATTTTAGCCCCCAACCTCCACCCCACACACATATCCTAAGAGAGAATTTCTTACTCTGCAAACTTGGAGCACTTGGGTATTTGAGTGGAAATTTTTGTGAATATACATTTATTTTCAGTTTTCTAAGCAGAGTTTATATGGTTTTTTTGTTTTGTTTTTGTTTTTTTTTTTTGTGTGTGTGTGTTTGTGTTTGATTTTTAGCTTTTACAAGAATTTGTGATTCCACAAAAGCTTAAACAAAACTAGCTTTTAAAATTCTAGCATTAGTTTAGTTATCACATTATTGTGACAAATACAAGTTTAAAACCAGTGTTAGAATTTTTATAATTTAGGTTTGGATTGTTTTGAAGTCAGTTGTTATAGACAAATACAGGATCTCATAATGCTGATAGAAGACTGCATATTCAATTTACACATTTGACAGTATAGTTACCTTTCATTCTTTCTTTGCTTACTTTCTCCTCACATACAGCTATTCTACCTTGAAGTTTTATGTTCAAAAAATTTGAAATGTAGTATATTCTAATTTTGCTTCCACACACATGATTCAGTCTGATCTTCATTAACTTCATGAATTTTATTTCAAATCAAATTTCTCATGCAAAGAAAGATTTATGTAATTGATACGGCAAAGATAAATCCTACATTGGGGCAAATAATTAGCTCTGACAATAAAATACAGGTTGGAATGTGGATACCACTTCTGGAAAGATCTGAGAATCTCTCAAATATCAAGGAGATCCATTACATTGACATCCTGCAGACTGAATAAAGCAAGCAAGGTAGGTAAAATGAACAACCTGTTAGGACTCATGTACAAGCTACTTCATATTTTGGGGTTCTAGATCAGGATACCTTTCCCAAAGAAATAGACAAATTGCTGTATCTTTTACACCCCAACTATTGATAACCCAAGTACACAAAAATATTTTTCATAAGTCAACATTTGTAAAATATTTCCTTTAAATCAAAACTGATCTTTCTTTCTTTTTCCTTTTGACCATTTTCAGAACAGCTTCTAGTTGCAACTTACATTTCCTTATATGTAAATTATGAATATAATAATAGGAATTTATAAAAATAAATGTAAGTACCTATGAAATTCTGTTAAATTATTTGAAAAAAAGTTCATTTTTAAACCAATTTTAAAGATGTCATGAAGCATATACATCAAGCTAATGGAAAATAATGGAAAAGTTTGATCATTTGTATTGTTTCATATAACTGAGAAAAATTTAAAAACAACATAGCTTTATGAATCACATTCAAATTTACTTATTTTTCAAATGTAACACATGAATAGGAAATTCAGATGGCAGAACCCTCATATCTGGATTAAATTATGGTACTGTTAAGTGGCTTATACAATGTCATTAATGGGTCCAGTGAAATAATAAAATTCAGAAGCAGAGTGCAGGACAATATGTCACATAGTTGGAAAACACATTAAGACAGAAATATATTTTGAGCATTACCAGTTCTACCCTTCTCTTTCCTCAGGGTCTGAATTCTGTATTTGCTAAGAAATAAAAATAAAAACCCGAAGATTGAAATTGGCTTTCAGCTGTGAACTGTTATATCTTCTGTACAAAATTATAAACATCTCAGATTTTAGAGGCTATCTCTTTTGTTCAGCAACAGTGTACAATTGTATGTATTGTTAAGTTTACACACAAAATGCTGAAAGGAGACACTGGCAAAGCTTTGTGTTAACAAAACTGTTGCAATAAATTGTTTCTGACCTCATAGCTAAAGGGTCAAAGGGAATATAAGAATGTCTGATTCTGAAAATGCAGACTGCTTCCACAGAATCTAATTATAGGTGAACTTCAGGGGGATTGATCAAAAATATTGAGTAACTCTTTCAGGGGTACATTCACTGGGTAAAGTAAGTGCACTCACTAGCTCTATCTCTCGCCAAGTATTTGCCACACTGAATTTGTGTTACTTGTACCTAGCCTGGCTTTATGTATCTGTCAACTGAAGAGAATTAAAATTACTAGGAGTAATTCTGCTAGTAATTCTATTATTTTTCAGCATAATATTTTTATAATAAATACATTATCAATTGCCTTAAATATTAGTCTTTTCATTGGCTGAGAATTCCTTGATTGTCTTGTGGATAAATCTACATTCAAATTTGTTCAGTCTTCACTATTCAGGGTCACAGAGTGTTATTGATGATCATAATTGCAGTCAGTGTTTTTTTTCCTCACCCTACACCTTATCATTTACCTTACATATCAAATGGCATTTTTCATCATTAAGAATTTTTAATTTCTTGAGGATCCTTGTGTAAACTTGGTTCCTTTATTTTAAGAGAATATAGAATAAAAAATTATAGTGTGCCCATTACCATAGTTAACATTTCAAAAGCTGAAAGACTAATTTAAATTATGAAATATGGATATTATTCCTGGAAATGCCAAAAATTCATATTTATATATAGAGTTATAGAGATAGATGTGAAAAAATGAGGATTAGTTTTCATAAATGTAGGTAAAATTAATCGTTGGCATTTCACTCTGTTTTTTGGCATTGCAAGTGTACAACTAATGTCATGTTTCTTAAATAGAGATCTCAATGGACTATTTAATTTTATACTAATTCCTTCCAAAATCTGAATATGTGATTTGCTGAATTTTATGTCTACCATAATTGCACTTTATCATTTCATGGAAATGTGTTATTTAAGTTCTGAAAACACATGGAGAATAATTTTGAAAAGTAAAGGCAGTGGATTTTTAAAAATCTTTGTTATAATATGTATTATAAGAAAATGTCTGGAGTTTGATGGTACAATAGTCAACTAACCAAATTAATAATTTTATCAATTAAATCATAACAAAACCTGATTTCATTGATAGAAGAATTGTTTTAGCCAGGCATTCCTGTCCATGTCCCCTGCCAGCGATGGGAACAAAGTTTCTCTTGGTGAGATTGGCTGGCTGCAGAATAAAAGCTAAGAGAGGTTGAGCTGTGGGGATAAAAAACAAAAAAAAAACATGACCCAGAAAGTAATTTTAGAAAGCGGGAGTGGGATAGGCTAGCAGATCTTAAGGATGGAGCTTCCACACTAAAGAGAGCAAAATGGACCCCACACTTGCTTTATTTATATAGGGGAACATCAAAGGTTTTCCATGGAATGTTCTTTGCCAAATAAGGTAGGAGGTGGGCTGTTCAGTTCCCAATTGGTTACACCCAACTCCAGAGCTACCAGAGGGGTCTTTCTAGTAGAGCGGAGATAGAGGTCCTCTGCCTTGGGCAATCTAATGCTGGGAGTAGGGTGAGCCAGAATAGTTCCCAAGGAAAAACCTAAATCTCTATGGCTCTATTCCAAGTGAAGAACCTCAAGTAATTCCCTAGTGGCTCCCTGCAACGCATGGTAGTGCAGGCCTGGAATCCCAGCTGCTTGAAGCAGAGGCAGGAAGATCTAAAGTTTAAGGCCAGCATCAACAGCTTAGCTCTGTGTTAAAGAATCCCTGGATTCAGTCCCAAATTACACAAATGAAGAGAGAGAGAATTTCCTTGTATCTGCATGCCTGATAGAACTAAACACCCTATCCCTAGAGTGATAGAATCTAAAATCATGTTTCAGAAAAAAAAAAAAATGAAGCAGTGAATGAATATGGGGGTATAAGAGAAAGAGTTACTTATTATTTTATATTTAAAATCTAATATAGAAGTGAAAAAGTGTTTCATAAATTTTTGAACAGAATATTGCTACAGTAGATACAATTTTAGTGCCTTAAATATTAGTCAGTCATTACAAGAACAAAAAAATAGCAACCAAAAAGAGTTTTACAAAAACTTCCTCAGATTTTGAGAATGCTTCATTTAAATTTTGACATTCACCATGGTTTAACCTCTTTTATTTATATTTATTGATACATACCAATTATATACAGTGATGTGTTTCATGGTGGCATATTGGTTCATGACTGTAACATAATTTCAGTCTCCAGTAGTCTCATTACCCTCCTCCTTTTCTCTCCCTTTGGTCCTTTCTACCCTGATGACCTTCCTTATATTTTCATTTTATTTAATGTATATACACATGTATACTTATTCATAAATAAATAGAATACATATGCCCCTCCCATTTTCTCATCAGCTTCTGCATATGAAGGAAAGCATTATACTTGACTTTCAGAGTCTGGCTTATTTCATCTAATATGCTGCTCTCCAATTCTATCCATTTTCCTGAAAAAATACATAATTCTGTCCATCTTTTAGTCTGAATAAAAGTCCTCTGGGTATACATAACATATTTTCATTGTTCATTTATCTGTTGAATGAACCTAAGCTGATTCCATAACTTGGCTATTGTGAAGTATGTTACAAAAGTGGGAATTCATGTATCTCAAAAGTACACAGACTTTATTTATTTATTTATTTACTTTGAGAAATACCAAGGAGCAGTATAGCTGGGGCATTTGGCTTTTCTATTTTTATTTATTTGATAAATCACCATTCTAATTTCCAAGAGGCAGTACTAATTTACATTTCCACCGACATTATGTAAGGGTTCCTTTTCCCCTTGTATCCCTGTCAGCATATATTGTTATTTGTATTCTTGATGATTGCCATTCTCATGAATGAGATGGAATATCAGTGTAGGTTGATTTGCATTTTCCTAAGAGATAAAGATGTCCAGTCCTTTCTTAAGTAACTGTTGTTCATTTGTACTTTGTTGGAGACATGTCCATTTTGTTCATTTGCTCATCGATTGGGTTATTTTTTGGTGTTAAGCTATTTGATTTCTTTATATATTCTGGATATTAATTTTCTTCCAGAAGAATAGTTGACAATGTTTTTTTCCTGTTCTATAGGTTGTCTCTTTACATTGCTTTATCCTTTGCTGTGCATAAATCTTTTCATTTGATGCTATCCCATTTGTTGATTTTTATTTTTATTTCCTGAGCTGTAGGACCCCTATCTAGGAAGATCTTGCCTGTGTTGATATGCTGAAATGTTTCACTTATGTTTTCTTCTAACAGTTTCAAAGTTTATGCCTATATCTTTAGTCTACTGTATGAAAAATAATAAGTATAATTCACCATATAAACAGAATTAAGGACAAAAATAACATGAACATTTCTACCAATGCAGAAAAAGTGACAAAATTCAACACCTCCTCATGATAAAAACCCTGAATAGCTATATAAAGAATTTATCTCAACATAATAAGGGCTATATGTGACAAACCGAAAGCCACCATCATACTAAGAGGGGGAGAAAAATGAAAGCATTTTCTCTAAAATCAGGGATAAGACATGGATGTCTATTTTCACCACTCCTATTCAATATTGTACTTGAAATTTTAGCTAGAGCACTTAAGAAAGGGAAAGAAATTAAAGGATAAAAATACAAAAAGAAGAAATTAAAATATTTCTCAAAGTAGAAGATATGTATGATCCTATATTTTGAAGATACTAAAAGTTCTGCCAGAAGACATCTAGAACTGATAAACATGTTCAGCAAAGTACAGGATACAAAATCAAAATAACAAAAGCCAGTAGCTTTTCTATGAACCAATAAGAACTTCACTGAAAAAGAAAATACAAAATGAATTCCATTCACAACAGCTTAAAAAAAATGTAGGAATGAATCTGGTGGAAGGCCTGTATAAGGAAAATTACAAAACACTAAGAAAGGAAATTAAAGAAAATAGAAGGAAAGTAATTCCATGATCATGAATAGGCAAAACTAATTTGTTAAAAGGGTCATATTGCGAAAAGTGATCCATAATTTCAATGAAATCCCCATTAAACTTCTGATGATATTCTTCATAGAACTAGGAAACAAATTTCTAAAATTCATAGGGAAGAACAAAAGACCAGAGTAGCCAAAGCAATCTTGAGCAAAATCAATAAAACTGCAGGTATCATAACACCAATTTCAAATTACACTACAGAGCCATAGTAACAAAAGCAGCATGGTTTGGGCATAGAAACAGACATGACCAATGGAATATGATTGAAGAAACAGAAACAACCGCACATAGTTAGAGTCATCTGATTCTTGGACAAAACTGCCAAAAACATTTATTAGGGAAAAAAAAACAGCACATTTAAAAAATGATATTTGAAAAACAGGATATCCATATGTAGAAATGTATTATTAAAATCTTAGTAGTAAATAGGATATTAAAATGATGTCAAAACTCCTTTTGCCTTTTCTCATTCATACAATTGTTGAAGATAAATTAGGTATTTATAGTATTTCCGACAATACATAGTTTCATATGATATAGAATAATTCTTAATTTTATAGTTGGAGGATGAATCTATATCTTCCAACATCCTCCAACTATAAAATTAAGAATTATTCGACATCATATGAAACTATGTATTGTCGGAAATACTATAAATACCTAATTGTGCATACACACACACACACACACACATACATTAATTCTACATATCTAAAAATCAGTTTTCTGTGAAGAACAATATACTTGCTAAACCTTACATGAAATTCATCAGAAGAAAATTAAAAGGAAAAACTCTAAACAATAATCGAACAGAGGAACATTATTATAACATGAAATATGAAAACAATAAAAAAGCTTGTAATGTGAACTCATATGTTTAATAAAATGTGTTCAAGACTAGTCAAAAAGCTTTGTGTTTAAAATAAAATCACTTAGGGTCTGTTAAGAATAAAATCAGTAAATTTTGGTATTTCATAAAATGGAAATATAAACAAAAATAATAGTAAAATACCACTATATACATTATGACTCATTCACCCAGACATAATAGTAAGTGAAATAAAAGGCATAAAATATATACCTCATTGGATTTCATTTATGTTTATTTCAAAATAAGCCAAAAACTAGACCAAGAATGTAGAAATTGAAATTGTGGTTACCATTAGGGCATTATGAACTCAGAAGTGGCATGATGAAACCAACTGGGCACTGCATGTGCTCTTTATCCTTATCAGGGTAGTAATTGTATAGATATTATGCAAATAAAAATTAATCATGCTGTAGCCTTAATATTTTGTGTACTTTATCAAATATTCAACTCTAAAAATGTACTATAAAGATTTTATGATCATATTTATGTCAGCAAAATTGAACAGAATTGGGTAAAATGTATACATTTTTAGAAAAAAATATATAACTTTATAAAACTGATTATAGAAGTGTTCTGACTTTCAGAAGAAAAACCTTGTAACCACTAGGCAATTAAAATAACTCTCAGCCACCCCCACACATATCACTACTCCACCACATATTTAGAAACACACAGGGAACCAACAGACATATGGTATTTTACATTTTTATACAGTATACATTGTAACATGATGGGAAGGAAGAGCTAGAAAAAAGGAAGAGGGAAATAGAATGAGCAAAACTGAGATACTGAAGATAATAAAAAAGAAGAATTATTGAGAAGGGTACATTGAATGACCACATGGTTTAAAAATATGTACCATTAATATTTTTATATAGTTTTCTCTAAAACTCTCAGTGATGTGTCATAGTTTATGAACAGTTTTGTAAGCATGTATATGAAATTCAAAAGGAAGATAAATATCTCATTGTGTTAATCCACCATGCTACAGCATAGTTCAGGAAGGCACACTATACAAAATGTAAGACATCAGAAAATTTCAGCAGGATTTGACAATTTTCAAGGGACCTGTTTTTACGCAAACCATACGTATATGGGAGCAGAGGGAGAGAGGTCATTTAAAATCTATAGGTGCTAAGAGCAACTAGTAATATTTGAGTAGCAGCACTTTGGTATTCTTTCAGCTTCCTGATGTAAATATTGTTCTTATATAAATAAAACCTTCAGAGAGGTCCGTCATAGATGAGAAAATAAAGTTTTGTCTTTATTTCCCTTTTATGGACTAAACATTGGGTCTTACTAGGCTATGGATTCCACATGGGAAGGGAATGTGTTGGCCATTTTTATATATGTCCATCCTTAGAGACATGGTGTTATAATACAAACACCCTACTTTCGCATTGCATTTAGTTGAGTCTGTCTAAATTAGAAAGTTCCAATTGAAACACATTGATGTTCTCATGATTGAAAAATGTGCATAAAATTTAATATGATATGGTTATGTTACACTTATTTTTGTGTGTTTTGAATTTAGAATAAGTAATGCTTATTTATGAAACCATATTTTTAGAAATTTTGTTGGGCATTTTTCGCTCACTTGAGTCTTATGACACTCTCTTCTAGTGAGTCCTAAAAAATCCTGTCAAAACTCTGACTCAGATTGTTAAAGTACTACCTGTGTTTAAATTTTTTTTTTTTTTGGTATTAATTTTAGGGGACTAGAATAATTCTTTTGAAGAAAAGATGCTGTGGTGAAGTAATTTAACAGTTATTTCCTTTAGAAGGCTATGAGAAATAGACACATGCTATTACAAGGTAATAACTGATTATATTTCCTTTAGGTGTAAGTAATTGAGAAAGAAATTATCACATTTCCTCTTCAGTTATCTGCTTTCCCTTCCCACCCACATAAATGTTTCAGAAAAAAAAGGAAATTACTAAGAGCTGATTTATGAGGATATATTCTGACTTTGGGACCAGGTGGCTGATACCTCTCTCTATTTTTTATAATTTCAGAGCTGGGAAAGTAGATATACTTTCACTTCAAATTCTCTTTCCCCCAAACTCAAATTTCATTTCCCCTGACTGATTTTTTTTGACTAAGCCTTAATGGAAAAATGCATACCTTTCTACAGGTACTGAATGACCATATAATTTGAAGATGTTATTATATATCACTGATATGTACTTTATAGAATCAATAGGTGGACATTGTTATTGTACATTTTATTTTTGAATATGAATGACAAACATTGCTTTTCTCTCTTTTTTATTACTTGTATAAAAAATTTTTATCATTCTCCAGATAGGTATAGTCTAGATCAACTAAGAAAGTGTTCAAGCTGGGTACAATGATTCATGCCTGAATACCAGCTACTTGGATGATGAGGCAGCAGGATTAAAGTTGAGGTCAGCCTGACCCCATCTCGAAATAATAAATACATATACAAACAAGGCTGGGAAAATAACTCAGGGGTAGAGTGCCCCCAGGTTGAAACTGCTACTACAAATAAATAAATAAATAAACACACACATAGATAAATAAATGAATAATTTTTAAAAATGCACTGAAGTTCAAAAGTAATAAAACTGTATATGTCATTTTTATTTTAAAATACTATCTCCACTTTACTGATACCGGAAATAAGAGATCTTGTTTTGTAATACACCAATGCACTCACAGTACAGCATCTGCCAAACATGCCTTTTTAAATGATGATTTTTTAAAATTATAGTATATTGTAGTTAAACATAATAGTGGTATTCATTTTAACATATTCATAGATGCATGTAAAATTGTTTTCTCCCTCTCAACCCCCAGTACCATTTCTCTCCCTCTCTTCCTCCCTCCTATGATCTCCTTTACCTACTCAATTATTCTTTCCTATATTAATAATTAATTAATTAATTTTAATTGGTGGATTGTGTGTGTGTGTGTGTGTATGTATTACTGGAATGAATTGTCATATATTCACACATCACAAAGGGTCATTTAGTCAACTTTATTCCTCAGTTCTTCCCTTTTCCCTCCCCTCCTCCCTCCTCTCCTCCCTCATTCTTGGTCCTCTGCTTCTATTCTACTGCTCTCTTTTCTACTTTTTATGAAATTCTCTTTTTTTATCCTTTTTCTTTCCCTCTATCTAGCTTCTAAATATGATAGAAAACATTTGACACTTGACTTTGAGAATCTGGCTTATTTCACTTAACACAATGTTTTTCTGTTCCATCCGTTTACCACCAAAAGATGATGTCATTCTTCATGGCTGAGTGGTGCTCCATTGTTTGAAACATGCTGGACTTGCCATAATGGAATTATAGTGTGAGAGAGGCATTTTAAGGATCTTTCCCCTTTTTCATGCATTCTCATGGAAAATAAACTGAAATGATTTTAAACAGAAGATGTATTTATTTATGTAGTCCATGAGTTTCTGATTTTAAAAATATCTCAAATATTACTCAGTGAATCAATGACCTGTATTCAAAATTTCAATTATTTCCCTATTGTTTTCATCATATTATTGTAAATAAAGGTCATTCACTAATAGACATGTAAGGTAACTTATATAACTTAGTAAGATCTGTTGTAGAATCAGAAAATAGAAAATGTTCAATATTTCCTGTTTTAGGACTCATTTTCATAGATCTAGAGAATTATTACTCATGTTTGTCTTCAATGATTAATTATTTTAAGTAATTTTGAAAGTATTGGTCTATATTTGTATGTTTCCTATAATTTATCCTAGTATTAAACAGTTGTAAAATTATTTAATTATAAAACTGGGCATGGAAAATGAATGCCTATATGTATATGGATTCAATAATGTATATACATATTTTCTATTCCATATCTATGTACTCCACAACAAGGAGGGTGTAATACACTGAAGCAAAAGAAGCTAGAAGAGCTGGGAATGGTGGTACATGTGTGTAATCCCAGAAATTTAGGACACTGAGGCAGGAGGATTGCAAGTTCCAAGACAATCTCAAAACCTTAGAAACAGCCCATGTCCAAATAAAAATAAATAAATAGGAAGGACTGTTGATATAGATCAGTGGTAAAGTTTCTGGGTTCAATCTGCTTACAGGGAGGTACACAGAAGAACATAACTAAAATGTCTCAACCTATTATTATAGTTGTCACAAGTATCTGAAAATTCTGTTATACATAAATGTATCTTAAACATTGCTAGTAGAAATACAGTGTTTACAAAAGCAAGCTTTAGTTACAGAAGGAATTTTAAAATGTGATTGAAAATTTAAAATATCATTTCCCTCAAAGTCCACAAAGAAAGAGACTATTTTTCACTAATATTCAAAAAATGGTTAAGTCCAGATTTGGGATAGTAACTTTGGCATCATTGAAAATAAGAAAAATTCTGTCCTTTGGTTGTTAAGTAATTTAGTCAGCGTGCCGAACTGAATTGTTGGTTTTGCTTATAATTAGAGCAGAAAATAATGGTCAGTGGCCTGGAAAGAAAACTGAGGTTTAAAGACTGTTAAGTTACTTTCACTCTAATAAAATGGAATGATGCTCCTGAAACAAGAGGGAAGTACTCAAGTAGAGAGAGACACTAAGCCTTAGATGGGATGGAGGCTTGTGTATTACACTACTCCATCAATTCAAATCCACTGTTAAGTTTATCAGAAAATCTGTCCATTCGCTTCCTGGCTTCAATGTTTCAGGTATAAGCAGAGCTGCTCACTCTAGGGAGAACAGACAAATGATACAGGTTTGCCTATCTGATTCTTCTCTACCTTGTTCACCAGGTCTTGTATACATCTATTAGTACCCTCACTGCTCATAGTTCACTCTCTCTCTTCCCTTCCCTTTATGTCTCTTCCTGTCTTTGTCTCTTCCTCTATCTTCTTCCTATGATCTTGTAGAAAAATGACAATTTGTAATACTAATTATGTGTCACATCCAGGTAATTTCATGATTATCTGAATTATTAGAGCTCACTGTAGTGTACCATTGTGTTCATCCCTAAATGCACAGGATGTAGGGATTTCAATTTTAACTTGCTAAGTGTATACACTTTTTCTATTTGTTTGCACAGATTGATTGTAGGTTTGAATCCAATAAAATTCAAATTATTTCAGAAATTGTTCAAAAATACTTATTTTATATTTTACCTTATTATATAATGACATATGAAAATGAATGCTTTGAGGTGTTATAGACATCAACTTAAAGATAATAAATATTTAGTGTGAGTAATTTATATTTTAATAAGTGTCTCATATTTTAATTAGTCACTGAATTACATAGCTAAACCTGAAGGTATAAGTTGTAATGGAAAAATATAGGACTCATTGGAATTCCAGTTATAGCAACCCATCTACTGCACACTGCTATGAAAGTCAAGGGATTAAAAAAAAAAAAATATATATATATATATATATATATATATATATATATATATATATATATATATATATATATATAAAAGGCATTAACAAGCCAATTGGCACTGAAAAATTGTGGAGCTGAGATTAAAAAAAGAGTACACCTGAAAATTTTGCTCAACATGTGGGGCCATATGATCCCTTAGGTATCTATCTGCACATACTAAAAAGTTACTATGAGCCCAAGAAGTAAGAAAGGAATGTTGACTATCTTGAAGCTCTAACAGAACCAAAATTAGATTTGAAGGTCATTCAGGGAGATGGTGACCTGGAAAATCTCAAGCACTCTGGGCTGGGTCTCCAGATAGCTACATTATAAGATTAAAGAAGAGACTGAAATAGAACTACTCTCAGGGACTGGAGTCTAACTTTACATTATTTTATTTCCTAAGATTAGATTTATGTGATCCAAATGGCTAGTGTCTCTAGCCATCTGCCAGAAGCAAAAATAAATTTTGTCTGAAGGAAGACAACATTATATTTAGCCTCTACTTATTTTTATTTCCCCTATATTTTAAAAATACAATGTCCATCACTCAAACAAAAATCATCAGGAGTATGAAGAGAAGATACATTAGCAAAATCCAAGGAAACATACAAATCACCAGGATCCTGAGGTAAAGGATTGTCATATATAGACTTTAAAGTAACTATGCTGCTGAATACTCTATTAGAAATAAAATGGCTAAAGCCTTGTTGCAGAATGGGAAACTATAAAAAAATAAAATTTCTGGAAGTGAAAAATACAAGAAAAAATATTTCAAGGGCTTAACATTTGTTCATGCAGGTGAAGATGGAACTGGATAATAGGTGAAAAAACATATTGGAGGTAAATTGAGGAGAGAAATGGTAAAAATATACATAAAAGCACATTAGAGATATAGAGGACCTAGGGTTTTTAAGGTCTGCAATACATATAGGTGATCTGACTTCTAGAATGTGACCTTGAATATGATAGAAAGAAAAAGAGAAAGAGAGACAAAGAAAAAGAGAAAAGAAGAAGGATGGAAAGGAGGATGGGCAGATAAACATGACAGAGAAGATAGAGGAGAGGGATGGAGGGGAAAAGAAAGAAGAAATGGGAAAGGAGGAAAGCATAAGCAATTTTTAAAGAGATAATCACTGGGAGTTTTTTTTTTTTTTTTTTTAAGGAAAGATATCAAGCTACAGGTTGAAGAAGTACTTTGAACTGAAGCATGTTATGCAAAATATTTTGTTACTTGGGAGATAAGGTCAGGGACATACAATTAATTGCTAGAATTATGGGCTAACTATAAGTCATGCTACTATTATAATAAGGCTAATTACAGGATCTGGGCAAAATAGCAACAAAACTAATACACTATTATAGAATAGCCCGACTTGTGGCTCAGTGGCAGAGCACTTGCCTTAACATGTGTGAGGCACTGGTTTGATTCCTGGCACCTCAAAAAAATAAACAAATAAAAATAAAGATGTTGTGTTCATCTATAACTAAAAATGTTTTTTAAAATAGACTATTATATTACTAATTTAATCCAATAATAGCACAAGAACCATATATTACTTCTGATTTATAACTAAAAAATTAAGAATGATAATTTTCACAGTTACATAGAGAATAGTAAGTGTTGCTCAAACTATATGTTTGCTTGATATGAATCTAACTCCATTGGGTTGACATATAAATTTACTTCTAGTCCAAAAAATTGATATTGTCATAGTCTATCATTTCACAAACAATACTGTATATTTACACAAGTGTTGTATCTCATTTCTAGTTCATTCATCACATATTTATTACTCAATAATATCTGTGTATCTCCTTCAATATACTATAAAATTTCATAAGCATTTGCATAGAATTAGTTTCAACAACTGTGAAGAGCCTGAGGTTTTGCTATTTGTTAGCTAGTTAGTTGGCATGCCAATTTTCATGATGCTGACAGACAAAACATGACTTTTGTATCAGAGACAAAGGAATATGTTACTCAAGGCACAGCATGCAATATGAACTACATGTTGGTAATAGTTTCACTTGTCTCTTTAAAAAAATGCCAACAATTCTTTTCTTTTTAAAAATTCTATTAGTTATACATGACAGTAGAATGCGCTATTTTACATCATAGATAAATAGAGTATAATTTATCATTCTTCTGGTTGTGCATGATGCAGAATCCCACCAGTTGTTTAGTCATATACGTACATAGGGTAATAATGTCTGATTCATTAAGCTATAGAAAGAAAAAGAGAATCACTTTGGAGGATGCTATGCACATAGGGGTTTGCATCACTGCTAAAAAATATTCAGAGCGGACTGCAAGTAAACGTCCAAATTTTGTCTTGGAGTGAAATGTTATATTATATTGCACTGGGAACCAAAGAAACATGCCATTTTTTCTGAAGAGACAGACTATCTATGACCTCTTCCAAGAGCATTCATTATACAAAAATCTTTTAAAAGAATCCAGAACAAAAAGTTTCAGTGACTCTCAAAAATTTCTTCTTTGTGAACATTATATTCTACTGAAAAAATAGTAGATACCATATTTTTTGAAATATGTTTTTGAAACATGTTTTTTAGTTTATTAAAGGTGATCACTGTTTTGAAAAAAAAAAACAGAATAAAGAAAGAATACAATTAGAGTACCAAGGAGTGCAGCTTAAATTTGGGTTCAGGACAGGCCAAGATAAGATAACAAACATGCAAAGAATTAAAGAGTCACTGAGCCACTTTTAGAAAAATGAAAGCATTAAAATAAAATGTATTCCTAATTATCTTTATTGCAAATCACGGTCTTTTATGATAATGGTAAGAGGAATGTAAAGGAGAGAGACGCTTCTAACCAGCATTTAAAAATGCACTCATACATACGTATTTAGTGCTTGAAATGGGAGTGTATACATATATCAGGGGTTTGAATAACAGCTTCATTCAAGTCCCCAAAATATTGTACTGAAAAAACAATTTTGAATCCCCAAAGTACTTTGTTATAATTTATAATACCTTTGGTACCTACTTAATTGTAAATGAGAAAACCATTTTTTCTCAAAAGAAGCAAACAAAACCTTATGTCAAATCCCCAAGAATCCATGTTGACTTTGTTGGTCAGTGCCCATGAGATGAAGGTGTTTCCCTCCTTGTTAATGTGCATTTTCTTAGGTTTCATGTTTTCTGGTCATTACTGATGATGCTCTCCCAACTCTCAGTTAATTAACCCAAACTGGCATACATTCTGTGGTATTGAACTGAAAACTTTCAGCCTACTTATGACTGCAGGAAATTCAGTTCTATATATTTTGAGGGAACAAGAAAGTGATGATTTAGATATTGTAAAATCCTACAACCCCTGGAGGACAAGGACTTCACAAAAAGGTGTGATAAAAAAACAAAACAAAACAAATATATTTTTCCACTGATTCACCAAAGCAAACTCAGAGACATGATGTCATTATAGAAAATTTATACTGATATGAAACTTACATTATGCATTCAGCATATATAAATGCACAAAGCAGATTTAAGGATTTAGTGAAAATTAATGTACTACATATAATACCTTAAAGTAAATTTCATGCTGACTAAGCACCTGGAAGATTACTTGCTTGACACAGTGTAAGAAATGTAGTTCTGGGTATAGGAATACTTTCTTTTTATCACATTTGTTTTTCAAAATACAGTTATATTTATGGCCAGAAATTTTATAAACTCTAGATTTTGCAATTGATAACCCCTATATTGATTGTCTAACAGTATCATATTTCTGAAGTGTAAATTAGTACTTCAATGCTTTCAAAAGTTGAAGTAATACTTTCTTATATATATAGACAAATTGATTTGCATTTCTAGAAAAGGGCACATACCACTTATCACATAGAGACATGGAAACATGGTTTCAAATCCAGAAACATGTCATAGAGGAAGTGATTTCTTGAAGAAAGTTATATAAAATGAATTTTGATTCATTTTTTAATTTAGCTGTTTTACTTTCTGTGAGGTTTATTTTCAACAGTTTCATAGTATTCCAATTATTTGATAATTTGAGCATTTATGGATAAGTTTTAGGAAATCAAATGAATCTAATATTTAAGGAATCTAGTTCTCAAATTTTTGAGTAGTTCATTTTTACAATATTGTATCATATATCAGTGAATTGTATAATTCACTATAACAACGTTCATATGCATTATATATTGGAATAAGTTATAATATTGGAGAAGATTTAATGTATTTGGAATGCTAGAAGACAATTATATTTTAGGAATTATACTTTAAAATTTTAACATGACTACTGAAGTGGGGCATTAAATTTTTTTCTGGAATAATAGTATGAGTAAATATAAGAAAATGAAATTCATCCAGATATGGTACAGTATGGAACCCAAGTCCTTGGGAAAAGAGGAACTCATGACCATTTGTGCTCTTTGCAAAAGAGTTCTCAATGATTCAGTATGATGGAATGGAGGAAATGACACTGATTTTTATCCAATTAATTCACCAGAACTATTAAGATCCTTCTATGATTCTTTAAAAAATTATTATAATAAATTCATAAATTTATTGTTGAATGTTAAAATATCCTTGTGTATTGAAAATAAATGTAATTTGCCTGCAATGTATTGTTCTTTTTACTATGCTTCTTGAATTTGATTTGCTAATACTTTGTTAGAATTTCTATTGTATAAGTTAGAAAATAATATCTGCATACAAATGAATCAATGATATTTAGATTTTGATGTCAGTGATGGCCCCATTGAAGAAGTTTTCAGTGTTCTTTCTTTTTATCTGTTCCAGAAAATATTACTGTAAGTTTGATGTTATTAACTAGGAAAAATTTACTCCTGAAGTTACTTGAACCTGAAGATGTTTTTTTGTGGTATGTTTTTAATTACAGATTCATTTGCTATGTAGAAATTTAAATTTTCTAATTCTTTTTGCATCATTTTTGATTAGAAATTTCTACACATTCATTAACTTTTAAAAAAATTCAAATTGTCATAAAATAAAGAAGAAAAATGCATTATATACTTTTATAGATTCCTGCATTAATAATTATGATAAATTAAAGTTTCTTTTAAAGGTTGTTAATTAGAGAATAAAATATGTGGAAAGGATTGAGTGTTTTTTAGTTTTGTAATGTTGTATGTGATTTTTAAATGAATATTTAAAACACTACCTGCTCTCATGCAGAGATGATTCATGTTGAGTCCTGATTTCAAAGACCAATTTATATTCAAAGAAAATGATCTTTGTAGCAAGAATTTTAAATTATCCTCTGGAAAACATCCTTGTTTCAGTCATAAAGCAAAATATACTAGCTGTTTAGAGAATGGAAGAGCATTCCAAGGAATATAATATAGAGAATTAGATAAATTATTTAAGGTTCCTTCTTAATTAAGCTTAATAACATCAATAATTAACAATTCCCCACACTCATAGCAAAGCTGCTTTTTTCTTTTCAAAGAGCTTTCTATTTCCTTATTAGATGCCCATGTCAGCTCTCTGAGGTAACTTGGGTACATGTTTCCCTCATTTATTGGTTGTGAAAACTGAATCTTGGGGATGTGTGTAAACAGTTTATTTATTACACAAGCACTTTGGGAGGAAATGTGTTTGGAATCCTGGAGTCGCTTCACCATCACAGCACTAAAAAGGAGCTAAAGAAAAATCTTTACTTTCACTGTGATACCCTGCTTTTCTATGGGTCCTTAGGATCTGCTATAGTTTATAAAACCAAGCTAGCAGCTACGATTAAATATAAACCAAAGAAACCAAAATAAATCAAAACAATATAAACACAAGTATTGTGACTCTGAGTTGTTGAAACTTCTATGAGGAAAGAATCTGTGAATTATTCAGGAAAATTAAAAAAGAAGTTTTCTGATTTGAAACAATAAACATCTCTTTGGCAATAATAGAAAGGAAAAAAAGGAAGAGAGGAAAAAAGCAAGAAAGGAAGTAAGGGAGGAAAGAAGGAAAGCAACCAGAGATTACCAGAAAGAAGAGGAAAATGGGAAAAATGATAAGATGTTCCAGTGGGAAAAAATGACATTAATTGCATATATATATATATATATATATATATATATATATATATATATATGGTCTCTTTTTGTCTATTTCTTGAGAAACCTTATTAATACAGGAGAAATGATTTATTTACTTTTTATTTTTTCCTTTTGCATTCTTTTTCCACATTAACATGACGAACTCTGTGCAGCCTGTGTTTGTGTGCATATTGACTGTGGCTTGTCAGTCAGTAGCACTCCCCCTGTCCACTCAGGAGTGTCAGGTCAAATATTATTCCTGGTCAAACTAACGTGAAGGTGATATGATGCCTACGATAATTATGTCTTACAGAAAAATAGGCAGGCATTCAGAATATGACTGGGCCAATCCTATAGGAGTAGCTAGAGAGAGAGAAGGGATTGATCATGATGGGTGCACATGCTGTTGCTCCTGTGACAGTGATAATTCTCATAGTGAATTAATCACTTGTCATTCTGAATTTATAAATGTCTTAAGAGATTGCTTAATGTGTATCTAGCTCTGAGATATAAGTGACCTCTTGGTTCACTGAAAAAATCACTGTGCTGATCGCGCAAAATATAAAGAGCCAGATCTGAAGCCCAATGAATTCATCAAGATAATGAATTTAACCCTTAGAAGCTTCTAGGCTAGTATTCTTGTGTGCACTCACCAGACTCTGAAGAGGAATCAGTACTCCCTTTTTCCTAAACATGAGACCTGCTGCTTTTTATTTTCTTCTGAAATTTCTACCAAAACAAACAAAATGTGAAAGAAAAGACAGTTTATGTAAAAGGTGTTCTGAGAATATTGTAATGTAATTTTTAGTTTGTTTGGCAAAAAGAAGTAAAAGTTAAATTATCCTTGAGGGATATCTGAGCTACATCCAATACTACACTGATTATCACCAGAATATAAGGTCCTTAAGATCAGTAGAGATAAAAAATTAAACTTTATAATCCCCTAGAGCCAAGCATATATCTGTTCATGGTAATTGCTTAATAAAATTGCTGAAGAAATGGATATTTTGTTAATAATGAACGATTAAATTAACATGTCTCATAAATAAAGTGTTTAACTGATAAACTACTCTTATGTACGGCCTATTTTGGACATAGTGCTGTATAAAAGAGACATAGACATTAAATATTTTATACCAAATCTTAATTTTTAATGAGTTTTGTGGCTTAAGAAGGATGGTAAATCATATTTCTACATACTCTGGATTTTTATTCAAATGCAGACTCCACTATGAATCAAAACATGGATTGATGAAGATGATGAATCTGCTAAAAGTTTGTATTATGAATTAGGTATATTTCCTTTCTTGCCTTCTCTCTCTAAAAAACGAGCTATATGTGGTGAAGGATTAAATCCAACACTGTTGATTGTCCCTGGTATTATTTTCCCCCCTATTCCTGGTAATAAAGTATCTGAATTTATTTCCAGTGGATGGTTATCAAGAATCAATCTCTCTCTCTCTCTCTCTCTCTCTCTCTCTCTCTCTCTCTCTCACACACACACACACACACACACACACACACACAGACACACACACAAACATTTCATAGATTCTTTTTGTTACCAGGTAACAATGTGCTAATCAATGGCTTAACATAGAAGTGCTTTGTAATAGACTCAAAACTTTTATTACTATTTCTCCTTTTGACTTTTCTCTATACAATACATCTATGATGTGGCAACTCAAGCCTCATATTGGTTGATGAGATTTAAAGCTACATCTTGGGATTTTAGAGAATTAAATTCCAAGAAGACCAGATCTCTGAGAGTGCAGAGCGAACAAAAAAGAGCATAACTGCTTTTATCTTAATTTTAATATGTGAAATAAATAAACAATATTTTAAATTCAGTGTTATTTTATCCCATGTGTCAATGAAAACTGAGCATAATCTAACACTTACATAATAGAACTAATAAACACGCAGAACACAGCAATAGGGATTGTTGCCTTCCTGTTTTTTCAAAGCTAAATGAAGCCATGGGAAAGAATTCAAGACTCATTGTGGTATGAGTATGCTTGCAACATGGAAACAGAAGCAGAGAAGAGCAGGGAGTTTACAATCAGGAGAATGAAAATAGTCACACATGCTCTTCCTTCTCCTCTTATAGTTTTCCATCACATAAGCCATTTTGAAAATATGAGTGATACATGAGAACCGGAGAAGGCTGTTAATTTATTTTTGCCTAAGGATCAAGTCTCCTTATAAAGAAGAATAAGCCCAGAGGGATTCTCCAACATTTATGAGGTTAGAAGGAAAACATTTTGATGATGTTTACCAATGAACAGTGAACAGCAAAATATTTCTTTCCTTTTTATGGAGCCAGTTTACATTGTGAGTTTTCTGTCTCTGAAATTTGGTCCAACTGTAGCTATCTAAATCAAATTGATCACCTGACTCAAATAATCATCTTCCAGGAATTTAAAATCATATAATACAGAGAGAAGGATGGATCTGTCTCTGAGTGGCCAGACAGTAAGGGAAACACTCCCAGAATTTTGCAATGTCTGCATTATGTATATGGACTGTGAAGAAGTTTTCATTAGTTGCAAAGAGAGAAAAAATGAGATTTATGATATAAGCAGAATGAAAAATACAGAAGTAGAAATTGAACTTTAGATTCTTAGTTCACTCTATTCTGAGGACAAGTTAATCCCTCTCTGGGTTTTAAGGGTACTCAGTGTGTATAAGGAAAATTCAATTTTTTTTTAATGCTGTTACTTTAGCCTCTGAAATTAACTCTTTAAAAGAAAGTGATGGCTCTTCTTGCCTGAGCATATGCAATAAATAAAATAACACCAACTCATTACTTAATGTATTCTTGGTTTAAGTAAAATTACCTTGAAATGTTTTTAAAAATTTATCAATATTAAGTGAATATTACTCTTTTCTGGCTTAGGACTACAAATTGCATAAATTAGTATGGTGATATACCAGTTAAAAGTTATCTGTCGTCTATCAAGTAATCCTAATGTAACTGCTAAAAATGTATATTTCACAGAATAAAAGTCCAGATCACAGTACCACAAAAGATACTGTTAGTGACCAAAGTTCTTTCCATGCTTAAGTTCTGCCATTCATATTTATTTCTTCTGAATCTCAAGAGAGCTAGTCATCTGGGCAGGGAGAAGTGATGGGGAGAGAAGGGGTCAGGCAAAGCCTTTTCTTTTGCCTGTACCAGGAAATCAAAGACTTTTCCAGAAACTCAGAGGAAGGAGGATTAAATCAATTATTACTGTTTAAAGCCTAACATATCTCAGTCCATGATTTTTCCATAGAGGAATTATTTTTAACATGTCAACCATTCTTTATTGTCATGACACTAGAGAAAGCTCTTTGTCTGCCCTCTCCTCAAAGGTTAGTTGCTAGACAATGACCTTCACAAGTTCCCTCCCTGTCATTATCCTCCCAACTTGAGTTGATGCAATACTGACAATGAACTTGGGAGAGAAAACTTCTTACACAAAAGAACTGAAATTTCATAGGTCATATCTAAATGGTTCAAAATATTATTTCATTTTTATGTAAAGAAAAATGCAGCATCAAACCCTTGGACTGATTTTTTTTAGTGATCTCCTCAAACTTACATCTAATCCTTTTTTTAAATAAAAGTCTTTATAGTGCATTATAGTTGTAAAAAATAGTGAGGTTCATTTCACAGAGTCTATATGCATAGGGTATAATTTGCTCCATTTCAGTGCCAGGTAGCACTTCTTTACCTCTCTTCTACTTTCTTTGTCCCCATTCCTCTACTCCTCTGGTATCCTTATATTTATTTTTCTAAAATTTGTTTTTTATAGAAAAACATAAATGTAGAATTCACTGTACATATTCTTACATGTATATAACATGATTTGGTCAATTTTATCCCACCATTCCTTCCTTATCCCCTCCTGGCTCCCTCCCCATGTATCCCATTTTCTATTCCACTGATTTCCCTTCTATTTTCATGAGATCCACGTTTTACCCCTTATTTTTCTCCAGCTTCCACATATGAAAGAATACATTCTGCTCTTGGTTTTCTGAGTCTCGTACCTTGTTAATAATAAAATAATTAAAATTATGTCAAAACAAGAATTGCTTTTGATTTTGCCAAGGCTATAAACATTATGTTCAATCATTTAAAAGCTATTTCTTTTGATGGAAATGGATGGAACTAGAGACTATCATGTTAAATGAAGTAAGTCAGTCCCAAAAAGTCAAAAAGTGAATGTTTTCTCTGATATGTGGAAGCTAATCAAAATAAGAGTGGAGTGATTAAAAAAGAAAAAAGGAAAGAAAGATCAGTGGAGTATACAGGAAGGGGATTGGAGGACAGGGAAGAGAGAAGTAGTAAGGAAAGAACAATGATATGATTCTGACCTAACTTTCCTATGTACATGTGAATACACCACATGTGAATACACCCACCATATGTAACCCTAAGACACTAATAAAAAAAAAAAAAACACAAAACAACCACCCCCAATCTGAAAGTAAATAGCAGAAAGAATAGTAGAGAGAAGGGAACAGGGGGAGGAATGAGGGGAGGGGAAGAAGAAGTACTGGGGACTGAATTAGAACAAATAATATTCCAGGCTTGTATAATTATGTCAAAATGAATCCTAACTTTATGTATAACTAAAAAGAACCAACAACAAGAAAAAAAAAACAAAACTATTTCTATTTAGAGTACCACTTTTGTCTACTGGCCAAATCAAAATACCATTCCATGCTTCATAAATAGGTACAATTACATGTCAATTGAAATGTTAATCAAATAAAATTTAAATTAAAACTCATTCAAATAGTAACAATTTTTTTCCTTTTTCTCATTTCATCACTTGTTTTTACCTTCATTTTCCAAGTAAATGTGTCAATCAAAATTATTTCTGTATTTGTTTTAGGGAAAGTTTTATGTTTTTATTCAAGTTCATAAAATTGCTTGCTGCTTAAGAATATTATTATTTATTATTATTTAGATTATGAGACCAATTAATATCACTTTTTAACTTAAGTAGCTGACGTTTGGTGATATTGTGTATTTCAAAGATTATGGGAATGGCTACCTATAGTTAAAATAGCTCTATTTACCTAACATATATAAAAACTTAGCACTATTTGTTGAACATATATCTATGTTCAGAGTTAACAATAACAATGATTACAACTAAAAATAAAATTACTTTGTGAAAATAATTTCTATACTATTCTGTTAAAAATTAAAAGATTAGGAGATTCTAAAAATAGCTTCAATATTGCTATTATTGAAAACCCATGGAAGAAGTCAACATATGAATTTCAAATAAAATATTATAATTAGCTCTTCAGCCACTTAGCAAATGAAAGAAAACTGAGTGTTCCATGAGTGTATTAACAACTGCATATCATTATTCTGTGGCCACAGTAGATTCCATCATAGGGTAAATAAATGATAAAAAAAAAAGCCACGTAACACACACACACAATCTCTCTCTCCTTCTGAGAAGGTTTTTATTTATTGTAAAAATTTAAAAACAAAAACAAGAAACAAGAAACAACTGTTTGTACAGATGTCTATGTGAAAGTCTTTAAAATTAAGTCTTTCCCAAATCACAAGGAGGGCTTTGATGTAATAGACAAATGTCTTACATGCAGAATATATATAATTTAAACTCAATACAATAATAAACTATCTAATATAAAAATGAGCAAATGATTTGAATGAGCACCTTACCATAGTAGACTTAGAGTTAGAAATTGTGCTTTTGAAAATGTGCTCAGAATTATTATATGAAAATTCAATTAAAACCACAACGAGATAACACAACTCTGAATCTACAGAATGACTAAAATGAAAATGATTGACCATATGAAGATTTAACAATTATGTGAAGAAGTTAAAGCTCTCTTACTGTTCTGGAAAAATGCAAAATGGTAAACTACTTCAGAAAAGAGTTAGGCAGTTCAAAAGAAATTTACAAAGGGCCACCAGGAAACATTGAAAAGTGATTGAAGTGTTCATTCTTTAATTGAAGTCATAGTTTCATCAGTGGAAATGTATCAAAATTGTGTGTGTGTGTATAATACATACTATATATATATATATATATATATATATATATACACACACACACACACACACATACATACTATATATAATACATATATATATACATACTATATACTATATAATAATACTATATGTAGTATACGATACATATATTTATTTCATAGCTCACATTATTATGCTACTCAAACTTGTAAATGTATTCTCCCATATTGTCTTCTAAATGCTCTTTAATATTAGCTTTAAACATTTAGTACTATAATCCATTTTGAATAAATGTTTGTGTCTGGTATAAGATCTGAAGTTTATTTTATGCAGAGAGATGTTCAATCATTTGGACAGTGAATGTTGAAAATATTATCATTTCTCATGGAAATGACTTGAATATTTTTTTCAAGAAACAATTGGTCATATCTGTGTTAGTCTATTTTGAGATACTTTATTCATATATCAGTTCATATATCATTCATATATCAGTCATACTGGAATTGACAGTACACTACACTGACACTAAATTGTCTTAATTGCTATTTCATTAGTTAGTCTTAAAATGATTAATGTATATTCTAACTTTTTTCTCTATTATCAGATTGGTTTTGCCTCTTCTAAGTTTTCAAAATTTTATTCTAAATTTTGGTTACCAGTTTGTAAATGTTTATAAAATACCCAGTTAATTTCTAGAAGAAAATTAATTTTAATCTATAGACTAATTTGGAATAATTTCCACTGTAATAGTTATGCTCAAGTAAAGTATTTGCCCCAACCTAGTTCTTTAGATAGGAATGTTCTGTTATTTTCAGCATGCATATCTATTTTGTTAGATTTATCACTTCCTCAATTTCATTTCCTATTGTTCCCTGCAAGCATATGGAAATACAATCAACTTTTATATATCCTTCTTGAATCCTATAACCTTGTTAATTTCTCTTATTATCAACAGACATTTTGTGTAATTTTGGGGGGAGGTCCTTAAATAATCACATAAAAATTAAGATTTTGGGCTGGGGATGTGGCTCAAGCAGTAGCGCGCTCTCCTCGCATGCATGCGGTCTGGCTTCCATCCTCAGCACCACATACAAATAAAGATGTTGTATCCGCCAAAAACTGAAAAATAAATATTAACATTCTCTCTCTCTCTCTCTCTCTCTCTCTCTCTCTCTCTCTCTCTCTCTTAAAAAAAGGATTTTACTATCATTGCAATTATTATTTTATGTAAGTAAACAAAAATGTATTTCTTTCTTCTGTGTTTATTGGGCTTTTAAAATTCTTTTTCCAAACTTATTGTGTTGACTCATATCTTGAATACATTATTGAATGAAAGTAGTGAAATGGGTACTGTGGACTGAGTGCTTCTTTCCCAAATTCCTATGTTGAAGTCTAATCTCCAATGTAGCTTTTGGGAAGTTATTTAGATGAGAATGGAGCCCTCATGAAAGGAATTGAGCTTTTATGAGAACAGAGATGAAAGAGTTTCTTCTCTGTCTTTCTGTTCTGTCCTGTGAGATTACAACCAGAAGACAGCCATCTACAAACCAGATAGAGGGCCTTCACCAATATGCAGATTACTGACACCATAATCTTGGATCCCCCAACCTCCAGATAAGTGATAAATAAATGTTTGGTGTATAAGCTATCCAGTTTATGGTGTATTTTTCATAGCAGTTCAGACTGATGAAGATCATGGACATCCAAAACCTGCTCCAAATCTGAGGGGAAAGTCATTTAGTGTTTCTCCATTAAATATATTGCCTATAGTTTTTTTTCTTTTTTTCTTTTTTAATAGATGAACATGTATTAAGTTGAGCAAGTTTCCTCATATTGCTTATATTCAGAATGTTTTAATTATAGATATCTGTTTATTGATAACTACCATTGTTTTTGGAAAAATGTATATCTATGCATACAAATAAGATATATATGGGTATATATTCAATTAAATGATTACTTCACTGTGCAAATCTATCAATTGGGTAGCTAGAAGAAGCTCACTTATAGTAACAGTGAGGTAGAGAAATTTATTTGAAGAGAGGGATGGTAAAGTCCAAGAAGACTGAAAATGGAAAGTCAATATTTGTCTTCAATGTCAAATCAAAGCAGAGCTTTCTGGTCACAACGGCTCCTCGTCCAGCCATACACACAGTCATCCAAAGTCAATATTCTAATACTAAAAGGAAAATAAAAATGGTTGAGATCCCCATTTCAAATTTAAAAGCATGTATTGAAATAAAACTGCATAATTCAGGACAAGTTTACCTCATAAATCTGTCAGTAATATGAATAAATCCTATTTTGTAAGCATTAGTAGAAATATGACACAGAATAAATTTAATATTCTTATTACTTATGCAGTAAAATAATCCAAGGTCAAGATTTGTAGGAGGCACAAACCTAACTAAAGTAGACAACAAATGATTAGCATCAGTATTAGTTGTTGGAAAGAGCTTCAGTTAAGTCCCTGGGTAACATTACATGCTTTAAAATTACTTACAGGAGACACCATTAAAACTAAAAGTCAGGCCAATTTTTTTTAATAAAGTAGAAGGAGCAAACTTTTATTTTATTTGTTTCAGTTTATTTCAAAGGTAGTTTATTCAATTAAATCCAGATATTTATGCAAAAAAACACCCATTTTTTAAGAGGTGGGAATTAATGCTCAGGAAAAAAAAAAGAAATCATTTTGAAAGGCCTCCAAGGAAAGCTATTCTTCAACTTCTTTTGATAAACCTTCTTATTACATAATAATCCTCATGGCTGGGAAATTTACATTTCTACTTTACATAAGCCTCCATATTTCACGATTTTAGGCTGAATTCCTCTCTTTTGTCCTTTCAGATGATAGAATACATCTTTTTATTAGAGTTCTACATAAAAAAAAAAAAAACATGATGTTCTGAAGAAAGAAATCCAGACAAAAATTTTCACACTTTATTCCAATATGTATTCTCATTTTTTTCTGTGTACTGTGGTAAAGGGAACACCCAGACTCACTGGAAGGCTATACACAGGAAAAAGAGAGTGGGCGGTCTCAGTGATACCATGACCTTGGTACTGTGATACCTTCATAATTATTATCACAGTTGTGTCTTTTTCTCAGGCCAGAAATTCTTTTCTTCCTGAGAACAATAATTAATGAACTCTGAGGGAATTTCTCTCAGTAAGTACAGAGTGCCATTGCCTTGCCAACTCCTTCCACCTACAGTTTTAAAGAGTAAGGCTCTTGAAGCAATAGAATATGTGAAGAACTACCACATAGCATACACAACATTAATCAAGGGCAAATATTTTTTTAAAAGAAATATACACTTTTTTATGAGTCTCTTATCTCTATATATCATTTTTTTACTCCTTTGCATTTGAGATATTCCTTTGTGCACATGTATTTTCCACTCACACACTTAAAATTTCAAATAAATATTTTTATTTTGACCAAAGTTTCAAAAGCCATGAGATTATTAAAACATTGCATTTGCAAACTTTATCCAAAACATTTAATTTTGTATGAACATTTTGTAAGTCAGGAATTTCACAGCATTTAGAGAAGAGTTACAAACCTGCATGGTTTATTCCTTTTCATGTAACAATAATAAGAAATATACTAACATGCACTGGAACACTATTGAGAAAACATATATTCTCCTGTCCTACTTTGTATTGTTTTTACTTCATTCTGTGATTCCAAACATGACTTCTCCATATAGTTCTTGAGCTTGGCATTTCAGTTTGTGTTTTCCAGTGTTGTTTGAGTACTGAATTTTCTACATAAGTTGCAACTGGCCATCCCTTTCCTGGCCTTTAGGACTCTGAGCAATCTCTGAAAAGAAGTCCCACATTCCAGTTCTGCCACACATAGCATCCTATAATAATTAGATTTGACAGTTACCAATACATATTCAATAAGCCTCTTAAAATCACAGTCCATATGCATATCACATATCAACTGCCATTAGCACACAAAGTCACAGGGCTAGTTCAGATAATTTCCAATCTGCAGAATGCAACAATTTCTTAGTTTTTCCTCCTCATCCTACTGATCCGTCTTTCTCCTTTCACTTACCTCCCTTCCTTGGTTTCATCCATTATTTGCTTTTTCATTCTCTCTCTCTCTCTCTCTCTCTCTCTCTCTCTCTCTCTCTCTCTCTCTCTCTCTCTCTCACACACACACACACACACAATTTAAGTAGTAATTTATATTACTGCCTTTATAATATTAATCTGAAAACATCTTGGCTACTTCACCTTCAAGATTTCAAAGTCAAACCATTTCTGTAATTTGCTTTTATTGTTTAACTTTGCTTTTGCTATTGTATATTTAATGTTTTATATTTACCCAGAGCCTATGGCAATGGGTAGACTTTTATAAAGCTAAAAATTAAATGAATAAATTATGAATGAATGTATTGTTTCCTGTATATGTGCCCAGAGACTGAGGAAATGATTACATTTTCAAAACCAAAATATAAATAAATACGCACTTCAAAATCTGGGTTCAGAGTACCATTATGCAAACTATCTCTTTTCCTTCTTTTTAAAATGTCACTTTTCACATCCAAGAAAGAAACAATAGTGTTCCATAAAAATCAGAAATAAAAATGGCCTGTGTTTCCATTATTCACTTTTATTATCATCATTAATGAGAAATGGAAGTTGGTGACAGTATCCCTGGTTGTTTTAATATTTACAAGTGAAGGAACCATCTGAATTGCAGTGTTCAGTGCCTAGCACAGAGAATGGTGGGAAAACTTCTTGACTTGGGCTATGACCTTAGTGTTAAAGCACTCACCTTAGTGGTCACAACAACCACCATTCTCTCTTAAAGTCAAGTACATTGGTCTGTTCTCTCACATAAACATTAGCCCCTGCCTGTATTAATACATAGACAAAGACTGTAACTATGTGTCACAATATAAGTATGTCCTTGTTACATTTATTCCTATATTATTTTTGAAGGTATTGTGAATAAATTGTATTCCTAATTTCTTTCTCAGTAGATTCATTACAGATGTATAGAAAACCTTTTGACTTTCATATGCTGACTTTGTATCTCACTGGTTTGCTGAATTGTTTATCAGCTCTATAAGTTTTCTGGTGCAGCTTTTTGGATCTTCTAAGTATAGGGCCGTATCACCTACAAACAGTGGTAATTTGACTTCTTCTCTACTTATTTGTATCCATTTTATTTTCTTCTCTTGCTTAATGGCTCTCACTTAAAGTTTAATATGAAAAGTGACAGTGAACATCCTTGTATTTTCCTGACTTCAGAGGAATACTTGCAGTTCTTCCCAATTAAGCATTATAGGGGCTTTGAGTTTGTCTCTGCTAACTTTTATGATGTTAAGTTTTTCTATCCCTCGTTTCTTCAGTGCTTATTATTAGGATTAGGTACTGAATTTTGTCAAAGACTCTTTCATCATCTTTTGAGATGACTATGTAATCTTTTTTTTTTTTTTTTAAGCAAGGTCTTACTAAATTTCTGAGGGTCTCACACCAAGTTGCTGAGGCTGACATTGAACTCACAGTCCTCCTGTCTCAGCCTCACAAATAGCTGGGATTACAGGCATGCACAAACTTTCCTTAATCACAGTAGATTTTTTTGCTGCTGTGATTAAAGGATCTGACCAGAACAACTACAGAAGATGAAAGTTTATTTGATGGCTCTTACTTTATGGCTTAAAGTTTCAGAGGTTTTAGTCTAGAGAAGGTTGGCTTCATTTCTCAAAGCTCAAGATGAGACTGAACATCATGGTGGAGTGTGTGGCAGAGGGAAGTAGCTCATATCATGGTGATCAAGAAGTGCAGAGAGAGACTCCATTCTTCAGATACAAAATATATACCCCATAGCCAAGTCCCTAATTAACCACTTCCTCCAGCCACACCCCTGCCTCTAGTTACCACTCAGTTAATGCCATCAGAATTTAATTCACTGATTGGGTTAAGACTCTCACAACCCAATCATTTCTTCACTGAACCTTCTTGCATCTTCTCACACATGAGCTTTTATTGGACACCTCACATCCAAACCATAACAACCACCAGGCTGGTTTTGTTATCAGGTAGATATTGTCTTCTTAGAATGAACATAAGACTGTTCTTCTATTTCTATTTAATGGAATACTTTGAGAAATATTGGCATTAGCTCTTCCTTAAACACCTGGTAGAATTCAGATAAGAATCCTTCTAGTCCTTGGTTTTCCTTTGTTAAAGAATTTTATTATGTTTCAATCTCATTTCTTCTTGTTAGTCTTTTTAAATTTTCTGAATTTTTAAGATTCAATTTTGGTAAGGCTCATGTATTTAGAAAACTATTAATTTCTTCTATATTTTCCAATTTATTAAAAATAATAGTCTGTAATATTACTCTGAAATTCAATGGTATATGTGGTGAGATATACTTTTCTGTCTCTAATTTTATAAATTTGGATATTCTCTCTCTGTTCATTAGTTTGGCAAAGAGTTTATCGATCTTGTTTTTCTTTTCAGGGAACTAACTCTTTGTTTTATTGATCCTTA
This sequence comes from Marmota monax, assembly GCF_021218885.2. NCBI lineage: Eukaryota > Metazoa > Chordata > Mammalia > Rodentia > Sciuridae > Marmota > Marmota monax. The sequence goes on from NW_026693836.1 coordinate 556,116, forward strand.
TTGATCAGTACTTTGATTCTGCATTTCATTAATTTTAACTTTAATTCTTACATTTCTTTCTCTGTACTGGTTTTGAACTTGGTTTGTTCTATTATTTCTAAGACCATGCAATGTATCATTAGGTTATTTATCTGGAACCTTTTGATATTTTTTTTTGTAGGCATTGATAACATTAAACTTTCTTTTTTGAACTGCCTTCATTATACCCTAGAGTTGTGATATATTGCCATTTCTGTTCTCATTTGATTATGAGAATTTTAAAAAGTTCTCCCCTGATCTACCCATCATTCAAATGTGTAGTGTTCATTCTCAATGTTTTTATATAGTTTTTCTCACTGTTGACATCAAATTTCACTTATTATAATATTATAAGATTCAGAAATTATTGCAACTACTTTTTTTTATTTGCTTAGATTACTTTCTGACCTAAAATATGATCTACTTTGGGGAAAGTTCCTCTAGCAACTGCAAAGTATGTTCATCTGTTACAGGAAATATTCTGCAAATGTCTAGAAACTCCATTTGATCTATAACATGTTTTTATCCTGTAGTAAATTTGTTGATTTTATGACTGGATGATCTATCTATTGGTGAGACAGCATACTGAAGTCACCCAGAATTATTTCATTGGGCCATATCTGAGCCTTTATGCTAAATACTACTAGTTTTATCTAACTAGGAACACTGATATTTAAGGCATATGTCTTTACTATTATTATATCTTATTTTTTGAATGTTTCCTTTACCAATATGAATTAATATTCTTTGTCTCTTCTGACTAATTGTGACTTTCAAATATGCTTTTTTTGGATAGGTAACTATTTCTGCTTGCCTTCAGGTTCTGTTTGCATAGCATGCCATTTTCTATCATTTCTCTTTTAGTCTATGGATGTGTATGCCTGTGATATGTGTTTCTTAAGGAAATATATAACTGTTTTTTAATAAAATCTGTAATCTTTTGTCTTTTAATTGAAAATTGAGATCATTTGCATTCAGTATGATTATATAGAGACCTGTATTACTTTCTGTAATTGTTTTTTCATCTGATTTAATCCTAATTCTCATTTGCTCACATACTCTTCAAATGATAGCATTCTTTTATATATTATCTTGGTTATTTTTTTTTATAATTTTCTTCTTTCCTCGGGTTTTCTTTAACTACCTTCTGCAGTGAAATAATTAGAAACAAATCTAACCAAAGAGGTGAAACACTTCTATAAGGAAAATTATAGAACTCTAACAAAAACAAACAAACAAAAATAACACCAGAAGATGTAAAGACTCCCTACACATATAGATATGTAAGATTAATATTGTTTAGATGGAATAGCCATACTACCATAAGTGACATGAATATTTAATGCAATCCTCATCAAAATACCAATGACATTCTTCAGAGAACTAACTAGAAATAACAAGACAATCCTAAAATTCACATGAAAAAACAAATACTCAGAATAACCAAAGCATTGATCTTGAACAAAAAGAGCAATAATGGATGCATCATATTACACAACTTCAAATTATACTACAGACCAATAGCAAGAAAAACAATATAGCAGTAACTTAAAAATATATATATATATATATATATATATATATATATATATATATATATGTAGATCAAGGAAACAGAATAAAAGTCACAGAGTCAAACTCAAACATCTATATTTATCTGATTCTTGACAAAGGTATTATACCTATGTTGAAGAAAAAGATAGTCTATTTAAGAAATGGTACCAGATAAAATGGCTATCAATATGTAAAAGACTAAAACTACATCCCTAACTCTTACCGTGCACAATAATCAACTCAAAGTGTGTTGAAGATTTAGTAATAAGACTAGAAAATTTGCAATTGGTAGGAAAATACATAAGGGAAACACTTTAGTATATAGGCATAGAAAACCAGCTCCTCAAAGGAAGGAAGTTATAGGATTCCTATAACTCAGGAAATAATGTCAAGAATCACCAAATAGTATGGCATACAACTCAAAATCTTCTGCATAAAAAAGAAAAAATGATAACAGCCTAAAAATGAAACTAAACAATTGGAGAAAATCTTTGCCAGGTATTATTCTGGAAGAGGATTAATAACCAGAATCTATTAATAAAATTCCAAAATCTTTATACCCCCCTGCAAATAACCCATTCAATAAATGTACTAACTAATCAAACAAGACACTTCTTAAAAGAAGTACAAATGGCATCAACAATACGAATTACATTAAATATTGGTGAGGATGTGAAACAAAAGGAACATACACTTTTTCTGGGAATATAAATCAATGTTACCATTATGAAAATCTGTAAGCAACTTCTTCAAAAGACTAACGATGGAGCCATCATATGACTAAGTTATACCACTCCTTGGTAGTTATCCGAAAGAATGAAAGTCAGCATACTTTAGAGATACATGCATATTCACTTTTATAGAAGCAGAATTTACACAGTTGAGGTAGCAAATCAGCCTAGGTGTCTTCCACAGATGAATGGACAAAGAAAATGTAACATATATGTATATGATATAATATATAATATATGGGAGTTTTATTCATCCATAAAAAAGAATGGAATTCTGTCATTTGCAGATTAATAAATGGAACTGAAGGGCATCATGTTAAAGAAAATAAGTCAGGTTCAGAAAGTCAAGGGTCATGTACTTTCTATCAGATGTAGAAGCCAGAAGAGAAAAGGAGGAAAAGGAGGCCCTAATGAACAAAGAAGGAAGACCAATAATATAGAAGAAGGGGGTTAGGGAAGGGTGAAGGGGACGATAAAGGCAGGTACTAGTGAATGAAATTAATCAAATTGTCCTGTTTACAAATGAGCATGCCATAATGGAACTCACTATTCTATGTAATGATTATGTACCAATGATTTTTTTTTAAATAAACACATCCATGTAAGGATGGTGGCAAGATAATTGCAAAGAACTAAGAAATCTACCCAATTTTCATCATTACATGATAATGCCAACATTATGGATCTCCTCCTGAACTCCTCCTGCCTCTGTAAAATAAGTTATAGCTTTATTTTCATTATTCAGTCATTGCTGCTAACAAAAGTCAGAACTATACTTTGTATATCCCTCATCCTTACCTTATTTTTTTAAACCTGAGTTATATGTTCATAGGTGACATCTTTCTGAAATTGTGCTGAATAGCAAAGCAACAAAACTGAGAAGCATTGTATAGTATAAACCTCAATCATGCAGTTAAGAGAAAAAAAAAGGATTAAAAATGTTTCTTTGTCTTTGTTATTTCACATAATCCTGATGCTTTGGAGGGAAAATAACACTCCCTGAGGTTTTAGGCTGCATCTATCTTATAAATGATTCTCTTTGATCAAAATCTAGTGCAAGCTCTCCTTTTTTTTAGAGTCATAGAGACAATGATTTCATATCACAGTATTTCTACTCTTGACAGCTCAGTGGGAGTGAGGAAAGAAGGAGGGGGATTATCTAAAGGAGAGGAAAAGGTGGGGAAAGAAATTCAAAGTCAGGCCAAGATGACAGGCAAAGCACGGGAGCAGCTGTACAAAACGTTACTTGATCGCTCCCAGAGATTGGTGTGCTGGGGTGAATGACAACTTCTAATTAAAATGGTGACTGATTACCATGTACGAATCACACAATTTGTCTAGGACCTGGGAGTCGAAGATGAATCACTTTTATTTGAACAAAATTCTAATTTAAAAATATGCATTTTAAGATGAACATCTGTGACATGTTTTTGATGGGAGACATGTAGTAATTAAATCCTTTTATTTTGTGGCTGAAATGTTCATACTGTATTTTTGCCATGTGTCAAATTTTGTATTTCTATAAACAAGAATGAAGTAAGTTTTTTATGCAAAAGTTGAAATTTTATACAATTTGGAATTTTTGGATGTGTCAAAATTAGATATTTTGATCATAATTCTAATTTCATATTTTACCATAAACTATATTGGAGTATTGATATTTGAAGCTAAATGACCTCTTTATGTAATTTTATCTATTACAGTTCATTCATAGGCTTATTTTCAGGGCATATTGCATTACTATCCTGAAAACACCTAGTGCCAGGTGTTATTAACTTTTTGGACCTTGAATGCTGATAACCATGGTCTTGTTATATTTTGTGAATATCTTTCACAGTTAAAAGAAGTATTAGCAATCACATATATAGAAATATGGTTATTAGTATTCCACGGGAAATATGTACCTCTTTGATTCTATTCTAATTCTACATAGTTGTTTTTGGTTTAGCAGATTTTGTCTGATTAAGCTAAAGAATGCTATATAGAAACTTGCAAATGACTCAGTAAAATAGCAATGCCAATTAAGCAGATATCTGTGTATATGTAATATATTAATGCATTTCACATGTTATGTAATATTGAATAAATTATATAAGTAAGAATGTATTAAAGGAAAATATATATTAATGCATCTAATTTATGTATGTTTACATATATAGACAAACACACACATGTACTCACACATGTCCTACAAATATTAAACAAAAGTTATGAAGATTAGATCATTGTAACATTATTTTCACCATAGGCATCCTCAAATTTGAGTTCTGCACATATTGATTAAGTGCATATGGCTCTGTTATGGACAAACCAAATTTAGTTGGCCTAATTGCTATAAGTGACAAATGTTTATGGAAAAGAAACAATTTGCATGTACTCATTGCAGCTAGCTGGGTGGTCTGCAGAGAGCAAAAGCAACTTAATAGTTTGGTTTCATCAGACTTGGTTTATCTATTGTATTGTATGTATGAGGTCTGTATGCCTGAGAAAAGAGGAAGAATATGTCCTATTTGCAAACTCTCAACCTATAGTTTCATATGTATGATCACTAGTAATCCATAAAGTCATCTTCCTGAGGAAATTTTGGTATACTTCATTTAGAAATGAGGACATGGAGGAAAAACCAGCTTAAACAAGGCTGACAATTAGTAAGAGGTGAGGGCAAACTCAAATTCTGTTGTTTTGTTCCAAAGGGCTCTTTCCCTTAAACAGTCTGTTTATTTTCTCTTTCTCTGTTAAGACTTGGGGAACTGATCATATGACACTGTCCTGAAAAATTCAGAGAGATCAATTGACACCTTCAAAAGAGCTCATCAAGTTCTATTTTAACAACACTTCCAACTTCCATCTCTTGTTGTTTCTTCCTTTGAATTTTCTTTGCAAGTGAGTTTGGTCATAAAAAGAAAGCAGAGATTTGCTATGTGTGGAGGCTAAGAAGGGATCATGATGCTAGATGTATTTTTTTCACCCACACTTACCCCAGTCATGATTTTGCATCATGTAAATAAATCAAACAAGCTTTCCTTTGATCTAGAGGAGGCTTACAAATAGCAGATCAATTTAAGGACAATGGGAAAGGAAATTTCTCAAAAAATGTTAATTATGATTAGTTATAAAGATTCCTCTTGTTGGCAACAGGTCCACCTTGGCCCCTGGAGCCCTACCTCCACTAGTTTGTTCTGCATGCCAGTGTGGCCAGCTCACAAGGCCATGGCGAACTTGCGGTTTTTCTGTTCCTGCTTATCCGTCTGAAACATATGTATCCCACAGGAATGCCTTGACCTTTTCTGGTCTGATGGACTTATTGTTAAGGGAGGTTTCGGTACCTGACAATAATAGATGTTGAAACTAAATTTCTCCCCCCTCCCTCCTGCTTTTGGGTAGTTTTCCACTTCTGCTGCTTGGGGTATAAAAAAAGGTGTGTTAGCAATAAAGGGTATTGACTCCTGGATGAAGAACCTTGGTGTCCTGTGTGTCTTTTAACCTCGCCGTCCCTCGCCGGACTCGGCTCCCTTGGCCGGACGCGGCACCTCTGATAAATAATTATCTTTGGAGGAGGTTCAAAAGACTTACGCTATGACAATTTGAAGACACACTTAGGGTGAAGAAGTTCTATCTCCCCTCATCCTCCTATGTCCTAAGTAGGGTGTAAAGATTACATGGTTTCAGTCACAGGCCTCATTGCACATACTGACTCAATTAAAGAATGTCAGGGGAGTGGATGGCAAAAGTAATACTGGATATGTGTCCTCAAAGTCAGTAATTCCATAGACCTACTCTAATATTATAGCGTCATTGAAATTTAAAAGAAGTTCCAACTCTCTGTTCTATATCCTTTAGAAATTCTTCTTTCTTCATGACATATTTACAAACTCCAAGTGTCAGACATTTTTGCAGTTACTGATCCTTGGTTCTTGAATCTCCACCTCATATCTCAGTTCTATTCACTTGCAATAGTTCAATGTGAACATTTTTGAGAAACTTGATCCCTTTTTGTTATTTCTTTCAGTATTAGGTGTATTTGAATGAATTTGTAGTGGAATGTTGTGATAAAAAGAGAAAAAAAAAGAAGGGCATCAGGTGGGTAGAAGAGGTGAGGGTAGATTGGATCTTGTTTTTTTGTTTGTCTGACTTATTTCACTAAACATAAGTCCTCCAGTTCCATCTATTTTGGTATAAATGACAGGATTACATTCTTTCTTATGGCTTCCATGTTACAAAATATGTATATAAATATGTAATATTAAATTAATATAAATATTAAATTATTAAAGAAAATATGACAAAAAAGAGAAAAAATAAACTTAAAAATATGATTAGTATAATAAGAAAAGACTGTAAATTTCACATTGCCATTTTTTTTTACCATAGATTCAGCTTCCTGAACAAGTAAATGGTTATACAAATGATTTATTGATATTTTATTTACTCATTGGTTATCTTTAAGGTTTCAGACCATGAGGAAAAATAGGCTGGGAAACTGACTAAAAACACTTTTTCCCCCCAAATTCCTAAAACACTAGATTATAATTGATATTCCATGATGAGTTAGAAAATTACATTACTTCCAATGACCTACACTTTTATTATAAAGTTGTGTTGCATTATTGCAAGATCTAGGAGGACAAGGACAATGCATTCTTTACTCAGGCTGTATGACAGTACTGAACAAAGTTGGAAGCATAATGGGAACTCATATACATGTAATACATGAAAACAGAACAGCTTTCAGTTTAATATTTTATTTTGTCTTATGTTCTTTTTTTTCCTGGTGTAACTTTGAAATTGTTCATATTTTCAAGGCTCATGTTGGTATTTTCACTTTCTAAGAACTTTTTCATTATTAGTCTCTGCTGCTAAGTATATAATTTAACCTTACTATCAATGATGACACATTAAATGTGTCAGAGCTGTGGGAAGAGCATCAGTGAAGTCAATGCTTGCAGAGAAGACGTTGAAGAATATAGGGATCTAAGAGTAGTAGAATAGAAAAATGATAGCCAAAAGAGGATGAAAATAAGAACTAATGTTGGTTCTATTTATTACAGGAACTATATTAGATATTTAGCAGAAATTATATTATTTAATCCTCAGTATAATGTATGATATATTCATTATAATATCTGTTTTTAAAGAGGAAATTTTAAGCTCAGATAAATTGCTTAATTTTTGCAAAGTTATAATGCTAATGGTGAACATATACTTCAATACCTGATCATTTAGTTTTCAAATACACGTATTTCTTTCAATTTAATTTCTAAGTGTAAATGAACAAAATAAAGTTTTAATACATTTTAAAGTTCTTTTTCAATATTTTTTTAACTTAATAACAGGATCTAATGTTTAGATGGGCAACTTGAAAAGAAATGCCAGGATACATTTTTCCTTATAAACTCACCAAAACTCAGACCCCTTTTTTATGCCATGTGCAATAATTAGAATTAACCAGAACTAAATGTAAGCAGTAAGACTAAAAAGGAATTGGAAGGAAACAGTGATAGAACTTTAAGACCATTGATTTGGCGATGGTTTTTTAAATGTGAGATCAAAATTACAAGCAACAGAGGAAAAATAGCCTAATTAAAATTAAGATTAAAAATTATGCTTCAAAGGACATGATTAAGACAGTAGAAAGAAAATTTATGGGGGAGGAAAAATATTTTCAAAACAAATATCTAGTAAAATATATATATTTAGAACTTACAAAAGTTCTTAAAACTCAATAATAGACAAATAATCCAACTAAAAATTGGTATGAAGAGTGATTTATTCAAAGAAAGTATACAAATAGCCAATAATCACATGAAGATCATTATTTATTAGAGAAATGCAAATAAAACTTTAGTGACATACTACTTCTAGATCCACTCATGGATCTAAAAATAATACGTAATATTCTAATAAATAATTATAATTCTAACAAATATTACAATATAAACATTAGATAATTAAAGGTGGTGGTGAGAATATGGAGAATTAGAATATTCTTCCATTGCTTGTGGAAATGTAAAGTGGTATAGCCATTTCAGAAACAGTCGGAAGCTCTTCTAGAAATTAACCATACAGTTATTTGAACTAGAAATTCTCCTAATCAGATATCCAAGAGAAAAAAAAAGGAAAAAAAAAAAAAAAACATTTGCCATGTATAATGGACAATTTAAATTGTCAGCTTGATTGGGTTAAGAGATGACAAAGATTAAGAGGTTTATCTGTGTGTCAATGAAGGCGAGTCCTGGCATAATTGGCATGTGGGATAGTCAACTGAAATGGAGACCCTCCTTAAGCAGGGGCAGCACTGTCCAATAAGATGATGGTTGGAAGAGAAAGAAAGCAGCAGCAGATATAAGCTCAATTCTTCTAGAAGGGGTTCTTGATTGCTGCTGTGATTGTCTGAGGATATCAGAGTCTGGCTTATTCAGTCTTCCAAAGCAGACTCTGCCAGTGATTCTCCAGAAGCCTTTGGTCTCAGACTAGGGTAGCACTGTTGGTCCCTCTTGTTCTGGGGCTTTATCTTCTTGGGCTGCACAGCTACTGGCTCTTCCAGCCTCCAGCCTGCAGATGGTTATGCGGGCTATCCAGCTTCTGATCATGTAAGCCAACCTAATGAATCCCCTTTTTACTATTTTTTAAATTTTTTTTATTAGTTGCTCAAGACAATACAATGATCTTGACATATCATACATTTGATTCAAATAGGGTATGCATTCTTATTTTTCCACATGTACAGATTGCAGGATCACATTGGTTATACAGCCATGTATATACATACAGCAATACTAGTGTCAGCTGTATTATGCTGCCCTCCCTATCTTTCCCTCCCCTTCCATCACCTCCCATCACCTCTCTCTACCCATTCTACTGTGACACTTATCTCTATCTCTCTTTTTTTCCCTTCCCCCTCACACCATCGTATATGTATTTTGTGTAACAATGAGGGTCTCCTTCCATATTCCATGCAATTCCCCTTCTCCCTCCCATTCCCTCCCACCTCTCTTCCTTGTTTAGTGGTAATCTTCTTTTCATGCACTTCCTCCCTACTCTGTTTTGAGTCACCTCCCTTATATCAGAGAAGACATTCGGCATTTGTTTTTTAGGGATTGGCTAACTTCACTTAGCATAATCTGCTCTAATGTCATTCATTTCCCTGCAAATGCCATGATTTTGTTATTTTTTAGTGCTGAGTGATATTCCATTGTGTATAAATGTAACTTTTTTAAAATCCATTCATCTATTGAAGGGCATCTAGGTTGGTTTCACAATCTAGCTATTGTGAATTGTGCTGCTATGAACATTGATGTAGCTGTATCCCTGTAGTATGCTCTTTTTAGGTCTTTTGGGTATCAAACCAGAGATTCTGCATCTAATAGAAGAAAAAGTTGGCCCTAATCTCCATCTAATGGGGTTGGGCTCCAAATTCCTTAATAGGACACCTGTAGCACAAGAGTTAAAATTAAGAATCAACAAATGGGACATATTCAAATTAAAACGTTTTTTTTTTCTCAGCAAGAGAAATAATAAGTGAGGTAAATAGGGAGCCTACATCCTGGGAACAATTTTTTACCCCTCACACTTCAGATAGAGCACTAATCTCCAGAGTATACAAAGAACTCAAAAAGTTAAACAACAAACAAATAAATAACCCAATCAACAAATGGGCCAAGGTTCTAAACAGACACTTCACAGAGAAGGATATACAATCAATCAACAATTACATTAAAAAATGCTCACCATCTTTAGCAATCAGAGAAATGCAAATTAAAACCACTTTAAGATACCATCTCACTACAGTAAGAATGGCAGCCATTATGAAGTCAAACAATAACAAGTGCTGGTAAGGATGTGGGGAAAAATGTACACTTGTACATTGCTGGTAGGACTGCAAATTAGTGCAGCCAATTTGGAGGGCAGTATGGAGATTCCTTGGAAAGCTGGGAATGGAACCATCACTTGACCCAGCTATTCTCCTTCTCGGACTATACCCAAAAGACCTGAATCCCCTTTTTATAATTACACTTCCTGCTAATTCTGTTCCTCTACCATGTAAAAGCTAATACACAAATATTATGTACCATTATTAAATATAGAAAAGGTAAAAACAATTCAAATTTCCATAAACTGGTAAAAAATTAAAATATGTGATGCATACATATAATGGAACAGTACTTAATCACAAATAGGAATGAAATTCTGGTACAGCAATGTGGATGAATCTTTAAACACTATTCTAAGTGAAACATTCTGGTCACATGTTGCTTATAGTTTATGATTCCATTTATATGAAAGTGTCCAGAATGGGAAAATATACAAGAACAGAAAATATATAAACAGGTGACTAAATATAAGAAAATTGAGATTAGCAAGTAATCATTTCTAGTTTGGGGTTCTAAAATTTATTGTGGTGATTTCATTGTAGTTGAATTTGAAGCACATTTTGTTGTAATGAGTAAATTGAGTTATACAAATTAAACAGATTTAGAAATAATGCCAACCCATATTTGCAGTCCATAAACAGAGTCATAAATTTCATTGCATAAAGGGAATATACTTAAACTCAAAAGTTGAATCTTCCAGAGGTGACCTTAGAAGATTTGGGCAAATTTAAGTTCTTATATACACAACAGCAATGGAAAAGTAAAAAGAAGTGGGGAACAAATATTATTTCCAGATTCATACTAAAAATATTCTTGAAAAACAAACAACTAATAATATCACTCTTTACTATGAACATAGATCTAGTTTCAGAAGTCTTCAAGGAGAGCATTCCACAAAGTCAGGTTGTTTATTAATTATAAAGAATAGGAGGCAATATTTTACCTATCAGATTTTGGGTGACTCAATTTTTTTTTTCAGTGCTGGGGCTGGAACTCAGGGCTTCACGCATGCCAGGCAACTGCTCTACCACAGGAATACATCCCCAGCCTGTGATTTAATATTTTAAAATTCAGATGAGACAATATGTATGGCTTGAAAGCAAAATGCATAACATTATACTTGACCTAAAGAGTCTCAGAGTTTACCTGCATGTATATGAGTATATATGTATATATACATATATATATATATATATATATCTATATATATATATATATATATATATATATATATCATATACATCATATGTATACTCTAATGCCAGCAGTTAATTTTATGTGATAGCAGATATATTAACAAGAGAATTATGTAAGCCAGGTTTTGAAAGACACAAGAAATTTCACTAGATAGACAAGTTTTCAAGACAAAATTCTAGGTAACCAAATTCACATACATATGGAAGTTTTGAATAAATGTCAAGTTATCTTGTTAATGAGAGCACAGAAACACATAAAACAAATACATAGGCAGAAGTCAGGTCTTAAAGATGCTAGCCTATGGAATATGAACTTTATTCTTTTTCTACAATTAGAAATTATTTAGAAGTTTGAAGTTAGGAAATATTATTAAGTTTTTAGTTCTAAAATAGGCAAACTATGTTAATTATCAATCAGTAAAACAAGCAAAATAATAGAAGTATTTTTATTAAAATCTATAATAAACAAGACACAGCATGATATACTCCAACGGGATTACTGCTAATTCTCCAGCAATTCTGTATTAGGAGACAACATTTGTTCAAGTCATTATAGCACTTCTTTTGAGATCATAGAGACAGCTGTTGGAAAGAGAAAATTCAAACTCTAGGCAATTGATTTCAAAATGTGGACTTTGCCCACTCTACTTTTTTGCATCCTCAAATCACTACTGTGTTACAATTTGCTCTTGGGAGTGTTTGAGATATAAAACTAGACAGGCTCATTAGGCAAAAAAGGTTTATTGGGGTTAGGCCAAATGAGTGTTTTTAGCTATTCACCAGTCTGGGACAATTTTTTTTTTCTACTTGCACCAAGGTCTCCATAGTCTCATAAATAAATAATATTGAAATGAGCTTGAAATCACAGTGGGAAAATTCCAATCCACTTGTTGTATAGGCATGAATTGGATAAAGCTCCTAGATAAAAACTCAGAGAATTTAACCAAGACCCTCTAGGTTAAATAATACCATAGACATAGAGAAAATAGTAAGGGGATTCTGCTCTCAAAACTTAAAAATATAGAAAAGAAAGAATATAGGATATAAGGTATATTCCATACTATGAACTATTAAAGGATATAGAATATATACATAGTGACAAACATGTAAAGAAATAATTATGTGGGGCTGGGGTTGTGTCTCAGCAGTAGAGTGCTCGGTTCGCACGTGCAAGACCCTGATTTCAATCCTCAGCACCACATAAAAATAAATAAGTGAAATAAAGGTATTGTGTCTAACTACAACTAAAAATTAACTAAATAAAAAAATAATTATGAGAAAAACAGTGAAGGATTTAAATTTAGATTGCTTTGGTTCAAACATATATTCTACCATTCATTGATATTAAACTCAGGTATATTAATTGGCATCCTGCTCCAAAGTTTATTTTTCATCTACAAGTGAATAGAGTAATAATATTTTATTCAAATGTTGAAAGAACAATCAAGAAAATATATAGCAAAGTATTTAACAAAATTCGTGACACAAAGAAAAAACTCTTCTGTTTCCATCTCTCATACATATGCACGCACACACACACACACACACACACACATACACACACAAATGTAATGAACTTGAGGCAGTCATTTAACTTCACCAAGCCTTAGTTTTCTATTTCTTAAATTAGGACAATAATGCAATTTCACAAAATTGTATCAAAGAATCAAAAGAAATACTGTTTAATTATTAAACCATGAAACATATAAAATGAAGTCATTGGTATCAAAGCAGAAGGGAGTGCAATTGTATTAGAAGAAAATTGTATTTTAAAAAGTAGAAATAAGAACACATACTTTAATATCAGAGGAAAATGTCACTCAAATTTTTAGCAATTCAGACCAGGTTTCATGTATTACTTCAAATAGTAGAAAATGGAACATAGCATTTTGTACTGAAAGAACTGTAAACACAAAAGTAGCAGGTGGGAAAGTGAATTTACCCATTTGGAGAGGGAATAGATGGTAAGGCTGCAGATCATGGCATAGGAAGTGATATGCTTACAGAAAATTTAGACAGAGAGTTTGAAACCAGCTCATGACAGATGTAAAACTGTATGTTTAGAAGTCCACCCACAGGAATTACATAGCAAGTTAGGCTTACTATCTATTCTTAGAAATAATATTTATTGATACAATTTACAAGGAATAATTGATTTTCATTTCCTGCTACCTACCTCACAGTGTTGCTATAAATATTTCATAACATGACAAGAGCCTAGTGTACTCTTGGAATTCAATAAATAATAGATATAATTATAAACATGTAGAAGGTAATTTTAAAATAAGTAAAATGAAGAAATCCTTTATCTTATAGATCATAAACATGAATTTATTATCTCAAAGGATTAGAGAGATTGTGCATAAAATATAATTCTTAACATATCAGATCTTTAAATTTTATATCTTTATAACAATTAAAAACTATTATCCCACTGACAAATAATGTATATAAAAGCATTTTGTTGGCTGCAAGGTGCATATTAAAAAAACAACTATTAATTATATATAATTTGGAGTGAGATTGTTTTTCAGCAATAAATCAATAAGCAGGTAACAAACGATTATGAATTCAGCTGGTTAGAGCTCACATGGCACATGGGAGTTATGAAGCCAACAGAGCCATTGAGAGTTTTTGGAATAGTTTATATTTAGGTTTGAAAGTAGCCAAGAGATGATGCCAGTTTTTTTTTTTTTTTCTGTCTAATTTAACATGCGCTTATTGAGCACCAGCTAGGTAAAAGTCCTTTGATAGTTGCTGTGAATGTATGAGAAAAATGAAGTCACCAATTCTACACCAGCTTTATACATCTTTTAGGCTTAAACATATGGCTTTCCTGTTTTCCATGATATGGCATCCAGAGCTATACAAACCACACTGAGTAGTCTTGTAAAATGTAGAATAGTAATAAACTGATTTTTCTAGCGTAAGAGAAAAATTGAATTACTAGATTTCCTGAGCTCTCAGCTTAGAATTTCAGTGAAATATCAGTTGTGGCATGTCTTCCCAACTGTCTGTTCTCTTTCTATCGTTAATGTCCTGATACTTCCCCAGGGATATGCCTTAGTTATGAACACTTAGCCTTGTCTTTCACACTGAAACAAAGTCAATCCAGATCAGTCCCAAATAAAACCCTGCTGAAACCAACTCAACTTCTACCACACATAAACAAATCCTATAGATGACCAATTTGAATCAGACGTGGGTTATATGTCATATAGAAAACAGAAATTCTTCTGAACAAATGAAAATTTCATACAATTAGGAGTCAGAACAAGATGGCAGGTGAGTAAAATCCTTCAGTAATATTTCCCCAAAGACACACCAGCTTGAATCACACTAAACTACTTTCACAAAAGCCAGATAGAAGACCATGGTGCCTACTTTTTGTATAACAACAACAACAATAAAAAGATGCATTGAAGAAGAGGGTTGCTGATGTCAGTCCTCCCCGACTCCAAAGAACTTGGAGACACATGCTTCCTGATTGGGAGACAAGGAGGGAGTTAGTAAGCCTTAAACTTTTCACCCAGTACCAGGATGACACCATAGTCAGCCTAATACTAGGTACTAGGTGTCAAAAAGTGCTGAACAGTGCCAAATTACCCTTACTCTGAGGCCAATATCTGCAAGCTGAGCCACTGGCACTGTTAGCCAGGTGGCTAACTATCTCTAACACTCTTCCCCCAAACAGGGGCAGCAGGATGATCAATACTCTAACCAGAGAGTAGGGCATGAAGGATAGCATAGGATTTTTCATTGGAGTTTAGAACTAGACCTACCTTGTTGAAAACCAGGACCAGACAGTAACCAAAGGCTTCACAGCGGGAACCTCTGGACCTCTCCCAGCATGGGAAAACAATCTGTGCACCTGTAGGATAGACTCAAGTTTTGGCATACATCAGAGACAGAGTTAGGGTAGGCCTAAGGCACACTTTTCCACCCCTGAAACTGTGTAATCCCCTGACCATATGAAATACAGGTGTGACCTAGATTAATATCAGTTTATGTAGCCAAAACATTGTCTCTATCAGCCATTCCCCAATCTCAGGCAGCATGGCTATGGCTGTGTTATTGCTCTAATACAGCTATAGACCAATCCTAGGACCAGGCAAAAACACATGTGCTAGTGCAATGGGCTCATATTTTGGCCTGTGTTATTGCTGTCTGTGTCATGGGCCTCAGTAGATCCTAGATACTGTGCATTTTCTTGTGGCCATCAGATGCAGTCATAACCCAAGAG
The DNA here is from genome assembly GCF_021218885.2 of Marmota monax. NCBI lineage: Eukaryota > Metazoa > Chordata > Mammalia > Rodentia > Sciuridae > Marmota > Marmota monax. Next base: position 571,729 of record NW_026693836.1, read on the forward strand.
AGCACCAGTCTAAATTGCCATGGGACTACCTTCACTAATAGGACCTAAGCTTGGGCACCAAGTCTTTAGTCCAAGGTTTGCCTTGGAACTGTCAGTGAAAACTAACAGTGCACAGAGCCTAACTCTCATCCCCAGGTTAGTTCCTGCTGATAGAGCCTTTAGCAGCCCTAGTGCTAGGCAGAGATATCTTGTTATAGTCTATTGGACTTCTATTCTGGACAGTACTACTTGTGGCTAGAGGCAGTGAGCTGAGGCCACAAATCAACTTCAGCCATAGGTTGCTCACAGCAGTATGGACTTTGTTTTAACCCTGAGTTTTATGCTGGTCTTGACAAGTTATGGGTGTATGGTGAGATACAGCTTTGAAGAATTGGTGATTGCAGACATGGCAGAAGGGTCTGAGGTTGATCTCTCCACAGTGATTCTGCCTGGAACAAGAAAGATTTCCTGCACTGCATGGCCACTGGCCAGTAACTATGGATGAGGTATCTGAGACTATCCCAGTCCCAGAGATAGATGTGAAAGGATGACTACATTTGATAAGTACTCTCTTGGTGCTATAGTTGGATTAAAATTTTCTGCAAAGCCCATGTGATAAAGACTTAGTCCCTAGTTTAGCACTGTTGCAAGGTGGTGAAAATTTTAAGAGAAAAAGCCTAATGGAAGGTCTTATATTCATTGGGGACAGGTCTTTGAAGGGAATTGTTGGACCATGGTCTCTTTTATTCTCCTTCAATTCCTGGTGATGAAGTGAACAGGCCTCCTACACCTTCATACATTCTTTCCATGATATACTATGCAGCCATACTTCCAAAGCAATGAGTCCAAATATTCATGTACTTAAACATCCAAAACAGAGTCAATGTAAATATTTCCTCTTTTTAAATTGATTTATCTCAGGTATTTGCAATAGTAACGAAAAGCTATTGGTAAAATAGAGAAAATGACTAGATGACCAAAAACTAAGTGACTGACTTAGAATTTCTGGAAAAGAAGACACAAACAAACAAATTGTGAAGACTAGAATATAATTTCTTCTTTCAAAAGCCAGAATTCATTGCACATCCAGTATCAAAAGCTTCTAGGAAAACGTGACTTCACCCAACAGTCACAATAAGGTACCAGGAACTGAAAAGATAGAAATCAGTATGCATGAATTCTTAGATGGATAATTTAAAACAATATTTTGAGAAACTTAATGAACTTCATGAAAACATGGGAAAAAGTTATTACTCAAACTGAGAAATATAACAGAGATCAAGCAATTTTGAAATATTGATTGGAAGTCCTAATGCTGAGAGGAGGGAAAGGGTGGACCTAAAAAATATGATTGATCAAATTGTGTTATGTATATGTACAAATATGACAATATTAATTTCACTATTATGTATAATTATAATGCACTAATGAAAATAAAAAGAAAATGTAGTAGATGGCATCAATAGCAGAATAGATTAGACAGAAAAGAAAATTAGTGAGGTCAAAAACCAGGCTACATTAAAATACACAGCAGGAGTGGAAAAAAGAAAGAAGAATGAGGAGGAATGAAAAAGCCCATAGGAACTTTGGAATTACATCAAATGATCAAATATCTTGGTGAGTGAGGTTCAAAGGGGACTTGAGAATGCCCAAAGGATATAAAGATTACTAAAACAATAATAAGAGAGAACTTTCCAAACCTAGAGAAGGATACAAATATTCATGTACATTAAGGTCAAAAGTCACCAGTCAGATTAAACTCAACCAACTCTACCAAAACACATTAAAATTCAGCTCTAAAAGTAAAAGATAAAGGGAAGATGCTCAAGGCTTCAGGAAAAAAAGAAACAAATAATTTCATGTGACAACAGACTTTTCAGCAGAAATTTAACAGACTAGATGAGAGTAATATGAGACTTTCACAGTGCTAAACAAAAAGAAATATTGCAAATGAAAATACTGTGCTCAGTTGTTAGGGTCTGTAAACAAGTTAAGATGGCACCTGGCATTTTGCCAGAAGGAGTGGTTTGTGAAGTAACGCCAGCAAGCCATTAAATGTGGAGATTCCTTATTGGTTGACTGCTGTATCTAGTTTATGTTGATTAACATAACCTGTGTGTAATGTATATATAACCCTCCTGTCCTACAATAAACGGCTCCCACTCCTGCTGTATAAATGTACACAAGTTGGTCATCACTCCCCAGTTATTTTGTTGCAGCCGGACTGCGGCACTCAGTAGAGCTTATTCCTCAGAAATGGAGAGATAAAGGCAATCTCAGATAAAGCTGAGAGAATAGATCTTCACTATACCAGTTTTAAAATAAATGTTAAAGAGTGTTCTTCAAACTGAAAAAAGAAAAGATGTTGATGAATAAGGTGAAAATGTTGGAGGGAATAAAATTCACTGGTATGTGTAAATATGCAGACAAATTTATAGTGTTTTAATGTTGTAAATGTGTTACACAATCATTTATATCTTTAGAATGAGGACAAACACTAAATCAATTAAAATTAATGGCTACTTTAATATGTTAAGAGATAAGCAATGTAGAAAGATGTAATATGGGACATCAAAAATTCAAAATGTGGGTAACAATGGAGAGCAAGTGTAGTTTTTTTTTATTAATGTATTTTCCTTTTTTCTTGCTTTTCTTACTTTAAGATCATCTCAAGTTCTCACTATTTCAACTTAGCTTGTTACAATCAAAAAAATATTTTTATAGGCATACTAGTAACTAAAAAGCAAAAATCTATATTTAACAAACCAAAAATGGTAAGCAGCTAATTCAGTACAGTATTAGAGTAAAACACTTTACCCAAATGAAGATGTAAGAGAGAGAGAAAAAAAAAACCTAGAAAAAAGTTAGAAAAAAAATTTAAAATAACTTTGCTAACAACTTATTCATCAATAATTACCTTAAATGTAAATGGACTACATTCTCCAATAAAAAGCTATGAAGTAACTAAATAAATAGAAAAAAATCAAAACACAAATATATGTTGCTTAGAATAAATCCATTTTAACTCTGAGGACATGTAGACAGAAAACAAGAGAAATAAAAAATAAAGTAGGCATTGTCATAATTATATCGGATGAAATAGGCTTTAATTCAAAGACAGTAAGAGAGACAAGAAAGATCATCATGTAATGACAAAAAAATATCATTTCAGTAGAAGGAAATAACAATTTTAAATATATTCACCTTATATTAGAACACCAAATATGTTAAGCAAGTATTGATAGACTTAAAGGGAGAGATACACTCCAGTAAAATATTATTCAAAGACTTTAATAATGCATTTTCAACAATGGGCACATTTTCCAGAAAGAAAGGAAAAAAAATGTATTAGAATTATATCCTAGATCAAATGAAACATTCCATTCAATAACCACTGAATGCACATTTTTTCATTAATGCATGAAAATATTCTAAGACAGACTATATAGTAAGCCACACAATAAGTCTCAACAAACTTAAAAGTATTCAAATCATATTGAGTATCTTTTTCTAATCAGAATGCAATAAAACCAGGAAGCAATAACAAGGAAAAACTTTGGGAAAATATAAAAATATGTAAAAATTAAACATTTTAATATTGAACAACCAGTAGACCAAGAAAGAAATCAGTGAGGATTTTAAAAATTCTCTTGAATCAAACAAAAATGGAGACACAACATACCAAAATCTGTGAGACACAGCAAAAGCAATTATAAGAAGGAAATTTATAATAACCTATACTTACATCAAAAAAGCAGAAAGATCTGATATAAACAACTAATTACTGTGTCTTAAGGTACAAGGAAAACAATAACAAACTAGACTTAAATTAGAAAGAAAGAAATCATAAAAAGAGTCCAAATAAATTAAGACTAAAAAACAAAGAAAAATAAAACAAAAAAATAGAACTCAAAAAATAATAAAAAAGATTAACAAAATGAAAATCTGTTTCTTTGAAATAATAAACAAATTGACAAGATGAAGAAAAAGAGAGAGGTCATAAAATCATAGATGATAAAGGAGATGTCAAATATAACACACCAGAAATACAAAAGATCATAGAGATTATTATGAATAACTACCTGTTAACCATCTTAACAACATATTAAAAATAGAGAAATTCCAGGATACATATACCTTACCAGAATGTATGAATCATGGAAGAAATAGAAAATCTGAAAATATCAAATAAATAAGTAAAGAGATTAAATCAGTAATAGTTACCCATCAAGGAAAAGTCCAGGACCAGATGAATTTACTGCTGAGTTCTACTAGACACTAAAAATGTAAAGACAAATTTTCTTAAATTACACTAAGAAACAAAAATGGAGAGGTTGGAATTCTCCTGAACTCATTCCATGAGGCCAGCATTATTACTCTCAAACAAAAAACAGACAAGAATTCAACAAATACTACAATAATCAATTGTTGCAGGTCAATATACTTGATGAACATAGATGCAGAAATCCTCAGTGAAGTGCTAGCAAACCAAATATAACAGCAGATTTAAAAGATTATTCATAATTTTCAATTGTGATTCATCCCAGGGATGAAAAGAAATTTCAACATGAGCAAATCAATACACATGATATACAATACAAGAAAAAACAAAACCCACATTTTCATATCAATAGGTTAAGAAAAGGTATTAGATAAAATTCAATGTCTCTTCATGATAAAAATTCTGATAAAATTAGGTACAGAAGGCACCTATGTCAACACAAGAAAGGTCATTTATAATTAGTCAACTATTGAAAGGTTTGTTTTTATATCCAGATGCTACATTACCAAGATGAAAACTTTCACTAACATATTAAACATAGTTCAAGAAGTCTTACAAAGGGCAATCGGGCAAAGTAAAACAAAACAAAAAAAAAAGTTTAGAGCACCCAATTTAGAAAAGAAGTCAAATTTTCATTAGTAGCAGATGGCATTATCTTTTGTGAAGTCTTTAGATTTTTTTGTTGTTGTTGAAAACTCACACATCCATGACAACTGATTTTCATCAAAAAATATAAAGACCTCATTAAAAAAAACTTTGAGAACTGATAAACTCATCAAATTTGCTTGATACAAAAATCAACATACAAAAATCTGTAGCATTTCTATATATTCATAGCATTTCTGAAACAGAAATCCATAAATAAACCTCAATTTCAATAGTTACATAATTATAAAATGACTAGAGATAAATTTATCCAAAGAGGTGAAAGATCATTACAATCAAACCTACAAAACATTGATGAAAGAAATTGAAGAAACAATTTGAAAAGACATCTCATGTTTATTATTATATGGATCAATGTTGTTAAACTGTCCCTACTACCCAAAGTGATCTACCAATTCAGTACAAGTCCTGTCAAAATACCAATGACAGTCTTCACAAGGTTAGAGAAATTAATCCTAAAATTTATATGGTATCACTAAAATTTGTGAAAAGCCAAGGTTATCTCAAGGCAAAAATTAAAATGCAAGAGGAATTACCTTTCTCTGACTTCAAAATATACTACAAAACTCAAATCATTAAAACAAAATGACATTGGCATTAAAATAAAAACATGTACCCATGGAACTGAATGGAGAGATTAATGTAAACTCACATACATCTAAAGCAACTCATTTTCAACAAATGTTCTAAGAACACACATTGGAGAAAAGATACAATCTTTTCAATAAGTGGTGCTAAGAAAATTGTATATTTACATGCAGAAGAATGAAACTAGATCTCTCTCCCTAACCATGTACAAAAACCAACTCAAAACAGAATAAAGTACTAAATGTAATATCCTAAATTATGAATCTATGTTTATATTTTCTTCTGAAACCATTGAGAAAACATTTCAGGACATAGCTGAGCAGGCACAGAGAAAAAAAGGAAGCATAAACAAATGGGATTAAATAAAACTAAAAAGACTCTGCACAGCAAAGGAAATAATCACTAAAGAGACAGTTTACAGAATCGGAGAAAAATATTTGCAATGTATATATCTGACAAGGGATTAATATCTAGAATATATAAAAAATTAAAAAACTCAACAGTAAATATAAATAAATAACCTGATTTAAAAATTGGCAATAAGCCTAAATAGATATTTCTTTAAAAAGATAACCAAATGAACAATAGGTATGGGAAAAAATTTGTTCAGCATTACTAATCAAATGTAAATAAAGACCACAAGGAGATAACATCTCCTCTCAGAACAGCTATTATCAAAAAGATTAAAGATGACAGGTTCTGGTGAGGAGTAGTTAAAAGGTCACCCTTGCACACTGTTCATAGTATGTGAATTATTACAGTCTTTTTAAAATTATTTTATTTATTTATATATAACAGCAGAATGCATTACAATTCTTATCACACATATAGAGCAAAGTTTTTTTATATCTCTGATTGTATAAAAAGTATATTCACACCAATGAGTGTCTTCATACACATAATTTGGATAATAATGTCTATCACATTCCAACATCATTTCTAACCCCCTGCCCCCTTCCTTCCCCTCCAACCCCTCTGCCCTATCTAAAGTTCATCTATTCCTCCCACACTCTCCCTCCCTATTCCACTATGAATCAGCCTCCTTACAATAGAGAAAACATTCAGCATTTGGTTTTCTGGGATTGGCTAACTTCACTTAGCATTATCTTCTCTAATGCCATCCATTTACTGCAAATGCCATGATTTTATTCTCTTTTATTGCTGAGTAATATTCCATTGTGTATATATGCCACAGTATTTTTTATCCATTCATCTATTGAAGGGCATCTAGGTTGGTTCCAGCACTAATCTCTAGGGTATATAAAAAAATCTCAAAAAGCTAAGCACCAAAACAAAAACAAAAACAAACAAACAAACAAAAAAACCCACAAATAACCCAATCAGTAAATGGGCCAAGGACCTGAAGAGATACTTTTCAGGACATGACATATAATCAATCAACAAATATATGAAAAAAATGTTCATCATCACTAGCAATTAGTGAAATGCAAATCAAAAGTACACTAAGATTTCATCTCACTCCAGTCAGAATGGCAGCTATTATGAAGACAAACAACACTAAGTGTTGGTGAGGATGTGGGGAAAAATATACACTTGTACACTGCTGGTGAGACTGCAAATTGTTGCAGCCAATATGGAAAGAATTATGGAGATTTCTTGGAACATTGGGAGTGGAACCACCATTTGACCCAGCTATCCCTCTCCTCAGTCTATACCCAAAGGACCTAAAAACAGCATACTACAGCGACACAGCCACATTAATGTTTATAGCAGCACGGTTCACAATTATTATAGTCTTTAAGGAAAACAATAAGGAGGCTTCTCAAAAAAATAAAATAGAATTGCTATATGATCTAACAATTCCACTCCTGTGTTGGTGTACTAAGAAAATGAAATCAGTATGTGAAGGAGACCTCTGTCTCCCATGTTTATTGTGACACTACTTACAATAGCCAAGAAATAGGAATCAGTTGTGTCCATCAACTGAATAACAGATTAAAGAAAATGTGATTCTTATACACAATGGAATATTTTTCTCTCATAAAAAAGAATGAAATCCTATCAACTTGTATACAGCTGGGGATCATTTATTTATATCTAAATATGATCTTTACTTTGACAGTATCAACAGCTGCCAATAAATTAACTAAATTATTTTTTATAACTAAGTTAACTTGCTTCAGATTTTAACAAGTTGTAGGCTGAAAAGTCATACTTCATTGTGGACATCTCAGAACTTTGGATCCAAAATTGCTTTACCCATGTAGTTAGTTTTCCATTACCTATTTTCGTTGTCCTTTTCCTTCACAGCTCTGTCAGTTAGCTTATTATTTTGTTTAGATGTTTATCATTTACTTTCTGATTTATAAAAGCATTCCATAAATATGTAGTCTACTAAGTGCCAAACAGTAATCTAGGCAATGAGGATATAGCATGTTTACATTCATTTAAGAATGATCAGAGTTTTACTTATTTTCTTAACACTTTGGTTGATGGAATGAAAGACTTTAATGCATATATTGGACTCATAAATACTTTTGTTTGAATTAATGAGAAAAATAAATACATGCACTTCAATGAATGCCAAAATTTAATCTACCCAAGTGCATCATGTTTTTCTGTACCAGGATATATTCCTCAAGCCTGTTTATTTCAGTGGTCTCTAACCTATTACTTTCTGCTAGTATATGCATCTCAATTCATGCAGGTTTTTTTTTTCTAAAGCAAACCAGAAATAGAAATTCATATACCTATGAACAACCTAGTGGCTGAAAGGAGTTAAGTACCCCAAGCCAATGGCTCTTACTGTGCCAAAATTCTGAGGAATGAGTTGAGTATTCTGATGATTTCCTAATCACAAGATTGTCCCTTACCTTTATTACACACCATATATTGGTTTTCTTCCCTTACACAGCTCAGTTGATGACTCTGACACCAATGTTTCCTGCAACACCCAAGTATATCATTTTCATTAGTTTGTTAATATCAGGATCTGCCTCTGGAGTATCTATTTCCAAACATACAATTCTTACATATATTAACAGAACTCTGGAAAAACATATGTACTATGGTTAAGTTAGCATCTAGAAGAGGTATTTGGTAGATCCTATTGTGTCAAGTGACAGCTTATCTGTGTTTTGGAAGAGGCTTTAGGTTTATTTTCCAGATTTCTCGTCTGAAACATAATCTCCTCCCTCTTTTAAAATACTGTGAAATATTTATGGGATCATTACTCATTTTTCTCCATGAATTCAAATTTACTTTATTCACCTTCCAAATTCATTCTAAAGGCTTCTTTTGTTTTACTGGAGAGAAAAACAACCCATAACTTGTTCCCCATTTGTATTCATTCTCAGATACCAAATCCATCTACAAATTGCAAAGACCTTTGCAAAGAGTTTCTGAACCTTTCCTTATAATTGAACAAGTTCATTTAATAATACAGACTCCTACACAATTTTCAACATATATTCAACTCAGGCTTGTATATTTAATAAATGGATCCATGGATTATAAATTTTAATCTTTATTTGTTGAGTCACAACTTTAATTGTTACAGCTCAATGTGCATTTTACAATGATACATAAAGTATTTAATTATGATTCCCATTCCACTAGTTAAAGTCATTATCCATTATGATCAAAAGCAATAATTCTTTTCTGTATAGCATTACACAAAGAAAATCACATGTACTATAGCACTTTATACATAAAATATAAGATATTAATGCACACAAATATCTTAAAGCATATATAGTATAAATTTATAGTATTGATATTAAACAAATGTTGACTTATCATTGAGTAAGCAAAATAAAAATACTAAAATTCATGTTCATAAAATATATTTTAGCAATTGAATCTATCAAAGAGTTGGAAGTTTGACTTAGAACTCCCACAAATAGCCAGCTTCTCAAAAAAATTAGCACATTCCTTTTTCTTTGTCTCTTTTACAGCGCTAGGGATGGAGCCCAGGGAATCATGTATATGAGGCAAGAGCTGTAACACTGAACCACATCTTCAGCCCTCATATGTTTTTCTTATAAAACACTTAACTTTATAAAATATTTTACAGCCACATTCACTTACTGTGGCTAAAGGTATAATAGTCATCAACTCCCAAAAAACTGTCTATATACTGACATATTTATAAAAATAGTACTATTATATGTACTACATGGGTTAAGTATATCAAATCAGCAAAAGAACAAATATTTCAGCAATTCAAGACACATGTGAATTAATTCCTAATCATGTATATATTTGAAGTCAAAGGAATGTTGTATCTGGAATTAGGTCAGTAATTAGTAAACACTAATTCTGAAATTCACTTGGTTACTATATATCTTTTTAAATGAAATATAGGACTTAAAATAATAAAAGATAGACAAATCATCTGTTGAAGAAAGTAGGATTTCAAAATATTGTCATATTTTCCAAAGAATGGGGTTTAGTTAGTGGAAAATGGTATTTTTCATTAACTTGAATCTGGAGGGACAAAAACATTGAGGCAAAAGATATCTCAATTAGGCATGTTGGAATATTGTATTCCTGCAGAGAGGAAGGAATGAAGAAGTAAAATAAACCCATAAATCCCCAGACATTGGTGGTTTTAAACATGGCCTCCCAAAGTTTCATCTGTCCTCTCATTGAAAGAGTTGGGGTCTTTATGGTATGTCTTTGAACTTTAAGTGAAATGATTTGTGTTAACCAATAGAATAATGACTTCCAGGGACAGAAAAAGCCTTGTCCTATGCTGTGGCCAGAGGACTAGAATGTTCCAGTGCAGGCGAAGGGGGATAAGAAAACTAAAGATTCACAGATCCAGATTTTTTTAAACATAAAGCTGGGGTTGAGTGGAATGCTGCTCTTTGTTGGAGAAGCAGGTCTAAAGAATTATGCCAGTAATCCTTATTTATATATGCCTCATTATCAGGCTAAAGACTATGTAAGCATTCTTTTTTGTACTCAGAAAGTTACAGGGCTAGCAGCATTATGGACCTTTCCTGCAGTTGCTCATGTTACAAAAGTCCAGCCACATGGTCAGACCTCATGCAAGTGCTCCAACAGAAAGCCTCAGCTGAGATAGATGCTTTCAGACAACTCCAACCACCAGATATGTGAGTAAAGATGCTTCTAGATGAGTTCATGCCTTAGTTGTCAATTTGCTGTTAGCTGTGGGGTCAACCCACTTGAGAGTACAGATGTCATGGAGCAGAAAAAGTCATCTCCTCTGCAGTCATTCTGAATTCCCATGCACCAAGTCAAAGTGCATTATAAAGTGGCTGTATTATTTTTGCTTGGTTTGTTAAGCAACAATAATAATTGAAACCCTAACTGAGTAATTAATTATAAAAGCTTTAGTAAAACAACTTTGGAAGAAAATAATGGTTTTAATAGAAAAAGGTATTGGAATAAATAGAGTGTCTTCTAAGTTCTCCTGGTAGAACAATAATAGCATTTGCTTAGTCAAGTTTATTAATGATCGTCAAAAGTACAGGAAGGCATTACTCCATTAAGCATTGGGCCAACTGCTTTACATAGATAAACCACTTCACTCTTTACAAAACTCTTGAAATAAATAATATATTCTTTTCACAGATGAAGGTAGTGGGGTTTTGGAACTTTAGTAATAGATTTGGAGTCATTAGACCTAGATTGGGATAGGGCCCAAGTGGAAATGTGTTTTGTCTGCACACAAATTCTTTGTATGTAATCATCACTTTTTCCACATGTTTTAACAGTTTGAAATATAATGTTTATTTTATTTTTATCTGAATTAGTTTTCCATGGCATTTATTCAAAATAGATATGCTTAATTCTTTTAGAAGTCTGTATGTGTGTGTGTGTGTGTGTGTGTGTGTGTGTGTGGTGTATGTGTGTAATTAAAAACATACAACAGAAGTAATGTTGTACAGAGATTTGGGAAATTAAAAAAATAATTTGATTCACATAAGAATATTTGAGTTTTTTTCAAGGAGTTCATTTTAAGAGGAATTTCTGAATATTTTGTTCTCTAACATTGATTGTGCTCTTCAGTTTTTATTAAAATAATATCAGCAAGCAATCAGTAAAGCACTAGCTGCTTCCAGTGTACTTTTTCTTTTACTTTTTTGTAGGACAAAGATTTAAAAGATGACAAATATGAATTTATAATCCCCTTAAATTCTAGAATTTAAAAGAGTGAACTTGGCTGAGATTTGATAAAAACTAATTTCAGTGTTAAGTATATGCACTGATGTCTGCTTTAAAAAAAATAGATGTAAAACGTTAATTGATTCTCTAATATAATAGCAAACTTCTTGAGGATAAAGTTTCAAATATACATTTCAATGCTCATCTGGATGATTTGGCATAATTACAGTAAAAAATACTCTATTTCTAAAATGGAACACTTGGTATCATATATGCAAAGCCAAATATGAATTTAGTTTTAGAAAAGTTAAACATAGAGGGATGATTTCAATATTGTTTGTTCATTTGATTCAATCTTTAGCTGTAACACCACATTAGACAAATCTTTATGTTGGACTAATCTAACATAAATAGATATACTGTGCCAATAATTGCAGGCTGATTTGGCCATGAATCTCAGCATTCTGGGGAAACTCAAATTTGGCTCTGAATGAATATATTAATAACATAATCATAGGTTAATTATCTTTCATCTTCTTCTAGTTTTTAAAAGAGTAAACTATAGATTTAACTGTTCATTTCCTCTTCCAATGTCTCAAGCTAACAATTTTTGCAAAGCTTAAAAAGCACCTTTTTTGTTGTTGTTGTTAAATGAATCACCTAGAAGAGGAAAAAAGGAATGAGAAAAACCTAGGGACTTCTGAAAAAAGATATGCCTTTTGACTGAGATAAAAAGAGTATCGTTGTTGAATAAACAGCTTTCTTCCACATATACCAATATACTCATAAAATCTGTACCAAATATTTACCCATTTATATATATATATATATATATATATATATATATATATATATATATATATATATATAAACTACTTAGAGGCTGTAACTTGCAACCTCATGTTATTTATCATGTCATCTGCCTAAAAGATTTTTGTTATTTCTGTTTAGTAAATGATTACATGCTAGCTAAATTAAGCTCAAATCCAGCTGGGTGCAGTGGCTCACGCCTGTAATCCCAGCAGCTTGGGAGCCTGAGGCAGGAGGATTGTTGAGTTCAAAGCCAGCCTCAGCAAAAGCGAGATGTAATAGAGAGACCCTGTTTCTAGATAAAATACAAAATCGAACTGGGGTCAAGTGCCCCTGAGTTCAATCTCTGGTATTCCCCCTAAAAATAAATTTTAAAAAATAAATAAATAAACACATTGAACCTGAGTTTAAATTCTTTCAACTTTCACCAACACCACCAAGGATATCTCTGGAAGAAAGAAAACTGAGGCAATGAGAGCAAGACAACAGTCAGGCTCTTCCATTCTCTTCAGGAACAGAGCTGAGTTTTATTTAACTCACATTTTTTTTTTTTCAATCAGGGTTCTGAGTAGGTTTCACCCTAAACCAGTCATCACTTATTATAATCTTTCTTTCTCTACTGGCTTCTCATACCTGTCAGATACTGAGGCTCATACCACATCAAATTTGACAGTTTTTTTTTTTTTTTTTTAATTTGAGTATTCCTTCCTCCAATGGAATGAATTACTGTCCTCGAAAATTTTACTCCCATCTCTCTCTGTATTGTTAAAAGGAAGAGCCGACCACTGTATAGAGCCTAGTATTAGGCTCTCGAACTAGCTCATTGAAGGAAGGACAAGAGCGGCCCATGATGTGTTTGCTCACGAGGTTATCATATAGCCACATTTTGAGGAAGGAGGTTTGCTATTTGAGATATCCCCTGTTGAAACAACAAGTGTCCCCCCCAAAACCTAAATGAAGTATGCAAGGATCTTGAGCAGGCAAATGTTTTGGTGATCATTTACATCTTTAAAACATGAGCACAAATGTATTTGCATAAGTTTCTATTAATTATGACTATTTCATATTATATCAATTTAATAACTGTATTATTGGTAATTAACATATTTAATTAATTAACTGATTTGTATCATTTGTAACTTATATGAGATGGTTTTGCATTACTACTGATTATAATTAATTAAATGAAACGAGAATATTTCTTCTTTTCTTTTTCTTTTTTTGGTTTCAGCTTTTAATTGTGATTTTTCAAAATAAGGAACTCCTTGAAAACATATTTAAGATTTAAAGTATAGATAATAGAATGATTACATTAAACTGCATTATATGTTAAAAGACCTGTGTGGCTCTGCCAGCAATGTCCAACTGGCATTGTTCTGTCCTTGGAAAGGGAGTTTTTAAAATTCACTTTTTATGTCCTGTTTGTTTTACTCAGAATTAGTGCTTTCTTTGCATGCTATTCTACCATATTTTAGAGAATAGTGTTCTGGTGAGCTGCCCATATTGTCTAGCTTCAATGGAACTCTTTGTCTATCTTGGGTTTTATGTATTTATTGAGACCATGGGCAATCCCATTCCCTCAGGCTTTCATTAGGGTCACTCTGATCTCTTCCCTGACACCCTCAGTGGATTGCGCTGAGGTCACATTATTTTCATAATGTTGTGCAGTGAAGCACAAGTTAGTGCTTGGATTTTGATTTTAGAGTTTTGTTCTCATTTTTTAGAATGTTTTCTCAACTCTAAAATTTGAAAAGTGGCACCCACCTTGTTTTTATCATCAAGTTATAGATATTTTAATTCAATAAGTGAAATGATTGTATAATTTTCCCTGTATATGATCTGTAAAGCTGGGGAAAGTAAATACTGCATACTTAAGCTAGGAATTATGTTGTTTTTTTGAAAGTCTTTCTTTGCAAGAAAGACTCCACTTCTTCCATCATATTCTCCAACCTCCAAATTACTTTCTACACAAATATTTCTACTTTAAGTTTCTTAACTGGTCACCATTGGGTTGTCAGAGCTATGAAGTCTCCTGAGATCTATGTCATGTTTTCTCAGGTAAAGCATAGTTATTTCCTCATTGTAAATATTACAGCATCTTAAGACATACTTCCATTAATGACTGGAGATTTCATTTATTGAATACCCTCTACCTGGGCAATGCAAATGGACAAAAGTGTTAGAAAAAGTGAAGGAGTAAAAAAAGGAAATTAGTACTCTCCTCTTTATGTATTATAGTATTCTCACAGAAAAGCTACAAACACATAGGTTTACAAATAATATCAAATAGGCAATATCTGTAACATTGTTACACTGTACGTGCATTAACTTCTTTTGAATATATATTAATAAAATATTATAATGTTTAATAAGTTCTCCTATTTTATTTTCAATAAGCAAATGCATATGTAATCACTGAAATCCTCAAAATAGTGCATGATATAGGATTTATTCAAATCAATTAAGAGATGAAGCAATTAACAGGTAACTCCAAGTCAGCAGCCTAGCGTAGGAGTTATGATATTAGGTCAGATTTATCTAAATATAAATCTTAAGGCTTTTTATTACTATGCTTTCTCCCTTGTTATTAATGAAAGAAACACTCTAGACCTAGAAGGAAAAGAACTACAGCCAACTCTGCTAATTGCTGACCAAAGTGCTAATTCTACCTACTTCCTTGTTAACAAAAAACTCTTATTTTTTCAGGTGTTGGTGGGAAGGCTGTTTACTCAGAAAGGATTTCCCCCACTGCTTGTCCTGGGGTAAATCATGATTGGTCTCCATTATGACATTCTTACTCCTTTATGGCACCAATTAACCAAGGGTGAGCATATAAACTAGTATTGCCTGAGGAGTTGTAAGAAGGGTCCTGAGCCTTCTGGGAAATAGTTTCTGGCTGATAAACAAGAGAGCTTAGGCTATTCTGCCTCAAACCTGGAACTGTCACCTCCCAAGATCTTATTGATACAAGCATTCATGTTTAATATTTAAGATTTTATATTTCAGGTTTTCTGCCATTTAGGGCTAAACATAGCTGGAAAGAAAAAGTCTTCAACAAATTGAAGAAGAATGATGATCCCATAATTAATGTAATCTTATAAATTGATAAGGCTTTAAAAAACAATCTCATATTTGGAGTTACATAGTTGGACTTTTGTTTTAGTTTGCAAATATGAGTTTCCTGAATCCTCTATTTTATAAAAACTATACTTAAAAGTATGCCAGTTCTGAATAAACATTTATTCATTCAATAAATATTTATTGGTTACTTATTATACATTGATTACCTGGGGAATTTGAGCACTAGGAGACAGATAAAAATATAATAAATGAATACATTTGCAGTATAATAAATTTTATAATAAAATTATGAAGAACATAGAATAGAGAAAGTGGGATAGAGTTTCTGAAATGGGGTGGAATTGCAGTTTTAAAGATATAAGACACAGAAGGCCTTACTGAGGATACATATAAGGAAAGATTTCAAAGATGTAAGAGGTATGTGAGGAATGCACACATGTGGCACAGGGAACAGAAAAAGCACATGACCTAAACTAGGCACATGCCTAGCTTTTAGAAGATACATAAAAGTGTAGTCACAGCTGAGTAACATAAATGCAGTCATAAAAGTGACCTGAGAGTGCCCTGAGTATGACCTTCAGACTTTTGTAAAGATTTTTAACCAAGGTTTTCAAGAAATGGGGAGCCATATGGAGGATTTGAACAGAAGAGCAGTACCATCTCAGTTTTGATTGTAAATAATTACTCCATCAGTGCAGTTGAGAGTCACAGTAAAGATATATAAGTACAGAAATATAAAGAACAGTTGAGAAATTATTGCAATGATCTGAGTGACAGACGTGGCATCTTGTGCCAGGGTTGTAGCAGTGGAAATAATAAAAATTAGTCAAATTCTGATTTTATTTAAAGTACATTCAATATGACTTGCTTCCAGGTTAAATGAGAATTGAGACAAAGTTAAGAAGTCAATGATAACCACAAAGATCTTGGCTTAAGTACCTGGAAACATGGAGTTATTTCAAGAGAAACAGACTTAAGGATATGCTGAATAGCTTATTTATTGATGTTTCAGTTGATATGTTTCTATTCAAATGGAGGTCCCACAAAGATTTGAATATACTAGAGTATTTACTAAATAGGAGAGATCAATGTTGGAGATAAACATTATAAAGTTGTTAAAGACTGAGTAGTAAAGTCATGAATCTGGATGAAATAACTTAGGGGGAAACCTAGAAAACAGACATGGTCCAAGAACTGAGTATTGTTGGCAACAGGTCCACCTTGGCCCCTGGAGCCCTACCTCCACTAGTTTGTTCTGCATGCCAGTGTGGCCAGCTCACAAGGCCATGGCGAACTTGCGGTTTTTCTGTTCCTGCTTATCCGTCTGAGACATATGTATCCCACGGGAATGCCTTGACCTTTTCTGGTCTGATGGACTTATTGTTAAGGGAGGTTTCGGTACCTGACAATAATAGATGTTGAAACTAAATTTCTCCCCCCTCCCTCCTGCTTTTGGGTAGTTTTCCACTTCTGCTGCTTGGGGTATAAAAAAAGGTGTGTTAGCAATAAAGATTATTGACTCCTGGATGAAGAACCTTGGTGTCCTGTGTGTCTTTTAACCTCGCCGTCCCTCGCCGGACTCGGCTCCCTTGGCCGGACGCGGCAGAGTATCTCAGCTGTCTCATATGAAGAGGTCTGGGAGACAAGAACAAAATGGAAAATTAGAAAAAGGGAAGCCAAGTTAGTAGGAGGTAAGCTGGGAGACTGTGGCATGTTGTCAGTCTGTTGGGGGATGGGAGTATGAGAAAACAATAGCAACAGCAACAGCAAAAAGACTATTAAGTGAGACTAATATCTATATTGAGTTTATTAATATGAGGATTCAAGTTGATATTCTCAAGGTGTATTGAGAGAACTATAAAGGTAAAGTATGATTATCTGGGATAATTTTATTAAAAAATAGCATGATCAGACTTGGAGACAGCATAGAAGACTCTTCTGCAGATTTTGCTCTGTGGTCTTGTAGAAATAGAACAGCAGTTCAAGGAGAAGAACAGTGAGTATAAAAAACTTGAAGCAGGGAAATTAATGTTTATTTAAGAATGAGGGGTGAGTGGCCCGTACGGGGAACTTCTGAATCTTGGAGGTAAGTGAAATTGCTTGCCCCTGAGGAAGATCGAAAGAATGGGTGAACATTTCAAAAAACAATGTGTTATTGTTTTGATTTATTTTGTTTTTATTCCAAGTTGCCTGTTCCTAGAACTTTCTCAGGCAAACTGGGGAAAATGGTTGACTCAAGGTTTGAAGTTGTTCGCCTCCGAGCAAGAGAAATTGTTAGAGGAAGGAGGTACCCCAGTGAGACCAAGAACAATTAGGGCATATGTTGATACAATACAAAAATGTAGCCCATGGCTTTTTAAAGACGAGTTATTAAGTATATCAATGGGACCACCATGGTATCCTGTAGAAGGATTTTTCTTCAACAAGAAAGAGATGGCTAGTTCTGTTTGCTACACTTGTCTAAGATCTTGGTTTCTACAAAGTTCTGATTAATTTACAAAGCTAAAATGTTGAAACATCAACCACTCTTTACTTATTAAGTTACATAAGGTAATATATTTAAGCATGTGTGTTTTCATAAATTGGTGAATGGAAAAAAGGTTTAATATTGCTTTGGTCTGTGTCTTTGCTAAAACAAGGTTACTAAGTGTTAAGATTCTATCATGTGTAATTTATATACAAAGAGTAGAAAAAATTTCAGTTGGGTTTCAATTATAGTATTATAGTATCATAAAAAACATGAAAGTCTTTCATCTTATTAAAGTGGAGTAATTTGTCTAAATCAGAAATTTTATAAGAGTTGTTTCAGAATGTAAATTTATAAAAAGGGTTAACAGTTAAAAAAGAGAGAAAAAGATTCTAGATGTGGAAATATATTTTAATATAAAAGGTTAAAGGAAAAAGAAATGTTTCTAGATGATATAATCTCTGTGGTAAAGTAAAAAGTTGTAAAATGCCATTTAAAAAGATTTTGAGGAAACTAGACTTACTTTAAAAGCTTGAGAAAGGAAGAAAGAAGAAAAGATATTTGTACATGGCAGATTGAGACAAAGCTTCTCAATGGAGTTAAAAAAAAAGGCCTTTGGTTGAAAGGCAGCCATGTAAACTAACATTGAAGCGATTTAAACAAAATCTAAGCCTCGTTTAAAAGAGTGAAGCTGTAGGTGGTGAAAAAGTACATTTAAAAGTACAGTATAGATGATAATTAAAAGGCTTTAAAAGGTTAAATTGAAGGTGGTTAAAATGCCTTCATGATGGAGGAAAGAAGCTTAATCTTAAAGGCATTACTTTAAAAAAATGGGAAGATAATAGGATAAAAGATATTTAGATAAAGAAGATTAAAAATTTAAAGTGAAAAACTTTAAAGACAGAAGTATAGAAAGTTAAAAAGAAAAAAGATAAAGAAGATGTAGAAAGATAAAAAAAATGTAGGAAGACAAGAATTTTAAACCCACAAAATAGGAAAAAAAAAAAAAACTAGGAGGAAAATAAGCAACTAAGGGTAAAAATACAAACCTTAGGAAAAAAAACTAGAAGATAGAAACAAGATAGAAAATGGTTGAAAATGTCAAGTAAGGTATTACACAGATAGAAAATGCAAAAAGCTAAGACAACTATTAGATACAGACATATACTTATTAAAGCAAAAAGAGGGAATTGGAAGGGGGTATACTTAACTTAAAATAACGCTTTTTACTCTAAACTTTTTAAATTTGGATTCATCAGGACTTAGTGCTGCGGAAAGACACATGTATCCAAAAAATGTACATAAGCCTAAAGTACTTTGGAAAGATATTCTAACAGGACAATGGAAAGGTCCTGACCCAGTGATTGTCTGGAGTCGGGGGTCTGTTTGTGTTTTTCCACAGGGAGAACAGCAGCCCATTTGGATTCCAGAGAGATTAACTAAAACAATTTCTACAGATCGAAAAGATGATTTGACTCAAATCCATAACAGCTGATATCCAGAACTCCAGCTTGGCCATTCTTACATCTGCGACAGTGATTAACCAGGATGCTTTTTTCAATAGCTATTTTATTATTGCATTTTTCCACATCATAAGGTTCTATTTTTATTTTTTGAGCTCATACAAACCTAGGTTAATGTTTTTCTGATCAGTTTTATTTTTTGTCTGTGGAGTTTTTAAACATTGCAATGGAGATTTCACCTAGGTAAAGCTACAAGGCCTTTACTATTTTCTTATGTGTTGTACGTTTGTGTACACTCTTGTGTTTTGTGTTGTATGTCTGTATGTGCGTATGTCCATATTTCTTATATGAGGAGCGCTCATGAAAAAATGGATCCGAATTATTATTATTTTTTTTATTCACGTGATTTAAATGGTTTAATTTAAATTATGTAAACAGCTGTTAAGGATTGTTTTTAAAGGTGGTTAACAGATCTGTTTGTTTACTAATTTAAATTAGGTAAAAGGCTGTTAAGGATTGTTTTTAAAGTAGGTTAACAGATCTGTTTGTTTACTTTCACCTTTCCTTTTCATTATATTTAATAATTCTTTTCAGGATAATGTCTCTTTAGCATCATTGCCAGAATTCCTATCTCCATCCCAGTGCCGGTGAAGAACTCAACAAGTAATGCTCAATCAAAGAGTCAACTTACTTTGGGAGGAAACGGATTTTGGGAGGAAATGGACATATTGATAGATTCCTCTGCTTTGAACTGCTTGCAGAACTTGCCTGGACTATGTAACTATCGTTTGATGGTGTCACTAGTGATGCAATTTTTATTTCCTTGCCAGCGCACCCCATGTTAATTGTGGTAGTGCTGACATATCTTTGCTGATGGTGTCACCAGTGATGCAATTTTTCCCAAGGAGCCATCAATTGGCTTGGTGTCGTGGCATTTCTGTATCCTCCTAAAATTTTGGCAGCCGTTTGAATTAGCCTGTCTACAAAGTCAGCGTAAGGTTCATTAGCTCTCTGTATTACCTTAGATAGCTGACCTTGTAAATCTCCATGTCCTTGTAAAGTCTTCCATGCCCTAACTGCGTCTGCAGCAATTTGTGCATATATAGCAGGATCATATTCAATTTGTTGCCATTGACCCTCATAAGGTCCTTTTCCTAACAACATATCTAGATTTCTTTGAGGGTAACCGGCTGCTGCATTTCGCCTAGCTGTCTCCGCACAAAATTCCTCATTGGCAACCTTCCATAACAAATATTGTCCTCCATTTAGTACAGATTTACACATGCTAGCCCAATCTGCTGGCGTCATGTCCAAGTTAGTAATGGACTCAACCATGCTTACCGTGAAGGGAGCTTGGGGACCATAGGTTGTTACAGCCTCCTTTAACTGCTTCACTGTTTTAAAATCTAAAGCACGGTGAATTCGCTGCCCTCCTGCCTGTTCAAGTACAGGGCATGCTAATCTTTGAGGTCCTGTCTCAGGATCCCATTTATCAACTACGGGGTTTGAGGGCCACTCAGCTGTCTCCATCAGTGGGGCTGTTGGTTGAATTACGCCCTCTTGTGATAAAACGGAGTTACTAAAAGCCTCCTGTTGTGGCCTTTTTCCTAACAACCCCTTTTCCTTTAAATTTTCTTCCTCTGTCTGACTAGCTCGAGAGACCTTTTCTTTTGCTTGATCTAAAATGTCTTTCTCCATGGTCTGAACCTCTAACAATTTACTTAACATCTTTTCAGTTTGTTTTTTACTAATTTCTAATCTACTATAAAGATAACGCAACCCAATAAGATAGCACAAAACAAAGCCGAAACTGAATGAAACAAAAACGGAATAAAAAATCGTTGTATCAATTTTCTCTTCCTCAGGGCCGACAAACTTCAAACCTTTAGTCAACCATTTTTTCCAGTTTGCCTGAGAAATTTCTAGGGATAGGCAGCTTGAAACAAAAACAAGATAAATCAAAACAATAACACATTGTTTTTTGAGTTGGTCACCCATTCTTTCGCTCTTCCTCAGGGGTGAGCCCGTACGGGGAGCTACTATTAAATGGGATTTGTCTCAGGGTTGCAAGATTGGCTCAACATACACAATATCAATAAATAAAATTCAACACAGAAATATAATTAGGAACAAGAATCACATAATCATTTTAATAGATTCAGATAACACCTTTGACAAAAACATATCACCAATTCATGTAAAAACTGCAAAAGAACTGGGTGTGATGGCCCCCACCTGTAATCCCAGAGACTTAGGTGACTGAGACAGGAGGATCTCAAGTTGGAGTCCAGCCTCAGCAACTTAGCAAGGCCTAAGCAATTTAGCAAGAACTTATCTCAAAATAACAAAAGGGGCCTGAAGATGTGGCTCAGTGGATAAGCACCCCTGGGTTCAGTCCCTGGAACAACAACAGCAAAAAAAAAAAAAGAAAAAAAAATCTGGAAAAACTAGAGCTAGAAGGAACTTACATCAACATTAAGGTTAGATTCAACAAAACCAAAGGCCACTATCATACTTAATGAAGAAAAAAAAATTCCTATAATAGTAGAAAAAATACAAGGATGTCAACTCTTACAAATCCTGTTCAACCCCATAGTTCTTGTAAATTCAGCAAGGGCAATCAGACAAAAGTAAGTAAGTATGTAAATATATAAGTAAATAAGCAAATTAAAAGGACACATATGGGAAAAAAAGTCAAATTATCTCTGTTCACTAGTAAAATGTTTATATATCTGGAAGACCTAAAATACTCCAACAGAATAGTATGAGGTCTGATAAAGTAAGCAAAGTAGCAGGAAACAAGATCAATGTACATAAATCAATAGCTTTCCTATACTCCACTAGTGAATCTTCTGAGAAATGAGCAAAACTATTAAAAAAAAAAAAAAAAAAAAACGGAAAAGTAAAGAAAATGAAAATCTTGGGACTAAATCTAGTCAAGGATGTGAAAGATGGGCTAGGGATGTGGCTCAAGTGGTAGCACTCTCCCCTGGCATGTGCAGGGCCCTGGGCTTGATCCTCAGCACCATGTACAAATAAAGATGCTGTGTCTGCTGAAAACTAAAAAAAGAAAATAAATATTAAGAAAATTCTCTCTTTCTCTCTCTCTCTCTCTTTCTCTCTCTCAAAAAAAAAATGATGTGAAAGACCTCTACAATGAAAACAATAGGATATTTTTTAAAAATTGAAATAGACCTTAAAGATGGAAAGATCTCCTGTTCTCTTGGATAGGCAGAATGAATATTGTCAAAAAGGCCATAATGCCAAAATTATTATACAGATTCAAAGCAATCCCCATCAAAATACCAATGACATTCTTCACAGAAGTAGGAAGAAGTGTCCTCAGATTTATTTGGATGAATAAAAGATTGAAAGTATACAAAGCAGTTCTGAGCAAAATGAACAACTGTAGACGCACCGCAGTACCAAATCTCAAATTATACTATAGAGGTTTAGTGACAAAAACAACATGGTATCAACATCGAAACACACTTGAATTCAATGGAATAGAATAGAAAACACAGAAACAAAAGCATATAGATGCGGGCATCTGATACTCGATAAAGATGCCAAAAATGTATGTTAGAGAAAGGAACCTTTTGTACAAATTGTGCTGGGAAAACTGGGTGTCCTTAGCAGAAGAGTGAAACTGAACCCCTGTGTTTTACCCTGTATAAACATCAAGTCAAAATGTACCAAAGATCTAGGAATTAGACCAGAAACTCTGCACCTGTTAGAAGAAAACAGAGGAACAACACTCCAACATATTGGTATAGACACCAACTTCCTAATCAAGAATACCACACCTTGAGAAATAAAATTAAGAATTAATAAGTTGGATGGAATCAAATTAAGAAGCTTCTGCCCAGCAAAGGAAACAGAGCAAAGAGAGTGTTGAAAGAATGAAAGAAAATCTTTGCCAATTATTCCTCTGACGTGCTATTAGCATCCTGGATATTTGAAGAACTCAAAAAACTTAATGCCTCTCAAAATAATAATAATAACCCAATCAATTAATGGGCAAAAGAATTAAACAGATCTTTCTTGAGAGGAAATGTAAATGGCCAAAAATAAATGAAAAAATATTCAACATATCTAGCAATCAAATACAAATCAAAATTACACTGAGATTTCATTTCACTCAAGTTATAATAGCAATCAAGAATAAAAATAATAACACTGGCAAAAATGTGGGAATGAAGGAACATTTATATTGTTTTTGGAACTGCAAGTTAGTGCAAACACTTTGGTAAGCAATATGTATATTCCCCCAAAAGACTAGGAATAGAACCACCATATGACCCAACTATCCCATACCTTGGAATTTAATAGAACTAAATCCAGCATATTATAGTGATGGAGGTACATTAATGTTTACAGCAGTACAATTCATGACAGCCAAGAAATGGTACCTATTAACAGATGAATGGAGGAAGAAAATGTGTACTTTAAAGGATATTAACAAAATGAAAAGCCAACATAAAGAGAATATATATATATGCAAGATTGTGTCTGACAATATCTAGATTATATAGATAATTCTTACACCCAGATTTTAAAATAGATAAAGGATTTAAAAAGTCAGTTCTGCAAATGATATGTAGAAAGGATAAATAAGCACAAGGAAAAACAATCAATATCATTAATCATCAGGGATACGCAAGACAAATGATAACAATACATCACGTTACATTCTAGGATGACTAATATCTGAATGAAAAATAATAGCAGTTGTTGGTGAAAATCTGGAAAAATTGAATCTCTCATATCATGTTGATATATGTAAATTGATATAGATACTTTGAAAGCATTCAGGCAATATTATATTAATACACTCTAATTATACAGAATAATGGATTTCGTTTAGCATATACACACATGCTAATAATATACTTGGATCATATCCACCCCTACTATCCTCCTTTACCCTCCTCTTTGCCCTCTCCCAGATTCCTCTCTTCGTTATTAATCTTTCTGCTACTTTCATGTCTTTTTCCCCTTAGATTCCAATATGAGGGAAAACAGGTAATACTTACCTTTCTGTGTCTATTTATTTTGCTTAGCATTATAATATCCAGACCCATACATTTTCCTGAAAATGACATGATTTCATTCTTCTTTATGGTTATGTCAAACTCCATTGTGAATATATACCACATTTTCATTATCTATTCATCTGTTAACAGGCATGTGGGCTAATTTTATAACTTACCTATTGTGAATTGTGCTTCAATAAATCTGGGTATGTAGGTATAACTATAGTTTGCTGACTTTAATTTCTTTGTGCATATACTGAGGAATGGTAAAGCTGGATCATATGGTAGTTTTATTTTTAGTGTCAAATTTTTAAACAGAGTTCTCATTTTTTCTCACTCTATCTAGTCCTAGGTATGTAAAATAAACATTCAAACAAAAACACAAATATGCATCAATATTAGTGATGCATATTCCTTTCTTAATGTATAGATCTTTGTAGAATCTTTTCATTCCCATTCAGTAGAAGAACCCCAATTTCAATTGAAAGTAGAGAGTTTAAAACCTTTCCTGATAAAAAAGGAAAATAGATAACTATTCATTTAATAGAGAAGTTCTCTTGGCTGCCAAGATTACATTAAATTATGCCTTGAAACCAAAAGTTTTGGAGAAATAGAGAAAAATATTTAACTATGGTGCTTGGGGAAAAAGTCAAGTGTGCTCAATCTCAAACTGCCAAGTCCAAGAAAGAATGCACTGAAAACCTAATTTTCAAATTTTCAGTAATGCATTTACAAGGCAACCATGAAATTTTTTGCTCTTTCTTTCAGTAAGTGTTATTGTTGGAGTTGATATTTCTATAAAAAAATCTCACTATTATAACTTTTTAATATCTATCAAGGGCAGAAAATAACATCTTAAAATGTACAATGGGCTGTGAAATTTTATTCAGCCTATACAATACTTGATGGTCTGCAATATAATACACACTGGCTTATACACAATGAAGAACAAGGTGTTAGAAAAAAATTAATGTTGTATGACATTCATTGTCTATCTTTTATTATGAAATATTTAAGATACCTCTGTGTATCAAAATTGGTATATTTCTGGGATAGGATGTATAGCTCAGTGGTAGAGCTCCTATCTAGCATGCATGAGGCCCTGGGTTCAATCCCCAGTACCACAAAAAATAAGATGGTAACATTTCTGACACTAATTGGTTTCAGAGATATCTTAAACACATTAAAGAACATCAAAACTTGATGCTTTTGATGAAAACAATGCCATATCCTTATCATGAACATGTTTGTGAAGAATTATTCTTCCTACACTGTTTTACTTTTATGAAATACAAAAGTAGGCACAGTATTCAGTTGATAATGAAAATTTTGAATCCATGTCTTGTCGCGACCCCTTGCCCGCAAGGAAGACGCAACTCGGGAATCTTCTTTCAGCAGTTTATTCAGGCCCTTGATATTTCTTCTTCTCTCTCTCTCGGATGCCCCTCCCAGCCTTAATAAAGCATCCCAAGCCCCAATGCAAAGCTGCCGCGTGGAGCTTTCTCACAGGGTGGTGTACAGGGTGGTGAAAAATCATGTGCCAACTCTCCCAGATAAGGAGTTGTTTGTCACAGACCACAGCGGAGCCAGCGTCATCTTGTAATGGCGACCATAATCTGCAGAAACGGCAGAAGCGGCTCACCACAATGTCTACTCTAAAAGTTAACTATAGAAAGCTCGCGAAGGATAGATTGTGGAATGGAAAAACAATTAGAAAACCAGTACACCTGTGATTAGCCCAGGGCAATGTAAAATACTCCAGATAATGTGCACACCCTCAGAAGTCCAGCTAGTAACCTTGGGTCAGGGTAGAAGAGAATGGTCTGTGGCTATACAGAGGCTATATCTTTTCTTACCAATTTATTAAAGCCCAATAAATAATCAAATTAAAATATGCTGTAGTGAATACCTTTGAGAATTTTACAGAAGACTTAGATGTCCTCTAAAGTGTGACATTTCCCAATGTATAAGCATAATTTATAATTGTAGTATGAATCTTTAATTTTTCAATGAAAATAAAACCACCATAGAAATATTACTCTTAAAATACGTTTGGAAATGGCTTTTTGCATTTTTAAAAGGCTATATTTTTAATCAAACCACTGAGTGATAGGCCTTGAAGTTCCTGTTGATTTGGCAGAGGATAAACCTAGGTATTATGGGGTGCATTGATGAAGGAGGGAAGTTTCTCTGTAACCCTAACTCCATGTCATGTAAGTATACACCTGTTTAAAATTACACTTTAAAAGGCCAGCTCAGCCTAGTTTAACTCCCCATTGAAATGGTGAGTCCTGGAAAAACAGAACATAGCATAATTTTATTGCATAACTTTGTCATTTTTTAAAGAATTAACTGAATTGTGGAATAATTTCCCTTTCTTGGAAGTAGTAGAATGGGAAGAGGCTTATTGGGGAAACGGGAATTCCATCACACTTTGCAGGGAAAATGGAAATCTTGAGGCTTCTCATTTTTCAGGACCATGATGGCAGTGCTTATAATATCAGTAAAGCTTTCCAATTTTGATGGAACTATATAAATACAATGCTTTCCTTATTCAATTAAAGTCCTCTATAGACTTAAGCATAGGGTCAAGTTAAAAACAGGAGGGGGTATAAATGAGAAGTCTTTACATTGCTATTGCAAGTAAATGCATATGATTGGAGAAGTCAGCCCCCTCACAGTGGAGAAGGCATAACCGAACACTTCCCCAAATTTAACTACTGGTAACCTGCTGTTCCAACTTCAGTCGTACCAATAATAAACAGTCAATTAACACACATTTTGAATAATACAGGGATTATTATATATATTAAGAAAATGCAAGAACTGCAGGAGAGCACATTTTATTGAGACTTTTATCAATTATTTTATTGCAAATAGTTAACATCACGTGTGCCACCAGTAGTGCAACATGAAGTGCCTTAATTTAATGCAATTATGATTTCATACTGCATCTTTATGTTTATTTACATTTTTTGACTACCAATGATGCCTCCTATAGTCTCTCTCTGTGAGTGTGTGTGTGTGTGTGTGTATAAGCTCTGATTGTGGGAAGCCATCCATAGGCCATGTGTGAACTGAGCGATGTTGGAGCCATTAGGCTGAGAAGCCTGGTTTTGGGAACTCCTAGTTGGAATCCGCTAGTTCCAGAATGCATAATTCAAGTGGCCACCTATTCTAGTTCACCCTTCAAGTTCAAGCATAGCCTTGGTCACTAGCTAAGAGCCAAACAGCCCGCCTACCCACACTATTGTTAATGAAGAAGCAAGCAAGGAGACAAGATTCCTCCCACACCTACCAGTCCCCTTTGATCTGTACCTTTATAAATAAAGCCAGAGTGGGCTCCATCTTTGTTAGAAGCCATACCTCTCTGGTCTGCCTAACCCGTACTTCCCCCACTCTTTAAAATATATTGTGGTCTTTGATGTCTATTTTGTGGCTCTACTTTCATAGCTGTTATTTCATGCCAGCCCACTTTGTAAAAATAAATTTTAACTTTGTAAAAATAAATTTATGTATATTTTGTGATGGTAAATGATAAAATAGGCTATGTCTATGTACATTTTATACATTCATGATATAACTAGCTTTATTTCAATTTTCCAATATACCTAGAAAGCATATCTATACATGTTCATCTGTTGTTTTTTTAAATCTCCATTAAAAATAATTTTTGCAAATCTCCTTTAAAAATAATCTGTTGATCTGAAAGTTCAAATCTATACTGTTCAAGGGTCACATATAATATTAATAATGTTAATAATCATAGCAATACTAATAATCAAATGTTTTATCAAATTTTTTTTCAATATCTCTACATTTGAAAATAGTTGTATTATTAATAGAATGAATATTACTATATTATGATTCATATATGTGTGATAACAGTGCAGTCTAAAAATTAACATTGCTATTCCGTATATATCATAGAAAACACTATTATTAAACACATTTTTAATCATTTAATTAACATAAAATTTAAGTCCTACTAAATTCATGGTATGTTCATGTGGTATTATATTAAGGTAATAATTATAAAGTCATACAGACATTAAGACCTATATGTGAAAGTTTATACTAGCTCTACTCATAATTACCTACACTTGGAAATAATCCAAATGTCATTCAACTTCTACATGAATAACCAAACTATAATAAAATCATCCAATGGAAAACTAGTTAGCAATAAAAACAATAATGAATTATTGATATATGAAACAGCATAAATATATGTAAAACGTGGAATGCTAAGTGAAAGACACCTGATAAAATAGACTATACATTGCACATATTTGATATTCCAGAATATGATCAACTCTGGCAGCAAAAGTCATAGAAATGGCTGCAAAATGCAAGTGGTTAGAGGAAACTGACTGTAAAAGAGCACAATGAAATTTTCAGTGGTAGTTATACAACTGCATAAATTTTCAGAATTTATAAATTATATATTTAAAATGAATAATGTTTATGTGTTATTTGTATCTCAATATATCCAAATTTATGTAAAGTGGTTTTCTAGAAGTTAGGGTGCATGCCTATTTTACCTTAAATATTTAATAAATATATTGAAACTTCATGAATGTGCTTGGCAATGGATATGTCCACAATACTGATGCCAATAATGATAATGATAAGCACACTTCAACATTGCTCAGGGAAAAATGAAGGTCTTACTAGCCAACTATACCACAGTTTGTTCTTGCTTAATTCCATAATCTTATCATTTGGGGGGCTTTGCTATAACTAGAATTCAGTAGTGTCATCAACTTAGTATAACCCCTTTGCTTCATACATTTCCCATGATTGACCCTGGGATCCTGTAGCAAGACACAGAGAGATCAATCTTTTCACTTTGATACTGTCTGATGCAACTGACACATTTTCCCCCATTTTTTTTCTTCCAGCAATACCTGCCTTCAACAAGCCAAAATTAAGTAATGGAAAATAAAAATATCCTAATCTACAATAAAGAAAACAGATGAAGAAAGTGATCAGTGTGTAACTATGAGCTGGACAGAATCATGCCACATTAATATTATTATTTTAATACTTGTAGATTTAAGTGCTCTTCTGAGATTTGTATAGGAGCATTTTTTTCTCAAATTATTTGTATTCCTCCTGTCTCAAACTTAATGAACCGGAATATTTAAATGTTTTACTTAGTTTTAGATCACAAATATTATTTATAAATATCTAATAATTGGTTCAACTTATAAATATCTAATAATTGGTTCAATTTGGAGCTAGGTGATTATAGAAATAATTTTATTTGTAGCATTTTCCCACTGTTTTTTATGTTCCACTGAATTATATTTAATAATTGGAGAGAGATTTGATAACTTAAATTCTACAATCTGCTACTGTTTATGTAATTGTTCAAAGATTATATTTCAATAATATTTTTGTAGTGCCCTGACTATAAAATGCACTTAATGTTATTGCTTATTTAACTGAAATAATATTAATTTAGTGTTAAGAGAAATGGGATAGTCTCAAAAATAGAAAAAGGAAATTAATAGCCTGTGAAGAAAGTTACATCATTAGGAGAGAGTACTTAAGTTTTGCAAAGGAGTTAGGGCATTTAAATCTACAGTCTGGATGGTGCTTTCCTACTCTTAGAATCAAAACTATATAATGCAGATGCTATTAGCTCATATTTTTAAATGCAAAAAATAAGAACAAAGAGGCTTCAAGAAACATGCCAAAACTCTGAATATATGCAAGTTAGTCATATAAAAGATGCCTTTTCCCTCAATTCATGTATATACAATATTCAAATGCCACTTTCAGTTAATTTAATGAAGCAGTACAATAAACATTAACAAAAGACGGGGGAAAAAAAGGTCTGTTTTCAAAGGCACAAACACACTTTCAACAACATGACCAAAACACCTGCTACATGCAAGATGCAAGATGTCCCATTACCTTCATTCTATTCTTAAATAGATTAGGCCAAAGTCATTCATAGCCTAATGAACTTTAAAATAGGTAGCTGGTGTCTACCAAAGATTTACTGAATAAGTGAGTTCAAAAGATGAGGCCAGAGAAAGTGAGCATTTGCCAATCTCTCTACCTTTCCCCAAACATACAATGAAGCATGAGAGAATGATATGTGGCTAAGACAGACTATACTTATTCATGGTCAAGATGCTGGCGGCTGATAAACACTGACTTGATTAGCTTGAAGGTGAATTCTCATCTTGAAATTGTTTTAGTGTCTATGATGAAAGTGATAGAGAAGTGTGCTCCAAAAAAGGGGTTCATACCATTTTCTTCTTACTGTTCACTCTCTGCTTAGTGGCATGATTCATTTGGTCACTTTCCTTTAGCCTTTAGTTCCTTTTATTTAGCCATGACAGGCTCAATCTTTTAAACTTTTGCTTTTTTAAACCTTTGCTTTTATGACCCATACATCTGCCTTCTTGATATTATGTCTAGTACAGACCACCAACTTTTTCATAAAAGTCATAAAAAACCTTAGTAAATTGACTTACGACAGATAAAAATCAGTGATCTAGGAATAAATAAGGTTACTCCTTTATATAAAATGCCAAAGTTGTGAGCTTTCAGTCCTTTCCCCTTCAGTTACTTAAGAGGACGTGCTAATATACACCAGCTGAAAACCCTTAAAGTTTTTTCCTTTAATCTTATGCTCTGAGAATGATCTGCAAATTCCAGTACCAAGTTTATGTTGGCCTTGTAAATGCCAAAGTTTTTCTTAGAGATACAATCATTCTGGCACTGAATTTCTGCATATAATTTCTTGGAAGGAACTTAGACAAGATATTTATCTCAACATGTTTAAAATTACCTTTTTAGGAATTTTGTTCCACTCAGGAACAGAGTTCTACTTAGATTTTATATATATATATATATATATATATATATATATATATATATATATATATATATATATATGACACAAGAATTTGAAAAAGAGAAAAAATTAAATAGTGATTGACAGAATCTAAAGTCTTATTCTAGAACATGACTCCACATACAATGAAGCACGAGAGAATGATATGTGGCTAAGACAAACAAAAGGCACTACTTTAACTCATTGGAGGATCATAACAGGGAGAACAGATTGAATTGTATTGATATTACAATAAACAACATAACACAAAATGTTAGTGTCTTCACTAACATGTTTATTTCTCACATATACTATATGTTCAATGAAGATTGGCTTTCAGAGTCACCTAGAGACTCATGGTGATGAAGACTCTAACTTGACTGACAAAAAAGTTGGGAATGTTGTAAATTTTGCACTGGCTATTAAAAATCCCAGCAGAATATGACACACATATTTTCTGCTTCCATTTCATGAGCCAAACCATGACTTACTGTTTTATCTAATTTTAAAAAGTGGAGCACGTCAATCTCATAGATACTTGAAGAAAGTGAGCAGAAACTGTCATGAACCTCACAAATTACCAATACAGACCCAAGAGTTGGGAGACATGGCATCATGTTATTGAAGAGTCTGGTCAATGAAAAGAGACCTGATGAGTGATACAACATAGGGGAATGCTGTCACATCAGAGAAGCACATGCAGTTAAGTAACCTATGAAGGGAAAGATAGGCAATGGAGTGAATCTATGTGCAAAGCCAATAGATTTAATATGGGAGTCAGGGGATGATGGCTTCAAAACAGAAAGTGGGAAATGGAACTTGCAACATTTTCTGAGCTGATTAATAATCAACTATAGAAAATGTTTAGTGTGGCTTGGATTTCAAAAACAGACATGCTCAGATAGACTGGATATTGTCCTTGTAATTTTTATTACATTGGATATTATATACTTCAATAGTATGTAAGTTCAACATTATATCATGGGATTTTTGTTATTAAGTAATTAATGATAAAACTATACAATGAACATTTCAAAGCAATAATGTAATTTAAAATAGTTTAGGAAGTACTTCAAAATCAAGGTTGGCTATATCTAAATTTTTTACTGGAAAAGTGAGAGTGCCACTAGAGCTCAGAGACGAATTTTCACTTCTGCAGGAACTGCTTTTTTCCTTCTTTGAATAAAGGGAATGAATAATCAGGATGATTGAGACCTGTAAACATTGGTTTAATAATATTTGATCATTAATTGATAGCAACTGTGTTTCAATGATCATGTAGCAAGTAGATATGTGTAATGGTGCCCTTTAAAATAATACCAGGGCATTATAGAAAGAATCACTAAGGTTTAAAATAAGCAAAATCAAAATATCAAGACTTTCCATTCTCATTTCTACCTCAGATCCTACCATGAGACACAAGAAGTACAATATCTCTCCTTTGTGAGACCAACGGATACTTAGTACAAGGATTATGATCTTTTCCTATGAATCCCATTGTCTAATACAAGATATATATATATATATATATATATATATATATATATATATATATATATATATCAATTTTTCAACATAGAAATAATTAATAATATCCTTCTTTATGGCAGCAATAGTCTTTCTATTAAGATTCTATGACTGGGTTGGGAAATAAAATGTGGGTGTAAATGGCATTACACCAATTCTGTGCAGAAGCATTAAGAGCCAGAATAGGGTTTATCATATCTGTTTTCCCATTACTGCCAAAAATTACCATGACCTAGGCAGAGATTCTATCAACCTCAGTTCTCACATGAAGGTAACATGGAGCAGAGCCTCAGCTAGCCCACATGAGAAATATTCTTTGTTGCTAAAATCAGCTGAGACATTAGGATTACTCATCGTCTCAGCATAACCTATCCTAAGCTGACCCCCTCATGGACTATTCAGAGAAAAGAATAGAATTTGTAAGAATGACATGATGTTGTTCAGAAACACAATAGCTGAAAAATATTCATAAATTAAAACTTAACTTTTTGCTCATAGCTAATTTCTCAGAACAAACTTATGTTCTGAATGTAAAAATTGAAGCTCAAAGTTGAAATAGATGGTCAGTTTCATATAGGGACTTTTAAATGAAATGATCTTTACACTATGTACAATGTTATGCATGTTTTATTCTTATTTTATATAAAAGCAAGCTGAGTGTGCCCCTCCATGCCTGTTGTTACTTTTGCTACCATATTAAAAAAGATACCTTCATTGTTAGCAAGAACAATTGAAGTTTATATTTTGGAAAACTCATAAAATTCATCTGACTGTAAGTCATCCGACATGCTCATTTTTCACTTCCTTATTCTTCCCATATCTCGTTAATCCAGCAAACCAAAAGCAGCATAGCGAAATTTCAGCCTCAGCTCTACCTCTTAGTAGCCATATGGATAGGAACTATCCAGCTAAATTTGAGAATGTAACAGTTTTAAATGGTCCTCAAATAATGAGTGTGAGAAGATCTTTTCCCTTTCTTTGGCGCCTATTGAATAGGAAAGGGCATTGCACTATGGCATCAAGGTTGAGAACTAGGGAAAGTAGATTAGATTAAGTATCCTGATTGTATTGGTACATATTCAAGATGTTGGGAAAAGGCACTCTACTTTGTCTTTGTCATTAAAATCTAAACTCCAAGAATTTTCTGAATCCACTCCAGGGTAAAAAGCTGATTGATAGTACTATCAAGAATCTAGAGTAATTAACATTCAAATATGAAGTCAGGCGCCTATTACAGACAGGGGTTCACAGTCTGCCAGGGGTTAGAGAAAATGAGAGATGTCCTAATAGTTTTACTGGCCCCTGGTGAGATCAAAGACAGTGAGTAACTTGGCTAGCCTTTTCTTCCCTGTATTGTCCCAGTCCTTCTGTCCTTCATATGATTCATCTGAACCCATAGGCAGGATTCTTGAGGCTCAAGTGAACTTTGAGTTCTGAAGAGAAGGAAAAAATCCTCTATTTAAAGGGAAAATAGTTATTCTCTAATGGACATTCAATATTCATATCTATTAGCAATTTCTATATATTCTATTATCCAGTAATGTATCTACTTGATATTTATAAAAGACAGCTATGCTGTATTATACAATTTCCTTAGTGAAGCATTTATAAAATTGCAAGAATGTGTTCTCCATATTGTTTCTAAGAAAATAGTCGAGATTGCTTGTGGAAATAAATTATTGTATTATCTACTCATTCCCTTGGTGAATAAAATTGTCAGCTCCAGTTTTCTATCTCAGCTCCCTCTAGTGTGGCACTCATTTCATTTAGCTGAGAATGTGGTTCTGCCAATGCTCCATATTATTATCCTCTAAAGTCTTCTTTTTGCTGAGGATTTCTTCTCTGAATTAAATTTGGTACTTAAAACCCTGTAGAAAGCAAATGTATCTGCTCTCCATGGTTTCCTCACTTTGTAGGCAGAAGATGTATGTGTTATTTAATTCCCATTTGTATGCCTACAAAAATATACTATCATCTTCTTCTTCCTCCACAGTGGGAATACATCTGATTTATCTTTTGCTTTTTGCACTAAACAGGAAGGCTTCCAGGCAAGTCTTTTGTTCTGGGAAATGCTTATCTTTCATTGGAGAATTCTTTTGTTAATGCTATTCTAAAAGTCTTACCCCTTGAAGCCTGGCTGAACTGCTGACCAGGTTGAGTAGTATAAAAAAATGGTTACCATGGTGGCTAGTGGCTTAATACAAAGGAATCAGTGGGTTGCATCTGGGAATCAGCAAATCAGGTCAGAAAGAAAATTACTTTTTCTTTCCATATGACTCAGTTAGTTTGGGTCCTGACTCAAACATTTGCTTTCTCCTAAAAAATTCCTCAATTGTCAAGCATGGAAGAATCTGTCCATTTCTCCCTCCCCTAAAACTCCTGTATAAACTCAGAGAATCCCAAGAAAGAAAGAAAACTCAAATATTTATTATGTCTTCTTCTTTTCTGTCAACAAAACATATATGTAAACCTAGACTGTTAACATTTTGTTCCCCTAAAATATTCTGTGGTTCTGTTTAGGTGGTTAGCTCATTTTGCCTAGTGCTAATGAGTTAGAGTTATAAGTTTAAACCCCATGTGGTTTCTTACCCCTAGAATTATAAAAGCCTGCATTGAATAAAGATATAAATAAAGTATTGGACAAACAACTAAAAGAATATGCTTTCTTTATGAAAGGTTAATAACATCATTGATATGTATGAAGGAAATCATTGAAAAGGTGATGAAGTTGTTCCATGCATAGATTGTCTCATTCCTTCTGATAATGTCTCTGTAGTTCAATATTCATAAAGAAAAACATTTTATTTTATGTAATCTTAGAGCAGGAAGTCATCTCAAGAGGTCTTCTGGTCTGGAGCCTTGCCTGCCAACAGGTGAGAATAAATTTCATATATTGCTTAGCTCACATTCACTTAGAGAGAGAAAACAGCTGGTAGGCATTTTCTTGGTAATACCCTTTAATACTCTTCAAGACAATAAAGTCACTCTTTTGCCTTTCTAACACATTAAACAATCATAACTTATACAATATTTTAGGATTCCAACTGCATAGTACTCAGTGTGTTTTGATTATCTTCCTCATTTTACTCTCAATTTTCTAAAAATTCATCACAATAGACTTTGCAATTTTTGTCTCTTGCCTTGAACCACAAACCTCTCCTATAGGATCATGAGGCAAATTCTTTTAAAAATACTAATTGGATGATTGAAGTCATTTTATTAAAATAACTATGCTCCATTTATATCATATTATGTTTCTTTGACGATACAAGAATAATGTTCTTAATAACCTCAACTTTTTTTAATGGAACTAGAATCACTTTATAATGTCATTGTTATGTACTTGCTGCAAAGACATGTCCAACAGGAATCATTATCACCCCAAGATAATGGCCTTGATTTGCCAAACTGGAATTAGTAAAGGGTGGTGACATAGACTCCTTTGAGAACCACAGCTGCACATGGCAAAGCTGTTCTCAATTTAAAGTTTCCCATTACTAAAACCAGTTTTTCTTAGAACATTAAATGTTGAGACTTGGATTAGCAGCACTTAGGGAAGAACCAACATAAGTAGACAAAAAGCCCTAATATGATAGCAAAATTGGTAATCTTGTACATCACAACATTATTGGCAAGAAATCTATTCAGCCTGAAAATAAAATATCAAAAGAAATTATTTTGAATGTGAGAGCATAACAAAAAATAAAGATTGGTTCATTTGCATGTAGAAATATAAGTAAGAGAAAATCTTACTTAAAAACAAGAAAAACAATGATCAAGTTGTTGTATATGGAAAAAAGCAAATTGGCTCATACCACTGCTTTGACTATGGCCCTAAAAAGTGTGTATTGGAAACTTCTTGCTCAAGACAACACTGTTGGGAGATGGGGCCTAACTGGAGGTCATGAGTTTTTTTTTTTTTTTTTTTATTTTTTTAATGCATTACAATTCATATCACATATATAGAGCACAGTTTTTCATATCTCTGCTTGTACACAAGGTAGAGTCACATCCTTCGTGTCTTCATATATGTACTTAGGGTAATGATGACCATAGCACCATAGCATTCCACTGTCTTTCCTACCTCTATTCCCCCTCCCTTCCCCTCTCTCCCATTTCTACCTTTGCCCTATCTAGGTCATGAAGTTTTATGGTCATGAATGAATACATGATGATTAGAGAAAGACTCCTATCTTCAAAAACAACCTCTGATTCCTGTTCTTGTGTTCTCTTACCATTCCACCTTCCTCCATGTGAAGAAATATCAAGAAAGCTATCAATAAGCTTGGGCTATGATCTTGGATTTTACAGTCTCCAAAACCAATGATCTTCTTTATAACACTACCATTCTCAGGTATTTTGTAAAAGAAGCACAAAGGGACTAAGAAATTTTTCATAGGAATAGCAGAGAAAGTAAAATGAATGGGATCATTTCAGCATACTCAAGTTTTGTGAATTTCATTTGTTGTATTTCATTGTAGCATTTCATTGTAGTACTTCACTTCCCTGTCCCAACCTCCCACACACACACACCCGCACACACACACACACGTTTTGAACTCCAGTTAGAGCTATGCGTGTTGAGGTAAGGGAGGATGCAGATGGAAAAGAAAGACATCTGTAGCTATTTGATATGAATCAATAAAAGAAGATTAACTAATTGATGGCAAAAAGCAATGATCTAATGAGTGGAGGTAATGGTAAATAAATATTTATAAGGTAAATTTTAATATTTGGATGGTAGCCATAGAGATGTGTACTATAAAATTTTTCAAGTTTTTGTGTTTGAAATTTTAACAATAAAATGTGGGGAAGAGAAAATATATGTATGCCATAGTCTGGCTGCAGCAAATTAACGGGGGGTGACGAACAACTTGTGTAGATTGATACAGCAGGAGTGGGAGCCGTTTATTGTAGGACAACAGAGGTATTTATATATTCCACATAGCTTATCTAATTAACAAAAACTAGATACAGCAGTCAACCAATAAGAAATCTCCACACTTAATGGCTCGCTGGCGTTACTTCACAAACCACTCCCTCTGGCAAAATGCCAGGCACCATCCAGACTTGTTTACAGACTCTAACATATGTATATATGAAATAAAGACAATGGAAGAAAAAGCAATCACATAAAAGAATATCTGAGGTACTGATTCAATTATCTATTGCAGAGTTGTTCCAATATAAATATGAGACTCTCCTGTGGCTACTTCAAAAACTGCATTTGTAAACATTGCTTTGGTTCACAAGAAGGAATGGATCTTTTGTACCTAATCTCAAAAGATACTGTGGGTGTCTTTGAAATGCATTTGCATGTTTTCATCCAGTTACAGCCACATTTCTACTGCTTGTGCAGTATCATCAGACCTCAGTTATGAAGTGATAAGAGAAGAACATAAGGCAGACTCCTGTTCTTTCAAGGAATAGAAGGATGACTTACCCAGCTCTCTGCACTTAGGATCTCATAAACACCTAAGTGAAATATAAGAATAAACAAAAGCCCCGACTTTGTTCTTGATCAGCCTTTCCTGCTAGAATAGAATCTAGACCCTCTACAAGCTATTATGAAAATTCCATCTTTGATATGTATATATGACTTCTCATGCAAAAAAAAATTAGCCATTTTTATTTCTTTCCAAATATAGTCCTTGAGGCATGTACACTTTATTCTGTCTTTATTTAGCACATTATTATTTTGATTGTTTTTTTTAATTTTCATTTTAATTTGTTATATATGACAGCAGGATGCATTACAATTCCTATTATACATATAGAGCAAAATGTTTCTATCTCTGGTTGTATACAAAGTATATTCACAGCATTCATGTCTTCATACATGTACTTAGGGTATTGACGTCCATCTCATTCCACCCTCTTTTATACCCCCATGCCCGCTCCCTTCCCCTCCCAACCTTTTGCCCTATATAGAGTTTGTCTAATCTTCCCATGCTCCCACTCCAACGCCACTATGAATCAGCCTCCTTATATCAGAGAAAACATTTGGCATTTGTTATTTTGGGATTGGCTAAATTCATTTAGCATTATACTCTCCAACTCTATCCATTTACCTGCAAATGCCATGATTTTATTCTCTTTTATTGCTGAGTAATATTCCATTGTACATATATACCACATTTTCATTATCCATTCATCTACTGATGGGCATGAGGGTGGTTCCACAGTTTTAACTATTGTGAATTGTTCTGCAATAAATATCGATGTGGCTGTGTCCCTGTGGTATGCTGATTTTAAGTCCTTTGGGTATAGACCAAGGAGTGGGATAGCTGGGTCAAAAGTGATTCCAGTTCCAGTTTTTCAAAAAATCTCCATACTGCTTTCCATATTGGCTGCACCATTTTGCAGTCCCACTAGCAATGTATGAGTGAACCTTTTTTTTCCCCACATCCTCGCCAACACTTATTGTTGTTTGTATTCTTACTAGCTGTCAATCTGACTGAAGTGAGATGAAATCTTAGAGTAGTTTTGATTTGAATTTCTCTAACTGCTATAGATATTTCACAGTTTTCATGTATTTGTTGATTGATTGTGTATCATCTTCTGAGAAGTGTCTGTTCAGTTCTTTGGCCCATTTATTGATTGGGTTATTTGATTTTTGGTTCTTAGCTTTTTGAGTTCTTTATATACCCTACAGATTAGTGCTTTATCTGATGTGCAAGTGGTAAAAATTTGCTCCAAAGCTGTAGGCTCTCTACTCACCTCACTGATTGTTTCTTTTTGCTGAGAAGAAGCTTTTGAGTTTGAATCCATCCTATTTATTAATTCTTGAATTTAATTCCATTTTTTATTGATTCTGTTTTTCAATACATGACAGCAGAATGCATTACAATACTTATTACACATATAGAGCACAATTTTCATCTTTGTTTATAAAGTATGTTCACACCAATTCATGTCTTCATACATGTACTTTGTTGTTTTTTTTTTTTGCATTACAATTCTTATTACACATACATACCACGATTTTTCATATCTCTGTTTGTATATAAAGTATGTTGACACCCAATTTGTGTCTTCATACATGTAATTTGTATAATGATGTCCATCACATTCCACCATCATTGCTAATCCCCTGCCCCCTCCCTTTCCCTCCCACCCCTCTTTCCTATCTAGAGTTCATCTATTCCTCCCATGCTCCCCCTCCCTACCCCACTATGAGTCGCCCTCCTTATATCAGAAAACATTTGTTTTTTGGGGAGAATTGGCTAACTTCACTTAACCATTATCTTCTCCAAGGCCATCCATTTACCTGCAAATGCCATGGTTTTGTACTTTTTAAATGCTGAGCAAAATTCCATTGTGTATATATGCCACATTTTTTTATCCAATCATCCTATGAAGGACATCTAGGTTGGCTCCACAGT
The DNA here is from genome assembly GCF_021218885.2 of Marmota monax. Lineage (NCBI taxonomy): Eukaryota > Metazoa > Chordata > Mammalia > Rodentia > Sciuridae > Marmota > Marmota monax. The sequence continues at coordinate 611,965 of NW_026693836.1, forward strand.
TTAGCTATTGTGAATTATGCTGCTATAAACATTGATGTGGCTGTGTCCCTGTAGTATGTGGTATTTGTCTTTTGAGTATAGTCCGAAGAGAGAGGGATAGCTGGGTGAAATGGTGGTTCCATTCCCAGATTTCCAAGGAATCTCCATACTGCTTTCCATATTTTCTGCACCAATTTGTAGTCCCACCAGCAATGTATGAGTGTACCGTTTTCCCCACATCCTCACCAACACTTATTGTTTTTTGTCTTCATAATAGCTGCCATTCTGACTGGAGTGAGATGATGTCTTAGAGTAGTTTTGATTTGCATTTCTCTCATTGCTAGAGATGATGAACATTTTTTCATATATTTGTTGATTGATTATATATCCTCTTCTGAGAAGTATCTGTTCAGGTCCTTGGCCCATTTGTTGATTGGGTTATTTGTTTGTTTGTTTGTTTGGTGCTTAGCTTCTTTTTGAGTTCTTTATATACCCTAGAGATTAGTGCTTATCTGATGTGTGAGGGGTATAAATTTTCTCCCAGAATGTAGGCTCTCTGTTCACCTCACAGATTGTTTCTTTTGCTGAGAAGAAAGGTTTTAGTGTGAGTCCATCCCATTTATTGATTCTTGGTTTTAATTCTTGTGCTATAAGAGTCTTATTAAGAAAGTTAGGGCCTAATCACACATGATGAAGATTAGAGCCTACTTTTTCTTCTATTAAACACAGAGTCCTGGTTTAATTCCTATGTCTTTGATCCACTTTGAGTTAAGTTTTGTGCATGGTGAGAGATAGGGGTTAAATTTCTTTTTTTTTTTTTTTTTGCATATGGATTTCTAGTTTTCCCAGTATCATTGGTTGAAGATGCTATCTTTTCTCCAGTGCATGTTTTTGGCAACTTTGTTTAAGATAATTGTAATTTTGAGGGTTAGTCTCTGTGTTTATTTTAATTCTTGCACTACAGGAGTCTTATTAAGAAGTAGGGGTCTAATCTGATATGATGGAGATTTGGGCCTACTTTTTCTTCTATTAGATGCAGGGTCTCTGGTTTAATACCTAGGTTCTTGATCCACTGTGAGTTGAGTTTTGTGCATGGTGATAGATAGGGGTTTAATTTCATTTTGTTGCATATGGATTTCCAGTTTCCCCAGCACCACTTATTGAAGAAGCTTTCTTTTCTCCAATGTATGTTTTTTGGCACCTTTGTCTAATATAAGATAACTGCAATTATGAGGGTGTGTCTTATTGTCTTCTATTCTGTACCATTGGTCTACCACTCTATTTTGGTTCCAATACTGTGCTGTTTTGTTACTATTGCTCTGTAGCATAGTTTGAGGTCTGGTATAGTGATGTCACCTGCTTCACTCTTTTTGCTAAGGATTTCTTTAGCTATTCTGGGTCTCTTATTTTTCCAGATAAATTTAGTGACTGCTTTTTCTATTTCTATGAGGAATACAATTGGGATTTTGATTGGAATTTGATTAAATTTCTATAGTGCTTTTGTTAGTATGGTCATTTTGACAAGATTAATTCTGCCTGTGCAAGAATAAGGGAAATCTTCCCATCCTCTGAGGTCTTCTTTAATTTCTTCCTTTAGTAATCTGTAGTTTCCATTGTAGAGGTCTTTCACCTCTTTTGTCAGGTTGATTCCAAATATTTTATTTTTTTTTTTTTTGGGGGGGGGCTATTGTAAATGAGGTAGTTTTCCTCATTTCCCTTTCAGAGGGTTTGACACTGATATGCAGAAATGCATTAGATTTATGGGTGTTGATCTTGTATCCTGCTACTTTGTTGAATTCATTTACTACTTCTAGAAGTTTTATGATGGAATTTTTGGTATTTCTTGGTATAGAATCATATCATCAGCAAATAATGCTAATTTGAGTTCTTCTTTTCCTATCTGTATCCCTTTAATTTCTTTCATTTGTGCAATTGCTCTGGCCAGTGTTTCAAGAACTATGTTAAATGTAAGTGGTGAAAGAGGGCATCCTTGTCTTTTCCAGTTTTTAGAGGGAATGCTTTCAATTTTTCTTCATGTAGAATGATGTTGTCCTGGGGCTTAGCATAGATAGCTCTTATAATGTTGAGATATGTTCTTGTTTTCCCAGTGTTTTGAACACGAAGGGGTGCTGTATTTTCTCAAATGCTTTTACTGCATCTATTGAGATGATCATATGATTCTTATCTTTAAGTCTATTAATGTGATGAATTGTATTTGTTGTTTTCCATATGTTGGGCCAACCTTGCAAGCCTGGGATGAATTCCACTTGATCATGGTGCACAATCTTTTTGATATGTTTTTGTATTGATTTGCCAGAATTTTATTGAAAATTTTTGCATCTCTGTTCATTAAAGATATTGGTCTGAAGTTTTTTTCTTTTGGTGTGTCTTTGCCTGATTTTGGAATCCAGGTGATATTGGCGTCATAGAATGAGTTTGAAGGGCTGCCTCTTTTTCTATTTCCTGAAATAAATTGAAGGGTATTGGTATTAGTTCTTTTTTAAAGGTCTTTTAGAACTCAGCTGTGTATCCATCCAGTCCTGGGATTTTCTTGGTTTGTAGACTTCTGATGGCATTTTTTATTTAATTTCTTGAAATTGATTGTTTAAATTGTGTATATTATCTTGATCGAAGTTAGGCAAATCACATGACTCTAGAAATTTGTCAATGCCTTTGATAGATTTCATTTTATTGAAGTACAAGTTTTCAAAATAATTTCTAATTTTATTCTGTATTTCTGTATTTTCTGTTGTGATATTTCCTTTTTCATCATGTATGTTAGTGATGTGAGTTTTCTCTCTCCTTCTCTTTGTTAGCATGGCAAGGGGTCTGTCAATTTTATTTATTTTTTCAAAGAACCAACTTTTTGTCTTTGTCAGTTGTTTTAATTGTTACTTTTGTTTCAGTTTTACTGATTTCAGCTCTGATATTATTTTTTCCTGTATTCTACAGCTTTTGGTGTTGATTTTTTCATCTCTTTGTAGGGCTTTGAGATGTAATCTTAAGTCATTTATTTGTTGACTTTCTTTTTCTCTTAAGGAATGAACTCCATGCAATGAACTTTCCTCTTCGTTCTGCCTTTATATTGTCCAGAGATTTCAATACATTATACTTGTGTTCACATTCACCTCTAAGAATTTTTTAATCTCCTCCTTGATGTCTTTTGCAACCTGTTGTTCATTCAGTAGCATATTATTTACTCTCCAGGTGTTGGAGTTACTTTTATTTCTTATTATATCATTGATTTTAATTTCATTCCATTATGATCTGATAGAATGCAGGGTAGTGTGTTTACTTTTTATATTTTTTAAGAGTTACTTTGTAGCATAACATAAGGTTTATTCTAGAGAAGGATACATGTGCTCCTGAGAAGAAAGTGCATTCATTCATTAAAGGCTAAAATATTCTACATATGTTAGTTAAATCTAAGTTATTGATTGTATCATTGAGTTCTATAGTTTATTTGTTCAGCTTCTGTTTGGATGATCTATCTAGTAGTGAAAGAGGTGTGTTAAAGTCACCCAGAATTATTGTGTTGTGGTCTATTTGACTCTTCATGTTAAGAAGAGTTTGTTTTATGAACATAGACACTTCATTGGGTCATATAAATTGATTATTGTTATGTCTTGTAGATAAAAGTTTCCCTTAAACAGTATGAAATATCCTTCTTTATCCATTTTGATTAACTTTGTCTTGAATTCTTCTTTATTTGATATGAGAATGGAAACCACTGTTTGCTTCCACAGTCCATGTGAGTGGTATGATTTTTCCCAACCTTTCACCTTCAGTGTGTGGACATCTTTTCATATGAGATGAATCTTTTAAAGACAGCACATTATTGAGTCTTTTTTAAATCCAGTTTTCCAGTCTATGTCTTCTGATTGGTGAGTTTAGGCCATTAATATTCAGGATTATTATTGAGACATGATTTGTATTCCCAGCCATTTTTGTTTATTTTTGGTATTTAACTTGACTTGATTTCTCCTTTTATTAATTTTTCCTTTAGTGTATTACCTCCCTTTGCTGATTTTTATTGTTGTTTTTCAAATCTTCCTCATGGAATATTTTGCCAAGGATATTCTGTAGTGCAGGCTTTCTACTTGTAAATTCTTTTAACTTTTGTTTGTCATTGAAGGTTTTTATTTCATCATCAAATCTAAAGCTTAATTTAGCTGGATATAAGATCTTGGTTGGCTTCCATTCTCTTTCAGAGATGGATAAATATGTTCCAAAATCTTCTAGCTTTCAGAGTCTGGGTTGAAAAATCTGCATATAATCTAATTAGTTTCCCCTGTATGCAATCTCTCATGGCTTTTAAGATTCTCTCCTTATTCTTTATGTTAGGCATTTTCACTATAATGTACCTTGGTATGGATGTATTGTTATTTTGTACATTTGGCATCCTGAAAGCCTCCTAAATTTGGTTTTCCAATTCATTCTTCATGTTTAGAAAATTATCTGATATTTCATTGAATAGATTGTTCATTCCTTTGGTTGGAACTCTATGCCTTCCTCTATCCCAATAACTCTTAAATTTGGTCTTTTATGCTATCCCATTTATCTTCAATGTTCTTCTCATGTTTTCTTACCATTTTCATTGTGTGGTCTACATTCTTTTCGGAATTATATATTTTGTCTTTATTGTCTAATGTAATGTCTTCCAAGTGGTCTAATCTATTGGTTATGCTTTCAATTGATTTCTGTTTTTTTTTTTTTTTTACCTCTATCACCCTATTGAAGTAATCTTTTGCTTCCTGTATTTATTTATGTAGCTCTTTGTCAAAATTATCTTTTGCTGCCCATATTTGCTCTCTTATATCATCCTTTAATTTGCAGAACATTTTAATTTTGTACATCCTGAACTCGTTCTCTGTAATTTCTTCTGCTGTGTTAGCTATGTGCTGCAGTCTAACTGGGCACAAAATAACCGAGCCACCACAAAGCCTTGTAGATTCAAACAGCAACTCTTTATTCCCGACCTCTCACCGGCACTCTACACACACATTCTGGGAAATAATACACTCTCTCCACTGGGCTGTGCATACCAATTCTCTCAGAACCCCGTGAGAACTCAAGGGGAACTCCAAAGGAGCAGGTGCCTGAGGCAGCAGGATATGCCCTAATCCCAGCAGAATCCGCTCTAATCCTGGAGCCACCCTATTCCCAGCAGGATCCACCCTAAACCCTAAACCCGGAGCCACCCTAATCCCTAAGCAGGGTCACCTTTCAACCCAAAATGCCATGCGTCATTCCTACTTGGCTATGGCTTTCAGCAGCTATGGATGCTAATAATGTGGTATCTTTATTTGTTTGGGGCAGTTTCTTCCCTTGTCATATTGCTTGTGTGTCTTCCCTTCTAGCACTATGGATCTGAGGCCTTCCCATTTTTACCTTATAGATGTATAGTGCCCTTGTAGGGTTCCAACACATCTTCTTTGATGTGAAGGACAATGTTAACAGATCCTAATATAAACAATATACACCCAAAAAACAAATGTTTACTATTAAGATGTTTACAGTTCGGTGTTAATGTACAGAAATGGTGAATTCAATTATTGTCTACAATATACTCAGTAGGTTTATAAAAGGGTTTAGAGTTTCTGAGGGTGGACAAAGAACCAGGGGTGAGTAGTAGGATAGTATGCTGAAGAGCTAAGAGGTGAAGATATAGAGTTATATCTTAGGAAGTGTGAAAGAGAAATCTAAAGAGGAAGCCTAGTAGCAGGACAAGAAAGAGGAAGTAATTTTGGGTAGACAAGTAAGTAGGAAGACAATAGAGTACATAAAACAAACACACATATATATTAAGAAAAACAAAAAAAATGATAAAATAGTAGAAATTGGTGGGAAAAAAGAGAAAAAAGAATATACAACACAACTGTACTATACTATCCAGACATCCCAGTCCTCAAAATCCTAATTCATGCAAAGTACTTGGTTTCAGATAAGTTGGGGATGTGATGACAGGAGAATAGATAGGGAGAGGGGAAAAAAAATCTTGAAGAAAGCAAAAGGGATTATTTTGGTTGGAGATCAGTATCTTCCCTGCTTCCCTTCTCATCCAATAGGTGGGGTCCTCTATTATTAGCTAGTATCTCTGCCCTCAGGATGGTCAAGGTAACCGGGTGTCCCTGTGCCTGGGTAGCTGCTGCTCGGGAGATGGGGGGAGTTTGAAACTGGGCACCTGGCCAGTGGGAGTTCCATACTGGGAGTTGCCCCCACTGAAGATGGTGATGAAAGTCACCAAGATGGAGGTGCCTGCTTTCAGCAGTCCGGTGTAGGTAAGGTGAGGGGAGCTGGTCAATGGAGTTGGATGATGAGTTCAGACACTAGCTCTGTGGCTGTAGTGTGTGGCTGTCTGCTGACTTCAGAGCCTATGTGAAATTCTCGGGTGCAGACAGGCTAATACAAGTAGGGGACTATCTGCACTTCTACATAGTCTCAAGAGGGTGGTGAACAGGGGAGCCCCATGTTGGTAGATGGAGATCCACACGGGAGTGCTGGCCAGAGTTTCTGTGCATGGGAAGCTGCCATAAAGTTATCCTATGTGGGAGCAGCATCCATGATTTCTGCTCAGGTAGGTGGCTGAAAGTTCTTCCTGGGTGCTGATGCCAATGATCCCACTTCGGTACCCAGTAGTTCTGCATGGGTGAGCAGTTGGGAGACCTACTGTGATGCTGAGGCCTGGAGCTCTGGATACAGAGGGTGACTGTGATTCCTGCCTGGGAGCAGAAATATCACTCACAGAGAAGCAGTATTCTCATGACTTGAGTCATAGGTCATGGAGTGACATAGCATGCTACCTCCCACTGGCCTGCCATCTTGGATTCTATTTTGATAATTTTTACCACAGACAGCCAAAACAAAAATACAAGTCTCAAAAGTGTTAAAATGGATTTTTAAATCATCAGTGACTTTTTATCCTCTGGTTGACTCCTCTTTCTCCACTCATCACACATTCTACCACTGATGTTGAAGCATCTTCCTCCACTTTCCTTAGTACTACTACATAATTTCATCTTGCACATTGATTTCTAAAAAACATAGTAACATTAGAATCCTTCAGTTTTTCTTTCTTTATTTGTTTTTTTTTTTTTTAAGCGCTAGACATTGAACTCAGTACCTTGAACATGCCAGACAAGCACCTATAACTGAGCCATATCCCTAGGCCATTCTCTCTCTCTCTCTCTCTCTCTCTCTCTCTCTCTCTAAATCAGGTATATTTTTATTTTATTTTATTTATTTTTGTGGTGCTAGGGATTGAAGCCGGGGCTTTGTGCATGAAAAGCAAGCACTCTACAAACTGAGCTGTATTCCCAGCCCAATCAGGTATCTTTTAAAAATAGTATTTTAATATGTACTGTTATTTTGCACCCATTTTTCATCTTCAAGCATTTAGTATCCACAAATCTTTAAGATTTAGCAAGTTTCATCAAAATGTGTTTCCAAAGTGATGAATTGGGGAGACACTATGATACTGAATTATCTTTTGAATTATTCAGGAAAGATTAAATTACCTGAAATGTTAGTGCTATTCCCACTTGATTAGAATAAATAATATTTTTAAAAAACCCTCTTTACTTGCCAATTAACACTGTTTTCTTCAAAGACCAGTTCAAACATTTTTCTTCTCTGTGAAGATTTCCTGACTTCTTTCCTACATTTTAAACAGAATTAATTGCATCTTCTTCTCTGATCTTCTGTCTCTAGTCTGCTCTTGCTTAGAATCTGCTTCTTACACTTCTTAAAAGATTTGACTGAGACTCCTTTCTGTGTTTTGCTTTTTCGTTTGTTTACTGTTTTGTTTTCAGTCTATATTCTCTCTGGTGAGATTGGTTACTTACTCTTCACTTTTTTTTTTTAAGTTTGGTAGAATTTCTTTTGTTTTGTTACTTCTCATTTTAGTAACATTTCTTTGTTATTTTTTCATTCATTGATTAGATGAATTTTATTATTTTAATAGACATTTAATATGTATTTAATAGACATTTAATATGTATTTTATCATACATATTTATGGGGCATATACACAATATGAAATAATCAAGCCATGGTAATGAGCATTTCTCTTCTTCAAACATTTACCATTCCTTTGTTCTGAGATCCTTTGTGCTCACCTGTTGTTGTTTTTTAATGATATAATAAATTGTAAACTATGTTGTAGAATACAAGAACTTACTCTTCCTTTCTGATTGTATTTTTGGAATGGTGTTTATTTTTCCAATATTATGTTTTGTTATATTCTGTAAAATTCTGGTTCTCTGCTTTACAATTTATTGCCTAAGGATGTATTTGATATGTCCGTTTACACAGTTCTTCAGTTTTCTTTCTAATAATAATCAATAATATGGTTCCCAAAGAAGCTGCTTCATGATTGAACATTTAAGGAGTTTTTCAAACAGATTCTTTAGCCTAAGTCTAAATTCTCTGGGAAAGAATGTTTAGGATAAGATCTGTAGGATCCATATGTCTAAGAACAGGCACATTGGCTGTATTACACTTATAAGGTGGGAAACCTGTCTACAACCTTTATTTTCACCCAAGATTAACTTTTTTTTTAATCTCTATTGTCATGTTATGTTTCTTTTCTTTCTTTCAGTATAAAGAGTTGTGTTGTCATTGGATGTCCAGTTTTTAACTCTTCATTATATAACTCTATAGTATTTTCAGCGTCTGATTCCCTGCACAGTATCATTAAATAATTCATTTTGTTCAGTAGCATATTATACTCAGTGAAGATAATCTTTGGGTTGAGGCCACACATTTAAATGTCCTTTCACTCAAAATAAAATTAGTAAAAAAAATGTGTTTTTCAGGCATTCAGGATTTTCTGGTCAGTTCTGACCGAACATCACATTTTACTCTCATATTTAACAGTGTCCACACACCAGGGGCATTTATTCTATCAAGGCATCTATGCCCAAATTGTTTGAAGGTCTGTGGAAAACACTATTATTAATGTGAAAGAAATCAGCATCTGAATAAAGGAAAGATTTGAGACGTGAAAACAGATTAGAGGAAAATGAATTAGGTTGACCCTTTTTTCAGAGAAATATAAAACAATATATTTTTACTTTTTATGTGATAGTTGTTTGATATTTGTGAAATTATACTGAGGACAAGAAAATAATTTTTAAATTCAACAGATGATACTTTGTGAATGATGTACATATTTAATTACATATGTAAATATCACTGTTCATTAATAGAATAACCATACATATGTTAAAGCCAGTAATTTCCATGATGTTTACCATATGACTACATTTAATATGAAAATTATAGAATTTCTTTTTTCTTTTCATAGAATGGCAGTATTAAGACAACCTTTCAAAGTAGAATGTGCAACATGTTGTATTTAATAAGTTGTTAACTTGATTTATAACTTTCATATTTAGACACAGATCTGTTGCTTTTATTTATATTATTGCACCAGACCTTACAAATAATCATGATTCTATCTATTGTAACAGATGCAGTAGGCTATTTTTTTTACATTAATTAAATTTCTGGTTAGACAACATCATTTAAGATACACAGCTACACAAGGCCCACTCTCTGAACACATAAAGTTAAAATTAAAGTCAGTAGTTCTTCTGCAAGTTAGGCAACTGGCAGGTAGCAATAGCAGAATTATGCCATGCTTATGATGATCTGTAAGGGCTGCTCATCATGACTCTGGTCAGAGAACAATGTTAAAAGCAGCATATATCATTGTGTCAAAAATACAGTGTGTAGGGCTGGGGATGTGGCTCAAGCGGTAGCGTGCTTGCCTGGCATGCGTGCGGCCTGGGTTCGATTCTCAGCACCACATACAAAGATGTTGTGTCTGCCGAAAACTAAAAAATAAATATTAAAATCTCTCTCTCTCTCTCTCTCTCTCTCTCTCTCTCTCTCTAAAAAAAAAAATACAGTGTGACACTCACTGAGTTGAATTGGACTCATTTTCTCAAAATGTAGCAGACTGGAAGAAAATCATTCAGACCATACAGGGACTGGACAAGCAAGCAGATAACTAGAGTTTATAGCTTACCTCAAGACTCATTATTGTTTACATGGAACATAAAGTCACTTTCCTATTTGAACCCCCTGCCCTTACTCTTGTACTCTACCAATATAATATTGTGATAGTGTTCTAAGATAAAGATAAGTAAGGGAACACAGTAAGCAGTGTGTCCTGGATGGTTTCTTTGAGGAACTGACATTATTTTCGTGAGCATTTCATGATAAGATAGTGAATGGCACTCCTGGCTGGGGAAGAGCTATGGCATCTGCTAGTAGTTAGGAAAGGGTTTGGTGTATTCTAAGTTGAAGTGCTTTTGCATGTTTTTAAAAATATGTTATCAATTTTGCTATATAAAAGAATGCACCCATTTTAAAAATACATTTAACATTTTGACAAATAACTAGACCTATGTAATCATCACTATAATAAAAATATAGAATATTTTAATGACCCTAACAAAAGTTCCTTATGTCCCTTGTGATCATCTTCTGTCCACTCCCAGCAATATACAATCACTAATTTTCCCATTTGAACCAAAGTTTGCTTTAGATCAAAGTTTCGCAGTTATAACAGTATTAATATTTTGAGATGGATATTTCTTGCTGGTGATGGAAGTGTTTCTCTGTGCATTATAAGATTTGTAGCTCCATCTTTGGCCTGTACCCACTAGAGGCCAGTTGAATTCTTCCCTGAGCTTCTCAAACACAAAAGTAGAAATGTCTTAGACACTTCCAAATTGTCCTTGGGGAGCAAATTTCCATCCTACTGAGACCCACTCCTACGGATTTTAATTTTTCTTGTGCTAGTATTTTATACAAATGAAATCCTATAGGATACACTCTTTGTGACTATTTCTTTATCTCAGAACAATGGTTTTCATAACCACAATTTATTCTAATATTCATTTATTTCATTTAATTTCTTTTTAAATAGTGGAATTGTCTAAGACTGATACTTTTATCATCTTGTTCATTTCTAAGTCGAATTTTATTAACTGATTTATCTTCTTAGTATGGGTCACATGTTTTAATGTTAGTGATTGTTAATTCACTTTGTCAAATATAGATTTTGCTCTCTTTCTTTAAAGAATAGTAGTTTTGTTTTTTGGTTAAAATATTTTTGATTTTTTTTTTGATAGTCAAGTCAAAAAGTCACTTGACTCTGGATCAGTTTGATCTTTCCAGTTTTTCATTTACTGTTAGAATGGGTGACAACACATATTTTAATACAAGGAAGCAACATGAGTATATTTTACTTTTTTAAATAAAAAATATCATAACTTAGACATAGTTGAAAAGTTTTACATAGAAAATTGAAATTGTATTGTTTATACACTAAGTCCCCCTGATAAATAAATAACAAACAAATTACACATCCCATAGAATTTATTGAAAGATCCTATATGATCATGCTTATGTTTGCCTGTCCTGCTTCTTCTCCACCCATTCTTTGCCACTTCTGTAATATGCCTTAAATGGATTGGTTTTGATTCTTTGGATTTGACATATTTTTCAAATACAAACCTATATTCCATAACTTTTCTGAGACTTCTTCAATTGAAAAAAATCCTATCTGTATCCTTGCCAGATTACTTACAGATATATATTTCACAAGTTCATTAATTTTAATGAATATTGTTTCTTGAGATCCCCATAAGGAATACAATTTTTATGGAAGTTGAAACTCATATGGTTAAAGTAATTTGTCTTAATGTGGGTCTCATAACCAAAGGTTGATTGAATTAAGACTCAAATTTGTGAGTTCTCTGAAGAAAATTCACTGATCTTTACCCCAAATGAAATAGTTTTTCCTCCTATTCCTTATGACAAATGAATATAATCTTTCCTAATCATATAATTCTGCTCTATAAATTTATCAGATTGGCTAATGGAGGAATCAGGGATCACAAATTCTGGAAAAGATGCCACATTTAGCTTCAATTTTCTTCATGTTCTAGAACATTAATTTTTTCAGACCACCATGATTTTTGAGATCCAATTGAGTTTTAATGCTTAATTTGCAATGCTAATTCTACTTTTTCAAAATCTGGTGGTTACAGATTCTAAAATAGGTCAAAAGTTATAAGGAATTCACACTGTGAGCTAATAATCCAAGAGCAAAGGTCCCATTAGAATACAGAGATTGCATTTGGTAATTTTTCTCAAAGGGTATAGAACTTGTTATTTTATTTCACTTTCAACAGTGTAAGTAGCAACTATGCAGATAATTATAGTTTATCCATTGCATTTATATTGAGTTTCAAAAATCTGGGTGTTGTGTTTATTTTGCAAGCCAAAAATTATAATAAGATTTTATATTTAAAAAGGGATATAGTTTAGAAGTACTTTCATATGCATTACCTTATTTCATTTTTATGACAATCCTGTAGAGGTCTATTATTATTTTTTTTTTAATTTTTTATTGTTGGCTGTTCAAAACATTACATAGTTCTTGATATATCATATTTCACAATTTGATTCAAGTGGGTTATGAGCTCCCATTTTTACCCCATATACAGATTGCAGAATCACATCAGTTACACATCCATTGATTTACATATTGCCATACTAGTGTCTGTTGTATTCTGCTGCCTTTCCTATCCTCTACTATCCCCCCTCCCCTCCCCTCCCCTCCCCTCCCCTCCCCTCTTCTCTCTCTGCCCCCTCTACTGACATTCGTTTGTCCCCCTTATATTATTTTTCCCCTTCCCCTCACTTCCTCTTGTATGTACTTTTGTATAACTCTGAGGGTCTCCTTCCATTTCCATGCATTTTCCCTTCTCTCTCCCTTTCCCTCCCACCTCTCATCCCTGTTTAATGTTAATCTTCTTCTCATGCTCTTCGACCCTACTCTGTTCTTAGTTACTCTCCTTATATCAAAGAAGACATTTGGCATTTGTTTTTTAGGGATTGGCTAGCTTCACTTAGCATAATCTGCTCTAATGCCATCCATTTCCCTGTAAATTCTATGATTTTGTCATTTTTTAATGCAGAGTAATACTCCATTGTGTATAAATGCCACATTTTTTTTATCCATTCATCCATTGAAGGGCATCTAGGTTGGTTCCACAGTCTAGCTATTGTGAATTGTGCTGCTATGAACATCGATGTAGCAGTGTCCCTGTAGCATGCTCTTTTTAGGTCTTTAGGGACTAGACCGAGAAGGGGAATAGCTGGGTCAAATGGTGGCTCCATTCCCAGCTTTCCAAGAAATCTCCATACTGCTTTCCAAATTGGCTGCACCAATTTGCAGTCCCACCAGCAATGTACAAGTGTACCATAGAGGGCTATTATTATCATCTACCACTTTACATGTGCTGAAACAAACTCAGAGAGATTGCAAATCACTCAATGTCACTCAACATATGGCTTCACTGGGACACATTTTGGGATTCAAAATTCACACAAGTTTACAACCTACAATATAAAGAGGAAATATTTTCAATTATCAGTACTCTGATAGAATAGAAAATTTAACAGTAATTGTGTAGCCAACAAGAAAAGAGGTAGTTATTTTTCATTCTGTAATGTAAGTTTTCAAACTTCTTTCACAATTCAAATAAGCATTTTTTGTTGTTGTTGTTGTTTGTTTGTTTTGGGTAGTGGGGATTGAACTCCGGGGCACTAACCACTGAGAACACCCCCAGCCCTATTTTGTATTTTATTTAGAGACAGGGTCTCATTGAGTTGCTTAGCACTTTGCGTTTGCTGAGGCTGGCTTTGAACTTGAGCTTCCTCTGGACTCAGTTGCCAAAGCCTTTGAGATTACAGGTATGCGCCACCACACCTGGAAAGCATGTGTTTTTAATAAGCTAAAATAGCAAGGCTCCTCTGAACATAGAAGATGTTTAATATAACTCCTCTGAAAACATTTTAATATGCATAATATTACTTATTTTTTAAGTGTAAAAATGGGGCAAAAACATTAAAGGTCTTCATCAAAATCATTAATCCCAATTTTGTGGGCAGCTAAAGGTCAAAAAATTGCTTCCATTTGATCTTTTGTTCTGGAAGCTTTGGTATCTTCACATAGACTGTGCATATTTTATTCAAACAAAGCAAATGAAAATATTATTTAAATTTACTCAGTTTTATAACATATAAAAATGTGAATTAAATGTCATCTGATTTCTTATACAGATTTGAAAACTCTCAGAGGAGCACTACAAACATAAATGACACAATGTCCTCTATGAAAGTGAGAATGTACCTAGAAACAAATGAAGCATCTCCAGAGTTTGTGCTTCTAATGAGATAAAGTCATATGGTGAAAATGGAATTCTGTGGTTCTTCTCCTTCTTCAGCCTTTACAGACCTGCCTAACTGAAGACAGACTACCCTCAGGAAGAAGAGGTGAGACGTTTTTAAATGAAAGTACATCCTTGGTGGAATGATGCTTTAATAGTAGTACAGGGAGAATGTAAAGTGTAAAAAGTTAAAAGGAAAACAAAGAGGAGACTACCTCTGCCCAAGTAAGTGAAAGGGCAAAACTAATACATAGGTACTGAGGAAAACAAAAATGAACACCGAGAAATATAGCCTAAGAAACTCAGTCATAAAAATAAACCACATGACATACTATGTATTTCAAAGCTAGTAACTCAGGCAGAAGACTTAGGTGAAAAAAAATCAGAAAAATCTTCAGAGTTCCTGGGCTGTTGCACAGGAATAATATTATACATTGCATTGATATTTCAGAGAGATGAAGCAGAGAGTTTTGCAGGTGCAAACATTGGTTAACAAATTAAAGAAAATCTTAATAAAATTATCTGACAACTGACCAGGAGACAATGAAAAGTGATTGTTATCCGGTAGGCCCATGGAAGGGTTGACAGAAGGTAAATGCAAATAAGAAAGCTGTGCAAAACACTGTTTTTCTCTCACTTGTAGAACATGTGAATCAAGTGATGAGGCTGCTTAGCTTGCAACTTCTCTTGTAAGAATGATGTAGAAAATGAACTTCTGTAAGAAAGCATCATTATCTTTTGGCTTCTGAATATCCTCACATGTTTCTGAACTACTGTAGTTTGTCATCCATGCCATTTCATGGGATCTAGATTTTGTACTAGAACAAGCTTGCTTGTTCTTTCCATCTTATGAACAAATACTGAAAAGGTGCTGTCTAAAAGGTAGGATCCTTACTAGACTCCTGGTAAGGCAAACCAGGTAAGGCTGGTCTTTACAGCCTTCAGGACTTTGAGAAATATATTTCTGTTACTTGTAAGCTACTCAGTTCATAGTATATTTGCTATAGCATCCCAAAAGTACTAAAAACAAAACTTCTAGGATGATCAGATTGCTAGCAACTTGGGAAAAACTTGCATTCATGTCTTGTTTTCTTTCTAATGTTGTACTTACAAATCTAGTCACTTGTCATGGTATGATAAATTTAGCACATCAAGGAAAAAAATTCCTGGGGCTACCCTGTTCACTACCAGTATCCTGATACTCCTTTCCCGATCCTTAAATCTGACTTCCTAGGCTTTACTGCATGCTTCCAGATCTTGAACTTTGTATGGCTCTGCAATTGTAGCATCATATTTTTCCTTAAACTTACTATCTCTAATCTTCAATTATCTTCTTCAGCTATTGCTTCATGTGCCCTTTGTATATGCCCTTGGAGCTGCTTATGTTTATATATATATATATATATATATATATATATATATATATATATATATATATATATATTTATTTTGTCTTGTGCTTCTTTTGATTCAGTTGGATTCTGTGCATGATGCTACCAGTCTGACCCACTACATCAAGCAAGGAAAGGACCTCTTCAAACGTTACTGAAAAATTTTCTGCCTTTATTTGACACCTTCCCTGACTTATACCCAGGCACCCTAGTAGCATTTTGCCATGGTAGGAAAGAAGGAAAAAAAGGAAGAAAGGGAAAGAGGTAAAAAAGAAGGGAATGAAGAGTCAAAAGAGTGCAGGAAAGAAAAAATGGAGGAAAAGAGAAAGAAGGAAAGAGGGACAACTAATATCATGACATGTTTCTTGGTAACTTGGTTTGACACAATTCCTAGGAATACCATATTATTTATTATATATCTATATTTTGTACTGATGGGTATAATCCAAAGCAGCACATTCTAAAGCACAGCATTGCAACTAATTCTTCCTGTAATCTAATAAGGAAAAGAAGCTTAAGGTAAATGAAAGAATTTATTTCTCTTCTTTTCTTCACTTGCCTAAGTTTTTACAGAAAGCTTACAGACAAATGTTTCACCTCATGGATATGACTGAAATAATAGGAAGTCTACAAATACATATTGAACTGAGACTAATGCTTTCATCAATGGGTTGGAGAGATATAGAATAAAAGTACAACTGTAAATTCCCCTTGTGTATATGACTCTGCCTTGTTCAGCTTATCTGAAACAATAAACATTTGTGGTTCTTGGACAGTTCTTTTCACTGAATTTTGTCAGGACCAACTCCTTCTGCATGTTCTGAAGAGAGAACCACTTGAATAGAGAGAGATGTGGATGGATTAGGCTGGAGTTGTTAATTTAGGAGTCAGTAGTTTAGAATCAATCCAGTTATTTTTCACTTTAAGGGCTTATTTACTATTGCTTTTTCTTTTAATTCCTATTTATTGTTAATGTGCTGATCTACAACTGAAAAAAATCAGCAATATTACAATAATCACATATGAATAAAGAATATTCTGTTTCTTTGTAATTGCTATTTCACTTAACACACAATTTATTTTGCATTTGGTTCCTCTTGTCAGAAATTTGCACCTGAGGTAGACTGGTAAAAATATTAATTCAACTAAGAATATGGTGTAAGGTTAAGTAAATGCTTACTAACTTTAAAGTAATCAATGACATTTTCTTGACATAAAAATTTCATTAAAACCTTGCAACTTCAAAAAGTTGAACTATAAATGTTTACAACTCCTTGTAATATTCATATAATAATTTCACACATTCAACGTTTATTTATCCAAAATATTTATTGACCCCTTGCAATAGGCAACACTATTCTTAATGTTAAGTGTATAGTTATGAAAAATACAGACAAAACTTTTTTTTCCACAAGGAGCTCACATTCTATTGGGGAAGATATAAACTTAAATAAATAAAGTATGTGAATAATATATGTGTACAGTGACATGTAAAAATAAATACTTATGAATAAACAGATATCTATTTAATATATACACAAGATATATATGTAAGTATGTATGTATCAAGGAAAAGATATAAAATACCAAGATGTGTTGCAATTTTATTTGAAATATCCAGGAAGTCTCACGGAATAGGGGTGTTTTGGCTAAAAGCCTTTAAAAAAAGTGCAAGAACAAATCTAGGCTAAAAGAGTTGGAAAAAACAATTTTCCTCAATGTAATGCCTAATATCCTAAACAGCCCTTGTGCTGTAAAGGACCAGATGCAGTATATATTTTCTGAAACATCTAAATGGCAATTTCTGTCAATATTTTATTTTAAAATTGTTGGATTTTTTGATGGGTAATGAATAATGACAAGCTGTTAAAAACATCAAAATAATGATACAATATGAATTATGTAAGACCATAATTTAATCATGAACATAATAAATATTAAAAACTCCCTCCACTGAAAAATCACACACCTAGTTAAATTAAAAGGCATCACTGAAATGAAGAAGGAAAAAGAATTTCTTCCATCTCAAAGGAGTGTCCTCTGGGATAAAAAAGTTGAAATTATTTCTAAATATGGTTTGTTATTTTAGGTTATGGGAAAGAAGAAAAATATTTCATACCTTGTTACTAGAAGTAACTTGATTTTTTACTAATTAACTTACATTTTCAACATAGCTTAGGATAGCTGAATATTTTGAGCACTGGAATTTATGCATATGTTATTTATTGGATAATCATGAAAATTGTCATATGTCATGTTTTAAACATATTTCACCTAAAATTTATTCTGTCGGTGGACTATTTTTACCCATTCATTCCTACAATTCATAAATATTTACTTAGTATTTCCTAAATGCAGGGAATTCATATAAATTAATACTATTACTCTAGCATGTTTTTGTTTTAGGATTTTGTACTTAATTTCTTTCTATCTCATATGTTCTACCAGATGTTCCCAAGGGTAGTTCTGCAGAAAGAGATCTTCCTTTCCTTCACAGTCAAATAAACAACTCTGCTTATTCTCCCTTTTCCTTCTGAAAAGGAAATGTTATGTCTAATATTATGCCACATTATAATTTTACATTACATTTTATTATCTTAGTATATTGATTTATTTATGTGCCTATTCTTTGTTTTTCACCCAGAAGTAAACTCCAAAAAATATGATAATAATTTATTTGGTTTCCATTTTTTAGCCGTGTAG
Organism: Marmota monax; assembly: GCF_021218885.2. Classification (NCBI taxonomy): domain Eukaryota; kingdom Metazoa; phylum Chordata; class Mammalia; order Rodentia; family Sciuridae; genus Marmota; species Marmota monax. The sequence continues at coordinate 630,290 of NW_026693836.1, forward strand.
ATAACTACCTGTGATAATGCTGAGAACACGTAAGAACTCAATAAATGTGTCAATGAATAAATAAACTAAAGAAAATGTGGTATTTGTTGCCAAATGCCTATTGTTTGGTGGAACACCTTATACATCCAGCCTTAAAATAAACACAGCTGAGAGTAGGGACAGAAAAATGGCATAAATCATGTTAAAATTAAGTACTGTATCAAAAATTAGAACTATTACACTTAAATGTCAGAAATAGAAAAATAGTCAACAAGTTTTCTACTTGACCAAAGCACTCTGCTCTCTTATTATTTCTTTTCTTTTTTTATTAGTTACACATGACAGTACAATGATCTTGACAATTCATACATTTGAATCAAATGGGGTATAATTTCTTATTTTTCTGATTGTACAGGTTGCAGAATCACATTGGTCATACAGTCACGTATATACATACAGCAATCATAATGTCTATTTTATTCTGCTGCCCTTCCTATTCCCCCTACCTCTCCCCTCCCCTCCCATCACTTCTCTTTACCCAATCTAATGTGACACACTTCTTTTTTTTTTTCTCCTCACAACATGATACATGTATTCTGTATAACGATGAGGGTCTCCTTCCATCTTCCGTGCAATTCCCCTTCTCCCTCCTTTTCCTCCAACCTCTCTTCCCCATTTAGTTGTAATCTTCTTCTCATGCTCTTCCTCCCTATCCCATTTTGAGTCACCCTCCTTATATCCGAGAAGATATTTGTTTTTTGGAGATTGGCTAACTTCACTTAGCATAATCTGTTCTAATGCCATTCATTTCCCTGCAAATGCCATGATCTTGTTATTTTTTAGTGCTAAGTAATATTCCATTGTGTATAAATGCCACTTTTTAATCCATTCATCTATTGAAGGGCATCTAGGCTGGTTCCACAGTCTAATTATTGTGAATTGTGCTGCTATGAACATTGATGTAGCTGTGTCCCTGTAGTATGCTCTTTTTATTTCTTATTAAGAGAAAAAAGAAATGTTAACTCCTGAATAGAATCTGGTCATATTAAAGACTATTTTAATTTTTAAAATTTGATTAATATGACTGGATTCTTTGCAGGACTTGGCTTTACTTTTTTCCCTAAACTCCATATCTGGAGTATTGAACTGGAATTTTTGTGAGACATGCCTGATAATCTATATATTTAATACATACCCATGTGATTCTAACCTTTAGGGGGAGACTGGAAAACTCTGAAGTGAATGATACAAAAACGATAACTATTCAATTCTATCAGTGAAATAGGCCAAATGGGAAAGCACTATATGGCCAAAGCTTTATGTAACAGAAAGAACTGGAACTGTGCTTGGACAAGAAGGCAACAGCTAAGCAGGTAGAGGAAAAGAGAAAATATCTTAGAATTCTTGAACTCAGAAATTACATGGCATATGTAGGGACCAGTTAAAAAAAGTGAGGACTTTTAAAAACATTTAAAGTGTGATTATGTTTATTATTAATAAACATGACCTTTTCAAACCATAGGTTTAAATTTTAGAAAATACAAACAAAAACTAGAAAACTTTAGCATAACAAATAAAAATAAGCAAATAAAATGTTAGTGATGTCTTTATAGAACAGAACTTTTGAAGACAAGCAAGAGTCATCAAAACTTGGTAATATAGGAGGATAAATATCAGAGAGTGAATTATACATGGTTTTAAGAGGAAACTAAACATATTTTTAAAACAATAGAAATCATTTTGGATACAGGCAATATTTGATATCTACTAAGGAAGCCAAGTACAGTATTTGCTTAACTAAGGAACTAATTATACGAGATGCAAGGAATAAGAAAAAATATTGAAACCAGAATGGGATAAGGAACTGGTATTATGACTTCATAACTCAATAGTCATTTAGTTATTAAGTGACTATTGTGTGCTTTCAATAGTTGTGTGGAGGAAGATTTTGTTATAGTGTAGCATTTATGTGCTTCACATTTGAAAGTCTCAGAATAACAAATCGTATTTTAGGTGATAATAACTATGATTGTAAGATACGAAATTTGGAAGAATTCTTGTAATGTACCTTTGAGAATTCATTGATAAAATAGTGAGCTGGAATCGGTGTCAGCAATATTGATAATGAAGGTGAAAATCTGGCTAAGAAATGACACAGTAAGCTCAGGAAGATGACTGAGATGACCTAGCAATTCTACATCAAGAGGCCACCAGCCCTATGTGGCAATTTCTACCTGCCATTCTGATTCATCTGACACTAAATGTGGAATGTGACTTAACAGGCCCACAGTGCACACCTTCTGGGAAGTCAGTTCTTCTAATACATAACCAGATATTTCCTTATATATTTTCATTCAAAGCAAAAGTTAGATGTGTTGCTCAGGGAATTTATTAACACAACAAAATCTTAGTGTGAATTTGTTATAGACCACAAATTATATAAGATAGGGTGATACAGAGAGAATTAAAACAAATTCCCTTGCCTTAAGAATTTCATAACCAAGTATTAGAATGACTTAAATGCTGGTAACTAAAAAACCATTTTTTTTCAATTAATACATAGTAAGTAGTAAATATATGCTAAAATGTAGGCAAGATATAGAGGTTTGTAATGATGAGCAAGTAGGATAGGGAGAATAAGTTCCCTTCAAAGAGATGTCTATGTCCTAATCCACAAAATTTGTAAATATGTTGTACTATAAACCAAAAGAAACTGTTCAAATGTGTTTAATTAAGTATGTTGAGTTAGGCATATTATCCTAGATTATCCAGATGAGCCAAAGTTAATCACATCAGGTCAAAATAAAAAAAATTTAAAAAAAGAAACCAGAAAGAGAGAGAGCGATTTGAATAGGCCACGTTGCTGACTCAAAATGGAAGGCATCCTGAGCTGAGGAATGTGAGCCATCTCTAAAAGCTAGAAGTAAGAAAATGAATTCTCTCACAGAGCCTGTGCAAGGAATATCCTCTGCCAGCAATCTGACTTTATTCCAGTAACACACATTTATGATATTTTTCCCTCTGGAATTGAAATAATTCATTCATATTGTTTTGCCATATATCATCACATATATGGTAATTTGTTATAGCAATGATAGGAAACTAATTTATTACAGGGAACCTGTTTTCTACTCTCATGCCGTGTATGCATGGTAGGGAATACAGAAAAGTAAATGAACACATGATAGAAAAAGAGATATATAAATACTACCTAGTGTAATACATTAAAATTTAAGTAATGCATAATAAATAGTTACAAATTTTGAGTCATGGAAGTCTTCATAGATTAGATATTTTTTACTGGATCCTGAAGAATGTCTCTGAGTGTGTTAGATCACATGTAACAGACATGACATCTCAAGCAGGTGGAAGAGCCTCTGAACACTGAGGACAGTTTTAAAAAAAAATCAGCAGCCTCATAAGACCACGGAAAATTCAGAGTGGGATCAGGAAGGCAAAGAGAGTAAAGAGAAGGATCATCGCACAGGGGTTTGTTCATTGTGCAGCCCAGGTGAGGGTCTGTGCACTGGATGGCTCATCCTCATGGCTCCTAGGTGGACGTGGATGTGAGGAAGTGCTGTTGAGCAGGCTGATGAAGAAGCCTGGTGCCAGGCTCACAGGAGCGTGGAATGCTCTCATGGATAATTTGGATCTACTTCACAGTCTTCAGGGCCACACAAGAGATATTTTAGACGAGTAGTGTAATATATCTAACTTCAGAAAGGTAACAGAAGGAGGGATCCACTGCAGTATAAATGATCTGGTACAGTATGATGGTTGCACTATAAATTTCTAATAGTAAAGGCCCTAGTCAAGGTTTGATCTTATTTAAGCATCAAAATAACCTTAAATTAGTCATTATAAGTGGAACACAGGAAGCCATATCAAAATTTTCCAAGTCTCCAATATATGCCATCTTTTTTCCATTTCTGGGGATGAACCCAGGCTTCACACACACTAGGTGAGCACTCTACCAGTGAGTTGTATCACCAGCCCTCCAACCCCTGCTTTTTTTTTTAAAGAGAGAGGGGAAAGAGAGAGAGAGAGAGAGAGAGAGAGAGAGAGAGAGAGAGAGAGAGAGAGAATTTTAATATTTATTTTTCAGTCTTTGGCGGACACAACATCTTTGTTTGTATGTGGTGCTGAGGATCGAACCCTGGGCCACACGCATGTCAGGCGAGCGCACTACCGCTTGAGCCACATCCCCAGCCCCAAGCCCTGCTTTTTGAGCTTAGTTACTTAGTGGCATGAAACTCCTCAGGTTTATTATTTTTATTGTTGTTGTTTTTGTTATTGCAGTAGTGGGGATTGAACTCAGGGTACTCTACCACTGAGCTACAGGGTCTGAGAGACCTTAGGCTAGCCTCAAGTTTCTCATTCTCCTCCCTCAGCTTCCTTAATAGTGAGGACTACAGGTTTGTGACATACTGTGTTTTAAATGATTCTTCATATGTGATTTATTTTGTTTCAGAACTTTATTTTGCTTTCGATGGGTAGACAAAATTATCAAAATGAGACCAGCAACTGTTTTGCCATGATCCTTATCGACATTTTGTGCTCATTAGAGTATGGGTCATATCAAACTGTCAAGTGCTTCACTGATTCTTTAGTGTTCCCTTTGATTTACATTTCTCATTCTTGACCTGCACTAGAGTAACTGCTAGTTGCTTGCTGGGAAGTGGCAAAATGTACTGTATTTAGCACCAACTGATCTCAGGGACTGAAAGATTTGCTTTGGGCCACCTTGCTTAAATCTTCATCATATTCTCTTGATCTTAAAAATAAGAACAGAAATGCTAACCTTTGTAACCTTATTGGAATATTGCACACTTTGAAAAATGTGCAGTGATAAAGAAAAATTCCGACATAATTGGACTTTATGGCATTTTTCCATTATATGACTAGGAGATTTGAAAGAAGGAAAGAAAGCACTTTTAACTGAATGGCTAAAGAACAAGAAGAAAAAAAAATCTGGTAAAAGTAGAATTCCATTTTGTTTTGGCATTGTATGGTGGTATAGTCCTGTTCAGTAAAAAAAGAAAAAAAAAGTTCTATACCACAATGTATTAAGATGACCATGTTAATATGATTAATAAGATCATATTCTCCTGGTGCTATCACAACTTGTAATGGAACTCTTCAAAAACATGAGTAGAATTTTGATATTTTAAAACGAATGATAAATTCAACAAATCATGCAAAAAAGGCTAAGTGATGAAAACAGTTAAAAACAGAGCATTGACCTACTAGTTCCCACACCAACTGCCACTGTGTTCATAGCTGTTAGGTGAAAATTGGAGCTTGTGGTAAAATAAGACTAAGAAGTGCTGAATAAAATAAAACGAAGTGCACTTCTTTGCCCTAACTTGACACAGAATCATTAATAGTCTAGTTAATGTGCATCCAACAAAAGGTCGTGCTTCATGGCAGCTACTGAGTTCATTTGACCACAGAAGCCTTTTCTCCCTACCCAGCATTTAGAAACCCATTGTTCCATGCATTAAAAGTGCTGTTGTAGAGAAGAAGAAGCAATATTTCAAAAACATTTATAAAGAATGATGAGGTCAATTACTAATGGTTATTGTCTTCATCTCCAGAGATTCCAAAAAGAGTAAATGAGAGCCAATTAAGCAGGAGACACTTAAGGTTGATGAAAAGGAATCATAGGGAAGCTAGACCAGAAAAATAGGTTTGGAAGAATATAGAATTTATTGTATTAAATGCAAGAAAGAATGGAATAAGTGGGCAAATTATTTCTTTTGTTCATATAATAATAACAGCTACTATAAATATTTGAAAAGCTATAGAATGGATAGATTACAAATATAGTAAATCTATAATGGAAAAGTAAGACATTTGAAAAATGAAAAGAATTACCACATATAAAAATACTGTCTGTTTCAAGAAGGCTTTCAGGTAAGGATAAAATAATATATTCTCAAAGAATGAAAAAAAGAAAGGCAATAGGTCTAAAAGCTGTTGAAAGATATTTTATTGAGTGTGATAGAATTTGAGCAAAACTACAGAAAAATCAAAGAGCAAAATGAGATGCCAAAATGGGGAGGATCAAAATGATGAGAAATGTAAGAGAAAGTCCAACAAGTTTGAAAGCATTTTAGTAGATCCCCTTTCTTGATTGAGTATAAAGAAACCAAAATGGGTCACTTATGAGTCTTTGATTGAGATGATGAAGATAACAGAGTCTTATTTTTTACTGAACAATTTTAGGAGTCAGTGGCAACGATGCCTTAATATAAAGATGAAAATTAAATAAAATGGATTTTTGACAGACATCAGAGCTCAAAAATTCAACTGACAAAAAAAATATGTTTCAGTTTTAGAACACAAGGGAGAAGTCTTGGCAGCTTAAAAGAACATGTATGTGAATATACAATAGAATAAGAGATGGGTTAATGACATATATTTTAATTTAAATTAAAATTAACTGATCATAAATCAGACACTTGTTCATATTAACGGGTACTTAGGACATTGCAATATGTGTATGTATATATTATGTAATGTTAAGTTAGGTTAAACACGTATCTCCTCAAATATTTACCACCTCTTTATGTAAAAGCATTCAAAAATTTTCCTTCTAGCTTTTTGAAAACTATAGTACATAATTGTTATTTATAGTCTCACTATTGTATAACAATAGTATACCAGAATTTTTTTTAACTTCTAAATGTAATTCAGCACAACTGATCAACCTTTTTACATTCCTCCTTCCCCACTATTCTCTCCAGCTTCTGGTAATCACTGTTTCACCCTTGGCTTCTATGACAACCTGTACATAAGTGTGTGTGTGTGTGTGTAGACATATATTTCATATATATAGATATTTCACATACAAGTGAGGTCATGCAGCACTTTTCTTTCTGTGTCTGATTTTACCTAACATAATGATCTTCAGTTCCATCTATGTGGCTGCAGATGACAAGATTTTATCATTTTTTTATGATAGAATAATAAATATTACATGGTGTATATTTAACACATTTTTTAAAAATCCATTCATCAGTTGATAGATACATATAGGTTATTTCCATTCTTTGTCATGAATTATACTGCAGCAAACATGAGCATGCAGATATCTCTTTGACATATTGATTTCACTTCCTTTGGATATATTCCCAAAACAGGAATGGCTTAATCATAAGGTGATACCATTTTTGACCTTTTTTTTTTAGAACCTTAACAACATCTTTCCTAAGAACTGTGTTGATTGGCATATTTACCAGTAGTTTGCAAGGGCTCCTTTCTCTCCCTATCCCAGCCAGCCCTTGCCATCTTTAGTGTAGTTCATAAAGGCGGTTCTTAGTGCAGTGAGGTGATATCTCATTGTGGTTTTGTTTTACATTTTTCTTATGATTAGTGATTAGTGATGCTGAGAATTTTTTCATGTACCTGTTAGTCACTTGTATGTTTTCTTTTGAGATATCTCTATGTTGTATGTTATCTATTTTTAATCAGTTTACTTGGTTTTTGGTACTGATATTATGGACATTTAAATTTTTTGTCAGATGTGTAGCTTACAAAATTTTTCCCTTTTTGTAGGTTGCCTCTTTACAATGATGATTGTTTCCCTTGCTGAGCAGAAACATTTTTAGTTTGATGTAATCCCATGTGTTGTGTCTGTGTTGGCTTTTATTTCCTGTACTTTTGAGTTCTTGTCCAAAAAATCATTGCCCATTTCAATGTTCTGAAATAGTTTCCTTATGTTTCCCTTAGTAATTTTATAGATTCAGGTCTTACCTTTGAGCTTTTAATGGTTTGGGGTTGAACTTGGTAAACAATGAGAGGAGGGTTCTACTTCATTCTCCTGCATGTGGGATATCCAATTTACCCAGCACCGTTTATTGAAAAGATTGTCCTCTTTCCTCATGTGTTTTTTTGCAATTTTATCATTGGCTGTGGGCCAGAAGGCTTCTTCCCAGATTCAACTTTCTGTCTTGCTGATTTGTTTCTCTGTTTTTATGCAAAGACCATGCTGTTTGGAAAACTACAAGTTTGGAGTGTATTTTGAACCAGGTTGTGTAAAACCTCCCATTTTGTTCTTTTGGGATTTTGTTCTATACAAATTTAAGGATGGCTTTTTCTGGTTAGGTAAAGAATGCCATTGGATTTTTTAAAGGGAAAAGATGTGCTATGAACATTTTAAATATGTATTTTTACAATCCACGGACACAGACCAAATGACTTTCAATATTTTGGTGAATTATTTTTTTTTCCTTTCATCAATGTTTTATGATATTCAATATAGAAAATTTTAACTTCTCAGGTTAAATTTATTCCTATATTTCTTTCTTGATTTCTATTTTAGATAATTTGTTATTTGTCATATAGCCATGCTACAGATATTTTTATGTTGATTCTATATCCTATAACTTTGCTGAATTTGTTTCTTAGTTTTAATCAATATTTTAGCAAAGGCTTTGGGGTTTTTATATATAAAGATCTTATCTGCAAACAGTGAAAATTTGACCTCCTCCTTTCTATATTATATATCCCTTATTTCTTTCTCTTTTTCTGATTGCTGTGGTTGGGTCTTAATATGCTATATTTTTAAAAATGGTGAAAGCAGCATCTTTATCTAAGTGTATATTTTCAGTAAGTTAAATCATTAAAGTTGAGTCAACTTCTGTTCATTATTATGCATTATAAAAATTTTACAATACTTGTGCTGAAACTCTAATGTGAAAAGATTGAAATTACATGATATGAAAATGATTTATCACTTCTAATATCTTAAGTGAATCATGAATCATGACTTTCACCAAAGGATAAGTGTGAGAATAACAGCTTTTACGCAGACACACACACGAAAGAAAGAAAGAAAGAAAGAAAGAAAGAAAGAAAGAAAGAAAGAAAGAAAGAAAGAAAGGAAGAAAGAAAGAAAGAAGAGAAAATTAACAAAACCTTTAAAAATAAATCAATGTAAAGTGCCAAAGAAATTCTTAAGGTAGCTGAGGGGTATTATATAATTATACACTTAAATAAAATAGATGGTAAAAATATAAATAAATATAAATATAAATAAATATGAATAAAAAATAAAACTAAATAAATATTCTACCAGAAAGTTTTTCCTCAGCTATCTTTGCCCACCTATTTCTTAAATCAGAGTAAACTACTCATATCTAGGACTTCTAGATTTTGGCTTTGAAAATATATGGTTTTCAATTCATTCATTTGGAAAATATGAAATTGTTTTGTTTGTGGTCTGCCATGTACATTGTTATGCCAGGAAATGCCAAGGTAGATAAGTCACAGATACCTAACCTGAAGGAGCTCTCATTCTATCACATCAACAACACTGTTGCTATCGAACATTATTTTTCTCAATATTAACTGGGAAGAATAACATTATCTCATATGATTATTATAAGGATTAAAAAAGTAATATAAGTGACACCTAGTAATAAGAACTCAACAAAAGTTTCTTGGGTTCTATATTGAAAGCATTATATGCCATCTACTAAAAGTCTTGCTATATTTTAGCAGATTTACATCTAAAGATATCTATTAATTTTCTTTTTGTTTTGATTAGTTTTATTATCAATTGCATTATGATTTTCATATGACATAAACTTCAATTTTCACAAATATTTTCTTCTGGGATATAGCTCATTTTTTGCTTTAGAACAGAAATAACAAATATTATTGAAATAGTGAGGAAGAAAGAATGGAAATAATAAAGCGAAAGAGAGAAGTAAAGAAACCAAGTATGGCATTACAGGAGGAGAGATCCAACTTCAGTTAGGTACAAGTTTTCCCAGAGAAACTGGAGAAATAATCACTAAAACAAAATGTAAAACCATTGAAGCAGGATGAAGTAGAAAAATATATACAACTGCTTCATCCTTTTTGCTCTTCCTGGTTTGCTGCCAATATAATGGTTTCTCTTCTTGCTCTCTCCTATTTCCATTTAAAAGGCCATGTAAATGCTTTCACTTTTAGATTTTGCCTGGTTTGTTTTTTTTTCTATTTATGTTTGCCAACTGGCTCCACAATCTTCTTTGCTCTGTTGCATTTGGATGCCAGGTGTTCCTATGTAAAACCTGGAAAATGAGAGTAACTGAGAATTCCAATAACAGGGTTTGGAAGAGAAAATGCAAAAACCTCTTGAGGCTAAAAATAATGTAAGTTAAAAAGAGCTAGCTATATGAGAAAATTGGGAGTTATCTTTGGAAAATATAAAAGAAAGACCAAGCAGGTCTGTTTTCCTTTTGTTAAATTTAAGATTTTATGAATGACACCAAGAAGAAAGAACCTAGACCGTGCCAGGCACGTGACTAGGATTTTTATGTATGCATCACTTATTTTTCTTCTTCTTGTTCTTCTCCTTCTCCTTCTTCTCCCCTGTCCTGTTCTTCTTCTTTTTTTGGTATTTGAGATTGAACTCAGGGGCACTCAATCAAATAAGCTACATCCCCAGCCCTATTTTATATTTTATTTGGAAACGGTCTCACTGAGTTGCTTAGTGCCTTGATTTTGCTGAGGCTGGCTTTGGACTCACAATCATATTGCCTCAGCCTCTCAAGATGCAGGAATTACAGACCTTTGACACTACACCCAGCACTTATTTACTTCTTTAATATATGCTTCATTTCTATAAGCAAGAAAGTAAGCTTGAGAGAAGCTATAAAACCAATTAAAAAAAAGGAAAAAAAAACTATTGCTCAAAATTTAAGACATTCTTAATGTAAAATTCATCTACATACTTTTTTTTTTACATTTTTATTAGTGCATTACTGCTATGCCTAATATCAGGTTACATTCTCACATATTCTTACCTGCATGGCATATAATTCGCTCCAGTTCAGTCCCCAGTTCTTCCCTTTTCCCTTCCTTCCTTCTTTCCCCTGTTTATTTTCCTACACTCTACTGGCATTTCTTTTATTTATTTACAGATTGTTTTAAGAAAAATTAGTCCATTATAGATATACATAAAGGTGAAATTCATGTTTATTCATATATATAGAATGGTTTTAGGACATACTTCTTAATTTTTATTCTAGAATAGTTGTTTCTCTCTATTTATTGTCCATTTAATACCTTCTAAAGTTCCTGGCGAAGACTGAAAAAAATCCAACTACAATATAAAATAAGAATTTAAATTTAAATTTGATGATATTATTATTATTATATAAAATGTTCCACATTATTAGATGAAAAATAAACTTATTTGGGTTTAAGAACATATTTGCAGTACTTGGCTGGAGCTTCCTCTTTAGTTTTATCTTTGATCGTTGCACACATTTTACCATACATTTGAGAGATGCTACAATGTTATTGAAATTTCAGAGCATGGTTGTACACTGCCAGAAGTCTGCATGGAATACCTTTTCAAAACATGTCTATTTAGCCAATTCTTACTAATCTTTTGGCTTCAATGTGAGTATAAAAAAATTATATTCTACATAACACCTTGTTTGACATTACCAAGCAGACCAAACATGATTTCTTCTCTAACCCTGAAGTTTTGTCAATACTTAAATTAAAATAAGTGACTTTTTAAGTTGATAGACATTTTAATTCATAGAAATAGATAAAATTAGTTGATCCCTTATAAGTCACTTGGTTTGAATGCATTAATATGTCACTATTCTTAATATCATAACTGATAAGTTAATAGGTATATAGCAATAAATAAATGTACACACACGCACATATAAACACACACACATTTATATATAAATGCAATATTTTAAAAACAGAAAAAAACCTAAAGCTTTTAAATGAAGTTTTATTTAAAACAGGCAACATTTTAAACACTGTTTAAAAGAGAAAACATATTTGAAATAAAAAGTATTGAAGGAAGACTTCTAATTTTAGCTTCAACTGTAAAACACTTAAGTCTTCCCTGCTAAGTCTGAGAATACAGTTCAGTGGTAGAGCATCTTTCTAGTACTCATGAGGGCCTGAGATCAATCCCCAGTACTACATGCATACAAATAATAATAATAATAATAATAAATATTTTTAAAAAAATTTTTCTATTATATTTACAAGAGAATGTTCAAAAAACTGAAAAATATTGGGTTGTTTGTTTTTTGGAGTTAAGTTTTTTGAGTTCTTTATATGTCATGGAGATTAGTGCTCTATCTGACATGCATGTGGCAAAAATTTGCTCCCAAAGTATAGGCTCTGTCTTTACTCATTGATTGCTTCTTTTGCTGAGAAGTAGCTTTTTACTTTGACTCCATCCCATTTATTAATTCTTAATTTTATTCCTTGGACTTTAGGAGTCTTGTTAAGGAAGTCAGAGCCTAATCCTACATGATGAAGATTTGCGCCTACTTTTTTCTCTGTTAGGCGCAGGGTCTCTGGTCTAATTCTTAGGTCCTTGATCCACTTTGAGTTGAGTTTTGTGCATGGTGAAAGATAGGGGTTTATTTTCAATTTACTGCATATGGATTTCCAGTTTTCGCAGCATCATTTGTTGAAGAGGCTATCTTTTCTCCTATGTGTGTTTTTGGCACCTTTGTCTAGTATGAGATAACTGTATTTATTTGGGTTAGTCTTAACCCAATCAATAAATGGGGTAGGGAGCTGAACAGACACTTCTGAGTAGAAGATATACATTTAATCAACAAATACATGAAGAAATATTCAACATCTCTAGTAATTAAAGAAATGATAATCAAAACTACTCTAAGATGTTATTTCACGCCAATTAGAATGGCAGTTATCAAGAATACAGACAAAAATAAGTGTTGTCAAGGATATGGGGGAAAAGGCACACTCATACTTGCTGGTGGGACTACAAATTGGTACAACCAATATGGAAAGCAGTATGGAGATTTCTTAGAAAACTTGGAATGGAACCACCATTTAACCAGCTATCCTACTCCTCAGTCTATACCCAAAGGACTTAAAATCAGTATACTATAGTAAAGCAGCCACATCAATATTTATAGCAGCTCAATTCACAATAGCTAAACTATAGAAACAACCTACATGCCCTTCAATAGATGAATGGATAAAGAAACTGTAGTATATATATATATATATATATATATATATATATATATATATATATAATGGAAAATTAATCAGCATTAAAAGAAAATAAATTATGGTATTTTCAGGTAAATGGATGGAGCTGGAGACTATCATGCTAAGCGAAGTCAGACAATCCCAAAAAACCACAGGCCGAATATTCTCTCTGATAAGTGAATGCTGATCCATAATGCAGGGAGCATGGAGATAATGGAGGAACTTTGATGGGGCAAAAGGAATGGAAGGGTGGGGATGAAGCATGGGGGCAGAAAAGATGGTGAAATGAGATGGACATCATTACCCTAGGTACATGTGTGAATGTACATAAAGTGCGATGCTACATCTTGTACAACCAGAGAAATGAAAAGTTGCGCTGCAATTGTGTACAATGAATCTTAATGCATTCTGCTGTTATACATACCTAATTAAAAGAAATTAATTAATTGATTTAAAAAATACTGGAAAATGAAAAGTAATAGTTTGTGTGGGTCCAATGGAGAATTTAAGTGGAAGGGTATTCAATCACAAAATCAGGTGAGAAAAGCATTTACAGAGAGTCATAACCAACAGCTGTTATCTGAATAAGAAAACTCTGTAGCACACATTCTTGAATGACAGTTTTGACAAATGGCTGAGGATAGGTGTGGACTAGCCTCTGAATGAGAAATTTCTGGGGATTTATGTTTTAGGGAGATTCCCAAGTAACAGTTGACATTTGGACTAGGATTCAGAAAATTTTCAAATGTCAGAGATCCAGAGAAAATAATCCCCTCATGACTCTACAAAGGGGAAAGGAAAACAGTCTCTATGGAATAGTCCAAGAGCTCTGCAAAGGTCTAATCTCCAAGGAAAGATATTTTGACATTGCCTTGTCCCACTGGGAGAAGTGCATTTTTCCAAATTCAGTGCACTTTATGATTTCATCTCTCTCTCTCCCTCTCTCATACACACACCCCCCACACACACACACACATTATTGAAGATCAGAGTGTAGCTAGGAAGGGTATAAGGAAATGGGAGAAAACACCATACTCCATACTACTGAAGAAACTCTTGTGAAGATCACAGCCTCAACAGAGGCCCACTGAAAGACAGATTTAATCTTTTGTTTTGTTTTCAGATTCTATCTTAAGATTATAGAAAGCTCTCTCTTTTCAATATGTTACCACTGCACCAAAAACCCTCAAATAATAACTTATCAATAACAACTTCAAGAAGTTAAAAGAATCTGTGATGAGTATTACTTGGAGAAGTCCATAGTAAAAGTGAGAAATAAAAGCAAACACACAAGATGAATTTGGTTCTTTATGATACCTATGGATATTATGACTATTGCACAAAGCACAATTCTTACACATACTAAACTACATTTAAAAAAAGGTCAATTTACCTCAATTCCTGTTTCCCATTATAATAAATCCTGTTTTCAACAAAAAGTTATGAAGCATGACCAAAGACAAGGGAAAGTTCAGTCTGAGGAAAAATAGCAATTTAAGAACCAAACTCAGATATGACACTTATTTGAGAATTACCAAATTAGGAATTTAGAATAACTACAAATAATAATGATGCAAATAACTGACAACATGCAAGAACAGGTGGGTCATATAAGCAGACCAATGAAGATTCTAAGAAATAAAAAAAAAGCCAGAATGTAAAAATGCTGTAAGAGAACTGAAGAATTCCTTCAATGTGCTTCTGTGTGTAGCTACAACAGAAACAGAAACCTTTTATTAAATCTTTGAAATCTATTACAGGATATGTTAAATACGTTAATGATAAAATATTGTACATTCAATAACATGGTACACTGGTAGCACATTTGTAGTCCCTTTGGGAGAAGTGAAAATCTTTATATTCTTGCCCCCTCTGTATCTCTTTCACCATTTAGTAAATGCATTCATCCAACAAATATGGATAGAACATGTTCTGGATATATATTAACACTACAGAAAGAGGAGTTATTTAGACAGACAAAAATCTCTATGATCAGGAAACTTACCTTCTAGTTGAAGGAGTACAGGAATAATATTTAACATGTTATAGTTTGGTACAAGACAGTAAGCACTTTGGAAAAATAAAATAAAACAAGGGAGAGTCATAATCAAGATCAGAGAGGAAGAAGCCATAATGTAATGGCTAGAGAAGGCCTGTCTGAGAAATTGGAACAATGACATGATTCTTGAAGGAAGAGAGGTTCAATTTTCAGCTAATTTTAAGACGTCCTGTGGACTTTGTTCTGCTATTATCTGCCAGTGTAATGCATGTATGATTTACATTTCTGCTTCTCTCCTGGCAATTTTGGGCTTGCTGTTCTATCTATGAATTTCCATAGCACTATGTCTTTCTAATTCTCATAGGATTTGGTAAATTTAAAATATCCCTTTATATGCTTATCACCTTTTTAAAAAATTTAAATTTGTTTTAATTAGTTATACATGAGAGTATAATGAATTTGTGCACTTTTATATATCATACATAGATGGGATATAATTTCTCACTTTTCTGAGTGTATATGTTGTAGAATCACATTGGTCATGCAATCACATATATGCTTAAAGTAATAATGTCTGTTTCAGTCAATTATCCTCTACCTACTCCCTCCCCCCATTGTGAATAAGCATCCACATATTCACATTTGGCTTTTGAGGTTTGGGATTGACTTATTTTACTTAGCCATAGTTTCATTCTTCTTTAAAGCTGAGTAATGTTCCTTTGGAAAAAAATATATACACATAATGTGTGTGTGTGTGTGTGTGTATAAAAGGTGGAATATATATATTCCACCTTTTATCTAGTGAACTATAAGTTTCTAAGGGAAAGGAACACAAGAAATTTTACATTTTTGTATAATAATATTAGCAAAATACCTCTATGTATTTGTTTAATTGATTTGAGATAGAAGGACTGGAATATTTTACCCAATATTCCATAATCATTATATTTTGATATTGAAACCTATTTATTCTTTTGACCTTAGATTCTTGTGCAATGAAGGAAGTGGTAAGTTGTAGAAAAGCTGAGAAGGAAAAGAGTGGTGAAATTATTCCATTAAGACACACTGATACTTTAATTTCAGATGGTCCCCAACTGAATTTATGAAGAACAAAACTTCTCAAAGGACATCACTGGATGGTTTCTCCATATTATCATTTTCTTTATATTGAGTATGAAATTTATTTTTATTTCCAGATTGGTGAGCTATGCAGTAGTATAAAGTGTGTTTTAGTTACTTTGAGTTTATTCACCACCCAAACTACAGATTTTGATGCTGTATTTATTTATTAAAATTTCTTACCATTGGAATCCTTCTTCTAGTAAGGCTGAAGTTTTCTTTCTATACCCATCCCTCTTCTACACAACAACTTTAATATCTGGAAGAGGGTGGGAACAATGACTTAAAAACTCAGAAAGTAGATATATCCAAGATTGACACTTAGAAAAAGGGAAGAGGGTAGGTGACATATAGAGTGCTATGTCTTTTATCTGGGGAACAGCCGGCTATCCATGGCAGATAAAACTCCAGTGGCAGAAGTTCAGGGCAAAAAAATACCGTTTAAAAAGGTGGAAGAATACAAGAAAGAAAATGCTGCTAAATTCTCTATAGGAATCTGCTGTGAGTTTCAAAGTGACCCCAAAATGGGTCTTGTATGAACAGACTTCAGCTAGAAAATAAAATAACCCAAACAAGTAAATTTAAATAAAGTCATTCTCAGACATATTATATTCAAGCTTCTGGGGAAGAATAAAGAGGAGAATGGTAGGGGAGGAGAAGGAGGGCCAAGGGAGAAGGGAGGGGAGAGAAGGAAGAGGAGGAAGACCATGAGGAGGAGGTGGAGGGGAGAAAGAGAAGGGGAATAGAAGGCCCCTGGGTTCACATATATAACCCTAGTGACTTGGGAGACTGAGGTAGGATTGCAAATTTAAAGCCAGACTTAGCAATTTAGTGAGACCCTGTCTCAAATTCAAATAAATAAATAAATAGATAAATAAATAGGGCTGGGGATATAACTTAGTATTAAGAGTTCAATTGCCAGCACCTACACTAATAAATAAAAAAAGCCATGTAAGAGGCCACAGAAGGCAGACATTTTTCATGTATGATGAAATCAGACAATGACTTCAATAGAATCTTTGAGAACCAGAAGGCATTGTTTGATAGGCTCTCAAACCAGATTTCAGATTAACCAAATATATCCTATGTGACTGAAGGTGGAACACATTAGCTTCTACATAAAACACATTTGAGAAAGTTCTCTTTCATTGAACTAACAGTGTACAAAATCCTAAAGGAATTTTTTTAGCTTGTAAATGAGCAGTATCGAAAATGGTCAACATTCTATAAACATTATTTTTCTTTAAAACATAAGTTTCTTTAAAGGAACGAGGATAATATGTTGATCTTATTTATTGTGGATGCAGGTAAAATAAAATGCCAGCACAAAAATTGGAATAGTAAATGAAGTTTTATGGTTGCAAGTTTAATGCATGTTTGATGAAGTAATAAAATGTTAATCCAAAAAGTTTCCAAAAAGTTCATGATGAAAGAAGTTTATGACTCAGATCTGGCAGACATTAAGACATACACTCACCTGGCAGACAATAATACTATGGATAATTTACTGCCAGTATATTTTAAATTAAAATTACATGCACAAATAACCAGGAGACATATAACTTAAATGACACAAGAAGAAATAGAAAATCTGAATAGACTTCTATATGTTAATGAATTTGAACTTGTTACCTATATACAAATATTCCTTCCAACAATAAACTTTTCAAGAAAATCAAACATATAAGTGAGAAATAGCACCAACCTTACTCAAACTATTTCAGAAATTACACATGAGGGAACATTTTCTCACTCTTAACTCCAATATAACCACAAATAAAAATATACTTTATGAAATAATAATTTAAGATACTGGCTATATGTAATAAGAATAATTTATTTTGACCGATAGATTAATTTAAAGAATGTAAGTTTGGTTTAACATCTCGAAAAAACAAATAATATAATGCACAATATTATCAAAAGAATGAGAAAAATATGTGAATCTATCAATATTTGCAAAAATTATTTTGAAAAATTCATAATGCATTTATGATTAAATCTCCCAGAAATCTGGGAACAATTTTCTCAATTTGTTAAATGGCATCTATGAAAAACTTCTGCCAAACATTATAATTAATGTTGAAGTAATATTTTCCCCATAAGATTGAGAAAAAAATAAGGATGTTCACCTTTACTACAATTATTGAAAGTTATTTTACAAATTTTTCTATTGTGAAGAGTCAATAAAACAAAGTAAGAGGCATTCAGAGGACTGTTATCAAATACATAAGAAGGACTCCTACAACTCAAAAATGATAAAACAAGTAATCAAATAAACAATAAAAAGTATTTGAGCTGAGCCTTGCAAAATTAGATGTATAACTAACCAATAAACAAATGAATAGCATGGATGGTGAATGGAAACTTTCATCATTACACAAAATACATGTATGAAGACTTGAATTTGGTGTCAACATACCTTATATATTATCAAGTATATGATAACTTACTGTATAATGGTGTATTAAGAATTGTAATGCAAAATAAATAAATTTTAAAAATCATTAAAAAAAGAATAAAAAAAACAAATGAAAAACTCTTCAATGGCATTAGTCATCAGGGAAACCAAATTTAATACTACAAAATAACATTACTTATCCACTAAAGCATATACATGTTGGAGATGATGCAGAACAACTTCAAAAACCCTGCATTGACAATTATAATTTAAAAAGGTGAAACCACTTTAGCAAAGATCTGGCATTTTCTTATAAAATTAAATGTACACCTACAAAATTAGCCAACAAATCTAGATATTTACCCAAGTATATTGAAAGATATGTTAACAAAATTTATATAGAGAAGCTTTATTATTAGCAACAAAACTTGTTGATTTATAGAATGACTTAACAAACTGGTGTATTCATACACTAGAAATCCAATAAGCAATATAGAGACAAAATACTGATTAATGTACCAACAAGCATGCTGAGTTAATGCTATTTTAAACAAAGTATTTATACTATATTATTCCTTTTTTATGAAATTATAGTCCCAGAAAAGTTAATTTTAGGTAGGTATATGATCAGAATATTGACATCGAGCTCTTAAGGGAGTTAGAAAAGAGTTCAGATGTGAAATGTTTGCTTATTTCCACAATCACTCACTATGGTCAATGTGTTAATATCATCACCATCTATCACCATGCTCAATTTCAAGCTACCAACTTGATATCACCAAACACGGAATTGGCATGAGGCATAATCAGTTTTTATAAGCTCTTTTTTAATTGATTTCAGTACACAATGGAAAGTAAGGGAGCCTTTTGGAAGATGTTAATATTCTGCCTATTCTTAGAAGGTTGTGTTTTCAGAGCAGTAGCCATTAGAAAACAGCTCAGCAAACATAGTGGCAATTGGTGTGTTTCACCTCATGTTAGATCAAAACAAAATCTTTAAACAAATGAACTGTAGCTATAGTAAGAAAAGAATACATTTTGAGGGGATTCATGTGATTTCTGTAATTTTCTTTGAAGTGTATGAAATAAGAAATAAATTTATCTATAAATAAATGGATTTTTGATAAAGCATGTGACAGAATATAGGTTGTGATTATACACGCTGTTACTCAATTTGAAATATGTTGCAAATGTATTTCAAATATGAAATATGTTTGAAAATAGTCTAATGAATATTAGAAAAATATATCTCCTCTATTTAAAAAAATCTATAGTATTATAAATTATAATAAATGTATTCTCTTGTCTTACAAGGTACACTGAAATATTCAATTAATCATGCCCAATTCCATGTCACAGACTCTGGGAATAAAGTGTGGCCATTTCTGGGGAACTTTTGCTGACTATCTTGTGGTCCTGGATCACAAACTAAACTTCCTTATGCTTTGCTTTCATGAAGTATTTAAATTGAGTGAAAAAAATTTTGCTTAGATCCCTCTTCCCCTTTAGCATGGGTTTTATAGACTTTTCACTTTGCTCACCTGTTCACAACCATCCTTGCTGGTAAATGTTTATTGACCATCTACCATTACCTTTAAATTCTATCAATTGTAATGTCTGCTTTTTGAGAAAAGTTACAAATGGAAGTGCTTAATTAATGTTATTATCAATCCTGATAAAGTAAATCCTGTCCCTAGGCAACTTTGCAGTGCAGTTACAAAACAAATTCTTCCTTCCAATACATCTACAATCACAATGAACAATGGTTCTTTGATTCTCTGATATAAAAAAAAAACTATTTTCTTATTTGAATCATTCATAATAGGCCACACAATACTACAAATACATGTGGAATATATGCTATGTACAAGGCGAAATATGAGGTCTTCAAGGAAGTTTGAATTATTTTGGCATTGAATGTTCATGATGAAATGCAGAGAAAAAGACTTACAAAAATTATTTAAAATATAAGATAGCAGATGTTTTGCACCAAATGAGTGGCATAAACAACAAGTGCTAAGGAGTTATGATGGCTAGGATTTGAAACATCTGTGACTGATTTTTACAACTTTGACCCAACTCCTCTGGACTGAAAAAAGTACCTAATTCAAAACAGCTGTATGTCTATGGTTAAGTCACATGGCAATGATGGCCTAGATTCAGTTGTGAAGTCACAAGAGTTATCATTTCCACAATAAGAAACAGTTCATGGAGAAGTGTGAGGAAGAACAGACACAATGAAGGAAAGAGAAGACAAGGAAGAGTATAATAAGGGGAAACTCCAAGGACCAGAGGGCTGTACATTGACATAAATTCTGGGGTTCTTTGGAAGTTTAATATGAAAAATTCTATAGCTAAATACTAATATAGTGTCTGGGAATACTTTCTCAATTTTAAAACAACAATCAAAATGCTTCTCATTTCAAGGAACATAAAACATATTCTTGATCTGATAACAGAGATAGAGGTGCTACTTTGTTGCACATGTGTATAGGAAGATTTGTATTATCATTTACATATTTTATTTCAATATTTGTAATTAAGAAAGGAGACTTTGGAATTAAAGTGTTCTTTGTAAGAAATGGTTATAAAAACACTAGGTATACTATTTCTTCATGGGAAAATAGAGCAAACCCACTACTTTATTTTCTGAAATTATGAGCAGGGGTTCCAATATTTTTCATGAGTACTATTTTATGCAAAGTAATAGAATCAAAATTTTTAAACCATAAGGTTAAAAAATGTTGGGGTTCAATATGAAAAATCCGATATTTAATTGAAGTTTTACCTTTTTATGGTTTAATCATCTATACATGTTCTGTAAAGCACAGCAGAATGTGGGTGGTGGTGCTGTTTTGGGCAGTATATAAAACTGATTCAAGATAAACCTCTAAAGAGTAGAAAAAATAAATCACTATTACTTCTTAGCATCTTTTTACTCCCCTTTCCTCATCTATAAATCTTTTACTACAAAGTTAAATATATCCAGAGAAGTGCTTATGAGTATGTCTAATAGTGGTGGCTGTGAAGAATATGTCCAAGTGTTTTTACTTTGGTATAAAGTCAGAACCTCACATCTCCCTCCCATGTTTTCATTTAAATTTTGTATTAAATAAATTTTAAGAAAATTATATTTAGAATATGCAAGTTAGTAATAAAAATATACTTCTGAATTATGGACATGAAATGGAGCAATCATTGATTTATACATCTTATTGTAATTTTGTGAAGATGATATCACATTTCAGAGATTTGAACATCTAAAAATTAACTCTTTACCTTAGTAAATGGATTCATATATATATAAATCTATCTGTATATACACCTACACAAACACTTCCTTAAGCACATACATTTGTAGATGTTAACAAAAGGCACTCTATATTTGCTTTGTCAAAGTCCAGGGGAATGACTGCTTCTCAATAAATAAAGTATGTTTGATATATTATTTTTTATGATTACTATCATTCCACAAAATCAGTACTGTCAAAAACTATACTAGGGTTTGCAAATTAACTTTTGTTTACTTTTTACTTACTTTTGTATGTATGAGTACTTGTGAAATTTACTCTAAAATCTTAATTGCAATAAGGATTACCTTTTTAATATGATGTTTTACTATTAATATGTATTTATATGGATGGTTCTAGAGTACAGACATATGGTAGATAATTAAGTTTAGTTTGTTCTACTTTTATAGTATTAACAAACACTGAAGAAAGCTGTTTGCTACAAATAATAGCACTTGCTGCTATTAATCAAGTTTCTGAAATACTGAGATATTGAAAAATTGGGCTGGGATTATTCTCCACACTTTTATTCTTTTATCTTGATTATATATATATGGAAGAGTGGACGAGAAGGAGAGAAGGAGGTAGTAAGATCAAAAGACTTTCAAAAGTGTGTTGCAATTTATCAACAATATGAAACTGAAGCTACAAAAAACCAAACATCAATATTAAGCACAACACCTAATTTTGCTCCCTCTCTCTAATACCAAAAATAATCTTTTCTGAAATTTTTATCACTGAGCTATGACTTACTATTTAACATCTTAAAATTTAACTTACCAGGAAAAAAGAGTGAGATATTTATTTGAAAACCAAATTAAGTTTGGTCTTTTTTTTTTCAACCTGTTTGTTTTGTTTTTGTGTTTTTAGCTTTAATATTTGGGAAACTAAGCAGTTAATATATTTGTACTAAAATCACTATTTTTAGTTCAAAGGGTTTCAAATAAAACAGGGAAATCTTAACAAGTTTAACCATCAGGATAATTGACTATGCAGATAAAGTCAGGAATCCCCATGATTGTCCCTCTAAATCACACAACTTGGAAACTGTAGAATATGCTAGAAAATAATGGGCTTACTCCAAAGGTAGTTTTACCAATTAAGTTGTATTTTTGAGATAAGAAGAGTTTACTTCCTACAGGAAATAATAAGGTCATTTCCTACTGAGTCAAATCTCCCAAATAATGAGCATGTTAATATACCTGATTCTAAAGAAATGTAGCAATATGATATTTCTATAGAAACATTTTATTAATCCACATGTGATCACTATTCAACTGTATTTATTTATTTAGGTTAAAATTTGTATGCATTTAAAATTAAAAATTTTAAGAATAATCACCATCTAAAAAAAAAAAACCCTATTGAGACACTAGTTTCTCATCATGTTGAGATTTTTGACAAGCATGAATGTGTTTTGAATTAAAGCACTGACTATATGTATGTTACAGCTGGTCCTGATTTTGTTTAGGCATGGTCAAAGCTTTTTGCTTTACCTTAAGCTGTATTAAGTTTCATTTTATTTTCTGACAAGGGATCTTCTCTGAGATAGGTTTAATAGAAGGTAGGATTATGGTTTGCTAGGTTATGAGATTAGCAACTAACAAGAAGCAGCAGATGATTTTGCATGAAGTGCAAAATGCAGTGTTTCTGTGGATCAATATGCTTGGGGAGGATCACGTGAGTATTCAGTGCTGACTTGTTGAGCTCCTATAAAGCTGAGTTTACAGTTTTAGCACAACAGTGTCTATACTCGGTTTCAATTCATTTCAAAGAAGAAAATAAATTAATACTGAGGCAGGAAACATTTTATGAAATGATTATATTGAAACATGTATGGGTTCTGCAATATGGCAAAGACGATAAGGGGTATAAAAGAGGAGAGAAAAGTAGAACAAACATTTGTCCCTGCTGATTAATCAGTGAACAGGTATTTGCCAGTTTCTTTCTATCATTATAAGGAAAAAAATAATTTCATCTATTTCATATTCTTATCAGGCATCAGAGAATTAAGGTAGGTATAAACATTTACTCTAAAAAATGTTTGTACATGAAAGTGATTTTTATTTAAAACTTTTGATCTCTCTGGTTCAGTAAAGAAATAAATACTAACTAATAGGGTTGTTTGGAAGTTAAATTAATAGTTATTAATATGGAAGTTAGCCCAATAAATCGTAATTTTCATTCTTTCCTCCATTTTGTTGATGGTTTCTGTGAGCATGTATGTAAATATAATTATCTCTGTGAATTTAGAGGTGTTAGAATTTAGGGAATGGAGGTATTGGTTAATAGTGAATTTAAAAACAAACTCTATATTTTATATTTATCTTTATAGATTTAGGTACCAAATAAAAACAAAAAAAAACTTGATTCATTCTTTTGCATTCTTAAGAATCTTTTTATTAGTGCATTATAAGCATACATAATTATCAGGGTTCATTTTGACAGAATCATACATATATTGAATACAATTTGTTCTATTTTAGTTCCCCATTGTTCTTCTTCCTCTTTCCTTCCCATCCTCTTTCACCCTTTGAGAATAGTCAGAAAAATTAGATAACCCTGAAGAAAATCAGCCACCCACTTTCCTAACTTTCCTTAGGTATGAATGGAAATGAAGGTAATATTATGTTTGTTTCGAAAAAGCATAAGAACTTCCATTTCCAGTTACAACATATGAAGATCTTAGAAATTTTCATTCTCATTTTTTAAAACAAACAAACAAACAAACAAAAAACTGTACAAACAGAAATTCAACCAGTTTTAGTGGACCCATCAGGGAACTTGGGTCATCAGATAAACCATCACTCCAAACTCTGTAAACACAGGGGAATAGATTCATAAATGAAATGTGCTTATCTTTAAGAGAAATTATGACAGCCATAAATGGGCAATAACTTTAAAAGGTAATTTTGATGAACTGATGGAGGCTCAGTGTGGGATAGTTTAAGAGTGATAAACCCCACGTGTCTTGTGGGGGCTCGAGTAGTTTTAGTGAGTCTTATTGAAAATAACAACAACAACAAATAACAAAAAACAAAACTAAACTCCACCATTTTCTCATGGTGAAGGGTCAAGAAAAATCTCCTCCTAACTCATGGGGAGAAGAAAGGAAACCTTTTGAAATATGCCTGGAGAATTTTTCATAACAAAGATCTGTTATCCAGGGGAGACTATTTTAATCTTATGCTACAGGAAAAAGTGTTTTCCCAGAACTGTTCTCTGATTTTCTGTGGCACCCAAGGGAAGGGGAGAAGCTACACACTTGTGAAGGTCAGAGCTCAGAAATATGGGACCAATAAAAAAACTCAGATTTTGTCATTAGATTAAAGAATGTTTCTCTCCCACACCTTGATAGCACATTAATAGGGTCAGAGTCATCAGGTATTATACCTGAAAAAGCAGAAAGAAACACTAACTGCATTTGAAGTCTTCTTCAGAAAATCCAAAGGCAAAGAGTCTGAAAGAAACATTTAAAAGGATTTGAGAGAAATTGTAAGTCTCTGGAAAACTAGTTGTAGTAAATATTAAACATATCTCAATTCCCCATCATATTAACACAAATGTTCACAATAAAGCTTTTAACTTCAGCTCTCATTACTTATGATAGCAAGCCCAATTTCAATAAAAATTGGCATGGTGTGCTGGATGACAAGAAAAAACAAACTGATGAGAAAAAGCAGACATTTTGTTGAAGACTTATACAGGACACAGACTTGGAATTATTAGATAGAAATTAAAATATCTGATGAATTTATTGAAGACTCTAAAGACAAATTTAGACAACACATAAAGACAGACCCATATAAGATAATATGTATTAAAACTCTAAGAGAGAATAAAAAAGAAATGCTATAAAGCAAAGCACTAATGAAAATTTTAAAAAAAAGACTTTCATGAGTTCATCAGCAGGCTAGACATAGCTGAGGAAATAATTAGTGAGCTGAAGATAGATGACTACAACTTCACAAACTGGAAAGTAAAGAAAACAAATAAATAAAACAAAACAGAAGGTCTACAAAGTACGGGACCATTTCAAATGAGGCATAAATGAAATATTCGATGAATACAGAGGGAGTAGAATAAGTATTCAAAGCTCTAATAAGCAAGGCATTTCCAAAGTTTTATATATATATATATATATATATATATATATATATATATAGAGAGAGAGAGAGAGAGAGAGAGAGGGAGAGAGAGAGCATTCAAATAGCAATGTACAAAGACAAAATACAAAAGGAAAATCTTGAAAGAGCCAAGATGGGGTATATGTGTAAAATTTACCTCTAAGCAAAATATAGTAGTGTTCTGAGAGAACTATACAAAATAAAATCCCTACACTCTCCCAGTGACCTACCACTTGCAGTCACACCCATTCTGCCTACAGTTATCACTTCCAAATTATTAATCTATCAAATAGATTAATCCACTGAAAACCACTGATAAGGTTATAGCTTTTATAATATAATCATTTCACCTCTGAATATTTCTGCATTAACACAGAAACTTCTGGGTGACACTTCATGTTCACACCATAACAGTAACCAAGAAAAAAAAAGAGTTGTCACAAATTAACATGAATGAAGGAAGGGGTCACAGAATGGGTTTCTTCTTTCAAACTGCAAGTGAAATGAAGAATAGCACATTTTCTGATGATGTGATTCTAGAAGACCTAAAAACCTCTACTAGAAAACTTCTAGAACTCATAAATGAACTCAACAAAGTAGCATAATTTAAAATCAACACCAGTAAATCAATTGCATTTCTATACACCAAGGATACATCACCTGAAAGAGAAATCATGAATACTATCTCCTTTACAATAGTTAAAATATAAAATATTTGGGAATCAATTGAACAAAAGAGGTGAAAGATCTATATAATGAAAAGTACTTAGCACTAAAGAAAGAAATTGAAAATATCCCAGAAAATGGAAAGATCTCCCATGTTCCTGGACCAGAAGAATTAATATTATCAAAATAGCCATGCTACCAAAAGCACTATAGAGACTTAATGCAATTCCTATTAAAATTCCAATGATGTTCTTCACTGAAATTGAAAAAGCAATCATGAAATTCATTTGGAAAAATAAGAGACCCAGAATAATCAAAGTAATCCTAAGTGTGAAAAGTAAAGCAGGAAGTATCACAATACCAGACCTGAAATTATTTTGTTACTCTACAGACCTAGAGTAACAAAAACAGCATGCTATTGGCATCATAACAGACAGTAAAACAATGGAACAGAAGACACAGAGACAAGCCCACATGAAAAGTTATCTCATCCTAGATAAATGTGCATAAACATACATTGGAGAAAAGATAGCCTCTTCAACAAATGGTGCTGGGAAAACTGGAAAACCATATATAATAGAATGAAATTGAACTCCTAGCTCTCACCCTGCACAAAAGTCAACTCTAAGTGGATCAAGGATCTAATCATTAGAACAGAGACACTGTGCTTACCAGAAGAAAAAGTAGGCCCAACTCTTCATCATGTTGGCTTAGGAACTGACTTCCTCAATAAAACTCCTAAAGCATAAGAAGTAAAATCAAGAATCAATAAATGGGATGGTGTCAGACTGAAAAGCTTCTTCTCAGCAAAGGAAAACATGAAGAATGTGAACAGAGGTCCTACAGAATGGGAGAAAATCTTTAACACCTGCATCTCAGATAAGGTATTAATTTCTTAGGATATACAAAAAACTCAAAATATTTAACATCAGAAAAATAAATAACCCAAGCAATAAATGAGCAAAGAAACTGAACAGACACTTCACAGAAGAAATATGAATGGTCAAAAATTATACCAAAAAAATGTCCAACATTTTTTTGGGCAATTCAAATCAAAACCAGACCAAGATTCCGTCTTATTCAAATCAGAATGGCAATTACAAAGTATAGAAGTAACAATAATTGTTGATGAAAATGTGGGAAAAAGCATGCATTGTTGTTAGGACTGCAAATTACTGCAACCACTATGGAAAGTATTATGAGATTCCTTAGAAAACTTGGAATAGAATCACCATTTGACCCAGTTATCCCACTCCCCAGTCTATACCCCAAAGACTTAAAAACAGGATACTATAGTGATGGAACCACATCAATGATTATAGCAACTCAATTCAAAATGGCTAGGCTATAGAACCAACCTAGGTGCTCTTCAATGAATGCATGGATAAAAAATGTACTATATATACACACAAGGGAATATAACTCTGCCATAAAGAAGAATTAAATAATGGCATTTGCCAGTATATGTATGGAACTGGAGACTATCATGTTAAGTGAAATAAACTATTCCCCAAAAACCAAATGCCAAATGTTCACTAGGATTTGTGGATGCTAACCCAAATCAAGGGAGTTTATGGAGGGGAAATGATAAAAATCATTAGATGAGACAAAGGTAAATGAAGAGGGTGAGGTAGAGGGAGGGGAATAGGAAAGAAAGTAGAATTAATTGTACAAAACTTTGTTAGCCTTGTATTTGAATACTTAACTAGGGTAACTCTGCATCATGTACAACCACAAGAGTGGGATCCTAAATAGAAGAAGTTATACTCTATGTATGTAGAGTTTACCAAAATACATTCTACTGTAACGTATAACTACAAAGAACAACTATAAAAAAAGAATGGAAGAACAGAAATTACAATAAAGCACTTGAATTATAATTGAAGTTACACCGTGTTATTTAAATAATAGGTTAAACTGTATGCACACTATATGACAAACTCCCCCAATTTTTGAAACATAAGTATAATTTATATGCTAAGACAGGTGAATAAAAAGAATGATCCAAAATGTTCAATCAAAACTAGAGATGGTTGGCTAGGGATGTGGTTCAATGTCAGAGTACTTACCTAGCAATGTGTAAAGTTATGAGCTAATCTCCAGCATTTAAAACAAACAAATATGAAACATGAGAGAAGAGTAAAGGGCAGGGGGTTGATAAACAAGAATTTGACAAATACAAAACCTTTCCACATATGACAATACTTATAATCACAACAAATATGAAAGGTTCAAAGAAACCAAATAAAATACAGAATTTATTAGAGTAGATAGAAAAGAAATTACAATAACCATCTTCAACTATAGGCCCTACATAACTTAAATATAAATAGAAAATGGTAGGTCATGATAACACTGATCAAAAAATATGGAGTAACTATATTTGTTTCAGGCGAAGCAGACTTTAGAACAAGAAAAAATTTCTAGGAAAGAGAAATGGGTTGTATAATCATTAAAGAAGATAAAACAGTTCTAAGTATTTTTTGTGTGTGTGCTGAACACAGAGAATTAAAATACCTTAGATAAAATTATTGGAACTACCGTTGGCAAAGGCATTAATGCTTCTCCTTCAATAACTGATAGAGCAAACCAATAGAAAATCAATAAGTGTCGAGTTGACACAAATGAGTATCAATCAACCTGACATAATTTTCATTTATAGAACACTCATCCAGCAACATCAAGGTATACATTCCTCTCAAGATACATGAAATGTGGTTGTGCATGCTTGTAATCCCAGTGGCTCAGGAGGCTGAGGCAGGAGAATTGCAAGTTCAAAGCCAACCTCAGCAAAAGAGAGGGCTAAGCAACTCAGTGAGGCCCCGTCTCTAAGTAAAATACAAAATAGGGCTGAGGATGTGGCTCAGTGGTCAAATGCCTCTGATTTCAATCTCTGGTACCTGCCCTCCCAAAAGATAACACAAGGCATTTATCAAAATGACCATATCCAGGTTATGAAATGCATACTATCAAATTAAAGAGAATAGATACTTTGTAAAGTTAATTTGGAGGCTATGACATAATTTTTAAAAAATCAATATCATAAAGATAGTTGACAATTCCAAAATAATCTGTATATGACTTGAAAATGTCCATTGTCCTTTATCATAAATCAGTCTACTGTTAACATTTTAACTATTTTACAATAAATAAAAATTTTAAAATGCTGTGAAAGTACTGCTTGGAGAGGAATTTTCATTTAATGCACAGAAGATAAAAGAAGAACAAAATCTAAAATCAACAAGCTTAGTTTCCAAAGCAGCCCAAATATTTAAATAAAATATGATATCAATTATCAATCTTTTTCAGAAAATAAAGTGAAAAAAAAAACACTTCCTACCTCTTTACATGAGTCCAGAATTACCCTAATCCCCAAACAAGATAAAGATATTTCAAGAAAGAAAACCTATAGATAGTTGTATCTTATGAACATAGACTCCACAAAATAGTAAATATAAATAAAAAATGTACACTTGGTATGATGTGATAAAAACTGGCACCTCAGTGATTCACCTCCCCAAAATCCAAGGTAAAAGAATAACTATAAGAAAAACATCAGCTAAAGACCAATTACATGACACTTTCCCGAGTTTCAATTGACTGATCAGTACTCCTCAAAACTGACAGCTATCAAAAACAAAGCAAGTCTGAGTAACTGTTCCTTCTGACACATTTTGTTGGTGGAGCCAGTCACTAGGGACAGCCAAGATTCAACAGTAATGAAATTGCTATTGTTCTGTGAATGAACCATTTAAAAAGTTGAAAAGAAATGCAACAGACCAGAGAAAAAAATATTTGCAAACTATATAACTTTCAACTCAATACTGTCTAGAATACTCAGTGAGCTCTTATGATCAAAAGTAAGACAAATTTAAAAAATCAACCAGAAAACAACTAAAAGATATAAAGCAGTCATACAGATGGCAAATAAAAATATAAAAACATATTCAATGTTATTAAACAAAAGAGAAGTGCAAATTAGGACCACAAAAATATCACTACAAGCATTAAAATGGATAAATTTTTAAAAATGACGACACATTCTGGGAAAAATTACAAACTGAATCACTCATGCACTGATGGTGGAGATGTAAAATGATTCAGCCTTTCTAGAAAATACTTTGGCAGTTTCTTTAAAAAGTTAAATATGAAAATTATCAAATGACTCAGCAATTGCATTCCTTGACAAATTTTGTCTCGGAGAAATGATACACAAAAAAACTTGCAATTGAATATTTATATTGATTTTATTCATAATGACACCACAGTGGAAGCCACCTAGAGGCCCTACAACAGGGAATGGTTAAATATGTTGGGGTACACCTCTACCATGGAATACTACTCCTTAGTAAAAAAAAAAAGGGACAAGCTTTTGAGATTTATAACAACTTGGATAAAGTGCTAATGAATTAATTATACTGAGTGAAAAGAAAGCCAGTTCTCAATGGTGACTTACACAGGATTCCATTTATATAAATTTTGAACAGAAAATTGAGTGTGGTTATAGAGTGTGGTTATACCTTTGTGGTTGATGTATCTTTGTTGTGTCATTGTCAATATCTTGGTTGTTACATGGCAGGTGTGTAAGATGTTCCCATTGGGTAGAAGATAGGTAAAGTGAACAATGGGATCTCTCTGTATTGTTTGCCACAATAATGTATCAATCTCCCAAAACTTCAGGTTAATCTGTAGTTATTTCAAGCTCAAATGTTTAACTGAGAAAAAGAAAGGGAACAAGTTTGTGAAATATGGCAGGACATATTTTATAAAGAAATACAAAGTAACTATGTCTAAGAAGTTCATTTCAGAAAAACTGAAGATGGAAAAAATGTAAAATACCTAAAACAAATAAGCTAATGAGATCATTCATATCTACACATGGTCTTTGTATGATGTGAACATGAATAATTTTAGTCTAAGGAGAAGTCCAAGTGCAGAGACACATTTAATGTCTTCATTATTATTAACATAAAAGAAGTAGTACCTAGATGCCTACATACAAGGCTAAAATAAAAATAATTAAAGAAGTGTAAGGAAATACTTACGACTAACGAAGGAATAATGCAATCAATAAATCATAAAAAATAAATTGGCAACATGCACTGTCTGATGTGAAGTTTAAAAAAATGATAAGTTATTTATATATTATACAGAGTAAAATAAAAAAAAGAGAAGAAAAACTGGAGCATGTTCCAAAGTAAATTAATGTTCAATGTTCCGAATGAATTGTATTCATTTGCAACCTAAAAGCAAATATCACAAAAATTTTTAAAAATACAATATAGGTGAAAAATGATTTGTGAAAAGTAATCAAGTGTATGAGCAGCTCGGCTATGAGGTATAAAATATTGCCTATGTGGAATTGCAAGAAAGAGACAGAGGGCACAGTCATGAGAGCAGAATAAAAAGGAAAACCAAAGTGAAGAATGAATGAAAAATATCACAGTAGGTCAAAATATTATAAAACAAATGTGTTTCAGGCATAGAAAGGACCAGAGGGTCACCTGAAGAAGACTGCAGAGAAAAAATTATAAGAATAAATTATCGACCAATGAAATAGATATTGCTAAAATATTAAATTAATTCCTTGCTCCCTTGTCTCAGTTTTCACAAAGAAAATAAGAGACAAATGTTAGGAACAGACATTAATTTCCCTTGGGAGAGAAAAGAAATATTACAGGAAATTGTGATCATGCCAGAAAAGGTAATCAAAAATAATGGTTGAAACCCCACACACAAAGAATACAAAAAAGAAAAAAAAATCAACAGTCAATGGCCAGGTATGTCTCACTAGTTTTATTGGAGAAATACTGAAGGATTAAAAACAACAAAAGGAGAAACGAAGGATAAAATTCCTGTGCAGTCAGCCTTTTTCTGAAACATAATATTTAAAATTAAAAGGATAAGTGATCAGTATAAGGGATCCCTTTCACTTCTAAAACCTTCCATTATTCTCTAACATGAAATCAGTGACCTACATTTGTATTAGTATTTATTATACTACTTGCAAATACATACCCCTGATTTTGGCAGGGGAAGGCTGGACTGTGGGCATGATTAAACACACACACACACACACACACACACTCAAATATATGTTATTTTACTTATAAATAAGGAAATATATCCGTTCTAAAAGGAAAAGTGAAATAAATAGGGCTTTCTTTCAAAGTATATATAAAAAACAAAGTTAGTAAAAGTCAAACTGGTTTATTTATTGTTTTAAAACATACTTTTTGGGGCTAAGGATGTGGCTCAAGCAGTAGCACGCTCGCCTGGCATGCATGCGGCCTGCGTTCGATCCCCAGCACCACACACAAATAAAGATGTTGTATACGCTGAAAACTAAAAATAAATAAATAAATAAATATTAAAATTTAAAAAATAAAAAATAAAACATACTTTGATAAAATGAGAGAATACACTTTATTTCATTTAAGGTAAATATCTCAAATCCAGGAGTAATTTAAAAGCCAAGAGAAAATAGATTTGAAAGTGGAGATGGAGTATGAGAATGCATTATAACATTAGTGGTATATTTGTAAAGAAATGAAAACATTTCTATCACAACACTGCAATAAATATTTGTATTCAATTATATAAGAAATTTGCCTAGGCAATCCATTGGTATCTGGGTTCCACATGAGCTTAATATTATTTTATGTATTCATTAATTTACTCATTTAGTAAATAAATATATGGCTTAGCATGTATAATTGATGTGTCAGTCTAGTCTACTGAAGGGCAAATAAGTTACAATCCTAAGAATCTTGTTGTTGATGAGATATGTATTTACATAAGGACAAATTTGTTTTGGTTGATCTGACAGAATCCTTTGTGGGATTTATAAGACACAAATGGTGGCATTTTAGTTTCTAAATTTGTTTAGAGCAAGGATAGCAACAGAAACAGTGTCTTAAAGTAGCAACAATTGGGAAAGAAAGAGCTCACTCAGAAGATGGAGATAGAGCTGCTGGGTGATTTGTGAGGATATTTTAGTCACTATAATAAGCTTTGATAAAATGTGTGGAGGTGTCATCAGGGTGCCTTTTTAGAGCTAAAAGTAGATTAAATTAATCAAAATAACCAGGGAATTAGTGATCAGGTCAGGAGGCCAGGAAAAGAATGACATGGAAAATCTCAGAGACACTTTATTTTCTTTTATCTGTTCTTATTTTTTTTTAGAATTTGTTGTTAAGAATACTGAATATTTCATGATCATTTGCACCTTCATAAAAAATGTATCATACCATGGCATCTGGGAAGATTTATGTGGTAAAAACAAGGATTTCATGTGCTGAATTTATTTTACTAATAGTGGTTCTGGTTTCAGCAATGACCTAGTATACAATAATGTAACCATTTTACAGATAATTGTGTTGGGGATAAATACATAGAAAATCATTATTTTTTAAAACACCATTTTGAGGGAAAAGATAAAATAATGTGTTCAAGGTCAAATGCAAACACAGAAATTGAGAAATGATGAACCAGCTCTTAGAACATTTAAGATATAGAAAGTGGTTAGCAAAGTTCATCACCCTTTACAGCATTATCTTTTTCATGTAAATATTGATGATTATGCAAAAATGACCTACAAAGGACATTCAGAATACCTGGAAGTTAATGCAATTGGAATGAATCTGACACATTTACAAGAGAATAACAGACCATAAGACCTAAGTTACTAATGCTTATGTTTATACTATTAAATATCCTAAATATTCCAAAAGTATCTGAAAGAGATGATAACTTCATTTAAAGCTGATGAATATGGAAGAGGCATTAAAAATAATTTCTGCCCCAAAATGTTTTCATTCTTGGTTTGATTTCTTTACACTAAGCAAGTCTAAAAGTATAGCCCTAAATTTGTAAAGGATTTAATCTCAACCAAATTTTCTGTAGGTTCAATAAAACTATAGAAAATCTTTAATGCAATGTTATAAATCTAATCTAATATTCATCTTGAAAAGAAAATATGCTATAATGCAAAATAAACAAAATATATATGAAATAGTGAAATATATAAATATATTAAATGCATTATATCAAGTATATTGTAAATTTTTATATATGAACATGTAAGGGTCCGGCGAAGCGTCAGAGGAAGAGACCACCAAGAGACTGACTCATGCAATTGCAGAAGGGGATTTATTGGGGATCCATTCCAACGCGCTGGGGCTCCGTGCTCACTCAAGAAGGGAGACCAGCCCAGAGCCCACAGCAGGGGCTGAGCATTGCTTAAGTACACTTCTTGGGGAGGGCGGGGACTTTACATACATCACAGTCTCCTTTAACAAATCATCATACACCGTGGGAAAATCAAACAACAATTCCTAAACATGATTAGTTCATTCATTGGCGGGAACAGGTCGAGCTGGGGTGATTGGTTACTACTAAGCGGGGTACACATTCAAACTGATTGGTTTAGGCCCTGAGATGCCTACGTGCAAGATCGCACAGGGCCCTAGGCTATTAATCAACTAAATGGCCAGTAGAGCGTTGTCTTAACTGCCTCAGGAATTTCAGGTTCTGGGTGTAGCAGAGGAACTTAACAATACGTAGTCCTTCACTTTTTAACTCAGGCCTTGCAGCTTAGGAACTTTACAATGCCCGGTCTTTTACACTTTAACTTCAATTTCTTTTACCCTTACAAACATACTGTATTGATAATATTAATATAATTAATATAGCTATGAATATATTAATATGAACATATTTAATATAAGATTAAACAAAATTATTAAAATATAAAAATATATAAATGTATTTTACAAAATGAAAAGGCAGCATGGTAGGTTTCACATAGGAAAATAGAGAATAAACTATATAACAACTTTTATGCTGCTTCAGAGTGGTAATCCAGTGCTTACCTGGGCTATCCATTTCTATCTAACAAGTAGGCCAATGGCTTAAAACAATAATGTATTATGATATTCCTTAGTTCTGTGGTTTGACTGGGGTAACATGGGTAGCTCTCACTTAGGCTCCCTTTGTAATTGTACCTAGATGCTCACTGGAGTTACAGTAATCTGAAGACTCAACTACTTTATAAAACCAACATGGCTTACTCACATGGTTGATAGATAGTGATGACTATTGGCTTGACACTTAGATGGAGCTGTCAGCTGGAGCATCTTCATGTGATCTTGCTGTGTGCCTTAGGATTTTCATAGCATGGCAGCTGTATTTGGAAAGGAAATGTTTCAAGAACTAGCATTCTTAGACTCAGGCTAATGTTTCAAGGCATCTTATAATCCAGCTTCCAACGTCTTAAAATATCACTTGAACTCCATTTGACTAATTAAACCACCCTTAAAGATAGTCCAGTTTTAAAAAGAGTAAAATAAAAGTCCCTAGTGAAAAGTTTCAAGGAATTTTCAGTTTTCTTTCCCCCATGGGCAAAAGTTTATTTCCAATATCCTTGCATGCAAAATGAACTCACCTCCTCCTAGGACCCCTTAATATAACCATCTCAAATTCAAAGTACTAGTACCTGACATCTAAATCACATCTACATCTTGATTAGTCAGGAAGGCTGACTCTGTATACTGTCCTTGAGTATGGTTCCTTTCAGCCTATAATGCTTTGAAC
This sequence comes from Marmota monax, assembly GCF_021218885.2. Classification (NCBI taxonomy): domain Eukaryota; kingdom Metazoa; phylum Chordata; class Mammalia; order Rodentia; family Sciuridae; genus Marmota; species Marmota monax. The sequence continues at coordinate 666,470 of NW_026693836.1, forward strand.
TATAGAGACTTGTTAACCATCACTTATAAACGCAATGCACAGTGGTGAGGCCAGGGTTAGGGAAACCTTAATAAACACTGTCATTCAGAAAGGAGGAGAACATGGGGTAATCAAATTCTCAAGTTCCACTTGTCATCTGTTTAGTATCAAAGGAAATTTTTCACCCAGTTGTTGGTTTTACTCTTTTACTTTCTTTTTCCCTTGCATAGTCATCTTAGAGCCAAATGTTAAGATTCCATCTTAATAACCCTTCTTAGAGTAAGTACACTGCTTTCTTGTTGCTAACAAATAAAATGTAACATTGAGTAGTTTAAAGCAATAATGTTTTTTGTCTCTCAAAGTTTTATTGATTTTGTCCATTTGGAACAATAAAGTCGAGGTTTTCACATGTAGTTAAGCTTGAAGATTCATACATGGCTGTGCTTACATGTGCCTCGGTCTGGAATCCTCTGAAGACTCAGGGAACAGGAGGTCCTAAATATTTGAACTATAGAGCTCAGTTACCAACTCCTTATCCATCCAAGCCACAGTCACATATGAGTTTATGAGATTTATCTATATATCATTTGATGTGTGGCATAGTATATATTTAACATTAACTTTTTCTTAAATTTATTTAAGTCAGGCACAGTGGCCTGTACCTGAAATCCTAGCTACTCAGGAGTCTGGGACAGAAGGTCATGAGTTCAAGGTAGCATGAGCAACATAGTATGATAGCAGAAGTCCATTGCAAAAAAAAAAAAAAAGAAAAAGAAAAAGAAAAAGAAAGAAAAGGAAAGAAAAAGTAAATTTGGTTGGAAATATCTTTTACCTTATGATCTAATTCTTTATATGCCTGTCCCACTTCCTGTGCCAGATAGTGATGATAGTTCTTTCTATTCAAATTCTTGATATGCAAAATCTCATTTTCCAAAAGCTAGTAATATAATATGTTGCAATATTTCTATATCCCTTTTTACTTGAATGCTTACCACAGAAATTTATAGAGCAAATAAATTAAATAATATCATATATCTACACTGAATCCTGTAAAAATATATATTATGGATATGATTAGTAAGAACACACTTTTTAGTAAAATTGATAAAATGCCTGCAAAAGCAACTGACTAAATCATAACGAAAAGGAATATTCTGTAAATACAAGTAGCAATGGAATATATGTATTGAAGAATATAAAACAAATGGAGTTTTACTCAGTCTTGAAGAAGAATAAGATTATGCCATTTAGTGGTAAATGGATGGAACAGGAGAATATCATGAAACAAAGCCAGACTCAGAAAGTTAAGAGTCCCAGGTTTTCTCTCTTTTGTGGAGGGTATAACAAAATCAGGGGAAAAACATTTGGGGAGTGTCCCATGAAAACAGAGGAAAGACCAGTACAATACAAGAAGGGGATTGAGAGGGAGGGAGGAGAAATAGAAAAATAAAGAAACTGCAGAATGAAATTGACCAAATTATGTTACATACACATATAAATATATCACAGTGAATCCTACTGTTATGTATATCTCTAAAATATAAATTAAAAATAAATGAATTAATTGAAGATTAGTAGAGTAGATGAAGGGGAACAGGGTGATGGACAAGAAGAGGGAGAAAGGAAGCACTAGGGACTGAAATGGAGCAAATTATTCCATGCATGTGTGATTATGTCAAAATGAATCCAATGTTATGTATAACCATATTTTACTAATAAAAATATTAGACAAAAAGAAAAAAAATGAAGACATGAAACAAGAAATAGACAAATTCACAGATACATTTGGATGCTTCATCCTCTTTTCTTGTTAATTAACCAAACATGCCAACATATAATCAATAAGTAAATACAAGACCCAAGCACCACTAAAAAATGGACATTTATAAAAGACAAGAAAAACAATACACATTCTTTGGTAGGACAAGGACACATGGAAAACTCACCAAAATAGATCAGATTATGGGCTATGTACAAACCTAAAAATACTCAATATAATCAAAATCATAAAAACTATGATTCTGAAAAGCAGAGCATAGTGGCACACACCTATAATCCCAGCGGCTCAGGAGGCTGAGGTAGGTGGAGACCAAGTTCAAGGCAAGCCTCAGTAACTTAGTGAGGCCCTAAGCAACTAAGCAAGACCCTCTCTCTAAATAAAAAAAATATTTAAAAAACTAGGGATGTTGCTCAGTGGTTAAGCACCCCTGGGTTCAATCCCTTGTCTAAAAAAAAAAAAGAAAAGAAAAGAAAAGAAAAAAGAAATATATGAAGAAAATCTACAGATATTAGGGAATTTAAAATAAACACTAAATAACTCATAGCCAAAAAGAAGTATAAATTTAAAATATTCTGAATTAAATGTAATTGGAATCAGTATATAGCCTATCTATGGGATGCAATTAAAGCACTGCATATTGCTTAATTTCTTATGGTGAAACCTATAACATCATATATATGTTTTTCTTTGAAACAACCAATATTTTCTAATATATTACCTTAACTTAAGAAACCAGAAAAAGAGAAAAATTAAATGCAAGGTAAGGAAAATAAAGAAAATAGTAGAGTTTAATAAAATTAAAGGAGAAACACAATAAAAAACAATGGTGGGCTGGGGCTGTGGTTCAAGCGATAGCACACTCGCCTGGCATGTGTGGGACGCTGGGTTTGATCCTGAACACCACATAAAAATAAAAAAAAAATAAAGATATTGTGTCCACCTAAAACTAATATATATATATATATATATATATATATATATATATATATATATATCAATGGTCTTTTAAAAGGTCTTTCTAAAAGGTCAATATATTGCCAAGTCTAGCTACACTGCACAAGAGAGGAAGGGAGGGAGAAGGGGGTGGGGGAGAGAGAGAGAGAGAGAGAGAAAGAGAGAAAGAAATAGATGTAAATAACCAATAATCAGGAAAAATACTGGATGTTGTCAAAGATCTTATTGACATTAAAGTAGAATACGGAATACCATGAATAAATTTATATCCATAAATTCAACAACTGGGATGGAACAGATAAATTTTTAAATGATTTAAAACACTGAACCTCATTCAAGATGATATTTACAACTTACATATTTATGAATCTCCTAAGGAACTTGAAATCTTAATATTCTCCAATGTAAATAAACAAATAAGAAGCCCAAATGGCTTCTGCCCAAATTTACCAAGTATTTAAGTAAAAAATAATAGAAATATATGAAAAATTTCCAGAAAATGAAACAAGAAGTAACTCTTCCCAACTCATTAAACTATTGTTATTCTGATACAAAAGATACTACAGGACAAACATACTACAGGAAAAAAAAAATCCTGACCAAAATCATTCATTAGTATGATTTTGGTCAAAATTAGAAGACTCATCTGATTTAATTTCAAGTCTTACTATAAAAGTATGGAGCCATAGACACAAAAACCCTGCATAATATATTTTCATCTTGAAACTCCTAGTATATTAAAAGACTAACATATAACATGTAAGGGTCCGGCGAAGCGTCTGAGGAAGAGACCACCAAGAGACTGACTCATGCAATTGCAGAAGGGGATTTATTGGGGATCCATTCCAGCGCGCTGGGGCTCCGTGCTCACTCAAGAAGGGAGAGCAGCCCAGAGCCCCAGGCAGGGGTAGAGCAGTGCTTAAGTACACTTTTTGGGGAGGGCAGAGGCTTTGCATACATCAGGACAAATCATCATGAGGCACGGGAAAATCAAACAACAATTCTTAAACTTGATTAGTACATTCATTGGCGGGAACAGGTCGGGCGGGGGTGATTGGTCACTCCTAAGAGGGGTACACATTCAAACTGATTGGTTCGGGCCCTGTATGCCTACGTGACAAGCTGCACAGGGCCCTCGGCTATTAATCAACTAAATGGCCAGTAGGGCATTGTCTTAACTGCCTCAGGAATTTCAGGTTCTGGGTGTAGCAGAGGAACTTAACAATACCTGGTCCTTCACTTTTTAACTCAGGCCTTGCAGCTTAGAAACTTTACCCTTTCAACATGCAAGTGGAGAATGGGATATTTATCTAAGGAATCTAAGTTTGGTTAAACTTGAAAATCAGGAACTATGATTTATTGCCTCACAGAAAATAAAATGTGATTATCTATATATATATATTATCTCAAATAAGAATTTGATAAAATTTGACACCCACTTATGATAAATAAAGGCTAATAGCAAAGTAGTAATAGGAAAAAACTTTCTAATTCTGATAAAAACATCTCCAAAAAGTTCTTGGTAACACTATAGCTAATCATTAAATACTACAGTGCTTGCTTTCCTCCAAAGCTTGGGAACAAGGAGAGGATGTCCACTCTCATCATTGCTATTAAGTACCATGCTAAATATCTTAGTTAATTAAAAAAGACGATAAACAAATAAATTCAATATATTTGAAAGGAAGAAAATATAAGGTGGCTTGTCTACATAGGTTTTCCCAAAATTTCTATAAAATATGTTAACAAATATAAGAATGATTTTAGAAAGAATGCATGATACAAGGTTTACATGTAAAAACCAATATTTCTCTTTAGATCAATTAGCTATATAAAATAATTTAAATAGTGACACGTAGGATAGTATCAATTGGCAAATATTTAAATATACATTCTCAAAAATGTTTCTATGCTGCAAAGTATAAATAATAAAAATAGTATAAATAATAAAAAGTATAAATAATAAAAAGAGCCATGTACATATAGATAGATTCCTAGATCTACAGATTCAGCAGAATCTCTAATAAAATTTCAGCAGGTTTTATATAAAAATGGAATAAATTATTTAAAAATGTAATGGAAATGCAAAGAAATAATTTTAGCCAAGGTGATTTTGAGTAAGGTCAAAATTAGAAGACTCATCTGACTTAATTTCAAGACTTACTATAAAAGGATAGAGCCATAGATCATTATCAAAGAGTAGAAAATTCAGAAAAATTCCTAAATGAATATGGTCAAAAATTTTCAACAATATTGTCAAGTGAACTAATGAAAAAACGTAGGCTTCTCTGCAAGTGGTATTTGAAAAAAATCAAGCATCAATACACAAACAAACAACATAAATAGCCAAGATCTTACATAACAAAAATTAACCCCAAATAGATAAAACATCTAGAATATAACACAGCAAAAAATACTTTCTTTTGGTTAGTAAATGTTTTGTCTATGGGACACAGAATTTAATTTTCAAGGCCAGATTTAGCAACTTAGCACAATTATGTCTCAAGGGCTGGGAATGTCGTTCATAAATACATATAAGAATGATTTTAGGGGCTATAGCTCATTGATAGAGCACCTGCCTTGCACATGTGAAACACTGGGTTCAAAGATATTGAGTCCAACTACAACTAAAAAAAATATTAAAAAAATAATGATTTTAGAAAGATTGAACCAGTAAAGCAAGATTGCACTGGTAAAGTGCCTCTCGGTTCAATCCCCAGTACCAAAAAAGAAAATTATAATATTATTATCATTTTTAGTATCATTATTATTGATACTTGAGATGGAACTCAGGGATGCTTAACCACTGAGCAACATCCCCAGCCTCTTTTATTTCTTTTTTTTTTTTTTTTTTTCTTTTTAAATTTTTTATTGTGGGTTGTTCAAAACATTACAAATTTCTTGACATATCATATTCCACACTTTGATTCAAGTGGGTTATGAACTCCCACCTTCACCCCATACACAGATTGCAGAATCACATCAGTTACACATCCATTGATTTACAAATTGCCATACTAGTGTCTGTTGTGCTTCGCTGCCTTTCACATCCTCCCCCCTCCCCCCTCCCCACCTCTCCCCTCCCCTCCCCTCCTCTCTCTCTACCTCCTCCACTGTATAACCCTGAGGGTCTCCTTCCATTACCATGCAATTTCCCTTCTCTCTCCCTTTCCCTCCCACCTCTCATCCCTGTTAAATGTTAATCTTCTTCTCCTGCTCTTCGTCCCTACTCTGTTCTTAGTTACTCTCTTTATATCAAAGAAGACATTTGGCATTTGTTTTTTAGGGATTGGCTAGCTTCACTTAGCATAATCTGCTCTAATGCCATCCATTTCCCTGTAAATTCTATGATTTTGTCATTTTTTAATGCAGAGTAATACTCCATTGTGTATAAATGCCACATTTTTTTTATCCATTCGTCTATTGAAGGGCATCTAGGTTGGTTCCACAGTCTTGCTATTGTGAACTGTGCTGCTATGAACATCGATGTAGCAGTGTCCCTGTAGCATGCTCTTTTTAGGTCTTTAGGGAATAGACCAAGAAGGGGAATAGCTGGGTCAAATGGTGGCTCCATTCCCAGCTTTCCAAGAAATCTCCATACTGCTTTCCAAATTGGCTGCACCAATCTGCAGTCCCACCAGCAATGTACAAGTGTACCCTTTTCCCCACATCCTCGCCAGCACTTGTTGTTGTTTGACTTCCTAATGGCTGCCAATCTTACTGGAGTGAGATGGTATCTTAGGGTGGTTTTGATTTGCATTTCTCTGACAGCTAGAGATGGTGAGCATTTTTTCATGTACTTGTTGACAGGGTCTGTTTCAGTTGCTTAGGAACTAAGTTGCTGAGGCTGGCCGGCTTTGAACTTGCAATCTTCCTACCTCAGCCTCCTGAGTTGTTGGGATTAAAGGTGTGCACCACTGTGTCCTACAAGAAAATCATTTTAATTGGCAAAAATTCTATATTTTGTTGTGTATGTGATGTTTTCAAAACAAATATATTTTGGAATGACTGAATTGAATTCACATGTATTATCTCACATACTTATTTACTTGTGATGAGAATACTTAAAATCTACCCCTTTAGCAATTTTCAAGAATCTAATACCTTGTTATTAACCATAATCCCCATATTGTACAGTATCTCTTGGCCTCATTTCTTTTATCTAACTGAAATTTTGTATCTTTTGAAAAATATCTCCCTAACTCCCTGTTTCCACCACCCCTAGCCTTGACCATAGATAGACACTTCCCAATATGATGGTAGAATCATTAATTAACTGTAGTTCTGCAATAGCAAATGACCAGCACAAGAAATAACTCATTGATGAATACCCTAGACATCTCAAATCATGATATTATGAGGCTGTGAGATTATGTACATAGGTAAAATGTCACAGAAAAGGCCAAAAATTTGAATTTAAACATAGATAAAATTACTTAGAAATGATTGTTTGTTTGTTTGTTTTTCCTCCTGAGAAAATGCTATGAGGAAGAGTGACGATAGTACCCAACTTCAGAAGAAGTCTCTGGGGAAGCTGGTTGTGATGAAGGATAAAGTCTGAATTAGTGAGATCTCAAAAGTTACTCAAGGCAACTGCCTTTGTAATAGTTGGCCTTCATTATCCATGATTCTAGATCTGCAAATACAACCAAATGTGGATTGGAATATTATTTCTAAAAATCACACCTCTACTAAATATGTACAGAAAAAAAATTTTGGTCATTATTTCCTAAAAAATACTATGAATACAGTTATTTGAGTAGTATAAAACTATTCCATAGCATTTACTTTGTACTTTGTATTCTAAGTTATCTCAAGATGATTTAAACAATATAGGAGAATGTGTGTAGATTATATTAGTTCATCAGCACAAAAAATATTACCAGGTTGTGTGTGGTATCAGAGATTGAACCATGTCATCAGACATCCTAAGTGAGTACACTACACTGAGATACCTCCCCATTTTTTTTTTTTTTTTTTGAGAGAGGGCCTTGCTAAATTGCCCAGGCTGGCCTTGGGGTTGTAATCCTCTTGCCTTAGCTTCTGAGTAGCTGGAATTATAGACATGCTTCACCATACCTGGCTCAGATTTCCTAAGTAAATTATCTGTTTTTACACTTCCCCTCCATTAGATCCTAACCATTTGCTCTATATTTAGCTTTAAAAACAAATGAAATTATTGTTTAATAGCAATATGTAATTCCCTCCGGAATATCTTTAGCAAAACTCTGTAATACTAAGTTTCTCATGAGTGGATCTTCATTTTCTTAAGTGTGTTTCACACATTCAGCCCCCAGTTTGCTCTCCTCTATCATCCAAACTGCCCCGCACTCCCCTTGCCATATTGCCGTGTATGCCTGTGTATTCATGACTTGTCAATGGAACGTGAGACAGCACCCACTGGCTCTTCTTTCCAGAATGTGCATCCCTGTTTTTGCTTCGGACCTGTTTATTTCTTGAGGCATATTTGCGTTCTGAGTGAAAACTTCACACAACATAAGGGCTTGCACTGCTCTGTTTTTGTTACTCTAACCCTACTGTATCTTTTGTAGCATTTTGACAAATCTGATTGCTTTTGTTTCATCTTCTGCTTTCTTTTATATAACATTTATATTTGCTCAACTTAGGGAAGAAATCATGCTACAATAACCTTTTCAACACTACGGTCTAGCACAATGTATATGAAAATACCTGGTGCTAAATATATTTTTATTAAATGAATTAGACTGAACAAACAGATGTTATGAGCACCTGTAGTAAATGTTATCAATTATATAATACATATGATTATATTAATCACCAATATGCACTATTAAATTAGCAATATCTCTACAAGAGATATGGCACATCATTCACCTAAGGGTATTTTTTTCACAAGGTAAAAGTGCATGTTAGACCAGCTGTTCAGACTGTGTCCAATAATAAAATTGCTAATTTTCAGTTCTAGATTTCATTTTTCCTGAGAGCAGTCAGCAAATTCTTTGGTACTTAGCACAGTTCCTATTAATAGTTGAAGTCAGCTGAATATTTTTATAACTTAATTTAAATTAAATATAGATATAAGTGATGTTTTTTTTTTCTAAATGATAGTTGTAAAACTGTGTCAGCACTAAATTGAGTGAATTTCAAGTTCACCTTCTTATATGATAGATTCTGTCAGCTTCTCCAGCCCTGAGAATATTAGTATACCCTTTGATTTCTTTTCTTTCAGTTGAATACAGGTAACATTATATATGAGATCCAGTACTAACATATTAATGGTTGATTTATATGCATTATTTTTAATTGACTAAAATTAGCAAGAAAATGTTTTAATCTTGTATTTTAAGTAAAATTATGACAGAGCATAGAACCAGATACAGGGAAAACAGCACAACCAATTGGTAAGCTGGAATAAAAATTCTGAAATCACTCAATCAAAATATTGATAACTAAGCTGACTTTAGTAAAATAAACTTAGTAAAAATAAACATGTAATTTAAAATAGAAATTATTAAAGAATATTTGAACAGTGAAATAATTACTCATATAAACATACACACAACAAAGTTATTATTTTTTAACTACTGAGGAAACCAGTAAAATGTTACAACTGATAAATGCACATTTAGACAATTAGTAAAACTGAAAATGTACAAAATAAAAACAAAACATGGAAATCATAATATTCACTGGGACACAGTTTACATTTTATGAATAAAAATCATCTGCAGTATTATGTTTTCTGTAACTTACAGAGCTTTAATAGATCACAATGACAATACAAAGTGGTACTAACCTGGAAGAATATGCTAGACAGGACACACGTCCTTTTCTGTCATTGCAAAACTATTCACACATTTTCTTGACAAATATCTATAAAACCATTTAGACTAACTCTGCACTTTATCTTACATAAATTTATTTTATGGTTAAATAGTGTATGTATGTACCTGAAACCTCACGTCATTTCATGATCACATGCATATTGACAGAATTTCAGGGAGTGAGTAGAAGATTTCAAAACATTCCATCTAAAAGACAAATCTGAGAACCATTAGGAAGAGTTCCAAACTTTATGCCATAATTGACTTTAAAACTATTGGACAATTTTTGATTTGATGTGAAAATGTTACATGTAGACTTTTTAGCAATGTAAAATTAGTTCTTAAAATATTTCAAATCAGAAATCATATCTTAATCTTTACTCAGGAAAAAAATCAATTATTTTTTATATAATCCTGCAATCTCATATTTGAGATTTTGCCTTGTAAGTGGGCTTAATTTTTGCAATATGGGTTGACAGGTGGCTACCCCCATCTGTGCTTAAAAATGTTTTACTTGTCATGTTTCAAAATAGGACTGGAGAGGAAGTGATCAAGATAATGAATTGGTTATGAAAAAAGTTTCATATCTTAAATACAAACAGTTAACGTATTTACCTCTATCTCAAGGGAAAAATAATCATGCCTGCAATAGAAGGAAAATATACCATTTGCCAAGAAGAACTGAAGAGTACTGATATAATTGCCTGGGAAAGGGGCCACTGTGTTGGACAGCATAATTAAAAGAGCTGTGATGCTTGGGTAGAATCCAGCCCCAACATCCTAGCAGCTGCACATCTTCAAAAATCTGTTGCTGATTATTAGTCATGGAAAGCCAGGTATAATCATTGATGTTCATTATTATGAGTGCATGAATCAAAATTCTGACAGCTTTTTAATAATTTTATACAAAGTAGTATATAGCCTTCTAAAACCAGCCTTGATTTTCGTTAGTACTCAAAGAATCTCATAGCAATAAATTAAGGCTACCTTTACATGTGCTTTTTCTTCCTTTGGAAAGGTGCAACCATATATAACACACAGAGACCATTTCATTTTGAGTTTTAAACAGTTTTGAAATAATTTCCAGCATTTAGAAATAGAATATTATTATAGTTATTTTGAAAAAAAAATCCTATATTGGGCATAGTGTTGCAAGCCCATAATCCAAGTGACTCAGCATAAAGAGGCAGAAGGATCACAAGTTCAAGTTCAGCCTCAGAAACTTAGGGAGGCTCTATGCAACTTAGTGAGTCACTGTTTCAAAATTTAAAATATATATCTATTAAAGGGACTAGGGGTGTAGCTCAGTTTCAAAGTACACCTGGGTTTAATTCCCACTCCAACAACAACAACAACAATGCCTGGTTAGGCTGAATAAAAATTTTAAAAATATCTATTCATAGAGTTCAAACAATTTCGATAAATGAGGATGCAGTTGGGAGACAAGAGTGTCTATCAGATTGATTAGAGAGGAGAGTTTTAACTCCTTTCACATCCAAAGCTCACATGTATACTGCAGGCTGCATGGTACATTGTAGGTAGAGATGATACTGCTCAGAGTAATAAAGAGCCTGAGAGTTAGAGCACATGTGTCTGGAAATAACAGAGTAAATTATATAAGAATCCAGCCAAACTTACCTCTTTTGTAGCATGTATATTCGACATGGGAGATAAAAGAAAAGTGTGGTAGTTGAAAAAGGCATCTCATTAAGTTCTGCACGAAGTTCAAATGAATTCTTCTCTGCGACTACTGTTAGCAAGACAAAAGAATATTCCTGTTGCAAATCATGATTGGCCAAAGCAGAAGAGGTGGAAGAAACGTAAGAATATTTGGACAAGCATTAGATCACCTGAAAACTCTTTTCCAAATTGGAGGTGGCTAGGGTCATGTTCTAGCACGTGGGCAATAGAAAAGGACTGGTAACAGAACAAAGTTATTTCTTGAATTATTCTAAGGCAGTAATGCTGACAAGAGCTGCAGCATAAGCAATGAAGACCATCTTACTATTGTGTATCCCAGCAACTAAACCCATGAGTAGCCATTAACTCATGGCTACCCATCCTCATCTCCTCATAAAATAATAGAAATATTATTAGGCAGAGATTTGTCTTCAGTTTGCCAAACAATAGTGCTATAGAAGAAGAATGATCAAAACAAAATTGAAGACCTCTATAAAACATTCCTGGGGATGACTAGAAGTACTTGGGAGAAGATTAATTTCCAGGAATAAAGTTTCTTAATTGAGTGGTGAGGTCTTAAAACTATTAAGATTTATAAGCTAAAATTTAATGCAGCTTTATCTATAATTTGGTGAAGCTTAAGACATTCAGAATATGAATCTCCTTTTGAATATTTCAGAGAGAAACTACAATTAAGATTTCAGTGTAAACATTACTTGTGCTTGAATTCTAAGCCCCAGAAGAATAAACTGTTCATTTTCCTGAATGGATGGAGAACATGCAATAGAAAATGGCAGCTGTCCTATCTGTAATAAATACTAAATGCCCACTGAAAGCAATGCTACTATAAAATAGAATGCCATATATGGTAACACTTTTTTCAACATAACATACTAGGGAGTTACTTATAGTGTTTATCAAAGGATGGGCATTAAGGATTATTTGTTGTACAACTTAAATACTGGAGTTACCAGAAATTTACTTGCCATCCTGTTATGAAAATTTAGAAAACTGAAATGAAATATGGAAAATTTGTTTAAAAATATTGGTCAGCATGAATCAAAAGACTTGATTACTTGAAGAATAGAAAAAATATAAAATAGACAATATCAATAATCTCAATTTATGTCATGATTCATTTTTCTCACTTGTTCAAGAAGGACACAATCACCTTGCTGAGTTGGTAAAACAGATGGCTATTTGGAGAAGTTGACACTGCTGGAATTCAGAAGGCAGACTATAAAAAGAAAGATTTTAAGTAGACTAAATAAAGGATGTTAAAGTCTGTTGAATACTAAATTGTATTTGTGCAGGGTAAAGCATCAAGAAGTTGTGAAAAGAACTACATTGTAGCTGAACAATTCAAAGAGCCCACAAAGCACTGGGAATTGTTCAAATTTTAACAACTCAAAGGAAAGATACACACCTACATATTCAAAAAATTCAGGAGACATCTTGTAGCTGTAAGAACTTAATCAAAAGGCTAACTTTTATTTTGAATAAAGACTTTGTAGAAATGCTACATAACATCAGAAAATAGTAGGTAAAGGCCTCTAAAGCTAACTACAAGTAACACAATTAAACTAACTTTCTTTCTCTCTCTTTCTTTTTTTTTTTTTTTTTTTTTTTTGTATTTTGAGCCAGAGCCTTAGTAAGTTGCTGAAGTTGGCATTAAACTTGAGATCATCCTGCTTCAACCTCCTGAGTCATTGGGATTACAAGTGTGTGTCATGCCTGACTTCAACATATTTCAGACAGAAAAATTTAGACACTTCAAAGTGTTATTTAGTAACGTCTAACATTCAATCACAAAATTACTATGAATAGAAAAGGTAAGAAAATTTAAAGCATAAATTGGAGAAATTCTAATTAAAAGTCATCCAGAAATATCAGAACAATCAGAATTAGAGAAAGGATTTAAAAAAAAAACTTACTATAAATGCTATGATAGACTTAAAGGATAATGTAATCATAATGGTGAAATTGAAGATATAAAATATAAATAAATATAACTTCAAAAGATGAAAAATACAACAAAGTATAACAAAAATCCCTGAAAGAGCTTCAGTGATGACAAGATATTACAGAAAAGGAGTAACTTTGAAGATACAACAACAGATTAAAAACAAACAACAGCAACAACAACCACAAGCTGAATAAGGAGAAAAAGGAGGGAGAAGGGGGGGATTGAACACAAGAACAAAACATCATTTAATCATGTAACTCTGTAGGACGGTACACACATCTGTAGTTACATTTACAGAAAGAAAGAAGGAGGCTGACAAATATTTGAAGAAATAATAACTATTTTTTATCAAATTTGTCAAAATTACAAATTCATATCTAGGAGACTTCTGAAATTCTAGCTAGGGTAGACAGAAAGAAAATCCAAATTAAATATACCATAATAAAATTGTTGAAATTCAGTCATAAGAAAAAATTTTAAACGTGTCAGAGAAAATGTGCATATTTACCAACAAGTGTACAAAGATGAGAATGACCACAATTGTACAGTATTGCTAAACTGTAATATTCAGGAGACTTATCTTTCAGTTTTGACAGAACAATATTTACAACACACATGAGTCATCAGAATGTAACCCCATGGTAAATCAAGGAACATCTCTACAGAAGGTACATAAAATATGTATTGAAGTAATTACAATTTCCTTCCAAGAGTCCAGCAAAGAATTATAGCAACAAGAAGATAGTGTGTTCCTTCATCCCTTTATCATATGCACATAGGCTGAGGTCTGAGTAATATTTGTGAAATCCTTCTCTCCCAAGACAGGCATATTGCTTTCAAAGTGTCTCTAGAAAGGCAAACCTACTTAAAGAAAACTGTCAAGGGGAAAAACATACAATGCTCTCTCTCTCTCTCTCTCTCTCTCTCTCTCTCTCTCTCTCTGTATGTGTGGGTTTGTGTGTTTCCATTTCTCATCTTTTTTTTGTATCTTTATAGGATGCAAAATTGAATAATAAGAACCAAAGGAGTCAGAGTATTCATTCTTTGACAAGGTCATGTCCTTGGGTACACCATGGTTTTAATATGTCGAAAATGGGCTTAAGTGTGTGAAATTCTATATCCCAAAGTGAAATTTATAAATTTTAATAACTTAAAAATTTTCTTAAACTGAGGTTTTGTGAAAGTAATACACTTTTATGAAAATTATTTAGCCTTACTTTATAAAGAAAATACTGCCTAGAATTCTACATGGAGGGAATTCTTGCAATCTAGTAATCTGTCTGGATTTAATATCTATTCCAGAAGGAAGAATAAAGGTATTGCAAGAAGGAAAGCAATTAACATGGGAACTAAGGGCTTATTAATTCACTTGATGTTTAGGTAGGGATCAGATCAGGGGGCCATTTCTATTCTGATGTTCAAAAGGCTCAAACAGAACTACCATCCAGAGAAACCTGCTGGTTTTATTATATTCTAACATTTATACTGATAAAGCTGGGGTGAAAGCATTGCCCACAAAGTCAAGCTGCCTCTGTTGTCTCCAGGTATTTGTCTCTATAATCTTTCTTGCCAGAAGAATCAGCAATAGTGAGGCTGACCTCATTATCTCTTTCCATATTTCATCTAAGTGTTCTTAACTGGTGCTCTGATTTAATTTACATACAGAACTATAGCTCTGGAACAGTCTGGGAAGCTTTTTTTTTCCCCTCTATTTCTTTTTTTAATCTTTTAAATTAGAAAGGAAGTAGAATGCAGGAAACCGGTCAATCCACAGTTGTTTACCACATTTTGTATCCCGAATCCGTTAACTTGAAGAGTAATGTATAAAACAAACACAGCCAAAAAGGGTTTCTCACATCAGTGTTGCTAAATGAATTGTTCTGACTTAATTTATACTTCTACATATCCTCATATTCTTTTTATTACTCATAATTTGAATATGAGAAGCCATCTGCTAACTGCTTCTTGCTAAAGATTGTTATTACTAACCATTTGATACTCTTCATTTGATTTTAGGATTTTACTCAAAATTTGCTTTTAAATTTATTAATAAATTTGTGCATTAGGCTTTCTTTACCCTTCCTCTATTCTATCTTTATTTTTTTTTCTTATGTATAGATTTATCACTGTAATCCTGAACAGTAATTCTTCCTTTGGCTTCAATAATACTATTAAAAGTTGTTTTGGATGACTGAGTGGAAGACACAGAGAATGGGTCTCTTTGAAAAAATTGCCCCTGAAAACTTCCCAAAGTTACTCATGGGGATATTTCCTAATTTAATTTCCACCCAACTTAACCATAAAGTTTTTGCTATCCAGTTTTAGTTTCTGAAAATAAAAGCACATATTTTGTTTAAAAATATTTATTGTTAAACATATACCATATTTCAATACTGAAAACATTAAGGAGAATATTCAGATGAAATAAGCTATTACTAGGAAAAAAGACAGACATTTCTTTAATTGCAAAATTCTGAGAAAATCTGCTGAGAAGTATGTTTCTCAATGCAAGTATGAAAAGCACAGGATTCAGAGGTGAGTTCATAATAGGGCTTACTTGGTAGATGGCCTTCCTTTGGTTCCCACTAAAGATGGATAACACTCGACTCTCTGTTGAGGGAGATAATTATGACTTGCCATGGATAAGTCTCTGGAATAATTATGTCCATTCAATATTTCCGCATTTTTGGAGTACCCTTTCAAGTAGTAATTATAAAGATTAAAAATTGAATGAGGGCTAGGGCTGTAGCTCAGTGGCACAGCACTTGCCTAGCATTTGTGAGGCACTGGGTTCTATCCTTAGCACCAAATAAAAATAAATGAATTTTTTTAAAAAAGCATTCTGTCCATCTACAACTAAAAAAATTTAAAAAAAAATGAGAAATATATTTAGTAAGTAATATTGTTCAACATTTAATCACTTCTGAATATCCTTGATTCAAAAAACTAAGTTATCTAATCTACTTGCTTTTAGAAAACATTCTTTTCCATTTAGTTTTCTCCAAGATGTTTCTCCTTCACATTTCTTTCTAAATTTTGCACCAATGTAGAACAAAACTAAAGCAGGAATAACACCAACTACATATGAATGCAGCCTTAGTTTCTACTATATATTTTTTATGTAGGCCCACATCTAAGCCAACCATTGTGTAATGCGTTTGGGGCATGTAATCTTGTTCACTCTCCGCCTTTCATGCCACTATATCAACAAAGTTGTTGTATTTTAACATTTGCACATCATTGTTTTATGGAAATAGGCCTCAGAAAAAAATATTTTTCAATCAAACTACCTATACTAATTCTATATCTTATCCATTTTCACAGCTCCAAGGCTGAGTCAAGTGGGGAGATTCAGCTCATTTCAATTTTGCATCTCAGCAAAGATCCTGTAGAGGTAAGAGAGAGGGACACATGCACTCTCACTTTGGGAAGTTCTCAAGAATTCAGAGAAGTGAAAAAACTTTTGATATGGAATCATCTACATAGAAGAACCAGAAAGTGTTTAGGAAGCAAGATGTTTAAGAAGTGACTTATATAGAATTTGCTTTATAAATGAAGCAATTCAGAACACTTGTGTTTTGTTTATAATGATGGTAATAAAGGTGAGGAATTGTCATGTGGAAACCACTCATGAATTTACATTCTAGATCTAAAGCCCCCCAAATAAGGCAGTCTTAGGGAAATCAATCACTTTACATAATTATTATTTTCATATTTCCAGTTGTTTTACTAGTGCTACTTATTGCAAAAGAAAATGGCACAGAATGAAATCAAGAATCATGCATTTTGTTTTTTCATGTCCCTTAATCTAAGATGTCCTTCAGCCTTTTCTTGTCTTTCAAAACCTTAACATAATTTAAAAATAACTCTTCATACAAATATAGTTTTGATTTACATTAGTTTCAAAGACAGAACAGTTTTCTCATATATCCCTTATTTAGTTTCTGTATTAATAGTTCACCTTACTGTAATATATTTGTCACAGTTAGTTAACAAATGTTGACACATTTTTATTTTCTGAAACAGAATACATTACTCAGATTTTTTACATTTTATCTAATATTCTTTTTCTATCCCAGATACTCTCCATTACACTTAGTTATCATGCTTGCTTGGACTCCTCTATACTACTGCAGTTTCTCAGACTTTTCAGAATCATGAGGACCTTGATAGTTTTGAATAATACTGGCCAGGTATTTTGTAGTCTTCCAATTGTTTTTTTTATAATGTTTTCTGTGGTTTCCCTGATATTATGAAGTTTTGTATGTTTGTTTTTGCTTGAGGAAGAATACAGAAGTAAATTGCCACAATCAAAATAAAATATCAAATGTTCATATTACCAATATGAATTATCATTGTTGATATTAAACCTCATCACCTGGTTGAGTCTGTTTGCCAGGTATCTCCATTAAAAGGCTGCAAAGTTACCCCCTCCATACACACCAATTTTCCATATGGTATTCTTTGGAAAGAAGCCACTAAATATAACCCTATTTAAAATATCCACATTTATGTTTCACTTTTTTGAGTGCAGAAAGTTTACATAAATCATTTTAAGTTCTCTTGTAATGAAGATTTGTTATTCTTCTGCATTTACTTAGTCATTTATTTATAGCAGAATAGGGTCCTGATTATTTCTTTATACATTAGATTATTTTCCAGACACATTGCTTATTTTATTGCTCAAAATTTTCTACCCTTGATTAGACTTTGAGGTTGATTACTCTCTTTGTTATATGTCAATCATTGTGTGTATGGGTTTTGGTTTTATTTTTACTTTTTAGTACAATTTAATTTCTGGCACCAATGTCCATGCTCATATTTAATAGTCCTATCCCCACAACTAGAATCAACCATTTCTTCAAAAAGCCCTAGTTTATTCTGTAGGAGAATAGTGGGCCTTAATATTTCTGAAGAGTTAGCAATCTTATTTTGTAGAATATTCCTTTATTTGGATTTTTGTGTTTTTCAAAATTATGCTCATATTATGAAATTTGGGCAGGAATTCCAACCACAGAGATGATATTGTGATCTTTTAGGTCATCCTATCAGAAAGCATATATCATTTGTCCCATTACTGATCCTGCTCCCTTTATAATTTAGTTAAGTTTGTTTATGCCAAATTTCTCCAATGAGTCAATTCTGGGGAAGGCATTTGGAGATCATATAAATATCTTATTAACATTAAACTTTTATCTCCTAAAATTATAAAACATATCAATGATCCTTGCCTGAATCCATTACTACAATGTTCACCGACACATTTTGTTTTCATAATTTCATCATTTCTACTACATTTATTAGGTGACCAGTCAGCACTGAAAAGTTTTTAAAAAGTTATCTCAATTTATTAACTAATCAATCTATTCACATATGCCAGTATAGACTCATGATATTTTGTTCTAGTCAATCTGTTATAATCATTAATGTCATTGTTTATGTGTCTGTAAACATATTAGCTAATCAAAGTCCTTTCAGCCTGGATCCTGTATCCTCTTGATATTCCCTCTATCTTTTTGACTGCTTGATTTTTCTTTATGAGACATCAAGATGTTCCAAATTCATTTCGTATTTACATCACTCCTGTATTTATCCATTTCTTCAATGAATACTGGTTCATTTTAGTGGAACATTGTATAGAGAAAACAGTATCTGGACATCAGGATGCTCATTGATACTAGACAGTCATTATTTCTAGGCCCACTTGAGAAACATAAGTAAAATATCGATTAATCTGCTTAATCTGTTATTATTATTCATGTTGAAATCTAATCTAATCCCTAATATGGTAGTATCAGTAGGCAGAGTCATTGGGAGGCAATAGGTCAGAGTCTTTGTGAATGGCACTAGTGACCTCATAAAAGATGCTTCAGAGAACACAGGGAAGGGGCTATCCATAAACCAGAAAATAGACCTTTATCAGATACCCAATCTGGTGATGTCTTGATCATCAACTTTCCAGATTCTAGAGCATTTGTTTTAAAGTCATGCAGTCCATAATTTTTTATACCATCCCAGATGAACAGATGCAGAATCACATTTCTTTTGATAGTCAAATGCCAACTAGTCAAACAATAAATGTGAAGACTAATGGAGTTAGAAAATTCCTTTGGGAAATTTCCCAGTTATAAATCTATGTGTCACTTACTGAGAGGGATATATGCTGAGAAATGAGAAATGTGCCATGGGTGATTTTGTTGTTGAGCAAATATAGGGTATAAATATACAAACCTGGAAGCATAGGCCAATCACTTCTTCATATGGCCCCTTGATGAAGTCAAGTGACATGGTTAAAAAAAAAAAGATGTGGTAAACATGGTATCTGTGAGGCCATGGCCAGCAAAATATAGCACACTATTTCAGAGTAAAGTTTTTTTTTTTATGTATAAATTAAAAGAGTACAGTCTAAACTAATGATAAAATATAGTATAATATATACATAAATAAGAAACAACTACTGTTTGTATCAGGTGTTATGCATTGTACTTAATGTTATGTACCATACTTTATGACAGACAGTGAAGCAGTTTTATTTACAATAGTATTACCATGAATATTGAGTAATGCATTGCACTCCTAAGTTGTCAAAGACGCAATATTGCTAGATGTTAAGAATTTTTCTTCTCCACTGTACTCTTACAGGACCACCATTGTTTACTCAGTACATCCTTGACTGAAACATCCTTTTGTGGTTCATGACTATATTTGATTAAAATCAAGGAGCATCAGAGGATGCTAAAATTAAGTGGTAAATGTTTGATGACAAAAATTTGTAATATATACATATGCATAGTATCTGCAAGACTATTCAATATATGTACATATAAACTATACTTTATATTTTAAAGATATGCTTATTTATGTTAAAAACTGGGAGTTCATGTTGATGCCTCCAATTTCATCTCAGTATTACAAAATTTATTCTATCATTCCTCCCATATGTTTCACTTAGTCTCTTAACAGTCACAAATCTGATTCCTTCATCCAAATAAAATTGACTTATTTGCTGATTCTTGGAATACATATACGGTGTTTCTTATATTTTAACAATTTCACAAAATTGAGAAAAACAAACTTAATATCTAGAATTCAACATTTTTGACAATTCTTTTGCATTTAGCAGGATGTTTTCTAGCAAAAAAAAAATGACACATTCAATTTCTATGTAGTTCTTTTTCATTGATTATTATTATATTAGTGTTCATGTGAAATACACTTAGGAATTCGTTTCTGTTTATCTTCCACATTTTTCTTTCTTAACCTTATTGACCTTTATGCCTGTTTTGTGGAAAAAAAAAACTTTTAAATGGTGCTTATGCTTATCAAGTAATTTTACTTTCAAACACATTTTTTCCCTAGCTTTTAAATTGTTACTCAATCAAAGAATTTAAAGTAGGTATTAAGTTGACTATAGTTAGTTGATGGTGCCTAGATTTTTTCTTCAGAAAAGAAAAAAAAAAATGAAAACATAGAAAACACCTTAATAACAAGTTCAAGGCAAATATGGAATGAGAAGACATCACATATTTACTTACTATAATGACTAAGCTTTTACTCATTTCAAGGAGAGATGCAAGTACAAGGAACTTAAGCTCTTTACTTATATTTTTTTATGTTGTATACTTTTAACATTTACATCTCATTAAATATATAACAATGATATTTGTATCCCCAGAAAATGTGGAGAAATTCAATGCTTTTTGCATAATTTCAAGTTATGTGTAGAAGATGGTATAGACATTCAATGAAAAGAATCACCCTTGCTTTATTCAACACTTCCAATCACTGCTGACTACTAACAAAACTGTCTTCCATTAAAAAAAAAAGGAATATTTTATTGACCAAATTTCTTAAAGCTTGTGTTTGCTAATGTATTTGTGTTGTAGATCTGGAATCTTAGTCTCGGAATTTTATGTGATTATTTTCATTCTAAAGCTATAATTTTAAAAGAAAAAATAATCTGTCCTGACTTTCCACTGAAAAACTAATAAAAAAGGTTTGATCTAAATTGAAGCTTATAGACTTGAAGTTAGATAGAGCTAAAAGTTTAACAGAATTATGGAGAAACCTTCATTATCTTTCAGTGAAAATGCTTTAATTTTAGAGATATAGAAAACAAGGTGTGGAGAGTTTAAGTGGCTTACAGAATACCACATAGGTAAGGATAAACTTGTTGCTTAAACACTATTATACCAACATCCTATCTAGTCACAGCTTTATGCATTTATTGACATGTTGTTAGACATTTAAAGGAAATACCAGAAGAATTTATGTAGAGTCCATGTTTCTTGACACCTCAACAATGAAATGTGCCCACATACAATGAACCACTTTTTACTAGAGTTACCATAAATACAGAATAATAAAATAGAATACTTCAAGAAATATGTATCATGTTGCTATCTCAATTTCCTTTTGTACTGTACAAAACATAAGGAAAAACACCTAAACCTTCAACATCTAATTTTGAAGAAATCACTACAACAAACTGAGTTATATTTTTTATTTATAATTAACTAAACAACATACATTTCTACAAATGGAGGCAAGGATTAGGAAATATATTATCTTTCTTTGAAAATCTAACTTATCCTTAACTGATATTTAAATATTACCATATCTTTTCCTGACTCAATTTCTTCTATTGTAAAATGAAGTAATAATGTGCCCATCTAATAAAAAGTATTCTAAAGAATAAATGGAAATATTTTAACATATAGAAAGTACTAAGGATCCTGCCTGATTAGCAGTCATGGCACATGCATCCATATGCAGTTGCTTTCCTTACAATGAAATGAGCATTATTTCTATAGTTAGATATGCATTCAAGCTCCTGGTTGATTAATTGCAAATCACATGTGTTTAACTAGAGTCTTGTACCCCTCTGAGTGTACTTTTTCATCCTTGAAATAGTATAATGGACCCTAAGTCATGGGGTTGCTTTAATGATATTTTCTTAATGGTGAAGATTTCCACCTACTGCTTATTAAATCCTCTAAAATTATTACATTACCCTTAACCCATCGAACAGATATTTATATAGGAAGCCAGGATTTTAATATTCAGTCCTAAATATCCAGTTGTGAGTAAATTAACTCCTGAGGTCCTCTACAAAAAGGATGTACTGAGACATTCATAAAACGTTAGACTAGAGCAGAAATAGTCGATGATATGTGCATCTTTATAAAAAATGGAGAAAATGGTAACTTCTGAAATGAAAAGCTTATCAACATATCTTTGCTATTTAAAAAAAACTACACTATTTGTAGGAAATGTAATAAGACCTCCAAAGGTAAAACATGACATTGTCATTTTAAGTGAAACACTGAAGATGTTGGAAGATGCAAAAGAAAAAAAAATGTATGAAGAAATTATAGTTATTACTTCAAGGTTTCTGGAAATAAGATATGATATAAAAATATCCATTTCTTATTCTTAAAGTAACTTTCAAACTCAGCAGCTAATCAAATATCTCAACCTAAATCCATGTCCCCAAAATTTCTCCACAAACTCAGGACACATAGGTTTCTTCTTTTTCTTTTAGGCCAATCTGAATTGCACAGTTTTCCTAGTGGGGTTATTTGGCAAAAGCATGAATTTCCCCATGAATTCAATTACAGGCACCATTTCAGATTTGTGTCCAAAACACATTTAAAAATCTTTTTATTTCAACTATGTGAATACTTGTTTCATTTTTATCTTCTGTCTACAATACACACCCCAATCCTTTGTTTTGTTTTGTTTTGTATCTACAAGTTCAGCACAATGCTTAGTTTGAGTTAAAAGATATCTTTAACTATTCTCTCCCATTCTAAAAGATAATTTAGCTGTCATCCCCCTCACTTGTTGTTTTTCCAAACCTTAAAAGAAGAAATTAGGATATAAGGAATGACCAGCAATGAACAACTTTCCTTGAATATGTCCTAGGATAGAAAGAAGGGAGGGTATGTCTTCAATAAAATTTTAAAAACTTAATTTCCAAGAAATATTTAAACATTCATTGATTCAGTTAGTTTACTTGTGATTATCCCTATCTGTATCTCAGAACCCTGTGGAAGGATTAAATAGTTTATGAGAGGCTAGTTGTTCACGTATGATATTTTCATGTAAACATGAAGAAAATTAGAAATAGGAGAGCAATTTGATTTAATACACTTAATTTAACAAGATGGTCTGTGCCAGTGTTAAATAAACTGAACACTCAGCAAAGGCTAGGTATGCTCCCAGGTAAAGATGATTTCAGGTGAGAGTTGTCAAGAAAGCTAAAAAGGGCACGTAATTAACTCAACACTTTATGCTCAACCCTACTCAGATGATGTCGCTAAACAAATTCTTTTATATTTTGTGACATATTATTAAAATTTCTCCTATCATTATTCTCTACAGCATACACAAATTAAAAGTTTTGTTTAATAGTATGACTTATGATAATAATATATAGTAGACTAGTTCCACTCATTTTTTCATCATTTAAAAATTGTATATTGATGTGTAAATACTAACATCATAAAAGCCATTCTTCGAGTGTTTATTTCAAAACAGTGGCAAGGACAGAATTAACATTTTAGTCATAAAGCTCATGTGCCAGTGGGTGTGATATTTAGTAAGAAAGTAGAGAAGCACATGAAATTATGAACTTCCTGTGCAATGTTTCATGAATGAATAAACTGTTTAACAAGATGTGGAGGACTTCAGAGGGAGAATTACAGTAATATTAGTGGGTGAGGACACTCTTCTAAGGAAGTACATTTGACTGACCTCTGAGAAATGAGGATGGGAGGAGAATTTACAGGTAAAACAATGATGATCCTAAGTACTAGATTATGGAAAAAGGCTTAGTTCCCTGAGAAATGGGAAGGAAGCTGCTGTGACCAAAAAGCAATGCACCATTGGAAGATCATGAGATGGGTCTGGGGAAATGAAGAAAAATTGGATCACAGAGGGTTTGTAAGCCTTCAAAAAGTATTAGAAGTTACTTGGAGAATAATGTGAAGTGAATTTACAGGTATAATGCAAAGTAGAATTTGAGGCACAAATGAAATAGAGAAGTAATGTAGTGTGATTATTGCTTGTGAAGATTACTGGACTGCTGGGGAATGAGTCAAAGGATAGAGTGAGAATGGGAGACCATATAGGATACAAGTTATTGATGTGAACAGAAGTGAGATAATCATTACGAGGATGAGGCTGGGGCATTAGAGGTAGGGGGTCATGTTGGCTTAGAACTATCAGCACCCACTATGGCTAATCTCATCCAGGAAGAACAGTTGCTATATAAGGAGACAAGGCAGAATGGTCATTAGGGGACAATCACAATAGCACACGTAAAAATATTCTTCAAAAAATATTTAAGTTATTACAAAAGACAAAGCCTGACCATTGGTTGGATTTTGCATTCATATGCAAAAACAGAACTTTATGATGAAATTTATTAACTACAAAATTTGGCATACTTTATAAGGTAGAACACCTATCAACATCTTATCAAATATTAGTGCTCAAGAGATCATTACTATAGAGAACACATTGCAATAATGAAGTGCAGTTAATAGGTAGTTTGTATTTCCTTTCAAAAGATAAGGTTCTGTAAATACAATGTGGTATAATTTCCCAGTGTTTGACACAATGTCACTGTACATCTGAGCAGATGGGCAGGTAAGTGAGATTAAACATTTAATTAACAGCTGTGTGGATATTTTTTACACACCAAATAATTGTTTGTCAGTAATGCATTGGATATAGGATATATTTGTCACTTATTTTCTTCTCTTGATTTAAGTCTGCCACATATCTAGCATTGGTATGATTGTTGCTCTTAAGTTTTAAGGAGTTATTTGTTCCTGCAAATTCTGTACAGGTAGTACATTAGTAGATTCCTTCCTGATGACATGTCTTATCTGCATATTCAAAATTTCTTTGCCAATAGTGAAGACCAACCATCTGGATTAGAAGACACTGAATCCATATCTGTCCTTACATGCTGCTCTGCTCAGTGATATTGGACTATATATTTCCTGCCTTTGCTCTCAAGATCATATGAGTGACTACAAGAGAGAACAGAACAATTAAGAACCTTGCAGTACTGCTACTACAAAACCAACTCACTATTCTTGTTGCAAAATGAATTTGCCACCAAAGGATTCTTAAAAATAAAATAACATTTAATTTCCCTTACTTTCAAACCACTCTGCCAATATACTGAAGAAATTAAACCAAGCTTAATTTCTTCAAAATTAGTAATTAATATGGAATCAGTGTTTGATAATTTTTATTTACTTTTGACAAGTATTCAGAACTCTATAAGTTGAAGAACTCAATATGGTGAAGAGCAACTTTAAGACTTTGTGAATTCAGTGAACATATTCCTTAGAGGTAATTTGCAATTTCACCCGTGAGGATACAGAAGACCAGAGAAAGTGCTATACTTTATCTAGTCAGAGATAAGTTCTATTTAGCCCATAAAATGAATCACTTTCCTCCAGAGGGAGGCTGACACAACTTGACCTAGTACGATCTGAAATGTGCACAGGGTTAGTCCTCTAAGAGAAAATAATAAAAATCATCAGGATATTATTGAGTATGAAATATTAATACTTACCAGAGTGAGAATACATTTTAAAACTTTTAAAAGTTTGAAGACTGAAACTATCATACCAATTAAGAATCCCATGAAAGTAACAGAGTATTTTCGATAGTTATTTCACAACACACACCTTTAATTCTTACTTCCTACACTTTTCTGCTATTATTTCATCACTCATTCATATGACAAAGATTTTGTAGTTTTATAGAGTGAATTAAAAGATAATTCAATATTCCCCTAGAATTTTTGAACTAAGATTGATAATTCAATATTTCCTTAGATTTATTGATTTACAAATGTTTATATCCCACAACAGGAAAGAAATATTGTTTCTTTATTGGATCAAAAATATAAAAGGAGGTAGGCATTCTAGGACTGGCATAAATGCATACACATATACAGTGGACAGGTAATTTACATAGATTATTGCAACTTATCCTTGCCTACCATATATAAGGCCCTGAACTCAATCCCCAGATTCACTCAAGAAGTTTGTAAAAAATGTGGGGCTAAAAAAGATCAGATAATTTTTAAAAATTCATAAAAATACCATGTGTTGGGTTGATATTCAAGCATCCCAACTAAAAATCTCATTCTTATCCACCATAACATTTTGCTGCATCTTAATGTAAGATAATGGAAAGAAAGGGAAGTAGCTTTTCATATGGAAAGGAATAAAATGAAGCACTCAATTTGCATATATCAAAATTTCAGGCCTTTCTTTAGATCTCACAGCTTTTGGATGGCAAATACTTTCCTTCTCTTCACAGGCCAGGCATGTCTTCTTTAGTAGTCAAGACATGATGATGCCCAAATCATTCTGGTTATTCTAGATCCTTTATTCTCACATTCTGTTACTTGAATTTTTCCTGCAATGACTATTTATTTTTGACAGGAAGGGCAAGTATCTTCCCGTCCTCTCAGATGACCCAGATTCATATTGCTGGGGAATTTGGAGTTCCCCCATAGATACACTTGATGGAAATGTAGCTCATTTAAAATGCTTCTTTTATGTTTACTAATTGGCCATAGCCACAGTTGTGCTAAATAACAACTACAGAGCTGGAATACAAAAAACGAAAATCTGTTTTCTCTTGGTAAGATTGAAGTCCTTCTGTAAAGAGAAAAAAATCTAATAAACCCACAGAGGAGAAAAATAGTTTTAAAAGAAGTAAGTTCTAAAACTGTTTATGTACTTCTTATTTTCAGGGGAATATTTATATAAAATAATTATGAATATGTAATTGTCAAATCTTTTTCTTTACTTACATAATCTTTTTTTCTTAAAGTGCCATTAGGATTTGTGAAGAAAATCAACTCTGAAGTCTCCTTTTTCAAAATGCTTTAATTTTTGTATTTTCCTATATTTTAGTTGTGCTTATATTCTGACTTATCCTAGAATTTGCAATTTCTATTTTCTATGGCAATACCATTTAAAGCTAAAATTACCTCTAGGGAATATGTTCACTGAATTCACAAAGTCTTAAATATTATGTAAGTTATTTTTGTGAGTATTGAAATAACTAAACTTTTAAAAGTTGCTGAAATTTAGACTATGTATGACTTTAACAAGAGAAAAATGTTTCACCAAATGGTGTAGTTGTTATTTTAATTAATATAGTACACTGTGGGGCTAGGATGTGGCTCAGTGGTGGAGAGCTTGTCTGGAATGTGTGATATCTTGGGTTCAATCCCTAGTGTGTGTGTATATATACACACACTATATATCGTGACGATATACACATATATATATATACACATATATATATATGTGTATATATATGTGTGTATATATATATATATATATATATATATAAAATCTCCTTTCTCTCTCTCTCTCTCTCTCTCTCTCTCTCTCTCTCTCTCTCTCTCACACACACACACGTGCATTGTAAAAAAATAAAACTTTGATATAAAAAAATGCTACAAAATTTTGTGTGAGTTGGTGGAAGAAGAAATGATTTGTTATTAGATGTTTTATTTCATGGGAAATGCACAACCATAGAACTTTTTTTTTAAGCAAGTAAATTATACTGTCAAATATATTATTTAGAAATACAACTGGTAAGAGCCTGCAGTGCAATATGAGAACTGGAAAAGAGAGTTGGGAAATGAATTAGTTGTTCAGGTGTGATGTATGATGATTACAAGCTCAACCAGATAAAATGCAATATTTGCATTTTCCTCCATAGAAAACCTCTGGCTTATTCAAAAGAACAATGTTCTGGAGAAGATGGAGGAAGGGATCTAGGCATTGTATCCAGATTTCCTCATAGCACAGAAAGGAGGTAGTGAAGAAAATGCAGAATTGAGAGGTAGTTGACAAATAAATGCTGTAAGACTCAATGTTGCAAGGTTTATGAACTGGACAGACTTAGAGATAGGTTACTGGAGTAAATAGTAAGTGCAGAGTTCCCTAATCCCTAACTCAAACCAGAGTAGAGGAAGGGGGACAGGAGTGGGGGAGCGGGGAGACACTCTGGAAAAACTCTTAAGCTCACCTACTTATAAATATTTGAAAAGGCAGACAAACTTTAAAGTATTATTGGAACATCAGGGTCCTTACAACAGAGCACATAGCTTAAAACAAATTGTGAAAAGAAAAGTGAGTAGGGAGAGGGTTAGGAATCCATCTGGTGTAGCCTTCATCCGGCTGGTCATTCTCTTAAAACACCATGACATCTTCCCACACCCAGACATCTGCAAATTAAACCAGACGAAAGTCTGATGCAGTGGAGCTTCCTAAGAATCTGGCCAGAAATAACGTTTAGAGGGACGATTACTAGCTAGTTGAAAATCACTGAAAGCCCCTCTGGCTCCAGCTCTCCATGAAAAAGGGGAGTGGTGTGGTATGGACTTGTGTCAGAAAGTGTATCTAATACACCTTCTCAGCCTCAGTGACCCAGCCAAAAGAGGAAAGTTTTGCACAGCATCTGCTGAACAGAGCAGACATTTTGTCCTAGAGCAAAAGAAAGCAAAGTCACCAGGACCATACCAGTCAGAACCACTGCTATTAAGAGGAGGCTCCTTAGGAAAACTAAGAACTGTCCCTAGGATCATGAAGCTGTACTGAAGGGAAGTTTCCTGAATATCCAGTGACACCGAGATCCAGTTCCTGGATGGGGGCAGCTGCAGATAGAAGGTCATTGGGATAAATTGCCTGAATACCCCAGCACACTCAAGCAGAAGTAACCTGCAAACACAGCCAGAGGGAGCTCATTTAAGCTGGAAAATTAGCAAAGCCAAGGTGATGGGAAGTGACTGCTCCCAGCCTTAACTGATGCCTAGCCTGACCTGTGATCACAACTGGTGAGTGAAAGGACATTGTTTGGATGCTGGTGGGAACTTGCTTCAGAAATAGTCAACAGTGGAAATCAACACCCAGTAATCAACCTGAGTCAGTGGAAACTAGAACCCAGG
The DNA here is from genome assembly GCF_021218885.2 of Marmota monax. Taxonomy (NCBI): domain Eukaryota; kingdom Metazoa; phylum Chordata; class Mammalia; order Rodentia; family Sciuridae; genus Marmota; species Marmota monax. Next base: position 695,638 of record NW_026693836.1, read on the forward strand.
TGAACCCCCTGCATTCCTTCACTACAATTCCCCAGATAATGGTGTTGACTGGGGAATACTTCACTACAGAACAAATACGGGGAAACTACAGACTTCCTGTGATCACAGAAAGCCACTAGGATCTTCACGAAGAGAAATAACAACTTGTAGAGGAGAGCAGGTACACAATGACTCGTGGCAATCCCAGTGACACTCCAGAGCATGCATCCTGAACTCTTGAACACAATAGAAACAACCAAGACAAACATTGCATCCTCTGAGCAGTCAATTGTGGGCCCATGAACTGACAAATCAGAACTGAATAGTGAGATATCCATAGTAACTAGGGTTTTGGCTCCTGTGCTGCAACTATGAAGGACCACCACCACCAACAACAACAACAAAAAGTGATAGACATCTGCTAAACCTGCAAACTCCAATAAAAAAATCCAAATCAAGGTTGAACGAGGATTTTCTTCACATTGACATGATTTGCTATAAATAATTCTAAAGTCAACTTTGATCAGATAAATAACCCTTTAACTTTAAAAAAATGGTAATTTCCCTAATAGCCAACATTATGTAATCTGCCATTACATCAAATACCCATTTATATCTTTTTTTTTTACCTTGGTGTGAATTATTCTTTTTTCCTCCCTCTTTCTTTACTTTCTTTCTGTCTCTATTTACCCTCTCCTTTTTGCCCAATATTTCTTCTTCCCCACTTTTAGCCGTCATTGAGGTTAAACTAATTTTACTAAATTTATTAATTAAGTTTTGATCTATTCCAGAACCTTATTGCACATTTACAGCAGCAACAAGTTTTTGTTTCCCACAGGTTGAACAGTATGAGGTGAGGCTCCAAAGTGATTATAGTAAGTAGGATACAGCTACATCTCTTTGTTGATATTGGGATCACCAAAGGTCACACATAAACTTAAAATATCAATATCTGAATATTTACTCTGCACAGGCTCTTAATATAAAGAAGATCACAAAATAGTCTCTTGCTTAAAAGAAGAAGTGAGAACTATCCCAGTGGTTGGGTACACGTAGGAAAAATAAGAAGCAAAGGAAAAAAAAAAAAAAACATTCCAAAGAGCCAATGATGCTTCAACAGTGGACTTCATGGACAACACAGTGGGAGAAATGTCAGAGAAAGAATGTATTAAGTTCATAGTTAAAATGTTCTTCAAGCTAAAAGAAGACATAAGCCATAAAATAGTAGAGAAAATACAAGAAATGAAAGACCAATTCAATAAAGATATATTCTGAAAAATAAACAAGTGGAAAATTTCAATGGAAAGTTTCTCCAGTAAATTAAAATCACATGATTATCTCAATAGTTGAAAAAAAAAATTGACAAACAACAGCAGCCATTCATATTTAAAACACTAGAAATACTCAGGATTGAAGAAACATACCTTTTCAAGAGCCATCCATGGGCTGTGTGTGGACTACATTGTACATCACAGCCTAATGAATAGGAGAATCTGGTGTATGGGAACTTCTAGTGGACACTTCTTCTGGTTGACTGCACAGACACATTGTGAGCCCTATTCAAGTTCTGCCAGGTCCCATACAACACCAGAGATGGGTGACCTGTTGGAGCTGCACAGCTCCTCTGAAATGGGTGTGGCCTCTCAAGATGCTAATCAATCTGATGACTGCAAGACATCCCAAAGCAAGATTTCACCCCTGAAACCATATCCTTGCTTTTGATGTATATCCTTAAATAAACCATAGGAGCCATTGTCTAATTGTCTAGCTCCAGCTCCTGTGTGGACTGGATCTATCAGGGGCTCCACCTTTTTGAAACTGTCTTTTTAACTGTGTCTTTTGTTCTTTACTAATTATTCTAGACTTTAATTTCTTAGGTGGCTTACACCATCCTTGGCAGGAACAAGAACTCCTTAACAAAGGATTGGCTGCCTTCCCATAATACCTCAATATTGTAAAGGTTATATATGACAAACCCAAGGCCAAAATTATTCTGAATGAAGAAAAACTGAAAGCATTTCCTATAAAAACAGGAACAAGGCAAGGATACACATTTTCACTGATAATATTCAACATAGTCCATGAAACTCTAGCCAGAGCAATCAGGCAAGAGAAGGAAATTAGAGTATAAATAAGAAAAGTAGAGCTCAAATTGTCCTTTTGTTGACAACATGATCCTATATTTAGAAGACCCAAAAAACTCCATCAGAAGGGTTCTGGAACTCATCAATGAATTTAGAAATGTAGCAGGATACAAGATCAACTCTCATAAATAATTCATATTCTTATATCCAACAATGAATTTTCTGAAAAAATAAATTAGGAAATAAATTAGGAAAACATTTCATTTACAGTAACCTCAAAAAGAACAAACAAACAAAAAACCACCAACAACCAACCAAAAGAACTTTGGAATCAACGTAACAAAAGAAGTAAAGGACCTCTACAATGAAAACTAGAGAACACAAAAAGACAGATATTGAAGAAGACCTCAGAAAATGGAAAAACCTCCTATGTTCTTGGATAGGCAGAATTAATATTGTCAAAATGGCCATACTACCAAAAGCATTATACAGGTTCAATGCAACTCTGATCAAAATTTCAGTGACATTCTTCACAGAACTAGAAAAAGTAGTTCTAAAATTCGTGTGGAAAATTAAGAGATGTAGAGTAAACAAAGTAATCTTTGGTGAGAAAAGCAAAGCTGGAGTCATTACCTTACCAGACCTCAAATAAAACTACAGAGATATAGCAACAAAACACTATGGTACTAGCACCCAAACAGACATGAAGGCCAATGGAATAGAATAGGAAAAAAATAGTGACAAACTCACATCAAGATAGTTATCTGATACTAGACTTTTAAGAAACTGGTGCTAGGATAATTGGAAATATAGTTTTAGAAAAAAATGAAATTTAGCTCTCTCTCATCCTTCACAAAAGTCAACTCAATGTGAATCAAAGACCTAAGAATTAGACCGTAATGGGGAGAAGGAAGATGGCGGCGAATAGAGTGCATCACTCCCATGTTCCACGTCACTGTGCAGGTGAATAACGAGTTAGAACGGCCAAAAGCTATCTTGTTAGGAATTTCCAGCAAAATTGGGGTGCACTGAAACCTAGAGGAAGGATTTCCATCACCCGAGGATCGGTTACTGGGGCTCAACCGCGAGTGAACCGTGTGCCCAGAGATTCAGGCTGTTTGATTGGCGGCCTGCCCCACTGCTAGAGACTGTGGCGCACTGGGAAAAGGCGTGCCAGCAATGCAGAGGATCGGTGCTGCAGATTCTGTGGGATCCCACCGGCTGTGCCCTCACTATGCTCTGGGCTGAGTTCTGGGTTTGAGATGGGGGAAGGAAGCGGTCCAGCTCTGTCCTCCACACGGAATCGGTCTATAGTCCGAGTAAGCCCTTAACTACCCCCAAGTACTCCTGTCTATTCTCTTGTTAATATCCGCCTGCATTTGAGCAACCCCCCCCAAAGAAGCTAACATATACTAAGCTCCATACCATCAAATCGTCCGACCTCAAAATAAATTCCTAAGTTCAAACCTCAATTCTCTATATGCCATCAAAATCTATAGGCCTTTAAGGAAACTAATGAATTTACCTTAAATCACAATTAAATCAAACATCTCTAAACATTGTCTACCAACAAAAAGGAGAGATATTGGAACTATAAAAACCAAAACAAATTTAAAGGAGAAAACAGAAACACAGCAGTCAAATAAAGTTGGAAAGTAACGTGAGCACCATGAAAAAACAAGGGAAAAAAGATTACAAACAATGCAGGACAACTCAAATTCAAAGGAGAACCTAGAGGCATCAGAAAAATGGACAGAGAAAGAACTCAAGGCATACCTAACTCAGATGGAACGGAATCTTAGAGAAGACATTAGACAGCAAGTCCAAACAATGAAATATATACTTTGAAAATGAATTACATAAGCAAATTCAAATGGCAAAGAATGAGCTCTACCAGGAGATAGAGATTTCAAAAAAAAAAAAAATCAAACAGTAATCCTAGAAATGCAGGAAACCATAAACCAAATTAAAAACTCAAACGAGAATATTACAAATAGACTAGATCAAATAGAAGTCAGAACATCAGATAATGAAGACAAAGTTTATCAACTTGAAAAGAATATAGTCAACACAGAAAGGATCCTAAAAAATCACAAGCAATCCTTCCAAGAGATATGGGATGTCATAAAAAAAAACAAACTTGAGAGTCATTGGGATAGAAGAAGGTGTAGAGGTTCAAACCAAAGGAATGAACAATGTATTGAATGAAATAATCTTAGAAAACTTCCCAGATATGAAAGATGGAATGGATTGCCAAATCCTGGAAGCCTACAGGACCCCAAACATACAAAAACCGTAATAGACCAACTCCAAGACACATAATTATGAAGACATCCAACATACAGAACAAGGATAGAATATTAAAAGCTACATGAGAAAGGAGGCAGATTACATTCAGGGGTAAACCAATTAGGTTAACAGCTAATTTTTCATCACAGACGTTGAAAGCAAGAAGAATCTGGAACAACGTATTTCAAATGCTGAAAAATAATGGATTCCAACCAAGAATACTGTATCGAGCAAAATTAAGCTTCAGATTTGACAATGAAATTAAAATATTTCATGATAAACAAAAGTTAAAAGAATTCACATCCAGAAAACCAGCCCTGCAAGGCATTTTGAGCAGAACACTACAAGAAGAGGAATTGAAAAACAGCACCCAAAACTAACAGTGGGAGATAACTTAGTAAAGGGAAGAAAAAAATAACCAAAAAGGAAAAACTAGCCATATTAAAATAAATGAATAAATAAGCATGACTGGAAGTACAAACCATATATCAGTAGTAACCTTAAACATTAATGGCTTAAATTCACCAATCAAGAGACATAGGCTAGTAACCTGGATTAAAAAAAACAAATCCAACAATATGCTGCCTTCAGGAGACTCATATGATAGGAAAAGACATACACAGGCTGAAGGTGAAAGGTTGGGAAAAATCATACCACTCACATGGTCCTCGGAAGCAAGCAGGAGTGGCCATACTCATATCGAATAAAATCAACTTCAAACCTAAGTTAATCAAAAGGGATAAAGAAGGACACTATATACTATTAAAAGGAGCCCTCCACCAACAAGACATAACAATTATCAATATGTATGCACCAAACAATGGTGCTGCAACGTTCATAAAACAAACTCTCCTCAAGTTCAAGAGTCAAATAGACCACAACACAATAATTATGGGTGACTTCAACACACTGCTCTCTCCATTGGACAGATCCTCCAGACAAAAGCTGAATAAAGAACTATAGAACTCAATAACACAATCAATAACCTAGACTTAACCAACATATATAGAATTTATCAACCATCATCAAGTGGATACACGTTCTTCTCAGCAGCACATGGATCCTTCTCAAAGATCGACCATATATAATGCCATAGGGCAACTCTTAGTAAATATAAAGGTGTGGAGATAATACCATGCATCTTATCTGATCATAACGGAATGAAACTGGAAATCAATGATAAAAGAAGGAAGGAAAAATCCTGCATCACCTGGAAAATGAACAATATGTTACTAAATGACCAATGGGTTACAGAAGACATAAAGGAGGAAATCAAAAAACTCTTAGAGATAAATGAAAATATAGACACAACATATTGGAACCTATGGGACACAATGAAAGCAGTTTTAAGAGGGAAATTCATTGTCTGGAGTTCATTCCTCAAAAAAAAAAAAAACAAAAAAAACAACAAATAAATGAACTCACACTTCATCTCAAAACCCTAGAAGAGGAAGAGCAAAACAACAGCACAGGCAGTAGTAGGCAAGAAATAATTAAAATCAGAGCAGAAATCAACAAAATTGAAACAAAAAAAAAAAACATTGAAAAAATTGATAAAACTAAAAGTTGGTACTTCAAAAAAATAAATAAGATTGACAGACCCTTAGCCATGCTAACGAAGAGAAGAAGAGAGAGAACTCAAATTACTAACATACGGGATGAAAAAGGCAATATCACAACGGACACTACAGAAATACAGAAGAAAATTAGGAATTATTTTGAAACCCTATATTCCAATAAAATATAAGATAGTGAAGATATCGATAAATTTCTTAAGTCATATGATTTGCCCAGATTAAGTCAGGAAGATACACACAATTTAAACAGACCAATAACCAAGGAGGAAATAGAAGAAGCCATCAAAAGACTACCAACTAAGAAAAGCCCTGGACTGGGTGGATATACAGCGGAGTTTTACAAAACCTTCAAAGAAGAATAAATACCAATACTTTTCAAGTTATTTCAAGAAATAGAAAAAGAAGGAGCTCTTCCAAATTCATTCTATGAGGCCAACATCACCCTGATCCTGAAACCAGACAAAGACACTTCAAAGAAAGAAAACTACAAACCAATATCTCTAATGAACTTAGATGCAAAAATCCTCAATAAAATCCTGGCAAATCGAATACAAAAGCATGTCAAAAAAAATGTGCACCATGATCAAGTAGGATTCATCCCTGGGATGCAAGGCTGGTTCAATATACGGAAATCAATAAATGTTATTCACCACATCAATAGACTTAAAGATAAGAAGCACATGATCATCTTGATAGATGCAGAAAAAGCATTTGACAAAGTACAGCATCCCTTTATGTTCAAAACAGAAAAACTAGGGATAACAGGAACTTACCTCAACATTGTAAAAGCTATATATGCTAAGCCTCAGGCTAGCATCATCCTGACTGGAGAAAAACTGAAGGCATTCCCTCTAAAAACTGGAACAAGACAGGGATGCCCTCTCTCACCACTTCAATTCAATTTAGTTCTTGAAATACTAGCCAGAGCAATTAGACAGACAAAAGAAATTAAAGGCATAAAAATAGGAAAAGAAGAACTTAAATTATCACTATTTGCAGGTGACATGATTCTATACCTAGCAGACCCAAAAGGGTCTACAAAGAAACTATTAGAGCTAATAAATGAATTCAGCAAAGTGGCAGTATATAAAATCAACACGCATAAATCTAAGTCATTCCTGTATATCAGTGACAAATCTTCTGAAATGGAAATGAGGACAACCACCCCATTCACAATATCCTCAAAAAAAATAAATAAATAAAACACTTGGGAATCAACCTAACAAAAGAGGTGAAAGATTTATATAATGAAAACTACAGAACCCTAAAGAGAGAAATAGAAGAAGACCTTAGAAGATGGAAAAATATACCCTGTTCATGGATAGGAAGAACTAACATCATCAAAATGGCGATATTACCCAAAGTTTTCTATAGGTTTAATGCAATGACAATCAAAATCCCAAAGGCATTTCTTGTAGAAATAGATAAAGCAATGATGAATTTCATACGGAAAAATAAAAGACCCAGAATAGCAAAAGCAACTCTAAGCAGGAAGTGTGAATCAGGCGGCATAGTGATTCCAGATTTCAAACTGCACTACAGAGCAATAGTAAGAAAAACAGCATGGTACTGGTACCAAAACAGGCGGGTGGACCAATGGTACAGAATAGAGGACACAGAGACTAATCCACAAAATTACAACTTTCTTATATTTGATAAAGGGGCTAAAAGCATGCAATGGAGGAAGGATAGTATCTTCAACAAATGGTGCTTGGAAAACTCGAAATCCATATGGAACAAGATGAAACTGAATCCCTTTCTCTCACCATGCACAAAAGTTAACTCAAAATGGATCAAAGAGCTTGATATCAAATCAGAGACTCTGCACCTGATAGAAGAAAAAGTTGGCTCCGATCTGCATATTGTGGGGTCAGGCTCCAAATTCCTTTATAGGACGCCCATAGCACAAGAGTAATAACAAGAATCAACAAATGGGACTTACTCAAACTAAAAAGTTTATTCTCAGCAGGAGAAACAATAAGAGAGGTAAATAGGGAGCCTACATCATGGGAACAAATTTTTACTCCTCACACTTCAGATAGAGCCCTAATATCCAGAGTATACAAAGAACTCAAAAAATTAAACAATAAGATAACAAATAACCCAATCAACACATGGGACAAAGACCTGAACAGACACTACTCAGCGGAGGACATACAATCAATCAACAAGTACATGAAAAAATGCTCACCATCTCTAGCAGTCAGAGAAATGCAAATCAAAACCACCCTAAGATACCATCTTACTCCAGTAATATTGCCGCCAGTATGAAGTCAAACAACAACAAGTGCTGGCGAGGATGTGGGGAAAAGGGTACACTTGTACATTGCTGATGGGACTGCAAATTGGTGCAGCCAATTTGGAAAGCAGTATGGAGATTCCTGGGAAAGCTGGGAATGGAACCACCATTTGACCCAGCTATTGCCCTTCTCGGACTATTCCCTGAAGACCTTAAAAGCGCGTACTACAGGGATACTGCCACATTGATGTTCATAGCAGCACAATTCACAATAGCTAGACTGTGGAACCAACCCAGATGCCCTTCAATAGATGAATGGATAAAAAAATATGGCATTTATACACAATGGAGTATTACACAGCACTAAAAAATGACAAAATCATGGAATTTGCCGGGAAATGGATGGCATTAGAGCAGATTATGCTAAGTGAAACTCTTCAATCCCTAAAAAACAAATGCCAAATGTCTTCTTTGATATAATGAGAGCAACTAAGAACAGAGCAGCGAGGAAGAGCAGGAGGAAAAGATTAACATTCAACAGAGACATGAGGTGGGAGGGAAAGCAAGAGAAAAGGGAAATTGCATGGAAATGGAAGGAGACCCTCATTGTTATATAAAATTACATATAAGAGGTTGTGAGTGGAAAGGGAAAAAATAAAAAAAAACAAGGGAGAGAATTAAATTACAGCAGATGGGATATAGAGAGAGGATGGGAGGGGAGTTGAGGGGGGATAGTAGAGGATAGGAAAGGTAGCAAAATACAACAGTTACTAATATTGCATTATGTTAATATGTGGATGTGTGACCGATATGATTCTGCAATCTGTATACGGGGTAAAAATGGGAGTTCATAACCCACTTGAATCTAAAGTATGAAATATTAAAATGTCAAGAGCTTTGTAATATTTTGAACAACCAATAAAAAAAACAATAATGAATTGTATATTTCTAAATTGCTAAAATGCTCTAGTTAAATATTTTCACTGTGAAGAAATGATAAGTATGTGAGGTACTGTACATGTTAATTAGTTATGCTAATCATTCCACAAGTACACATGTGTCAACATATCACCTTTTATAACATAAATATGTACAGTTATTGTGTGAATTTAAAATAAAATGCAATTTTTTAAAAAAAAATTAAAAAAAGAATCAGACCATAAGCCCTGTAACACTCCAACATGTTGTCATAGGAACTGAACTCCTGAATGAGATTCAAATGTGCAAGAAATGAAAGATCAATAAATAGGATAGTATCAATTTTTTTAAAAAAGTTTCTTCACAGCAAAGGAAAAAGAATGTGAAGAGAGAACCTACAGAATAGAAGAAAATCTTGGCCACCTGCTCCCTAGATAAGACAATAATATCCAGAATATACAAAGTACCTAAAAATCATAACTCCAATAGGAAAATAACCCAAATCAACAAATGGGCAAAAAAAAAAAAAAAAAAAAGCCAAAAACCCTAAACAGACACTTCTCAAAAGAAGGAATACAAACATTCAACAAATATATGAAAAGTTGTTTTACATCTCTAGCAATTAAGAAAATGTAAATTAAAACTAAATGATATTTCATCTCATTCCTTTCAGAATGGCTCTTGTTAAGAATACAAATGACAATAGATGTTGGTAGGAAAGTGAGAAAAAGGGTACACTCATACATTGTTGGTGGGACTGAAAATTAGTAAAACCATTCTGGAAAGCACTATGGAGATACTCTAAAAACTTATGAATGGAAGCACTATATGACCAAGCAATCCACTCCTTAGTATATATTTAAAATGAGCATACTATAGTGATGCACACACATCAATATATATATCAGCATGATTCACAATAGCTAATGTGATTTTATACACACATACACACACACAGACACACACTCATACATACATATACACACACAATGGAGTATTACACAGCCATAAAGAAAACTAAATTATGATATTTTCCAGTAAATGAATGGAATTTGGAGACTACCATGTTAAGTGAAATTAATTTGTCCCTAAAAGTCAAAGGTCAAGTGTTTTCTCTAATATGTGGAAGCTAATCCAAAATAAGAAGGGGGGTAAAAATAAACCATATGAACAAAAGATAGAAAGGAAAAAATGGAGGCAAGGTAATTTAATCAAAAGAGAGGAGTGATCTGAATCTGTAGAATTGCTGCCATGGATGTTTCAAGCACTGGTTTTTTGAAGTGGACCTGAAGATCATGGTTTTCCATTAAGAATTTAGAGGCCTATATAGTTCTGACTATAATTTTCTTTTACAATTAAGGCCAGAAAAACATTCCTTTTTCAAGTCAAATCCCCTTTGAATATGTCATTTTATTCACTTTTCATGACTTTGTAGAATTTTTTTTTACATTTCTCAGGGATATTTTGCAATTTTAATAGATTTTATTGATTTATAGGGAGTTTAGTAGACATGTGAAGCCATTAGGATTTAGTTGGCTGGAAATACTCCAACAAATGTTCCTTTTTCATTATTAAGATGAGAGTGCAGCCAAACATATCTCTTGTTTGCTGCTTAACTGCTGGAACCATGTGCATATTATGTGTTCTCCATGTCGCACAAAGAAAAAAAAATGACTCCCTTAGTAAGTTTCTATAATGTAAATAATGTGGCTTTTGTTATCTAATGTAACTGTGTTGGCAATCTAACTCTGTTTCTCACATACCTTCCCATTCACATGGATTTTCTGAGCCTTACTCCTCAGGACTGTAAAACAGAAACAATCACACTTTTCTCATAAGTAAGATCATATCATGGTAAAACAGAAATAAATATATGGACTGTCCTCTTAAATTTATGTATGGTGAAACCAAGGGTTTTCAAGGGAGAAAAATAGCCCAAGATTATTTGTTAGGCCAAAACTGAGTGTAAGAACCTAATTTTTATATCATTCTTTACAGGATCTCACACTCCGTTTTACATTTTTAGATTTGTTTTAAACTCTGAAAATAGCCAACACTGAATTTTAACCATACTTCACACATTGTTGTTATTTTTAAGTTGGAAAACTTCTTACAATCTCAAAAATGACATCAGTAAAGTGAAGTCAAATCATAGTTCAGTACTGTAGGAATAAGAATGAAAATTGTGTACATATAAAGGGTCTAGAACATTGTTGGTGCATAATAATAACAACAACAACAAATTTCTTCAATTTCTGTGGAATTCTTTGAAAATATTTGCAAAGTATTTTTTCATCATTCTGTTTCTGGATATTTCTTTTAATCGTGTTGTGATCAATATCATGTGATGATATAGCCAGACTGATCTTCTCTACTGCATCCTATCGTCAAAGCCCCCACGTATTTTCTAAGTGACTGAGTTCTGTCACACCTTAAGACTAGTCTTCATACTTATTTGTACCTCAAGACATCCTCCTCACTCCTCTTCCAGACAACCCATGTGATAGTTACTTTACAATTAAGTCAAAAGCAACCTTCTTAAAGCTAGCACACAAAAATATGACCTCTCTTTGTTGAGTAGAGAAAAGACCTCTCTTTGGAGAGCAAAGAGGGGCTGAGTCACATCTCTTTGCACGTTTCAAAAACACTGGACAGGTATAAGTTTCAAGAGATTCAAAAGTATTCCTCCTGGAAGTCTTCTTCCAGGTAAAAGTTGTGCTTTTCTAACCTCCCTTTAGTTTTCTCATCTGTCCCCAGCATCTAAGGACAACTGACATTGGAATCAGGTTGATGTTTCAACAAAACAGACACATCTGTGTGAGATTTTCACTTTGGGCTGCCTTTCTTATTTAAATTCCAAGTGCCAGAGTTGGAGTCTCAAATATAATCCACTGTTGGAGTTTCTTTTGTTTAAGAATGGTCTTTATTTAAAAGAACAAAGATCTTTCTTTTTTCTTATTTTAAAAGACTAAAATCTCAAACACACACATTAGTATCTTTCACAAGCAGAAAATGTTTGTGTTTGAAGTATCAATTTTAAGAAAATGGTCTTCACATCTTGTTCAATTCAAATTGTCAATGAAATAATTTTTACCCCCAGGAACATTTAAAAAAACAGACTATGGCTCTGAATACATCAAAAATAAATATCAATCCAGCTGAATATTGATGTTTGTAGAGATGATATAAAATGACTTATGAAATATTAATTTAAACATTCAACAGTCAATAATATTTTAATATTCTATCAAGTAAAATAATCAAAAGAGAAATCAAGAAACTAATCTCACTTTAAAGAATGGAGATATTAATAGGAAAATGTTTAATCCAAGAGGGTAAAGCTCTGTACAGTGAAAACTAAAATATTGGTGGAAAAAAGACACAAATAAATAAAATGATATCCTAATTCACAGACTAAAAGAATGAATGTGCTTAAAGTATTTATACAACCTAAAAAACATCTGCAGACTTAATGCAATCACTATTAAATTTAAAAAGGAAATTTTCACAGAAGCAGGAAAAAAATGAACCTAAAATTCACATGTAGTCTTCAAATATCTAAAACAGCCAAAACAATCTTGAGAAAAAGAAGAAAGCTGAAGACATCACAGTATTTGATTTCAAAAGATGTTATGAAGCTTGTGTCATCAAAAGAGCACAATATTGACATTAAAACAAACCACTGAAACTGATTAAAGAGGCCAGAAACAAAACTTCACATTTATGGTCAGTAGATAGTCAACAGGTTGCCAAGAACAAACATTGGGGAACAGATGGTTTCTTCAGTTAATGGTGCTGGGAAACTAGATTCTCAGGTGTAGAATAATGAAATTAGACTCTTATATCATGCTGTGTACAAAAATCTAATCAAAAGGGTTAAGCTAATTAAATGTGATACCTGCAAGTATGAAAGTGCTAGAAGACAAAAAAAAAAAAAAAAGAAGAAACTTTCTTAATATTGGTATTGGTGAAGATTTGTTTGATATGATCCCCAAAGCCCAAACAATAGGAAAAAACTGACAAACAGATTTACATCAAACTGAAAAACTTTTTGTACCACAGAGGAAATACTCAACAGATTAAATATGCAACCTATGGAATGGGATAGAATATTTGCAAACCATGTCTGATTAGTGGTTAATATCCAAAACATACAATGATTATAAAGCAAAATCCTTGTTAATAACAAGAAAATAAGTAACTCAATTAAAAGATAGGCAAAGGGTTTAAATAGAACTTTCAACATATTACAAGTAAATGGTCAATATGTATAATATTACATTATCTAATGTAACTGGGTTGGAAACCTAACTCTGTTTTTCACATATTTGTTCAATATCATAAAGTGCTCAATACCACAAATCATTAGTGAAATAAAATAAAATCATAATGAAATATTATCTCATACTTATTAAAATGGCTATTATCAAAAGGTGAAGAAGAACAAGTACAGTTGTCTGAACTTGAAAATCTCTGAAAAAAAAGAAAGAAAAAGAAAGGAACCCTTGTACACTCTGGATAGGGATGTAAATTAGCAGAGTCTTAATGTGTAAAGTAGTTATTCAAAATTTAAAACCAGAACTACCATATGATTCAGCACCTCTACTTCTTAGCATTGAAATCCATGCAACTGAAATAGTGATATTCCTGTATTCACTGTAGCATTATTCAATATGCACAAGATATTTAATCAATCTAAGTGTGCATCGGTGGATGGAAGAATGGATAAGTGTATGTACACAATGGAATACTATTCAGCCCCCAAAGAGGAAAGGTTATTTGCAACAACATTTGGAAACTAGAGGACATTTCTTTAAATGAAATCATCCAAGAACAAAATGACAAACACTACATAATCTCACTTTCATGTGTAATCTTAAAGAATCACACTCATGGAAGCAGGGCAAAATAGAGGTTGTCAGAGGTGGGGAGTGGTGAAATGTTTGTCAAAGGGCACACAGTTGCAGTTAGGTGAAAAGATCTTAGGGAATATTGCACAGCATGCTGACTGTCATTAATAATAAGTACTGTATACTTGAAATTGCTAGTAGATGTAAATGTTTACACCAAACACAAAAATTTTAAATGTTAGGTGATGAATACATCTAATTAGCTTAATTTAACCATTCCACAATGTAAACATTTGTCAAAATATCATGATATATGTCATTTTATTTGTCAATTAAAAATAAAAAAGAAAAGGAAACAATAAATAAAATAAATAGTAGCCTACTTGGTTCAGTTAAAAAAAAAGAAAGTAAATGTAAGAAGACCTAAAATAAAAAATTTGGGGCTGGGGATGTGGCTCAAGCGGTAGCGTGCTGGCCTGGCATGCGTGCGGCCCGAGTTCGATCCTCAGCACCACATACAAAGATGTGTGTCCGCAGAAAACTAAAAAAATAAATATTAAAAATTCTCTCTCTCTCTCTCTCTCTCTCTCTCTCTCTCTCTGTCTCTCTCTCTCTCTCTTTAAAAAAAAAAAAGAAAGAAATGTAAGATGAAATTAGTGGGAAAGTTTAACTCTAAAGGCTCCCATTCTTCATGAAACATTTTATTGTAACATTTTAAAAACCATTTTACAGTTACTGTAGGCAAAGTATAATTACAACAGTAATTCATAGGAGAAAACAAAGCACTGAGGACAATTGTCAAAACTGGTAAGTCTGAAGTTTGGATTTAACAGCCCCGAAGCATAATAAGTAAAGACATGAGTATGCTCATAATGAGAATCTAATAAATCTTCTCATGATAGATTGGTGCTACAAAAGGCTAAATTCCTAGGAGAAGTTGAAACAGAGAGAACAAAAGATTTGTTTTGATATCTATTTGATAGATTGATATTCAGATCTAATTCTTCCTCTTGTGCAGTTTCATTCTGTGTACAATTATGCTTTGTTTGTTATTATTTTCATATCACATGCTTGTCATTCCTGAATCTACATGGTAGCAGCATCTTTCATCATTTGAAAATTCTGAGTCCTTACTGTTTCAATATAGGAAGAGTTCCTTGGGATTACAACTGATCCGTAACAGTGAATTTGCTCATTCTAATAGTTAAGCAAAAACCTATAAAACTCTAACAAAGTATCTTAGCAAACTATGAAGAGAAGAATTGTGTTTAGTGTGATTAAGGCTATCTATCAATTTAATTCTAAACATAATATTTATTAAATAAATAGGAAAGCTCTTCATTTATGATCAGAAGCAGTATATTAAATGCTCAATATCAACTATTTAAACATTGTTTTAGATGTCATAATTTGTGTAATAATGTAATTAAAAATGGTATAAATTAATTGTTTTCAAGAGGTATAATTTTGTATAGTTAATACAAAAGACAAAATACAAAGATATTAGAATTAATAGAAATGTTTGGTAGGGTGACATTTTCTAAAAATCAATATTTATTAACTATTTGTATTTCCATAGGCCAATAACAAAAATAAGATAATATTTAAAACAAAATGTTTATAAATTTACCATTGTTTATAAATTTAACAAAATATGAAACATCAGTTACCCATGAATGAATCCAGAAATTGATTTACAAAATCTCTTAGAGATAAAACTAAAACAAGCAAACAAAACAAGCTTTATTCAGAGACAATAAAGAATTTCCAAATAAATATAAAGGGATCTGTTGTAACAGATTGAAAAACTCAATGGAAACAGCTCTAGTATACCATAGGTTTTGAAATGTTATTTATCCAATGCGATTTTTATATTAGAGAAAATTTGCCCACAGGTTAATTTTGGGTTGGCTTGCATGCATTTTCAAAAGTAAGATGTAATAACTGAATGCAAAAATAGTCCATTGAACTGAGACAAAAAAGGAATACAGAAAAATCACAAACACATCTCAAACATTTACCAGTGACCTCAATTTGTCACACTCATCTAATCTGGTTTTACAACTTTCTGTCAACTACTCTACTATTACTTTATTTTTTTTAATTTGTATTATTAGTCGTTCAAAACATTACATAGCTCTTGACATATCATATTTCATACATTTGATTCAAGTGGGTTATGAACTCCCATTTTTACCCCGTATACAGATTGCAGAATCACATCAGTTACACATACTTTAAAGGAACACACAAGCTACCAGTATTTGGATGTCTACTAACACAAGCAAACTGCAGGAGTTTGTCAAGGTATTATGTCATTTTTTATCACAGTATATATAGAGTTTTTAACCACTTACCATGTGTAAATTTGAGCTACCATTTTTATTAGTTTTCTATATTCTTATGTATTACAATGATGTTTTTGAATGTTTTCCTCCTAATCCCAGTTTTCTCATTGACCCTTGTTTTTTACTGAGTAATTTTATAAAGAACAGAGATTTGGGTGTACAAACATGTTGTCTGATTGCTTAATTGAATGTAATAGAAATATATTCTCAACATTTTTTTCTGTACATAATTCAATTTTGTTTTGTAGGTGGGCAGAGATTGAACTCAGGTACTTAATCACTTAACCACATCTCCAGCTCTTTTTTATTATTTATTTTGAGGCAGGGTCTCAAAATAAATTGCTCAGGACATCAATAAGTCCCTGAAATTTGCTTTGATCTTGTAGTCCTCCTGCTCAGCCTCCTGAGCTGCTGGGACGTCCACCACTTGCCCAGCACATAATGCAATTTAAATTAAAATTTTAGCAGACTTTGCATTTGTGTGCATGTGTGTGCACAGTAATTGTATAAATTGGTAGGATGATGGGAAATTAGGTATCCACTGGGGATAAAAACAAAATTTTACTTCTATCTCACATTGTAATCAATCACTGAGTAATTAAAATTTAAAAAAAAAGTGTTAAAGGCAAATATTTGACAAATTTATGCTTGTTAGTAAAATATTTTTATATATTTAGATAAGGAATATTATATTTAAAAATACAGAAAACACTAATCCTATTGAAAATAGTACATGCATCTACACTTAGGAACTTCTATTAATAAAAAAATACTATGGAGATATATTAAACTGTCATATATGGGGAGGTATAATTTGGAATACATTTAATTGATAAACATTTATTCTAGCATAAATGAAATTGCATAAATCAATTAGATAGACCCAGACAATCTATAAGAAAAAAATATAAAAAACATGGGATTCAGCTTTCCTAGTAATCAGAGAAATACCTGTTAAAACAGCAATGAAATGTCATCACACAAATAATATGTTGACAAAATAAAAAATTACGCTAGTTCCAATTATTGGTGTTTATTTTAAATGTAGATCACCCTTGACTTACTATAGCTCAATTTATGCTTCTCAGATTTACAATGGTGAGAAAGTAACATGCATTCAGTTTGATACAATACTTCAAGTTTTGCATTTTGATCTTTTCCCATGCCAGCAAGATACAGTATGGCACACTGTCTCAATACTGCATAGTAATAGTATTATGGTTTAGATATTAGGTGCCCCCCAAAAGCTTATGTGTGAGACAATACAAGAAAGTTTAGAGATGAAATCATCAGGTTATAAAAGGTTTAACCTAATCACTAAATTAATGTTCTAACAGGAATGAACTGAGTACTAACTGAAGGCAAGTAGGGTGTGACTGGAGAAGGTAGATCACTGGGGGTGTCTCTGTGGGACATATATTTTGTCCCTGGCATATGAAGTCTCTTGATCTTTGCCTCATGGTGTGATAACTCAGCTGCTTTTCTCCACCACTCCTTTCCTCCATGATGTTCTGCCTCATCAAGAGACTTTACAAATGGAACTGGCCTACTCTAGACTGAAATTTCTGAAACTCTGAGCCTCCAAATAAACTTTTCCTCCCTAATATTGTTCTTGTCAGCCTTCTTGGTCACAGCAGCAAAAAAAAAAAAAAAAAAGTGATTAAAACAAGCAGTGAGCCACAGATCCTAGTCAGTTACACAATTAAGAGGCTAAATAACTGCTACTGTACAGTGTTCTATAAATTTAGAAGTTCCAGAAGATCAGTAAAGGAAGGGGAGGCAGGAGGGAAGAGGGTGAGAAAAGGGAAAGTACTGGGAATTGAGAATGAGCAAACTATGTTACGTGCATTTATAAGTATGTAAAAATGAACCCTATATTTATGTGTGACTATAACCCACTAAGAAAAATGTTAAAAAGTTTGATAGGTCATATATGTTAAATGCATTTTTAATTATGACATTTTTTTTTACTTATGTTGGATTCATTGGAACATAATCCCATTGTAAATTTAGGAGTATCTCTGATAGGATATTCCTGGTTAAAAACTGAATTATTATGTACTTTTATGTATAGCTTGTTTATCTATATCTAGTAAATAAGAAGATGGTGACATAACACAAAATTTCAACTTCCAATAATTATTGAATATTAGATATATAAATGATACCAAAGTTTAAAGTCAGATTTGGTTAATGTGGGGTTAGACATCATTTTATTTTCATATTTAAATAGATATATCTTATTTAGATATTTGTATATGAGTTATATTTTATAACTGAAATGTTTTATTATTTAAAATATGTAAAATATTTATGATACATTTAATTATTTCATAATTTTAGGGAAAACAATAAGTTCTGACAAAAGATAATGCAAAGTCTGACTTTATTGTTAAACTTTATGCAAATAAATTTGAACACCTTGTTTAAAATGATAATTTAGTTTGAAAAATAAGATCTGCCAAAACCGTTTCCAGAAATTAAAAATCCATACAACTTGCCAAGGGTAATTAAAGAAACAAAGTTTTTAAAAGAAAATGCCAGACTCTGTTAAGGAAGGAATTATATTCAGCATTTCAAGGAAAGAAAATTATAAAGCCTCTTAATATGTTTCAAATTGTATAAATAAATTTTTCACTATTTAATTAAATCTACTGAATCTTAAAAACATAACACAGAACAATGAAAATCAAATCTGAGTCAAATTCTAACTACAAACATTAGTAAACAAGCAAAAGCAAATTATAAGAATACAAAATTATTGCTAAGTGATATTTGCTTAAGAAACGGACTTGTTTTATCAAAAAAAAATCTAATGATATTACCTTTCCTAAAGTAAATCAGAGGAGAATTTAAAACAATCAGCCCCATTAATAACCTTATCAAAAGTTAGTTGCTAAAATAAAATTGCCATTGTAAGGCTGACCCAAGAAGTAGGTAAGTATTACATTTTATTAAAAATGTTGACTTTAATCCAGAGTTAACTATATGCTTAGGGAATATTCATCCAAAAAGTTAACATTATTGTTGGTGAAAGGGATGAACACACATAAAGTATTTTTAAGTGATGTTTAGAATTACTAGCCAATACAGTTAGTAAAGTTAAAAACAAAAAGAGGAATGTAGATAAAGAAGAAGGAAACACAAGACAGGTATTTGTCTATTGGCAAAGTATGTGATTAAACACATAAGATAATATATTCTGTACCCAGAATATACCAAGAGTAACCCCTAAAAGATGTTATTTATATTAAGAGAATTAATGCAAAGATATTAGTAGACTTCAGAATACAGAACACAGCCAGCTAGCAATTATGAACTAATAAAAAATTCCATATAAGTTTAATTTATAAGTCTACTTGGCTCAATACAGATATAATCAGTGATATTTGGGGACTTAGATTAATTGCTTCTACAGTTCATGAGGCAGTATTAATGTGTATTAAAAGCCATAATAATTCTGAAAGGGAACAGTAATGAGAGTGAAATATATATATATATATATATATATATATATATATATATATATATATGATAAATACTCTAGTATTATCATAAAATAGTTAAAATAGTTATATTGGCCCAAGTGTAAAGGAAATTACAGAGATAAGCTAACACATATCACAAAATCAGTTTATGTCATAGATAACATAACAGGTAATTTGGTAAAATCTTTATGTTATCAATGATACTATCCATAATAATAATAGAAAAATCATGACAGTATAACTTAAATATGACATACTTAAGTCCCTAATGTGTTAAGAAGCCCAAAGCAATGCAATGATTCATAGAGTTTATAATAAAGAAATAGTATAATATAAAGCAAGTTAAAATTAAAATAGAAACAAAAAGAGAAAAGATGTTCAACTCATTACATAGAGAGGAAGAAATATATATTTATTAATAAAATATTCACAAAAATGCAATAACTCAATCAAAAATAGGAAAATTGCATAAACAATTGTGATTAGGAGAAAAAGAAATATAAATAATCCTTAGCAAAGATGTTCAAATTTTCTTATAATATATTTTAATTTAAAATGTCAAGATATTTTATTTTTTAATTTAGTAATGTCCAAACATTTAAAAAATATTTTGGGGGTGTAAAAAAATAGGTACTCTTGTGTTTCTCATGATAATGTAAACTGGTACATCTATAAAGAGAAATTTGACAGGATTGATAAATTGCAAATGCATTCACCCTTCAAACTGCCAATTCCAATTATAGAAATGTGTCCGATAGGGATCACATGTGTGAAGTGACATGGAGCACTGCTCTCAAACAAAAAATTTGGCAACAATCAAAATGTCCATCAATAGCAAGCTGGTTAAATAATTTATGGTGTATGCACTGTGGACTGTATTGTGCAGCTGTAAAAACAAATGTATAAATCCATATGGAGCGATCTTCACAATGTATTTTAAATTAATTTTAAGTGAATAAGCAAAAGTAAACAATGGTGAATATAACACCCAATCATTCTGGAAAAGGTAGCATATATATGGATATGGATATGGATATGGAGGGAGAGAGAGAGAACATGTGAGACATCATTTCTGCAAGAATACACAGAAACCTAGAAAGCTGGAGACCTGGATGAGAAAAGGACAGTGACTGACCATTGCAGTAAGAAAGATAATTTTCACAGTATATCCTCCCATGTCTTCTGTATTTTTTAAAAACAAGTGAATATTTTCTCTGCTCTATTAATGGTATAAATAAAAATTTCAAGAAGGAATAAAAAAGAAATAATGAAAGAAATAAAATGAAAGGAGAGAGAAAAAAATCATGCTATCATTCCTATATTAGATAAAATGGCTGAAGCTTTACTCAGATTATGATTTTGAATAGTCAATTTAGAAAAAGAAAAAAAAATACTTGATAAAGGAGTTTAATTTTTTTTTTTTTTTGCCTTTTGTGGGTCAAGTCAATTCCCAACCACGATTTGTAAGCAATTGTTGGTTTATAAAACACTTGCATAAACTCTTTCTTTCTTAAGTAGTTACTATATTTTCAATTTTCTAAATAATTAACTAGAACCTAGTTAATTATGCCACATTACACTAATGCAGTACAAAAGTTAGTTTTGAAATCAAGGATTTCTGAGTATGCTTTTCATGCTTGCCCCAGATTACCCATTTATAATAAATGGATTACTGTGCCTGCTTTTTCCATACCCATCCTGTGCGGTAATGATTTGCGGTCATCCCTGGATATCAGTCAGTGAAGGAATAATTTAGGGAATTGATGTATAAATAAATGAATAAGTATTAACTACAGGACCTTAACAAAAGAGAAATTTAAAATTGGAAAATGAGAACATACGAGAAAAAAATTTAAACTTAAATAATATTCTGATGAGAATTGTACAATATTTCTGGAGATTAATTGGTCCATTTCAAAAGCTTTATAATTAATGAACATATTTGTCTACAGTCTTTATTCCAGACATTTTTTGGGGGGATGTGTACAAATAATGCATTTATATTTTTATTTAATGTAAAAGTGACTTATAAAATAAACTAATTGGTTGTTTTTAGTAGTACAGACTAAAACAGATACATTACCAAAAAATAAAATGTGTGAATGCCTACTTTGAGTTTTTAATTTTTTTTCTCTTCTTACTTCTAATGGAAACTTCCATTCACAGTTGCTAAAATGCTCATCAAGTTCTTCATCACATGTATCTTTGCTTAAACCTCTTCAAAATGGATGTAAGCTCAGCATCAGTGACCTACTTAGTCTTTTAGGCTCTCAAATTTAATGCATTTGAACCTCAGTGTTTATTCAGAACTGGGTGCAAAGCTCCCTTAGTAGCCTACAGATTTAATTGGGATCAATCCCTATTTTTGAAAGCATCATGACTCTCTCTATCAAGCCTTTATAAGATCAAAGTGTCACTGGCCTGCTTTCAGGGCAGTGCCTAAAGACCTCACTATCAATTAAGGGTTCTCACTTGAAACCCTCTGGAGCCTTGCCTTGTGTTCATGAAGCATACATCTAAGGAGATTGCTAAGACATACAGATTTAGTGTTCTAAAATAGCCACTCTTCATGTCAGAATGCTTTCCGTTTGGGCTGTGCAGCAAATTGGAAAAAAAAATCCTTGTGATACTCAGAGTTACCTAAGAAAACCAACATTCTTGTACTGGATAGAATGGACTGTGATTGCAATCCAAGTCTTTATCATTCTAAGATCTTCGTCATCACGCTTTGTCTCTTATTTCCTCTCTTGATCTGCTCCTTTCTTTATAAATATGACTTTTCTTGAAAAAAAAAAAAGTTCATATATTGGATGAATCAGTGACCAGCAGTAAGGATAGATCTATAGGTTTTAAAATGCCCTGGAAAATGTGTACTAAAGTAAGCTAAGAGTTTGATTTTTGTTATATGATGTATAAATCAGAGTTCTCATAGGTATGTCATATGGTCCTTTCAGATGTATTAGAAAGCTCAGCAAATTGCTACTTGAAAACTCAGTTCAATAATTACAAGAAGCAGTAACGTAACGTGTAAAAAATAATAAAAAAGCAGATTCTGTCTTTGGGAATTGTGAGATGACAGAGCTCATTTACGTACATCTTTAAATGAGAATGCCTTGCCTTGACAAATTAAGCTGGGAGTAGCAGACACTGTGTGATCAATCTGATCGAAATGAGTGACATTCAGTCACATCTTACATATTATATGCACATTTTAATAAGATGGCCTTGCAGTGCTGGTAAGGCATGAAAATCCTCCCCCTATCTCCACCCACAAAGCATCAATTTCTTGAAAAGGGAGCACACTGAGAGACAAAAGTAGGAACTCTTTGGTCTCTTTTGCCTGCGTAAAAAGCCACTTCACCTACTCTGATACCACTGATGCCTTTAATCTATGCATCTTTGACAGAGGAAGGCTAACTTTGTAATATGGGAAAAACAAACAAACAAACAATTGAAGTAACTTGAAACAAAATGAACATATCACTTTATATATATCTGACCATTGGGGGTTTTGTGAGTTCCAAAACCCAAGAAACAATCTTCCATTCATAAATATATGTCTATAGTTTGCCTTGGTTTTTGGAAATTACTAAAGAAGTTCAGAAACCATCTTTTAGATTCTATATTTCTTCCATCAATTAGTCCACACTTGACCTAAAAGACATCACCAAATGTAGACAATTAATTTAGACAGTTAATTCAGCTACTAAACATTGATTTTATTTTTCCCTCTTTTTCAGAGCAGAAACAGAAGTGTTAGATTTCCTTTGTTTCTTCATGTTTTTCTCAGCCTATTAAGTTTTACAGTGAACGGGGTGTAGCTTTCCTGTATACAGAGAATTATAATGGAGTAATTAAAATTAAATATTTTAGTTTTTGACATTTGATAGTGACACATTTTTAGTCCATATTTCTAAAGAGTCATAGTATTAAAGACATAAATTTTGTCTGTAAATAATTCATCTCTTTCTCCAGTTGCCCTACTGGGATTTTTAAAACCAGTTCTAACAAACAAATAAAATGATGAAATAAAATTTTAGCAATTAGGGGAAAATCAGTATGAAAGGACAAGAACATACAGATGTCTGATTGAATTTATAGGCAATGCAGATTGGCTACAGATGGTAAGGTATCTGATCCAGGACTCAGAATTTTATTTCCCAAATTCTTATTTTGCAAGACAAAAAAGTCTCCTCATTTGAAGCAGGACTCTTGTAGTTTCCATTTTCATATGATTAGTTTTTCATCCACAGAAAGACTACACTTGACATCACCATCACCTGGTGATATGATAGTGTTTATGGTTTTTAACCAAATTAATTTGGTGTCAGTCTTCATTTGCTTTTGAAAGCAGGATCTCCTACTTCAACTTGGCAGTGAACTAACCCATTAAGATTTGACAGTGGACACAATTTGCAACTATAGTACCTGAAAGAATAACTATAGAGAAAATAGCATATGTAAATTTGGGGCTCACATACAACTTTCACATATAATTAGCACAATATTAAGACAAGAAGATTAGTAGATCCAGTTTTTACCTAGGATTCAGAAAAAAAAACTACTTTGACAAAAGATAAATAAATCAAATACTTATGAACCTGGCTCTCCATACATGAAGCTAACTAATGAAGTGATGAAATACTTCAAGTTTCTACTGATGCATATTATCTGAATGAAAACTGAAATAGTCAAAAATCCAAAAATTCTTTATGTCATGCCTAAAGCCAGTGCAAAATACAACAGCAGAACTACAGTATTCAGTTCAAAATTTCATCTCCTGAGTTGAGTCCTTTTTTTCTGTCTTATCTTCCAACCACTTTTCTTGATTTTGGACATGATTCTGACTTTGGTCACTTATTGACTTCTTTGGCTTTATCTTGTGATATAGTTTTTCTGCTCAAAGTCTACCAGCAACTGTTTCCTTCATGCAAAGTAAGAGACAATCATGACATGTTGGGACCTACATGGTTTTCTGTCCAGTTTAACTTTAAAATTTCATCTCCTGATATTATCATTCAACCGAAGTTACAATGGCCCATTATTAGTCCTCAAGCCGCCAAGTCATTTCTGCCTCAGTGCCTTTGCACATTCTAATTCTTTGCCTCAAAGCTCCCTCTTTTCCTCAAGTAATATATTTAGGTCTCTTTCTTATGCTTTCACTTTCTATCTTCCTTTTCTTTTTTAAAAACCCGTATCACTGATATTTCTTTGTCCTCTCCCTAACTAAAGCAAAAGTCCTATAAAGATAGAGATTTTTGTTTAGTTTGTTTCCTCTGTATTCTTGATAAATGTGCCTAGAACATATTATATTCTCAAAAAATATTTGTTGAATGTGTTGATGATCTCATGAGTAATTATTTCTATTGCTTAGCTTACTAATTTTTCCCAGAACTGAAGCTCTGCTGTCCCTTCAGCTTCTAATTTCTCGGTATTTTATTTGGCTTTCTTTAATAGTCTCAGACCTAGTGTTTCTATTACTTTCTGACTCTTTGATTACTCTAGTCTGATGCTCCACTAGTAATGTATCAGATAAAAATGGCATATTTAATTTCACAACCCAAGAGTACATGTGCTCCCATCTCTTCCTCCTCATCATTAAATCTGTTCTTAATTGAAGAACTTTTTCCAGTTTTTTAAGTGATTCCAGAACCAAGAAGATGAGGTGAACTAGGGGAACATAGGGGCTCACAGGCACTGACAATAGCTATATAGGCTGTATCTCATGTAATTAGAAGTACAATCTTTTTTTTTCTTTTTTTTAATTGGTTGTTCAAAACATTACAAAGCTCTTGACATATCATATTTCATACATTAGATTCAAGTTGGTTATGAACGCCCAATTTTACCCCAAATACAGATTGCAGAATTACATTGGTTACACATCCACATTTTTACATAATTCCCTATTAGTAACTGTTGTATTCTGCTACCTTTCCTATCCTCTACTAACCCCCCTCCCCTCCCCTCCCATCTTCTATCTCTACCCCATCTACTGTAATTCATTTCTCTCCTTGTTTATTTTCCCATTCCCCTCACAACCTCTTATAGTTAATTTTGTATAACAATGAGGGTCTCCCTCCATTACCATGCAATTTCCCTTCTCTCTCCCTTTCCCTCCCACCTCATGTCTCTGTTTAATGTTAATCTTTTCTTCCTGCTCTTCCTCCCTGCTCTGTTCTTAGTTGCTCTCATTATATCAAAGAAGACATTTGGTATTTGTTTTTTAGGGATTGAAGAGCTTCACTAAACATAATCTGCTCTAGTGCCATCCATTTCCTTGCAAATTCCATGATTTTGTCATTTTTTAGTGCTGTGTAATACTCCATTGTGTATAAATGCCACATTTTTTTTTATCCATTCATCTATTGAATGGCATCTGGGTTGGTTCCACAGTCTAGCAATTGTGAATTGTACTGCTATGAACATGGATGTGGCAGTATCCCTGTAGTATGCTCTTTTAAGGTCTTCAGGGAATAGTCCAAGAAGGGCAATAGCTGGGTCAAATAGTGGTTCCATTCCAAGCTTTCCCAGGAATCTCCATACTGCTTTCCAAATTGGCCGCACCAATTTGCAGTCCCACCAGCAATGTACAAGTGTACCCTTTTCCCCACATCCTCGCCAGCACTTGTTGTTGTTTGACTTCATAATGGCTGCCAGTCTTACTGGAGTGAGATGGTATCTTAGGGTGGTTTTGATTTGCATTTCTCTGACTGCTAGAGATGGTGAGCATTTTTTTCATGTACTTGTTGATTGATTGTATGTCTTCCTCTGAGAAGTGTCTGTTCAGGTCCTTGGCCCATTTGTTGATTGGGTTATTTGTTATCTTATTGTCTAATTTTTTGAGTTCTTTGTATACTCTGGATATTAGGGCTCTATCTGAAGTGTGAGGAGTAAAAATTTGTTCCCATGATGTAGGCTCCCTATTTACCTTTCTTATTGTTTCTCTTGCTGAGAAAAAACTTTTCAGTTTGAGTAAGTCCCATTTGTTGATTCTTGTTATTAACTCTTGTGCTATGGGTGTCCTATTAAGGAATTTGGAGCCTGACCCCACAATATGTAGATCGGAGCCAACTTTTTCTTCTATCAGACGCAGAGTCTCTGATTTGATATCTAGCTCCTTGATCCACTTTGAGTTAACTTTTGTGCATGGCAAGAGGAGGGGATTCAGTTTCATTTTGTTGCATATGAATTTCGGTACTGGTACCAAAACAGGCGGATGGACCAATGGTACAGAATAGAGGACACAGAGACTAATCCACAAAGCTACAACTATCTTATATTTGATAAAGGAGCTAAAAGCATGCAATGGAGGAAGGATAGCATCTTCAACAAATGGTGTTGGGAAAACTAGAAGTACAATCTTAAGAAATAATTTCCTGAGGAAACTGAGACTCAGAGATCTTGGACAACTTACTGAATTTTCTACATCAAGTTAAGATGCAGAGAAAATCTCAGCTCTTCCCACAGGACCACACTGCTTTCTTATAGCAGATATTAGACTGCTAACATCAAAATATACAAAATATCTATTATATGCATAAGCCAGAGTTGTATTATAGAGTCAACTGGTTTCACACTAAAAATTGAACAAAATCATTATATTATCTGTCACCTTTTTATTAAACCCACTTACATTGATAAGCAATAAGTGGAAATAAGAAACACCCTTGTTACCATAAAATCTTTGCACATTATACATAAGTAAAATTAAGTCCCTTCTCTTAGTACAATACTCTTTCAAACTGTTCCCATATACTTCCATTAACTTATATACTTATCGTGCAACAATTTAGACCATTATCTTAAAAATGTGTTAATGAACTCCTCGGATCATCCTTCCTTAAATTTTCACAGAAGAACCAAAAAACCCTCAAATGTTTTTAGTCACAAAAATTGGTAGAATATCCCCTGTCTATGCTCACTTGACCCCCAGATCCTTTGAAGAATAAATATATTTAATACAGTACAGAGAAAAGTATTTTTGTGGAAAGGCCAGGGATGGAAGAGGAATGGCTAGATATATGCAATTTAGAGTGTCTTCAAAGAGGAAAAGGAAGGAGGAGGAGAAGAGTGAGCTGAGGACAACTGGAAGCAGCTTCCTTTTTGAAGGTGAGCTCTGGAAATCAGCTGTCTAGTCACCAAAGGGACTTGAGTGTGTCTTTTATTTTTAACCATTTTTGCAAAAACTATTTTTCCTTAATTTTAATTTTCAACGTGAAAACCCTTGAAATTTCTGTCATAGCATTACTTTTGGTATAAACAACTCATCTAAGAAATAACCTGTAATACCTATCCCATGTTATTTTCTGTGAGCCAAAATGATTTGGATTTCTCTAAGCAAAAGATGTGAACAATTTTTTTTTAAATTGAGTGTTATTCCAAGAAATAATGTGATTGCAATTTTTTTCACCCCTGTAAATTGAATACTCTGTTCCCCAGAGTGGCAAAGTAACTTACATTCCTCAATATATTCATATAATTATATTTAGAAGGAACTATAACAAAAGTCATGTAAAAGTGTGCAATAATAGTTACAAGTTGATTTTAATTGAAGAACCTGCCCACTCATGCAGCACTGTTTTCTATCACCGGAACTACTCACAGCCCTAGATTGTCTTCCTTGGTTGTGTCTGGTGTTTTGCTTATATTCTTTCTTATCCCTTAAAGCATCACACTCATAACTCCGATGTCTCAGGAATGTTCATGAAATCTCTTATAATTCTATGCCATAATTTCCTACTTCAATATCCCCATGCAAAGCCCAAGAGTACTTTCTCGAGAAAAAAAATTTTCTCATTCATCTTCAGCTCTTTCAGAATTGCTACTTACTTTTTGTTGACTGATTTCCTTCCTATCCCAGTGCATTCCTACCCTTATTCTACAACTATTACTTTATAAAAACTAAAATAAAAATACAGGTTTTTATACAAGCATATCCATTTAAAAGTTAAATGGATGAAAATATCAAAATAACCCAAAAGCTAGCACACAAAATAAAACAAAGCAAAACAAAAATCTAGAAAACATAGATATGAAAGCCTGGATTTGCCATTTACTGAAATACTACAACATAATTATCTAAAATATCTGAATTTCTAAATACTCATCTGAAAATGGGAAAGAACGGTGAATGTCCCCACCCCTATATATGGATTCACTCAGTACCAAGGGCAAAGGGTAAGATGCTGGTAATTGATGCAAAGGAGCAGAGTAAGAGAGAGAGGCACACATAAAGACACACACTTATCTCTTTCTAGTCTGTTTATCCATCTGTCTAGCACCCTTTTGTAAGAGAAGTTAATTATCAAGTAATTTCTGACAGTGTAATGGATTAATCTATCCAATCTGCAGGGCCTTGTCCCCATAATTTCACTACGGATTAGTCAGACTGATGGCAAAGAAGCAAAAACAGTCACTCAATTGAATGTTGTCAAGGTCTACTGTGCCTACGAGCAGGAGTTCTGACCCTGAAATCCCCTGCCCAGGAACACTTTGTGTGTGGATTCCTGAATTCTCTAACACCACACATCTGATTTCTCCTGTGTAAGTCAAATCTATTAAGAAATCTACCAGTCATATTTACAATTTTTCAAAAATAAAACTTGTTAAAAGGATCTGTGATACAATGTTTCATTGGTTATGACAAGTAACATGTTTACTATTCTAACCAAAATGGCAAGGGAAAAATAAAACAATGAAAAATAAAAGGCTGAGTTTGCAGAAGAAATACACATACTCAATGATTTAGACAGAATAACCTAAAAGAACTGAGAATGTTGGCATATTTGTTCACCTTAATATTTCTGAGCTTTATCCCTAGAGACCACTGAGGTGCTGAATCTGACCTGTTCACAGATCTGAAATGCTGCCTTCTCCAGCCAGTGGTACTTGCTATTTCTGTAGCTCTTTATCTTTTCTAAAACCTGCTTTTATATAACACAGTTTTGTTCAAATGAATGTGCTACAGGAGAACACTGCATTTTATATGTGGAGACATAATAAGGCTCTTCATCAGGAGGAAGAATTTTATTTGTGAACTGAGTAGTAGAGTATAAAAGTAGTGCTAAAAAGCTTATGGTAGATGCACCAGATGAATATAAGGAGACAGAAGGTTCCTGGGTATGCAAAGATTGGTCAAAACCTATCTAACACATGTCTACAGAACAGCATTCCTTGAAAAGATTGTTGGTAGTCTCTGGAAATACATGAAAGGAAGACACGGTGGCAAAAAGATCCTGTACTGGCAACTTCCAGGAGAAAAGCCATCTTTTCAAAAGTCCTTAAATATGAAGGACCCGCCATCCCCCTCACTGTAAGATTGCAGATGTAATAGGATCACACTTGGTGCAATATAGGTGTAAATATGTGTGATCTCAAAGCTCCTTCCAGTAAGTTCACAAGTATTCTCAATCATTTATAAGGAGTGAATTTTTTGGTTTCTGCCTCTTATGTGTTATTGAATTAACAATTCAAAACTAAAGGAGGAGTAGTAGGAATAATAAAAATAAATTCAATAAGAACCAAACACTTGAATATATGTTATCACTTTGAAGACTGACCACTAGATAGTTAGAGACACAATACATTTCCATTCGTTGTATGTCTGGAAAGAAATTGGAAATTTCATCTTCCCTGGATGAAAATAAAATCATTGGATAATTTTCTTAGCAAAAATACAAAAATATGCTCATCTTACAGATTATGACAATAGATTATCATGGGGATCAGGTAATTATGACAAGAATAATGGACTGGCTGAAAGAATTTCATACTATTGTGAAGTCTGTGTGATGTTCGTTTCTGTTGGACTTGTCCATCTAAATATGATGCAAAGGGACTTTGAATGAATTATTCTGAATATCACATCAACTATACCAGTGTCACATACTCAAAATGACACAATATGAAACAAATGAAACTATATACCATGGGGTCAAGATATATTAGACTCTTGTTTCTGTATGCTATGAACATATAGTTCCAATGTGAGAGTCTTGCAGAAGTCTTGTATTTCTCCATGAGTAAGTCAGATAGTTAAGCATCTTTCACATTGTAAAATATGGAAATCCAGAAGAAATAAATGTCAGCTTAACAAATATTAGAACAGGTGCTATACAGAGGACAGATGTACAAATGAATGTGAATATGAACATTAACAAATACATATAGGTAGCTATTTGGGAAGAGATAGATTTGGGAAAGATAATGTGAAAAATGAAGGAGAAAATGTGTGGTGATTACCTGTCTGAGAAGGCTTCTTTTGTGTTTCTATTTTCTCATTTTATAATGTAATATTATTAATTTGAATTCATTTTACAATTTAATTTTTAAACTTTTAATGTTTATTATTATGATGATTATTTTGTGGCTTCCTTAGAAATATTTATATTGCATGATCTCTACGTAAGAGTCATTTCATCAATTTATATTGAATTTCCAATTTATAATATTATAAGATTATACATATTTTTATATATTTGCATATTGTTTGGATAATATGTATTTCAAGTTTGATATTTGTTTTCCACCTTAAGCCTTTAAATTTTTTGGTTACATGCAAAAATTGTATTCATGAGATACAGTGTGGCATTTGAACACATGCATTTAATATGTACTCATTAAATCCTTATGTTTACTTCATGTTAGAAAACTTACAGCTCCTCTGTTACTCATAAAACACATAATAGATTAGTGTCAGCTATTGTTTCCCACTATGCTTTTAGACCACTAGAACTTAGTGTTTTGATCTGTATTTTGGTACAAAAATATCCAAACTCCTTTTATCCCCTCTTCTCCCTCACCCTTCCCAAACTGTAGTAATCACTCTTATACCTTTATATCAACATTCTAAATATCCACATAGAAGAAAGAACATTCTGTATTTGATTTTCTGTCTGTAAACATTTTTCACTTAGCATAATGTCCTCCAGTCCTATCTATTTTGCTGTAAAAGATAGGAATTATATATATATATATATATATATATATATATATATATATATATATAACCAAATATTATATATATATAAAACCAAATATTATATATATATATATGTTTTTATCCATTTATTCTTTGATATACTTCTAAGTTGATTAATTACTCTGCTGTTGTAAGTTGTGTAACAATAAATATGTATGTGCAGGTGTCTCTTTGATAAGCTGATATAATTTTCTTTGGGTATATTCTTAGAAGTAGGGTAGCTGGATTATTTGGTAGATCATTTTAGGTTTTTTGTTTGTTTGTTTGTTTGTTTTGTGGTGCTGGGGATCCAGTCCAGTGCCTTGTGCATGCAAGGCAAGCACTCTAGCAACTGAGCTATATTCTCAGCCCCAGTTTTAGTTTTTTGATGAAACTTCTCATCATTTTTCTCTTTGGCGTTTTGTATTTTTTTAGTCTACCTTTCATTTATTTCCATTCTGAAATTTTTAACTTTTTAGTTCTTTCCTTCTACTAGTTTGAGGTTTGGCTTGTTCTTGCTTTTATGGGTCTTTCAGACCATTGTTAGGATGTTTATTTGAAATCTTTTTATTCTTTTGATGGTTGGGTTTATTTCTATACATTTCCCTCACAGTACTGATTTTGTGTATACTGGATGTTTTGGTATGTTGTGTTCCCATTTTCATTTGTTTCAAGAATTTTTTATTTGTAAGTGAGGACACTATATATTCATTGTTTATTCTATAGCCATTGTTAAATTTCCATCAATTGTGTAATTTCTGAAGTTTCTTCTGTTGTTCATTTCTAGTTTGTTCCATTGTAATCAAAAAAGATACAAAATATGAATTTTGTTTTTGAATTTTTTTTGTGGTGCTAGAGATTGATCCCAGGGCCTTGTGCTTGTGAGGAAAGCACTCTACCAACTAAGCTATATCCCCAGCCCTGTTTTTTGAATTTTTAAACCCTTTTTTATGACCTATTAGGTGTTCTCCTTTTTCTTTCTTTCTTTTTTTTTGGTATCAAGGATTGAACTCAAGGGTGCTTAACCACTAAGCCACTTCCCCAGCCCTTGTTATGGTTTATTTTGAGACAGGATCACCCTAAGTTGCTTAGGGCTTCAGTTAGTTACTGAGGCTAGCTTTGAACTTTCTCTCCTCCTGCCTGAGCCTCTGGGAGCTACTGGGATGACAGACATGCACCACTGTGCTCAGCTGACTGGTCTTCTCTTGAGAATGTTCCAAGTTTTGTTGAAAAGAAGGTGTATTCTGCATCTCTTGGGGAAAAAATGTTCTTTAAAGATCTGTTAGGTCTATTCAATATTCAGTATAGTTTAACTCTGGAGTTTCTTTGTTAATTTTTTTTTTTTTTTTTGGTCAGGATGATTTGTGCGCTAATGAATATGGCCCTTTAAAGTGTGTCACTGTTATTGTATTGAGCACTATATCTACCTTCACATCTGGTTGATTTATGAAATTGAGTGCCATAGTACTAGGTGCATATGCATTTGCAATCTATCTTTTTTTTAGTTGATCCTTTCATCATTATATAGTGACATTTTCTTCTGTCACAGTTTTTGTCTTTAAGTCAGCTTGTCTGACAGGAATAGCTATTCTGACTGATTTCTGGTGTCTTTTTTGTGGAATATATTTTTCAACATTTTACTTTCAGTCTGTGAATATCTATGCAACATGTAGTTGGGTCTTCTTTTGACATCCATTCAGACAATCCATACATTTTAATTTGATAGTTTAGTCTGATTATATTTAAGGTCATTATTAATAATTATTGACTTACACATGTCATTTTGTTAAATTTCCTCGGCTTATTTCTATGCCCCTTATTCATTAAATTCTTCCTCTCTTATTTTTCATCCTTGTGATTTGCTGGTTGGTTATATCAACTAGGTTTGGTTATTTTCTATTTCTCATTTGTTTGCTCTTATTGTGGGTTTTGTATTTCATGTGTATTTATGAAGGTAGTTATATTTCTTTTGCTTCTGGAGACAGTACTCCCTTAAGAATCTTTTGTAAAGCTATTCTGTAGTAAAGAATTCACTTATATTTTTCTTATCATGAAAAGTCTGTAATTCTGAAGGATATTTTTGCTGAGTATTATATTAGTGATTGATAGCTATTTTCTTTTACTTTTTTATTAGTTGATCATGACAATACAATGATCTTGACATATCATACATTTGAATCTAATGGGGTATGAATTCTCATTTTTCCAAGTGTTCAGGTTGCAGAATCACATTCATTATATGTCTACGTATATACATACAGCAATACTAATGTCTATTTTATTCTGCTGCCCTTCCTATGCCTCCTCCCTCCCCTCCCCTCCCATCACCTCTCTCTACCCAATCTAATGTGACACATTTCTCTCTTCTTTTTTTTCTTCCCCCTCACATCATCATACATGCATTTTGTATAATGATGAGGGTCTCCTTCCATCTTCTGTGAAATTCCCCTTCTCCCTCCCATTCCCTCCCACCTCTCTTCCCTATTTAGTGGTAACCTTCTTCTCATGCTCTTCCTCCCCACTCTATTTTGATTCACTCCCCCCCCCCCATATCAGAGAAGACATTTGGCATTTGTTTTTTAGGGATTGGCTAACTTCACTTAGCATAATCTGCTCTAATGCCATCCATTTCCCTGCAAATGCCATGATCTTGTTATTTTTTAGTGCTGCATAACATTCCATTGTGTATAAATGCCACATTTTTTTATCCATTCATCTATTGAAGGTCATCTAGGTTGGTTCCACAGTCTAGCTATTATGAATTGTGCTGCTATAAACACTGATGTGGCTGTGTCCCTGTAGTATGCTCTTTTTAGGTCTTTTGGGTATACCACTTGCTCCCATTCCCAGTGGAGGAAATATTTCACATGCGTCTGATTTTTAGCACGGTTCCACAAGCATCAGAACACAGATTGGAGGCAGTAGTGGGGAACCATAGTTCTTATTCTCAGTCCTGATGTTAGTGGGATCCCACATGAAGCTAGCTAAACTCTAGAACCTAACAAATAAGTGGGTTGATCTCCCACCTCTAAAAAGAAGTACCCCTTCCCATCTTACATTTAACTACCTTTTGCCTTTGGCACAAGGCTCTATGTAGGTTTGGTTGCTGAGCTTACAGTTCTTCTGGGTCAAGGCTACAGATTTCTGTGCTGTTGAGGCATAGGATCTGTTGGAATCCAAGAGAGGCATATTCAGATATTCATAGGGCATTATGAATTTTGACATGTTTCTTTTCCCAAGATGATACTGAGCTACAGCAACCTGAGCTCTGGGGACTGTCAGAGAGGAAATGTGAGTACCTTCTCCAATGCAGAACTCTGTGGACTCCCCCTAACAGGGCTGCAAACCTTCAGTGACCATGAACTGTCTAGTAGCTGTGACTAATACACCTGTACTGATGAAGTTTGCTGGGATACTCCTGTTGAAGTTTCCCCTAAAGTGAAGTCTTCTAGGGCTGGGAGTCAGGGTCACAGTTAACAAGAAACTTTCTGTTTCCATCCTTGGTCTCTGAGTCTTACAAGTCTCCAATCTCTTCCTTAATGATTTCCAGTGTTCTCCATGCTCATACATCTTCAAATGCAATTGTTCTTCTGTTGCTTTGGTTCATCTTTGAGGAGGAGGAGGTGAGCAATCTGCACCACTGTTTGGTCATAATGGAGTCAATATATTATATTAGTGATAGTACCATCAGCATGTTCAAGAAAGCCAAATAATCAAACAGTTCAAAATACAATGATATTCATTTGTAAAATGTGGGCCACTTGATTTTTCCAGGTTCAGGTGCCCTACATCTTCATTTTTAACAGTGTTAATAATTATCTTCTCCACATGAATAGATTAGGGCTTGTTGTAAATCAGCAAGAACTGCAAGGCACATATCATAAAAATTTAAAATAGAATAGGCACTATGAAACAGTTTTCACTTGTGATTAATTTCTTCTGAAAACTACGACATGAACAACAACCTTGTCATGGTAAGGTATAATTCACATATGTTAAAAAACGAAGAGAGCTCAGTGTTTATTACAGCCTACTATATATCTGTAAAGATGATGAAAGAATTTTACACATTCAAGTTCAAGTCTCAGGCAGTTTTGTGTTAAAAGAATAATTTATTCACTTACTAAAACAAATGCATCTGAATCACAGGGCATTATGAACCTGCTCTGCTATAGTTATTAGTGAGACGCATATTTCGCAGACATTTTGATCACAAAAACCTCACATATCTTTGTTCCCAACATGAGAAGGGAAAGTTGATACCAATTTGTCCAACTGCAATCTGCAAGCAGCAATTTAGATGGGAGATTAGGAAAGTGACTTTGCAAACACAGCAGTGAGCCAGACAGCAGATAGCCCTATAACCCAAACAGCAATATATCTTTAGATACATTTTATTTTTATACTAGTATTCACTTTCTGGCAGACTCTCAGCCTAATGGCCAGTCATGCTGTATATCTATTAATACATGGAAAATATCCTTAGAAAAGATTACTGTGTCATTTAACAGGGTTAAATCTCCAAAGAAACAGGTCAGGAGTATGGAAGCTTCTAGCCTGGGCAAGCAGGTCTCACTTAATTGGATTGGCATAGAATTTCACCGGTCACAGAGAGCAATTTAAAGAAAGCTCTTTCCTTTTCCCACTTAACTTCCAGTGTATGTTTTTTTTTTTTCATTGTAATAGAGTTCTTTTCTTCCCAACTTCTTACAGAGAAGATACAGAAAGATGAATCTTGCTATATCAATCTTTTTGTATCTAGATATTCAATTTTAGGCTTGTGTCTCATTTTGGAAGACACAATATGTTTCACACCTCCAGATTTTAGTATTGTGGACTCTGCCTCAGGGTGGCTGTGAGAACAGATGGTAGGATGCAGGTATATATTTGACACTGAGTGGGAACTCATTGGATACTGGTTTCTACCTTCCATTTTCACATTTTGCTCTGATTATTAGTAGATAGTGGAGTCTTCCTACTGTGGTCTTTCTAGTATAGAGCGTTTAGTTCCTTCTCTTACATACCCAGAATTATTAATGGACTTGATACTTTCTGTTAGGTCTAAGTGATGATATACAATGAAGTGACAATATGACATCTTTTGATGAAGGATATGGAATACATATATACAATACTTTATCTGCAGTTATGCAGTTTTATTCCAGTGGGGTTTCAGATGGCATGTAACAAATATTCTCTCTTGAGTCAGAGATATTGAAAGTGGAAAATCTGTAAGAACTTTTCTTGAAGAGAAAAATTAAACTATAATATCTGAAGTTCAAAGAAGAAAATCATGAGGAGAAAATAGAATTGTCCTACTTAAGGATGCTGGACTTCTATTCCTCATGCCTTAATGTTTAAGAGTTTGATTACTCCTCATGAAATTATTCATATTCAAATTACTTGATTTATCAAGGAGATGTCCAGACACATTATAAAAAGCAAAACTTGCTGCAATTCTTTGTAGCATACCTGCCCTTAGTATTGCTTTACTAAGTATCATGGACACTTAAATTCTTGGATGAGAGGCTAAAGTACCTGGTCACAATGTACGAAATGGGACAGAGGAAAGACAATCTTGATCCTTAAATAGTATGTAACTGAAGAAAATACACTCAGTTCCTTCATGCACAACTTAATGTTCATACCAATATACAAGCAGATCTTATTGTTACTCCCATTTGAGGATCACTCAAGGCTGAGAGTGTTCACTATTTTTATCAAAAGCACTTAGCTAAAAGTTGGAGAAGCCTATAATTGAAATGACATTTTTTTGATATCCTTTTCTTTGAATATCATCAGTAAGAGAATGCTATATATAAAAGCAAAAGTAACCTCACTCACTTTGTCCTCTACAACATTCCCATATCTGCCTCAGGTTCCCATAGCATCCTACAATGCATACCTGACACAACAAGGAAGAAGAGACTAAAGTCACCGTGTGTTACTAACCTCACTTCACTCCAGGAGTTCTGGACTGTTTTCACACCATGTCTAGGGGGACAGAAAATGATGTAAAAAGAGTTTCTTCCATTTACATAGCTTGAATGATAGGCCTTTTTATTTCTCACAACAGCTACATGCATCCAAACATACAATTATTTTATACTCTAGTGCGCTTCAATTTCTTTTTTTCTCAATTTCCCTTTTTTCCATTTTCATTCTGTAAATATTTACCACAATTTCATATTTTTTAGAGCCTTTGGTATATTTTATTCAGATTATTATTAAGAAAAAGTTCTGGCTGGGCATGGTGGCTCATACCTGTATTCCTAGCAACTCTGGAAGCTGAGGCAGAAGGATTGCAATTCTGAGGCCGCCTTAGCAAATTAGACAGAACTTTTCACAAACAAACAAACAAACAAGCAAACAAACAAAAATCAGAAAGGCTGGGAATGTGGATTAGTGGTTAAATGTCCTTAGGTTCAATTCCTGGTACTTCCCTCATCCCCCCCAAAAAAGAAAAAGTTGTATTACTCTAGGATTTTACTGTATTTTCATTATTGTAAATCATACATTGCTCTGTAGACATATAAGTGTTTACATGTTTACTCATCTCTACTCAGATTGGTTTGTAAATACACAGGAACACAGAATAGCTACATTTAGAACACAATTTAGTAGTAAGGGAAAACAATCATGCTTCATGAACCTTAACTTAAAAATAATAAACTGTATAGAAAAATACACCAATATACAATTTTAGCCACTGAGATATTTGGGTAGCATTTTTATTTTTCTTGTCTGTATTATCTCATTTTTCAACACTGATAATGCTATTTTTATACTAAAAGTGAGAGAAGTCTACATAATTAGTACTGATTAGACTCTATATGAAACTATGCTGCACTACCTCACTTACTCAAATTTTAAGGAACAAACAGAACCTTTGACAAAATATAAAGGGAATGGAATATAGAAACTAATATGTAGGTAATAAAAATTAGGCCTTGCAGAAAGGTTAAAGAAACTGATATTATTCAACTAGAGAAAAGTTACCATTTATCAATTATATAAAACATGAAGACACATACTGATATAATTTCCAGCTGTTATCCATCTCCACAGAGGATTAATTTAAGAATAAAGAGGGAAAAAGGAAAAAGAATGATTGAAACTAAAAGAGGAGATTTAACTAATATATAAGGAAGATTTTTCTGACTATAAAAATGATTAAGTATTCTACGAAATTACTAAAGGAATGAGGAAATATTCTTGTGGTTTTATAAAATATGCTTGGAATAATTTTTGAATTGGCATGTGAGCAGATAGAAGGATGTTTAGATTGACTGTAAAAGTCCTTTACATGCTTTGCTTTTATAGGATGATGGATTTTCTAGAAATAACACCTATTTCTCATAAGACTCTAAGTAACTTATACAAAACTTTCCAGAAGCCCCAAATCCCTATCCCCAGTACTTTACTGACATGTAGGTTTTATTTTCTAAATCTCCAAGGTGGAAAATAGACTTCTTAAATGTAGTCCCTGGGATTTGAGCAATTCCATAGCTCCTATTTTTTGAATTCCCAACTCAGATCAAATTCATTTTGTGCTCTTCTAAAAGTACATCATTTCTGAGAAGCAAGTTTTCTTTCTTGAAATATTATATTCCTCCTTTCTGTTCTCCATTTTGACTCCCCGACTGACAATCTCATTTTAGCTGAAGATGTATTTCAGCCCCTAGTTATTTACAAATTTAGATTATGACAATGAATGTGTTGACATTTGTAAGAATGAAAATTGAGAAGGTTAGTAATTATATCATATGGAGGAATTTCTATACAAAACTTCCATAATTCTATACATATGTTGTTTGTTTTTCTTCCTTGTGATTAACACTCAAAATTAAATTGTTGTTATAATTTTCTTTAGCAAGATTGGTGTTCCCTTTTCAACTTCGTATAATTTCATTTTTCTTTGCCTAATATATTTTCCCTCTAAGAAAACTGTTTTATAAAGACTTAGCCCTCATTCTTCCACTACTCCATAATAATTTCTTATTTTCACTCAACTTTATTCTTTCAGAGTCCTTTGAATTTACAGTACTTGGAAGAAAATAATGATTTAAATGTCAAAAGAATTAAATTTTCTGAATAAATGCTTTGAATTTCTTATCTCAATATACCTGAACTTACTGTATATAGAACACTATATCTTAAATATGTTACAGAATCTGTGTCAGTTAATAAAAACAGTACTCAACTGTATTTCCCAAGATCAGATAGAAAGAAGGAGTATTTTACCAAGTGTTAATTCAAAAATCAGTATTTAAGTGGAAACCATCCATTAAAAATTTCTGATCTAATCAACTATTAGCTAGGTTATCATGCTTTTATAGTATCTAATTATTTTCTGTTTTTACAATGCTTATTCCAAAAATTATTTGAAGATATTAACAGGCAATAGGGTACTTGCATTTCTTGAATAAAACAGATGAGAATATGCCAAGCACTGTGCTTGGAAATTAGCATACACCAATGTACAAAGACAGTCAAGAAGATGTGAGTGACATACATAGACTAGGAAATAGGAAACATAATATAAATGTGATAAAATGTGGGTAGAATATGACTTTATGGATTGTCTAAGAGGGACCAGAACTTATACTTGGGGAATAATATTGGAGGAGATGCAAGTAAAATGAAACCTAAGGAATGAGTAAGAGCAAGTAAAGCAAAAAGCCAAGGCAGAGAGGGGAAGCCGGTGAGTGGAGCTTCATAGATACAGCACAGAATGTGAGAAAAACTGTGTATGGTTGTGTGGTTGGGTAGAAGGGGTACATGTGGTCCCTGAATAACAGCCACCAGGATCTTACTAAATATGCACATTATGCAGCCACACCCCAAATGTAATAAGTCAGAAATCTTGGGAGGTTAAGCCAAGAAATGTATATTTTAACAAGTCCTCCAATTTTAATAACTTTAATGTCAGTTAAAATATGAGTAGTCCTGTATAAGAGAAAGTGAAATTCAATTTGGCATGAATATGTAGAAACCTCAGAAGTAGCTAAAGATTAATATTTGAAAATAAGAGTTAAAATCAGAAATATAGCCTTATCAATCACACAAAGGCACAGATGACACTCAGAAAAACTATTGGGAGAAGTGTAACAGCTACTCATTTTCATCATTTTATTGGAGGAGGTTACCCTGGCCACTTTTCCGTATCAGAACACTCATACTCTTAGCTACACCAAAATTTTATTCCTTATAGCATTTATAGCCACATTACACTTTCTTATTTGTCTGCTTTTGGTTTTTGCCTTTTTTTTTAATCAGGGATTGAACCTGGAGGCACTCAATCATTGATCCACATTCCTAGTCCTTTTTCTAATTATTTTTTTTTTCTGAAACAGGGTCTTGCTAAGTTGCTTAGGGCATCACCAAGTTGCTGAGGATGGCTTTCAACTAGTGATCCTCCTGCCTCAGCCTCCCCAGCTACTGGATTACAGGTGTACATCACCTAGCCCAACTTTTCTGTATTCTGGAACTAAAATGTTAGCTCCTTCAGGGAAAAAAAAAAAAAAAAAAAAAAAAAACTTTACCTATCTTGTGCTACATCAAATTTCTATTGCTTGGAGCATGTAATCAGTATGTAGTAGATACTCAATAAATGTTTGTTGCAATGAATTAATGTATTAGTCACTGGGGATAGGTAGTTGAGAAAGACCCAGATCCTGATCTCAAGGAGATTATCTTATACTTGGCATTTATTATTTGTATGGCTGCATTTTAGATAGCACTGAGATTGCTATTGGGTCTTGGAGGCAAGAAAGGCATAGGAAAAGTAATTTTCATGCTATCAAGACATCAAAGCCAGAGGTATTATTGATTTCTAATAGAGAAATACCAAGGGGAGTAGAAAAAAATAGGTAAATTTAAGACACCTTCAGTAGAAGCAGAAAATTTCTGTGATTGATAAATGTAAACAGGACGAGTCCAGGTCTGAAGGATTGTGTTCTGGCTTAAGCCATGGGAGATAGAAACACCATTTGTAGAAGCAACAGAATAGAAAGGTAGGCAGTGTAAATATTATGTG
The DNA here is from genome assembly GCF_021218885.2 of Marmota monax. Lineage (NCBI taxonomy): Eukaryota > Metazoa > Chordata > Mammalia > Rodentia > Sciuridae > Marmota > Marmota monax. Next base: position 737,411 of record NW_026693836.1, read on the forward strand.
GAACATACTTATATTAAAATACTATGTGTTGTCTAAAATTCAACTTTTGGTATTCTATACTTACTAATAAAATAAAGCAAAAAACAAAAAAAAATTGTTGGTGAAATCACTTATAATAATAAATACAAATTACTTTGTAGAGAAGACTGACAAACTGAACCTGAAACCATGAAATTCAGATCTCTCAGTTATTCCATTCACTCAAAAAAAAGCTTCAGATTGTCTTAAATTCCTAAGAGTTATGAGCATGTGTATTTTTTTACTTAGGAAACTATGGGATATCCAGGGGATGGTTCTTGTTTGTCAATAATAAAGACAATTTAAATTTTGCAATTGAAAATAGATGAAAAGAAATTGGATTATTTTTGCCCATTATCTTGTTGACAAAATTTAGAGACTCATGAACTAGATTCCTCAGTTTGAATATCCTTATACAATGGATTTTAGTTAACAATAAGATCCTTGAAAGGAAAAAAAAATCAAAGAAGAGGAAACAAATTGATGTTATTGTAAATAGAGTTATACAAACTCCTTCATTTAATATTAGTTTATGGTTTTGAAAACATTTCCACATTTATTTGGCATTCTTTGAGACTTCCTTTAGTTCTGGATTCCATTAGGATTTGTCTCTATTTTAACAAATGAGGGAAACAAAATTCTTCAGAATTTTATGGTGTTACTGATATCTGCATTTCTAGAAAGTGGAAGAAATTACAATCAAACTTGAACTTCTTATAACGAGTTTAGAATTCAGTTTTGTTTGATTTTAATTTGTTCATTTTATTTTATTTTGTTTTGTTTTGGTCCTGGAGATTGAACCCAAGGCCTTGTGTATGCTAGGCAAACAATTTCCACTGAGTTACACTCGCAACCCCTATTAAGTTTTAAGTCAAGGGTAATCCAGCAGCTGGGGAGGCTGAGGCAGGAGGATCACAAGTTCAAAGCCAGGCTCAGCAATTTGGTGATGCCCTAAATCTTGAAAGGGTTGCAAAGCAAGGAAGGTGTGGTTGAGATTTCACAGAATCGGTGCTATAAAAGACACTGTGGATGTGCTACACAGAGAGGAATTTTTGGCCAGAGGTTGAGTGATGATAGCATACCAGTAACTGTCATAGCAGCTAGTAGCTGTTAGCTTGGTGAATAACTGCCACTGAGTTAATAGCAATAGAAGCACCATTACTAAAATCTGACATTGACAGGACAACTGATGGGAATAATCATAAAAGGAGTTATCACAAATCAGAGGAGATGAATAAAATTTTTCAGAAAAAGGTCACCTATGGTAGAAAGCATCAATGAGAGCCTTTAGAGATTCAGGCAAGGAAAGATAAATTTCCAGCCATCTCTACCTCATTCACCATCCCAGCGCGAGTGTCAGTTTTCAAAGAGAAAAGGATCATTCTTTGTTTATTAGAAAGAAATTAGAGTCCATCAATTTATTGTTAAGTCTATCATAAAAAACAATAATAACTATTACCTGTAATGTGCAAATTAGGTCTGAGGTCATGTATTTCCATCACAGCCTTCTGGAAGTTAGCCAGAGTTCAGAGCATCAGGAAATAAGACAGCATCATGGCTTGTAGGTCTTCTACATACTCCTCTGCCGGCTCCAGGCCTTGGGCTGTTTCCTCAAGTACTAACTGAAGGGTTAGGTTTTAAAAGTTTTTTGAAAAACCTTAAAGTTTTCACTAAATGCCCCAGAAATTGATTTTCAAGCATGAGTTGAGGTGAATGCTTTTGACTGCAAGCCTACCCCTTCCTTCTTAAATCAGATCATCCCTTTTGTGTTCATAAGGGGATTCTGTATATGAATCTATCTGAAGTTATTCCTGTAGTTTTGAAATGTGAAAATATCTAGACTAGGTCACCTTAAACTTATCCTTCTAACTTAAACATCTACATTTACTAGCAAGCACAGTATTTTGTTCTCTTTGCAAAATGTTCAGCTATACTTCATTTCCTTCACCAGTTTCTACCTACCATCCATTTGCTGTCTTTGTCTCACTCTCTCTCCTCACATTCCCAGTCTTTCCAGTGACTGTAAATTCTATCATTATTTCTTGATTATGCACTTGCTTGGCATTTGTCTGTCATTCCCAATCGACATCAGGTTTGTAGAGAATGCTCCAGCTGGAAAAATAAGCTTCCTGTTCAGTCCCATCCTGTTTTTAATCTTCTGCTGTTGTAAGAAATTCCCTTTAGGGATTTCTTTACTTCCTATTGCTTTGCCTTTTCTGCTATAAACCTCAGAAATATTAATCTCAACTGGTCCCCATTTTCCCTTACCACCTTTTTTCCCCCTAAAGTCTAAAATGCCTGCCAGTACTTTTCACACTTCATCATGTCTCCAGAAATATTGGCCCTAGGTCAAAGCCAGAGGCTGCAACTTGACAAAATATGTTGCAAGGTGGTTTTCCCTCCACACTGTCTGCAGCTGTCATCTTCTCTCAACTCCCCAAACTGCAAATCAGTGAGTTGGCATGGGGTCATGGGATTTTGTAATTCCTGTATACTAGACAAAGAAAAAGAAGCTTGTAGGTTTATTTGTGTTTCTCTTTCTTTTTTTCTATATCTAAAATAATAATTGACTCATAAATCAATACTTTTTGTTCTTCCTGTTCATGGGATTTTGATTCATATAAATAGGGATTACAATACTGAGAAGGATTTAAGGGAGGAAAGTGGTTCACAAATAAGTCTTCGGTCACAAGAAAGTGAAATACTCATTATCTGGTGCACCAATATTGTTTAATATTTTACATTTCATTTGGGTGACTATGGTAACTCTGGTGATTCCAGAGAAGTGGAAGCTCTCTTCCTTTAGAGGAAAAGCAATCTGAATTTCTCTAACCTATTCTCAGCTTAATTTTTTTTTAAATTATGGCTTTCTATATTCCAGGCACTGTGTTCTACTAATATCAAATTTGAAGTTGATGCTAAGACCACTGGTATATAGGGTTTACATATTGTTTTACCAACATATGTGATTCCAACTTTAGACATTGTGGGCATAAAAGAGTAAAAGAGAATTTGTTTTTAGTCCAAAGCCTATAACAGTCAGTCTTATGTAGTTATGCTAAGTGCTCTATTTTTATAGAACTTTGCCATAATTAGTTATTTTTAAACTGTTTGTCATATGTTATCACAATGAGATGTGAGCTTAACATATTCTGATGTCACAGATATATAAAATTTTAATAAATACCTACTGAGATACTACTCTGTGCTAAGAAATTTTCTAGTCACATGGGTCACAATTCAGAATGTATACATACTCATAAAGCTTTCAGATAGTAAATAAATAAGTTCAGAAAAATAGCTTAAATTTCCTGAATTTTATATATTTTTCTTTTGAGTAGGAAAGAAAATGTAAAATTCTATTAGTCTGCATTTATCAGTGAGAATGAAAAATTATATATTCATATATATATATATATATATATATATATATTGAGTGATGCTTAAACCATATCTGAAACTGAATAAGCAGATCTCCAAATATCAAATGGTATATATAAGGCTTGGTCTTATATAAAACGTAAAAAATCATATATAAAACGTAAAAGTTAAAGTTTATATATATATATATATATATATACATATATATACACACATATATGTGTGTATATATATGTATGTATATACAGTTTTTTTTCTTTTATTTTGCCATCATGTAGGATGAGACAAGCTATGAAAATATTTTCTGAAATAGACCACTGCTTCTCATTTCAATCAGTGAAAATGTGTGGTCAAAGAGTCAAAGAAAATTGGCTGTATGTGCAGTGATTTTTCTGATATATATATAATTAGATAGATAGATATTTATGACATCAAGTCTAAGCAATTGTCTGATAGCTTACCCACACACATACACACACATTTTTTAATAAGTTCCTTATAGATATGCATGAAGGTGGAATTTGCTGTGGTCTATTCATTTATGTACATAGGAATGTTTGCTAAGATTCATTCAAATATTTTTCTCATTTCCCAACCCTCCTACCTCCTCCTCAACACTCTTCCTTCATTTCAATTTTCTCTCTTCTGTTTTCATGAAATTCCCTCCTTTAAAAAAACATATGACAGAACAAAATTAAAACTTTCAATGTGTTTTGCATACAGGTAATACACTTGGTATCTGTAACCATGGGGCTGAGCGACTCTAACTAGGGTTTGCCCAGTTTTATAATCTGAATGATGGTAATTATTAATTATATCTTCTTATATTTTTATAAATATTAAATATAAATGCATATAAAAGGTATTTTTCAACTATAAATTACAATAAAGTTATTTGTCACATTTTTATATTCATTATATGAATAGACTGCCATCAGAATTCCATGATCTGAAAATCATTCATCTTCTGGTGAGACAATTATGAGGCCACAGCAAATACACAAGGTCCCTGTGTTATTATCCTTCATTTCTCTTAATTCTCATCAGGTTAAGTTGATACTATCTTCATAAACCATTAATTTTTAAAACCAAGTACTCAGTCTCTCTAGCACACTATAGGAATCTCATAATCAAGCTCATCCTTGATAAAAAGTGTGCTGTAATAAAGAAATGATTCAACTCTGTATCCACTCTCTTCTTTAAGGGACTTGGATTAGACACTCAATTTGTTCTTATGCTTAGACTTTTTTATGGAGACTGGAAAGAGTTGCATTATAAAACTGTCTAAAGTGTTTCAAATAAAAAGCAGTGTGGTTTAGACATTGAAAGAAACACTGAAACATTATCATTTTAACCCACAGTGTCTAACCTTTTCCAGGACACTGCTGAGCTCACACCTGGTTGTGAGATCTCTGTAATAAAAGACAAAATAAAACACAGCATATGGTTTCACGAGTCTAAAAAAGGGAGAGATTTATGGGGAGGAAATCAGTAATTCTTTTTACAGTATCCTATTCTGTAGTCTGGATTTCACTGTGTGGATAATCCAGTGCTTTACTTTCTTGGGGTTTTCATTTATGATAATGCACTGGATGCTTACCAAGTTCTTAACCATTCTGCAACCTTTGAAGTTCATTTGACATGTGTTATAGCTAATATTTTAGAAACCTACAATACTTGAATTAACATGAGATATTTTTAGACTTTTTAAATTAAAAATACAATAGGTAAGAAATTAAGCTATCAGACAATTGCTTAGATTGATGTCAGAAATATCTCCCAGGAAGGCAATAAAACCTCATATAGGCAGTATTATCTTGCCATACAAATGGTTTTGTTGATGTATGCTTTAAACTATCTTTTCCTCTCATCACAGTTATCAGGCTAAGTCTATACTAATGATAGGGAGCTGATTAGAATGTAAATGTTTTCTTAGAATGCTTTCCCCTCCATGCTAAAGGTTAGGTCTGTGGCCTGTAATGCTGACACCCAAAAATAAACAGTTATTGAGCACCAAATGACAATATATATTAATGACTGCAATGGGTGTTCACAGATGCACATGTGGACCAGTGATAGAATATCTTAAATTATGCATCAACAGAGACAAAGAAAAGGTGAAGTAAAAATTCTAATGTATGAAAGACATGAGGAAAAGAAAATATATTGCTGCATCTACTGAGGATTTCAGATCATGGAAAATCAGTAGTACTTTGAAATGAAAAAAAAAACTGTTACAAAGTTAATGTTTCAAAATTATTTTAACATTTGAAGTTAATTCAGATAGTAGATGATAAATTTTATAATGAAAACACCAAACATTTATCCTTAAAGGACATTTATCATATATGTACATAAAGAGAGAGAGAGAGATTAGTACTTATTTTGGATGAGTATGTTTCTTATTTTATATGACTATGGCTCTACAAAATATAGCAGTAAATAGTGCCCCAAACACTAAGCAATGAAATATCTGTTTAATAAAATCTAATAAAGACAAAAGCTTTGGAAGAATGTAATGGGATGGTGTGATAGAAGGACAAGGCTGGGACTTGGAAAAAAAAAAAAAAATATATATATATATATATATATATATATATATATATATATATATATATATATATATTTAACCCAGGGATGCTTAACCACTGAGTCGCATCTACAGCCTTCTTTCTTTAATCAATTAATCTATCTATCTATCTATCTATCTATAATTTTGAGACAGGGTCTCACTAAGTTGCTGAGACTGGCTTTGAATTTGTAATCCTCCTGCCTCAGCCTCCCAAGCTGCTGGGATTAAAGGTATGCACCACTACACCCAGCTAGTTTTTGTAATCTTATCACTCAGGGGAATAGAGAAGGTCCCTGAGGTGGTATTTGACTGGAGGCATGAATGATCAAATGGAATCAGAAATTCAAGTATCTAGAGAAAGTCAAAGATAACAGGAAGATAAAAGAATATTGAAGCAAAATATGCTTATCCTGTTAAAGGATGAGCAAGAGACAAGTGTTGAGGATATACAGAGAGCATGTGAGTGGCCAGATTAAGACCAAAGATGTAAGGAAGGGTGAGATCTCACAAGACCTGATAAGACTCCAGGAAGCTTTTGAAATGGACTGAAGTATGTCTCCTTCAAATCTATACTCTGAAAAACTCAACTTTAGCAATTTAAATATTTTTTATCATATCAAGTGAATTTGAATAATATTCATTTTGGAGGTTTTGGGGGGTAAATTTGGGTTTTTAATTGAAGGCTTTTACTAAAAGTTATTTTAAATTTAACCAGAACATGGAATATGATTATTGTATCTTTAGGAACTCCTGTAGAGCACCTCAATTGTCTAGAATTTTTTTAAAATTATCAAAGTTGGACATGTGATATTTTTACTATTATAAATATGTGAACTATAACCATGATACCTATCAAAAAATTTAATAAATAATTTGTTGTTATTATAATAAAAATCAGGTCAAAATCAGGGTTGCTCAATGATGTTATTCTTGAAAAATAGTCTACATTATTTTGGATACTGACTTGTTATATTGCCAATATTGATGTGTGTGTCAGACTTAATTTTTGTTCATACTTCTTTTCTTAACAAACATCTCATAACTTTAATATTTAGTTAAAAATCCATTAACTTGGTGTACCTTTTCTAACCCATCCCACCACTATAAAGAACAAAAGTTAATCACTAAAAAAATAGTAATTGAAATTAAGTGGTGGGGACTTATATCCAATATGACCAAAGTACCTATAAGAAGACAAAGAAGCCACAGGAGTGGTTACATGCGGAAAGGCCATGCCAGGACAGTAATAAAGCATCCTCTACAAGCCAAGGAGGGAAGTTTTCAGGAGTAAGCAACCTTTCTGGCATTTTAATAGAAAAACACCCACCTCCAGAAATATGAAAAATTATAACTCCATCATTTCTACCACCTAGTCTGTGGTATTTTGTTATTACAGACCTAGAAAACTAATACCGATGTTTAAATTTTGATTCTAATCCAGCATAAAAAATAGTAGAGTTTTAGACAAGCCTATAGCATGCTTTAAATGAAGATCACTTAATCCTGTGGAGTGTAGAATGGAGTTTAGGGAATAGAGATACCTGTAAGGAGATTTTTCAGTCAAGATTTTAAATATTAATTTTGGTCAGATATATTCATGGGTATTAATAAGGCTAGTGTGGTACAGATGAAGGGAAGGAAAATTTGAAAACTATTCTGGAGGTAGAGATGACAGACCAGCTGCTAAAGGTGGGGGAGAAGTGAGAGAAAAGAAAAATCAAGAATCATTTTCTAGTTTGAATTGAGCATCTGGATGGATGGTTGTAGGTTTGCTCATATGAAGAGTAGGTGAGAGGAGGATTATTGTATATAAATATGTTCAGGAAAAGTTAATTAAGGACTATCTATTTCAAACAAATGTTGAGAAAGAGGTGAGAAAAACAAATCTTAAAAAAAATATATATTTATGGAACATGCCTTGTGGTGCATGCCTGTAATCCCAGATATTTGTTTGGAATAATGAGATAATGTGTCCTTATAATAATATTTTTAACCAGATTTTTGTTCAGTTGTGGATATTCATATAGATTCTACAAGAATCCTGGAAATCCATTCACTGAAATTTAGTTCTGGGCCTGTAATCCCACAGGAGAGCCTGACGCAAGAGAATTGCATGTTTGAGGTCAGTCTCAGTAACTTAGTGATATCCTCCGCAACTTAGCAAGACCCTGACTCAAAACAAAAAAATCAAAAGAGATGGGGATATAGCTCAGTGATTAGGTGGCCCTGGGTTCAATCCCCACTACAAAAAAAATAGTTCTCATGAAAACAAAATGAGTCATTTCTAAGGCCTCTTGTACTGCATAACAAACAGGAAATTCAAAATTATATAGATTATTAGCAGAACTAGTGGAATACCTTACTTTGTTCAGAATGGAAATATGCATGTTTTCAGAGTTTGGCAGTGTGTTTAGTATGCTGATAAGTCTATGCCAATGTCAATCTGATTATGTCTTTTCCATTTAAGAATAAGATGATTTCCTAAAATGTAAACACTTCTTGATGTAAATTTCTCTTATTTGCTATGCTGAGGAAATGTTTATGAAGAGCAGTTTCTAAATTTTTAAAAAATGACTTCTGCCTATTTTCACTGAGTGCTTTTCATAATATTTTCACATTTAATGACTCACCTTCACTGACACACTTGACGTTAAATGGTTGCACAGAAATGATGCATTTAACATAACTTCTCATTCTAAGTGCTTGATTTTGTCAAGTGTATTTTCCCTTTATTAAAGTATTTTTTCTGACTATATACTCATGCGCAAATGCTGAAGAACAGCTTTTCTGTCAATTGGATAATTTTTTATTTTCAAGTTGTAGTATTATTTTCAGTTTTTTCTCTCCCATTCAGAAATACATGTAGCTGAATCTCACTGGGCCCATAATGACACATGGTTTCACTTGCATGACAAAGGACCTTAATAGTTATGAACTCAGAAGTGAAGGTGAAATAGTTTGATCTCAATACACTTCATTAAGTGTAACAGAAATTCCATGCCTCAATGAATGAAGAAGCACACCCTTATGAGGGAACTACAAAATTGCTAGCTGTGTAGGAGAGAATCCACCTGGCTGAATGATCTTTGCAAAATGGTGTCATATGTGCACATGCATGACACATGCTGCATATTTTCACTTTCTGATGCATGATTCAGAAAACAAATTATTGATGTCCTGAGCAGAGCCACTGTATTAGAAAGTTTCATACAAAGATATAATGAACTTTAAAAGTAAGAATTATTTTTCAGTTTAATTTTACTATGAGTCAGTTTTATCAATTTGAATGATGAATTGTGAATGAACTATCATGATTTACATGTGAATTTTTCCCCTTATGTACAGTAAATAATTTGTCAAGATTCAGTATATAATACCATTGCATTGTAATCATCTACAAAATTGGCCAGTTTGTTTTCACTCATGGGAATTTTTAATTTAGAAACATTTGTATTTTTTTCTGACTCATAGATAATCAATATTGCATAAATAAGGGAGTTTGTGTATATGTATCACTGTACAGATGTTACATACTGAAAATTTAAAAATAAAAAGGTGTTTAAAAAGAAATCAATCTACTTTAACTTGGAGTTGTTTGAACTGTTTCCTCAATAAAATTAGACTAATTGTTCTTCTGCTTACTCTATCTTTTACAAATGTAATTCACATTTGTATAGATTGCAGCAACCATATAATGAATAATCAGTACTTGCTTATGAATTCACATAATATTAAAAATATTTTTTAAATAGTGCAATTATGTTGCTTTTAGAAATATTCTTCTTAGATTACATTATACAACATAATATAAGTTTAAGTGATGATAAACAAGAAGAAAATATAGAAAATGTAGGTAATTGTGGCATACTGAGATAATCTTTGACAACATTGGGTTGCATTACTTTCATTAGTCAAAACTGTATAAAACAAAAAAGTCTATTTTGAATTATAATTGCAAAAATTACTATAAATATTTTTTCATGTAATTTAATTAAACGTTGCATTTATTGGTTATATTCTACTCCACCACGTAGAAATATAAGTGTTTAAATAGTATGTTAATGTTTGACAATGTAGATTGTAATTTTTATTTTTTTTAAATTTGTTGCAAAGAATAATTTTGTATCAAAATCCTGGACCATGTTTATGATTATTTCTCATAATGTATACTAAAATGTGGCTGTGGGTTGTCAAATACTTAATATTTTGTCAATATATCAAAATTTCTTCTCTCAGAAGTTTGGATTAATTTATACATTTATCAGGAATGTGTAAGAATGCCTATTTTCTGCTAACATTTAACAAATTAAAAATGCTCAGGAATACTGTAATATACTCTAAAATTTTGCCTCAGTGTATCAAATTCTCTTTTTTCAAATTGGCATATTTTTGGAGTTTCATAGTAATGCAGTTTATCACTTTTTCTTGTGTTTAGAAAATTAAATTGTGGTGCTTAAAAAATGAATACATACCCAAATTTTATATATATATATATATATATATATATATTTCTTTAAATTCTTAGTAGCCCATATTGTGTAGTTTTTTGGTGGATACTGTGTTCTCAGTTTTAGAATATAAATCAGAAGATATCAGACATTTTCTTTAGCTTGAGGAAATCAATTTCTATTCTCTAAGGAATAATACTTTATCATACAGTACACTTGTGGTCATTTCTACTTTTGTTAGGTGTTCTGTTTCTTAACGATTCTCAATTGGAAAACTTGCCAAGTTTGCAGGCGTGAGTATAATTTACATCAATATAAAATCAACTACCTCTGATTTAACAATTTTAAGATAATTTAAGTTTCAATGTTCATTTGCTGAAAAAGATTAGTATTTAGCAATTAGAGAACCAAAATTTTCTTTCCATCATAGATTTGGTGGCCAAAATAATTTAGAGTTGATAAAAACCTGAAGTTAGAAATAACTTCTCCAATTTCCAGACCAATGAACATACCATTCAGTAGAATCATCAATTTCATTTCATTTTGTTTTGAAACTGAAATAACCCATGTCACTGTAAGGTAGCACAGTTAGAAATTTCTTTCTCCCATTGTACCTACACTTGCCCTGTTTCAATCATTCACCTATAAGATCATATTATTTTCTCTGCCACATAGCAGAATTTCAGGTATTTGCAAATATCTATTTGGAGCATCCCTTCAGTCTTTATTTTCAGATATGATATCTCCATTTTTTTCTATACTTTATTATATAATATTTTCCCTTGGTTCTTTTATCAGATAACTTTACCATGTAAATTTTTGATCATGGTAAGTGAAATAAGCCAATTGCAAAATCCAAAGGTCAAATGTTTTCTCTAGTATGTTGAAGCTAACCCACAATAAGGGGTGGAGGAGAATCGAATTTCAGTGGATTAGATACAGGGGAATTCAGAAAGAGAAGAGGTATAAGGAAAAAAAAGACATTGGAATGAATCTTACATGACTTTCCTATGTACACATAAGAATATACCATAGTAAATCTCATGTATATCCCAAGACCAGGTGCTATTTAGAATAAGATATACTTCATGTTAGTATAAAATGGGCTCTTCTGTTATGTATAACTACAAAGAAACAATAAAACACACACACACACACACGCACACACACACACACACACACGGATAAGATAACAGGAGATCAGAATTTGCGCAGCTTTCTGCAGAGTTATCCTTTAGTCAGAACATTTATATTCAAACTGCAATGGATTCCATGGAGAATCATCTACAATAATCCTGAGTACATGACCAGTATTGTCTTCAAAATTATACCTAACACCCAATATTGTTTACTATAAGATTGCCATAGAAACAGAGTGTGAGATAATTAGAAAATGTATAGATATAAGTGGGAACTATTTATTTGTTGTTCCTTAAAAGCAGATACATGATTTAATCCTGTCATTCAGGATAACAGCAATGATTTTTTTCTTAAATCTTAACATTTTTCCATCATTAAGGTGGATAGGCAGAAACTCATAACCTTAGGGGATCCAACATGTGAGTTTAAGAAACTTTCAATTGTTCTTGTAAAAGAGGCAAGTTTTATCAAGGGTGATATTTTCTCTCCTATTTAGCCTATAATCTTGCTAGGTTATTCTCCACCTATTCCTTTTCCCATCTGAAAGTTTATCGTCTCTCATGGGTCAACACTTAGTAGAGGGCAAAATATAAAACACCTCATTTTGATGCTTTCATCTAATCTCTTCTTGCTCCTCACTCTCCCACAGTTACTAGTGTTTGCCATCATTGCTACCAGAAAGCTTCACTTCATATTCATGCTCTCCCTTGAATCTAAGTAAAAATAAATAAATAAATAAATAAATTAGTACAGTCAGCAACTTCCATCCCAAATTCAGACTCATTTCTCCTGTCTAATATTCCCAAACTAGTTTGAAGTAGCAGGGAACATGCCAGGGCAGGTGGAAAATCTTAGTCTTCAAATGTAATATTTTTTGCTAATTAACTGTGTTTTGTTATAAGGGTTTCATCTAGGTTGAAATTTGTTTTTGGTATTCAAAGATATTTTGAGATATTTTGTCCTGTGTATAAGTTTTATAATAATTTTCAGTTGGCCTCTTGAATGTTTCCTTGGGCTTAGCAGCAAGTATCACTATCTGAATGAACAGCAGCAAACAAGCATAAAGTTTCCATAAATTTTAACAATTCCAATTCTATTAAAGTTAAACACACACACACACACACACACACACAACTCTAATCAATGTTACCAGATTCTATGGCATTGTTGGCTCACCAACTTAACACACTTGAAACATGAGATTCATAAGCTCAGCATTAAAATCGGTAAAAAAATAAAAAGTATTAACTTTGACATCAGGAAAAGGTTTGTTTTGTATGGAGAGGCCTTTGATTCATTTGCTTCATTTGTTATTAAAGAAATCAAATTTAGTAGATGTTGTGGGGACAGGTACTGAGGATTGAATTTAGAGGCACTCTACCACTGAGCCACATCCCCAGTTTTATATTTTATTTGGAAACAGGTTCTCAAGGAGTTGCTTAGAATCTTGCTTTTGCTGAGGCTGGCTTTGAACTTGAAATTGTCCAGCCTCATACTCCCATACCGCTGGGATTATAGGTGCGCAAACCTGCTCAATCACATTTAGTATATTATTGAAGTGCGATAGTTCTCTCTGTGACATTAATGAAGTGATCAATTTGCTTCATTCTAACAAAAAATCATTAAAATTCCATTGAAATAAATCTTATCATTTCAGACAAAGGCTAAAAATCAAGTTTATTTTGGTGCAAACATTTTAATTTGAGCTAGAGTAAAATTATACTATATAAAAATTTCAAGTCAATTCTTCTAAGACCTATACACTAAACCTATATATTTGATAAATATATTTTATTTTTTATTAGATTGTTATAATTATACATAATATTTGGGTTCATTTTGACAAAATTATACAAAGAATTTGATTTCAATCCCCATTCCTTTACCCAATTTTTCTCTACTCCTCCCACCTTCTCTTCTCCCTTCTCCATTCTACTAAAACTACCTTTTATTTATTTATTTATTTATTTATTTATTTATTTATTTATTTATTTTTGATTGGTGCTTTTACAAATATACATAAAGGGAAAATTCCTTGGTACATTTATATATGCATATAACACAATTTTGTTAAAACCATTCCATTTTTCTTCCCCTTTGCCTTCCTTCCTCCCTACCTTACATTCTGATTTACATACTCCACTTATCTTCCCAATATATTTCTGATATCCAATTCCCCACTATAAATTTCTTTCCCTTATTTTTCTATGACTTCCACATATGAAAGAAAACATCCACCTCATCATTTTCTCTGGTCTGGCTTAATTTACTTAGCATGAAAGTCTCTAGTTCCATCTATTTAACAGTTAATATAATTTCATTTTTATGGCTGAGTAATATTCCATTTTGTATGTATATTACATTTTCTTATCCATTCCATTCATCTGTTGAGGGGCTCTTAGGTTGGTTCCACAGCTTGGATATTATAAATTGTGCTGCTGTAAACATTGAAGTCTCTCCATCAATATGGTATGCTGATTTTAGTTCTTGTGAATAAATACCAAGGAGTGGGATAACTGGTTCATATGGTGGTTCCATTCCTGCTTTTTAGAGTGGTTATATAAATTTTCAACCCCACTGAAATGTATGTGTATAATTCTTTACCCACACTCTCACCAGTGTTTATTATTATTTGTGTTCTTGATAATTTCCATTCTGACTGGACTGAGATGAAATCTTAGAATGGATTTAAATTTCCCTCATTGCCATAGATGTTGATTTTTTTCATATACTTGTTGGCCATTTGTGTTACTTATTCGAAAAATCCCTGTTTAGTTGGTTTGCTCATTTATTGATTAGTTTATTGGAGGGGTTGTTAAGTTTTTTGAGTCATCTATATTCTGGATATTATTTTCCTGTCAGAGGAGTAACTGGAAAAGATGAAGATAGATAGTCTCTATCTTCACACTCTTCATCATTTTCTTTGCTGGGAAGAAGCTTTTTAATTTAATGCCACACCACTTATTGACTCTTTTTTTTTTTTTTTTTTTGATTTCTTATACTTTAGGAGTCTTTTTGAGAAGTTAGTGCCAGCACCTACATAACAGAATGTTGACTGTATGTTTTCTTCTAACAATTGCAAGCTTTCTGGTCCAATCCTAAATCTTTGATGGTTATGCAGAGTTAGAGATAGGGATCTAATTTAATTCTACAAACCAGATATCCAGTTTTCACAGCACCTCAGATTTTCCACCTGCTCTGGTATTTTCCCTGCTACTTCAAACTAGTTTGGGAATATTAGACCGGAGAAATGAGTCTGAATTTGGGATGGAAGTTGCTGACTGTCTTTTCTCCAATATATATTTTGGGTACCTTTGTCAAGTATCAAATGACTATAAGTATGCGGCTTTGTCTCTCTACTTCCTATTCTATCCCATTGGTCCTCATGTTTATTTTCATGTCAATACCATGCTGTTTTGCTACTATAGTTGTGTAGAATAATATGAGGTCTAGTAATGTGTTGCCTTCATGTTCACTTTTCTAATTAAGGACTGCTTTGGCTATCATAGGTCTCTATTCTTTCAAATGAATTTAAGGAAGTTCTAGTTCTGTATCTATAAAAAACATCATTAATTTATGAGATTACATTAAATGTGGATATTGCTTCATATAGTATGGCCATTTTTACAAAATTTATTATGCCTGTTCAAGCATATGGGAGGTCTTTCCATATTCTGATATCTTCTTCATTTTCTTTTTCTGTGTTCTAAACTGTAGAGCTTTTTTCTTTTAACCTCCTTTGTTAGATTAATTCCCAGGCATTTTATTTTATTTTTTGAGGTTATTGTAAAGGCATTGTTTTCCTGATTTCTTTCTTCAGCAGAATCACTGTTGAAGTATAGGAAACTATTGGTTTATCAGTGTTGATCTTGTTTTCTCTTACTTATGGAATTCATTCATTAGTTCTATGTCTTCCGATGCAATTTTTTTTATCTTTTCATGTAGGATTGTGTTCTCAGTAAACAGAGATAGTTTAACTTCTGCTTTTCCTATTTGTATATCTTTAATTTCCTTCTTTTGTCTGATCACTGTGTATTGACTCTTTTTTAAAAAATATGTTTTAGTATTGATGGACCTTTATTTTATTCATTTATTTATATGCGGTTCTGAGAATTGAACCCAGTGCTTCACACATGTGAGGCAAGCACTCTACCACTGAGCCACACTCCCAGCCCTGTATTGACTCTTTTTATTCTCAATTTTGTCAATTTTTGCTCTGATCTTTATTACTTCCTGTTATATATTGATTTTGGCATTAATTTATTCTTACTTTTTTAAGGCCTTGAAGTAGAAAATAAGCTTATTTATTTGGTATCTCCATTGTTTTAATGTACACATTCAATGCAATGAATATTCCTCTTTGTTGAGAACCACAGCCAATTCCGGGTGGCACCTGGCATTTTGCCAGAGGGAGTGGTTGAGAGGTGATGCCAGCGAGCCATTGAGATGATGATGGTTAAGTTAAGCTGTGTATTCAGTTGTATATAGACCTTTGCTGTCGGCAATAGGGTGGCTCCTGCTGCTTAAGGCGCCTGCTACTTTGGAGTTCCCGTGGAGTGGGGTTCTGAGAGAGGGTGTGCGGGAGAGAGGGAGCATGGAGCCCAGTGGAGGGTGAGAGTGTAATCCGGGAGCATGTGTGGAGTGCTGGTGGAGTTCTGGCAATAAAAGAGTTGCTGTTTGAACCTACAAGTATTTCCTGGCGGCTCGGTTATTTGTGCCCAGCCAGACTGCGGCACCTCTTACTACTGCTTTCATATGGGTTATGAGATTTTGATATGTTATATCTTTGTTCAAATTTATTTATAAGAGGTTCTGAATTTTTTTCTCTCATTTCTTCTTTGATGCATCCTTCATTTAAAAGAACATTGTTCAATCTCCATGTGTTTATGTGGTCTCTATCATTTTTCTTGTTTTTGATTTTTAGTTTCATTTCATTATGGTCTGATAGGATGCATGTTATTATACTGATTTTTATTTATTTGCTTAGACTTATTTTGTGACCTAGAACATGGACTATTTTTGAAAAGGTTCCATGAACTGCTATTAACAACATTAAATCCAAGAGTTTTGGGGTGAAATATTTTGTAGATGTTTATTAGGTCTATTTGATTTATAGTATTATTTAGGTTGAATATGTTGTTATTGATTTTATGCTTTCAAGATCTGTTTATTGGTGATAAGCCTGGTGAAGCCATCAGTATTATTGCATTTGGGTCTTTCTGAGTTTTAATATCAAAGAGTATTTTTGTTTTTGCTTTGTTTTATTTTACATCTTTAGGTGCACTAACCTTTGGGGCATGTATATTTATTATCATTGTATCTTCTTGTTGGATTGCTCCCTTTACCAGTTTTTTGCTTGAAATATTCTTTGTCAGATAGGAGAATAGCCACTCTTGAGTTGTTTTCAGACTTTATTTGCATGTAAAATTTTTCCCCATCCTTTTACCATCAGCCTGAGAGTATCCTCCTATATGAGATAAATCTCTTGCCAACAACATATAATTGGATCTTGTTTCTGATAATCCATGTCTTCCAAGTGGGGGATTGAGACCATTTCCATTAATTATTATTATGGATATCTGTTTGTGGTTTCCTGACGTTTTGAAATTTTGTTATATTTAATTCTGTATTGATTCTCATTTAGATGATTATCCTTCTATTGATCTTCATATATTTGGGAGTTTGGGAGTTTATTTTTAGGTTCCTCTTTATGTGGTTTATCTTTGAGGATTTTTTGCAGTGCTGGCTTGATGATACATATTCTGTTTTATGCTTGTCGGAAAGTTTTTATTTCTCCTTGAATATGAGACAGAGCTTTTCTGGGTATAGCAATCTTGGTTGGCAATTATTGTTGTTGTTTGTTTGTTTGTTTGAGAGTCTAGAATATCTCATTTCAGGCCCTCTTTGATTTTAGGTCTGAGTTAAAAAGTCAGAAATGAGCCTTTTTGGATTGGTTCTAGGTGTAATCTGATGTTTCTCTCTTGTAGCTTTTAATATAAGATTTTAAAAATTCCTTATTTTCACTGTTAGACATTTTGATTGTGATGTGTCTTGAAAAAACTTCTATTCTTATCTGCTCTATCTGGGGTCCTATATATATCTGTATGTGGATATATATATATATATATATATATATATATATATATATATATATATATATATATCTTATTTTTTATATGGGGAACTTTTTGTTATTATTAAAATGAAAATATTCTTAAATCCTTTAGCCTCTATCTATATGTTGTCTTCTATCCCAGTACCTCTCAGGTTGGGTCTCTTTATGTTGTCCTAGAGTTCTTGTATATTCTGATCATGTTCTATCATTTTTCCCTCTACTGCACTGTGCACTTAAGTTCATGTATCCTATCTTCAAGGCCTGATGTTCTGTTTTCAAGGACTGAAGTTCTATTTTCAATGAAATCTAACCCATTGTTAATGGTATCAAGTGAATTTTTAATTTAATTCATTGTCTCTTTCATTTTTTCAGAGCTCAGATTGATTTCTTTTCAATGTTCTTAGCTGCCAGCCATTATAGTTAGGAGGCAAAGTGGGTTGTAGTAGACCTCACCTTCCAGTCTCCCAGGACAGGGTTAGTAGCACAATTAGGGTGCTGATGAATTGTGTATTTTTGTGGTGGTGGTGGTGATACAGAGCTCTAAACTGGAAGTGTAATTGGGAATTTATCTTGACCGAATTTTAGAACTCTGTAGGTGGGTGTTCAAGAATGATCCATGCTCACTTTTGCTGGGGAGATGCCAATATTCTGAAGGATGTATGGATTTCTGGTGCCTTTGATAAAATCCACTTTTAGGATGTAGGGCATTAACTTCCAGAGGCTTTCACTTTCACCTTCATGGGTATGTAATACTGGGTATCTGCCCTGCAGTAAAGTTGATCCTGTATGATCACTGTATGTGTCTTGCTAATAGCTCCTAAGGGGCACAAGCAATCATGGGAGCTTTCTCCCTTGGGAGCTGGAGCCTAAATGGTCCAGGTAAAATAATTTTCTTTGTTCCTATTCCAGTATCTCTGGTTCAGAACCCCTCTGGATTTTTTTTTTTTTCTGTTGTTACTTCCTCTACGAGTTCCTGATATCCTGTCTCTGCTCACAGGTGCACTGCTTGACCAGCAGTTCCATGGCCACTTTCCCTGACCAGGAGTATTTTGGTCACCCCGAATTATTCCCACCCTGGGAAAGTCCCCGCTGTGCCCGTGACTGGCTCGCGCACGCGGTAGCCACCGTGCCACATCATGAACCCTCCGGTAACGAAAAGTATTTAGTACTAACCTTTTGTTGTAACTTTTTCCCTGATAGTTCTTCCTCCTCTGAACTTTCTTCCTCTTTCTGACTAGAGTTCCTGGGGTTTTATCAACGTATGCCTTAACTGTTCTTGGTTTTACTGGGGTGCCTCCTTCCTTCAGCAATTTACTTAACACCCTTTCGGTTTGGTTCCACCCAACTTCTGATCCCATATTTCCATAACAAAGACAATACAACACACTAAGACATAACAAGACAAAAACACACTGTATCAATCTTCTCCATTTTCTTAAAATGGACATCCTTCCTCTCGCCCTATCTGCTTCTAGGAACGAGCAGCTTTGCTCCCGTCCTATCTATTTCTAGGGATGGGCAGCTTTCCTTGTCACTTACCCCCGAGCATCCCGGGGGTCCCTGTGGATATATATATATATATATATATATATATATACATATGGATATATAGTCTGGCTGGGCAAAATAACCGGGGGGTGACAAGCAACTTGTGAAGATTGAAACAGCGGGAGCCACTTTATTACGGGACAGCAGAGGTATATATACTTAACTAATTACACACAGTTTAACTTAATAAACATCATCTAGATACAGCAGTCAGTCATTAAGGAATCCTCATTATCTTAATGGCTCCCTGGCCTTACTTCACAAACCACTCCTCCTGGCAAAGGGCCAGGTGCCATCTTGACTTGATTTGCATCCCCTACACCTGCTAAGGATTGCTTTAGCTATTCTAGGTCTCTTATTTTTCTAGATGAATTTCATGATTGCTTTTTCTATTTCTATGAGGAATGCCATTGGAATTTTGATTGGAATTGCATTAAATCTGTATAGTGCTTTTGGAATTATGATCATTTTGATAATATTAATTCTGCCTATCCAAAAGCAAGGTAGATCTAAGGTCTTCTTTGGCTTCTTTCTTTAGGGTTCTGTAATTTTCATTATATAGATCTTTCACTCTTTCATTAAGTTGATTCCCAATTATTTTATTTTGAGGGAGGCTATTGTAAATGAGGTAGTTTTTCTTGTTTCCCTTTCTGAGAATTTGTCACTGATATTTGATTTATGGGTGTTGATTTTATATCCTGCTACTTTGCTGAATTCATTTAGTAGTTCTAGAAGTTTTCTGGTGGAACTTTTAGAGTCTTCTAGTTATATATTCATAAAATCAGCAAATAGTGACAATTTGGTTTCTTCTTTTCCTATGTGTATCCCTTCAATTTCTTTTGTCTGTCTAATTGCTCTGCCCAGTGTTTCAAGAACTATGTTAAATAGAAATGGTGAAAGAGGGCATCCCTGTATTTTTCCAGTTTTTAGAGGAAATGCCTTCAATTTTTCTTCATTTAGAATGATTTTGGCCTGGGGCTTATCACAGATAGCCTTTATGATATTGAGATATGTTCCTGCTATCCTTAATTTTTCTAGTGTTTTGAACATAAATGGGTGCTGTATTTTGTCAAATGTTTTTACTCCATCTATTGAGATGATCATATGATTCTTATCTTTAAGTCTATTGATGTGATGAATTACATTTATTGATTCCTGTAAGGTGAAACAAACTTGCATCCCTGGGATGAATCCCACTTGATCGTGGTGCATGATCTTTTTGATATGTTTTTGTATTCAATTTGCCAAAATTTTATTGAGAATTTTTGCATCAATGTTCATTAGAGATATTGGTCTGAAGTTTTCTTTTTTTGATGTGTATTTGCCTGGTTTTGAAATCAGGTTGATATTGGCTCAGAGAATGTGTTTGGAAGTGCTCCCTCATTTTTCTATTTCCTGAAATAAATTCAAGAGTATTGGTATTAGTTTTTCTTTAAAGGTCTTGTAGAACTTGCCTGTGTATCCATCCGGTTCTGGGCTTTTCTTGGTTGGTAGGCTTCTGGTGACATTTTCTATTTCATTGCTTGAAATTGATCTGTTTAAATTGTGTATATCATCCTGACTGAAGTTAGGCAAGTCACATGGCTATAGAAATTTGTCAATGCCTTTGATAGTTTCCATTTTATTGGAGTACAAATTTTCAAAATAATTTCTAATTATCTTCTGTATTTCTGTAGTGTCTGTTGTGATATTCCGTTTTTCATCACATATGTTAGTAATTTGAGTTTTTTCTCGCCTTCTCTTAGTTAGCATGGCTAAGGGTCTGTCAATTTTACTTATTTTTTTGTTTTTTTTAATTATTTATTTTTTTCATACATGACAATAGTGGAATGCATTACATTCATAATTATCCATTCATAGCACAATTTTTCATAACTCTGTTTACAAAGTATGTTCATGCCAAAGTATGTCATTTTACATGAGTTCTTTTATTGATTTTTTTTGCATTACAATTCTTCATCATTATACAAAATATATGTATGAAGATGTGAATTTTATGAAAAAATGGTGAATTATATCAAGTGTTTTTTCTGCACCTAATGAGATTATTATATCTATTCTACTCTTCACTTTGCTAATGTGATGTATCACATTATAGATTTGCCTATGTTGAATCTTCCTTTCATTCATCAGATAAATGCCTTAAATGTTTAATAGAACTCATCAGTGAAGTCATTTGATAAAAAAATTTTATTTGATAAAAATTTTTATTAATATCTTAATCTTATTATATATCATTGGTCTGTTCAGATTTTCTATTTCTTTATGAGTCTATATTGGTAGGTTGTATGTGTCTAAAAATTTATTTTTTTTCTTCTAATTTATCCAATTTATTATCATATAAATGGTCATGGTAATCTCTTATTATCTTTGTATTTCTGTGTTATTAGTTGTAATGATTCCTCTTTCATTTCTGCTCTCTTTTTGGGAGGAGGTGGTATTGGATATTTAATGCTGTGGTGCTTTACCACTGGCTTACATTCCTAGACCTTTCTTAAAAAAAACAAAACAAACAAACAAAAAAAAAAAACAATTTTGAGACAAGGTCTCACCAAATTGCTGAGGCTGACCTTGAACTTTCAATCCTCCTGCCACAGCTGCCCAAATTGCTGAGATTACAGGCATATGTCACTATGCTTGGCTGCATTTCTGCTTTCATTTATTTGAGAATTTTTTCTTCACAGTTAGTGTAGTCAAAAATTGTCAGTTTTGTTTCTTTCCAAATCCAACTCTTTACAGGATTTTGAATGTTCTGACTTTCATATTTCTCCTCATCTTGACATCCATCACTCTAATTTGCATTTATTATGTCCCAATCCTAATGTATATATTTTTCCTTTGACATACTAAGCTCATTTCCACCAAGGGTATTTGCAAATACTGCTCTCTCTACTTGTAATCTTCTACATCACCACAACACACCACCTGCATCATGGATGCAAACTTACATATGCTTCCATGGCTGGCTCTTTTTCAAGTTTTAGTGAAGGGTTATTTTCTGCTTCCCCTGAAACTATGGTTGAATAAAGTTTCTCTATTCTATTATTTTCTGCTTAAACGTATCTTTTGCTTCTTTTATGACTTTTATCAACTTTCAAAAATTTATTATTTATCACTTCTTTCCTTAGGTTTACATGTCCCCCTTCCCTAGTTCTTATAAAGGTAAGTTAAAGGACAATAAAAAAACCATGCTTTTCTTTTTTTCTGTTGTAATCCCAACACTCACGACTGTGCCTGACATATTTAATTATCTAATAGGTATATGATTAATTAATCAATTAATTAATAAGTAAACTATGGACAAATTTTTCAGTTATTAAAGATAAATGTGGTGGTCAATTTATAAGGATTTTTTTAATTTTCTGGGCTATAAGTAAAGAGAGATTTAACTGGTATTTTGAGTATAGGAAAATGATGGAAGTACAGATATTTAGAAATTTCTAAGAGTGTATGACTGGTATCTAATCATAGGAGGTACTATCTATAAAGAATATTATATTGAATGAAAGGACTCTGCCACATGTGGTAAAATAATTTATAAGGCAAAGGAGAAACATGGTGGAGAGAAGATGTGTCCAGTTGTAGACATATTATGATTAAAATGCTATATATGTTTTACAAGTACAAAATCCAGAGAAAGGTCGTGTTTGGAAATGTCAGATTTTTTTAATCTATAGATGATTGTTAATATTTTAAGAGCAATTAAGATCTTTCAGCGAGGAAATGTGAATTGAGAAGCCTAAAGAATAGAAAGAAATACTATGGCATAAAACAGAGGGTGAAGGAAGGAAAAATAAATTAAAATAATGTGAAAATCATGGTCAGAAAAACATTGCTCTAGAAGTCAAGAAGATGGATATTTTAAGAGAGTTGGTTATTAAATAAAAGGCATATGACTAAAAAAGTATTGAGAACATCTGCTTTCCTGATATAATAAAGTATAAAAAACCCCACATATTTTGCTTCAACCTATTATTCTTCTGTTTTTCTTTTTCTCCTTTTTTGGGGGAAAGGGAGGTAAGTACCGACTGGAATACCTAAACAAAAGCTAGTGATAGAGAAAAGGGCATTGACATACTTGTGTTATCTAAAGACACTTATCAGGTCAACAGTCTGAAATTATAAGTAAATCGGGTCAAATGTTGGTTCCTTTCCCAGTTTTTTGAGGAATCTCCATACTGCTTTCAAGGGAGGTTGCTAAGTGAAACCAGCCAATCTCCTAAAACCAAAGTCAGATGTTTATAGAGATATGTGGAATCTAAACTACAATAAAGGAGGCAAGGGGAAGAAGAGAAGTTCAGTAAATTAGACAAAGGGGAACCAGAGAAAAAAGAGGGGAGATAGAAATAGGAAAGACAGTATAATAAATCTAATATAGCTTTTCCATGTATACATATGAAATTATCTAACTGAACCCCACCATTGTGCCCACCCACAAAAATGAGGTTCTAATTAGGATGAGATATTTTCTATGCCTTATAAAATTTTATCAAAATGGATTCTACTGTCATGTATAACTAAGACGAATCAACAATAAAATTTTAAAAAATTGTAAGTAAACTGATCATAGTATTTAAGGCTATTTTATTATAGAAAATTCTATCATAGCCAGTAATTTGGATGATTCTTTCTAGAGATGAAATTTCTGCATAGTTTCAATCTAATTATTTTTCTGTGAATGTTATGATTACTTCATAGTAACTTTTGGTAAATGCTTTACTGTGTTGCTACCTCTGACATGGACTCAGCTCTTAGACTCCTGGCGTTTCTGCTTGGTGCCTTGTTCATTTGGGTTCCTGGAGATCACACAGCTTCTATGTAGCACTTAGCTATGATTTTACTGAGATGAATCCTCAAACCCACCAACTAAATTGAGATCTCTCCCTGAAAATTCTAAATCAATGGGAAATAACAAATTTTGCCAATCTAACTAAAAATAGACAAACTTTTCTCTACTCTTTCCTCTTAATAGCTCAATCATGTTATATAGTTTTTGAGACAAGACACACAAGAAAACCAAAGCACTTAATGTGTTTTCAGTGTGAGCTCTTAAAATAGACAAGTGTTAAAAGGTAAATAGGGAACATTTTCTTTAGATCTCAAATGCAATTGCAGATCTCAAGATAACCCTGGAAATGCATAGATTAATTACTAGGACCAGGCAGTGGGTGAAGAGTATCAGTTAGTTCCCAGCTTTAACAAAGTTGCAGAGTCCAATCTGTTATCCAGTGATAACAGATAGGCCCTTTCAAATAACTAACTGACCCATGGCTTAATGGTTTCTCATGAACTGGTACATTCCTTACAGATTCATGTTGCTGGAGTCATTGTAAGTGACATATCACAGTGCAGGTCAAGAGGTTTTTGTAAATAATTATCTTGGAAATTGAAAAAGAGTTCTAATATTCTAAATTTATGCATAAAATTTATTTAGTATTATCTTTTCAGCTCCCTTTTGTTTGTCAATGATTATCATGATATTTATCATTTATTAAAAGATTTAATCTTAGGTGTTTTAAATAAAAAAAAGTATCAAGTGTTCTTTAAAGAGGTGTTTGAAAAAAATCCCTTATTCTTTACTCTTCTCCCTCTCTAGCACATAATGGATTATTGCCTTGATTACCTTTTTCTGTGCTATCCTCCCGAGCTAATTACCTAGATTATTACCTGTATTACTCTCCTGCAGACTGACTGTATTCCAGCATTACCACTGAATACTCAGTATCATTTAGGAGTCACACCTCTTCATTCTTATGAATGTGCAGCTTCCAATCTATCATTCTCTTGATGAGCAATTTCCCATGTCACATACTATCTCCTGCAGAAATTAGTATGCTGTAGACATTCAAGTACCACTATGGTCATTTACAAATGATTAATGATTTAAAAAATTAAAAAAATCTAAATATATTGAAACACTGAATTAGTCCAAATACACTGAATTCAGGATATTGTAGGTACAATTTAACCACTTCAAGTCATACTTTTACTTAAGAAGAAATGTTTGGTATAATTTCCTCTCAAAACATGGATTTTTAAATCAACTCACTGTCAAATGTTTGAGCAGTGTCAGGGAATGCACTACCAGTAAAGAGTCCAAACTTCTACCGACACCATTTTTCTCGATGTAGGAATTCCTCTTCACCTAAAAAAATGAATTTTGTGATAAATATACATCATAAGATTTATAGACACATAATTTTGGAAAACAATATAATTTTGGTAAATAGTGTTATTTATTCTTTAGAAAGTTACTGAATTAATTATTTTACATTAATATTTGAAAAAGAGTCAAGATATTCACTACTTCTTCCCACTTCTTGACCCCCTCTGAGTTGGTGCCACAACACAGAGTCACACTGAATTATGCAGTATGAACTATAAATGTGGAAGAAATAGAACCGTGTGACAATGAAAGCAATGAGATGCAGAAATGAACAAAGAGGAAACCCAGGGGAACTCTGGAAGGAGGAGAAGTTTGTGAAAAGCTGACTCTGTGCCAAACATTGTGCTTCATCATGTTAACAAGTTTAATCTCTATAATTCATGAGATTTATTATTATGTATAATATATCAAAGAAAAAAACAAGTTTTCAAGATGTTCAATTACTTTTTCACACTGCCCAAGAAGTGAGTAAAATAATGTCACTTAGAAGTTACAAAATTTGAGTTTGTACTTTTATAAACTATAAATATACCTGTTTGTTTAGTAATCAGTGAGTGCTTAATAAATGCTGTTGTATTGATTTTCACTTCATAACATATTTATAATATATAAACCACTAGTGCACACCACCCAAAGACATATGATTTCTACATTTCTTTAAATTTAACTGCTGCATTCAACTTTCCAAAACTCTGCATACCTGTGTATGAGAACAATGTGCAAAATTAAATCCCACCAAGTAGAAATGTTAGTGGAACTATTTCTGCCTTAGTTGTATTTGAAAATTCATATGACTCATCTTTTGACAGTGATTTTCTACCAATGTAAACTCATAATACACTTTTTACTAAGAATTTTGTTTAAAAAATTAAATTCTCTTATTTTATTTTCACTTAAAATTACAATGCCAGCCAGTAAAATATGGTGAGAGCAAAAAAGGTTTTAAGCATACTTGATTTAGGAATTTAACTGAAGGACTGAGGATAAGATCAAGTACATGCAACCACTCGTAAAAACAAAATATGAAAAGGATTCTCTATATTCTTATGTAAAGCAAATTCTGTCAACCTCTTTTTAAGCACAGATATGAAATCATTAGAATGATGTTTGTAAGGGCAAAACAAACTTTTGGGAAGGTGACAAAGTAGCACTATTCCCTAACACTTAACAACTCAGGAACCCTAACAATGTCTCCACTCCAAGAAATGTTCTTTAGCTTACAGTTGCAGTTCTCTTTCGAGATTGTGGGTTTTTAAGAAATGAGTCATATAAACAATTCTTTGTCAAAGATTGAGGAATGCTTTGTGGAATGATCAGTAAGTATTAATTTAAATATTAGTTTTTGACTGCAATTCTTTTGTCTTTCAACTAATTCAGAAACATATATTATAATATCACTAATCCTATACCAAGAATTTTACAAGAAATAAAACAAAATGAAATAAAGTACAAGCTCATAATATTTCAAACTCCGTTCCTTTTTATATGCAAACTGCATTCTTAATTCTTCAAGTCATCATCAGCCCTAGGTCTGCAATCTTTAACTAGAAAGAAGAAATAAAAAGAGTTTAAACTCTGGAAATAAAAACTCTAGCTGTTATCCTAAGTTTATCTCACTAACATAAGGAACGTTCAATAAAGTAAATAAGTAACTCCTATTTCCTCATCTATAAAAATTTCAAAACACAACTCATAGTTTGGTACACAAATAATTACAGTTGTACATATATATGAGCACATGTAACACCTAGAACAAAATATTGTTTCCAACTACCTCCTTTATTCTGTCTTGTAGAAAAGTTCTTTGACTATTGGAAGGTGGATGTGATGCTTCCTCATGTCTTCTCATTAATCTTCCCCAGAGCCTTCAATAATTACTCATATGATAATGTTCTCAGATCCCTTTTTATCCTGGAAGCATTCTAGGGTATCAATAAAATCATTAAAGTGTGAGTCACAGAACAGAACACAGTGCATCAAATGTGGTCTGATAATAGCATGTCTTGGTGGGACACTTTTTTCCTTTTTCTAAACCCATGATATATGAATTCACAATTTCTATTAACAGTTTTTGCGTTAGTATAACATTGAAGATTTAGTTGAATGGAATTCCCAGATCTTTATGAAATTTAAGCCTGACCATTTCAACTTGTACTTGTATGACTGATTTAAAATAAAACAAATGCAAGGTTTCCTCCTATTTTAATTTCTTTAAAATTCATCTAAACCATCATCTCTGCCTATCAAAGTTCTTTTAGATTCTGAGTGGCTACTCAACATATAAAGAAAGATGAAATTCTTTTTTAGTCTTGCTTCCTTATTTTCATGAAGTACATTGGCACAGATACTGTTTCAGTCTGACTTTATGATGCTGTGACCAAAATATCTGACAAGAAAACCATAGAGGAGGTAAAGGTTTTGTTTGTTTGTTGGCTAATGCTTTCAGAAGTCTCAGTCCTCAGATGGCTTAGTCCTTGCTCTGGGCTCAATGTGAGGTGGCACAAGATGGAGAAAAGGCATGGTGGAGGAAGTTACTTCCCTCTTGAGCCATGATATTTGCTTCACCTTGGGGAATCAGGCCTGTTTGCCTAAATGAATCTAACAAAGAATGACATAATGGACACAATTTTGAGTAGAAAAAGATTATCAATTGGCTTCCATTCTGTAGGCTCTGTCTTCACTTCACTGATTGTTTCTTTTGCAGAAAAGAAGCTTTTCAGTTTGAATCCATCTCATTTATTGATTCTTGATTTTATTTCTTGCACTATAGGAGTCTTGTTAAGGAAGTTGGGGCCTAATCCAACATGATGAAGATTTGGGCCTATTTTTTTCTTCTATTAGGCACAGAGTCTCTGGTGTAAGTCTTAGGTCCTTGATCCACTTTGAGTTTTGTTCATAGTGAGAGATAAGGGCTTAATTTTATTTTTCTGCATATGGATTACCAGTTTTCCCAGCACCATTTGTTTAAGAGGCTATCTTTTCTCCAATATATGTATTTGGAACCTTGTCTACTCTGAGATAACTGTATTTATGTGAGTTTGTCTCTGTATCCTCTATTCTGTACCATTGGTCTACAAGTCTATTTTGGTGCAAATACCATGCTGTTTTTTTTTTTTTAACTTTAAAATATCTAAGTACAGATGGTAGTATAGCTCATTGGTAGAGAACTTACCTAGCATACATGAGACCCTCACATCAATCCCTAGCATTGTAAAATAATAAGTAAATAATTAAATAAAATAGAAATTAAATGTGTTTCAAGTCAAGTGAGGTTTGCTAATTAACAATAACAACAACAAAAATACATCACATTGAGTTTAATTTGAAATTCAGTCAAGCAATAATTTTAACATTTTTAGTTAAAATGTTCCTCATAATATTTGGAACATTAATATTTAAAAATTACTAAATTGGTATCATGCATTTTGTCTGGCAACCCCAGATTAAAAATATATATGTCTGCTTCGTAATTAGACATGAGATCCAGTGGCTTAGGAAGAATAAGGATTATAACTTTAATGTTAGGGGCCATCAGATATTACTAAGTCACACATGTGAATAGAGGTCTTGTTGTCTGTGTTCAGTGCTACAGAGAGGAGATACTTAAAAAAAATGAATAGATAAAATCCATGCATCAAGACCTGTAGTCAAAGTAAGCAGGCATTTACAGAAGCATTGGCTTTTGAAAAATATTTTTAAGGAATGGGAAAATGATCACCCAAAAAAAGCAGAAAAGATGCTAAATTTGAAGTAAAACAGGAGTTGGTATAATATAAAATATAGGGAGCATGTTGGCAAAGACAAATATCTCATAATTAGCAAGTACGAGGCCCCAGTGGAGGTCACTACATTTGGAGATGACCTGCTAGAAGACAGTTACTCTGTGCTGCTATAACTGCAATAGTCCAACAACAAGAAGTACATTTACAACATTCAGCACATTTTCTCTCCTTAAATTAAAAAAAAAAATCTTATAATACTGTACTTGATTATGCAGATGAAAATCTATAGAAAAGTATGGACAAAGATTAAGTGATTTAAAAATAAAATGCTAGGAGAAAATGTTTAAAGAATTTCTTTCTTTGTTAATTTATAATGCAGAAAGATAAACTAAAAAAATGGTAAAAATTAAGGAGGCCAGAGTGATTATGGATTAAAAAAAAAGTAAAACGTATCTGCATTATGTCTCTATCATTGCACATCAAATTGCCATAGATGAAGAGGCTTAAAACAATCCCCATTTGTGGTAATTCTAACTAATTTATCCCTTTAGAGAATGTGTATTGCATGATAATAGGGTCTTTGCCTAATAAAGTACAGTCTTTTAGACAACTGGAAACTTCATGTTGGTTTTAAGAACTTTTGTTGGATAAAGAAATGGTATTTGTTTTCTCTTCAGAAAAAAAAACAAACTGCTTTTATCAGAGATGTTAAATACTACATTATTCAACCATATATGTTAAGCAAGTTGATTCCAATACTTTTGTGCCCTGAGAATTTCATCCTAAATGAAATACTGGTTAAAAACTCACCAAATAATATCTGATTACCCCATACCTGAGGAATTCCTTAGCCACAAAGAATGAAATTAGATTGCATGAAATATTCATTAAAAATTGTCTATAGTTTAAGTTAGACAAGGCAGGGGATAAATTTTAAAATGTCAACATTACTGTTTTGGATTATAAATGAAAGTAAACCTGTCTTGGAACTTTAAAGTATTGCTATTTGTATAACTTCAGGTTTTTGAAAACATGCTTTATTTTGTTTTTAAGAAACGGATTTACTACTTTAAAAAACTTATATAAAACAAAAAGTCATAAGATAAACAACTTAGCTATGAATTAAATTATTTAAAATTAGTTCTTTGCTTCAAAAATAACTTTAAAAAAAATTTTCCAGAGGATTTCCTGAGGTGATCAACCAATGTAGCCGAATAGTAGGATACAAGTCCAACATACATAAATCTCTAGCTTGCTTATACTACAATAATGAATCTGCTAAGAATGGAATTAGAAAAACTATCTTATTCACAATAATCTATAAAAAAAGAAAACATTCTTTGAAGAAAAAGAATTGCCTTTTTAACAAAGAGTGCTGGGAATATTGGATACTGGTATGTAGGAAAAAAAAAAAAAACTCACACCTATTTCTCAGCTGAAACAAAAATCAACTCAAAGTGGATCAAAGACCTAGGAATTAGACCAGAAACTCTGCAACTGCTAGAAGAAAATGTGGGTCCTACATTCTAACACATTGGCACAGCATTAAATTTCTTAACAACACTACTAAAGCAAAATAAATAAAATCAAGAATCAATATGTGGAACAGCATCAGATTAAAAATCTTCTGCCCTGAAAAGGAAACAAAGCATGAGGAGAGAGCCTACAAAATGGGAGAAGATCTTTGCTTTTCAGATAGGGTGCTAATATCCTTAACACCAAATAATAATAATAATAATAATAATAATAATAATAATAATAATAATAATAAAAAATACAAAGCTCAATAAATGAGCAAAAGAACTAAACAGACACCTTTCAAAACAAGAAATACAAATTGTCAAAAAATATATGAACATCTCGAGCAATCAGGAAAATGCAAATCAAAACCACATTGACATTTCATGTCCTTGCAGTCAGAATGGCAATTATAAAGAGTATAAATAAATAAATGCTGGCTAGTATATGGGGGAAAAGATACACTCATACTATAGAGATGTCACTGCATTGATGTTTATAAGAATTATAAGAGCATAATTTACAATAGCCAAGCTATAGAACCAGTATAAATATCTGTCAACAGACAAACTGATAAAGAAAATGTATTTATACATACACGTGCACACACACACACACAATGGAGTTTTTTCAACCATAAAGAGCAATGTTATTATGGTATTTGCTGATACATGGATGGAACTGCAAAACATGCTAAGTGAAATGAGCCAGATTCATAAGTAGAGGGTCAAATATTTTCTCTCAAGCTTGAGCAAAGTAAGGTAGGGGGAGTAGGGGTAGGGGGATTTCCATGAAAATAGAAGAGAATTCAGTGTAGTAGAGGAAGGGGATTGAGGAGGGAGGAGGAGGGTCAGGAGAAAGGGAGAAGTGGTGGGATGAAACTGAACTTACTATGTGTGTGTGTGTGTGTGTGTGTGTGTGTGTGTATATATATATATACATATATATATATATATATATATATATATATATAAATACAACACAGGGAATTTCACTTTTATGTGTACGATAAAGCACTAATTTAAAAACAAACAAACTATGACTAAATAAAAGAAAGACCAGTAGAATAGAGAAAAGAGAAAAGGTGGAGGAAGGAGGGAAGGGAAAAGGAAAGGTTTGGGGGACTGAATGGGAGCAAATTAAAATTCCATCAACGTATAATCATGTCAAGATGAATCCCAATATTATGTCTAACTAAAACACAAATAAAATATTTTAAAAAAGCAAAGAGAAAAATCCCCTAAATTTAGTAAGATAAACAAGTCAGTTATTAAACTATTGCAAGTTAGTTATTTCTTTCAAGAATAAGTTTCAAAAATCCCATTATGAATTCCATGTTCCATTCTGTCCTGATGAAGTAAGATAATAATTGTTTTATTGATAGAGTAGCTAATAATTACTAATTGCATATTATTTCTAAGAAAAAAACCCTAAAATATAATTTGTGTGTGTGTGTGTGTGTGTGTGTGAGAGAGAGAGAGAGAGAGAGAGAGAGAGAGGAGGGAAAAAGAGATAGTCCTTATATCAACCTTAAGTGGTCAGTGTTGTTAACCTATTTTCTGCAGAGGAAACTGGAATTAAAAAAATTTAAGTTACTTTTTTTAAGTATATGAATATTAAATAGTGAAATTTTAACTCCACATGCAATTTCACTTCCTAATTTTTTAACATTTATACTTTGTGTGGTAAAAGTGACCCTTTCATGATTATTTTTATCAATATTTACACCTGAGAAAATTGTTTGAAAAGCATATGTTTATTTCCTAACACACACACATGTTATATTTGTGTATATTTTCACATTTTCCTATTTTATCACTAATATGAGTTATTTCATATTCATTTTAATGAATTTAAAGTACATTTGTTCCTACTAATTTTTCTATTTAAGAGCACAATTAACAGTGAATTATTTTATGTATTTCATGGAGTTATTTTAAATAAATCAGATATGTGAATCATAGTTAATAATTTTCAGAGATTTTGTAAATAACTTTAATAGTGTATTGTTTGCAAGTGTTAATCTACTAACTCATTATTCCTTTCATATTGACAACCACTCATTCACATCTATTCATATACATTAAGTTCTGTGATGGGCTGTTGTATTCAGTTTTGCATTTTTGTATGATTCTATGGGTCCTGGGAGTATAATAAATTTTTTTCTAGTGGGAAATTTAGGTAATCAGATTTATATTTTACAAGAGCAAAACCAGATATGAAGTGGAGAACATTCTGAAGAGTAATTTTATAGTATTTATAAATTATTTTTCATACTTAGCAATAGTAAAACAGCATACTGAGGAAGAAGCATTAAACTCTAATTGAAGTTCTTATGAGAGGCATGGGTGATAAACCAGTTAGATCTTGAAAGATTTCAAAGAGTAGTAAAAGACATTCAGGATATTCAAAAGCATGGAAGTAAATTATGTATTAACACTTTCAGAGAGTAATAGTTGAATTTATTTAGTTTTGTTCATATGAAAGTCTGAGATGATGCAACTAAAAGAATAAGATAAATTAACATTGAGGAAAACGTCAAAAATATTAGTTTGTCATTTTTGTATGATCCTATGGGCAATGGGAATACAGAAAATCCCTTTCCAGTGGGAAAGATAGGTGGTTGGACTTAATGTTTTACAAAGTTAAACCCAGATGTGAAGTGGAAAATAGTTTGAAGAATAATTTAATACAGAAATTGAATTGAATATTGGGTAGAAGACTGTTGAACATATTTCTTTTTTACAATTTACATGATCCATATATTTATTATTATTTTTTCCCATTAACACATTGAAAATTGTGAGTTTTAAGGCACATACCTAATATTCATTCAGTGATGGTAAAGCCAGTTAGAACCTTATTTCCTAGCATTTAGTTATTTTCCTGATTACATTGATTTCATTTTCTATTCAAATTTCCATTTTGAGCTATGTCAAACAGTGTCTGGTGTCCAGCAACTTAACAGCTATTTTGAAATATAGAATTGATATTGTTAATGTATTACCCAAAGGATCCACAGAAGCCCAGAATCTGTCTTTCACTTGCAATTTCTCAATACAAGTTGCCTCAATAAGCGATTTATTGGCAAAGAATTGTGGCCAAATGATAATAAAGTAGCTGCTTTATTAATAAAAACTGGCATTTAATAGTTCCTTTTGCAGAGATCTGTAGTTGAATAATTAAAAAATGTTAATTGGAGCTAAATAGGCTTCTAATTTCCTCTGATCCCCATCTCAGGCTCCTCTCCTACAAATTGTAGGTCAGGTATTAAGTGCATCTGACAAATTGCAAGAAAGGAAGTAGTAGAAGGAAAACAAGTAAACAAACTCAATTCATGCCTTGGCCCCCTTATTTCACAGGAAATGTGTGATGCCTGTATTTCTCCAGCATTTTAGCCACAATGGAACTGTTTTTGTCAGCTTTTTCACTGCTGTGACTAAATGACCTGACTAGCACTACTATAGAGGAGGAATATTTTACTTGAGGGCTCACAGTTTCAGAGGTCTTAGTCCATAGAAAGCTGACTCCATTCCTCAGGGCTTGAATTGAGGCTGATCATCATGGGAAAACAATGTGTCAGAGGAAAGCAGATCACATGATCTCCAGCCACACACCTACCTTCAGTTACCACTCAGTTAATTCCATCAGGGATGAATTCACTGATTAGGTTAAGGCTATAGCCTGATTATTTCTCCTCCACACCTTCTTGCATCGTCTCAAACATGAGCTTTTGGAGTAAACTTTACATCTAAACCATAGCAGGTACCATCCTCCAATATGTAAGTGCAACCCAATCAATATCTGGACTCCTAATAGATGACAATATCAGCATATGTTTCCATTGAAAAGAAAGTCAGGAGGATAGAGAAAGGGACAAAAACATGGAAAAGTAAGTTGAATAACAGCTTATTCTACTGTCATCACAGGAATATACTGAAAGTAACTATATTAATCAGGGTTCTACAGGTAACCAAAAGATATAAATTGGACACAGACACACACAAACATACACATATTTCACATACATGGGATATTACATTGAACTTGTGTGTGTGTGTGTGTGTGTGTGTGTGTGTGACAGAGAGAGAGAGAGAGAGAGAGAGAGAGAGAGAGAGAGAGAGAGGAAGAGACATTTATTAAAAGAAATCTGTTCATGTAATTATGAAGAATGAGAAGTCCCAAACTCTGAATCTAGTAATGTGAATGTCTGTAGATTAATAACCATGAAGATTCATTTTTTTTTCAGTGTAAGTCAGAAGGTGGAAGTAAACCCCTGTTCCAGGTGCAGCTAGTAAAACAAATGTTTTATTTTATTTAGTTTATTTTCTCTATTCAGGTCATCCATTGATTGGATGAAGTCAACCCTCATTAAGAGGGCAATTTACATTACTCAGTCCAACAACTCAAATGTTATTTTCATCCCCAAACAAACTTTCAGACTCACAGACACATCAAGAATAATGTTTGACTAATAAATATCTGGGCAACTTGTGGTCAAGTCCAACTGACACAAAATTAATCATCACACTGACTTTGGGGCTTAAAGAAGAACTCTGGGAGAGGTTGATGACTTCCTCCCGTTTCTCACCTGAATTTAAATCTGCCTCTTATTCTGTTTAATTTATTCCTTCTTGTTATATAATTTATTTATTGTTAAGTATTTCTTGGATCTAGCATTGGCATCTACCACCATCACCAATAGAAAAGAAACCAACCTTTACTTTCAACCTACAATAGGGTAGAAATCACGTCCTTTAGATCCTCAGTTCCAATATCAGCTTGAATTTTCTCTCATATAAAACTCCTAACCTGATGCCTATACCATACAAAGAGGGTATTAATAGCTTTTCTTTCCTGAATTATTATTATAAGTTCAAATTTGTGGAATATAAATACATTTATATTTGTGGAATATAAATATATAATAACAATTATAATTTATAATAACCATATATATAACATAATATCTATTCTTCTTAATCTCTAAAATATAATGGTTTCCAGCATGTTCAAATAGCAGAAAACCTAGAGACATCTATAAAACCTAAACTGATTTCACTCTAAAATATAACATACATTTGAACTATGTTATATAATAAAATATAATAACTTTATGACAGATTCCAGTGGTGATAAGGTGTCTCATGTTTCAAATATTTAACAAAAATTTGTTATTGAAAACTTTGTATCAATCTAAATATTTTATGTATTGTTATTTTCTAAATTTAGACATGGCCACTATTGGATTGGGTTGGCAAATAGCTTCATTCCTCATGAAAATCAATGTCCTGCCCCAACATACCACAAGAAACTTAGATGTAATACTGTGTGTGTGTGTGTGTGTGTGTGTGTGTATATATATATATATATATATATATATATATAAATTTAAGCAAAAGTAAAAAATGTGTTATATATAGAAGTAACCTCTAACTATTTCAAAGTTTCTGACTTGCGTACTCTAATTTCTGAGATTTTATATCAATAATTGTTTCTAAAATCTACTGCATTGCATAGTTGAGAAAACAGAAGCAGCAGTAGCAAAGAGAAACTGACCTGTGAAATTTCATCTCAGAGCTATTACACTCAGCCAAAAATAGTTTAGTCTAAGTGAATGTTAAATGCACCAAACTATGTTGGGCATTTCCTTTTATATTACAAAATGCCTCAGTCCATTTGAGATGCATTCAAACAGGGTCATAGAAAAACTCGAAGTTTGTAACAAGTCACTAAAATCAGATATGATATGCTTGTACTGGTCCACCTTACTTTGTTCCTACATTATCATTATCTAGGTTTATGCACCTCACAGTTACAAGGAATGACTGGGATTTTGGCACCTGGGGCATTTTCCAAAATTTCAGCCTGCAATTCACCATTTCTCATTACAAACATCTATTCGTACTCAAAACCCCAAAATGCTATTTCACCAATACTGAGTGAAGTAATTTCTGAATCCAAGTGTTATCTGAAAAGTTTGCTTAAGAATAGTATATTTTTAAAAATGGTTCATTTATTTCACTTATGGTGATTTGTAAACCAAAACTAAGATTTATATATCTTTTTCAGAAAGGGTGGCCCCTTCATTTCATTTACAGGATACCTGCATACCTCAGAAAGATGATAGGGATACAGAAACTAATACCATTGTTGGATGCTCACTTACTTCATTTGTAGATAAGAAAAATGCAACTTATTGCAGTTGTAAGATATACTTTTCTTTTACTTTTACTTAGTGTTGGTGTTAGAATATAATCAAATTCACTTTGAATCAGTATTAATATATAAAAGAGGTGAATACTTCTAATAGTGTCATAACTGGACCAGCAGCGTCCGTATCCTGGAAACATGTTGGAGAGGCAAACTCTCTGGCTCACTCAAGGAACTCTGGGATCAGTATCTGGCAATGCTTTAAGCCCTCAAAGTGATCCCAGTGAACGCCAAGCATTCAGAACTACTGAGATGGTTCACAGGTTCTACAAAAGTGTTGAAAAAAAAAATATAGATCTAACCAAACACAAAATACTGATTTTAATAGTTAATATTGAGCTTACAATGTTATCATTTTCTTCTTGAAAAATTAAAGGAAATAACATTGCAAGGTTAAGATGATTTAAAATTAACACTCACAGTGGTACTCTATCACATGTACCTGGTTAATTGATTTCCAATAACTAAGAGAATGATTCCTCTTCTCCATAGACACTGATAGCAGGGACAAAAATTGTGAAAGATTTTAAGGAGTATTTAGGAAATAAAATCAACAGGAGTAGTAAATGACTTGTGGGTTAAGAGCAATGAAGGAGATGATGTTAGTGATGGGGATAATGAGTAGCTTTGGGATGAGGTTGAAGGAGACTTTAGTTTTATATGGCCTTTCTTATTTGGGAGTAGATGGAGATCTTGAATTCAAAAAAAGCTTGACAGTCATCTAGGGGGGAAGTTCTAATAGACAGTCAGAAATATCAGTCTCCCTTCTATTGTCCAAATATAAGCTCTCATTGCTGCTAATCAGGTCTCATGTAATAGACCTCCAGAGGGTGTTCCTTTGTCAAATACTTGCCTCCTCTGATACTTCCTGTATACACTATCAGACTGGCTTTCCTAAAGTATAAACCTGATGGCATAATTATCCCTTGGTTAAAATTCTACATCATATGCCACCTCTAACAGGAAAATTGTTCAGTCACACATTCAAAACCGTCTGCAGTTTTGACCTTTTCATTTCCTTAGCTTTATCATTTT
Organism: Marmota monax; assembly: GCF_021218885.2. Taxonomy (NCBI): domain Eukaryota; kingdom Metazoa; phylum Chordata; class Mammalia; order Rodentia; family Sciuridae; genus Marmota; species Marmota monax. The sequence continues at coordinate 775,287 of NW_026693836.1, forward strand.
CAATACCATCTTGTGAGTTGCCAATTCAAAAGAAAACATTATAACTCAAATATATTTTTATCTTATACAAAGTCTGCAGAAGGAGATAATTGCTGGGAGCAGTATTGCTGTTGAAACAAAAAAAAAGCTATAAACTGTACACGTGGTAATGATTAGGAGGGAAAGAAAAATCCAGGCCTTGACAATTTTTTAAAACAAGGATGATTGTCTTTAGGTGTAAGTTGTCTTCTGATCTTCAGTGTTGTTGCATGAACCTTGCTAAATGATGTTGCTTCTTATGCCACCACTTCATGGAAGCAGCCTGCCTCAGGAGAGGTGGTTTTGGTGGGCTGACCCAACTTGTTCCAGCTGAAGATTGACAGAAAATTTTTATTTATGTCTTCAACCACTTGTTTTAAAAGAACAGATGAAATGGTGCTTATATTAGGAATCATTTTAATAAATAATTATAAATAATATGTTTTATATATACTTACACATAATAATATATAAATACATAATAATATAATTATAAGTAATTTCTAGAAAATAATATTTTGATCAGATGCTTATAAAGGCAGAGCTATCACATTCCTGAATTAAAGAAGGGTTGAATAAGTGACAGATGAAATTAAATGACAGGAAAATACTCATTTTTTCATGTTAGTACAGAGTGAAGTAACAGTGTTAGAATTAAAGTTTCTCTCTTCACATTATATGCATATTAAATATTAGCTGGTTGATTGCTGTAATCAATTAATAGAGGGTTACTTCATTCATTTTCACCTAAAACTTATTGAGTATCTCTTACATCAGAGACAGTGCTACCATCGGTGGAGAAGTAATTATACCTAATCCTCTCTCTTCTAATGAAGATTAATTTCTAGGGACAAAAAAATATAACTAGATTACAATTCAGAGTGATATGTGTAAAAGAAAAAAATCTGGACAAAATAATGCATGAGCACAGAACAGATAAGAAATTAACTGCATGAAGAAGTCAGAAAAGGGTTCACAGAGAAAGCAGTTTTTCAACCCAGTTCTATATAAATTAGCACAGTGAAAGATAATTAAGTTAGAGTTGAAGGAATTACGAAGTAGGAAATGAATAAGGATGTTCCTGTTTTAGAAAATACAGGGAATAAAGGCCACAGCGTGAGTGCATAAATAGTAGTTTTAGTGAAAAAAAAATAGTTTCTAGATGCAAATAGAACTTACTGCCTCTTAGTTCAAGTTGAAACTTCAGCTGACTTGTTTTGTCTCTATCTTGCTCTCTCTCTTTTTAGTACTGATATGGAATATCTGTATGGTATGAAAAGCCTTACACAGCAAGATTTAATCTACTTAGTACTCAATCCTGTATCTCTCCTTGTCTGTTCTAGATATGCTGAGACACAGAAGCAAGTGTATTTCCTTGGCATAAAAAGTCTCTCTCACATTTCTGTTCTTTCATACTCAGTCACAGTGTTCTACTATTGTCCTGGCTTCCTCTTCTTGTCCTAATTGGTAAATTATTGTTGCTCTAAATCAAACATTTCTTAGAGTTTTTTTCATTCCTGCCACTATGAAAAAAATAGTTGTCTTCCTTGAACTTACATTTATTAGAAAATTGGTTACCCACTGAATTACTTGAGACATTTATTAAAAATCAATTGATTATAGCTATATTGATTTATTTCTGGCCTTTATTACTTTTAATAGAGTTAAATGCCTGTCTAATGCCAGTATCACAAGATCTGATTACTTGAGCGTTACAGTAAGCTTAGAGACTGTGAAGTGATTATCCAACTCTGTTCTTTTTTAAGATTGTTATAGCCACTTTGGGTTTCTTTTGCGTTTTCACATTAAATTAAGAACAAGCTTGCCAATCTCTAAGGAAAAACAGGTGAAATGTTGATAGGGATTGTTGTGGAACAAACATTTAATTTGGGTAGAGCTTTGACTTTTCAATCCACAAACTTGGGATGTCTTTGCATTTACTTAAGTTTTCTTTTATCCTGTCAATAATATTGGTAGTTCTTATGATACAAGTGTTGCAATACTTTTGCTAACTTATTCCATGTTTTTTTTATGGTTTTGATCTTATTATAAGTGGAATTGGGTTTTCTAAAGTGAGATATTACACTTGTGTATTATTATAGATTACCATGTGAAATTTTGACACACACACACACACATATATATATATATATATATATATATATATATATATATATATATATATGGAGAGAGAGAGAGAGAGAGAGAGAGAGAGTAATGTTCAACCAAGGGTAAGTATGCCTATTTCTTCAAACCCTTAGCATTTCTTTTTTTATAAAAATATTCAAAATTATTCCTTCTGTGTTTTTATATCAGTTCATGTTCATTACTTGCAGCTACCCTACTACTTAAAAGAACACTAATTTCCCTTAGAATTACTTTATTGTTTATTTTTTATTTTAATGTTTTCATTTTCAAATTAGTTTTTGCTAGTACATACAAATGAATTATGTATGCTTGATTTTTGTATATTGAGTCACACACAGCAATTATCCTGGAATTGTTTATTATATTTCACATTCATTTTGTCTGTACAGGTGTTCTTTGCATTATGTGGCCATTGCAGTCTCTGGTTAATGTAGTACTCAGCTACTGATTAAACTGATTTTCTTAAATAGCTGGAACCAATACATTTCCCATCTGTGCCAAGGGGCTTGGTAAGTGTATTGAGCATGCCTTCAAAACTCAGCCAGGCAATTTTCATATTCTTTATACTCTGCCTTCTGCTTGCAAGAAGTTTGAAGTCAGCGGTGAGAGCTTAAGACCTTCTCTGCTTTTATAATTCTGGGTGTACACATGCAGATCCACATGGGTTCTTAGATTCCAAGGAATGTCTCAGACCACCTTCAAGGATGCTGTGGACATCGATTTCCTAACTTTCCCTGTGAGTGTTTGATTAGCCTATTGATTGTCCCAACTCTTATCCACTACTACAGGAAGCCACAAAGGTGAACATTTGGTTCCAATTGTATTTCAAAAACACCCTTGGATAAAAAGGTTTTTTGCACTCTGTGAGCTCATAGTCAGAACAAAGACAATTTTTTTTAGTGGGAATCTTGTGGGCAAACTACCATAATGTCAAATTACAATTCTCGAAGGATGAGGTTTTAAAGGAACTCCAATCATCATATTCTCCCTCCCTCCCTCTCTCTCTCTCTCTCTCTCTCTCTCTCTCTCTCTCTCTCTCTCTCTCTCTCTCTCTCTCTGTGAGCCTGTTATATTGTTGGTTTTCACTCTGTTGATCTTCAAGGCCATGGGGGAGCTGAATATAGACAAATGGGAATAAGTCAGCTTAGTTTAAATGCCATGAAATTTGATGTTCTTACCTAAATTCAGTATTTTTCTTGAATAAATATTTCCAAGATGCACATGGGTTCTTAGATTTCAAAAACATCTCAGAGCACTTTACAAGAATCCTGTGAACATCTAATTTCCTAACTTTCCTGGGTTGCTTTACCACTGATCTAACTCCTCAGACCTGTTGTCATTTTTTTTTTTTTAAACAGAGTCTTGTTAAATTGCTGAGGCTGGCCTCAAACTTACAATCCTCTATCCTTAGCCTTCTGAGTCCCTAGAATTACAGGCATGTGCTACCATGCTGGATTAAAATTGTACTTTCTGTAGCAATTATTACTGTATTCCTACTTTCTTCATGTTTCCACTTTCTTAGAATACCTTTGCTCATTTTACGTGTGTGTGCATGTGTGTATCCAAATACTTCAGGTGGTTAATATTTGAAAAATATTTTATATCATGCATATTTTGAAGGGTTATTTTTGTAAAATTAGAAAATAAAAATAGAGTACATTTGCATATTTGGTATTATAGAAAACCATGATTTAATTTATCAACTGTGCTTATATCTGGTTTAATTAACTATAGGCATGTTTTACAGTTTTACTGTGGTAAAGCACACATATCATAATATTTATTATTTTAACAATTCTTATGTAAACATTTTGCAGCATTGAATATATCCACAATACTATGTAACCATTACATCTTTTTAGAAACAAAAGCATTATATCATACACAGCAAAATCTCTGTATGTGTTAAACACTTTTTCTCACTCCCCTCAGATTCTTATAACTTCTATTCTACTTGCTATCACCATGATTTTGATTATTTTAAGTAAATTATCTAAAATAAATTGTACAATATTTAACTTTCATGTCCAGATTATTTCATCAAACATAATAGTATCACAGTTAATCCACGCTGTAGAGTATATCAAATTTCATTCATTTTTGGTGCTAGATAATATTCCATTGCATGTATATTTGTATGTTTAAATTATCTGTTCATCTGATGGACTCTGGGGTGCTTTACATTTTCAGGCTATTGTTGAAAATGCTGCTATGCACCTGGGTGTATGAATAGCTGTTTGGTTCTGTGTTTTCAAAAGTTTTGGATAGATATCTTGAAATGGAATTGCTGGATCATAGGGTAATTTTAAGTTTAAAGTTTTGAGGAAACAGGAAATATTTTCAGGGTCTATACTATTCATTTTCACAGCAGCAAAAAATGAAGGTCCCAGATTCTCTATAACCTTATCAACATTGTTATTTTCTATTCTTCAAATTATTAAAGTCATTCCAGTAAGTGTTATTTGCATTGTGAATTTACCTAGTGGCTAAAGATGTCTAGATACTTGGTATGTACTTATTGGCTGCTTGAAAAAAATGTCTTTCATTACTTTTGCTTATTTATGTAATTTTATAATCAACTGACAAAAATAATTATATAAATTTATGAGATTCAATCTGATGTTTGATATATATGTACATTATAGAATGGATAAATCAAGATAATACTTTTAAGTAAAAAATATCAAGTGTACATTCTTGAAATATATTATATTATTATTTTCTTTCATCTCTGCTCTATGCAAAAGATCCCAGATACTTTTTTTCCTTTCAAACCATAGAAAATATGTACCCTTTAACCCAAAATCTCCCCAGTTCTCATCCTTATATACTAGGCTTTGATAATTATCTTATTTATTTATTTATATTTGGTACTGGAAATTGAACCCAGGGGTACCTTACCATTGAGCTAAGTCTCCAGCCATTTTTTATTATATTTTGGGGCAGTGTTTTGTTGAGTTGCTTAAGGCCTCACTAAGGTGCTGATGCTAGCCTTGAACTTGCAATCATTCTAACTCATCCTCCTGAGTCACTGGGATTACAGACATGAGTCACCACACCCAGCTGATAATTTTCATTTTATTCTTTACTTATTTGAGTTCAAAGTTTTTCAAATTCAACAGAAAATGAGATTATTAACATTTATCTTTCTGTGCTTGGCTTATTTCACTTAGCACAATGTCTTAAAGGTTCATCTGTGTTGTTGCAAATGATAAAGTCTCTTCCTTTTTAAAGAATGAATAGTATTTCATTAGGCATGAGTGCTGCATTTTAATTCACTCATCCATTTTTGAACATTTAGATTGACTCTATGTCTTGCAATTGTGAATAAAGTTACAGTCAACATGAGAGCTCCTGTAGCACTTCAACATACTGATTTAAGTTCATTTAAACTTGCTTACTAAACCAAGCATGGTGGCACATGTCTGTAATCCCAGCAATTGGGAAGGCTGAGTCAGAAGGATCACTAGTTTAAGACCAGCCTAAGCAACTTAGTGAGACACTCAGTAATGAAGTGAGACCCTACTTAAAATAAAAACTTAAAACGGGCTGGGAATGTGATAAAGCACCCCTGAGTTCAAACCCCAGTACCAAAAAAAGGGGGGGAGCGAAAAAATAAAATTAATTTCTGATCATGTATTGTTTTCAGAAATCCCTAAATCCTTTTCCATAATGACTGTCTTAATTTACATTATTTAAAGTAATGTACAAGGCTTTTCTCCATATTCTTGTCAACATTTATCTTTCATCTTTTTGAAGATAGTCATCTAGCAAATGTGAGGTGATAGTTCATTGTATTTTCAACTTTTCCCATAATAAATAGGGATGATGATTTTTTCTTCATATTTAAAAATACTTATGGTTTTATTAATGCATTATAGTTTTCTATAATTTGGGGTTCATTTTAACATATTCATAAGTGTATATAAAATAATTTGCTCCATTTATAACCCCAACACTACCCTCTTCCCTCTCTTCCTCTCTTCCAATGATCCCCTTTCTTTATGATTTTTCCTTCTATTAATTGATTTTTTAATTGGTACATTATAGTTTTATATAAAAGTCTAATTCACTATAATATATTCATATATGCATATATCAAAATTTGGTACATTTATTTCTGCAGTTCCTCTCTCTTTTTCCCTCCTCTTTCCCCCTAAATCCACTTTTTAAGGCAGCATTAATTGATAGGACTGTCCTTACTCTAATGCATGTTTTTAGCAACTTTGTAAAAGATCCATTGACTGCAGATGTGTGTATTTTCTTCTTGGATTTCTATTATATTCCACTGGTATATGCATCTTTTGTTATGCCCATACCATATTGTTTTGATTACTACAGGTTTGTAATATATCTTGAAATGAGGTAGTATAATGCTTCCTGTTTCATTCTTTTTGCTTAATGTGGCTATAACTATTTGGGTTGTTTTTTGTGGTTTCATAAAGCTTCAGGATTATTTTCTTCTGTTTTGGGGAAGTATATCATTTTTTTTCACAGGGGTTGCATTGATCTGTAAATTGCTTTGGGTAGAGTGAATATTTTAAATATATTGAATCTTCCCATTATGAGCATGATGCTTTTCCATTTGTGTGTGTGTGTGTGTGTGTCTGTGTGTGTGTGTCCTTTTCAATTTCTTCCACCAATGTTTTATCATTTTCATGGTAGAAATCCTTCAACTTTGTGGTCATATGTTCACTAGATATTCTTTATTTCTATTCCAGACAATTGGTTATTATTGTTCAGCAACACTACTGATTATTCTATATTGATTTTGTATTCTGCAACTTTGCCAAATTAGCTGATGAGTGTCAGATTCTTTTCCTTTCATTTTTTGGTGGAGTGATTGTATGCTCTTTAGTTACTTTCTTACTTGAATGCTCTGCTAGAAAATCCAGTGTTATGTTGAAAAATGTGCCTAACGTAGATATTCTACACTTCTACTAGATTATAGTGAGAAGGATTTCAGTTTTTACTCATTCAGCATAATGTTGATGATTTACTTATTAAAAATGACCTTTATTATGTTGAGATATATGCATTTTATGCCTAAGTTATTCAGCATTTTTTGTCAAGAAATAGTGTTCAATTTTATCAAGTGCTCTTTCTACATTTACAGAGATGATCATATGGTTTTTATGCTTCATTATGTTGATACAGTGTATGACATTTATTGATTTTCATATGTTGGATATTTCTTATATTGCTGGCATGAATCCCATCATAATACATAATCTTTTTAATGTGCTCTTGAATTTGGTTCGTTAATATATATCTCAGGATATTTTCATCTGAGTTTATATCTTTGTGAGTGTGTGTGTATCCTTATTTGATTTTGGTATCAGGGCAATGATGGACTCAAAATTGGAAAGGGAGAATCCCATCCTCTTCAATTTTGGGAGGAATAATTTAAGAACTGATATTATTCTCTTTTTTTTGAGAGAGAGAGAGAATTTTTTAATATTTATTTTTTAGTTTTGAATGGACACACCATCTTTATTTTTATGTGGTGCTGAGGATCGAACCCAGCGCCCCTCGCATGCCAGGTGAGCACATTACTGCTTGAGCCGCCTCCCCAGTCCCTGATATTATTCTTTACATGTTTGGTAGAACTAAGCAGTGAAGCCATCAAATCCTGGACATTTCCTTGGGAAAGATTGTTTAATTGTGGCTCAATATTGTTACATATGATTGATCTGTCTCTTTATGATATGACCTTGAAAAGATGCTTTTGTTCAGGAATGTGTCCATTTGTTCTAATTTATCAGATTGGTTAGCATACTGTTGTTCATAATACTCTCAAATAGTCCTTTGAAATTCTGTAGAGTCAGTATTAATGTCTGTCTTTTCTTTTCTGATTTTATTTATTTGATTCATCTTTTTTCTTTCATTAGTCTGCATAAGGATTTGTGTAATTTGTTTATCTTTTTGAATAACCATCTATTTGTTTTATTGATTTTTTACATTTTTTAAAATGTTTTTCATTTATTTCTATCTGACCCTCATATTGATTATGTCTTTCCTACTATTAATTTTGGATATGATTATTAATTTTGCATTTGATTAGTCCTTGTTTTCTAACATTTTGAGGGGGGTCAGTACTGTGATAAGCACTAAGATTAAACCTGGAAAACTATCACTGAGTTACATCCTTAACCTTTTATTTTTAATTTTGAGACAAGGTCTCACTAAGTTGTTGAGTCTGGTCTTAAACTTGTGATCCTCCTTCCTTAGCCTTCAGAGTTGCTGGAATTACAGGTGTGCCCAACATTTTCTAACTTTTGAGATACAGAAATAGGTGGGTTATTTGAGATCTTTTCTTTTTTCTTTTAAATTGTAGGTATTGATATCTGCAAACTTTCTTCTTTGTACTACTTTTTGTGTATCTCATAGTTTGGGTATCTTTTGTTTCTATTATTATTTATTTCAAGAAATCTTTTAATTATCATCTTGATTTTTTCCTTGACCCACTGCTTATTCAAGATTTCATCCTGGACCTGTTGCTTGTTTAATTCCCCTGTATTTTGTAGTGTTCAAAAATTTTGTTTTTGTTGTTAGTAATTTTTAGTGTATGATAAAAATATTAAATATGATGTTAGTTTTTAAGATTTGTTGATACTTGCTTCATGGCCTATCATATGTTCTATTTTGTGGAAAGCCTTCCGTGTGCTCATGAGAGGAATGTATACTCCGTCAGTGTTGGGTGAAATTTTCTGTATGACTATACATTGCTGAATATGGGATGTTAAAGTCCCTTACCTATTGTATCAGTATCTATCTCTCCATTCAGATCTATTGATAATTTTTTCATATCTTTGATTAATCTTATATAGGTTGCTGATCCATTTGTAACTGCTATTTTTCTTTCCTGAATGAACCCATTTATTATGTAATTACTGTAATTACTTCACTTGTCTCTTTTGATTAAAGAGTAAATTATTATTCATATATATATATATATATATATATATATATATATACACACACACACAGAGAGAAACACACTCATGTGTGTATGTGTGTGTGTGTGTGTACGTGTGTACACACATATATATGGCTAGTTTTTCCTACTTTCTTTTAGATTCCACCTACATGACATGCCTTAATCCATTCCTTTATTCTCACTCTGTATATGTGTTTAGAAATTAAGCAAAGTGTAATTTGGTCTTGTTTTTTATCTTTTCAATCACTGTCTTTTTGTTGTTGTTGTTGTTGTTGGGGATACTGGATATTGAACTCAGAGGCACTCAATCACTAAGTCATATCCCTAGCCCTATTTTGTGTTTAATTTAGAGACACTGTCTCACTGTGTTGCTTAGCACCTCACTTTTGCTGAGGCTGGCTTTGAACTCCCAATCCTCCTGCCTCAGACTCCGAGGTCACTATGTCATTTAATTGGAGAATTTGACCATTTACATTTGAGGAAGCTACTGCTAGCTAAGGTATTATGAAGGCTGTTTTGTAACTTTCTTTCTAGTTTCATTGAAGTTTCTTTATTCTTTCCTGTCTTACATAACCTTATTTTGTGGTTAAGGGATTTTACTCTATAGCATTCCAGGAAGAAGAAAAAGACTTCTTCCAAATCTGCCAACAAGGTTCACTGGATCCTCTAGTGTACAAAGAAATTGCTCTGTGTTCTACATAATTTCTCTACACTTCTAAGTACACAAGAATCCCCAAATTTCTTTTACTAACAAAGACTTCTTACATTTCAATATGTTATGGTGTCCACCTCATGTTGCTTCAGAATACTTCTTTGAATTCCTCATAACCATAGCTCCAAACAATTAACAAGATACTGAACTACACAATAATTATGCTCTGTAAAAGAAAGACTTTTTATATATCAAATATTTTATATTTTTACATATAATTTACCACAATCTGGGAAAACAAAGATAGTACAAGAATGAAAAACAAACAAAAAAAGATAAAATGTATAACAAAACTGAAATCAGCACAAAATTTTAATCCCAAGTCATTTAACATAGCATGACATATAATAGTTAAAAATTGAAAAATTAGAATCTATTGGCATTGGAGAGTGTTGAAGATACGTTGTTAAGATACGTTGTAAGAAAATAGGTTATTAAGTTCTGTGTACAGTGGTCTCACAAGTTTAACAAAGGTGGTATGTTTTCAGTAGTGCATCAAAATATTAACATTGAAAAGACTCCAACATTTAAAATGATTCTTATTTTCTTTTTTATACCTTATTTTCTAAAAATTTATAATATGCATGTATGAATCTTAGAAAACTTGACAACATGAAATCACTCAAAATAGTTTTAAAATAATCATTGTATAATGAAAAAAAAACTGATATCTTGAGTAGATCAAGAAAACAAAGGGTATTAAAAGGCATTTTTTAATGTATAGTACATACAAAAGCACAAGAGGCTGAAGAAATATACCAATTTTCATATTCTGGGTATTCCCAATTCATAACGTACATATACTTTCACAATGTAGAAATGGTTATATGGATGTCAAAATTGTTACATAAAACCTGCCTCTTATACTTGAGGTAGATCTATTTCCCCTTCCATTCTTGATACATTTATGCTTCCTTTCATTTATGCAGTACCCTGATATGAAGCATTTTGGGAGTTATTGCTCAAAAGCCCATGAACCCTCAGGTGCTGTAAAAAGTGACAAAGTATAGGAACCAGATTGCACATGCACAGGAAAACTGTATTAGAAAATAAAACCTGATTATAGTGTACTGTTTAAAAGACTAAAGAAAACATTCCATCTGGAGAATGCAGACTGAAGATAACATAGAAAGGACAATCCCATAAGCTCAGCCCACTGTGAAATTTAAGACTTCAAAAGCAAGATTACATATAATCTAAACCAATTTAACTACAGAACAAGAGAGGGAGGGAGGGAGGGAGGGAGGGAGAGGGAGAGGGAGGGAGAGGGAGAGAGAGAGAGAGAGAGAGAGAGAGAGAGAGAGAGAGAGAGAGAGAAACAGTGTGTTACATTTTCCAAAGGACTTTATAAATATGATTTTTTCTATATTTATAAGAGAAAAATATCAAAATCTACAGAGCAATTTCAGGATCTCTCCAGGAGATCTTTCTACTGTGGAGAAATGCTAAAAATGCTTGTTAGAAAAACAACTTATAATCAATACAAAAACATAATAAAGTAAGAAATAAATAGACCACAAAGCATTTCCTCAAAAATATCTTTAGATAATTTTGAAGGAATCATAATTTCAATAGAAATTTCTTACTATTGACATCAAGCAGAATTTTAATGGAAATTATAATGTTTGACAATGATCCTGAATGTGCTATGAAGATAAATTCTCTATCCCATAAAAATCACAATCTTCCTTGTGCTATAACATTTTTGATATTATACTACAAGCCAATTTCTGTGCACAGAAAATGCTATTGAATTTATTTTTAAAGTAATGGTTATTATAAAAGAACATATATTAAACAATACTTTGGATATTTCCTGTAGTATATTTTGGTCAATTTCCTGCTGGTTTCTGGTTTCAAGACAATTTCCTGAGGCTTCAATTTTTTTTTAGCACTTTCCAGAAACCAAGGCAATGGGAGAAATGGAGGAGAAAAATGGTACTTATTACAAGAGCAATCATGAACGCTCAGTTACAATTGAAAAGCATAGCATGAAACAAGACTGTGTGATTGCATCAAAGCATGGTAAGATTTATGTGTTGTTGAGACTTGTAGTTAAGTACTGGATAAAGTATCATGAAATATTTCACTGTCTTGTAAATTACATGATCTACCACATGAGCTTTCTATCAGTACAGTTTTTATTTATTGACCACAATGTCAAAGATGTCACATGAGGCAAAAAGTCATCCACAACAAATAATAACTAGACTCTTCTAAAATGATATAAACATTAACTTTTGAACAGTGATGCTGTGTTGCATCTCATCACATTTCCTTATGTTGCTTTTTAAATAGATAAATAGGCTCAAATTTCATTTTTTCTTCCCTGTACTGCAGTAACTGGGATAATTGCTTATTTCATTCATTCTATTTCCCAGATGTTCATAAGAAGTTTCTATCAACTTTCAGTGCACAATGGTGTTATATTGCTTTATTTCCCTTATACAGTAATATCATTACTTAGGTCAGAGAAGTTGGGGTATGAGAGTCCTACATTCTCAACACTGGGAAAGTGCCAACACATCACAGATAGACACTGGGCCAGTGAGCAACCAGAGTTCTTCAGTCACTGTAGTCAATGATTCTCTTTAACCTTGACAAGTTTATTATCATCGAACTTAATTTTTCTAATCTCTGAGGTAAGATTGCTTAGCTATACCATATCTAAGATCCTCAGGAGTCCTGAAAACTTTAATTATAAATTTAATTAATTTGATTCTATTGTTTGTCAATAGAGTAAATGAGGAAATATTAGGGTTTTAATTTTTTATGTTAGAATAACATTTGAACAGCATAAGCTTTCATTTATAAGAAAAATTAATAAGTGTACCATATTCCTTTAATTTATTATTTATGAATGAAAACAAGCAGTAAAAAGAAAAAGATGAATAATTTTAGAACACTATTTGATTGGCACTTTGATCTGTTCACACTAATAATAAGAGAAGAAATTGAGACTGTCTTTCAATAGGATGAATTATTTTCCTTGGGATGGAATGGTTCAAAAATATTTTTCATTATTTGAAACAAAAACTTGAAGATTCAATGAAACTTTATTTTTTTCTGTTTATACAAAGATTTATTTCTATACAAAAAGAAGTTTAGAGAATGCAAAAAAAAATGTGAATGTCAACACATCACATATGTATTAGCTTTCCATCACTAAAACAAAATGTCTTAGACAATCAACTTATAAAGAGAAAAGTTTTGCCTTAGACAATCAACTTATAAAGAGAAAAGTTTTATTTTGTCACATGCTTTTGGAAGTTTCAGTCCATAATTGGTTAGCCTCATGGATTTTGCGTCTGTGGCAAGTAGCACATCTTAGGGGAAGGACATGGTAAAACTAGCTACTAACCTCATGTAGAAAGTGAGAGAAAAGAAAAGAGTGGTAGAGGCCAGGACCCACAATCCCATTCATGGGCACTTCCACAGTGATTCATAAAACTCCTATTAGATTCTACCTCTTCACATTTCTACCATCTCCAAATATAAGCAACCTGGGGATGAATCCTTTAATACATGGGTCTTTGGGGGACATTCCAGAATAATACCATGACAACTAAGTTGCAGAGAATCCATCAGAACAAAATTGCAGGGACAGAATTCTTATATCCAGCTTCCTGTGCATTGTGCTCCCCCCCCCACTTTTATTTCAGATCATTTTTATGGAGTTTTTTGAGCTTAGGAAGTAAAAATTCCTGAAAATAAGATTATTTGCTTTTTAAAACATGCTCTGACTTCTAATCTCCTTCATTCTTTCTTAAAGGGCTGATGAATTGCACTATGCCATGTGACTTTAAAACAAGAAGCATGTTATGGTTTGGATCTGGAATATTTTTCACACATTTAATGTTTTGAAAGCACTATACCCATTGCAGAGAGATTCAAAGCTCGGGGGTTTAGGCAATGATTATGACTCTGACCTCACAGTGGATTAAGACATTTGCTGGATCAATTCCAAGTTGAAGGAACTACTGGATGGTAACTATAGGCAGGAGGGATGTGGCTGAAGGAAGTAGATCAGTGGGAGCATGGCCTTGGTAAATACATCTATTTCTGGTCCCATACTATCTCTGCCACTTTCTCTATGTCTGTTTTTTTCTCTTTCTCCCTCTGCTTCCTGGCTGCAAAGAGCTGAACAGCTTTTGTCTACCATTCCATTCTGCCATTGATATTAATGCCTTGGAGTTGACCCACCATAGCCTGAATTCTCTGAAATGATGAACAAAAATAAACCTTTCCTTTTCAAAGTTATTGTTTTCAGGTGTCTTTGCCACAGCAATGAAAAACTGACTGACACAAACCTTATTTAGGACTTGATGTTAGTTTGTTCAAAATATTGTAGGCGACAGAAATCTTTGGGGAAATGGGAATGTCTTTGAATGACTAAGATGGTCATTCTTTACAAAACTCACTTTACTGTTGTTTATTTCTATTAGTTGGCTATAAAATAAATTAGTCTTATGTTTGGAAAAATAAATAAATAAGTCTATATATTAACTTGCTCTAGAGAAAAACTCATGGAAAATGCAACATTTAATTTTCAGAAGTTTGAATCTTTCACATCTCAGTCTATGATCAAATCTATTTAGTGCATCCCCTACAGAAAGTTCAAGAAAGCTGTCACTCTTCACTCTACTCAATTTCCCCCCTCTTATGATTCTTTCTTGAACTCATTCAAAATATATCTTTGGTTCCCAATTTTACATCAAAAAGGATGTAGTCAAGATTTATACTTTAAATCTAAAAATTAATTATATTTATTCATTCTTTTTATATTAAACAATAGAAACTTGCTTATTTTGAACATGTTATATCTATAATGATAGTAATTTCACATTCCAGTCCACACTCACCTCTGAGTTTTTGCACTATGGGTCTATCTATTCACAATAGCCACATGGCTTATTTTCTTATGTTTTCTTGGTTCTGAATATTAATTGTGTGTGTATTAAATATACATACATTTATATATAATATATAGACATATTTATATATACATTTATATGTGTATATACACATTTATTTACATACTTTTTTTCTTAATGATGCTGATGCATAGCCAAACATGAAAACCAATATCTTAGCTAGAGAATGCCACCATAACTAATCAAATATTTATATGATATGATACTTAGAAGATAAATGTGAACTCCTCAAGTGTTTCCAATTGTACTTAAACAAAAATCAAAAGCATCCTTTAAAACTTCTATCATTTAAAATGCCTAAATAAGCATTTTTCATTATGTGAATCATTAATTATATTTCATCAAGTTTCAGTAACTTTCTTTTTTTGGCCTAGAAAGGAGAAAAAAAAACTGGTAAATATATATATATATATATATATATATATATATATATATATATATATATATATATATACTGCTAAAGTACATATAATTTGTGATATAGATGGATTACCCAGAAAAGCACAGAAAAAGAACATAACTACTGATTATTTTGAGTATCGTAAGTACTGTACTTTTCTTCAAAATTATAGATCATGGAGACTATAGTTTCCAGTAACTTCTTGCTAAATACAAAAGAAAAATAAAATATACATTTTACATATTACATATAGGCTACAGTTTTACATTATTTTTCACTAGCATAATTAGCATACAAAGGATGAATGCACTTACTTCTTGCTGGTCTGGAATTAAAAAAATAAGGAAGATAATTATCCTCTCTTGAATTCTCCAATGTAATTATTAATCTTCAAAATAATAAGAAACGGAGTCCAGAATCATTCATCATTAGTAGCAAATTAGTGCTTTTACAGAAACAATAAAGACTTTACTTCTCTTGAGTTGCCTCCACAAAAATAGAAACAAAAATTCCAAGTAAAAGCATGGCCCCAACATCCCATTAGTTGCATTTTGAATACTAATTATAAAAATTTGGCAATAAACTGATGTAGAGAGTTTCCTAATAAAACAGACAAGTCATTCTTTATCACTGGACACTTGTTTCCTAGGAGAAGAAATATTTCAGGTATAAGGTGTATTGCTTAGTAAATAGAGTCTGAACCTATACAAAACATTCACAATATTTCTATCATGTATATATCATATTATATACAGATGTGTATATATATATATATATATATATATATATATATATATATATATATATATATGATAGCTAAGCCTTTTTTAAGTCTTGAGGCATTTTGAAAAGTCTCAAGGCATTTTTCAATTTTATTTTTTCCATGGAGTGGCTTTGCAAGGAGGGCCTGACACAGGGAAGAGGAGGAAGAATATGTGATGAAAATGGCTCATAGCCTGGATACACAGAACAAATAATTTTAGAAATGTCACTTCCTCTCCCAACTTCGGGCTTAGGGATATGCAAACTATACCATATAGAGAGGTAGATAACCTGCATTAGACTCCCTACTTAACCTACATAACTTTATTACTGAATTATCTCATATTCATTGATTGATTCATTCATCAAATATACAGCCAATGTTTGCTAGGGACTCTGTTATGATATAGAATTATGATCTCTAATTTTAATTTTTTTGTCTAGTTTAAAAAATTACATAAATAAAAAATCACAAGAGCATAACTTTGCTAACATTCCAAATAATAGGCTATTAAAAATTCTTTCAGTAAGAAGAAACAGAAGTATAACTCAAATTTGCTTAAGCAATGAAAAGAGGCTGTTGTTTATTGTAATGTAAAAGTATAATGATGGATCCATTGATTAAGATGAATAAACCCCTGTACAACTTTAGGTGTCTCTTTTGTGATAGATCCATGCTTAGGTACAATTGTTGCCCTCAACTTAAAATTGATAAACTGTGTGGAAAATAAAGGGATGCATCCTCTTCTCTGTAGCTCAAAAATAATAGTAATTTCTATATAGACTTTTCATTGTTCTTTTTGGTTAATGCATCAAATCATAAGACAAATTCTGGTTTAGGACACACAGTGTTCACGTATAGCAATTCATGCTTTCCTTTTCATAATTGAGATTGGAGAAGGGTAGTTTCTTAAGGAAAATGATGATGATACTATTTCTCGTGGTGGGAGAAAATACCACTCAACAGGAAAAAATAAAATAGATGTTTTTCTTTATATAAGTTTGAACAAACTGTAGAGAAACATAATAGAAGAAACTCCTGATTTCTTTAGTAAAAGTATAAGACTGGCATTTGAAATCAGGGAAATTGTGGATAAAAGCTGCAATGGCAGCCATATTCATGATGCTCAAGTCATTTTGAAACAGGGAATACATTTTCCCTTATGGTTCAAAACCATACAAACCCATCACATTTTCTTGCCAACTGTTCCTCTGAAATACAATCCATAAAATATGTAGTGTATTCTTCTACTACATGGTCATCTTTTAAGTTAGGCCTCTATCATTCTTTTCTGAGGTCATTGCCATCATAAATAAGAAAATGTTTGCCATCTTGTCTGACAGACTGGCACCTTTCAAAGAGCACTCTGATATGTCTGGACAATGTCCTCTCTTATTTGTCTCTTTTTCACAGTAATAATCACAAACTCACTTTGGACCTTCCTGGATACTCATAGTAGGCATGTGATGCAGTTTTTGTCCAATCAGACACATCCTAAAAACATGTTCGGATGTGACTAATTGACGACTCACGTACTACCTAGAACAAGTTTTCTGTGAAAGGAAACTGTAATTATCAGAATACTAGGGGGACCAATTTTTTTGGTAGTTGGGATTGAACCCAGAAATATTTAACCTCTGAACTACATCCCCAGCCCTTTCTTACTTTTCATTTTGAGACAGGTTCTCACTAAGTTGCTTAGGGCCTTGCTAAAATGTAGAGACTGGCTTTGAACTTTGGGTCCTCTTACATCAGCTGGAGACTGGGATTACTGGCATGAGCCACCAAGCCCAGCTAGGGGAAACTGAATAGAGGTTTAGAAACAGTTTCCATTCTCATGAAAGTACTACCTTATTTTTGCCAACAGGTGTGGAACTGGGTTTGCTGGGTTGAGGCCTAAATTGTGGCTTGATCATTATTAATGGCTCCATATACTTCAAGTACAATCCTTTCAAAATTTCAATAATTCTGTTGCTATAGAAATGTACTTGAGAAAATTTGGCTTTTTGTTTAAACTAGCTAGCATGAATTATTTTTTAGCCATGTGAAAGTCATCTGAGATATTGTTACTAGACATTATCATAAGTAATCAACTCTAAAGAGAGTGGATATCTTGGTGTACTTGACAAAGTTGAAAGATAGTAGAAGTTTAGCTCTTAGTAAGGGATGGGATCTATCAGCCCATAGCACACAGGGGTGAAAACATTAATTAGATCATTATGGTCACAGCTACAAGGAGGCCAAGGAGATACAACTCCTGACTGAGAAACAGTACACCAAATGAGGCCTCAGAACATAAAAATATAAAACAATTGGAAGAAATTGTAAATTTTAATTACTAACCATATATCTATATTAGTGACTTATTAATTATAACAAATGTACTATATAAAATGTACTATACTAAATGTACTATTTTAAATATCAAATACTGATACAAACTGTGTGTGGCTTTTATGGGTATTCTTTTACTATTTTGATAATCTTTTTTAAAAAATATAAACTTTAAATGAAATGTTCATGAAAATAAACTCCTGTATAAATAAGCATAAAACAGTTCCTTTAATAAGTATAAAATAAAATTTCAATGCAATTAAGGAAAAAAATTACCTATTGTCATTTAGAATGAATATTGTAGTTGAATAGTAGGTTAGGGATGGAGAGAAATTTGCATAGAACAGTGTGAGTGAAATGGAAAATATGGGAATATAATAAGCTAGAACATTCTAATTATTTTGGAAAGCTTAAAGGAGATACAATTTAATAACATACTAACTTTTCACCTTAACAACTAGAGTAGCAAAAACATGAGTGTGATAAAATAAACCTTTGTCACTTGACTATGCTAGCTAAAAAAACAGTAAAAACTACAGACAGATAAATCATAATATCTATCAAATTAGCAGGTGCATCAAGAATTTCAAGTGAAAATCAAGATATTTACCGGAAGAAGTTGGAGACTATGTATTGAGATCCATATATGTAGAAAGCTGAGACATTAAAATGTATGGATTTTTAATTATGGATATGGAATATGCATAATGTGTCAATGAGAAAGAAGTATAATGTATTTCATCTGAATTTATTAATATGGAGTTTAGATATATTGTGCTAACTTCAAAATCTTGGAATACATTTAAAGTAAAGGTCACGGAGATCCAACATGGCGGCGGGCACGGAGGTATCAAGTCTCTGACCTCTCCAGCTGCGCGGGCATAGGGAGTCTTAAATCGTCTAAACGCTGTTTGCTCAAGATCACTAGGCATTGCTGAGTTAACGTGGATCTGGGGAGAACAGTCTGGGCCTCTCAGAACACACACCCAGCCTGTAGGGGCCGAATTCAGGCTCCCGTTCGCCCGCGTCTCGCAGACAAACTGCTCTGGTTCAGTGCTAAAGAACCCGCGGAAGTCCGAACCCGCGGAAGTCCGGACCCGCCAGCCGCTGCCCGTGTGACTCGGCCATCGGCCGCCCACCCGTGGCCTTCGCGACTGGGCGGCTAGCGTCTGAGGTGCGGCTCAGCAGGAGCGGCGCAGGAACTCTAGGAAGAGGTCTCTAGCCAGGCCTTCATGAAGTAGCAAACTGGGAATTGAAACCAACCAGAGACAGACCAGTCCCACCCCTCCCTTCGGACACTCCGGCAAGGAGCCTGGGGCCCGCCATAGCAGAGAGGTGACGTCACCGGAGGTCGGCCGAAGGAATTCCTTCCCAGCAGAATCCACTTTAGCAGCTGTGTGACTCCCAACCCTCCGGATACAAGCAGCCAGGAAACCTCGGGAATCTCGCCGGGGGTGTGTCTGTAGGGAAGCAGAGGGGATTCCCGATCCCCAAATCCCCTTACCACCAGCGGCGACACCCTGGGGGCATGTCCACCAAAGGGATCCGGAAAAATTGAAAAAATTAAACTGTTGGTCCCCAGATCACCACACCACAGCACTGGGGATTAGATGAATGACAGAGAGAGTGCTCAGTTCGGGAAATAGGACACGCGGTGGGGCTGCAAGTGTAACCAGATCTTTGGGGAACTGCCTCCGGTGAACAGGACCTGGCTGGTTGGCTGGCTGGCAGGAGGAATGGGGGGAGGGCCCGGAGAAGTGAAACGGCTCTGGACTAACAGGATTGAGAGACTCCGAGGAGCCGCCTTACAGGGATTGCTATCGGCACATAGAGGGCAGAAGCTCAGCTTGGAGGGCACAGCTCCGCCTACTGGAAGAGAAGAAAATGGATCTCTAAGACTTCGATTTTTTTTTTCTCTCTTTGTTCTTTTCTCCCCTTTTCCTTCTTTCTTTCTTTCTTTCCTGTTTCAAGTTTTATTGTTCTTTCCATTCTCCTCTAATCTATCTATCTCTCCTTCTTTCTTTTTAAGAGCACCTTCCTTCCTCTACCCCCCAACTTTCATCCCAAGCATAATGTCTTCCATTACGTGTAATTGTCTAAATGCAAATAGGTGAATGTTTCGAGGCTGTCTATAGGGCTCCTAAATACCTAGCTACTACTAACACCCTGATCCAATCACCTGTTAGTATCCCCCTTCAGTAGAGCAATCTTCTAAAGTAGCCAAGACATACAAACCCTCATACCATCATAGCACCTAACATAAACATAAAGTCCTAAGAACAGAAAACAAATCACTATATGCATACAGAATCCGGAAGCCTTTTATGAATTGAATGAATCAGCTTTAAAGTACAATAAAGCCCAAAATTTCTAGGCATAGTCTCCCACCACAAAGGAGAGACAACAGAGATATACAAAACCAAAACAAATTTATAGGAGAAAGCAGAAACACAGCAGTCAAACAGAGCTGGAAAGTAACATGAACAACATGAAAAAAACAAGGGAAAAAAGGATTACAAACAATGCAGGATACCTTAAATCTACAGGAGGACCTAGAGGCATCAGAAAAATGGACAGAGAAACAACTCCAGGCATACCTAACTCAGATGGAACGGAATATTAGAGAAGACATGAGACAGCAAGTCCAAGCAATGAAAGTATATTTTGAAAACGAATTAAACAAACAAATTCAAATGGTAAAGAACGAGCTCTACCAGGAGATAGAGATTTTAAAAAAAAATCAAACAGTAATCCTAGAAATACAGGAAACCATAAACCAAATTAAAAACTCAAACGAGAATATTACAAATAGACTAGATCAAGTAGAAGTCAGAACATCAGATAATGAAGACAAAGTTTATCAACTTGAGAAGAATATAGTCAACACAGAAAGGATGTTTAAAACTCATGGGCAATCTATCCAAGAGATATGGGATGTCATAAAAAAACCAAACTGGAGAATCATTGGGATAAAAGGAGATATAGAGGTTCAAACAAAAGGAATGGACAACCTATTAAATGAAATAATCCTAGAAAACGTCCCAGATATGAAAGATGGAATGGATTGCCAAATCCTGGAAGCCTACAGGACCCCAAACATTCAAAACTGTAATAGAACAACTCCAAGACACACAATTATGAAGATATCCAACATACAGAACAAGTAGAGAATATTAAAAGCTATGAGAGAAAGGAGGCAGATTACATTCAGGGGTAAACCAATTAGGTTAATGGCTGATTTTTTTTTTTTAATTTTTATTGTTGGTTGTTCAAAACATTACATAGTTCTTGATACACCATTTTTCACACTTTGATTCAAGTGGGTTATGAACTCCCATTTTTACCCCGTATATAGATTGCAGAATCACATCAGTTACACATCCAATGATTTACATATTGCCATACTAGTGTCTGTTGTATTCTACTGCCTTTCCTATCCTCTACTATCCCCCCTCCCCTCCCCTCCCCTCACCTCTTCTCTCTCTACCACCTCTACTGTCATTCATTTCTCACCCTTGTATTATTTTTCCCTTTCCCCTCACTTCCTCTTGTATGTAATTTTGTATAACCCTGAGGGTCTCCTTCCATTTCCATGCAATTTCCCTTCTCTCTCCCTTTCCCTCCCACCTCTCATCCCTGTTTAATGTTAATCTTCTTCTCATGCTCTTCATCCCTACTCTGTTCTTACTCTCCTTATATCAAAGAAGACATTTGGCATTTGTTTTTTAGGGATTGGCTAGCTTCACTTAGCATAATCTGCTCTAATGCCAACTATTTCCCTGCAAATTCTATGATTTTGTCATTTTTTAATGCAGAGTAATACTCCATTGTGTATAAATGCCACATTTTTTTTTTATCCATTCGTCTATTGAAGGGCATCTAGGTTGGTTCCACAGTCTTGCTATTGTGCATTGTGCTTGTATGAACATGGATGTAGCAGTGTCCTTGTAGCATGCTCTTTTTAGGTCTTTAGGGAATAGACCGAAAGGGGGAATAGCTGGGTCTAATGGTGGTTCCATTCCCAGCTTTCCAAGAAATCTCCATACTGCTTTCCAAATTGGCCGCACCAATTTGCAGTCCCACCAGCAATGTGTAAGTGTACCCTTTTCCACACATCCTCGCCAGCACTTGTTGTTGTTTGACTTCATAATGGCTGCCAATCTTACTGGAGTGAGATGGTATCTTAGAGTGGTTTTGATTTGCATTTCTCTGACTGCTAGAGATGGTGAGCATTTTTTCATGTACTTGTTGATTGATTGTATGTCCTCCTCTGAGAAGTGTCTGTTCAGGTCCTTGGCCCATTTGTTGATTGGGTTATTTGTTATCTTATTGTCTAATTTTTTGAGTTCTTTGTATACTCTGGATACTAGGGCTCTATCTGAAGTGTGAGGAGAAAAAATTTGTTCCCATGATGTAGGCTCCCTATTTACCTTTCTTATTGTTTCTTTTGCTGACAAAAAACTTTTTAGTTTGAGTAAGTCCCATTTGTTGATTCTAGTTATTAACTCTTGTGTTATGGGTGTCCTATTGAAGAATTTGGAGCCCGACCCACAGTATGTAGATCGTAGCCAACTTTTTCTTCTATCAGACGCCATGTCTCTGATTTGATATCAAGCTCCTTGATCCATTTTGAGTTGATCCATTTTGTGCATGGCGAGAGAAAGGGATTCAGTTTCATTTTGTTGCATATGGATTTCCAGTTTTCCCAGCACCATTTGTTGAAGATGCTATCCTTCCTCCATTGCAGGCTTTTAGCCCCGTTATCAAATATAAGATAGTTGTAGTTTTGTGGATTGGTTTCTGTGTCCTCTATTCTGTACCATTGGTCCACCCGCCTGTTTTGGTACCAGTACCATGCTGTTTTTGTTACTATTGCTCTGTAGTATAGTTTGAAGTCTGGTATCGCTATACCGCCTCATTCACACTTCCTGCTTAGCATTGTTTTTGCTATTCTGGGTCTTTTATTTTTCCATATGAATTTCATGATTGCTTTCTCTATATCTACAAGAAATGCCGTTGGGATTTTGATTGGTATTGCATTAAACCTATAGAGAACTTTTGGTAATATCGCCATTTTGATGATGTTAGTACTGCCTATCCATGAACAGGGTATATTTTTCCATCTTCTAAGATCTTCTTCTATTTCTCTCTTTAGGGTTCTGTAGTTTTCATTGTATAAGTCTTTCACCTCTTTTGTTGGGTTGATTCCCAAGTATTTTATTTTTTTTGAGGATATTGTGAATGGAGTGGTTTTCCTCATTTCCATTTCAGAGGATTTGTCGCTGATATACAGGAATGCCTTTGATTAATGCGTGTTTATTTTATATCCTGCCACTTTGCTGAATTCATTTATTAGCTCTAATAGTTTCTTTGTAGACCCCTTTGGGTCTGCTAGGTATAGAATCATGTCAACTGCAAATAGTGATAATTTAAGTTCTTCTTTTCCTATTTTGATGCCTTTAATTTCTTTCGTCTGTCTAATTGCTCTGGCCAGTGTTTCGAGAACTATGTTGAACAGAAGTGGTGAGAGAGGGCATCCCTGTCTTGTTCCAGATTTTAGAGGGAATGCCTTCAATTTTTCTCCATTCAGAATGATGCTAGCCTGAGGCTTAGCATAGATTGCTTTTACAATATTGAGGTATGTTCCTGTTATCCCTAGTTTTTCTAGAGTTTTGAACATAAAGGGATGCTGTACTTTGTCAAATGCTTTTTCCGCATCTATCGAGATGATCATATGGTTCTTATTTTTAAGTCTATTGATGTGGTGAATAACATTTATTGATTTCCGTATATTGAACCAGCCTTGCATCCCAGGGATGAATCCTACCTGATCATGGTGCACAATTTTTTTGATATGTTTTTGTATCCAATTCGCCAGAATTTTATTGACGATTTTTGCATCTAGGTTCATTAGAGATATTGGTCTGTAGTTTTCTTTCTTTGAAGTGTCTTTGTCTGGTTTAGGAATCAGGGTGATGTTGGCCTCGTAGAATGAATTTGGAAGTTCTCCCTCTTTTTCTATTTCCTGAAGTAGCTTGAAAAGTATTGGTATTAGTTCCTCTTTAAAGGTTTTGTAAAACTCTGCTGTATACCCATCCGGTCCTGGGATTTTCTTAGTTGGTAGTCTTTTGATGGTTTCTTCTATTTCCTCAATTGATATTGGTCTTTTTAGGTTGTCTATATCCTCCTGACTCAATCTGGGCAGATCATATGACTTAAGAAATTTATCGATGCCTTCACTATCTTCTATTTTATTGGAGTATAAGGATTCAAAATAATTTCTGATTATCTTCTGTATTTCTGAAGTGTCTGTTGTGATATTGCCTTTTTCATCTCGTATGCCAGTAATTTGAGTTCTCTCTCTTCTTCTCTTTGTTAGCAAAGCTAAGGGTCTGTCGATTTTATTTATTTTTTCAAAGAACCAACTTTTAGTTTTGTCAATTTTTTCAATTGTTTCTTTTGTTTCGATTTCATTAATTTCAGCTCTGATTTTAATTATTTTTTGCCTTCTACTTCTTTTGCTGTTGTTTTGCTCTTCTTTTTCAAGGATTTTGAGATGAAGTATGAGATCATTTATTTGTTGGTTTTTTCTTTTTTTAAGGAATGAACTCCAAGCAATGAATTTTCCTCTTAGACCTGCTTTTAGTGAGTCCCATAGATTCCGATATGTTGTGTCTGTATTTTCATTTATCTCTAAGAATTTTTTAATTTCCTCCTTGATGTCTTCTATAACCCATTGATCATTCAGTAACCTATTGTTCATTCTCCAAGTGATGTATGCTTTTTCCTTCCTTCTTTTATCGTTGATTTTCAGTTTCATTCCATTATGATCAGATAAGATGCATGGTATTATCTCTACTCCTTTATATTGTCTAAGAGTTGCCCTGTGACATAATATATGATCTATTTTTGAGAAGGATCCATGTGCTGCTGAGAAAAAAGTGTAACTGCTACGGATAATTTTTCATCACAGATGTTGAAAGCGAGAAGATCCTGGAACAGCATATTTCAAACGCTGAAAAATAATGGATTCCAACCAAGAGTACTGTATCCAGCAAAATTAAGCTTCAGATTTGACAATGAAATTAAAATATTTCATGATAAACAAAAGTTAAAAGAACTCGCAGCCAGAAAACCAACACTGCAAGGCATTTTGAGCAAAATACTACAAGAAGAGGAATTGAAAAATAGCACCCAAAAGTAATAGTGGGAGGTATCTTAGTAAAGGGGGAGAAAAATAACCAAAGAGGAAAAACTAGCCAAATTAAAATAAATAAATAAATAAGCATGAATGGAAGTACAAACCATATATCAATAGTAACCCTAAATGTTAATGGCTTAAATTCACCAATCAAGAGACATAGGCTAGTAACCTGAATTAAAAAAAAAAAACAGATCCAACAATATGCTGCCTTCAGGAGACTCATGATAGGAAAAGACATACACAGGCTGAAGGTGAAAGGTTGGGAAAAATCATAACACTCACATGGCCCTCGGAAGCAAGCAGGAGTTGCCATACTCATATAGAATAAAATCAACTTCAAACCTAAGTTAATCAAAAGGGATAAAGAAGGACACTATATACTGTTAAAAGGAACCATCCACCAACAAGACATAACAATTATCAATATGTATGCACCAAACATTGGTGCTGCAACGTACATAAAACAAACTCTCCTCAAGTTCAAGAGTCAAATAGACCACAACACAATAATTATGGGTGACTTCAACACATCGCTCTCTCCATTAGACAGATCCTCCAGACAAAAGCTGAAAAAAGAAACTATGGAACTCAATAACACAATCAATAACCTAGACTTAACCAACATATATAGAATATATCAACCATCATCAAGTGGATACACGTTCTTCTCAGCAGCACATGGATCTTACTCAAAGATAGACCATATACTATGCCATAGGGCAACTCTTAGTAAATATAAAGGTGTCGAGATAATACCATGCACCTTATCTGATCATAATAGAATGAAACTGAAAATCAACGATAAAAGAAGGAAGGAAAAATCCTGCATCACCTGGAAAATGAACAATATGTTACTGAATGATCAATGGGTTAAAGAGGACATAAAGGTGGAAATCAAAAAATTCTTAGAGATAAACGACAAAAAAGACACAACATACCGGAACCTATGGGACACAATGAAAGCAGTTTTAAGAGGGAAATTCATTTCCTGGAGTTCATTCCTCAAAAAAAGAAAAACCAACAAATAAATGAACTCACACTTCATCTCAAAACCCTAGAAAAGAAGAGCAAAACAACAGCAAATGTAGAAGACAAGAAATAATTAAAATCAGAGCACAAATCAACAAAATTGAAACAAAAAAAAAACATTGAAAAAATTGATAAAACTAAAAGTTGGTTCTTCGAAAAAATAAATAAGATCGACAGACCCTTAGCCATGCTAACGAAGAGAAGAAGAGAGAGAATTCAAATCACTAATGTACGGGATGAAAAAGGCAATATCACAATGGACACCACAGAAATACAGAAGATAATTAGAAAGTATTTTGAAACCCTATATTCCAATAAAATAGAAGATAGTGAAGATATCAATAAATTTCTTAAGTCATATGATCTGCCCAGATTGAGTCAGGAAGATACACACAATTTAAACAGACCAATAACAAAGGAAGAAATAGAAGAAGCCATCAAAAGACTACCAACCAAGAAAAGCCCTGGACCAGATGGGTATACAGCGGCCTTTTACAAAACCTTCAAAGAAGATTTAATACCAATACTTTTCAAGCTATTTCAAGAAATAGAAAATGAAGTTGCTCTTCCAAATTCATTCTATGAGGCCAATATCACCCTGATCCCGAAACCAGACAAAGACACTTCAAAGAAAGAAAACTACAGACCAATATCTCTAATGAACTTAGATGCAAAAATTCTCAATAAAATCCTGGAGAATCGAATACAAAAGCAAATCAAAAAAATTGTGCACCATGATCAAGTAGGATTCAACCCTGGGATGCAAGGCAGGTTCAATATACGGAAATCAATAAATGTTATTCACCACATCAATAGACTTAAAAATAAGAACCATATGATCATCTCGATAGATGCAAAAAAAAGCATTCGACAAAGTACAGCATCCCTTTATGTTCAAAACTCTAGAAAAACTAGGGATAACAGGAACTTACCTCAACATTGCGAAAGCTATATATGCTAAGCCTCAGGCTAGCATCATTCTAAATGGAGAAAAACTGAAGGCATTCCCTCTAAAATCTGGAACAAGACAGGGATGCCCTCTCTCACCACTTCTATTCAATTTAGTTCTTGAAATACTAGCCAGAGCAATTAGACAGACAAAAGAAATTAAAGACATAAAAATAGGAAAAGAAGAACTTAAATTATCACTATTTGCGGACGATATGATTCTATAACTAGAAGATCCAAAAGGGTCTACAAAGAAACTACTAGAACTAATAAATGAATTCAACAAAGTGACAGGATATAAAATCAACATGCATAAATCAAAGGCATTCCTGTATATCAGCAACAAAACTTATGAAATGGAAATGAGGAAAACCACTCCATTCACAAAATCCTCAAAAAATATAAAATACTTAGGAATCAACCTAACAAAGAGGTGAAAGATTTATACAATGAAAACTACAGAACCCTAAAGAGAGAGATAGAAGAAGATCTTAGAAGATGGAAATATATACCCTGTTCATGGATAGGCAGAACTAACATCATCAAAATGGCGATACTACCCAAAGTTCTCTACAGGTTTAATGCAATGCCAATCAAAATCCCAATGGCATTTCTTGTAGAAATAGATAAAGCAATCATAAAATTCATATGGAAAAATAAAAGACCCAGAATAGCAAAAGCAATTCTAAGCAGGAAGTGTGAATCTGGAGGTATAGAGATACCAGATTTCAAACTGTACTACAGAGCAATAGTAACAAAAACAGCATGGTACTGGTACCAAAACAGGACGTGGACCAATGGTACAGAATAGAGGACACAGAGACCAATCCACAAAATTACAACTTTCTTATATTTGATAAAGGAGCTAAAAGAATGCAATGGAGGAAGGATAGCATCTTCAACAAATGGTGCTGGGAAAACTGGAAATCCATATGCAACAAAATGAAACTGAACCACTTCCTCTCACCATGCACAAAAGTTAACTCAAAATGGATCAAAGAGCTTGATATCAAATCAGAGACTCTGCGCCTGATAGAAGAAAAAGTTGGCTCCAATCTACATATCATGGGGTCGGGCTCCAAATTCCTTAATAGGACGCCCATAGCATAAGAGTTAATAAGAAGAATAAACAAATGGGACTTACTTAAACTAAAAAGTTTTTTTTTCTCAGCAAGAGAAACAATAAGAGAGGTAAGTAGGGAGCCTACATCCTGGGAACAAATTTTTACCCCTCACACTTCAGATAGAGCCCTAATATCCAGAATATACAAAGAACTCAAAAAATTAAACAATAAGATAACAAATAACCCAATCAACACATGGGTCAAGGACCTGAACAGACACTTCTCAGAGGAGGATATACAATCAATCAACAAGTACATGAAAAAATGCTCACCATCTCTAGCAGTCAGAGAAATGCAAATCAAAACCACCCTAAGATACCATCTCACTCCAGTAAGATTGGCAGCCATTATGAAGTCAAACAAGAACAAGTGCTGGCAAGGATGTGGGGAAAAGGGTACACTTGTACATTGCTGGTGGGACTGCAAATTGGTATGGCCAATTTGGAAAGCAGTATGGAGATTCCTGGGAAAGCTGGGAATGGAGCCACCATTTGAACCAGGTATCGCCCTTCTCGGACTATTCCCTGAGGACCTTAAAAGAGCGTACTATAGGGACACTGCTACAACAATGTTCATAGCAGCACAATTCACAATAGCTAGACTGTGGAACCAACCTAGATGCCCTTCAATAGATGAATGGATAAAAAAAAATGTGGCATTTATACACAATGGAGTATTATGCAGCACTAAAAAATGACAAAATCATGGAATTTGCAGGGAAATAGATGGCATTAGAGCAGATTATACTAAGTAAAGCTAGCCAATCCTTAAAAAACAAATGCCAAATGTCTTCTTTGATATAATGAGAGCAACTAAGAACAGAGCAGGGAGGAAGAGCATGAGGAAAAGATTAACATTAAACAGAGATGAGTGGTGGGAGGGAAAGGGAGAGAGAAGGGAAATTGTATGGAAATGGAAGGAGATCCTCAATGTGACACAAAATTACATATAAGAGGTTGTGAGGGGAAAGCGGGGGGGGGGGAGAAACAAAAGGGAGAATTGAACAACAGCAGATGAGGTAAAGAGGGAAGATGGGAGGGGGGAGGGGGGATAGTAGGGGGTAGGAAAGGTAGCAGAATACAACAGTCACTAGTATGGCATTATGTAAAAATGTGAATGTGTAACCGATGTGATTCTGCAATTTGTATGTGGGGTAAAAATGGGAGTTCATAACCCACTTGAATCAATGTATGAAAGATGATATGTCATGAGCTTTGTAATGTTTTGAACAACCAATAAAAAAAAAAAGAAATACACTAATAGTAACAAATGTAAGTCACTAATATACTTGGTTTCTAGTAGCCACATTTTTAAAAAAGCAAATGAAACAGATTAACTTTGAAATTTCTCTAAAAATTTTTATTTTTAACTTATTTTTAACTGATACATAAATACAAAAAATTATACATATTAATCTATTTCAATATGCAATCAATGTAAAATGATTAAACATTTTCTTTTTTTTGTACCAAGTTCAAAAAAAAAAAAAGAAATCAAGCAAACCTTTTATCATAGAGATATAAGCTTTTGATCTCATAACTATTGATCAGAGTATGGAATGTGTTTTATGACAAATTTAAAATTATTAATTTTATCTTTGTATGTTTTTTTTTTTTTAACCAATGGATTCTACTCTCATCCTATGTTGAATCTGTAGATTAATAATAAATCAAAACTTAATACTACTTTTTTTTCCTCTAAGGACAAGTTTTGTTTAGGGCTGAAGGTGTAGCTTAGTAATAGAGTACTTGCCTAGCATGCATGAGGTTGTGGGTAAATGCCTAAGAATACAAAAAAATAAAATAAAATATAAAATAAAATAAATAAATAAATAAATAAATAAAGGTCACAAAACTTGCTTATAGCTTGAGATATATATAATACACACACACACACACACACACACACATACACACACACACACTACAATGAGTCCTGTTGTGATATGAAACAGTCTCCTATACAATATCCTTAAGCAATCTTTGGATCATACATTGTTTTGAGTTTTATCAACATAGAGAAAAATTTCCTGACTTTGAAATTCACTTATGAACATAAAATTTATAAGGATATGTAACAACTAAGCTACATTAGTAACCAAGTTGACCTTGTTTATATCTATAACACATTCTATCTAATACTAGTAGAAAAACATTATTTTAAGGTGTGTCAAGAATGTTATCCAAGAGATACAATATTTGAAACATTAAAAATCTGTCAACAAATGTAAAAGATTTAAAATTACCAACCATATGTTCTGTATCCATTATGGAATTAAAGTACATAATAATAAATATGTATATCTTAAATCACCCATGTATTAGAAATGAAATCACATACCTAAAGTAACCCCAGGGTCAAAGAAGAACTTAGGAGGGAAATTAAAACATG
Source organism: Marmota monax (assembly GCF_021218885.2). Lineage (NCBI taxonomy): Eukaryota > Metazoa > Chordata > Mammalia > Rodentia > Sciuridae > Marmota > Marmota monax. Next base: position 806,232 of record NW_026693836.1, read on the forward strand.
TTTCATATTTAAATAGAAATAAAACTAAAACATATAAAAATTGTAAGATACAAACAAAGCAGTGCTTAGAAGGAAATTTATGACATTGTAGGCCTCTAACAGAAAAGATGAAGTATATCAAAAAATGATTTAAACTTCTATTTTACAAAAATTATTAAGAGGGTAGAAAATTAAATACAAAGCATATTAACAGAAAAATAATATCTGAAATTAAATTTTAAAAGGATGTAAACACAACAAAAGATATATTTTAAAACATTGATTTATAATCTAGCCTGATAGGTAAAAATTTAAAAAATGATACAATTTTCTAATATTGATACTGAAGTGCAGTAGGATCATCACTAATTACCATCAAACTCCTAATGAGAAGTTATTTAAAGTAATTCTATGTAAACATAGTTGACAACATTGATAAAATAGACATAGTTATTAAGCAATATAATTGTTCCCTAAAGTCAAAATAACAAAGAGAGTTTTACATCCATTGAACTAAACCAATTTATAAAAATCTATCAAAGAAATCTACATGTCCATATATCTTCTCTGCCTAACCAAACATATTGAAGATACTGGCTTCTATTTACTGCTGTGAAAGGGCTTCTCATATCATTATATTATATTTATCCTCTACATTTTAGATATGTTTACCCTGCAAGCTATGTGTCTTGCCTGTTCTTCTTGCTTGTATGGAATGTATAATACTAAGATTGATTCCAAATTAAATAGATACTCTAATGTGAAGGTGCATAGATACTCTTGTATTTTTTAATATACAACTATGAAATAAGTTTCATGGTTGCAGCTTACTTATATCATGATAACATCCAAATTGCATATTCCTATATGATCTGAAAAGCATATTTTTGGTTTTCTCAAAGATAAGAGCATCATAGAATCTGCATGACATTATTTCAACTCCTCTTAATAACTTTACTTTGGAAGACTTCATACAATTTTATATATAATATATATATATATATATATATATATATATATATATATATATATATATATACACACACACACACACACACACACACACATATTAATTACTGTGGAATGAACCCAGGTGCAATTTACCAATAAATTTGTTTTGCTAAGTTCCCAGTACCCTTAATTTATTGGTTTGCTTTTTATTTGTTCATTTAGTTATTTGTATTCTAAGACAGGATTTCACTAAGTTGCTTAGGCTGGCCTCAAACTTGCAATCTTCCTGCCTTAGACTACTGAGTCACTGGGATTACAGGTGCATGTTACTGTTTTGGCTCAATGCAATTTTGAAGATATCTCCATGCTTTCATGTCTACTGATATGATTGATGCAAACCTCCCATCTCTCTCACTTGCATTCATGGAAGCATTTTTTCAGAATTCCCAATAATTTGTTTATCCTTATTTAATTCCACCCTCTTCAGTGCTGCCAAAATTATCTTCAAAGAAAAATATGGTAATTTCATGTCCTTGCATTAAAAGTTCTTTGGCTGCACCCTTAATGTAATCAAAGTCCTGATGATGTACAAATTTGATGAAGTATAAGTTCTTCCCAACTGGCACTAAATTTTCTCTTCAAGCCCACCTTAAAACATCCCTTCATCCCTTATCTCTAATAATTTAGGCAATGTCTTGCTTCCATAATACAGCATGACTTTTGAAATAATACACTTACTAATAAAAACCACTTACACAAATTATTCTGTGAAATTCAAATTTATTCTACCAATCCAAAATCAAATTTCAACTTACTACATAAAGTGAAACTCAAAGAAAATTATATAAACTTAAAGAAAATTAAATTCTCTCTCCTATTTTTTTTCTTTTCTTCTTGTATTTGTCACATTCATTTTATCTCAGTTGATATATATATATCCTAAAGACCATGCTGTATCATCAATGCAGCTCATGGAGTAAGCACTCAGTGAGTGGTTAATGAATTAATAATGTGGTTCAATTAATGTAAGAATCACCCAGCCTTCTGTTTAATATGCTCCATATCTAGAAGCATTTTCCTTTTAACTTATATCACGTTGTAGCTTTCCTTTAAGACTTTATTAGAATATTCTTTTTGCTAGAAATTAAATAAAACAACATAATTACCTATTAGAAAAACACTTTCAATAACCCTATGGTGTTTTAGTGAAAAATATATTTAGGAAATCACTTTAATCCAACAAAATTATTTTCTTAAAAAATTAGATATTTCTATACATAGCTACATTATAATGTTTAAGAGAAATGCATGACATGACATTTTACAAACATCTAAGTCAATATTACAGCATCAAAATATTAAAATTGCATGTTATAACATTTATACTTTAGGAAAAAGATATAAGACTTCAATTTATATGTGAAGTCTTAACAAAATATAATTTTAATAAAAAATTGGGGGAAGTGTCTCAATCCAAAATGCATAGCAACTCCTTGTTTATAACAATGAAAAACGAGAAAACCAATGGATATTAAACCAATAGTTTACTGATACCAGGTAATGCATGGTTTCAGTTCTCATGCTACTGAGAAACAACCATGTAAATTCAGGAATGTGTCACTTTATATGCCTAATCTTATTCCAGACTATTTTTTGCATTCTGCTGATACAGTTTCATTTATAGTCACAATGTTAAAATTTTACAAAGGTGAAGTTTGATTAATTGCATTTTCATTAATTCTATTTTTCATTGGGGACAATCACAGTATTTAGGGCTAACCATTTGTAAAAACACAAAGTAAATTGGGTACATCTTTTTGAACAGTAGAAATTTATGTGAACTAAAAAGGAGCCATAAACATTTACGATTCAGTTTAGGGTAGTGGTTTCCAGACTTTTGTTCTCTATGAACTCTTTCAGGATCAGTTGAAAGAAAAATGCAATCGTCTGAGAAAGTGAGATAACAATAATCACACTTATTACTGATAAAAATAATGATACTAGAATGAGATATACTTACCAATTCAATTAGGGGAAGGGTAAATCACAGGATTCCTCTTTTGAGAAATGCTACCTTCAAAATCACAAGACAAATAAATGTGCTTAATGTATTTCTTGAGGGAAAATTACTACCCAAACAGAGAAGAAAAGTTATACCTATTCATTCTCTCAAACTCATTTCTCTCCTGGGAAGAAGGAAGTGAAGAGATGAGGAGGTCAGAAGGGGTGCTCTATGGAAGCTTTAACCTTGTGGAAACCAAAGAAGTAGATGTTAGGAATTCCACATCAATCTTTCCTTTTTGTGTTCCTGTATAAAATTGCTGAAAGAAACACAACAATCAACCATTAATACCATTTAATTACAACTCGGAAGATTCTTTCATGTGGTCCCTAAGCTGCCCTGTTGGTGATCTCTAGATTCTGCAGATCCCTCACTTGTTCAGTTGGTCATGTACACAGACTGGCACCTGCTGCTCACCTCTGAGGTCTGGGTTCCAAGGACTCATGCTAATTTATCTGTTTTTTTTTTTTTTTTTTCTTCAGGGCAACAGATCCTAAGTCTAATTCACTATTTCCCAAATATCTGTGATGAAAGATGTTTTATTTTTATATCTCAATTTTTTATTTTTGTGATATTCAATATGCTGTTGTTTGTGGTTTGAACTTTTTCCCTTTTGTTATCATGTTGGAAATTTTAGTCACTGAAGCAACAATGTTGGAAGGTAGGGCCTTTGAAAGGTGATTTGGTCATAATTGCTTTTATGAATGGATTAATACTGTTATCATGTATGAGGGTTCATTATCCCAGGAGTGGCTTCAGCGGGTCTTTATCTTTCTTTTGATTTTTATAAGATGTGCTGTTAGATTACTGCAGCTTCCCCAGTCATGATCCAAGCTGTCCCATGCTTGGCCATATAAGCTCTGAGGTAATTGATGCGGGAACCAATAAGAAAGCATTCAAACAGATTAGAACATTGGAAATTAGGTCCACTTTTCTGTTTCAGCCAGTCTCCTTCTTTTATGTTTTCCTCAAGCCACATCCTAATAGGTAAAAGAGGGTGAACAAAAAATGCCATAAAATCCCCCTCCATTCAGAAGGTAATTCTTTCTGGATTGGTTGCTCATTTGAGGTCATTTCCAGAGCTTCATCAGGCAGTCTCTACCAGTTTGTTTGATGCTTCTATGGGGGAATGTGACCCTAAAGGTTCGTAGTTTATCATCTTTCTCTTAGTTCTCCCATCAGTATTTTTACTGACTATATCAATATTCTCTAGCACTATAAGAAGAAAATCATATTTATTTGTTGAACAAAATGTAAAGATCTTAGGAGTGTGTACTAGCAGGACTGATGTTACTGATATAGTGTCTATTTGCTTCCTAGTAGATTGCCATATTGCCCAGGGACTGTAGCAAAATCTTATTTAATAGTAGTTCTGGTGATTTTACTAAGAATACAACTCAAGTGGTGACAAATATGTGATACTGACAATATCTTTCTTACCACATTCAAGAACTGGAGTAATCAGGGAAGGCTTTTTAAAAAATGTATTCCTTTGGGGATCCAAGATGGCAAGCTAGAGGGAGGCTGCATTCTGTGTCACTACATGACCTGGAATTCAAGTAGTGGGAATATTGTTTCTCTGTGAGCTATCAGAGGACCCCCAACAGCTGCTCCCCCACAGGAATCTCGGCCACCCTGCCCACACAGATCTCCAGATCTCACCATCAGTGCGGGACTGCCAACCACTTGCCCACGCAGGACCACTGGCATCAGTACTCGTGCAGGACCCCTGGCCATCCACCCACCCACCCAGGAATCCCAGCCACCGCTCCCATACCTGGCCACTGCCCACATGCAGGACCTCTTTCTGCCACTCCCATGTGGACCCCCATCTACCAACGTGGGGCTTCCCCAGTCGCCTCCATCTTGAGGCACTGCAACCAGTGTCATAGTCCCCTACACGCAGTAGCCTGCACCTGGGACACAGGACAGGGTTTGGAGACTGATGCCAGCCACAACACTGCATGCCACAGAGCTGCATCTCTGAACATGCTGCCCAATGCCACCACTCAGCCCAACTAGACTCAACACCCCATCTCTGAAAGCAGTCACCTCTACCTTGAGACATCTGTATCATCATCTTTACTTGGGGCAACTCCCAGCTTGGGGCACCTGCTAAAACCTAGAAGCAATATAAAGAAAAGGTTTTGGAACCCTGCAGAGACACTACCAGCCTATAGGGTAAAAACTAACACCTCAAATCTGCAGTGCTAGAAGGAAACACACAAACAACAGGAAAAAACAAGGGCAGAAAGTGCTCCAAACAAACCAAGGTACTAAATTACTAGAATCCATGGCCAGCACAGCAGAAGAAATGACAGACAAGGAGTTCAGAATGTACATAACTAAAATGTTCTGTGATTTAAAATATGATATAAGAGAGCAAATACATAACTAAAATGTTCTGTGATTTAAAATATGATATAAGAGAGCAAATACAGACCTCAAAAGATCATTTTGATAAAGAGCTATGTAAGCAAATAAATATTTTTTTTTAAAAAATGTTTGTTTTTTTTTTTTAAAAAAAGGAGAAACCAAGTAGAGTTAAATACCAAAAATGAGCAAAAATGGCTTGGAATACAAATCACGTCTCAATAATAACTCTGAATGTTAATGGCCTAAACTTACAATCAAAAGACATAGACTGGCATATTGGATTTTAAAACAGACCCAACAATATGCTGCCTCCAAAAGACTCATCTCATAGGAAAAAACATCCACAGACTGAAGGTGAAAGGTTGGTGGAAACCATACCACTCACATGGACTGCGGAAACAAGCAGAGGTCTCCATCCTCAAATCAAAAAAAGTAGACTTCAAGTCAAATTTAATCAAAATGGATAAAGAACGATATTACATAACTGCTTAAGGGAAACCTACATCAACAAGGCATAACAATAACATAAATATATGTTCCCCAAAATTGAGCACTCAGGTTCAAAATGTGCTAATGATCCAGCTGAGTGTGTCAATGGCAGGCCTCCTGAGACCCATAGAGGTGTTCTACATGTACACAGTAACTTTAGGATTTACTACCTGTCCTGATGCTTATCTTCCAGAGGCTCTCATACCATCAATGAAGTGACTGGGCATACATTAGAGGTGTTCCTGCAACTACTTTTTACTCTTTTAAATGATGAATCATTCCTGGATATATTGATATCTTTTTATATTCTATATTTTATAACAGCTTGCCAAGTTGGAAAATAGGTCTTTTGATTATCATGCTAGAGAAAGAGAAACTAAGCCTCAGAGAGGTGAAACTATTTGCTTGAAGTAGCAAATTGTTTATAAGACTGTTTTGAAGCACAACCACAATTGTAGGCAGTTGTAGGAGCATTTTGAGAAACACAGTTAACCACTTCATGGCTAATTCAGACAAACTTCAAAGATAGTCTAATATAGAAAATTTATCATTGGACTAAGAATCAGGAAATCTGGATGCTAACTTTATGTAACCAATTACCTGTTTACTATAATTATGCCTTTTGCCTTTAAAAATTCACTTCAGCACTTACTGGGGTAATTATATTGTATTTTGTCAGAAGATTGCAAAAGGCAAAGTTCTACCTCCGTTCCACTAAGTCAGGAGAGTTGGATGGAACCTTTCCTTAAGCTGTGGCAGTTCGTAGAGAACCAAATGGATGTTCCTTTCAAGATTTCAAAAGGTGAGAACTTGATCCAAAGATATAGATTTCTAAAGGGGCCACTTTAATAATGTCTAAGACTTCATTGAAAGTCGAGTGACATGGAGGTCTGTGCCCAGGTTCATCAAGGTCCAGAACATTGCACCAAATGCCCAGGTTTGGAAGTTGTGGACAGCACTCTGTATCCTAAGCCACATAGTCACAGGGCAAGCCTTCAACTCCATTAATTCTGCCTTAATCAAATCCTCCAGACTTCAGCTTCATTTCCTGAACTTCTTGATATCACCCATACCAGTGCTTCCTGCTTACATTAAAGAGAGAAACTTCATCCATATCCATGTCAGTACCAGAAGAGCTGAGCTTCAGGAAAGTGCTCAAATCTTGAATTGGTTTTTTGAACTACCTGGAAGAAAAGAGTGAAAATTTGCCTAGTCTGATGTGAGCCATCTCTTATATACAAAGGGAAAACAGTAAATGATCAGTTTTGGACACCAGAAAGAATTCCAAATGAAGTCAAGGCTTTAGGAGAGAATAGTCCTCAAAGGAAAAGAGGGAAATAAGCACTGTCGTGGGAGTAGGCAGGAGGTGGAGGGCTTCTGCTCCTAGTAGTGCTTTAACAGTTCAGGGAACTAATCAACACATTTTTAAGGCACAATACACGAAAATCAAAGTTTATGGACTTTCAGTGAAAATTAGGTATAATTCTGGCACATGCTATTCCAGTATCAGGGAATTCTTTTTTTTTTCCTTTACAAAACAAAGACCATCTAAGCAGTTTCACTTGATGAAGGACAGAGACCTTTTTTGAATCATTTCCACAATTTTATCTACAGAGAAACTGACTACTTCATCATTCATGGAACTTCACTATCTAGAATAACAATAAATCAAGGATTCTGAAAAGCAGAATACAGAAGGCTAAATATTGGGCATAGAAGGTATGAGTATGTTTGTTGTGTGTGTGTGTGTATGTGTAATTAAAATATAACTTAAAATTCACAAATTACATATTATAGTTTATAGTACTAATGCCTACATCTGCTAATTGAGAAAATTACGAAAGGTAAGGAACTGAAAGTCTAGTTGTCGTGCCTCAAAACAAACATAAGGCAATGTCTGAATGATGGTAAGTTATAGTTATGCATGCTGAGCAGCCTTACTTTGTCATCTGAGAGTCACATGTGGCTCAGTAGAGGTTTTAGGTGGCCTCTGCAAACCCTGCTACTTGGCAAAGGCCTACTTCCCCAGCTCCCATACAGGTTGGGGACTACCAGCTCCTAAGAGTACCTTCCTCTTGAACATTGCCCTCACTAAGTGGAATTTTCCTGATCATAGACTGCCACTGAGGCTGTTGAGAATCGCCTGTAATGTTATACCTACCTTTGGGCTAGCATGTGCAGAGTGCCAATGTTACCCAGCCATCTTACCCCAAGGTGACACAAGTATGTGGTTCCATTCATGCTCCAGTCTGAGGCTGAATCCATCCCTTTGCTAACCCTGCTTTCCAAAGTCCCTAAAAATATCGCTTGCATGGGAATCCCTATCTCAGGTTCTACTTCCAGAGAACCAGACTAAGCCAGTTGAATGGGAGAAATTGAATACAAGGAAATACTAATAGTCAACCTTCTACTTAAAATTTATGTTAAATACTATTTTATTTGCTAATTCCTGACTGTGAGTTAACATACTACAAAATTTTGGAAACATTTTTCTCAAAATGACTAAGACCAAAACAACTATTTTAATAAAATAATAATAATAATAATAATAATAATAATAACTCACAATTAAAAACATATGTTACCTCATTTGATTCTCATGATGACCCAGGATGGTTGGCAGGGCAACCTAAAGTTTACAGATAAAGAAATTAAGAAAAGCTCTGAAAACCTAGGTGTTTTGCCTCATAAAATACAAGGCAAGTGTCAGAATCATGTATAAATTTAAGTTCTCACTTTGTTAAAGAAAATTATTTCTCATTTTGTGTCTGACTTCCTTACAGATTAAAATTTACTTTGTAAAATCTAATTAACCAACATGTTTTAGTGTACACATCCATATACACTCACACACTGTGCACACAGAAGTATACTGCTAGGGTAGGTCTATTTATATACACACATAAGAAGGAAGTGATGTCCTCAGTATAGCTTAGCATATACACAGGCAATGCAACACCACATCAAAATTCACTACCTGAATGAATATCTGAATACATTGTAATGTCGTTAAAATTATCAGAGATTCTAAAAACAAGCATCTTCCTTAAAATTTTGTTTCCAAAGCTCTTCCATAAGAAATGAAACTACATGTATTCCGCTCTTCATGCTGATTCTTTAGTAAAAAGATTGAAAAATTTTTAAAAAATTGTAGTTATAGATGAACAGAATGCCTTTATTTTACTTGTTTATTTTCATGTGGTGCTGAGGATAGAACCCAGTGCCTCACACATGCTAGGCAATAGCTCTGCCGCTGAGCTACAGTTCCAGCCCAAGAATGAAAAAGTTTTTACAGATGGTTATGTAATTAACTAACATTGAAAGGAGTGAAATGATTAATCTCCCATTAATTTATCCTGTATTCCTGGATTTTAAGTTGAAATGCTCAATTTTTGAATCAATGGACATGAGCAGATGGAATCCTAAAGTAGAAAGAAGAAACAGTGTATTTGTCATTGCATTTTCAATAGGTAACTAGGGAAGAGGTGGCTTTCAATATTCAAGAAACAGTATGGGGTGCTTTGTATAAGATCAAAATATGTAAGTTTCCCAATGGATAAGCTAATCATTGGCTTGCCATCTTAACAAACTAAGCAAAATTATTGTGGTAAAATATTTTTTGGAAAAAATAATGCATATATTCTTCAACTTCTTGTGGGCCCACTAACCCTATTTTCCCACAACAAGGATAAGAATGCTAAAGAACATTCTGTTTTTCACCTTCAGGTGCTGTATGAAACAGGTACATGAGTGGGTTCAGAGGCAAAGTGCTGAGGGATTCTTGCTGTGCAGCAGGGTTCCTCTATGGCAGATGTTCTGTATCCTCACATGATCACCCCATCATATCAGTTTAACAATCGGACAACATCAAAACAGTTGTTACTGTGACTATCAGCTTCAACTTGGTTGTACTTGCTTATAGAGTTGACAGATAACAGCCATAGCAAGCAAATAGAAGTTCATCATTTATTTCTAAAGATTTGGGCTGAAATCAATACTTTCAATCACTTGTGCAACTTGAATCTTTGCCTCAGGTGACTGGATGTTGAGTCTATTCTAATATAAGGGAGATATAAATCTCAGTGTTCCCTTCAAAAAAAGATTTAGAATCTACTGCCAATAAGAGTCATAATCATAGCTGGCAAATTAAAGGTATTTTATTAAATTATTTCCAGATTTCAAGTTGCCAAAGTATCCCAGTATTAGTTAAAAACAAGAAAATATACACTTAAGGGAGGGATTTCAGATTTATGCACACAGAAGGGCATCTAATGGTATCAGATGTCTACTATGCTTTTATGGCTTATTCTTTCAGGAAGGTTGAACTGAAGGTATCAATTAAAATAGTAATTAGAGCTGGGAATGTGGCTCAAGTGGTAGCACGCGCACCTGGCATGCATGCGGCCTGGGTTGGATCTTCAGCACCACATACAAAGATGTTGTGTCCGCTGAAAACTAAAAAATAAATATTAAAAATTCTCTCTCTCTCTAAAAAAATCATAGTAATTAGTAACTGAAATATTATTTCTTTTAAAAAATATTTATTAGTTGTCAATGAATCTTTATTTTATTTATCTGTATGAGGTGCTAAGAATCGAACCCAGTGCCTCACACATACTAGGAAAGCGCTCTATCACTGAGCCACAACCTCAGCCCAAATATTATTTCTAATATATAATTGATGCTTCAAAATGCAGAAAACAAGCATTCTTTGTTGGTGAAATACTAATATTTAAGTAACCAATCAGAAATGGAAGTCAAATCCTTGGAAAGAAGTCAGATATACCTTGGGTGCCTCATCTGAAAAGATGCTCTGACTCCAGGTTATCTACTGCTAGTCAAGATGGAGACAAGAAGGGGCTCTCAGACCTGATCCAGCCAGCCATCATATTGTTTCTGCCTTCCTGTCCCCCTCCCTCATCAGAAATGCAGCTGATTCTGGGTGGGGCTGCGTGGAAAATGTTCAGGAGCTTATCTTAATTGTTACAAAGAGACCCTGAACTGGGAGTAAAGAGGAGAGTCAAACGATCCAGACTCCTAAGGAAGGAATATGGAAAATATTCTCTGGCTTTAGGATTAAATTTTTATTATTCAACTGTGGTCTAGGAAGTAGAAAGGAGGAGTAGGTTCCTACAGTGCTAATCCTCCTCACTCTTCTTGGCTGAGCAAGGGAAATAGGACACAGCTGACCCCAGGAGCTCCACATTTCCCCATGCTGCGCTCCAATATACAAAAGCCTCTGAGATTTCTCAGAAACTCTCAGGAGACCCAGGAAAAGCCTCTGTGATTTCTCAGCAAACTCTGGAGAGACCCAGGATCTCCTTAAGTCTTTCCAGCCTGTAGTCATTCCTCATACATCCAGCCTGAATTCAACTGAGAAGAAAGAGAATCAATCTCACCTAACCCTGGCAGGTTTGTTGAGCCATGCATCTCACTATATTTTCATTTTAATGTGTGAATATAGATGCATTATTTTAAGACAAAGTCAGAGGAAGATATTTTCTATCAATTTTTAACTCAATTTACCAATTTATTTTAAAATTAGATTTAGCTCTTCAGCAGCTAAAAATAGTTGGCCAAAATATTTCCATACCTCAATTCTAAAATAATTATTCTTAAGATTCAATGAATTTATTCCATTTCAATTCTTTATGATTAAATTTTCTTTATTTAATGATATTGTTGAAAATATTTTAAGTAATTCTGTATAATTATTTTAGAACATGAGATGTTTGTATCTATACTATAAATTGAGTTAAGTGATTTTTATAATATGATTATAAAGCTTAAACTTAAAATCATTGTTTCAATTTCATTGATCTTAGTAAGTAACAAATGCAATTTTGCAATAATGAAAATGTATGGGTACATCACAAATACAGGTAATAAATGCAAAATGTAATCCTTGTACCACAGTATTATAATCTATGCTTCCCCTTTAAGTTTGTGAATTGTGGTGAGGAGCAAGAAGGAAGATTTTAAAGAGCATATAGGTTTTCATCCTAGTACTGTCACTTGCAGGCAGTGTGATAGTACTAACCTTGTTAAGCTTCAGTATTTCCATCTAGAAAGAAAGATGATAGATCCCATCGTCACAGAGTTTTTGAAAGATTACAGCAAGAAACAGACTGAAAAGCTTAGCAGAGTGTGAAGAACATAAAGAGTACACAATAAAAGGTAACTTTCTATTAAATTGCATTGGTGTAAGAGGGCGCAGAAACTGAATAGAAGGAAGGAAATAATCACCCAAAGTATACTAACAGACACTTCACATTACTTAATTTAATCCCCACAGCTACTCTGTACAACAGGTACAATTACTAACTCTAATAAAGTACAAGGAAGCCTAGTTCCCAGAGATAAAATAGCTCATTCTTTGAGTGTGTTTGACTTGAAAACATTTTTTTTAACACAAATGCACCATGTTGAGTTGCTCATTTACATCATCCAGCTTTGTTCATAGGACATAAAATGGCTAAAATTATATGCATGCCTACTTGTCCATTGTAGAGAACATTTGGATTATATTGGCTTTCCAGTATTCATTCCTTTTGCTCATTAATTAGCCTTGCTTTCTTCTTGGGAAAGTCTTCTGTTCCATTTGTGTTAGGAGAAATACATTATTACTTCTTCTGTGGAAGAATCTACTTCTCAGTAGGAAAGAAAATGGAGACAGATCCGTCTCTCCCAGATCCCCTAACCACACAGTAGGCACCTGGACTACACTCTTGACAATTCTAGAAATTTTTTTATTGAGATAGGGGTGCAGTTCAGAGTTAAAAATTGTTTAGCCATTTCTGAGGCAGTAACAGTGCTTACTCCCCTACTTGTAATTTATTTGAAACAATTATCAAACTCCCTCCTGCTTTTTTTTCCTTCTACTGGAAAGTTCCACTGTACCCCGAGACACTTGTTGAATGTTTACCTTCCTATAGTCAACCCTTCCTCTTAGATGGTCTCTTGCTTCTGAATGCAAACAAAAATCATAAATAATGCACCCATGTTTCTATCACTTTTCTATTTATTTTTCTATTAGAGTGTCAGTGCAGTATGGAATTTAAAAGCATAAAGTTAGGAGTCAAACTACATGGGTTCAAATCTCACCTTCACTGAAAACTCATTTCCTCCTAGGTATCTACCACATAGGATGATTATAAAAATCAGCGCAGTTACTGCTGCACAGTAGACTTTAAGTGTGTTTGCTATCATATAATTTAAGTGTTCCAATTATGATCATTTTAATAGTAAAAATTTTAACAATAAAAAATTCTTTTATTTTTATTATTCAGCATTTTATTTGTCTCTTCCAAATATCTGGACAATTCCCATTTAGGGAAAGGAAGGCTTAGCACCTATCTTGCTGAATGATTTATAGAGGGGAAGTGAACCTATCTCACAAATGTGGATTTACCTCTTGGCTGTGACCCTGTCCCACTTGCCAGTTATATAGTTTAAATAGCATGAGTTTAGTTCCTCCTTCCATCCCATTAAAGCAACATACTTTGTACTGTTTATTTGGCCACAGGTGTGGGAAACCTTCCCTGAACACATTTGCCTGATTTCTGTAATTCCTGCATTGTAGGGTTTCCAACAGGTCATCTCCATCACAATCACATTATTCTGTGCAGGAACATCAGCAAATTCACAACTGTAAACAAATTAATTCTGTATTCTGCTCTCTGCACTGGCTGTCAAGAAAAAGAACAGTCTGACTCCACCATGACCTTGCTAGGTTCGGACTCCACCATGACCTTGCTAGGTTCTGAAGTTCCCAGAGAGTTACCTGGGGCTGTGTGTATTTGTGTCTTCAGCCTTGGGCCGGATACACTGCCTATGGGGGTGGGCATTGTTGTCTTTTGGGTCAGTAGGCCAAATGTAGCATTTACTTCAAGAACTGCAAGAGCCTGAATCCTGTTTTCTTCCTTTTTCATGTTTTTACAACTCAGCTTCTGCCCCCTGCTCATTGTAAACAGTGATTTTTCTTGTTTTCATTCTTTCAATTTCCTGTTTCATATAGCCTTGTTTGGTTTTGTTTTAGGTCAATTTCCACATAAATTTTGTTATTACTTGGATGCAGATTTGGTTTGGTTTATCTATCATATTGCTGTTTCATTACTTATATCCAGAAGTGTCCTGTCTGAATGTGCAAATCAAGTTAAAACAAATAATATATGTAATGTTAGGAAAATAGCATGTTCCATTCTTACTTTTCAAGCAATCAAGATCTTTGTTTAGAAGGCTTTCCCTCAGAACTTCCAAGACATATCTCTTAAGTTCCTGAGTTAGATTTTAAGTGATGATGAACAAATAGGGTGAAATAAGGGAGACAAACCCCAAAGAGATGCATTTCTTGGACGAAACAAACTGAGGTAAGTCATCAATAAAAGTATCTGGAAAAGTGCACAGCACACTTGAGCATGTCAGTAATTATTTCTTAAAAGAAAGAATTGAAGGCTTGCACATTCCTTTCAGAAACACAATACAGGATGACCTGTTCAAAGAGTATAAGCCATTTCAGTGTTTATTCTCCTAAATATTTTAAATATCATATGAAAATCACCAGTAATAACAGACACAAGATGCTAATTGCATCAGAATAACCATTGAGACTGAATTAAGCAAGTGGTAGATGTTTACAATATTAATGAACAACAGTCTCTGCATTCATGCTGGAGTAACATTTAAAAAGAAAGGGAAATTGTAAGGTGAATTACCATTTGGCTTTGAGGAAGTCATTTATCATTGCAGTTAAGAATTTAGATTGTCAAACTCAATAAAAGAAATGGTTCATTGATAGAATTTCTATTCCTGACACATAGCTCTAATATATAATGCCTAATTAGTTCTACTCAATAAAATTATTTCTTTGTAAAGTGTTTGTATTTTATAGAAAGCACAGTGGAATTTTTAAGACTTTGTAGATTATTTAACATTACCCATGGGCTTCTTGTTGCAAGCACAATTTCCAGAGGAAAATCATTAAACAAAAAATGCTATAGCAGAATGAACTTTGCCCCATGAAAGATGGTGTTATGTATGCTATAAATCTTACAGAGAGATTGTATTTGAGAGCTTTTCAGGAGATAACAAAGAAGGTGTGCCTTGGGACACAATATTTATTCATTTTCATGTAGTGACTTTTATAGTGCAGTATAAGTATGACCATTGCCTTCTGAAAATGTTCAGTGGTGCATACAGATACTTTTTTCCTGCATGGGTGGGGGTGGGTAATGGTTCGAGAAATACTTAGTGTTAACTCATAAACATGGACCATATGGTAAAATCCGAATGGAATAAATTAGCAGTGATTATGATCATTTTGATTTTTGAAGTACCTTTTATACAGATTATTTAGGTCTATTCAGAACAAATCCAAGGCTAGTAGGCAAGACTTTAAATAATGTGATACATATTTCAAATGATTCCTTTTTAGATATGGATTTCCACTCACAAACTCAAACGGCTCTGACACTGAAATATAAGATTCAAGAGGAAAAGCTCATGAAGACAAGGGTAACAGAAAAATCTATATACCATATTCTCATTAAATGTTAACATTAACTCAATTTTGCATATTAAAAGTCATTTAAGACATGAATACATTCAGGATAAAAAGTCCTATTTATGAACCTAATGAGGTTTAGAATTGTCCATCTTTGTAAGTAAAATCCTAATAATTCCAACATAAATTTTGTTATTACATGGATGCAGATCATTAATGTCTAATGACAATAAGGTCAAATTTAAAGTCTCAGGTAGTATTACAAGTCAAATTACAAGCCAAACTATTGACACCATACAGTAAAACTTAAAATTCAACTGACACTGAGGATTTTAGAGGAAAAAAAAACTATTATTCAGAATGTTCTACTTCTATATACAGCAATTGACTTCACAATTATATAACCTTTTCATAAAATATTCTATTGATTTAAATATGTTATGAACTGTATTAGTATTGATGAAAGATACCATGGAATTAGTCAAATGTAGTTATCTGTAGCTAGTTTAGATTCTATGCATTGTAAGGCCCTGAAACTAGCATGCAGAAATAAATGTAAAATTTCACTGTACATACCACCAAGTATGAAAGCAGAGTGATGAATTAGAAAAAAATCAAAATATCTGAATTCAAATTAAGGTACATACATTATATTTATTATTGTAGACTAATCGTATATCCTGAGGCCCAGGTTAATATTTTTAAAACAGGAACATAATATAGCCTACCTTCAAGTGTTTTTTAGGATTAAATAAGAGACAATAGGCAAAATTATAATGTGGAAAATCATAGAAAGTTGTCATATATCTAAAACACTTAAATTTCTTTGGAATAAGACCTCTTTCATGGAAGTCCAAGTGATTACATTTCTATAAGTTAGGATATCCACAGTTGTTATTAGTGGAAGCGTTAAACCTTCTGATTATTATGCCACACAAATGAGTTTGTCCCAATAACCTCCCAAAATCCCTTGATTAAAATATATATATACATATATATAAAAGAAAGAAATAATATTAAAATGTCATTCAGTAGACTCTAACTAAACAAAGTCTAATCTGTTCTTTAACTCATACAATATTTTGCTATGTACAGGTTTCAAACATGGCCAAATAATAGTCTCTGCAAAGTGGAACTCAAACTATCAGTAAGTCATTACAAGAAAGTACCTAGAGTAAAGGCAATTTTGAAAAGATTGCAAGTAAAATCAATAAGGTCTATCCAAACTTGTCTCCTAGAAGCAATATAGTTATTATACTTAATCATTTTAGTATTTCTTCATTGACTGTTTGAACTATGTTTATTCTTTACTACATTGCTCACAGAAAGTCCATGGATTTTTTTCAGAGTACAAATTATTATTCTAAAATGCTCAAATATAAAGAGTTCTTTCCTTATGCAATATTTGTTTGGGTCCTAAACTAAATGATAAAGAGAACTCTGAGTATCTATGCCTTAAAAGAAAAATGCAATATTAAACAGTCTCTTCAGATATTATGAAATTATAATGTATCTTCTATATCAAGATACATTCAGCAAAGACCTCTTAAATAATGCCTTGTCCTTTGCCAAGGCCAAATCTGAGTGCCATAAGTTTATTACATATGCCATAGAATCAGGAAGGAGCCACTGAATCAATCAAAAGTACCCTTCACAGAATTAATATTGTCAAAATGACCATACTACCAAAATGTTATACAGATTCAATGCAATCCCAATAAAATAACTACTAAATTATTCACAGAACTAGAAAAAGCAATTCTAAAATGCATTGGGAAAAATAAGACACTGAGAATAGCCAAGCAATCCTGAGCAAAAAGAGTGATACTGAAGGCATTCCAATACCAGCCCTCAAATTATACGACAGAGCTACAGTAACAAAAACAGCATGGTATTGGCATGAAAACAGACACAGGGACCCCTGGAATAGAATAGAAGGCACAGAAACAAGCCTGTGTATACACATTCATCTAATACTAGACAGTGGTGCCAAAAACATATGTTGTAGAAAAGAAAACTTTTTTAGTCAATGGACCTGGGAAAATTGGAGATCTATATGTAGAACAATGAAACTAGATATCTATCTCTCACCCTGCACAAAAGTCAACTCAAAGTGAACCAAAGACCTAGTAAGTAGATCAGAAACTCTGCAACTTCTAGAAGAAAATGTAGGCCCAACACTCCAATACACTGGCACATGAAGAGACTTCCTTAACAAGACTGCTAAAGTGCAAGAAATAAGACGAACAATTAATGTGGATGGCATCAAATTAAAGAGCTTTTTCACAACAAAGGGCATAATTAAAAGCATGAAGAGAGGCTATAGAATGGGAAAAGATCTTTGCCACCTGCTCCTCAGATAGGGCATTAATATTCAGAAAAAAATACTTAACTCTAATAAATAAATAACAAAATCAATAAATGGGCAAAAGAACTAAACAAATGTATCAAGAAAAGAAATATAAATGGTCACCAAATATATATAAAGATGTTCAACATTTCTAGTTAGGGAAATATAAATTGAAACTACATTATTTCATTTCACTCCAGTAAGAATGACAATTATCAAGAACACAAATAATAAAAAATGTTGGCTAAGATGTGAGGGAAAAGGTGCATCATTCATTGTTGGTGGGACTGAAAATTTGTATAACCACTCTGGAAAGCAGTATGGAGACTCCTCAAAAAAACTAGCAATGGAAACACTATTCTAGATATCCCACTCATTATTATATACCCAAAATATATAAAATTGGAATATTGTAGATTCCAAGTGTGGAACAAGTCCAGATGTCCCTTAACATCTGAATGAATAATGAAAATTTGTTATGTATACACAATGAAGTATTACTCAGCCATAAAAATAATGAAATTATTGCAGTTGGTAGTAAATGAATGGAAATGGAGATCATCATGGTGAGTGAAATAAATCAAACCCAGAAAATTATAGGTCAAATATTTTCTCTAATATGTAGAAAGTAGTCCAAAATAAGGAAGAGAAAAAGAAAGAAGGGGGGCAGTTTTCTATCATAATAGAAGAAATATTAGTGGAGTAGAGAAAGGGAAGGGATAAGAGAAGAATAGTGGAATGAAACTGATGTAACTTTACTATGAATATACATTAATATGCCACAGTAAATATCACTATTGTATATATCCACAGGGATATATATAAGAAAATAGCAGAAATATCAGTAGAATAGAGGGAAGTAGGGGGAGGAGGAGAGAAGGTAAAGGAGAAGTACTGGGAACTGAATTAGATCAAATGATATTCTATGTTTTTTATAATTATGTCAAATTAATCCTAATCTTATATATAACTAAAAATAAATAATAAACATAAGTTTAAAAAATAAGACAAAAATAAAGGAAACTTCATCAAGTAACAACCCATGCCATTGATATCATGAGCGCTAATTTAGTTGTTACTGAGTTTTACAGATTCAGATATATATTGTAGCTTCTATAGGCCACATCCATTAAATCAAAACATTTTTTAAATAATATGGGGAAACATAAAACAGAGTTGTTATTTTAAAAGAATTAACAATGAAGTTTAATAAGGAGTACAGTTAGAAATATGTATGCCGAATTTATTTAATTAAAAAAAGAAATTGAGGAAACATAATTTTGCAATTCTGTCATTAATTACAACATGAGGTCATTTATACATTACAACACTTTGGAATGCCAACATGTTTCCAAGAATTTGTTACCATAAAAAGCAGAGTATTTAGTTAACAAACAAAAATTCAGTATATAGACTTGCAGTAATCTTCCTGCTACATTTAGATGTAAAAATTATATCAATAGGATCTATGAATTTAAAAATATAAGAAGAAAGCAGAAAGGTACAGTAATCAAATTCAATTAATGAAAAGGAAAAGATTTATTAGTTAAGAGTACTATGAATCATACTCCTTTCAATATATTGAATGGCAATATAAATAATCATCATTTATTGAATTCTCAGTATGTCCCAGGCATTGTTTTAGTTACTTTCACATGGATTAATTTATTTAATCCATGTATAGCTTTTTGAGGTAGTTATTATATTCACCTTCAATTAACTAACAAAGAAAACTAAGATATACACAGTCAAAAGCTCATATGCAGCAAGTCTTGGATTTGAGTTACTGAATTAGGCATTAGAGCTCATAGTCATAGCCACTAGATTTAATGATATCCTCTCAGGTAAACACAAGGTTTAAGAAAACATCCATAATTCACAGAACTCAATATATATTTTAATCCATGAGAGGAAAATATTCTTTGATATGCTTATTTATTTTGAATACTTTGGTGATTCATCCATACCCTCTTCCATGTTCCCTCAGGAGTGACCATAGCCACCCTACAAATTAAATATTGCACATATTGTTAAAATTTGTGTTTTTTTCAGACTTTCTATGTTCATGAGACTTTGTCATAGAAGTAGAAGAAGTTGAGGAGGAACACAACTGCCAGAAAACTCAGAAAAAATGTGGGCGATTAGAATCATAAAAAAAGAAACATAAGCATTTAAGCTGGGAAAAACCAGAGTATAATTATTGATAGAATCTTAAAAGGGTAACTGGATGAACTTTAAGTCTTTTAACTTTTCTATAAATATTTATGATGTATGCAAATCTATACAAGCAATTAAATTATACATATGTATACAACACACAAATAATTGAAACATTGACAATGATTTTTTGCACTCCCTCTTTTCTTGTATCATGCCTTCAGCTTATCATGAGAAAAGGAATAAGCATGATGGAGTATAGTCACTACTTAAGCAATGACACTCCAAAAAGGCCATTTGCTTTGGGAAATAATTTCAAGCCAATGAAAACATATGGCTGTTCTCAGCTGTCTGTATCTGGAGGCTAAGTTCTGCGTGAGTGTGCTTGAGAGGCAGAGGCTACCCTCTTCAGCCATGACATTATTATCCTAGAAGAGAAAATTGCTTATGCCAATAGTGAGCAGACTATGGTGTGTCCATTCATCCATAAATGGATGTTTTTTTATTGTTTTCAGATTTTTACTATTACAAATTAAGCTGCTCTGGACATTTATATTCTAATTTTTAAAGGGGAACATTTTTCTTTCTTTTTTCTTGAGCAAATACTGACATGTGACATTTCTAGGTTCATATAGTAAATATATTTTAAATATTAAGGAAACTTCCAACTGCTTTTACATTCCTATTAACTGTATATGAGAGTTACAATTATCCACACACTTGGTATGGTCAGTCTTTAAAATTTTATCCATTCTAACAAGTGAATAATTACATAAATATATGGTTTAATTTACCTTACTTTAATGATCAATGACATTAAGGATCTAATATACTCTTATATATTCTTTGGAGCATTTGTTCAAGTGATTTATCTTGGTTGTTGCTTTCCTTTTGGTTGTTTATTGGGTTGCTTCTTTTCATATTTGCAGAGTTCAGAGGTTCAGTCTAAGATTATCTGATTCTGCTGCTCTGGATCTAAAATGAGACAGAACATCATGTGGAAGTCTATTTCAGAAGAAAGCAGTTTAGGATATGGCAACCAGGAAGCAAAGAGAGTTCCACTCACCAGAAACAAAAAGGAAACCTAAAAGTCATGCCTCTAGTGACTTACTTCTCCAGCCAAACCTGACTGTCCCGAGTTATCTCCAGTTAATTCATATCACTAGATTAAATTCAGTAAAAATTAATTTAATACACATTTAAAATCTATGGTTGGGTACATATGTGGATGCAAAACCCATGGATAAGGTAATCTGACTGTATCATATCCATAAGTAACCTAATGCATTGTCTGGCATGACATAGACATCATTTGTTTTCTTCCTTTCCATAAGTGAACCAAATACTGATCTCTGTTTAAAGGAGACTTCAGAAATACACAATTGGCAGATCATGTAATCATTTAGCATGGAATATGATAGACCCTGTGGTGAGAGTTATTATTGTTTCTTCTTAGCAGATGTTCTGGCAAAAACTGCTTTCCATATCTGTTTTGTATTAAAAATTGAAAATTATAGAATAAAAAAATAAATGTCACATTTTATTTTTGTATAAAGTTTATGATTATATTTATTTTCTAGTCTCCCATATTTCTATTGAAATATCAAAATATGTTATAAAATCCTTAAAACTCAACAGCCTGTAGCCCCATTTTTAGGTATAACATATTTAAAGATAAAGTCAATAACAATACTTGCATTAATAGATTAATAAAGCTGTATTTTAAATGTAATCCACTAAGCCTGCTAATGGTATCAACAAATAAGTTATGCATACTTGATGTTTATATTCATAAACTGACTAAACGTGCATAATATGAATTTAAAAATAGTTATAAAAATCTCCGCAATTGCCATTTTTTGGAGAAATCTCCCCAAGTCACATCTTCCTCCATGGATGAAAGATCTTTTTTTTTTTTTTTTTTTTTTTTTTTTTTAACTTTTTCTTTTGTTCAGCTGAGATAAAATACTTAAAAACTGTTTCATGACATTACAGAGTTCTGAAAAGAACATAAATTTCTGAACCAGACTATTAAGTTTTAAATTCCAGCTATGGAAATTCTAGAATTTTGAACTTTGTTCTATCTTTGAACTTACCTATTTACTTATTTATTGGGAAAAGGGGATATAGTATATGAATTCAGTGAGTACTCAGTAAAATATATCTGCTTTTATTCTTAGAACAATTCCAAAATACACCTTCTTGCTTGTATTATATGTTCACAAATCATTGCTTTTACTTCAGATATTTTGTGCAGGGTACATTGTAACAAAAGAGTATGGATTATTATTATTATAATCATTATATTTATAGAACCAGAACCCAGAGACATCGTCTTAGTCTATTTGTGTAGCTGTAATAAAGTACATACAGACTGCACAATTTATAAAGAACAAAAGTTTATTACCTTACAGTTCTGGTAACCAGAATGTTCAAAACCAAGGTCCTGGGTTTCTGGTGAGAGTCTGGTCCCTTTGCTTTCAAGATGGTACCTTGCTGCTACATCTACAGAGGGGACAAAAGTCACATCCTCACATGGAAAGCAGAAATATGATAAAGGCCTTTTTCCAACTCCTTACAGCCATTTAATAAGGCACTGATCCATTCATGAGGACAGAACTCTATGACATAAGCATTTCTCAGAACAACTTGCCTGTTAATGCCACCATAATGAATATTAAGTTTCAGCAAGAATTTTGTAGGAGACACACATTCAAATCATAGCAGATATTTTTTTTCCAATTTTCATTATATCCCAGTTTACTCTATGCATTTTCAAACTATACTCTTCCTACTCCCTTCACCCAATTATTCCATCAGCATTCAATCATGGGCTTCCCTTCAAAAAATAACCTCCACAAGATATTTTATAGGAAAATGAAGCCCTCTGGTAATATAGTACCTGCCAATTTTGTAAAAAATAAGAAGATAAAATAATCCAAGACAGAAATTTGGTAGTTGTATTCTTCCATGCTGTTTAACTTAATCTTCTAGAATATATGAATATGTGGTTTGATTAAGCAATTTTGCCAAAAGCCAATAACTCAGTTTTCTCTTGAATAAGAATACATAGTTTTCCAGTCTCAACTACATTAGTAATCAATTAAAAATCTAGAATCAAGTAGAATGTTGCTTTGTCATTTCTCTGTGGAGGGGGAAACTCATGATTTTATCAGATAATTTCCATCACCTCAGAGAAAATATAAGAATACTTGGTGGTGACATGCCAGTATTTGAAAACACAATGGGGATTAGGGAACAATGAGTCAAGTTCACAGAATAGTTCCTATATGTACTTTTCTGTCTTGCTATTTGAAATTATGGGACTTTCAAATTCTATTGTCCCCTCAAGCAGAAATTTACTCAAATGTTCTATAAATAGTCTACTTAGCTGTTGATGATATAATGATTATATTTTAATTAACCACTCTATCTGTCCACTTCTATTACTTGGGAATAGAATGTATTTCCATAAAACACTCATATTTAATAAATATAAGCCATAGCCTGATAAGGATATCATGATATTCTGTACAAACCTAGATGTACTAGACTTCATTTTATATGAAATGGCCAATTTGATTCTAAAACTGGTTTTTAGAAATTTAATAATTAGTAAGAAAGCTAGAGAATGTCTATGGAAATCAAAATTAATTTAGCACCTCATAATTTTGAAATGTATTGAAAACTATTTTAACCATATTTTTCCTTTGAGAACCCCTATCAAATTATTTGTAGACCATACAATGAGAAATATTTTATAATGATATAGAGGAATGTACAAATTAGCAAATATACAAAGATTAAACACTAAAAGGAAATAGAAATGGAAACAAAGTCCAATCCATACATCATGAGAGTGGAGAGAAAAATCTGACCAACACAAAAGGAAATGGTAAATCAGCATGAAACTAGAGGAGGCTTAGCCGTATCTGAAGAGAGATCTTTAGAAGTAGCAAGGAAGTAAATGAGGGCTCATAGAACAAATAATGTCATACACAGTGTTGTACATAACCATTATTTATAGAAGACTAAATAACAGAAGTTCTTACTTGATACAAACATCTGTCAGTAATTCTTTTGAGGGTCTTGGATGCTTTATTAAAACTTGCCATTGTTAAAGCCTTGTTCTTCTATTTCATGCCACTGATAGTATTTATTTTGGAGGCTCGTAAGCATGAATAAGATTTTTTTAATCGCTGCCCTTTTATCAAAGCTATTTGTGATGGATTATAATCCCCTGAACTGAGAAGTACTGTTTTACACCTTGTGTCAGCTCCCAGTTTCCATTTCAAACAAATACCAATGTAAGGATTCTCAAAGGCTTTGACCCTGTCTTGAGCATTAACTTTGCTTCCTCCATGAAAAGATCTGTAGAGGAACAATAACAAGTGACATTGTTCTAACAAATGTATTTAATTGAAAAATCCATGTGTCAGTGCAATTGCATTAAAGTATGTTCAGCTTTTATCCAAATTTATACTGTACAAAGAAAAGTGCTATAAAATTCCCTTCATTGAATAACAGAGTCTTTTTAAAGTATTATTGATCTCAGATTTGAAAAACTTCATTCAAGATTTCACATGATTGCAGATGAAAAATAACAATCAAGTTAATTGAATACATTAATCTCTTAATCAGTGATTATGTTGATAGCCCCAAATAAATCTCCTTGTCCCATGTTCACAAGCATAATGTGTTAGTATGGGTGTATGTTTCTATGTGCACATGTCTGAGAATTTACATAATTAAGTATTCTGTGTAATTCTATGTAATTCATTACAATATGAATTTAATTATATGACAGCTAGTTAGGCAAGTCATCTAGTGCCCTTTATAATCTTTTGAATGCATACTATTCACTTATAATTTTTTGCAAGATTAATCATTGTTTTTAAGTTGTGTTAATATTCTAAGCTAGATACCTGTACTAAGCTTGCCAGTATGTAAAAATCTAATGATCCTCATGGAAACTAACAAACATTTGTACTTATTTATGAACAAAAATTATTTTGACCAAGAAAATTCTACTAAAATAAGTGTCAATTATATTCTGATTTATGATTATTTTTATGTTCCCTAGGTAACAATACAATTTAGGATACAGTTTGCTATCTCTTGTTTTCTCAGGAAAGATGTTAATAGAAGATTAAGTTGTATCAAATTTAACAGGCACACAATGGAGTCATCTGAGGTTGTGAGGACTAATTATAAAGATAGCCATGTATATTTTAATCAGGATTCTCCAGAAAGTCAAAAGCAATTTGATATAGGCAGATAAATATTAAAAAGAGATTTATAGAGGGAATTGGTTCAAGTAATCTGGATGCTAATCCCAGACTGGCCCTCTGCAAGCTGAAGACCTTGAGAAGCCAGTAGGATAGCTCAGTCCAAGTCCAAAGATTTCAGAACCTGGGAGCTGCTCATTCTAAGGCTGAGGATGACAACTAGGGAGGAGGAAGTGTTGGGAGAAACTCTGGAGTCCAAAGTCTTGACAGCCTTGAGTTTTAATGTCCAAAGCAGAAGTAAAAATGTACATCAGTTCTGGGGACAAGGGGAGAGGGAGAGGGAGAGACACAGAGAGAAAGAGAGAGACAGAGAGACAGAGAGATTGGTTTATGGTTTAAATATGAGGTGTCCCCAAAAAACTCATGTGTGAGACAATGAAAGAAATTTTAGAGGTGAAATGATTGGGTTATGAAAGTCTTGACCTAATCAGTGTATTAATCTCCTAATAGGAATTAACTATCTGGTACCCTGGGCAGGTAGGGTGTGTTTCAAGGAAGTAAGTCATTGGGGAAATACCTTTGGCATTTATATTTTGTCTTGGTGAGTGTTTATCTATCTCCCTCCTCTAATTACCCCCCCCCCACATAAAAGAATTTCATTTCCTGCCTTTAAGAAACAGCATAAGCATCACAATGATCTTGCATCTATTGTTTTTACAGTGCTTTTAACTGAAAATAGTATGCCAGTGCATTATATTTTGGGGTGGCATAATCTTAATTCCTTCAGGTCCTCTCTGTTCAATACCCAGCAGTGAGGACTAGGAATCTTTCAGTGGTACTATCCTATTACCTCTAAGAAGAGACAGGCATTTTCCCTTATTTTAGAGACTGTCATTCTCAGAATTGATGTTTTCAGGACTCTGCTTTCTATCTACATTAATTTCCATTTTTTTTTCTTTTCTGTATCTTCTTCTACAATGTGTACCATTTTTTAAAGTGATCTCTCTATCTCTGTCTTTCTATCTTTAATTATAACTCCTACCTCAAGTAAGAAACTTATTAGCTCAATCAATCACCATTCAATATAGAACCCGATATAGAACTAATGTCCAACATTCACATTCAGGGTCATCTCAAAGATTAGAAACTTTCATTTTTCTCTAACCTCTGATGGATGCCTTTTGTTATAGTGATTCATAGGTCAATAAACTGTGGCTAGTGAAGCATAGTCATATGATGCAAAATGAGAGTGATTTTTCTTCAGTGTCAACACTTGCAATCATTTCCCTCAAAGGGAAATTAGGAGTACAACAGACACTTAAAAGCCTCTTTGAGATTTCCTTATACACTAACAGTGCTAACCTATACTTGATCTTCTCCATACAAGACCTACTGTTTGTTCAACAAAAATTTGCTGAGCACGGCTGTGTGCCAAGCTCCAAGCTAATTGCTGGAGATAACTTGCTAATGAGGAAGGACCCATTTTTTTTGACCACACAAAGCTTATATTCTATGGGGAAATAATTGATAATATCACTAAAAACAGCTCAATATTGGCTTATAATGATGTTCATCTTATAAGGAAGATAAGTGATAAACATAATGTTATAATAATGTATTAAAAGAGGATTAAAGGGAATGTGAAGATATATTTTTCTGCGACTTTTAAGGTGAGTTCTGAAGACTAAGATTTAAGTCATAATAGTTTTAGTAGTTTCAGATAGGAGAAAAGTTCCTAAATAAGTCATAGTACCAAAATCACTGAAATAGAAATAAAAGATAATGAAGAGAGATATAAAATGCAGGTGAGGCTTGTCTGTGTGCTTGGGAGTCATGTACTAAATGAAAGAGTATAGGTGGTTAAAGCCAGAACACACCTAGCCATCTAAGAGCATGTAAATGATTTCAGATTTCTCCTAAACCAAAAATAATCCTTCAGAGAACTTCACATGAGAAATATACTTTACCAAACTTATTCAAAAATTAAAATGAGAAAAGCATTTATGTAATATTACTTTGGAACCAAAGTGGATATTTAATCAGTCATAATAATATTCTTTAAAAATTATTTCTAATTCAATTCAGAATCAAACATTGCATATAATTATCACAAATTTTTATTCTCCTTTAATTTACAACAATCCTTCTTTCCACCTTCCCTTCCTTTTTTCCATTTTCAATTTTTTACTGATACATAAAACATAAAAACTGAATGTAATAAGGAGATACTATGTGCTATTTCATTATACATATATAAGTATGTAATGTCAGGCTAAATAGCTACCTCCTCAGTCATATATTATTTTATCGTAGTGAAAACATTCAATATCCTTTCTTCTAGCTCTTTGAGATACATACTAATTAATTGTTATCTATAGTCATCCTACAGTACAATAGTATGCCAAAGCTCTTTTATTCCTGTCTTGCTGAAACTTAGAGCCCATAGGTCAACATTTCTCTGTTTCTGTCTTCCCAACTTTCCCAGCATGCCTATGCCACTCTCAACTTCTGAGATCAACTTTTGGATTCTACCTATGAATGAGATCATGCAGTACTGCACATTCTGTGACTGGTTTACTTCACTTAACATGATGATTTTGACTTTGATAATTTTGAAGACACAGGCTGTATTTTGTAGAATGTTCCTCAATTTGGATTTGTATTACGTTTGCCCATCTTAGATTTAAGTAACAACATTTAGAAGAAATGCAATAGAAATGATGTTTTTCTTAGTGTATTATATTAGGAGGCTCATGGTGATCAGCTGTCTTGATATTAGTAATGTTAACATTTGCTATTTCATTAAAGAAGTTATGAGAAAGTAGCAAATAAATATGTAAGTAAAATGAAGACAGACACTCTAGATAGTCTTTACCTATTTATTAACTATCTTAACCATCTATGGTTCTTTCTGTAGATCTGTTTTTGTTTTTTATATTCTTGAGAATATCAGTGTGTTTTTCAGGTAGCACAGATATGCTGGAGGCTAATTACTTAAGTTTTCTCTCATCTGAGATGATCTTTCTCTTGCCTATATAATATTTCCAGGAATAAAGTTTTGAATTGAAAGCCTTTTTGTTTTGTTTTGTTTTGGGCACTTTAAGGAAGCCCGACTCCCTACTCTGACTTCCAATGTTACTGATGAGTAAGTAAAATTTTCCCTTTTTATGTCCTATTTTGCTTTTATCTCACTGCCTTTAAGACACTTATCTTTAAATTTGTTTTTTTTTTTTTTTAGTTTAACTGTGATATGTGTATGTTGAATTTGCCTTGTTTTGTTGTTGTCATATTTATCTTGTATGAGATTTTCAGACTTTTGAACCCTTAAAAATTTACATATGGATTTAAATGCAAACTGGGAAACATACTTCCAGATGTGTTTTGGGTTAATTTTTCTTCGCTCCAATAATCTCTATGTGTAATTGTAACTATGTATAACTGCTGGTTATATTCTCCCATTGCTGAGGATTTTTCCCAATGAATTTATCTTTTTTTACACATTAAGTAATTTTATTGGACTGTTTTCATGTAAACAAGTTTGTTCACTGTCATAATAGATTTACTCATATATTTACATAGGTAGCTAATGTGTCTTTTTCTTTCAATTATACTTTTCAACTCTGTATTTTTTATTTGTTCTTTTTAGTTATACTTGACAATAGAATATATTTTGACATATCATACATACATGGAGTATACCCTTCCATCCTTGTGGTTATACATGTTGTGGAGTTACACTGATCGTGTATTCATATATGAACGTAGGAAAGTTATGTGTGACTCATTCTACTACTTTTCCCATTCCCACCCGCCTCTCTTCACCCTATTCCCCGCTGTCCAATTCAGTGAACTCCATTCCTCCCTCCCTCTTACCTATTGTGAGCAAGCATCCACATATCAGAGAGAACATTCCTCTTTTGAAACTTTGGGAGTGGCTTATTTCACTTAGCATGGTAGCCTACAGTTCCATCAACTCACCAGCAAATGCCATAGTATTATTCTTCTTTATGGATGAATAATATCCCATTGTGTATACGTATAACATTTTCTTTATTCACTCATGTGTTGAAGGGAATATAGGTTGTTTGCATACCTTAGCTATTATGAATTGGGCTGCTATGAATATTGATGTGGCAGTATCATATAGTATGCTGGTTTATACCTAGAAGTAGGATAACTGGGTCAAATGGTTGTTCTATCCCAAGTTTTCTGAAGAATCTCCATATTGCTTTCCATAGCGCTTGCACTAATTTTCAGTTCCACCAACATTGTTTGAGTGTACCTTTTTCCCCACATCCTCGCCAAAATTTATTGTTGCTTGTGTTCTTGATAACTGCCATTGTAAGTGGAGTGAGATAAAATCTTAGAGCAGTTTTGATTTTCATTTCCCTAATTACTGGAAAAGTTGAACATTTTTTCATATATTTGTTGATTGTTTGTATATCTTCTTCTGAGAAGTTTCTGTTCAGTTCCTTAATCCATTTATTTATTGGGTTATTTATTTGTTTATTTATTTATTTATTTTTGGTGTTTGTTGAGTTCTTTATATATCCTGGAGATTAGTACTTTATCTGATGTGTGTGGCAAGAATTTGCTCCAAAAATATAGGCTCTCTTATCCCTTCATTGATTGTTTCATTTGCTGAGAGGAAGCTTTATAGTCTGATAAAATCCCATATGTTTATTTTTGATTTTATTTTTGGGCTTCAGGAGTCTTATTGAAGAATTTGGTTCCTAAACTGACATGATGAATAATTGGACCTACTTTTTTTTCTATTAGTCTCAAGGTTTCTGGTCTAATGTTTGGGTCCTTGATCCACTTTGAATTGAGTTTTGTGGATGGCGAGAGATAGGAATTTAATTTAATTTTATCATATATGGATTTCCAATTTTGCCAGCTCTGTTTGTTGTAGACACCATCTTTTATCCAATGTATGTGTATGGTGCCTTTGTCTAGTATGGGATAGCTGTATTTATGTGGGTTTTTCTCTGTGGCTTCTAGTCTGTACCATTGGTCTTTATGTCTGGCTTTGATGTGAATACCAAGCCACTTTTGTTACTATAGTTTTGTAGCATAATTTAAGGTCTAGTATTGTGTTGCCTCTTGCTTCACTTTTCTTGCTGAGGATTGCTTTGACTCTTCAGGGCCTCTTATTTCTCCAAATGAATTTCATGACTGCTCTTTCTATTTCTATGAAAACATCATTAGAACTATAATAGAAATTGCATTCAATTGTATAGTGCTTTTGGTAGTTTGGCCATTTTGACAACATTAATTCTGCCTATCCAAAATTATGGGAGATGTTTTCATCTTATAAGGTCTTCTTCAGTTTCTTTCTTTCTTTGTTTTAGAGAGAGAGAGAGAGAGAGAGAGAGAGAGAATTTTTTAATATTTATTTTTTTTAGTTCTTGGCGGACACAACATCTTCGTTTGTATGTGGTGCTGAGGATCGAACCCAGGCCGCATGCATGCCAGGTGAGCTTGCTACCGCTTGAGCCACATCCCCAGCCCCTTCAGTTTCTTTCTTTTGTGTATGTGGTTTTCATTCTAGAGGTCTTTCACCTCTTTTGTTAGATTGATTTTGATTTTTTTTTGAGGCTATTGTGAATGGAACAGTTTTTTTTTTCTAATTTTCTAATTTTAATTGAATTATCACTGAAGTATAGAAATGTAATTGATTTATGTGTGTTAATTTTATCTCCTCCTGTTTTGCTGAATTTGTTTAGTTCTAGGAGTGTCCTGGTGTTTTTTTGTTTGTTTGTTTTTTGTTGTTGTTGTTGTTTTTTGTGTGTGGGGGGGTCTTCAAAACATAGAATCATGTCATCAGCTATTTGGATAATTCTTTTTTTTTTTCTATTTGTATACCTTTAATTTCTTTCTTTTCCTCTGTCTAGTTCCTCTGGATAGAATTTCCAGAACTATGTTGAAGAGAAGTGGTAAAAGAGTGCATTCCTGTCTCATTCAAGATTTTAGAGGGAATGTTTTCAAGTTTTCTCCATTTAGAATGATGTTGGCCTTGTGTTTAGCATAGATAACTTTTACAATGTTGAGGTATGTTGCTACTATCCCTAGTTTTCTAATGTATTGAACATGATTGGATGTGTTGTTGTATTTTGTTAAATGCTTTTTCTGCATCTATTGAGAAAATCATGTGATTCTTGTCTTCTCTGTAATTATTAATGTGATGAATTATGTTTATTGATTTCCATATGTTGAACCAACCTTGCATCACTGGGACACACCTTAATCCATCATGGTGCTCTATCTTTTAAATATGTTTTTGTATGTAATTTGCCAGCATTTTATTAAGAGTTTTTGCATCTATGTTCATGAGGTACATTGGTCTAAAATTTTCTTTCGTTAATGTGTCTTTGTCTGGCTTTTGTATCAAGGTCCTACTAGCTTTATAGAATGAGTTTGGAAGAGTTCCCTCCTTTTATGTTTCATGGAATAATTTGAGGAATATTGGTGTTATTTTTTCTTTGATGGTTTGGAAGAATTTAGGTGAGAAAACTTCTGGTCCTGCACTTTATTTCCTAGTAGGTTTTTGATGGCATCTTCAACTTCATTGCCTGAAATTGATTTGTTTAAATTTTCTATATCCTCCTAATTCAATATGGGTAGGTTATATGTCTCTAAAAATTTGTCAATGCATTCAAGGTTTTCTATTATATTGGAGTATAAATTTTCAAAATAGTTTCTGATTATTCCGTATTTCAGTAGTGTTCATTGTGGCATCTTTTCCATCATTAATTTTAATAATTTGAGGTTTTTTCTCTCTTTGTTAGCTTGGCTAAGATTTTATCAATTTTATTGACTTTTTCAAAAAACCAACTCTTTTTCTATCAATTTTTTGCTTCCTTTTGTTTCAATTTCATTGATTTCAGCTCTGATGTTATTTTTTTCCTGTCTTCTAGTGTTTTTGGTGTCAATTTGTTCTTTTTTTCCCTAGGGTTTTGAGATGTAATGTTAGGTTATTTATTTGTTTACTTTCTATTATTTTAATGAATGAGCTCAATGCAATGGTATTTCCTCTTAGCACAGTCTTCATAGTGTCCTGGAGATTTTGATATATTGTATAACTATTTTCATTAACCTCTAAAGTTTTTGATTGTTTGTTTGTTTGTTTAATCTTAACCTGATTTCTTCTGCTATCTATTGGTCATACAGTAGTGTATTATTTAGTGTCCATATGTTAAAATATCTTCTATTTTTAAAAATTTTATCCTTGATTTCTAATTTCATTCCATTATTATCTGATTGGATGCAAAAATTTTCTTCATTTTATTGTATTTGTTAAGAGTTGCTTTGTGGCCTAAGATATGGTCTCTTTTAAAGAAGGATCCATGTGCTGCTGAGATTAAAGTATATTCGGTCATTGGTGGATGAAATATTGTATATGTCTGTTAAGTCTAAATTATTAACTGCATTTTTTATTTCTAGAGCTTCTATATTTAATTTTTGTTTGGAGGATCTATCCAGTAGTAAGAAAGGTGTTTTCAGCTCACCAAGTATGGTTGTGTTGTGGTCTATTTGATTATTGAAATTGAGAAGGATTTGTTTGATGGATATAGATGCTCCATGGTTTGCAGCATAAATATTTGCAATTGTTAAATATTGTTGGTGTATAATTCCCTTAAACAGTGTGAAATGTCATTCTTTGTCCCTTCTGATTAACTTTGGTTTGAAGTCTACTTTATCTGGTATGAGAATAGAGAACCCCAGCTTGCTTATGTGATTCATGTGAATGGTATGCTTTTTTCCTATGCTTTTACCTTCAGTCTGTGAATGTCTTTGCCTATAAGGTGAGTCTTTTTGAGATAACATATTGTTAGTTCTTGTTTTTTAATCCTATCTGCCAGTCTATATTTTTGATTGATGAGTTTAGTCCATTTGTGTTCATTGTTATTATTTTAATATGACTTTTATACTTTGTTATTTTGATTTATTCTGATTTTAATTTGAATTAATTTCTGCATTGATTCACTGTTATTTTAGTGTAGTTCTTCCCATTGCTGGTTTTCACTTTGACTCTTCATTTCTTCTTCATGAAATATCTTATTGAGAATGTTTGGTAGTGTGGACTTTTTAGTTATAAATTCTTATAACGTTTGTTTATCATGAAATATTTTTATTTCATTGTCAATTCTCAAACTTAATTTTTGGGGGCATAATATTTCTGGGTGACATCATATTCTTTCAGGGATAGGTATATATTATTAAAAGAACTCCTAGCTTTGAGGGTCTGGGTTGAGAGATCAGCTGAGATCCAGAATGGTTTCTCCATAAATATAAATGTTATAAGTCATTATTCTCTAGCATCCTTTAACATTCTAACCTTATTCTGTATATTAGGCATTTTCATAATAATGTGATTTCATGTGGGTCTCTTATAATTTTGTATATTTGGAATCATATAAGCCTTCTGTATTTGATTTTGCTTTTCATTCTTTAGGTTTGGGAAAATTTTCTGCTATCATTTTATTGAAATTATTGTGCATACCTATTGTTTGAATCTCTGAGTTTTTATCTATCCCAATAAATCTTAAGTTTGGTCTTTTCAGGTTGTCCCATATCTCTTGCAAGTTCTCCTCATGGTCCCTTAACACCCTTACTCTATTGTCAACTTTGTTTTCTAAATTATATATATATCTTTTTTTTTTTCATTGCCTGAAACTCCATCTTCCAAATGATCCAGTCAGTTAGTAATGGTTTTATTGAATTTTTAAATTGGTTTATTGATTTCTTCACTTTGAGGTTTTCTGCTTGGATTTGTTTCAGAATCTCTCTTTATTGATGTGATTTTACACTTCCTATATTTTCCCCTTGATTTTACTCCTTACACCAGTCTTTGCTTTGCAGATCTGTTTGACTACGTACATTTTAAACTCTTTCTCTGACATTTACTCCACTGTGGTGTTGATGTATTCTGGTACTGAAGTAACTTCAATTGTTTGGGGTGATTTGTTCCCTTTCTTTTTCTTTTTATTTGTCTACCCATCTTAACAGTATGGATCTGAGGCAGTAGAGTTTCTACCCTATGGATTTCCAGTGTCTCTGAAGCTTTCCAGTACCTCACTGTGTTTTGGAGACAAAAAATAACAACCACCAATGCAAACAATATACACCATTAAACCAAATAGTTTTTACTGTGACATCTTCAATGTTACTTATCACTAAAACACAAATGATATCATCGGTTATTTCTGATAATAAAAGCAGCAAGTTTACAAAAGGGTTTATAATTTCAAATGCTAAACAGGACTCGAACACAAATGATATACAATGTTATGATTATGAGGAAGGAGAAGAGAAGATAGAAGTTAAACATTAAAGGAACAATGAAAAAAGAGAGAACAATAGAGATTGTCTGCTAGTGGAATAAAAGAGAGAAAGAGAATCAAGGAAAAAAATAGGTAAGAGAACATTATAGGTAAGAGAATAATTATATATATATATATATATATATATATATATATATATATATATAATTTAAAAATATTAAAAATATTAAAAATATTAAAAATAAAAACAAAAGGCTACAAACCAAAACTAAAATATACTAATCAAGCATCCTAGTCCCGCAAAAAACTGATCCATGTAAAATAACTATCTTTAAAAATACTGAAAATGAGAAAATAATGAGTTCATATACCATTAAGGCCACAATTAAAGAGAGAAAAGAAAAGAAAATAATGAGAAAATAATTCTTGATGAAACAGTTAAAGAATTCTTTCTGATGGAGTTTAAAATATCCTCAGCATTACTTCTCATCAGTTTTAGGAGGGGTTTTCTGGAACATGATGCTACACCCTTGGATTGCTGGAGTGAGAGAGGTAATCCCATAGGTGGAATTCCAGGAGGCTGGATTTAGGCTTAGGTGGGCTCCAGGCTCTTCATTGAATGCCAGTTGGTCTGGAGATTTTAAATCAGCACACCTTCAGGTACCATTAATTGCCTTTCTATGATGGAAGACTGTACATCAGTAATCTCCCTGAGTTCTACTCATGTGGTGGAGGAGCAAATTCTTAGTTCTCTATTTTACCTGTGGGCCCCATATTTCCTAGTCTTGCATTCAGTTGCCAAGCTAAATTTATCCTTCCCCTGCCCTCTCAAATTTCCAGGCATATGTGTCTCTCCCATCCAGTCCTCACACAGCTAGATTAAATGAGAAGAGTAGAACATGAGAACAGCTGTCCACTGTGTAAAACTCTCTTGATATTTGATTTTCCCCTGGTCATTTAAGCACACTCTATGTCACACAGTGTGTGATCCCTGGACCTTTAGTTCTGGAATAGACTCCCTCAACTGCTAGTCTCCTGAGCCACAGCTGCAAAATATTTTCTTCTTTTGTCCTCAATCTAAAACCCTGAAGAGATAACTGCTTCTTTTCTGCAAAATTATTTTGTGCAGCATGCCTTTCAATTTGACTGGGCAATGTCCTTGATGTACCCATGCACATGTCAGGCCTCCTTAAAATATGGGTTCCCTTATCCTTCCACTTTGCAAGCAGAGGGACTCTTCTGGCTGGTGCTTCCAGCCTGGACATGGCAGTTGCTCTGCTGCTGTGGATTTCTTCCTTATTTTATTATATCCAACCTCCTGAGTCCCTGTTCTGCTTTAAATATCCAGTTTTAGGTTCCGGTAAAGCACCCCTCCCACCATTTTGTTTCTATTCAACCACCTTGCTGAGAAGCTGTCTGTCTGCTTTCTTGGTTTCATGCCATGGAATATTTAGGAAAGTGGCCTCCTCTATTATGCTATCTTGAAAACCCCTATTTTTTAAATTCTAGAATCTTATTTTTCTTTTTGCAAAATGTAGGTCATGTACAACTTTAGTTTTTGTTGGTTACTTTTTCTTTTATCTATGTACTGCATAGGGACTCTGAATTATTTTTTCTTCTTTTGAAGAATGTTATTGTTGTTTTCTTGGTTGGAAGTTTACAATTTGTCCAAGGAGTTGCTTTCTACCAGGTTCCTTGAATTTTTCCATAAATGCACACTTTAGGCTTATCCAAGAACTTAGCTGGAGGGTAATTGAAATATTGTCTGAAGTATATGCAAAGTTTATGAGGCTTTTACTCCATAGATTTTTCTGATCAGGCGTGTATTGCCTCACTTTTAAGCTTTTTCAGAAGCCCCAACTCTGTGGTCTGACTCTGTGAGCCACCTGGAGGGTTTCTTACCACTTAAGTCTCAGCAACCCCCTTATAATCACTGGACTTTTAGCAATCTCTTTATCTGGCGGGGGGATAGGCCCAGTAAAACTGTCAATAGAAACAAAATTTCCTCAATACAGTTACTTCTTTCCAAGATTGATTTCTTTTAGAGTCTTCCTGTTTTGGGAATCCCTACCATTTCAAAAAATGTTTTTAGTGTTTTGTTTGTAATATTTTTTTCTTATCTGCAAGTCACACTGATGCAAACTGTTCCAACATTACTAGAACAGCAGATTTAAACTTAAACTTTTAAAAGTCTCATCCAACTACAATGTGGCAGACTGTTTAAAAGGAATCAATAAAGAATAGAGAAAAATATTAGGAGATTACTGAAATAATCCATGAGGGAAACATGAGTCACTTGTCTAATGTGGTTAAGTCACTTGGTTAAAAAAATGATAATAAGGAGATATAATTCATGTATGTTTATTATATGCCATCAACAATATGATTTTTTTCACATACAAAAATAAATTGATTCATTTTTTTATTTATACAAGTCAAAGGAGTAGCCACATCCTTTAATACTTAAACAAAATGCCATCTTACTAGAGATTTGTAAAAGTATATTGTTCATAATATGCAACATTATGTAGCATAGCAATCTGAAAGAAATAATTACATCATTGTTGATTCATGTTAATGTGCCATTGATTGTAAGATACATTCTAACTTTAGAAGTGTTAAAAGCTGATGGAAAAAAGTTTTTCCTAGAATCATGGAAATACTACATTTTACAAAAATATTTTAAAGCAGCTCTAGTGAATACATTACCTTTCCATTCTTCTTCTTTAAATTTCAATCAGGCATGCCTAAGACTTAAGAAAACTTGATTTTGATTATTTTAAGTTCACCATGATGATACCAACTCTTTCTGGTGATTGAGACTGAATTCCATGACTGCAAACCATTTTTAAGGGAACTTAAGCTGATTTTAGGGTTGCCTTATATTAAACTGAACTAAATGAACTCAGTGAAAGACTAGTTCTTGATTGAGAATAGATTCTTCCCATCAACTGGATGTTATGAAGGAATTGCATTGCTCAATTTGAAGCTACCAGCCATTTTGTAGCCAGAAAGGAAGTCAGGATAAGACCAAAGCAACACATAGATTTGGGCAGAACACAGAGAATCACAACGACATTTAAATGTTTATTAAGTATACTCACTGTATCAATGTCTGAAGACCATCATACCTGTAGATTTCTTGACAATGCATTTCCTTGTTTTTTTAAGCCAGTTTGATTTAGAGTTTTGATTATTTGAATCTGAAATCACCCTAACACTTATACTGTCCAAGGCAAAATACAGAACTGCTCCCTCTGTAGTTCATTTGCTCCTGACATATTTAAATGGTGACTATTTTCTTCCTTACTGTCTCCTTTCCAAAATACTACTGTGATTTGCTTTCTTCATAACCATAACCAACTTCAGCCTCATCACTGTTTTCCGCTCTTAAGCTAACTTCCCATGACTGTGACATACCTACTTATCCTTCTGATTTTCTGTCCATAGTTGATGCTTTCAACTGCTCTTCCTGGAATGTAACCTAGATGTCATTATTCAGCTGAAGTTATTTTTCAGATGTACTGGCCATACATCATACTAATTATAAAGGATGAAAATCCAGATGAAGAATTATAGTGTTTTCTCATAATACCTTTGCCTTTTCAGGATTAGGTCCAGCAATTTAACATACACATTGTGAAAAGAGTTACTTCATAAAATTCTTTCAGGAGTTTCATAAAACACTAACAATATTAAAACTTCTTGGTGAAAACTTTATCCTATTATTTCAGTCCAAGATTGCTCTTATGACTCTGTGATATTTCTGGGTTTTTATTCAATTCTACATTGAGTGAGGCTATTTTAACTCTTTATGGCCATCTTTCTTTCTTGGTCCCCAGAAAGATTACATATTATTACAATCTGTATTTTTAGAATGAGAAAAGTATGTTTAAAAAAGATATCTTTTTCAGTGCTTCCTAATAACCAAAATTCAACACTAGTCTTATTTTTTCCTCATTACCATGTTGACAAAGTAACAGTTTTGCTTAAATAAATTTGGGTAGATGTCCAACAACTTAAACTAAGTTTTATTATTTTGTTTAACTTCAAGCACACTTCAGAGAATAATTAAAACATAAAAAAAAGATATGGTATACACTTAAAATGTCAAGGAGAACAAGATTAAGATTATAGTATTG
This sequence comes from Marmota monax, assembly GCF_021218885.2. Taxonomy (NCBI): domain Eukaryota; kingdom Metazoa; phylum Chordata; class Mammalia; order Rodentia; family Sciuridae; genus Marmota; species Marmota monax. Next base: position 844,752 of record NW_026693836.1, read on the forward strand.
ATGAAAAATGCAAACATTTCAGTCCATGATCTAAGGAAAGAAACTTATTTTAATAATAATTTATTTAAAATTTTTAGTTCAATTTAATTTTTGTCAATTAAGATATACACCCTCCTATGTATCTATTAGGTAGAGTATAATGGGGTTGGAGAAGGGATGATAGTATTTGTTTACAAAGCCAATCTATCCTGAATCCTTTCAAACTTTTCAGATTTACCCTGCCACTAATGCTTGCCAGACTTTTGCTACATCCCTTACTCAATCAGTCCTATTTTCATATCAGCAAAGTGTGTGTCCTTTTGGAGGGGTATGCATATGTATCCATCTCTATGTAATATGAGTTATTCAAGACATTTGTTTGGAGGTAGATTGTGGTGGCTGTCCATTATGATTTAGATCTGGAATATTCCCAACAGGCCTGTGTTGAAGGCTTGGTCCCCAGTGCAGTAATTTTCAGAGGTGGAAATGTTGGGAAGTATCAACTCATAAGAGCAATGACCTCATCAATGGAAAGACCACGGGTGAATTAACAATAAGATAGCATTAATGGAGATAGTGGAAAGAGTAGGAGGTAGGGCCCATTTGGAAGAAATGGGTCAGTGGGAACATGCCCTGGAAACATTCTCTCTCTTGTCCTTTTTTGCCTTTCTCTCTTCTTTCTCTATCCTTGTCAGTGGCCATTAGGTGAACAGGTCTGCTTCATCCTGCACTTTGTACCATGATGCTCTGCTTCACTGAAGGCCCATTACAGTAGAACCACTTGACCATGTATTGAAACCTGAAGTTAATATAAACCTTTCTTCTATTAAACTGCTTTTCCCAGGTGTTTGTTGTACAGTGGAGTGAAGCTGACTAACACATTGTTTCAGGATGGGCTGTTATAACAACATAACATATTGAATGACATAAAATTTATTTTTCACAGTTTTGGTTGGTGAAAATTCAAGATCTAGGAAACTGCATGCTCAGGTTGTGGTGAGGGACCTTTCCTATGTGGCAGATTGCTGACTTCTCATTTTATCCTCACAGGGTAGAAAGAGAGGTCTCTGTGACCTTTCCTCACGAAGACACTAATCCCATTCCTGAGGGCTGCACTCTCATGACCTAATTATCTCACAAAGTCTCCACCTCCAAATGTCATTTTATCAGGGATTTATTTCAACATATAAATTTGAGAGCTTATAAATCTTCAGTTCCTAACAATGGAAATTGAAGATGAGGAGGGAGGGCATTAATTGTCAATGAACTACTTTTATGAAATTCTTTATAGCCATAGAAACCTTTGCATTATACCAGGCCATTTCTAGCTGGAACACTCAACAGGCATTTTTTATGCAGCAAAGGGGAAGACACTAATCCTTGTCACATGTTTGGTCTTTTTGTCCAAAATGAAATTATGCTTTCTGACATTATCTGATCCACAGACTATGCTCTCAAAATATATTCTCTTAAATGACATAAGTGTATTTTCCAGTTTCTTCAAGACATACAATATTTCATAGGATATTTTAAAGTACAGGTTTCAAAACTGATATTTTCCCCCCTCAAAACTGCTTATAACATAAATTCCAAATGGTTGGTGCCTTAAAAAAATAAAACCTGGGTACTCTAAATAATCTCCTCTCTCTCTCTCTCTCTCTCTCTCTCTCTCTCTCTCTCTCTCTCTCTCTATCACTTTAGTCTGGTTTTAAAATGTTCCTTTACTCTACATTTCCTAGAGAATAAAATCCAAAATTTTTAATTTGGCCTTCAGGTACTAAAATTTATCATCTCAATTTACATTCCCATCCTGAATTCTCTTAATTTGTCTGTAAATAGATGCAGTCCTTAACTTTCCCACAATGACCTATACACTCTTTTTTTTTTTTTTTTTCTGTTCATCTAAACTCCTCTGGAATTGAAAATACCTTCAGCCTTTTTCTTCCCTCATGTCTTCCTTAGTCATGTCAACTAAACCATACTTTCTTCCCTCTGAAAACGGTGATGGTGTTTTTCCACAGTAAAACCACACCTGTTAGCTATAGTGATTCTTGACTATTATGCAATTACTTGGAAATAATTTTCTAGTTTTCAAGTTTAAAAATTCTGTAACACACATGATTTAGATCTTCTTATATCTTCCTGTTTATAACATGGTTGGATTGAATAAGCATGTGAATAATTGTTATTTGATAGATTTATCTAAATGTTCAGGTAAATTTACTATAATCTAACAGAGAAAACATTCTTTATCCTATAGTTATTCTGATCATTCAGTACTCTTTTGAGATTATAATTTCACTTTACATCTGTAATAAATATTAGAATATATAGAAAAAAATGCAGGTAATCATATCACTTTCATTTGCCACTTCAGTGCAACAGAAAAAACATCACAAAATAAACAAGAGGAAAAAAAAGATATTCCTGAACCTTCAAAATTTCTAAGAAAAAATATGTGTTATTACTGCTTGTGTGAAACTAAGTATTATACTTACTTAAGACCTTCAAAAAGAGACTTTTAAAACAGTGCTTTTGAATATCCCTTAAACATGAGTATGAAAAAATTCACTTGAGTTTATTGTTTTCTGCCCCCATATAGTACAATTGAGGTATGTAATGATGATTATTATAACAAATACCAGAGGTATGCCCGTGATTTTTTTATATAAGTTAGTCCAAAAAATGTACAAAAGATAAATGTTTATATACTCTTTGGGGATATTATTTAGTCCCACATAATCTGATGATAATAACAGAAAAAAACAATCAAGAACAACTATTTCAAGTTAAAAATATGCTATTTAACTAAATGTTAATTGTCATTAATAAATATTGATTAAATTTTATTTAATATCTCATCATTTAATATGCTTACAGCAATTTTCTATGAAAGGAAGAAATCTAAGGATCAAGCTCTAGGAAAGTCACACATGTTAATAACTCTGACAGTTGTACCATTCTAAGTTTTTTTCAATGACAAATTCAAACCTAAATAAAGCTCATAAATATATTTATATTATACATTGAATTTAAAATAAAACAACAAGTATGCAATAGCATGCAGCTTGGAAATGCTAAGATAATGTCAAATATATCAATTAAATGTAAACTAGCAAATGTAAGCTAGGTCAACCATTGTACATTTTCAGCTCTGGGCCTTTTATATAATTGAATGTTTTATGATTATTAGAATATTTAAATGGAAATCACACCCAGGCAATTATTTGAGTAATAGACCTAGTATGTGTATCATTTAATGCAGACAGGGATGATAAAATATGTTAAATTGGAGGTACCTCAAGAATATCCAAAAGATGCTACCCTAAGAATCTCCTAAATAGGAGATCCCTTAAGGGAATTCAAGAAGGCCAGTCAAACCGTAGGGAGTAGAAGAATCTAATCATACATGAGGAAAGAACTACTAAAGATGCATGGGTGGGAAGATGGACAAACTAGAAGAGCTAGTCTCATTGTATTTTCTATTCAAAATTACACACACACACATAAGTGTGTGTGTGTGTGTGTGTGTTATAAAATTGTTTCTGGTTGCCTGCTGTGAACCACCAAACAGAATACTTGACTAAGGCAATTATCTGGGACAATAAAAGAAATGTAAAATAGGCTATGCAAACATATTTAATCAATTCAATTATGTTCTTTCTTTCTGGGACCTATATATCATTCATTTGTTGGTAAAAAGAAAATTTTCAAAGTTTACTAATTTCTGTGCTTACTCTGTAAAAATTTTATTTGAATATCAGGTGTTGTTTGATTAAAATTATTATTCTATACAATCAGACCTCTGCAAACTTAGCTCAAAAACTCTCCTCTATAATGCTTACCACTTGTTGCCTTGAGACCCAAATTATGTATATATCTATTTAGCATATAGGACATATGATTTGTAATTCATGAAAGTGAATATACCTTCTTATCCATTTGTGTCCTTACCTGATTATCAAAATAACCTGTGAGATACTCTGAATGGCATTATAATCTTTAGTTTCCTTATTATGGAAAGTAATAACAGGCAGAGAGTTCACTTGTCTTCCACAAGATCACATAGTAAATGACACTCAGGACTTCTAAGTTAATTTATAATTCTGTAGTATAAATCTGAAGAGAAATTTAACTTGTTTCCTCCGAGACTAGTTCTCCATTCTTAAATATTTGAATCTTAGATAATTTGTTAAAATCCTCCATATACTTCGAACAATTTGTAAAAGCCATTTATAGAATTTCAATATATTAGGCATGTTCCAACTTTCCCCCTTGATTTTCCAGTAAATATAAGTTGCTGTGATCTTCAAAATATTCATTGAAGTGCACTTTGTATAAATTCTAGACTTATTGTCACTGTAACCCCTGTGTGTGTCTTCCTCTCCATTGAAGCTAGGCCTTGTGCATTCCTGATTTCCTTTTCAAGTAACCCCCTACCTTCGAACTGAATTTGAGGAAATAATAGAGTTTTAGTCTTCCCATCCTGACTTTCTCTTCAAAAATGCCTTGAACATTCTTGGACTTTAATTTTTCATAATTTAAGAACCCCTCCCCCCAAGAAAAGTACTACAATTTCAATTGGAATTTTATTGAACTTATAGATTGCTGTTTTCATTAATAAATCTTTGTAGTATTAGTTTCTGTTATCCATGATGGTATATATCCCTATTTAAGCCTTCTTTGATATTCCTTAATAAAATTTTATGTATATTTTTTTTTTGCAGAATCCTTAAATATACTTTACTCAATTTGTTCTGGGATATCCTCTTCCTATTGCACTTAGTGTTTTTTTTTTTTAAATATCCATCTGTTCGTGTATAAAACAGACTGCTGGTATATAAAAATGTAAACTATTTGTATTTTAATTTTATATCTAGCCAGCTTCCTAATTATCCTGTGTTCAATAATATATCTTGTAGATTATTTTCAGTTCTTTTGGTGAAACTGTCAGCATGTAACTACTATAAACTTTTATTTTCATCTTCCCAATCCTTATGCTTTTAATCATAGTCTAGAGTGCACCACAGTGTTGGATAGGATGGTGATTGCATGAGTAGTAGCCACAGTTAACTCAGGGAATCAAGGATTTTAATAATGGAGAAGTTCTCGGAGAGGAGGAACAGTAGAACTGAATCAAAAGTATGTAAGGAGGAGCTAGTTGGTGCTGTGGAGCATGCCTGTAATCCCAGTGGCTCAGGAGGCTGAGGCAAGAGGATTCCAGATTCAAAGCCTGCCTCAGCAACTTAGTGAGGCCCTAAGCAACTCAGTGAGACCCTGTTTTAACATAAAATATAAAAAAGGGATGAATGTGTGTATCATTGACTGAGAAGCCCTGGGTTCAATTCCTGGTATAAAAAAAATGTAAGGAGAGAAAGCAGTAGAAAGGTGATTTTTGATTTTTGATTAATCATCTCTATAATATGTGAATTTCATACTACAAGGTTTTAGAAAATGCTGTGTAGACTGTACATCACTTGTTCACTTGAGCAAAGAAGAAAGGGGCATTTCTTCACTGGCTTCTGACGCCAACTGACTGAAAATTATCCACAAGATATTAATTCACTCACTCTCCTAGGAAGCATCTGTGTGAATGTCAGAGTTCACAGACCTGCTAAGTCACACCCTTAGGGAAATCCCAAGGCAGAAAGTAAAATTGTCTGGGCAGCTGAGGCAAGTCATTGTCAGTTCACACATGCAGGAAGATGAATGCCATGGTAACAACTGGGTGAGTGGTGTAGGGAGGGACCTGGCAGGAGTCTCTCATCCACTGGACATTCATCCCACAGGAAAACAGTACCAGGTTTTCTTGGGTTTCTTGTTTAGGATGATGTTTGCTCAAGGTTGTGTGTGTGTGTGTGTGTGTGCGTGTGTTTGTTTGTTTGTGTGTGTGTGTGTGTGTGTGTTACCAGGAATTGAGCCCAGGGGATGCTCAACAACTGAGCTACATCTCTAGCTCTTCATTTGTTTATTTACTTACTTATTTGGGGGTACCGGTATGGAACTCAGGGGCATCAACCATTGAGCCATATCCCAAGCACTATTTTGTACTTTATTTAAAATAAAGACAGGATCTCAAAGAATTGCTTAGGGCTCGCTAAGTTGCTGACGCTAAATTTGAACTTGTGATCCTCCTGCCTTAGGCTCCAGACCACTGGGATTACAGGTATGAGCTACACCTGGCTTAGTCCAGGTTTCTTGTACCCTTTATCATCCTAAGAAATTCCTCTTTTATTACTAATTAATTAATAATCTTCATTGTAAATGGGTTTTAAATTTTAAAAATTAGTTCTGTATCTATACAGATTATTATGTGATGTTCCCCTGTAAATTAATAAATGTGTTAGATTAATTTTGGGATTGCCTAATATTAAAACACCTTTGCATATCTGGGCTAAAGCTATATGAGAATATACATATTTATCTACATATCTTTATTATATATATATATATATATATATATATATATATATATATATATATATGAATAAAGTATATATTTACATTGTATGCTATTTCTTAATATTTTCTCTATGATTATTTTGTTTCTGTGGTCATAAATGAAATGGATTTTTTCTTTCTTGTATTCTCTAGTTTTTATACCAGATTTATAATGGCTTCATAGACACCATTGGCAAGCATTTTCTTTTACAAATTATCTATGAGATGGAGTAAACATATAATATTATTCAAACTTTATAAGAACTCATCTCTAAAGCATTCTGAGCTTCATGTTTTGGTTGTGGAAATTTTTTTTGTTCTCAATTCCAGTTTCTTTAATGTAACATAGGATTATTGATGCTGTTTTTTCCTTCTTGATTCAATTCCAGCAAGACAGACTTTCCTTAAGTTTTAATTTAATCAAAAATATTCAAAATTATTAGAAAATGGTTGAGATATTGCCTCCAGTGACTCACCTTTTATTACCAACATTTATTTTTGTCTTTTTCTCTTAACTCCTCTTAATGGAAATTTTTCTCTTTTAAATTTTGGTTTCAAATAACTTTGCTGATCATTGATATATTGATTTATATTTTGGTGAATTTTACTGTTTGTTTTGCTTTCTAATTTTTTAGTATTTACCCTATTTTTCTTAATCTATTTTGTGGCCACTTAGCTCATAAATTTAGAGGTATTTTATTTTTTGTTAAAAGTGATTCATCTATTTCTTTCAAAACATTGTTTTGATGCATTCTATAAATTTTGATATATCCTACATTCATTATAATTCAGTCCAGGTGTTTTTATAATTTCTTGTTCATAGCATGATTATTTATCAATGTTTTCAGAATTTCCAGTTTTGTGGATTTTAAAAATCTATTTTTTGTCATTAATTTCAAACAATTACACTGTAATTGAAGAGTATAACTTTCCATTTTTGTGTTTGTACACGATGTGGCATTACACTGTCTTGTATTCATATATGAACATAAAAAAATATGTCCAATTCATTCTACTGTCTTTCCTACTCCTATTTTCCCTTACATCCCCCAACTCTCCTCTTACCAATTCAGTGAACCTCTACTTCTCCCCCTGCCTGCCTATTGTGGAGTCAGCTTCCACATATCAGAGACAATATTCCACCTTAGTTTTTTAGGGATTGGCTTATTTCACTTAGCAAAATAGTCTCCAGTTTCATCCATTTACCAGCAAAAGCCATAATTTTATTCTTTTTATGGATGATTAATATTTCATTGTGTATATGTATCACATTTTGTTTATCCATTCTTCTGTTGATGGGAACCTACTTTGGTTTCAAAGCTTAGCTATTGTGAATTGAGCTGCTATAAACATGATGTGCCAGAATCATTATAATATGCTGATTTTAAGTCTTTTGGGTATACTCTGAGGAGTGGGATAACTGGGATATCCATTCCAGGTTCACTGATAAATCTCCATACTGCTTTCCAGAGAGATTGCACCAATTTGCAGTCCCATCAGCAACATATGAATGAACATTTTTCCCCACATCCTTGCCAATGTTTAGTAACTACTTGTATTCTTGGTAATTGCCAATATAACTCAAGTGAGATGAAATCTCAGTGTAGTTTTAATTTTCATTTTTTTAACTCTAGTGATGTTGAATGTTTTTCCATATATTTGTTGACCAATCATATTTCTTACTCTGTGAAGAGTGTTCATTTGCTCATTTATCAATTGGGTTATTTTTTGTGGGGGGGTTAAGTTTTTTGAGTTCTTTATATATCCTAAAGATTAATGCTATATCTGAGGTACAGGTAGCAAAGATTTTCTCCCATTCTGTAGGCTCTCTCTTCACATTATTGTTTATTTTGCTATGAAGAAGCTTTTTAGTTCGATACCATCACATTTATTTATTCTAGATTTTACTTTGTGCATTTTAGGAGTCAAAGACTAAGTTTTGTTTAATAGTTCTTTTTAAAATTTCATTGATTTTTTTTCTTATGCACATGTATTTGAAAAAAAAATGCCTTTTTAGTAATTATTATATGTACAATTTTGTATTTGTCTATTAGACGAAGCTTGTTGATTATGCTGTGAAGATCTATAAACCACTGCCAATTTACATTCTTTAACTCTCTTTAACTATCAATAAATAAGAGTTATGAGTTGAATCTATTACTGGAATTGTGGATTTATTAAATTCTGCCTGCATTTCTCTCAACTTACACAATGTTTATTTTGAGGTTATTTTATTGCACAAATATCTTTATAATATCTCTGTACTCTTAGTAAATTAAAATTGGATAATAAGGTTATGACAGTAACCCAAGAGCAATTTTTTAATCTTAAACTACATTTTATCTAATGTTAATGTAGCTATTTCTTTGTATTAATTCATATGAAATATCTATTCCTATTTCTCTTCCAATTTTTGACATATTTTAGATATATTTTGTAATCAACACATATCAAAATTTTGGTTGTTATCCACAATCACCATAATTTGTCTTTAAATTTTTATAATTATCCATATATATTTATTAAAATTGTTGATTTACTTATATTTATTATCATTTTTTGCATTATGAAATATTTTGTTTAAAATATTTATTTCATAACTTGACATTTATATTTCTTATAATAAAATTAGAAATTAGTATGTTTTCATGTCTTGCTACTTTTCCCACCTCCACTTTTGTTTTAAGTATGACATGTAAATATTACATTAGTTTCTCGGTTATATCATTCATGTACTTTATAATTCTAAGGTGATTGTGTTTGTGTGTGTGTGTTTGTGTGTGTTTGTGTCTGTGTTGCTGGTGCATGAACTCAGGGTCTCACGCTTGCCAGGCATTCTACCATTGCGCCACTTCCCCAACACATAATATAATTTTTCATCAGGCTTTCATATTGGCATGACAATTGGAAATAATTTTTCCTTCTAAATGCCTTGTTATTTTAATCTGTGAGTTAATTTCCCCCAGGGTATGCTTTTTTAGGCAATGAGAATTGTAGACCAGAAACTAGTATTTGTCAGCTTGATAAATCCAAAATGTGTGGAGTGGAAAAACCCAAGGGTAAGCCTGTCTAATGAAGCCTAACTGCATTACTTCCCATCCCTTGAAAGAATCAGATATTTATCCATTGCAACCCATGAAGAAATATTTATTAAAACTTTGAATATAATTATCAACTCTAAGGTTTTGAGAGGTGAAGGACAAGAACAGATGAGCAATGATGAAGGTCAGTCTGGCTCCTTCCAAATTCAGGGCTTCTTAACACATCTGGTCCAAAGTGTGGAGGGTAGAAGTTGTTTCCCTTCATGGCAATGTCCAGGAAGAAGCAAGAGCAAAATTTCAGAGATTTTATTTAAATTTCATCAGGACCCTATTTTACAGCACAGTTTGACTCTCTTCTGTTCCAGACCAAATCTACTAACCTCCATACACTAAATTAAAACATCCAGTTTCCACAAGGGTTTGTCACATTCTCTCAATTTTTCTTGCTCTGAGTGTTCTGAAGCTGAACTTGGGAGAGGAAGCCAAAAGTGTACAAGTTCAACCTCAGTCAGAAATTGAAGTTGTGTGTAGCATTAAATTTTCTTCTATTTGGTGAAGGATTTTAACGTTTCCGCATTTCCTGCTTCCTTCTCATCCAAAGCTAGAGGTCTTCTCTAGCCCAAGAAAGGCTATTATCCTTCCCATCCCTTTGTTTTTTTCAAAAATTATTGTACATTAATGTGGATCATCATGCCTTGTAAGGTATGGTAATGAATAGTCTCTCTGAATAAAAATCAACATAAGTGTTGATATTTTGCATTTTCAGATTTTTATAGCATAGATAGCCTCTCTAAGTTGATTTTCAAGCTTCCAACAATTTAGCAACTGTTTATCAACTTTAAGGAACCTTCTGCATTTTAATAGGAATAAAGTCCATATGGTTGAAAAGACCAAGATGCATTTTCTTCAGAAGATAGTTTCCTTTTGGGACTTGTTTTCTACTGACAACCCAGTATTGTGCATTGTTCTTCAGTGAGGATGATTACAGTTGGCAAAGATGCAAAGTTATTTTTTTGTTTGTTTTGTTTTTAAGTGCAGATATTTTTGAGCTTGCTCACTAAAATTTCACAACTCAAGCTAGATGTCAGAGTATACTATATCGGTTTCATATGGTGGCATAACAAAATACCACAAACTAGGTGACTTAAAACATCTTAATTTTTATTTCTTATATTTCTGGAGTGTAGAAGTCAGAAAACTAAGTGTCATCAGGTCACACTCCTTGAGGCTATGGATAGAATCCTTTCTTGTTCCTTCCTAGTTTCTGGTGATGGCATGTGTTGCTTGCTTGCAACCACATCACTCTGGATTTCTGTCTCTATAATCTCCAGGTGTTCTCCCATCTCTTTTCATAGCATTTCCTTGCAAGGATTTCAGGTATTCTTGCCTATGAGTCCACTGCACTACAGAATAACCTTTGCTTAACCAACTACAATTGCAATGACCCTATTTCTAAATAAGGTCACACTATGAGGTGCTGGGAGTTAGGACTTCAACATGTTACTTTTGGAAACATAATACACAACATCTAGCATAGTGTCCTTTTCATGTTCTCTTTGGGCCATGTTGAGTGTTTCTCTGATGGCCCATTCATATTACCTAGAAAATAAAATATACCAATACCTAGGCTATACCATAGAGCAGTAGAAATTGAAATTCTCTGAATGGGGCCAGTATTTTTTTTTTAAATCTACCCTGTGTAATTCAGATATAAGAACAGTGAGAGAAGATCAATAGGCAATCCAATCAATCCCAATCATAATTATTAGCAGATAACACCATATGAATCAATTGACTGTTATTCTACTGATTTATGGCTTAGCATAGGCCACTTCTAACATTATCTTAGTTCTTACATGTATGAATAGTTATTCATATTATAAAATTGATATGATTAAATATATATATATATATATATATATATATATATATATATATATATATTTACACACACATAAAACCCCCCCCACACACAAACACACACATACTTCAAGAATGTAACTTTTTTTTATTGGTTGTTCAAAACATTATAAAGCTCTTGACATATCATATTTCATACATTAGATTCAAGTTGGTTATGAACTCCCAATTTTACCCCAAATACAGATTGCAGAATCACATTGGTTACACATCCACATTTTTACATAATGCCCTATTAGTAACTGTTGTATTCTGCTACCTTTCCTATCCTCTACTATCCCCCCTCCCTCCCCTCCCATCTTCTCTCTCTACCCCATCCACTGTAATTCATTTCTCTCCTTGTTTATTTTCCCATTCCCCTCACAACCTCTTATATGTAATTTTGTATAACAATGAGGGTCTCCCTCCATTACCATGCAATTTCCCTTTTCTCTCCCTTTCCATCCCACCTCATGTATCTGTTTAATGTTAATCTTTTCTTCCTGCTCTTCCTCCCTGCTCTGTTCTTAGTTGCTCTCATTATATCAAAGAAGACATTTGGTATTTGTTTTTTAGGGATTGGCTAGCTTCACTAAGGAGGATCTGCTCTAGTGCCATCCATTTCCCTGCAAATTCCATGATTTTGTCATTTTTTAGTGCTGCATAATACTCCATGGTGTATAAATGCCACATTTTTTTTTTATCCATTCATCTATTGAAGGGCATCTGGGTTGGTTCCACAGTCTAGCAATTGTGAATTGTGCTGCTATGAACATCGATGTAGCAGTATCCCTGTAGTACGCTCTTTTAAGGTCTTCAGGGAATAGTCCAAGAAGGGCAATAGCTGGGTCAAATGGTGGTTCCATTCCCAGCTTTCCCAGGAATCTCCATACTGCTTTCCAGATTGGCAGCACCAGTTTGCAGTCCCACCAGCAATGTACAAGTGTACCCTTTTCCCCACATCCTCTCCAGCACTTGTTGTTGTTTGACTTCATAATGGCTGCCAATCTTACTGGAGTGAGATGGTATCTTAGGGTGGTTTTGATTTGCATTTCTCTGACTGCTAGAGATTGGTGAGCATTTTTTCATGTACTTGTTGATTGATTGTATGTCCTCCTCTGAGAAGTGTCTGTTCAGGTCTTTGGCCCATTTGTTGATTGGGTTATTTGTTTTCTTATTGTTTAATTTTTTGAGTTCTTTGTATACTCTGGATATTAGGAAATTCATATGGAAAAATAAAAGACCCAGAATAGCAAAAGCAATTCTAAGCAGGAAGTGCGAATCAGGCGGTATAGCGATACCAGACTTAAAACTATACTACAGAGCAATAGTAACAAAAACAGCATGGTACTGGTACCAAAACAGGAGGGTGGACCAATGGTACAGAATAGAGGACACAGAGACTAATCCACAAAGCTACAACTATCTTATATTTGATAAAGGAGCTAAAAGCATGCAATGGAGGAAGGATAGCATCTTCAACAAATGGTGCTGGGAAAACTGGAAATCCATATGCAACAAAATGAAACTGAATCCCCTCCTCTCGCCATGCACAAAAGTTAACTCAAAGTGGATCAAGGAGCTAGATATCAAATCAGAGACTCTGCGTCTGATAGAAGAAAAAGTTGGCTCCGATCTACATATTGTAGGGTCAGGCTCCAAATTCCTTAATAGGACACCCATAGCACAAAAGTTGATAACAAAAATCAACAAATGGGACTTACTTAAACTGAAAAGTTTTCTCTCAGCAAGAGAAACAATAAAAGAGGTAAATAGGGAGCCTACATCATGGGAACAAATTTTTACTCCTCACACTTCAGATAGAGAATGTAACTTTTGAATGCCAGGGAATTTTATGTGCTTTGTTCTATCCTAGGAAGGGCTGCACCACAGAGAGAGATGGAAAGTGATAAGAAAAGGTAGCTTCTATGGGGAGGGTAACTTTGTCACTAGCATTGTTTAGAAATCCCAGTGTGTGATGTGCCAAAAAACAGACTTTTAGTTTATCTTGTTATGACTTTTAAATTCTCTGCTGACAATGATATTCCTTCTGCTCTGCACCCAACTCTCCCTCACTTTACCACTGGTCACAGAAACATCATATGTGCTCTTGAGATGTTGTTATGTTGTTGACTCAATGGATAAATGACTGTAAGTGCTCAATGAATACTTGATGTAAGGGTGAAAGCAGGAATAGATAGGGGAGACAGAGTCAATGGATAAGTGTTCCCTTGCTGACATAGGTGAATGAGGGAATTCCTTCAATATACTTTTGGCACTGTTCTTTAGGTTTAGGGACTCTGATGTCTGGTCCCATGAGCAAGAGTAATACTTGCTTTGCTAAGAGAAAAAAAGTTCTCTAAACACAATAGTCCATGAGAAACTTCCCCTTCCAACCTAGAAATAAGATCAAAGCATCAATGCAAAGTGAAAACAGGCAAAGCATGCAGAAAAAAATTAATATCCAGTTTTAAAAAGTAGTAAAAGGCAATGGGAGGAACAAGCTCTGAGCCTGAATACACACAGGAATGACATCAGACTTGTTTCTTTTTTTCTTTCAATGAGAAAGAAAACATAAAAGCGAACAAAAGGAAAAGGTCACATGTTATGAATAGTGGCAGAATAGGAGAATGAAAGCAAGGAAACGGAATGCCATGGAGGAGGAGAGGAGGAAATAGAATCCTCAGGAAGAAGTAAAGCGTCCTGCAAAGAAGCAGACTGTAGGTCCCTGATTGTATTTCATTTATAACTGTTCTTATATTTTATTATATTTCTCTGGCAGGAGTCCCACAGCTCTTTATGTCTGAAGGAAGGGGGTGGCAGAAAAATGTTGCTCCAGGGATTTGAGATTTATTGCCTCGTACATTTAGTCTTAGGCTGATTTTTTTTCTCTAAATTACATGCCACTGTCATGTTCAGAATAAAAGCTTACGATGGACTGCACACCATGTATCACTGCAAGGATTGCTTTTATTAAGAGTGAAAAACTAATGAAATTTGGTTGAGTTCTAAACCCAACAGAAACTGTTGAGGTGATGCCAACTTCTATATTCTTTATTTTGTCATAACTTGTGCCTCTGGTGACTGATGAGGGATGGATAGGCTCACCTGTGAATTAAGGGAAAATCTCATGGAAAATGTGCAAATGTAGCTTTAAAAACCCTTAATTTTGAATCCAGACAGTCCTCCATTTATGTCCTGGTGACCTTGGACAGGTTATTTGAATTATCTAAGTATCTTTCCTTAGGTGCAAATACACATGCTAATAGAAATTATTTAATTATATTTTATGAAAATTAAATATTATAATGTATATAAAATTCTTAGTACTGTAAATAGCAAGTACTAAAAATAATAAGCATTTTATTATTATTAAGATTAAAAATTTATTCTTCATTCTAGAGCTTCTCTTTTTTGGGGGGTACCGGGTATTGAACAAAGGGATGCTTAAGCATTGAGCCATATCACAAGTTCTTTTTATATTTTTTTAAGAGGTAGTCTCTCACTAAGTTGCTTAGGGCCTCACTTAGTTGCTGAGGCTGGCTTTGAACTTGTAATCCTCCTGCCTCAGAATTCCAAGCCCCTGGAGATTACAAGTGTGCACCATATGCACATAGTGCATAAGGTCTTATTTAAATTTCAATTGCTTATAAATTTACCTTCAGAGCTAAATTAACTAATGAAATGGAAAAAGCAGTGAGCCACTTCCAGTGTCCTCCACAGTTAATTAAATGATTAGGTATATTTAGCTGTTTTTTTTTTTTTATTTTCTATATCATTTATGCTGTGGCATTTGGAGTCATGGTCCTAGAAAGGGTTAATTCCTAAAAATAGCAAAACATTCCCCTGCAAGGGGACCTTGCCTATACAAATCCATGTATTCAGAGCCTACACCTTCATCCATTTCCTTTATCAAATTCACATACACCAAGCTAATATTTTGTTTCCCTAAAACACTTCTGAAGCATGTGTCAAACAACTTAGGGAACCTCCATATCCCAGAGCCCTTGAATGGGAGGAAACTACTAGTCAACAGACAATATAAAGAACACACCCATTAACTATTGTAGCAAATATTATTTCATTACATTGGTATTACTCCAGTATCTCTCCTCACCCTGGGATTTCTCCTTGCAATAACTTTGTAGTAACTTTCTTGTTCCTCTGCATTTAAAAATACCTGTGAAGGCCCATTTACCATCTGAAACAATCACTTTAGTCTGGTTTTCAAATGTTCCTTTACAAGCATGCACCACTGTGCTCTGCTAAGATTCTTCTACTGTTAAATTATTAAAACCCCAATTTAAAACCTCAGGCAATAATGTATGGGTTAATTTAAACAAAAATCCAACAGGTATAACTGTTTGTAGGAATAGTAGGGTACAAGTTCTTAATATTTCCAGGAGGACTCTTTCTCCCTATTTCCTCCTGGGCATTTTATTGTATTGTCAGCCTCCAAATATTAGTCCCAAGAAATTTCAATCCATCAACAGAACTATGAGAAGATTAAGAGTTCCCTTCCCTTTTAACACAAGCAAAATCCTGGAGTTGAGTCATGATGTCTCTGATAGGATAGTTTTGGAATCATGTAACTAACCTGCTGGAAGACATACTTATATTGAACAGGTCTGGATGCAGGAGGCTGGAATTACAGAAGGCAAGGAATGAGTGGGTGTGAAGTAAACTCCAACACAAGCACACAGACCAGAGTGGAAAAGTGGATGGCTCCCATACAAACTACATTGGAAGCAGGTATAACAAATAACCACAATGGACAGTGTCGTGGGCCTATCATCATAGTATAATATGTTCTTTTTCCTGAAAGCTCTTTGAAAATTTTGACAATGTCATTGTTCCTACTTCTGTTTCACTATCATGTCACCAGAATGCTGCATTCTTATTTCTTCATTCCTTTACCTAATTTGATATTATCAAATATTATTAATAAATGTATTCTTGCCATATCCCTTAAGCCAACATATATAATATTTTTTTTTAAATTTTGAGTTAATGATCATACCTACCTCTTGATATTCTGCCTTTTCTTAGTCTCTAAGATGCTGAAATATTTCACATCCCTTAAATAGTTCTTATGTTTCCCTTACTAACTTCATTTTATCTTTCAAAACCTTTGGTGGGGGAAATTTCTCCAATTCCTATGGATGGTTTCATCTGTTTTCTACAGCTTCAAATATTGCTTCTTTGTTATGAATCACCAAACACATTACCAACCTATTTCTTGTGGTTTCCACCCACAATCTCAAAATTTACCAGTAACTAATATTGACCTCCTAATGTCTCTACCATGTCACACTCAGTTTATGCTGTCAGATTATCAAGGACAGTTTTGTTTTCTCTATTGTTCTTGGTGACGCTATCATCTTTACAGTTGTATTAGCTATAGATTTCTTAATAAAAGAACATAGAACTCAACATATTCTCTGAAATAATGGTCGCTGTAATGTTTACCCACTTAAATTCTAGATTCTTCCTTTTAATCCTCCTACATTCAATATTTTGTCATGTCTGGTACTCTTTGTGACTGAAACACCATTTGTATGTAATCACTACTGCTTCATTACACAGGTACTCCCGTATTTCTTAGATCTTTATGCAAGGAAAGCTTCCACAGGCTTCAGACTCATTTTCCCTGCAATTTGAAATCTATAATGCACAATCAGTGTAATCCTTTAGGAAGTGAAGTGTAGTTATGACCTACCCATTCCAATAAAACATGCACAACCAAGAATTTCCAGTGCTATCATTCATCACATTAAGGGCATTCATAGTGGGTACCCTCATATTTCAGTCCCTATTTGATAATTGCTAGTAGTATCTTAGCAAAACTTTGATACTTATAACTTCTCAAACATGTATTCTTCTACTTATTTATTTTTACTCCATATTTAAGTAGTTGTAAATGAAAACTTCATCATCATTTCAGACAACCGTATTCATATATCTATTGACATACTTGCCCTATTTTGCTCTGTTTCAGATATTTTTTGTACATATCTTATCTACCCCCTCTTGAATTTTACCTTTTTGAGGTCAGAGGCTATTTCTGATTTATCATTGTATCCCCCCACAGCATCTATCGCAAGGCCAAAAACCATAGAGAGATTACTAATATATATAGAAATGAACTTTATGCTTGTGGTTTCAAATATTCCCATTATTATATACAAACTTGCTTTAAAAATGCGTTTATGTTTTGCTAAAAATAATATAATCAAATATTGAATGTTGTGATGACTATCTCATTTTTGAGGTTTATTTTCATCATTGCTAAGTCTAGTTGTTTTCTAATTCCCCTCATGATAATTTTGGAGTAAGCTATATATGTGAGTGAGGCATCCTGTTACTATAATTTCATATAGAATCTGTCCATTTCCTCTCTTAAAAAAAATGTTCCCTTTAATCCATCTGTTTAGAGGCAAACACACATTCCTGATGAAGTCCCAACCTCCAGAGCTCATTAATGCTGGGCTAGCAGTTTGCCATGGGACTCTGGAGTCTGAACTGTGCAATATGGTAGGTAGGAGAGAGCTGGCTCCCCAGGAACAAAGCCTAAATGGTCAGTTGCCTCAGCTTCCATCACACAAGTCAGCTGCCTTTTATTCTTCTTGCTCAGCTAAGAAGCATTTGCTTCTGAAATGAAACATTAAGTACCCACATTCTGATGAAGATTCCCCAGAGAGACTCTCGGCAAGGCTTCACACAGGGCATGAGTCATCCCAAAGCTAAGCCATCCCAGGGGGTTGCCCACAGGATATTTTTCTGTTTGGCATTTTGCTTGCTGTAGCAGTGAAGAAGCAGCCAATGTTAGAGATCCTGGGGAATACAGAGTCAGGCTGGGATTTCAAGGGTTTAGATTCTGAAAGGTAGGAAGTAAAAGCAAAACAAAAACCTACAAATGAAAATGGAGGGTCTTTCTAAGATTTCCCGTGTATCAGGCTGATATATCGAGTCCATGGAGTGAAGGTGGGGTGTGGCAGCAGGGGGGCCTGGCAGAGTAATACTTTTGTGATTCTGAAGATATATTCAGAACAGGAAGTTCTCTTATCTTACTCTTCCATCTTTTGTAAAAGCATGTTTTCCAGATGCTAATAATGATACCTAGAGCTAGAGTCATGAAAGTGTATCATTGTATCATTGCTAAGGAAGCAAGAATGATTTCAAAGCCCACTTGCAGATGAGGTCAAGGTCTTCTTGTTTGGTCAGCTGTGAGCAATATCCAGTCAAATTCATACTTTATCCATCTCTGCATCAAGAGTGAATGGCGGGCTGAGGATGTGGCTCAAGCGGTAGCGTGCTTGCCTGGCATGAGTGTGGCCTGGGTTCGATCCTCAGCACCACATACAATAAAGATGTTGTGTCTGCCGAAAACTAAAATAAATATTAAAATTTTCTCTCTCTTTAAAGAAAAAAATAGTGAATGGCACAGGGCCTACCAAAGTCTAGACACTAGTACTTGTTGTTTAGTTAAATGAGTGAATGAATGATTTGCTCAGATCCTGCTAGGACATAAGTAAGTTACATTGCTAATGGCATTCATCTGTACTATTTTTCTAATATTGAAATTGTAATGGCTACAACTTTATTTTGCTATTTTTTTTTCAATTCTATTTTTAATACATAAAAGAGTATCATAATATACAGAATAACTTAAAAATATAAAGCATGTTGACTATATGACTACACCCCTGCTTAAAAAAATGAAATATCAATACTTGAAGCCCCTATGTTCAGCTTCAAAACTGACCCTATAATGCATGTCCTCTGTCCCCAACAAAGATAACCATCATCTTCAATATGGATTATTATTATTTTCATGTTTTCTTATGTGTGTATCTGTATATATGTTTGTGTACAGGTACATGTAAGGAGTGTGTAAGTATGTATGTGTATATATCTGCATGTGTATATATAAGTGTGATTTTGGACCATAATAAAGGGTATAATGTAGTACAGCTTAGGGTGAAATGACTTTTTACACACAAAACATTTTGAGAAATTCATCTAAATGTGGATTTCTAATTTATTAAGTTTATCTGATTTGTAGTCTTTCATTATATACATTATATAAGTATAATGGTTGTTTCTCTGTAATCATGGGTGATTGGCTCCAGGATCCTTGGGGATAGCACAATCTGCAGATTCTAAATATCCTTATGTAAAATGCTATTGTATTTCCATTTAATCTACATACATCCTCCTCAGATTATCTCTTGATCACTTTTAATACTTAATACAATGAAAATACTTGTTATATTGTGTTGTTTAAGGAGGAAGGACAAGAACACACAATTATGTACATATTTATGTATAGATTTAGTACACATGCATCTCTTTTTTTTTTCAAACAATTTCAGTAAGAGGTTGATTATGCTGGCAGATAAAAACCCCATGGATACAGAAAACATACTATACCACCATTTACTACTTTTTCCCATTTGACATTTCTATTGTTTCCAGTATTTCCTAAAAAAAAAAAAAAAAAAATATGCTGCCAAGCACTTGCATGTGGATATATTCTAAATCTGTTCAAAAGTGTGTTTCTAGGATTGGTACTTCTGGGTCATTAGTTTGTGCACAATCATCAATTCTAGAATAGCCCACAAGCTTTCATGATGCTATATATGGTTATTTGAAATTTCAAGATTTCTTTTCTAATTGTGTTGATTGTATAATAAAATCTAACTGTGCTTTTACTTAGTAAGTCCTAATTTCTAATTAGACTAAGTACATATATATATTTGTTAGTCATTTTTTATCTCTTGTAAAGGGCTCTTCATAACTTTTGCCCTTCATTTATAATAAGTTGTTACTCTTTGACTTTTAAATATTACCTTAAATATTCTTGATATTACTTTTTTTGTTCAATTAACTATATTACAAATATCATCTACTTTTGGCTTTTTTTCTCCTTTTCATTTTATCTTTTGATAAATGGAAATTATTAACTATATGGTAACTTTTCAATCATTCTTTGGAGATTATAGCCTGGGTGGTGCATACCTGTCATCTCAACTTCTTAGGAATCTGAAACAGAAGGA
Organism: Marmota monax; assembly: GCF_021218885.2. Lineage (NCBI taxonomy): Eukaryota > Metazoa > Chordata > Mammalia > Rodentia > Sciuridae > Marmota > Marmota monax. The sequence continues at coordinate 865,171 of NW_026693836.1, forward strand.
TCAAAAGTTCAAGGTCAACCTGGGCAACATTGTGAGACCCTGACTCAAAAAAAAAAAAGTTTGGAGTTATAGTTCAGTGGTAAAACACTCCCTGTGTCAATCCCCAGTACTGCCATTTTTTTAATATATAAATGTGTCTTGCTTAAAATATAGTCGTCCAATCCCTGGCCCCAAAACGATTTCCTATATTTTCTTTTTAAAGATTTGATGTTTATCTTTATTTCAACTAAACTAATTTTAATATGGAGTAATGATTCATATTTCTCTATTTAGATAATGTATTATTATTTGTTTACTCAATCATTTCACCATTTCCTACTTATCTATAATGTCAATGCCACCTCCATCTCATATCAGTCTGTTTGCACGCAGCAGTTGATGTTTGGAGACTTTGTTTTTTCATTTGATCTAAGTATATATCTTGCCCCACCATTGTTAAACACTGAGTCTATTCGTATAGCTTTTTAATAGGTCCTGAATTGTACAAGGGCAACACTTCACCTGTCATGTGCTTATGTGTGGGTGAGAGAAGGAGGTGTGAATGCTCACAGACACACACACACACACACACACACACAGTATGGTGTTCTACAATCAAGGCATTGTTCAAGATTGTTTTTATATTTTATGACTCTTTCCTCCTCCAAAAATAGTTTATAATTAATATTATGTAACTTCAGAAAAAATATCTTTGGTATATCATTAAAAATGAATTGAACTTATAAAATATTGTAGGGGAAATTATATCTTTAAAATATAAAGTCTTGTCCACAAAATATATGTATCTCTCAATTTAGTCCTTCTTTCTCACATTTAAAATGCTTCGTAGATTTTTTATAAAAGTCTTGCATACTTTATGTTCACTGAATCTGTTGTTACCAGTATTATTCTACCATTATAAATGGTACTCTTTGCAACATATCAACTACTTGCTGCTCTAGTATAAAAACTGAAATTCATTTGTGCAATAATTTTTGGTCTAGTATCCTAGTTAAATCCTATTAATCCAAAAACATTTTCACTATGCATTATTGGTGCTTGTGAAAATTTCCTTCCTTCTTTGCAAGTCATCTTATCCTTTGATTACTTTTCTTGCTTACTGTCTGAGACATGGATTATTAAGTTGAACTCTAGAGACCCATTAGGAATATGTAGATAATAGTGTATTTCAATGTAATTGGATTAATTTGTAATTTCACTTAATTGTGTGCATTTGCAATGCTTTTCTTGCCTTTGTTTAGACAGATTGAATGTCCAAGTTTGTTTATTTGTACTTCTTTATTATCAATTATCCTTCATTACATGCATACATACTCTTCAAACATGAAAGTATAAATAACACTCCTGTGTTTTGATTTATTTTTCTAGAAATTATAGTATGTATATTTAAATTAACAATTGATCAATGTTTATCATCTTCCCAATATCGTAAACAGAATGATTTAACCCTTCTCTTATGTGCTATTTTGCTCAATATTTCTTTACTAATTTTTTTAAACAATTCAAGGCTTTGTTCTTTATGATTTTTTATTTTTAGTTCATATTCTGATTTTGTATTTCTTAGTCTATATTCAGTCTTCCCTTTTAATTCTTCATTGAGATTTTGGTTTTAGTTCTCATGTTTTTCACTGAAATACTTTCTTTAGTTCTTATCAAATTATTGGTGATAGGCTTTGCATGTACTAAGCATTTTATTTCACTTTTTCAATTTACATACATGTAAGGTATTATTTATATATTTTTTTTTTTTGAGAGAGAGAGAGAGAGAGAGAGAGAGAGAGAATTTTAATATTTTTTTAGTTTTCGGCAGACAGAACATCTTTGTTTGTATGTGGTGCTGAGGATCGAACCCGGGCCAAATGGGTGAGCGGGCTACCGCTTGAGCCACATCCCCAGTCCTTATTTATATTTTCATCCAACAATTGCAATGTGATAGGTGTGTTTGTGTCCTAATTTTTTAAGTATTAAATGTTGCTGATTCAATTTGTTTTACCTTTTTTTTTTTTGGGGGGGGGGGGTATTTATAAGATCACATTCACTGGGGGTTTGTTGAAGGGTAATTTCCCAGAGATTTTTCTTCATGAATATCAGTTGCCTTTGTTCCTTATCTTCCAGTATATGTTAAGTTAAATTCTTAAGAGTTTTCTCTGTGGTCATGAAGGTTGTTTGTATCCATGTTCGAAACCTTTGTTAGAATTTTCATTTTCATCTTACATATGCTGTAGTGGAGAAAGATATATTCCTTTTCCATACCTTTCTTATTTCTTGGTTTTTGTTTTTATAGCAGAATTTGACTTGAAGCTGTTCTTTTTCAAGGTCTTGCTTTTATGCAAGGTCTCTACCTTCCTACATGGTGAATGACATCTTTTTATAGCTGAAGTTATAGAGTAATACTGGAGATTACCAGATACCTTCAGGCAGCCATCTGCTTTGGGAAATGTTTCCTTTTTGGATTTGTCTTTCTTCATATTTTTGAGATCTAATTTTTTTAATGTCTTACTCATCTGTGAACAATCCATGCATGACTCCAGGTTAAAGGGTGGGAACAGAAAATCAAATGCTATTACTAAGAAAATTGGAAGAGGGTATACCATACTCTTTGTCACAGATAAAATATAGTAATTAAATCTAACATGCTAGTTTCCTATTAAAGTCTAATCTGTAACAAAATTCAATCTTTTATATGGAGTCAATAAAGTGCCTTTTTGTTGAAATGATATTTTTCAATTAAAACCTACTTTAAGCAATTATTTTAAATATACTGACTAGATTTTAAAAAGTTTTAAATGTATTTTGCTACCTGTTTTTATGTTTTTTTGTCATCATATTTAGTTGATAATAGACACATTTGAGATGGCAGATATTAATTACACTATACATGAAGGACAGAATTTCAGTGGATTAATTAAACCTGAAATTTCTTTGAGTCCTAATAGAATAATTTGAAAGCCAAACTTATGAATATTCGAGCAAGGCTGCCCTTGTAACTCATAATCTCAGAAGCCCCATCTGTAGTATATATTAGATAAATAGTTTCATAATGGAGAGGGGTTGTGATACACAAAGACTGGTATCAGAAACTTATGGAAAGCATGTGTAGTTTTGGAAAATGTCCCTAAACTTGTTATTGTAATGTTTGTTGTTTTAAAAAAATCAATCGAAATAAAATTAAAGAACAGTCAAAACTTTATGTTTATCACTCTGAAAGTTTTATGTTAATCAAAGGATAAATGAGCAAAGAGAAAACTAGTAATTAGGAATGAACTCTGAGAGATACCACATTATTTCTTGCAAAATTTTTCTCCCCAGAAAGCCCTAGTTCTAGAGATTAGATGTATCATGTAGTATAAGAATGTCCTATAGAGTACAGAATTCAACATGTGAGACAATTCCAGCCATTGACCCTCTCTCTCTCTCTCTCTCTCTCTCTCTCTGTGTGTGTGTGTGTGTGTGTGTCTCTCTCTCTCTTAGAGTTTCTTTAGAAGACTACTTTACTTTAGTTCTTATTCATATATCAACAGAAGTGACAATTTGCCAGTGATCTAATTGATATAAATGTAGATACAAATCTGGGAAGAAAAGCCCTTATTTGTACACTATATGCATGCATACAATGATTTCCATCTTCAAATCAAGCCATAAACACTGACTAGTACAACTCTGGGAGAGTGGAATAGCTGTAGCTCAGACCTTCAGGTATCCTCAGGATCACCAGTCCCAGGGAATAAGCTCTTACTTGTTTCTTGTCTCTTTAAAAGAAATAAGAAAACACACTGCTTTCCACTGTGGTTGTAGTAATTCATAATCCCACCAACAGTATGTGAGTCTTCCTATCCGCTATGTCCTCACCAGCATTAATTATTATTCAAATTCTTGATAATTGCCATTCTACCTAGAGTGGAGAGGAAATCTCAATGTAGACTTGATTTCCTTGATTGATATGAAAGTTGGAACTTTTTAAAATATATTTATTGACCATTTGTTTTTCTTTCTTTTTGGAAGTGTTTGTTTAGTTCTTTTGCCCATTTATTCATTAGGATATTACTTTGGTATTAAGTTTTTTGAGTTCTTTTTGTATTTTGGATATTAATCCTAAGTCAAAAGAAATGAAGGTGAAAAAATATATTGGTAGGCAAAGCATTTTTTGGAAAATTAAAAAATTTATTTGTACTAAAAAATATGAATGAACATGGCATCCTTCTTAGGTCCTCTTGGGCTGACTGAAGTTGGGGAATCTCAAAGGATGTAGATTCTGCCCCAAGAAACTGTGATTCCCAAGGATCTATACATTTGGTGTAAGAATAAACCAGAGACAAACCACCCAAAATTTCTCGGCACTTAACAGAGAAAGAAGAACATAATATTATATCATGTTGGACCATATGTCATTCTGCCTTCCACTGAAAACACAAACACACACACACACACACACACAAATGCCTCAAGCTTTAAATGAATATGAATCAAATTGTTCTAATGATATTTTATTAAGTGCATGATAAAATCAAAACTGATTAACTCCAGAGAAATATGCATTCTTTCTAGGTCACAAATGATTATAAATATTTTTAAGAAAAATGAGTAAAATGGTTTTACTCTCAAAATTTACTAAATATGGAAAGAAACAAAGAACTATGAGCCAGAACTGGCAGGAAGTATGAAGAGAAGAAACTGGGATAAAAATAACTTAGGTAATAGAATGACAGGCACAGAAATAATGATGTTTCATTTATTTATTTACATATTTATTTATTTGAAATGATTGAACCAGAGGCACTTTGTCATTGAGACATATCTCCAGCCCTTTCTTAGGGTTTCACTAAGTTGCTTAGAGCCTCACTAAATTGCTAAGACTGGCTTAAACTTGCAATCCACTGGTCTCAGCCTCCTGAATCACTGAGATTATAGGTGTGAGCCACTACTCCTGGCTTTACTATATTTAAATAAATAAAATGTAAATTTTCAACTACCGATAAAAAACTTTTACCAAAATAATTGAGCAAATACTTTTAATTTCCAAATGCAATTTTTAGATACAAAAATATGTCAATTGAGATTATTAATTCATGGACTTAACAGTAGCTTAAAAACAAGAGTAAGTGGATTATTTCTAGAAAGATGAAAAAAGAAGAAGAATGCATTCAGAGTGCTGAGCAGTCTAATTCATCCTGATCAATAAATTAAATATCTAGCCTACAACAAAAAAATTCCAACAAACATCTGGGTATCAAAAAAACAATCTGGGTATCAAAAACACAGAAAAGTGAGAATGGAAATATATGATATATTTGATAGCATAATATTTGGAAATTTGTTAAAATTGATTAACATTATCGTTCAGGCTGAAATTAAGATAAATAAAGGTAATATACAAAAATCAGATTATAATAAAACTTTATAATATCAGAGATCAGAAAAAGAACCAAAACAAAACAAAAACCTTAAGGAACTCAGAGGAAGAAAGAGAATATTATTCTCAAAGGAGTAAGATTTAGGCTGACATTTGAATTCTCAACAGCAACAAAACAGCCAGAGAACAATGAAAGAACATATCAAATTAACCAAGGAAAAAACAACTTTGAACCTACTTATCTCCACTTGTAGCAACTTATAACTCAGAATGAGAAGGAAAGAACAATATTTTGAACAAAGGAAGCTGTGTGTTCTATAAATAGACTATTACTAATGAAGAATTTTCTCCACATTGTACCAAGAAAAGGGGCAGAGGTAAAAGTAGCCCATCTTGGAAGTGAGAATTATTTTTAGTTTCTACTTAATTTGATTAAATTAATTTTGCAGAAATTAATTAATTTTGCAGTGGTCAGGATTGAACCCAGGGGCACTCTATCCTTGAGCTACATTCCCAGTCCTTTTTGGGTTTTTAAAATTTGAGACAGAGTCTCACTAAGTTGTCCAGGATGGCCTCAAACATGTGATCCTCCTGCTGCATCCTCCAAGGTAGCTGAGATTACCCTGGGGGCCACCATACCTGGCTGGCAAAAGTATTTTTCTAAGTAAAGAAAAAGTTCATTAAACATGATAGTTCATAAGAAACTTCTCCGTCCAACCCATAAGTATGATCAAAGCATCAATGCAATTAATATCCACTTTTAAATAGCACTAAAAGGCAAGAGGAGGAACAAGCTCTGAGCCTGAAAGCACATAGGAATAACATCAGAGTTGTTTCTTTCTTCCTTTAATGAGAAAGAAAACATAAAAGGGAAAAAACGGAAGAAGGCAAATGTTAGGCATAGCGGCAGAATAGGAGAATGAAAGCAAGGAACGGAATATCACGGAGGAGGAAAGAAGGAAACAGAATCCTCAGGAAGAAATCAAGCAGGCCTGCAAATAAGCAGACTATAGGTCTCTACTCGTTTAACTTTTTTTTTACTAAAGGTAGGGACAAAAAGTAAATATTTGATCAGATTTTGTTCTAGCAATCTAAAGACAGCATGTGCCCTTATTGCCTACATCCACCAGAGATGACAGCTTTATGTTGTTGTGCCCCAAATACCCAAGAAGAACAACTTTGAGGAGGAAAGGTTTATTTTGACTCAATGATTCAGAGGTCTCAGTACATAATGGGCTGGCTTCACACACTGGGTCCAAGATGAGACAGAACATTGTGACAGAAAGTGTGGTAAAAGAAAACTGCTCTGCTGGTAAGAGTTGGTAAGTAGAGAGTAAATGTGGAAGGGGCTACAGGGAAGATGATGCATTCTAGGGCATGCCCCCAATGACCTGCCTCCTTTAGCTATGCCCAATTTGCCAACAGTTATGACCAAATTCAAACCAGGATGGACTTATTAGGTTACAGCTTTCATAATCTAATCATTTTACCTCTGAATATCCCTGCAGGGAGCTTTTAGAGGACACATCACATCCAAACCATAAGCAACTTCTAATGCCCTGAGGCAGAAACTATTAAATGCTTCCTGGATGCTTCTGGTATGTCACAAAAATTGTGTCAAAGCCAACTCACCCTTTCCCTTTGATCTACCTATATGAATATAAGCACACTTGGATATGAAGCCCAGAGGTAGTCCAGCCTGGCATTATTCAAATTTTACACCCTTAGGAGGCTAGTTGTATAGAAAAACCTCCTTAGGACTAAATCCCTCTCCTTCTCTATTTCTTCCTACACTTCCTTTCTTTTCTTCCTTTCCACTTGCTCTGGTTCATTGTTTTGATTATGCCTGTGTAAGCAATACATGTTTGAATTGCTTAAGGTCACAGTTCAGGTGTGTCATGTTTTAATATCTAATGCTTTTAATTGTATAGGGATAACATTCCTGGCAATGGGCCAAATTACACCATAGTAAGTGCATGACTTAGGATGGAAAGTGTTCCCAAAGGTAATGTCTGGAAAGCAATAAAGAATTAAAGTGTGAATGTGCAGGTAAGACTAAAGAAACTGTGCAAACAATGCTGACCAAAAGAGATATAATATAATTATGTTAATTTTAAAGTAGAAAAAGTTTGTATTGAAAAGTAATCATGGGATAAACTGTTTACTAGGGAGATAGAACAATTTAAAATTGTTATACATTTAATAACCTAGTGGCAAAATATGTAATTGAAAAATTGATAAAACTATAAGAAAATCTTGTCAGTGGATTTTATAATATCTCTTTCTCATTATTTAGAAAACAAAAAGATAAGATAATCTGTATCCAACCAGAATAGTTTGAAAACAAAATGAGTAAAATTTGCCAGTCATTTGAGAATTTAAGAGGGCAAAATATGGTCATAACAGAGGCCAACAATGAGACAATGTTCCAGTGAAGCCAGAGCTTCTTCCTACATAAGTAATTGCTGTTATTTTTCCTGTTATTGGTGTTGTTAGATATAAGGATTTACCCGGTGTTTTGCTTGATGATGGAATGTCAGAGAATAATACTAACCATTCTCTCTCTCTCTCTCTCTCTCTCTCTCTCTCTCTCTCTCTCTCTCTCTCTCTCTCTCTCTCTCCTCTTTCTCCCTAAATGGAAAAGAAGGAAATTTGATTCTGCATCTACAGCACTCTTGGGAATGATAAATGTTAATATGATCAAATGCACTGTAACCACAACATATTATTGGCCTGTATCTAGTAAGATGGATGCTAAGGACAGAGTAGATCATCTATTGATGATAATTGACAGGGTTACAATTTGAATTCTGTAATATCCAATAGTTGCTGTATGAGTTGGCTGTGTTAGCACTTTTCATATTAAATTAAAGTAACTTCTCACTTCCTTTTGTTTCAATAAATGATCTTTTAAAATGACAATTATTTAAACCTTAAAAAATGTAAAAAAAAAAAAAAAAAGAACGCTAATAGGCAGGAAAAAACAGGTGGGAGATGATTATCTTCACAGGTACTTTAGCTCTGATTTTTTGGATGCATATGTTTGACTGCTATTGTCCATCAAATTTCCTATTGAATTTTCATATAGGAGAGAAGAGAGAAAAATAGAATAGTTCTACCCAGAAACTCATAGGGCCTAAGTAACATAATTAACATAATGTGAGGTAATTATTATACTTTGTATGTATTCATTTTCTTTTCAGTGACCCATCCCACTCTCCTCAAATTTTAGAGTAATCTGAGATGATCCCAATTTTCAGCAAACAGTTAATGCTTTACCATAAATTTGCCTGTTCCTTAAACTCTCATCTCAGTGCCCTGTTCTCTGGAGATCTTACCAACTGTGAAAATCACTTAAGATTTATAATTATAGACTTAAAACAAATGTTCTTCTCAGTACAGATAATGCCTGTCATTTAAACAGGACCTTTCATATTTTAGGACAAAGCAAACTAGAATCTAAAGATGCAAGTTAGAAGGAACAATAGAAGATTGTTAGGTTAAGGAGTTTTCCTGGTGTTTCTTATACCATATCAGACCAGCTACTTTTCACTTTATCAAAAATGAAACTCTGACCTGAAGGGCAGAAGTCCCTCTTGTAAACATTTTAGGCAGATAACAGGTAGAAACAAAGGGATATTTTAATGTATGAATCATTGTGATTCATTACTAATCCACCTGTTAATAATCTTGAGAATTTAATAATGAGTGAAAAAAATAAGCTTATAAATACATACAAAACTCAACTTAGTCATAGGTCATCCAAAACAATCTCATATTCATTAATTTGCATCCAGCTAAAAACACGTGCATACATTATTAAAGCAAAACCCTGTAAATAACAGATGGATGTCATTAGGTCAAGAAAATCTGAAGCAAATGGAATCTATGGGTATATATTATTGAACTGCACTTCTTTCATTTCAGTAATCTTTTCTTGCTCTAATCAGTAAGCTTCCTGAGACAAAACAGTTCAGTGCATGACTTGGTACACATTGAATGAATTAACGCATTTATAATAGACAAATGAACTGATAAAAAGGGAGAAGCTGTTCAATAAGTTGAATGTGAGTTGGGAGAGGGATGTTTGGTGTGCATTTCTTCTAAGCTTAAGCATATGACAAGAACATCAAACACCCACATGCTTGTGCTATTTTTAACCAACTACAAATAATATGCTACCAGCATAATGTATTTTTTAAAAGAATGTTCTACTCTGTCACAGATGGTTTCATAGAAATATAGATGTTATGCAATTGTCACTATGGTAACCCCATATCAGGCAGCAATAAATCAGCATGTCACTTATTCTTAACATTCACTTGTCTTTTTTGAGCAATGGGATTTTGGTCAATGTATCTCTGTACCATCATAAGAACCCTTCGATTTCTATTTGAGCAGCCTTATTCCCTATTCATGCATGCATGTACATGCACATAAAATTAAAGCAAAGTCATAGTAAAAGTTTTATGATAGGAAAGTGTCATATAAATATGTTTAATTATCAAGTATTCTGGATTCTTCTTTATTTTTATAAAGAGCAGTTATAAAATGATTTTCTAAAGTGCTAAATCAATGTGCAATTCTAATGTTCAATAAATATGAGTCTCAGGAATATGGTTGCTGACATCTTAATGAAATACCATTACAGGTTCATTCGAGCAAGTAAATGTGACACCAATACAAAATTAACTGATAGATACCACATGTGGGAACACCCATTTTATTTATGGAGATTTCCTGTTAGTTAAGACCAGTATTCATGTGATATGCTCAGAAAACACTGTTATTCTTTTATTGCATCTTCCATAGAAGCAATATTATAGCCTGTCTTTTCTATGATAATATAGAGGATGCAAATACCCAAGTATGATTATTGAACCTGGATAAAACTTACCTATGTCCATTGGTTTCTCACATCATCATTCATTAACCTATAATGCCAACCTGCCTTTCTCTCACTACTCAGCTAGTTATTAGTTATCTGTTGCAACATAACAATTATTTTAAAACTAACTAGCTTAAAATTCATAGCATTTATTATCTTACATTTTCTCTGCAAAGGAAATCTGGGCATAGCTTGGTTATATGCTTTTTCTAATGTGTTCTTTTTAGAGCAGACACACACCCACATATATGATAGTAGAGTATATTTTGACATATTATACATACATGGGGTAAAACTTATTCCAACCAAGATCCCCTTCTTGCAGTTGTATAATGTGGAGTTTCACTGGTCATTTATTCACATATGAACATAGGAAAGTTATGTCCTATTCATTCTACTATCTTTCCTATTCCCATTCCCCCTTTCTCTTCATTCGCCCTTGCTTAATCCAATGAACTTCTATTCTTCCCTCTCTCACAACCACTTATTTTGTGTTAGCATCCACGTTTCAGAAAAACATCTGGTCTTTGGTTTGGAGGGACTAGCTTATTTTACTTAACACGATAGTCTTCAGTTCCATCCATTTACTGGCAAATGACATAATTCCATTCTTCTTTATGTCTGAGTAATACTCCATTGTGTATATATACCACATTTTTTTCAATCCATTCATCTGTTGAAGGGCATCTAATTTGGTTCTATAGCTTAGCTATTGTGAAATAAGCTGCTATAAATATTAATATGTCTTTGTCAATGTAGTATGCTGATTTTAAGTTGTTTGGTATATACTGAGGAGTGGGATAACTGGGTCAAATGGTGGTTCCATTCCAGGTTTTCAGAGGAATCTCCACACTGCTTTCCAGAGTGGTTGTACCAATTTGAAGTCACACCATCAATGTGTGAGTGTACCTGTTACCCCACATCCTCACCAACAGTTATTGTTACTTTTATTCTTGATATTGGCCATTCTAATTGCAATGAGATGAAATCTTAGTGTAGTTTTAATTTGCATTTCTCTAATTGATAAAAATCGTGAACTTTTTTCATGTATTTGTTGGACATTCATATTTCTTCTTCTGTGAAGTATGAATTCAGTTCTTTTGCCCATTTATTCATAGGGTTATTTTATTTCATTTTATTTAATTTTGGTTTTTTGGTGTTAAGTTTTTTGAGTTCTTTGTATATCCTGGAGATTAATGCTTTATCTGAGATTCAGATGGAAAGATTTTATCCCATTCTATAGGCTCTCTCTTTAAGTTCTTGATTGTTTCTTTTCCTATAAAGAAGCTTTTTAGTTTGAAACCATCCCAATTATTGATTCTTGATTTTATTTCTTGTGCTTTAGGAGTCTTGTTGAGGAAGTCAGTTCCAAAGCTGACATGATAGTAAGTTGAGCTTACATTTTTTTTTCTAGTAAGCACAGGCTCTCTGGTCTAACACCTAGGTCTTTGATCCACTTTTTTTCAGATCAAGTTGGCTTTTGTGCAGGGTGAGAGATAGGGATTGAATTTTACCTTTCACAATGCTACACATTGTCAGATAGGTCTGTGGTGATGTGTTGGCTAAGTTGAGGGATGTATCTCATATGGGTATGGGTAGTCATCAGGTTTTCAATAGCTCTTAGCCAGAGACTTTGGTCCCTTGGTTCATGGAACTCTCCATATTCTTACTTACACATGACAGTTCACTTTCCAAGAGTGAGGAAGCAGTGGGGTGGGGGAAAACAGTAGCCTTTTGTGCCATAATCTTGGAAGAGACAGTCCATTATTTTTGCCATGTTCTACTTGTTAGAAATGAGATAATAGGTCCAACATACCCTCAAATGGAGATGATTACATGGCATACTTGGAGGCACAAATCGTTGAAAGCCAATTTAAAGGCTGCCTACCATAGATGGATTCTGTAAATGTGAATGGAAATTCCAATGGAATTTTGTCTCTATCATAATAAATTAAGAGTGAGAATTTGCTGAGGGAATTACATAACACATTCTGATACTTAAATATAAATGATTTTAAGTTATCTGATGTTCATTTTGCTCTTGTCACCGTCCTCAGATAATACCAGCAGTGAAGTTAACTAAGATTTGATGTTTGCATATGGTGATTCTCACATATAGAAGAATGCAATTTTATCTCAGAGTCTTATGTATGGGTAATGGATGTATTTAGATTCAAAATTGTCTAAGATTCTAAAGATATTTAATCTCCCTGTATAAAAAAAAATTCTTTCTTTATCTGGAAGGATGAGCAGCTACAGAAAAAGCAGCATGAAGCAATAAGGGAGGGAGCACAAATGTGCCCAGTTAGTTAAATGAATCCAATCACCATAGTCAATCAATAGGATAATTGAAGCCAAAAATTAGTAATTCTTTTATCCTACCCCTAAAGCTTGTGAATTTCACTTCTAATGTCCTAGTTTTTCCAAGAAATCATACACTAAATGGCCCTTAGATTTTATTTCTATAACAGATATTAAATGAAACTCCCCAAAAAAATGTATTAGAAAGATTTCATTCATTATTTCAAGGGTCATATTTAATCTATAGCACTTCTCCACACTACAAGAAGGTAGAAAGAGATATTATATTTGAGCCATTTGGAGTTTGACCTTCTTCTATGCAGGGCCATTAGAAATATTTTTTGTTGTTGTTGGGTGTGGGGTGTAACCAGGGATTGAATTTAGGAACACTCAACCACTGAGCCACATTCTCAGCCCTATTTTGTATTTTATTAGGCACAGGATCTCACTGAGTTGCTTAGTGAGGCTGGCTTTGAACTTGCCATCCTCCTGTCTCAGCCTCCTGAGCCACTGGGATTTCAGACGTGCACTACAGTGCCCAACTCAGAAGGATTTCTTTAATACAAAAATTTTGGAAATCCATTCTGGCGTGAGTCCATGCTGATGATCATTTATATGTTCATTCCACCAAGTTGCGTCCTGCCTTAAGAATTAAGTGTATCTATGTGAAAATCTGAACCTGTATCCTTGGAGACTTTCAAGATTCAAGTGACATGATTCAGTCTTCTTGGGTGCACCACTTAGTTATTTCCTGTGGAGAAGGTAACCATTTTAAAAAATAACATGTTTCAGCCCAGGTCACTGCCAGCCTGGGCCTTATATAATTTTTTAGGTCCCGGGGTAATGGTCACTCTCTGGTTCCCCTTCCATCCCTTGCTCTTCTAATAGCTAAACTCTACTCTTTTATCTCCAGAGACACCTACTTACTCTGGAGCAAATTAAATGTCAGGTTTTTGAAGTATTGCTTTATATAAAGCATTACTGGTTTAAGTTTGGGAGGGCAGGAAGTTAAAAAAAATGACCAACAGTTTTTCCATTTAAATATGAACAAAATGTAAATTAATACTTCAATAAACTTGTCATTACATATAATAAATAAGACACTCTTTACTGTAACAATGATTGGACATTTAACACCAAATATCACATTGTTCAGGAAGTTACACAAGATTTCAGGTTAATTTACTCGAGTTGGTCACAATACCATCTACTTGGGTCAAAGAATCCTATCTTATTCCTGAATACAAGGCTCACAACAGTTTCTTTGTTAGTTTACTCACCTAAAATAAACCATTCATATAGCTCCAGGTCTTGCTGACTCCCAAACAGTAACATATCAAACATTGGTAAAGAAAAAGTAGCTGGTAAAATTAACTTGAAATGTAGGGGGAATGGAGATTCTAGTTTGGGGATTTTGTTGTTGTTGCTTTTTGGATTTCTTTTCTTTTTCTTTTCTTTTTTTTTAATACTTTCTCAAAATTAAAATACATCATTGAAATTTGACTTTTCATATTATGATTCAAACTTTATCCATAAGTGTGTCTTATTAAGTGATTGTGGCAAATTGTATGTTGCTCTTAGTTAACCTTAAAAGTGCTCCTTCATGGCCTAGCTAGAAAAATCAATTATCTCTCACTATAGCACTGGTTCATTACAATAAAGTTTATCAAATATGAGACTTTTTAATTCCAATCTGGCAGAATTATTCCTCTTTTCTTAAATTGCTGTGTATCATTGATCACATTCTATCATATTTATTGCTCAATTGTCTTTTTCTTTTTCTTATAGTCATTTTACATGAATGCAAGTGCAGCAGACATGCTTTGAAAATAACAGAAACCCAAATGTTGGTTATATTAGCTGTTCAATAAACATTCCTTAATAAATGATCCAGGGGAGTATGTGGTCTGAGAGGTAAACAACATGACAACATGATCTTTCAAGGCTTCTACATTGTAGGGTAAGGCAAGAAAAAGAAAGTTGCAAATAGGAACATTTAATTTTTAATCCCATTTTTAATTATATGAAATAATATATATTTGTGACAATATAATTTCATCCTGAGTAAATTATTTAGCTTTATTTTGTTTAGAATTTATATTGCCTGGATTTAGTTTCTAGATATTCCACTTACTAAATAAATGATTTTGGATGACGCACTTAGTCACATCAAGCTTCAATTTTCTCAGCTCAAAATATGTACTATAACATCAACTCAAAGGGATGTATTGAGAAACTAAGAAATAATTATTTATAGCTTAGTATTGTTCTTATTACAAGGTAACCTTTTAAATATATTGGAAGAGCAATATGATATCAATACTTCACTTCACACTCATATTTATGTTGTCTAGTCCTCACAAGTAAAGAGTAAGTTCCAATGGGTATGTTGATTCTGCAGTCAATGGAACTGAAAAAATTGTACTGATATTACATTAGTTCTGCTCTTGGATTTTCTGAATGACCTAAGGGACTATTAGCTGAAAGGATAGTTTCACATGTAATAAAGAGGTCATACCTATCAATATGATTGAATAGTGAATATATTGTGATATTATTATACAAACACAGTGTCTCAAAGTCAAGTCTGTTATTATAATACATCTCCTAGCCTAAACAGATAATAATATTAGTAGTACTGTGACATTAGTGATATACCTGTTATTCCCTGAGGACCTGCTAAATTATAGGCTTATGTCTGCAAAATAAGTTTATTATTTACAATTTTTAATATTAAGCAGGTTATGTAATGATGTCAGAGTCTCTCAGACTCTGAGAGACAAACTGAAGATTCAATAATAGATATTTCTATCTCTGAAGTCCATGCTCTCAATTGTCTTATCACTTAACCTATGAAGTACTCATACCTCAAAATTTGTTTCCCTAATTGGCATGTACTCAAACATCTTTGGAATATTTGTTGCATTTTTATGAACACAAATTTTAATGGCTGAAAAATGTTTAACTTCATTAATTGGAGTATACTCTCAGATGAGATTTAACTGCCTACACGCAAAACTGATACCATCTTCAAGGGATCTCATTCTTTTATCTGTAGCAAGTTTTTCCTACTCTGCAACACTTCTATGCCTTGATTTCCTCTTTGCATATGTGGTTCCTCCTACAAGAGTCCCTGGTCTACTTTACAGACATGTTCACTTGTTTTATGTTCTCATGCTTGACATGTAATATACTCTTCATAACTCCATAACTCTTCATCATTAATAGACATTTCATCCCAGTTTTTAAATTTTCTTTTATTGTTAAAAACAGCTTCTGTATATAGTTAAACAAAATTATATGTACTAGATTTCAACATTCTGTGCAATTGCTAATACATGACATAATTCTATGACATTATATAATACATTGTCTGAATAATGTCTAAAGCCTCAGGTTCTTTAACATAAATCACCATTTTACTTTTAAGATTAAAAGAAGTACAAATTTATCTTAACAGAAGTCTCATTGACATAGTACCAACTTATTTTCTCATAATAAACAGGCAACCAAGAAGTTATCATAGTATCTTTAGTTTTTCAGATGTTTCCTGATAGTATTGATCCAAGCATGCCCAGATGGCTTCTTAAAAATACACTCCAGGTGGGATCATATTTTTTAATCATTTCTGGTCTAAATTTATTTCTTTTTTCTTCTACACAACAAAGAATTGAATTAATTCCAGACTGTCTGGAGCCAGTAGAAATTAGGGAAATGAAGACTATCAGAGAATGGATTTAAAATGTATAATATGGTTTAGCTGACCATAATTATTAACAATCAACCTAATATGATGAAAACAACATATTGTTGCTCTTAATAATCAACCTTGGCTATGCAGAAGTATTCTGGGAACATGAGTAGTGTGGCTGATACTGTGTTGAAGAGCTACTCTTGCCAAATAGCCTGAAAGATTTATCAATATTTCTTTGGTCAAGGACTTAAAACATTCAGTTCTTTAGGTTTCTCTTCCTTTCATTCTTCATTTTTTCAACAAGTTCAGGAAATGTTCAAATTGCTGAGGACACAAAGACTAACAAAACACAAGGTTAAGGCTTCAAAGTGGTATGATTCTTTTAGAGGGATATAAGTATATGTAGGAACACCTACAATGTGGTGGGAACAAGTGCTGGGATCATCATCTGGAAACAGAATGTTGCCAGCCCAGACAAGGATGGTTTCCTAAGAGGTTGCAGGTCAGAGTCAGCATTGAATCAAAAGAGATGATTATAATTATTCTCTGCTGACTTTAAAGAAGCTTAGTACTCTAAAATTGTTGAATCTATATATGAAGTAAACTCTAGCATGTTATGGTGTCAAAGAAAATATCTTCTTTCTACATTTGAAGGGGTCAGCAAAGAAAGAGAGATATCCTAAGAAAGGATACATGTTTGCAGTGTTGTACAAGAGCAGAAGTAATCAGCTGGGTAGATACAATGGGAAATAAACCTTTAAGTAATTAGCAGTTCTTAGAGAAAAAGCTGGGTCTTTGAGTAGCTGCCAGTCGTTAGACTTGTCTGATGATGCCATAGATATGTTATTTTCCCCATGTACCACCTAATATCAGCTTTGCTGCATTCTACAAGTCATTGTTTTTGCTGAGTGCTAAAGCTAGGACACAATATGAAAATAGTACAACATTGAAAGTCAGAAATGCCATTTATTATTTATTATTTTGCAGGCTAAGGATCGAACCCAGAGCCTTGTGCATGCTAGACCAGTGCTCTACCACTGAACTAAATCTGTGGCCCATCTGCTCTTTATGTTTGTTTGACTTTTGGCAAATGAGGATTTCCCCAAGTTTCATCATATGCAACATGGAGGTAAATGGTCAGCATTCCTTTTATATTTCGTATTCCATTTGTTATAAATATTATAAAATTTATACAAATGGACAAAGTGAGTTACTACTCAAATGTTAGTTACATTTTCTGGTTGCAAAATTAAGGTGAGGAATTAAAACTAATGAAAACATAAAATTCAAGGTATCAGTTATTAGTGAAGAAAATACATAAATGGCATTCTGAGACACTTAAAAACTGTTAACACTCATAATACTTTGTAGATGTTTGCACCAACTTGAAATTGATTATCTTAATCTTTTCAGAGATCTATGCAGACATTATATTACATTGTATCTTCAATCATGTTAAGTATGAAACTTACAATAAAATTCAATTTTATTCTGAAAGTATTTTTATTCCCTAACCCCATTTGCATCAATACTTTGTACTGAGACATTGGCTTTGTCCGACAATAACAAAAACTAATTTATTAAAAATTCATTTGATGCTTATTGAAAAGAAGTCCAGATGCTTTTGAATAATACATTCTTACTTTGATATTTAACGATAGAAAAATTGGTTAAAAAGTAGAAAAAAGTATATTATTACTTTTTGATATAAAGCAAAATATTAATTTTAGGCAATATCACAAACAAAACAAGCAAGAAAGAGTATGTTATCAGATGTATACTTTTGTTTGTTTTCCAAAAATGAACCAAAAGTAAATAAATATTTAAAAATCAACAATTGAGAGAGAAATAGCTGTAGAAAGAGAAAGAGAGGGAAAATGAAAGCAATTTCATGTTTTTGAATGAAGAATGTTTTTAAAGAGAAGGAAAAATCACTAGGCATTGGAAAGAACTAAGAAATATCAAATAAAATCTTATTTCTCATGGTTGCTTTGCTTATATATAACCGATGGAAGTGCTATTTTAAAATCAAATACAAGGGCTGGTGGTGTGGCTCAGTGGTAGCACACTTGCCTGGCATGTGTGAGGCACTGGGCTTGACTCTCAGCACTACATGTAAATAAATAAATAAACAAAATAATATAAATAAACAAACAAAAAAGGTCTATCAACAACTAAAAAAAGATATTTAAATAAAATCAAATACAAAACTACAGAAAGTGTTTTTAAGGAATAGAGGAAATTAATGTAAATTCACATTATAAAACTTGAGGTTGTTGACCTGAAATGTCTCCATCAAATTAATAAAATATTCAGGAAGGTACTGTATTCTTGTGAAATCCACTGGGACTTTAATACTTTACCTCTCACTCCAGCACCAGTTTTCCTCTGTGTGTTCACATGGGCCAGGAGTAGCAAAGGGATGATTAAGTCAATTTTTAATGCTATATTTATTCCCCTCTTTGCTGCAAGAAATATTTAAAAAAAACATTGATTTCACTAAACATCTTGAATCATAAAATCTCCAGTTGTAAATGCTTCTCCCTGAAATTTTGTCTGAACAGAAAAATCTTTGAGCCAGAAGAATATATTGCCAAAAAAAATCGATAATCATTAAAGCAATTCTTCCTGAAATCTAACTGGGAATCTGGAGACATACTTTTGATGCCAAACTGTGTGTTTTCTTTATCTCTTGTAATTAAAAATATGAATTGCTATTTATTTGCATAACAGATACCAGCATTCAGTGATATGTTACTGTGTGCTAGTTCACATGCTATACTTTTAGTTCACCATCTCACGCAATGCTCCACAGGTCCTGTGAAATAGGTACTATTACTAATTCCATTTTTAAAATTCTATGTCTAAGAATCAATAATTCTTCTAAAAATTTTTTATGGGTACATAATAATTTATACAACAGAGTGTTTCATTGTGATATATTCACATATACATGTAGCATAATTTGATCAATTTCATTTCCTCTTACTTCCCCTCCTGTCTTCCTATAATCTTCTTTCTCTGCCTTATAGGTCTTCTTTCTATTTTCATGATATCCCATTATTTTTCTTTTAACTCCTTAGCTATCATATTGGAAGGAAAACATACTACTGTTGGTTCTCTGATTCTGGCTTGTAAACATGATTCTTTCTAGTTCCATTCATTTTCCTTCAAATGATATAGTTTTGTTCTTCACTATGACTAAGTAAAACTCTTTTTTTTTTGAAAGTAATTATTTTTTTTAGTTTATATTTTTTATTGGTTGTTCAAAACATTATAAAGCTCTTGACATATCATATTTCATACATTAGATTCAAGTTGGTTATGAACTCCCAATTTTACCCCAAAATACAGATTGCAGAATCACATCGGTTACACATCCACATTTTTACATAATGCCTATTAGAAACTGTTGTATTCTGCTACCTTTCCTATCCTCTACTATCCCCCCTCCCTCCCCTCCCATCTTCTCTCTCTACCCCATCCACTGTAATTCATTTCTCTCCTTGTTTATTTTCCCATTCCCCTCACAACCTCTTATATGTAATTTTGTATAACAATGAGGGTCTCCCTCCATTACCATGCAATTTCCCTTTTCTCTCCCTTTCCATCCCACCTCATGTATCTGTTTAATGTTAATCTTTTCTTCCTGCTCTTCCTCCCTGCTCTGTTCTTAGTTGCTCTCATTATATCAAAGAAGACATTTGGTATTTGTTTTTTAGGGATTGGCTAGCTTCACTAAGCAGGATCTGCTCTAGTGCCATCCATTTCCCTGCAAATTCCATGATTTTGTCATTTTTTAGTGCTGCATAATACTCCATGGTGTATAAATGCCACATTTTTTTTATCCATTCATCTATTGAAGGGCATCTGGGTTGGTTCCACAGTCTAGCAATTGTGAATTGTGCTGCTATGAACATCGATGTAGCAGTATCCCTGTAGTACGCTCTTTTAAGGTCTTCAGGGAATAGTCCAAGAAGGGCAATAGCTGGGTCAAATGGTGGTTCCATTCCCAGCTTTCCCAGGAATCTCCATACTGCTTTCCAGATTGGCCGCACCAGTTTGCAGTCCCACCAGCAATGTACAAGAGTACCCTTTTCCCCACATCCTCTCCAGCACTTGTTGTTGTTTGACTTCATAATGGCTGCCAATCTTACTGGAGTGAGATGGTATCTTAGGGTGGTTTTGATTTGCATTTCTCTGAATGCTAGAGATGGTGAGCATTTTTTCATGTACTTGTTGATTGATTGTATGTCCTCCTCTGAGAAGTGTCTGTTCAGGTCTTTGGCCCATTTGTTGATTGGGTTATTTGTGTTCTTATTGTTTAATTTTTTGAGTTCTTTGTATACTCTGGATATTAGGGCTCTATCTGAAGTGTGAGGAGTAAAGATTTGTTCCCATGATGTAGGCTCCCTATTTACCTCTTTTATTGTTTCTCTTGCTGAGAGAAAACTTTTCAGTTTAAGTAAGTCCCATTTGTTGATTCTTGTTATCAACTTTTGTGCTATGGGTGTCCTATTAAGGAATTTGGAGCCCGACCCTACAATATGTAGATCGGCGCCAACTTTTTTTTCTATCAGACGCAGAGTCTCTGATCTGATATCTAGCTCCTTGATCCACTTTGAGTTAACTTTTGTGCATGGCGAGAGGAGGGGATTCAGTTTCATTTTGTTGCATATGGATTTCCAGTTTTCCCAGCACCATTTGTTGAAGATGCTATCCTCCCTCCATTGCATGCTTTTAGCTCCTTTATCAAATATAAGATAGTTGTAGCTTTGTGGATTAGTCTCTGTGTCCTCTATTCTGTACCATTGGTCCACCCTCCTGTTTTGGTACCAGTACCATGCTGTTTTTGTTACTATTGCTCTGTAATATAGTTTTAAGTCTGGTATCGCTTTACCGCCTGATTCGCACTTCCTGCTTAGAATTGCTTTTGCTATTCTGGGTCTTTTATTTTTCCATATGAATTTCATGATTGCTTTATCCATTTCTACAAGAAATGCCGTTGGGATTTTGATTGGCATTGCATTAAACCTGTAGAGAACTTTTGGTAATATCGCCATTTTGATGATGTTAGTTCTGCCTATCCATGAACAGGGTATATTTTTCCATCTTCTAAGATCTTCTTGTACTTCTCTTTTTAGGGTTTTGTAGTTTTAATTGTATAAATCTTTCACCTGTTTTGTTAGGTTGATTCCCAAGTATTTTATTTTTTTTGAGGATATTGTGAATGGAGTGTTTTTCCTCATTTCCGTTTCAGAAGTTTTGTCACTGATATACAGAAATGCCTTTGATTTATGCATGTTGATTTTATATCCTGCCACTTTGCTGAATTCATTTATTAGTTCTAGTAGTTTTTTTTGTAGACCCTTTTGGGTCTTCTAGGTATAGAATCATGTCATCTGCAAATAGTGATAATTTAAGTTCTTCCTTTCCTATTTTTATGCCTTTAATTTCTTCTGCTCTGGCCAGTGTTTCGAGAACTATATTGAATAGAAGTGGTGATAGAGGGCATCCCTGTCTTGTTCCAGATTTTAGGGGAATGCCTTCAATTTTTCTCCATTGAGAATGATGCTAGCCTGAGGCTTAGCATAGATAGCTTTTACAATGTCGAGGTAAGTTCCTGTTATCCCTAGTTTTTCTAATGTTTTGAACATAAAGGGATGCTGTACTTTGTCAAATGCTTTTTCTGCGTCTATTGAGATGATCATATGGTTCTTATTTTTAAGTCTATTGATGTGGTGGATAACATTTATTGATTTCCGTATATTGAACCATCCTTGCATCCCAGGGATGAATCCTACTTGATCATGGTGCACAATTTTTTTGATGTGCCTTTGTATCCGATTCGCCAGAATTTTATTGAGGATTTTTGCATCTAGGTTCATCAGAGATATTGGTCTGTAGTTTTCTTTGTTTGAGGTGTCTTTGTCTGGTTTCGGAATCAGCGTGATGTTGGCCTCATAGAATGAATTTGGCAGAGCTCCTTCTTTTTCTATTTCCTGAAATAACTTGAAAAGTATTGGTATTAATTCTTCCTTAAAGGTTTTGTAAAACTCCGCTGTATACTCATCCGGTCCTGGGCTTTTCTTGGTTGGAAGTCTTTTGATTGCTTCTTCTATTTCATCTATTGTTATTGGTCTGTTTAAGTTGTGAGTATCC
This sequence comes from Marmota monax, assembly GCF_021218885.2. Classification (NCBI taxonomy): domain Eukaryota; kingdom Metazoa; phylum Chordata; class Mammalia; order Rodentia; family Sciuridae; genus Marmota; species Marmota monax. Next base: position 887,566 of record NW_026693836.1, read on the forward strand.
TCCTGACTCAGTCTGGGCAAATCATATGACTTAAGGAATTTATCGATGTCTTCACTATCTTCTATTTTATTGAAATATAGGTTTTCAAAATAATTTCTAATTGTCTTCTGTATTTCTGTAGCATCTGTTGTGATATTGCCTTTTTCATCCCGTATGTTAGTAATTTGAGTTCTCTCTCTTCTTCTCTTCATTAGCATGGCTAAGGGTCTGTCGATCTTATTTATTTTTTCAAAGAACCAACTTTTAGTTATGTTAATTTTTTCAATGGTTTCTTTTGTTTCAATTTCGTTGATTTCCGCTATGATTTAAATTATTTCTTGCCTTCTGCTACATTTGCTGTTGTTTTGCTCTTCCTTTTCTAGGGCTTTGAGATGAAGTGTGAGCTCATTTATTTGTTGGTTTTTCCTTTTTTTGAGGAATGACCTCCAAGCGATGAATTTCCCTCTTAAAACTGCTTTCATTGTGTCCCATAGATTCCAATATGTTGTGTCTGTATTTTCATTTATCTCTAAGAATTTTTTGATTTCCTCCTTTATGTCTTCTGTAACCCATTGATCATTCAGTAACATATTGTTCATTTTCCATGTGATGTAGAATTTTTCCTTCCTTCTTTTATCATTGATTTCCAGTTTCATTCCATTATGATCAGATAAAATGCATGGTATTATCTCCACCCCTGTATATTTACTGAGGGTTGCCCTATGGCATAATATATGGTCTATTTTTGAGAAGGATCCATGTGCTGCTGAGAAAAAAGTATATCCACTTGATGATGGTTGATATATTCTATATATGTCAGTTAAGTCTAGGTTGTTGATTGTGATATTGAGTTCTATAGTTTCTTTATTCAGCTTTTGTTTGGAGGATCTGTCCAATTGTGAGAGAGGTGTGTTGAAGTCACCATAATTATTGTGTTGTGGTCTATTTGATTCTTGAACTTGAGGAGAATTTGTTTAATGAACGTCGCAGCACCATTATTTGGTGCATAAATATTGATAATTGTTATGTCTTGTTGGTGAATGGTTCCTTTTAACAGTATATAATGTCCTTCCTTATCCCTTTTGATTAATTTAGTCTTGAAGTCAATTTTATTCGATATGAGGATGGCCACCCCTGCTTGCTTACGAGGACCGTGTGCGTGGTATATTTTTTCCCAACCTTTCACCTTCAGCCTGTGTATGTCTTTTCCAATCAGATGTGTCTCCTGGAGGCAGCATATTGTTGGATTTGTTTTTTTTAATCCATGTTACCAGCCTATGTCGCTTTATTGGAGAGTTTAAGCCATTAACGTTTAGAGTTACTATTGATATATGGCTTGTACTTCCAGCCATGTTTGATTATTTATCTTCTTTTTTTTTTAATTTAGTTTGTTTATCCATGGTTAGCTTTCCCCCCGCCCTCTGTCTTTATAGAGGCACTTCCCACTGATGGTTTTGGTTATTGTTTTTCATTTCTTCCTCGTGTAGTGTTTTGCTCAAGATGCTTTGCAATGCTGGTTTTCTGGCTGCAAATTCTTTTAGCTTTTGTTTATCATGAAAGATTTTTATTTCGTTGTCGTACCTGAAGCTTAATTTTGCTGGATACAGAATTCTTGGTTGGCATCCATTGTCTTTCAGTGTTTGAAATACGTTGTTCCAGGATCTTCTCGCTTTCAGCGTCTGTGATGAAAAATCCGTTGTTAACCTTATTGGTTTACTCCTGAATGTAATCTGCCTCCTTTCTCTTGTAGCTTTTAATATTTTCTCTTTGTTCTGTATATTGGATATCTGCATAACAATGTGTCTTGGTGTTGGTCTACTGTGATTATGTGTGCTCGGTGTCCTGTATGCATCTACAATTTGTATATCCGTTTCCTTTTTTATTTCTGGAAAGTTTTCTGTAATTATTTCATTCAGCAGGCTACTCATTCCCTTGGTTTGAATCTCTGTACCTTCTTCTATCCCGATGACTCGTAGGCTTGTTTTTTTTATGTTATCCCATATCTCTTGGATGTTTTTCTCATGGTTTTTAACCAGCCTTTTTGAGTTGGCTAGGCTCTTTTCAAGATGATATATTTTGTCTTCATTATCTGATGTTCTGGCTTCTACTTGCTCCACTCTGTTGGTGATACTCTCAATTGAGTTTTTAATTTGGTTTATCGTTTCCTTCATTTCTAGAATTATTGTTTGTTTTTTTTTTTATAATCTCTATCTCCTGATAAAGATGCTTAACTTCTTCTTTTATCTGTTTATGTAATTCATTTTCAAAGTGTTCTTTCACTGTTTGGGTTTGCTGTCTCGTATCCTCTTTAAGGTTCCATTCCATCTGTCTAAGGTATTCCTTGAGTTCTTTATATGACCATTTTTCTGCTGACTCTAGGTCCTCCTGAATATTTAGGCTGTCCTTCATTGTTTGTACTCCTTTTCTTCCTTGCTTTTTTATGCTGCTCATGTTACTTCTTGTTCTGTTTGACTGCTGAGTTTCTGTTTACTCTTATAGATTTATTTGATGCTTGGGAGGAAAGATATTAGAAGGGAAGGGAAGAAGTCACTAAAGAGAATGAGATTAGGCAGGTAGAATTCAAGGAAGGGGGAATAAGAAAATTGAAAAGAAATGAAAAGACAAAAGAAACAAAAATAACAAAGATTAGATAATAAAGAAAGAAAGAAAAGATTAAAAAAAAATTAACAAAAATACTAATGATAATAAAAAATGAAAATTAAAATTAAAAAAAATAATAATAATAAAATAAAAAAATTAAAAAAAAATTAGAAACATTGAAAAAAGTTAAAGAACAACAACAAATAAAAATTGAAAATGAAAGAAAAAGAAGAAAAAGAAAAAAATGATAATAATAATAATAATAATAAATGCAGTCCTAGAGTTCTATTAACTTCTCTTCCAGTAGGTGGAGCTGTGCCCACTGGGCCAAGCTTCTCCTCTCAATAGGTGGGAACCATTCACTGTGCAGCAGCTCTTTCTCCTAGACTGGGCTGGTCTCCAATCCCTAGTGTCTAGGGCCTTGTCTTGTGTTTCCTCAAGCCAGGCCGTGCTCACCTGTGGCGCTCACCACAATACTGGCTACATGCCAGGTCTGCTGCTCCTGGGAGCCCTGTTTTCTTGAACACCTGGGCTCACTCTCCCTGTTTGCCTCCCTCAGACACTAAGTTTGTAGACCTTGGGGCTGAGATCCCCCAGCGAATTTGCTTGCCCTCCTGTAGCCACGCCCCCGGTAGCTGGTGCAAGAGCCCTCAGTTGTCAGCACTGGTGGGAGTGGTAGCCGGGAGTTCCGCGCCGCGAGTCCCGCGCCACTCCTGATTCCCTCGGTCTGGTTATTGCGTTCACAGGAGAGCTGGGAGTGGCCCTTAAGGTTTCCCCGCTGTGTGGAGAGAGATGACTAGGGGATTACACACCTGTCGTGCTGGTTTCAATGCAGTTATCTCCTCCGCCCATGACGCCATTTCTCTGCCATGGTGGTATCCCATGCAAATGGTGACCATTCGTTCCCTTTGCCGGATGACCAATGCAACGGGTGGGTCCTGACTGTCTCTCCCAATGCCCGTTTCAGTCCTGTGGCCACTGCCTATGAAGGCTCAGTTGGCTTTTACCTCTGTAAGTTCCTAAGGGCCGACCAATTATTTCAGCGGGATTGTTAGTGCTGAGTCACAGGAAGCAGGCGAACCGGAGCTTAATTGCCTCCGATTCGGGCTCTGTGTGTGTGTTCTGAGGGGCCCAGCCTGTACACCCCAGATCCACGTCAGCTCAGCAATGCCTAGTGATCCTGAGCAAACAGCATTTAGACAGTTTACGGCTCCCTATGCCCGCGCAGTTGAAGATGTCAGAGACTTGATCTCTCTGCGCCTGCCACCATGTTAGATCTCCTCAATGATATTCATGTTGCCCTTACAGCTTCCTGGCATAAGCAAGTTCTTGGGATTATACAAACTGCTGCTTCTGTTTCCAGTCCAGATTTCTAGAAATGAAACCCTGCCGCCGTCGCCTCCATCTCTGGGCCGCGCTCACGAGCGCTGCGCTCATCTGCGACTGTAGCAGAGCCGCCCTGGCCTCCGCAGCTCTTCAGCCCGGTGCCCGGCCCCTGGGGCCCAAGCGGCTGCCGCCACGGCTCTCCGTGTCCACCTCCTCCGGAGCACGGGTCCCCTGGCAGGGGGGTGCAGAACGACCCCAGAGCAGGCTCTACCTGAAGGTGCAGCGGCGAACAGGCCACCGAGGCGCTCAAGGCTGCAGTCCAGCCTTCGGAGGACAGGGCTCGGCACGCAGCCCAGCTCCAACCTCTATATGCTGCTGCCGGACAATGTATACAGAGCCATCAAGACAGCAAGCAGAAAGCAAATGGCGGCTCCCGCGGAGTGGATTTTCGGCACAGAAACCACAGCCCCGCCAACAATCCCAATCCACAAACTCTCCCTGTATAAAAAATATTCAAAAAAAAAAGAAAAGAAAAAAAAAAGGCGGGGCGCACTGAGCTTTCTTTGCCTCGGGTACTTACAATCCACTGCTGATTACACATTCAGCTTCTCTGCCCGGAGCGAAGCGAAAGAGGAAGCCTAAGTAAAACTCTTTAGTGTATATAAGCCACGTTTTCTTTACCCTTTCATCTGTTCACACACATCTAAGTTCCTTCCATAATTTGGCTATTGTCAATTGTGTTGCTATAAACAGGGGTATGCATTTATCACTATAGAATGCTGACTTTAATACCTTTGGATAAATTCTGAGGAGTAATCTTATAATGATTCAACTCCAAGGTTTTGAGGAACTTCCACTGATTTCCATAGTGGCTGAACTAACAATATACATTCCTCAGCATCCTTATGTGCATTTATTATTTATACTCTTGATGATTGTCATGCTAACTGGAATATCGTGAATTATCAGTGTGATTTGGATTTTAAATTCCCTGATGGTTAGACGTTGAACATTTTTTAATATGATTTTTGGGCATTTGAATTTATTTTTTCGATAAATGTCTATTTAGTTCATTTGCCCATTTATTTAATGGGACTTTTTTCAGGATGGAGGGATCTTAAGCTTTTGGAGTTCTTCATATATTATGGATATTATTCCTCTATCAGAAAATGAACTGACAAAGATTTCTCTCCCATTCGATAGTTCTCTCTTCATGTTGTTAAATATTGCCTTTGCTGTGCAAAAACTTTTTAGTTTGATGCCACTCTACTCATTGATTCTTGGTATTATTTGCTTACCTTTGAGGAAATCACTGGCTATACCTGTATGATAGAATGTTTTTTCTATGTATTCTTTTATGAGTTAAAAAGTTTTTGTTTAATTCCTATATCTTTGATCCATTTCGATTTTGGTCAAAAGTAAAAGGAAGAGGTGTAGTATTAATCTTTTGCCTATGGATATCCCGTTTTACATGCACTGCTTGTTAAAGAGTATGTCTTTTCTTCATTTGTAGGTTTTGGGTACCTTTGTAAAGAATCAGATGACTAGAAGTAGTGTGGTTTTGCCGCTGTCTTTAATCTGTCTCATTTGTTTCTGTTGGTTTTTTTGTGAATACCATGCTGTAGTAGTATATTTTTCTTTCCAATATTTATCTTTTAGTTGTAGTTGGACACAATAACTTTACTCTATGTATTTATGTGGTGCTGAAGATCAAACCCAGGGCCTTGCACGTGCTAGGCGAGCACTCTACCGCTGAGCCACAACCCCAGCCCGATATAGTATAATTTTAACATGAGTTTTTTGCTTACAATTTGGGACTTTATTTCTTCCAGATGAATTCTGTGATATTTTTCTAGTTCTACAAAGAGTATCCCTGGTATTTATATTGGGGGCGAATTGAATCTCTAGACAGATATTGATGATATATCTATTTCAACAATATTAATTTAGCCTACCCAAATAATCAAAGGTCTTTTCATATTTCTGTTTCTTGAAGTTCTTTTCTTTCTTTTTCTTTTTCTTATTTTTTGTATTCTGTAATTTTTCTTGTAGAGGTCTCTCAGCTTCTTGGTTAGATTTATTCCTAAATAGTCTATGTTTAAGCTATTGTGAATTGAATTGTTTTCATGATTTCTTTCTCAGTGATTCATTATTGGTAAATAAAAAAGCTACTGAGTTTTGTATTTTGATTTTGTATCCTGCTACTTTGCTGAGTTTATAAGCTCTAGAAGTTTCTTGGTGGACTTTGGGATATTTTAAGTACAAGATCCTATCATTTCCAAACTGTAATTAATTGACTTCTACCATATTGGTGTGCCTTTTATTTCCTTCACTTGTCTAATGACTCCAGTTCAAATCTGAAACACTATAATGAACACTACTGGTGAGAATCAACCTTGCATATTATTCCTGATTTTAGAGGAACTACTTTCAGTTTTTCTTCATTTTTATGATGTTGGCTCTGGCGTATGTATATGTATATGAATATCTATATCTATATGTGTATACATATATCGAGGTAAGTTAGTTCGATCCATAGTTCCTTCAGTGTTTTTATCATGTGTGGATGGTAAATTTTTCCAGAGGCTTTTTCTTCATCTATTGAGATGATAATGTGATTTATGTCCTTATTTCCTTTTCTGTGGCATATTACACTTTTGACTTGTATATGTTAAATTATCCTTGCATCCCTGGGATGAAACAAACTGGATCATACTGTATATTCTTTAATATGTTGTTGAATTCAATTTAGTAATATATATTTTTAATTTTTTTTTTTTGGTACCAGGGATTGAACTCAGGGATACTCAAACACTGAGCCACATCCTCAGCCCTATTTTGTATCTTATTTAGCAATAGGGTGTCACTAAGTTGATTAGTGCTTTGTAGTTGCTGAGGTGGGCTTTGAACTAGGAATCCTCCTATCTCAGCCTCCCTAGTTTCTGGGAATACAGGCATGCACCACGGTGCCTGGCCAGTAATATACTTTGAATAATTTTAGCATATATATTCATCAGGGCTTCTGTACTGTGCTTTTCTTTCTTTGATGTGTCCTTACCTAGTTTTCTAACCAGGGTATTACTGGCTTTGTAGTATGAGTTTGGAAGATTTTTCTCACCCTTTCATCTTCCGTCTGTGGATTTCTTTTACTGTGAGATAACTCTCTTCAAGGCAGCACATTGTTGGGTCTTTTTTTTTTAAATCCAATCTGTCAACCTAGGTCTTTTAATTGATAAGTTTAGGCCATTCACACTAAGGGTTATTATTATTAAAATATGATTCGTATGCCTGGTCATTTTGGTTTTTTGTTTGTTTGTTTGTTTTAAACTTGACTTGGTTTCTCCTTTGATTAGCCTTTCTTTTAGTTCATTTCCTCCTTTTGCTTATTTGCATTGTTGTTTTTAATTTCATCATCCTGAAATAGTTTGCTGAGAATGTTCTATAGTGTATGCTTTCTCACTGTAAATTCTTTTAATTTCTGTTTATCATTAAAGGATTTTATTTCATTGTCAAATCTGAAGCTTAATTTTCCTGGATACAAGATTTTTGGTTGACATCCATTGTCTTTCAGACCTTAGTATATGTTGTTCTAGGATCTCCTGAATTTGGGGTCTGGGTTGAAAATTTTTCTAAGATATGAATTGGTCTCCCCCTATATGTGATCTGACTCCTCTCTCTTGCGGCCTTTAAAATTCTATCCTTATTCTGTATGCTAGGCATTTTCATTATCATGTGCCTTGATGTAGATCTGTTGTAATTTTGTACATTTGGTGTTCTGCAAGCCTCTTATTTTTGATTTTACAGTTCATTCTTCATGTTTGGGAAATTTTCTGATATTATTTTGTTGAAGAGATTGTGCATTCCTTTGGTTTAAATCTCTGTGCCTTCCTCTATCCCAGTAAATCTTAGATTTTGTCTTTTGATGCTATGACATGATTCTTAGATATTCTGTTTGTGTTTTTTTACTACCATCTTTACTTTGTGGTCAACCTTATTTTCAAGATTACATATTTTGTCTTCATTTGTCTTTGATCTTCTGTCTTCCAAGTGATCTATTATGTTGGTGATGCTTTCTATTGAGTTTTTTATTTGGTATATTGTTTCCTTCATTTCAAGGATTTCTGATTTTTTCCCTCATAATCTCTATATCTTTCCAGAAGTAATCTTTAGCTACCTCTATTTGCTCCCTTATCTCTTTGTTGGTATGATAAATGGTGCCCTGTATTTACTTTCTTATCTCCTTGTTGGAATAATCAATTTTTGCCTGTATTTGCTCACTTAGGTCATTCTATAATTGGTATATCACTTTAATTATGTACATTCTGAATTCCTTCTCTGATCAACTGTGCTATCCATGGATTCTATTATTATAGTATCTTGGTTTGTTTGGGGCACTTTCCTCTCTTATTTTTTCATATTGTTTATGTGTCTTCCTTAATTCCAGTGTAGATCTGAGGTATTACAGTTTATAACCTATAATCTTGTAGTGTCCCTGCAGATTACCTGTACCTCACCTTGTTGTTGGCCTTCTAGACTCTGGCTTGAGTCCCATGATAAATGCTTCTGCAACTAAAGGTGGTAGTGGCAATAGCGGAGGTAACTCAAGATAGCAGTGTGGATCTCCTGAGGTGGAAGCAACCACTTCCAGAGATGGGCTGAAAGGGTGGGCTGCCCATTTGGAGATGCAGCTATCTCCGGGTCCTATCTGTTGTACCAAGGTAGAGGCTAATGAATGGGGAGGACTATGGCAATGGCTGCAGTGTCCCAAGATGGACGTGCGTTAGACTTGGGCTTGGGCTCTTGCATGGATCTTCTGGTCGGCAGGGTGGTCCCGTGACTAACCTTGGCCTAGGCGCCCATCTAGGTCAGCAAGGGCAGTCCTTGGCCTGATCTTGGGCTCCCACACATACCTGCTGGTCCGTGGGGTAGTCCTCTATTTCAATAATCTTATAATTAAATCTTGGTCTGTTAGTGGACCAATGTGTTTGAGGTATGGCTTTTTTCCAAAGTCTTGATTTTCTCTCCTTCCCCAGCCCCTTTTCTGGTTGCAGCATTGCTAATTTGTTTCCTTGAAGCCATTTCTTCTGTCTTAGGTGAGACAGGAAGTTGATTAACAATGAGGAAGACAAAAATACTCTTCCTCTAGCTGAAATCATTTTCAGAATAGTACACTGGAAAATTCCTGCCTCTGGAGATGATGTCTTTGTTACAGAAAATGCTCTGGGTAAGTTGCATGATGGCATTCTTTTTCTGTTCTTGCCAGGACCAAGCAGGGTCACTCTTTCTTCCTCACAGTAGAAAACTGATGAGTTTTATGGAGTAAAAACCTGTGAAAATGTGGGGGATCTCCTTGTGGCTGTGCATTCCAGGAGCTTCTCATTCATATGCTGGACTTTGCTCAACTTCCATCACTTCATCAATGTTATTATGTAACTGTCACTAACTGCTTATAGTGTGAAGAAGTTTTTGTTCCCCTTAAGAAAATCTCAGATGTGTCATTCTATATCTTATCTGTCCCCAGATTTTAGAGATGCAGTTTGCCCTAGAACTTCAGTTCTCTGAGAAGACCACGATAATTCGTGGCTTTTCAGTTCTTCCACGGTTTTCTTGTGTTAAGTTTAAGAGAGATAACCAGCTCTTTACATGCTGGATTTGAAATTAGAAGAACTATGTTACCAAATTTAATTGAACTATTTTAAAATATGATCTGTGACCAATTTTAACTATTTTCTTTTTATATCAAATAACAAAAGGGTGGGGACACTGGAGAAACCTTACACTCTTATAACAATAAAATACCCAGACACCGTGTGTCTGACTTTAGCAGTCTTATTGCCTAGGCATAAGAAACAGGTTGAAAAAATATCTACTTCTACATAATGAAAAATGCCTAAAACTCACTTATACTACAATTGGGACATAGAAAACACAAGCAGAAATAACTATTTTATTCTCTCTGTAATTAATCTGCTCTTCATTAACATGCAACTTACTGATTAATTAGTAAATTAATAATTTCATTGAGTCCCATTCAGTAAACTGTGTAGTTTAAAAAGTCCTCTAGGTAATATTAACTCATGGCTCAAAATTCAGTAGTATTTGTCTAGGTCTCTGATACATTTTTACCAAAGTAAAATCTAACTTCTTCATAAAATAAAGATGGTTCACAGAATTTCATGATTTAATTGATTGAGAGAGATTAGGCTGTCAGATTTTTTTAAACATTCTTATGTTGTATTGTGTTTCTCTGTATATGGGGGTGCAGTGTGGTCACTGGAAGTTTGATGATCTCCATGATGTAATCTAGGTTGGGCACAATAGTGCTTCCTCATGCTTTCTCATCAGAGCAGTGTGGCCTTCATCTGAAGGCCCTATCTTGGTCCTATAAGCTGGAAATTATTAAATAAATAGCTTCTTTGTGATGTATCCAACTGTGAGCTCACTCATCAGAAGAGGTACTTTTTCCATGAAGGCAGCATCTGTGGGAACCCTCTGTGGCCCACCATTCAGAAATACACACCCTGAGGAAATGAGGGAATATCTGGATTGCAAAATTTAGATCACTGAATACCAGTTTGGTTTCAATATGGCCAGAGGAATGATCTGTCTCCACCATCTTTGCCTTATGATAGTAACCCAAATCCTTCTGCAAAGGGAATTGTATTCATTTATCCACAGAATTCCCACCTTATCTAAACTGAAGCCGGAATAAAGGAAAATCAAAGTCCATTTAACACTGCAGAACTCTGTCTTTTCTTCCTAGCTTCCTTTCCATAGTCTGTTAAGTTAGAATAAATGTTTCCTTCAACATAATTCTGTTTTCCTTTATTATGAATTTATGTATCTCTCTCTCACACACATATACACACAATAATGCACACAAATATCTGGGCCCTTTGATACTTTAAAATAAATATATGAGCTTTTGATATCTTAAGTGTAGCTCTAAAATTGGAAGAAAAAATTACCAGTATAAAACTTGAAGAATTTCATTTTTAATCTACTTTTTATTTACTTATTTACTTGTATATCTGTGAAACAGATTTTTCACCAAATTGCCCAGGCTGGCCTTCAACCCTTAACCCTCCTTCCTCAGCCTCCATAGTAATTGAAACTATAACCATGTACCATTGCACCTGGCATTTGAACCACTGTTTTAAATGCAAGTCACAAGTTTATTTATTTCTTTATTTATTTTGGTTTGTATTCTTTGCATTCCTAATTTTAAAATTTCTAAATCTTCTCTGGCTAGATGAATATCCTAGACCTGAGGAGAACAAAGACTGAGTATTATAAAAATTAATTGGAAACACACACTTTTGACTTGCATATGATTACCCCTGTTAAAACTGAGCCCTCTGTGCTAGACTTTGTTTCCACTTTAGAGATGAAAAATCTGTGATGCATGAAGACTAAGCATTGCCATGTTCCCTTAAGGCTATTTGCAATAGTGGTACCTGTTGATGGATGTATTTTATTTTTACTCTCTAGTATTAAGGTTTGTGGGTTTATCCTTATCCCTAAATTCAGGGACAAGAAAATTCCTACATGCCTTCCTCCCATGCATCTGATGCTCATTCAACCAAATGTATTGATCCCATACTCTGTGCCAAGCCTGGAACTAGCTACTGAGAGTAAAGCTGTGAGAAAACAAAAGAAGGTTTGTGACATCAAGGAGTTGACAGTCTTCTAGGAAATAACAGAATATCAACACAGAATTGAGTACAGTTTTATAGGTGTAATGAAGGAAGGAAATGGTGTATATTCTGTTTCATTGCTTTTTATTGCTTGTCTCTCCAAAGGTTTGTTTTTCCCCTTCCCCTGTGCCTTATGTTGCATATATTTTATCTTATTTACATACACATATTTTCCCCTCAGCTCTTCTCTCCTTTAGAGCCTAAGGACACAGTATAAGACCTTTCAATAAATAGATATTTGGAGGAGTCAAAATAACATTTTATTCATAGTCCAAAAAACTAAATTTGACTCTCATCTCAGGTGTCATAGTTGAATGACCTCAGGCAAATGACTTGACCTCTCTTGAGACTTAGTTTGTTCAACTATACATTGAAGGTAATAATAACCACTTTGCAGAGTTATTATGCTAAAGGAGTTAATAAACACAAATAATACATTTAAGTGTTCACAGAAATACAGATGAACAAGGTAGTAAAGAATTATTTTGTGTATTTCACATTCTAGAATTCAATTACACACTGGTAAGCTCTAAAAAACAGACTGTATCTAAGTATTAAAAGACTTTCTTATATTCAAAATATTAAAAAAAAATCCCTGTAAGTGCAAACCAACCTAGCTTAGATAAAAAATAAAGATTTTGCAGTTCCAATCATAGCTTCACATCCACAAAAGATGCCCTTAAAGCATTACCTCCCTCAGTAAAAATATAACCAATTCCCAGAATTTTCTGAAGTTTTTATCTATCAGAATATTAAATATTGCCATTAAAAACAGTAAACAAATAAATGTGGCTAGTACATCAACAGATAAAATATTAGAAAAGTTTCCCTGGAGAAATGGCTCTTCTGAGAGTCTCCTGTCAGACACTCATGACACAGGGGAAAAGGCAATTGCCTGTAGTTCTTTTGTAGCAATGATGACAAGTAAAATGTTTCCTTCCAAGGAAACTGATACTGTATAACATTCTTGCTCTGCATAAGCTTCTCACCCTAAGTGTTGAGTTACATTAGAAAACATCAGTATCCCTTTGCAAGCTGGTTTGGATCAACTAACTAGCTTTGTCCTGTTCATATTTATCTAGTAAAAATGAGAGACAAGGAATGTTAAAGAGTGGAGATACTGAAGGGAAAGTTGGGGAGGGCACAAAGTTAACTTATAGACCAATAGCCAAATCTCTTCATGCATTGACTTAATTTATTGAAAGTCAATAAAGAATTCAACACTCAACTCATTTTGGGGATGCTATAAATTTCATCCTGGAAGAGATTTATAGGGTGGCTAGTCTCACAGATATTGGAATTAAATGAATTGTTAAGGTGTACAGAAAGAAAACAAGGTTTTAAAGATTAAATAACATATAAAACATTTTTAAGACAGTGATGATGGTAAGGAGAAACTATAAATATGATCAGACCAGATTTAGGACATTATAGGAAAATAGCTTCTTTAGTTTTAGAAGATTGCAAGACTAGATACTATGTTAAAAATGTGCTGTTACAAGTTTATGTCATTGAACTAGGGAGATTGTATGCATTCATAGTTAGCCAAGCAGGGGATATAGGAAGTCAAAATTGAAAAAAAAAAAAAAAAACTATCTTAGCCTCTAAGGAGCCTAAAATTGGTGAGATGAGTACCCAGAAACTTAGTTAGAAATTGCCTGTGGAATGTGCACATCCTTTTAAATTATTATTTTTTTCTTTGAATTGAAAGATAAAGTCTTAAATACAAACATATCCACATATAATATAGTAAGAAATTGATGCCAACTTTAAAATCAATAATTAGTGTTAAGGGAATTTGAATTTTTACATTCATTTATTTATTTAACAAATACTCCTACTATTTGTTAGAATAAATGTTTCTTTCAACATAATAAGTATTTAATACATGTCAGGCTTTTTTCCCTAAATAGTTTATAAATAGTAACTTATCTTTCTTACAACAATGCTATCAGGTTAAGTATTATTTTTATACCCACTTGTTATGGGCCAGGCTATATGATCAATGATCAAACAAACTCCATTTTACCCTGAGATTCCATGTCATGTAAGAAGTACTTCTCCTATGGGAACACCTCACCTCTGTACCTATCAATAGTTGCTTAGTATAGCATGTTTGGCAACACAAATGGCAATTCTCATATAATGTAAAATTGTTCTCTTTTCTGGGTCCCATTTTTCTAGGACAATGTACCTTGTCAGAGAATGGTTGTCTAGATGGTAGTAACCATTTTTTAACTTGTACTCGCCTTGGGCCTATTTTGACCCATTTATCTTCTGCTTATGATTATGGAAAGTCCCTTGGAAAATACTAAATGTACCCAAAATGAAAATATGATTATAGGCATTGCATTGTCTCACTAACTGCTCAGTTCAACTTCTGTACCCATTTTGCTTACAGCTTCGTTAACCTGGATGTGATTTTTGTGGTTTTTGCCACATTCCTGAAATGCTCAGCTTCAGGGCTGTTTCTTGCAGAGACAGTTTTGTGTCCTGTGGGGATCAGTCACGAGATGGCTAATCAATACTCTCCAACCCGGATAAAGTTGAGACTTGGTGTGCTTTCTGAGCAATCTGCCCCATAACACTTTATAGGAGAGAAATCAGGCTCAGAGTTTTTATGCAATCCCTGTCAGGTGACATGATCAGGAATTTTCAAGGCCAGGATCCAAATTCAGACAACAGTGCTCAAGGGTATGTTCATTACAAACAAAAAGCTGCTTTATTTACTATTTTTATTGTCAGAAAAAAAAAACATGAATGATACTGGGGTAAAGGACATTAGTAAATAATTGTGAATGTTGTGGAACATTCTTCCTTTGTTAATCTCAATGATAGAAAATGAGCTTAATTAAAAATTTATCACTATCGATGACAACATTTATATACACTTTGCTACTGTTGTCCTCAAGCACTCCTTTCTCTATGGTTTTATCAGTACATTATAATTATACATAATAGTGGGGTTCATTTTTTTTACATAATTATAATTCTTAGAAGATCATTTCCTTCACTTCTGCCCAAATAGTTTCTTTTTCTTCCTTTTTTCCCTCCATCATTTCCCTTATCTCTACTGGTTTTCCTTTTATTTATTTATATTATTAATTGCTACTTTACAGTGTGGTGTACATATATGTACATATGTGTGTGTGTTTGTGTGTGTATCTATATATATATCATAATTCAGTAAATTTCATTCCTCCATCACTTAGTTTTCCTGTTGCTCCTTCTACCCCTAAATCTCCTTCCTTTGTTTCACCAATCTCCTTTCTGCTTTCATGGGCTCCCCTTAATTTGCTCTAGCTTCTGCATATGAGAGAAGACATTCTATAGTTGATTCTAAATGTGGCTCATTTCACTTGGCATGATGTTCTCCAGTTCCATCCATTTATCAGCAAATGCCATAATTTCATTCTTCTTTATGGTAGAGTAAAAGTCCCTTGTGAAATGCACCACATTTTCTTTATCCATTCATCTGTTTACAGTTGCCTGAGCTGGTTCCATAACATAGCTATTGTGAGATGCACTACTATATACAGTGACATTCCTGTTTCATTGCAGTATGCTGATTTAGTTCTTCAGAATAAATACCAAGCAGTGGGATAGCTAAACCATATGAGGTGGTTCTATCTCCAGAATTTTGAGGACTCTCCATACTGCTTTCCCTGCTTTCCAAAGTATTAATTTTTAGTCCCATTGCCAGTACACTTTCTATATGTTGCCATTCTTATTGGGATGAAATGAAATCACAATGTAGTTTTGATTTACATTATCTTGATTGCTAGAGATTTTAAATATTTTTTCATGTACTTGTTGATCATTTGTATTTCTTCTTTTGCAAAATATTGGTTTAGTTTGTTGTTGTTGTTGTTGTTGCTTTGCTTTGCTTTTATGTTTGTTTCTTTTTTTTTTTTTTTTTTTTTTTTTTTTTTGGTATGAGGGATTGAACTTGGAGGCACTCAATCACTGAGGAACACATCCCCAGCCCTATTTTGTATTGTACTTAGAGACAGGGTCTCACTGAGGTGCGTAGTGCCTTGCTTTTGCTGAGGATGGCTTTGAATTCACAATCCTCTTGCCTCAGCCTCCTGAGTCATTGGCGTGAACCACTATGTCTGGCTCAGTTTAGTTCTTTTGCACATTTATGAATTGGGTTTTCTTGTGTGTGTGTGATTAAGCTTTTTGAGTTCTTTTTTATATTCTTGATTAGTATCTCCTGTTGGAGAAGTAGCTGGTAGAGATCTTTCATTCATTAGGCTCACTCTTCACATTCTTCTTCCTTTTGCTGTGCAAAAGCTTTTTAATTTAAAGCTATGTCACTTATTGATTCTTGATTTTATTTCTTGTGCTTTAGGGGTCTTGTTAAAAACGTTGGTGTCAGTGCCAATGCATTGCAGTGTTGAGCTTATGTTTTCTTCTAACAGTTGCAAGGTTTTGGGTCTAATTCCTAAATCTCTGATCTCATTTGAGTTGACTTTTGTGCAGGGTACAGTGTATGAATCTAGTTTCACTTTTCTGAATATGGAATCCAGTTTTCACAGTATCATTTGTTAAAAAACTATCTTTACTCAACCATTTATTTGGCACCTTTCTCAAGTATCAAATGACTATATCTGTTATTTTGTCTCTGTGTTTTCTATTCTATTGGTTATCATGTTGTGTTTTGATGCAGTATGATAGTTTCATTATTATAGCTATATATCATATCTTTTTATTTGTTCTAACTAGCTACACATGATAGTGGAAAGCATTTTGACAAATCATACGTAAATTAAATATAACTTTCATTATTCTGGTTGTACATGATGTAGAATCACACCAGTCATGTAATGATATAAGCACAAATGGTATTAATGTTCAATTCATTTTACTGTCTTTTATACACCCATACCCTCTCCCCTTCTTTCACTCCCCTCTGCCTAGTCCAAAGTACCTGTGTTCTTCCCTAGGCTCTCTATTATGAATTAACTTCCACATATCAGAGAAAACATTTGGCCTTTTTATGGGGGGGATGGCTTATTTCACTTACATGATATTCTCTGGCTCCATCCATTTACTGGCAAATGCCATAATTTTATTCTTCTTTAAGGCTGAGTAATATTCCATTGCAAAAATATACCATACTTTCTTTATTCATTCATCTGTTGAAGGACATCTATGTTAGTTCCATAGTTTGACTATTGTCAATTGAGCTGCTGTAAACATTGATGTGGCTGTGACACTGCAGTATGCTGATTTTAAGTCCTTTGGTTATAAACAGATGAGTAGGGTAGCAGGATCAAATGGTGGTTCCATTCCAAGTTTTCTGAGGATTCTCCATATTGCTTTCCATATGTGTGTATTATAATTTGAGATCCAGTATTTAATTCTTCCAGCATCACTCTTCTTGCTCAGGATTGCTTAGGCTATTCTGAGTCTTTTAGTCTTTCAAATGAACTTTTTTGGTTGTCATGTGGATAACTAAATATGTCAAAGCCATGGATATATCTCATTCTTACTATTTGCTCTGCTAACTCTCACAAAGTTATTATGGAAGTGGGAGCTGTTATATGCTATAGTTTTATAATTTTAAAGAATAATGTGGACTACACCTCTAATTCCATAAAATAAAAGGATAAATCAAAAAATTAACAGTAAAATTCCCATGTTTACTACAAGAAATGTACTGATTACCTCACTGAGAATTCCATTTTTGAAAAAAAAAAAAAAACATGTCCTTTGAACATAAAATTGAAATATACCCTAAATTACTTATGAGATGCAGTCATGAATCTGGGCAAAACATCTCACTTTGGCATCATTTTTTGCAGAATTGCAAGAAGGGAATCATTCATTTTTAATGTCCGAAGTAAACACCTACCACCAAGGATTACATTTCTGTGGCCTTGGTCAAATATTCAAGCTAAACTAACACATAATCCATATTAAGATATAACCTAATATCACATGACCATCTAATTTAAAAAATGTAAACCATTCTTAAATCTCTGTACTCCTGAAAGAATCTACTAAGTGAAACTTTAGCAGAGTAAAAAAACTGAACTTAGAATGGAATATCAATTATAAAATTAATAGTTAAGAGGATCTAAGCTAAGGATAGAAAACAGAAAAGAAATTTAGGATGATTAGTTAATATAGTTTCTAATTAATCAGCTATGTGATATGACTGCCCAGATTTGAATAAAGGAAGAAAACTATTGTATAGTTGCCTGAAACATCAATTTATAAAACACCTTCATCTCATGGTTAAAAAAGGAAACAAGAGACCTGAAATTTAAGTAATGTGTTCTAAATCACAAATCTATTGCTATAGCTGGAAATGGTGCCAGATATGACTCCAGAGGCTGTGTGATCTTTTCTTTTTCTAAAATCATATAGATGAGGGAATTCAAACCCATAATATATGAAACAAATGATTCAAAGAACTGTAGATTTTCCCCCTAGGCATTGGAGGCATAAAAAATGATGAGGATGAGGAAAAGTCATGATAATATGCTCCAAATACTTCATGATGCATTAATGATAAAAAGATAATGGATTAGCAAATGAATGGAATTTAAAGAAAGTAAGATATTTATTGAATTAGAAAAATCTAAAGAAATGGATGGGCAACCTAAGGAATATAATGAGTTTCCTGACAAGAAATGTTGCTTGAGTAGAGAATAAATATTTTCCAACAGAATTATTAAGAAGGGATTTAAATATTGTGAAATGACCCTGCCAGGTGATATTAAACTATGGCATTCAGAGTTTATGGTTCCAGAAGTGAACATATAATAAAGAGTATATCTGCACTAACCCGTCAGGATTTTTTCTTAGCTCCTTCTCTTAATCCAAATTTCCCACAAGATAGAGGAAAGAAGGAAAGCACAAGTCTTGCTTGGCTTCAGGAATGCAGATTCAATTTGAGTATTACAAAATATTATTGTCCATGATGCTTCATTTCCCCTGAGATGGTCGGTCAGTGATATGATTTAGGCAAGTGCAACCTGTTACTCACCTTGATACCTGCCTGACATCTTCTTTCCCCTGCAGACCAAATAACAGCTTATCATTGGTCTAATAATACTCTGCTCTGAGGTTTACTACCCCTGCTTTCCTTTATTACTGTTAGGTTGTATGACCCTGATCAAGTTGCAGCTGTCTCATGGGTGTGCTGAGTACCACTAGCAGTCTTTCAATCTAATTTACTATGGGAATAAAAAGTAACTCAGGAATGATCTATAGGAACAGTGACAATGCACAGGAAACTTAATGAACTCCAGAGCATGGTGTTTGCAGCAGAAGAGATAACAAGGTCAGGAATTTAACACCCAACTCAGAAAATAAAAATGCAAATATTAGTTTTATCACACATATATATTAGGCAGTTAGGATATTGATTGTAAAGCACTAAGTCATCATAAGAACTCACATGGGTCTTCCCATTGTCTTTGATGATGAGAACATTTCATGTGGACACAGTACCTTTAGTGGATTCCTGGATGTTTCTTTCGGAGAATTGTCCAGAGTGGGAGAACCTAAAGCATAGCAGTTTTAAATCAGGCACTATCATAGGCTATTTGCATATATTATTACTGATAATGATAATCGTGCTAATAGCTACAATTAACCCCATCCTATATATGAGAAAAATTTCATAGTGACAGATTTTAATTTGTCTCAGTTCAGCTCTTAGTCATTACTGTTATTTTGGGCACATAACTTAATTTAGATGAACTTTTAATACATAAAATAGGATATTAGTAATGTGTATATATATATATATATATATATATATATGTATATGTATATGTATATATATACATATACATATATATATATTAATACACAAAATTTTTAAATAGTAAGCACAACACCATCATGGTAATAGTCATAAAATCATAATGCAATAAGACTTCATAAAAATACCCAAAACATAGAAAGTTTAGATAAAGCATAATTTTCAGTACTGCATTCTCTTTCTCTTATCCAAACCCAGTTCTCAAATGGAAGCAGGTTAAATTTTTTATAATGATGGCAATAGGGTTAAGGTAAATGAACTTCCATTAAGGGCATAGTAAAATAGGAAGAGAAGCGTCAAGTAAGGAACATTATCAGAGAGTCCCTGCTCAAGATGCAGGGAGCAAAACAGTGTGTTCCTGAAACACTAGTGCTCTTTTGATTTAAAGTCCCACCACCCCAAGAGGCAGGGAAATAGGTACTAATAAACAGGAAGCTCCTGGGCCAAAGCAGTTAGAATCATTCCTATCAATATGACAGTTACAGGTTAAAAAACACCATCAAATATACTAATAGCAGAGAACTGAAACATATTTGGATTGCTACACTTATTTTGAAATTTCCAATTGACAGCTGTTCAGGTTAGTTCTAATTATTTCATTAACCTCCTAACAATCAATCCTTCATTTTACTTGGATGAGATTTTCTTGAGTCAAATCTATCAAATTCTGACAGTGTTTTTCTGCAATAATAATTATTACCATATACTGGGATCTTTATCTGTTCTTATCACTGTCTTAATCACTATTAATTATGTATTAATAACAGATTAATTCTCATTTAAAAACATTAATCTTGTGACATTGGTACTATTATTATTCCTTGTTCATAGATGTGGGAATTGAGGCTTAGACAGGCTAAATTAAAACTAATTGACAAGGTTATATACTGTTTCATTTATATATTAATGAGTCACAAAACATTCTGAAAATTAAGAGCTTTAAGTATCAATCATTTCATTTGCACACAATTCTACTGGTGAGAGATTTACAGGGTCTCTAGAGCCTACTATCCATTGCATTGGACCTGGTGGAGTGGGAAGAAGCACTACAATCAGTAGAACTTCATTTTCAGTTAGGTTCTTTTAAATGCCTGGGACTGGGTCGAGTAGTGGGATTGGGTCATATGTCCAGCATCTATTATGATCATTACTTGTGTTCCCTTCTACTCCTTGACGTGACTAGCATCAGCTTGTCTGTATGGTGACCTCTTAGTTGCAAAAGAGATTGTTTCAAAAGACAAGTGTTTATTAAGCCTCTATTTGCATCACAATGGCTAACTTCTCATGGGCCAGCATAAGTTACATGAAAAAGCACCATGGCTTTTGGAAAGTATTAAACAAAATCTAGGAGACAAATGATAAGACACAAATACTTGTTAATATTGACATAAATACTTGACAAAAATACTTATTAGTATTGTGTATATATGTATGTGATGGAGACTGGGTTTGTCATGGAAAAATAGAGAAGAAAAAAAAAATCCAAGGCAAATCAGGTGTAATCCAGCCTTTCGTTTTACCTATAAATAAATTGGGGCTACAGGAGAAAAGGAACCCAGATAAATACACAATTCTAGATATTGGCAAAGACTAGATAAAGAATGCAGAGCATACCAAAATCCAAAGGAAAAGCTCTAATAGAGAGTTTGTCACATGGGATACTGTTGGAGAATATGAGAAGAATGCATGGGCTGAAAGAGGCTTAAGAGAAGGTAAGAACCAATTGATAAAAAGTCTAAAGTTCATCCCTGTGAAGTATCTTTTAAATAACCCACTTGGGAATGTGTCTGCAATGTGCCCTGGCCTGCCCTGGCCAGGTTGGAATACCATATGCCTCACCCATATCACTGGTCTGATATGCTTTTATTGAATTGGAGTGGGAATTCTGCTTTTTGTCTACCTCAGGATGCTATCCTGGAGTGTGAACTCCTAAAGGACAAGGGGTGGTTCATCTTAAATAATGCATAAAGTAAAATTAATCATGTTACTTAGGATTATAAAATGATAAACATGAATCATGAATGGTCCCTTATTTTCACTAGAAGAGTCAATATGTCTAGAACATCTGCTAGGAAACACATTTTGTGCTATTTTAGAACACAAATTATTTAATTAACTTAAAAGAATACATAAAGGTAGCTGTTTTTCTAAAACTTTTTCCCCAAAATGAGAAAGTTAAAGTGGCTGACTGGCTTTCCCAGTGTCACAAAGTTGGTAGCATAATCAGGATTTAATTAGACTATTTTCCTTGTGCTACTCTTTCTTTTATAGCCAGACCATAATCCCATGGAAATATAGGACAGTGTGTTTGAAATATACTGAAATTTAAATGTCAGATATTTACCTTTAATGCAATTTCTGTACAGAATACAACTTCTCTGAATATTATTCTTTTGTTTGCAAAATGAAGGTTGACAAACACATCCTACAGGTATTCGTTCTCTAAAATAGGTCACCATCACTCATGGAAAATGGAAAACACAGCACTATTCAATGCTGCGCCATCTGGCGTTCATTAATGATATTACCTGATGGTAATTTTTAAGAAAGAAAGAAAAAAAAAGTCAGTTAAAAGAACTTCAAAATGCACAAGTAATAAATACACACTGTTTATCCAAGATATATGCCACTTTAGATTTTGTTCATTTATTTGGATACTGTTTGTAAAGTCAGTGTTAAAATATCAAAAGCATCACCCTAATTTGATGGCCAAGTAATGCTGCCTGCAGAGATAGTTACCACCTTCACATACAAACGGGTGGATTATACCTGCACATTTCATATTCACAATAAAAGAAGTAGTAATAGGCCCCATCACATTTCTATGTAATTAGTGTTAAATACATTTGAATTCCCATGTAGCTACACGAATTTGAACAGTAACCAGCACTATTGTATTTGAACTGTGTAATTACACACTGGATCTCTCAGTGGCACAAAATGTATAATTATGAAGTTCTCCACAATATCAGAAAAAAACAACTGTGTGGTGCTTGGAGGGAAATCACAATGAGGTTATGCTGCCTGAGATTTCACATCCTTTAGTTCAGTGCCTATTTAACTTCCTATAAAATGTAATTAGGCATGGGGTTGGGTTGGAAGACAAACTGTATCTAATATATTAACAGCATCTCTTATTCACAAATAGCTAGAGAGCATTCCACCAAGTTCATGCCAACAGCTCCCCTTGTACATAATACAAGTAATTTGCCACTCCACATGGAGTCTCCCTATTACATTTTGTGTCTTTTAAAATAGGATTCTAAAAATATTTCCACAAAATGCAACCCTGGTGTTGATATTATACAGGTTTTCTAAATTCATGAAATATAATGTCACAGGGGAATTAAAGTGGATGAGGTAAGCACAGCAAGTAAGAAGGAATGCAAGTTAAACAAGGCTAAATGTTGGACTTTTTGTTTGCTTTCTCATTAGATGGGAAGTTTTACAGAAATTTTCTGAAGTCATGGCTAAAGGATGTGACTTTTTTTATTTTTCTGGGCCTTAAACTCTTTTATTTAAATGTGTTTAAAAACTAATTGAATACTTACAGAATTTTGGAAATGAGTATTGGAGAAGTTCTCACATAAACCTTAGTGAAGTACAGGGTTCACATGAGACAATAAGATCATGTGCGTATGAGAAGTTTCTTGAGCAGATTGGGGATGGCACAGTGTCCACTGGGAAGCAGCCTACAGTGCCTTGGTGAGTAGACTGAATGATTCTGAAAAGGTAAAGAGAATAAAACCAATAGCAAGAAACAATAAAAACCTATGCTTAACTTTGGCTGTGAGAAGGCATAAACCAAATATATATATATATATATATATATATATTTTTCCAGATAGTTAAAAGCACTAGATATACCCAATTGTATTTAATAGAGTAGACCCAGAAACCAGAAACTGAGATAAGGACGAAGAGTTATGATTTTCCTGAGGAAGTAAGGGTTCAACTGAAAGCTAACTAATGAGAGGCAGGAAACTGCTGGAGTCTCCAGGCAGAAATTGTAGGCAGGAAAAAAATCCAGTGCAAAGTCCTTAGGGCCAAAAACTGAAAGTAAAGCAGAGTGTGATGCAAAAAGAGCCAGAGGATTGTAATCCATGGTAAACATGCTAGATTCTAAAAAGGACTAGTACAATTTGCATGTTAAACTAGAAAAGGATAAATGAATCTCAACTAGAGAGTTAAATTGTATGTGAAAATATGTCATATTGTAATGGGGTTGAATATATTACCCTCTATTTCAAAGAAACTGCCTATCACACTCCAATTTAAAAGATTTGATGCTACCCAATAATTTTTTTTCTCTGTATGCTCAACTTTTAGAGTCATTTTCTTTGCCATTTTTATTTATTTCTATATAATTAAGTGGACATCTATGAAATATAAAAAAATTAAAGTATTAAAAATTGTTTCTGTATTGATACTTAAATCATGAAATTATAATTAATCAAAATATTTAGAACTCTGAATATTAAAATGCTCAAAAGAGTTTTTTTCTATTTTTTTTATGTCAGATATGGAAGGAGATTCTATCATTGCTTCCTGTAGAAGTTGCAGTCTTTCTCAGGGAGGCCCTGTTTTACAATATGAGAATTAGTTTGTAAGTACTGGATCTGACTGACACAAAGCATAAGAACTTGGAGACATCATTGACACCTTGGAAGCATGTTGCATTATTTTATAAAATGATATGGCATTTATAAGCATTTATTTTAAAATTTTTTTCTATTTATATTAAATTATATGGCATTACTCTTTATAATTTTCTCTAGCCTTCAAACCTTCTAAGAGTATTATATTTTTATTCTATCCAGGATATTTTCTGGACACTTTTCCATTACAGAAGAGTTTTATTGTTAAGACTAAAGATTTCTTATAATACAGTTTTAAAATATGGGAGTCAAATGTGCCCTCGCAATTTTAATGTAATTTATAACTTTAACAACACAGTCTCTCTGCATACTACACATCCCCATTCTGTTTCATAAGATAATATTGCTATCACATCTGACTTCCAACTCTTTTTTGGGGGGGGTTGGGATACCAGTGATTGAACTCAGGGGCCATCAACCACTGAGTCACATCCCCAGCCCTATTTTTGTATTTTATTTAGAGACAAGAGTCTCACTGAGTTGCTCAGCATCTCAACATTGCTGAGGATAGATTTTAACTTGTGATCTTCCTGCATCACCTTCCTGAGCTGCTGGGATTACAAGCCTGAGCCACTGAACCCAGCTGACTTCCAACTCTTACATCAAATCATCCCAGCTCTTTAGATTTCAGATAGTCTCCGAAATCCCTACTATTTTTCTTTTCTTTTGCAAATGAGTGGGACAATCTCTTAGATCTCTTTTGACACATTTCCTTGACTAAGTAAAATAAGCGATTTAAAAGTGAACTTAGATATTAACGTTGTATAAAAATTGATTTGTTAAATAAAAAAATGGTTAGTAATTTTACCATTTTATTAATCAAATACTGTTGTTTCGTTTAAACTGACAGATATGAATACTTTTATTAAGTCACTTAAAAACTTCTGTATGTTTATACTGTCTACTTAGAAACATTGGTATGAATGATATGGCTTCTTTTGAATTATGGTATGTTGGGAAAAATGCTATTTGTGTCTGATTTTTTTTTTAAAGAGAGAGAGAGACAGAGAGAGAGAGAGAGAGAGAGAGAGAGAGAGAGAGAGAATTTTTTAATATATTTTTTTTAGTTTTCGGTGGACACAACATCTTTATTTGTATATGGTGCTGAGGATCGAACCCAGCACCCTGCACATGCCAGGTGAGCGCGCTACCTATTGAGCCACATCCCCAGCCCAAGATTTTTATAAAAAGGGCAATTATTAACAGGAAAATGCAAACTAGACTTGTTCCTATTGCATTCTCACTCATTCTCAATACTTTACTTTTTAATTTTTTAATTGATTCTTTTTAATCATGCAATTTAGTAGAGTCCATTTTGATTAAATTATACATGCATGGAATACATCTTATTCTACTTAGGGCCCCAGTATTGTGGATGCACAGCATGATTGGATTCACTGTGGTGTATTCATATATGTACATAAGAACTTTATATCAGACTCATTCTGCTGTTTTTCCCATTCCTATCCCCTCTTCCTTCCCTTTGTTCCCCTTTGTCTAATCCACTGAAATTTTTATTCTTCCCCTTATTTTTTTCTACAATTTTTTTTTTAAATTTGTTCTTCCATTATTTTTAACACTAGAGATGTGGGGTTTTCCCCACACATCAATTCCCTTTCAGACATAACTTGGGTTTCTTATAATTCAATTCAGTTCTGACAGTAACCAAAGTTAGTACAGATCTCACAGTTCAATGACTCAATTCCGTAAGACTGCAATCCTAAACCCATGTTATCCATGACATTTCACCAACTTCACCACAAATCAAATGTTCCCACACTTTGTTTTGGAGATTATTTACTAAGTGTTTCATAGAATATAGGAAAGCACTTTCCTATTACCCATGTATTATAAAAGTATACAATTCAGGAACAATATCTTCATGAATGAGATACGTAAGGAAAATATGGGTTAAGAGGGATAGCAGCTCTATCCCTATAGGTATCCTTATTACCTCTCAGGGCACAAAAACCTCCTAGCATCGCCACATATTCAAAAATCTGGAGTCCAGGTATTTTTATAGGTGATCCATCACACAGGCTTAACAGTCTCTTCTTTCCAGTATATAGAATTGGGGCTGAAAGTTTCAGGCTTTATTTTTTAGGTTTTCATAAAGCATAGTCACTTTTATTGTGTGGTATGCCATCCTCTTTCTGATGACCATCCCTCAGTGCAGTAATCCAAGTGTCCATAAATAGGAAGACACTTCTACTAACTATGAAATCCCAGGGGATTAGGAGCTCCCTGTCAGGAACCAAGACAAAAGACCAAACATTTTAATGAAAGAGGCACTTGCTACACCTTTCGAGCAGAAACTACAAGTGTTTTTAAGTACTCTGTACCAAAAACTGGGGAACAGAAATCAAACAGTTTTATTTTCTGATTTCTGACTTGGACTAAAAAGTGAAAGATAGATGCTTTTCTGGTTAGTGGCAGATTCACAGAATGAGGAGCAAAACAAAGTTTCTTTGCAATAGAAAGGGAGAGAAAATATATTCATTAACAGCTTCCACTCATGACCAGAAAAAGATGTGGGACTGCAATGCACACTAGGGTACCCTTCTTAGAACGGACTTCTGTTCCCTTAGTTTCTCCTAATTAGAAACTCAAAAAATTTAATTGTGGTAAAATGTATATAATGTAAAAGATATTATTTCAACCATTTTTAATTGAATGATGCAGTGGTGCTAAACATATTCACATTTTTGTGCATCCATCACTTCCTTTATCTCCAGAACTTTTGTCATTTTGTAAGACTAAAATTCTGCACCCATGAAACAATGGCCTCATGTCAGAAACCTTATACTTTTACCCTCAGGATGGCAAATAGAAAGGACACATAAGGTTCAGTGGCAGAGGACTTATTTTCTTTTAGGTCCAAATGTAAATCTTATTTGGGATAAATACAAGACCATAAAATAATTAGATTGAAATCAGCCCTTGAAATATATAGTTCAGAGACAGGAATCAAGATTAATTTTTTCTCTGCTATTCTTTCTTGGCAAATTATGTAAAGAAGAACAAAAATAGAGCATGCAATCATATGGATTGTGTGCATCACTTCCTGGCTCTCAGTAGCTCCATGTTTCTCTTTACCTTTGCAAACTGATTAGTGAAGGACCAGATGGCACTACTCTACCCAAACAGGCACATCTTACATGGAGGACATACATTTCTTTTAATTATATAATGAAAAATTTTCTTGAGGCACAAGCTGTTTGGAAACTACAATCATCTCTCCTCTTAGAATAAATTAGAAGGAAATGAGAGAGGAATGAACCAGAAGAAAATGAAGGGAAAGAGATTGGACTATGTATCCAGTGGCATTTTGTTAGCATACACACATATCTCTTTTATCCACACATCCTTGTCAATGTTGTGTTTTATTTCAAGTTTAAAGATGTGTTGAAAACCTGTAGTACTTAAGTTTTCCAAGGCTCTATGCCTACTAAAGTTGGGATTAAAGCCAATCTCACAGTTCCCTCCATTTGCAATGAGATACAGAGAAAGAAGGCTAGTATGTCTTCTGCCATTTTCCCAAACTCGTGGGAGGATCATGTCACTACTGCATAGCATGATACCAACATATAGCATGAAGGACGTGCTGTTCACTGACAGAAAGAAGGGCAATGTTGGACAGTTTCTTCCAACAGGCTCTGGGTTTCCAATCCAGCAAACTTTGTGATGATTACTGTGTCACTAATGGAAATAGTTTTTACCTTTGGAAACATAAAATGTACAAAACTGAGCTGAGTTTTCCAGTAAGTGTAATGAAAATTTTACTATTCAAAACTGTTCTCTTGGAAACTAGCATATCCTAGTTGACACAAAAATAAGTTTTTATTGGATGGTCTTTGTGCTGTTACCTTAGCATGTGTCTATTTACGCCTTACTATGCTAGGCAAGCCAACTCTCTTGTCAACACCCTGGGGATGGAATGATGTGTCCCAGGAGGTGCATGGAGATATGTGTTTGAGGTCTGGGGGATGGAGGTACAAACTGGAATAGACTTAGAAAGAAGTCTGCCTTCCCACAGAGAATGAAGAACTATTTGATTTTCGACCATGAAATTTCCCACCAGACAAGGAGAGCGTTCAAACTCTGAAATCACACAGGATCATAAGAAACATGTCTGGATAACAGCCAAGAATTTCGGGGTGAGACACATCTCTGAGACATTAAGTCAGACCAAATGTATTCGTTTCATGGAAAAACAGGAAAGAAAGTCATATAGTCTGGTTTCAATACTTTGAAAGATGCACTTCAATTTATTTTATTGGGAAGGTAGTGGTGTTATGTGGGAAATTATATTTGAGATAAAGATATACTACTGGCAGGAAATTTAAAGGTAAATCCCTTTTCAACAAAAAAGATGAAGCATATTATCATAGAATGAATGCTAAGGGAAGATTAAGTGGAGTCTGAGTTTTTATTCTGACTATGCATTTTTTTAAAAAAATAGTTATGGGTGTATTGTGGACTCATGATAGTTCAGCCTGTTAGCCAAAGGCCCAGGGATTATCCACTATAACCTTTTAAAGAATAACTTGCAGAACTTGTACGGTTTGTATTCGGTTGAATGCGAGTGAAACCATTTAAATGTTGAGCTGCTGATCAAAGTAAATTGTTCAATGGTGTCACACTGAAAGCATCTTGCCATCATGTAGAAGGAAAGGCATTTTAAGGCCATTGTCTAGTTGGAAAGTCTGTCATTTCTCCAATAGGTCAGTGAAATATCCGTCTTCTTAATCACAACCAGGGAAGAATATAAAGTAACATAAAAGGATGCAGGACAGAGGGAGGAACAGTAATCCACAATATCTTGTAAATGGGATGAGGAAACAAGTTCTGTATATGAAAAATGATTTAAAGGAGGGATTTTGCAAAGCCCACTAAAGAGGAGCAGATTTCTTAGCACCAAGTAATGAAGGTCTGAGAAGTTTGAGAATGTCAATTGGTATCTGAGGAAAGACTGACATTGCCACATAGAATTCCATGGGTAAACACAGTTTAGGAATTTGTAAGGGACTCAGGAAAAACTAAGAAAAAAGAATAAGGACCACATATGAACATTCTCTGAACCACATAGATTAACCAGTCTTATTTTGAGGAATAATTATAAACTTTTACTCTGAATTCACTGTGAAAGCATTTATTATTTATATAACACAACCATGTTTTCACTTAATATTCAGGAAGTAATTTGTAGTTTGCACTTCATAGGTTGGGATTTTCTAGAAGATAGCCTTTCTCTGACTTCATAAAGATGCCAAGTTAATACAACATCTCTCTTCTAAAGGATAAGAAGAGACAACATATAACTGTATTATTTCAGCTATTGTGATCAGAGTATGCAAGAAAGGTAAACATTTCTTCTAATATAAAACCAGACTTATTTCTGCCTGAATTTAAGCAACATGCATTTGGAAGAATGAAACAAACTTAGTATTGTTAGGTCTTTGAAATTGTTTAATAATCTACAAAAGAATTGTTAAATATCATTTAACTATTTTTTTCCTTGTCACATGTATTTCATCAGAATGCTGATTTTTTTCTCAGACCTTTCTTATCCATTCTAATCTTTTCTCTTCATGCTACTTTTGTTTCTTCAAAATATTCCTTTCATATTAAGTCTAATGCAATAAGAACGTGAAACACTGATATGTGTGGTCAAAAACCACTGTTAGTATTATTATGATTCCACTATTAAAAATGTTTTAGTAATACAGCTCAATAAAACACCTACTCTATACCTAATAGAAATGATTTCAAGTTACTACAAATTCTTTTCAAAGGCATTCTGCTAAACACTACAGTATTCATTATATTTTTAAATAGTGTGGAGAAAAATACCCTGTAAAGGTATTTCAAGTAACAGAAATATCACAAGCAACTAGTGAAATTTTGTGAGAAAGAAATTTTAACTAGAGAGTGTGTTTGTGAAGGCTTCTGAATAATGTTACAAAATTAACATGAAGAAATATGGGAAAGTATTTTGGGGGCTAGGGAATGAAGACTGGCAGTAAGACAGAATGGAGCGAAAGCATAAGGATGGGAAAGAGCAGAAATGTGTTGGGGAATTGTTCAAAGTGTATGATAATAGCAGATGAAACAAGAGAGTATTACAAAATATCGCCCGTAAGTGGCATGCTGAAATTTTGAAAAGAGGCAGTGGTTGGAGATGTACTTTATTGAGGTGAACCTGGCACAGGACTCAAATTAAACTGGGCAGAAGTGATCAGAAGTCTGTGCAAAGAACAGTTAAGAATCTATGTTTTGAAGAATTATAACGAATAAAAAGTAAGAGAAATCAATTCTATATAATTTGGGAATTTGGGTAAATGAGAAGTATGACCTCAATGAGTATCTTATAGTTTCAAAACTCTATGCAAGGAAAAATTGAAACCCAGGATCAGAAAATTGCTATGTTGTTGACATGTTGTATATAAGGACTATTAGAGATAGCTGAGTAATTGTAAGACATTTTCATAAGCAAAGCTTACTCTGTTTTAAGTATTTATGATAATTGCACATGTTTGAGCGGCTATTATTTTCTACATAATTAATATTTAAAGGGAAGAACCATATTATGTTTTTGTTAGAAAGAATCACCAGACTGATGTGGTTAAAGGCAAATGCCCCCAAAAGTTCCTATAAGCTGTGCAGTATTATAATTTGTGTGGTAGTAAGGATGATAGTAACTGTGTCGTGTTCATAGATACTGGTCTGTTTGCTGCCATAATAGCTGCAACTCTTTCTACTAAAACAACTATTGCTACTTCTCTGTTTGCTCCCACAACTGAGATCATTTTTAAATGAATGGGATCTTCACCTCAGTCCAGGGATATCCACTTGACCATTTGGTTATCTCTCTGTCTTTCATGGGCCTTTAAAAACAGTGATGAAGGAATTAAAATGTATAAACCAGCAGGAAGATGGCATAATATGGTAAGTGATGGCAAGATAATATTGAAAGATGGAAAGCTGATCAAAGAGCTGTCAGAAGAAGACAGGGCAGAAATTCGCAGGAAGGATTTGGAACTCATTTCCCTACAGAACCTCAGGAAGTTATGGGACCCATCCTTTCCATCTAGGGGCTCCCTTACTTTTAACACCAAAATTTAGGTAATGAGAAAAGAGACTACTTTTATTGTTATTATCATCACCATGAATAATTAAACTGATAATATATTACATAGTAATAATATATATATAATAATATTGTATTATAGAATTTCTGATAGCATTTTCACTCTATTGTGTGTAATAAGAACATTAATAGAAAGATATTGAAAATGTAATACTGCATTTGTCATTGCTGTTAGTAACCTATTTCAAAGTGATTAAAATGTGGATATCAGGAAAAAAGTGATAGGAGTCAGTGCTAAGCCAAAAATAAATTTTCTTCAACTAAAATATTGAACAATTAAATGTCATCAAAATGATGTGTAAACCCATTAACAGCATACAGTATTGAAAGAATTGCTCTCTCATGTGATAAAATGAGAGAGTAATATACTTGCATAAT
Organism: Marmota monax; assembly: GCF_021218885.2. NCBI lineage: Eukaryota > Metazoa > Chordata > Mammalia > Rodentia > Sciuridae > Marmota > Marmota monax. Next base: position 919,138 of record NW_026693836.1, read on the forward strand.
CTGACATAGATCCTAAAAGCCTTCCCTTTATCTTTTTGAGTAACTGTATTATAAAATTAACTTGTGGAATCAGAGTTGTGTTTTCTTCAGAACACTGAAAACTGAGTGATAGGAACCTCTGCTCACTATCTGAATAATGTCCTTATAGTACATACTACCAAAATGTAGCAGCCCCTAAGAGGTATAAAGGTTAGATTCTTTTAACAATTGAGCATCATTATAATTCAGCCAGGGGTCTTTAGAGGTTAGATGGAACCTCTTAATTGAGCATTATAGAACATGAAAATTATCGTTACCCTCTGATAAGCTATGCCTTTATCAAGCTTTATTGTGATCTTTAAATCCCACCATGACAGAAATGCATGTTCAAACAGCCTTTGTTCCAAAGAGTCACAGTCCACCTAGAGTCAAATTACAGGCTTGTACTTTTAAGACTGCAGCAGAGGCTGTTAACCACTTCACTTCATTTCACTAGAGAGCAGGGGGAAACACCACTAAAATGAACCAAGGCAGAGGTCTAATGAGACACTGACATTTAAAGAGGAAGATTTGTTTCATAAGACCAAGATCCATGCTCCATGGACCCTGTTCAGAAAGAGAGTTGCAGCCAAGTAAAATGTGAGGGTTAGATGCTGTGTCCTTGATACCACTGAATCAGCAGGAGAGAACGACTGGCTGGCTGATTTAAATTGTGCATGCTTCAGCAAATTTTCTGTGCCACTTACAAAATATACGATTCCCTTGTCATCATGTGTGCATTCAAGGCATGTCCATCATTAATTCACAGGTCAACCAAAATGAACAGGGTGAATGGCATTGAGGGCAAAAGACATCTCCCCCATGGTGATAATAGAGGACTGCGAGGAGGAATCTGAGAGGTTCTCTCCTTCCAGTTTTATACTGATATTCAAGTTCTTTTTTAGTATTGGTGTCTTTCATAATGTCAGTCTTTCAGTTTGAACCCTGAATCAGAACCCACACTCCACATGTGTTTTTTGACACTTCTAGGACACCTCATAATGAGAGTTCTAGATGTATCTAAAGGTGACTATTCTTTCAAATCCTACAACCCTCAGTGTCTTTTGTCCTTAAGTGTGAATTTATATGCTTCGGTGTTTACATGTTATGACTGACTCTATGTAAATATCACCATTTTAATCAAACTTGAGAAATGCTCAGTGTCAATGTGGGTTTCCATACAGTTAAATTTTCTAAAAGCTCAAGACATGAAATGTAAACTGTAATTCTCATTTCTGGGAATGATTTGTATGCACAATGTTAAGATATGCAATTTTAGAGTTTTATATCAAAAGAGGATAAAAGAACAAAGACATACACTAAAAGAAAACATAGGCTGTTCAGAGGAAAGAAATATTTTATTTTTCTTTGGACATTTGCCCACATGAATCCCCTACAAAAATCAAAACCCTCTGTCTACTGTCCCAGTCAGTTTGCACAGATTCTCAACATTTCTATAGTTTATGTCTGTGACTTGTATACAGAAATGAAGCATCCTGGAATGGTAATAAAAGTATTCTAAAGCCTCATATGTTTAAAAACATACACATATTAATATGATAATAAATGTAAACCAGAAGGCTAAGTTACAAAAGCACTCTCTTTTTAGTTACATAAGCTATGTGCACATAACACTAAATATTTAATACAAACTGAATAACCAAATAAATTACATGATATTTTTAAATGTTTAGTTGCAAATATATCCAGACATTTGGCTGCCATTTTAAATACATTTGGAATCAATCACCAATGTTATGTTTAATTTTTTTTTTCTTATGATAAAAGTCCAGGTGAGATTGTGCTTACTTACTGTTTTTTTTTCAATAAGAAAATAAAATAAGCTAAATTCACAATATAATCCTTAATCTTGGTATAGCAAAACACTTTGTTACTACATCACTAGCAATTTATCAGATCATTTGGAAAGAAAAAACAAACAAAAGTAAAACTTTGTCCATGAAAAAGTTATAACATTTGCATGGAAATTAAGGAAACTGCTCATCCTGCTCTTGACTTTTCATACATTTATTTACAGATACTTGTAAACTCCGATCTCACCACCTGTGGACATATCTTTTCTCTTCATTGGTCAATCAATATAATTTTAAACAATCAATGTGGCAATTTTTGGTAATATATAGGCAAAAAATAAATTACTATTAATGCCAGTTGGTCACATTATTTTTCATAGATATTGAGAAATAATACTATAGAGATAATCGCTAACAAAGTATAAAACTCAACAATTTGCTAGAGAGACAACACTGATAATTTAAGTTTACTGAAAAGAAATTAGAGGAAAAGCAGTCTTGGTTATTTATTATGACATAAAATGAAGGAAATTGTTATTCACAATTTCTATAACTAGCAGAAAATTATCTTTTTATTTATATTAAATGAAATGACGTAAAATCATAATATTCTTTACTTGTCCCTCTAATTAGCCTAATTCTAAATCTTAACTTCTGATATCATTATTGTCCTATAAACATATCAACATATATTCATAAGATTTTTACATATATATAATTTTAGTAGCTTCTTGGCACATATACATGCATTATTTTCACTGATGTCAGTGTATTTTCCAATAACATGAAAGCCTGATTTTCTATTCAGCTCAAAATTAGAAATGAGACTTATTTTGTCAGTCATTCATTCAATAAGGTCTCAGTAACACCTTTACACAGATGGTTATCTATTGTCTGTTTCTGATATATCCACGCTGGTTAAGCAGAACTTTTTCCCCCTTTTGTCTGACTCTTTGTGTATTTACAGTATTTCTCTGTCTCTTTCACATGCAAGCTTATGGGAGTAGCCAGTCTCAGATTTATGCACTTAACAATGGTCTATGTGGCCCAGTAAACTTTACTGTAACTAGATATTTGTTGACAGATGGATGAGTAAACATAGAGTCTACTCAGATAAGCCAAGGTATAACAACTCTGTTTTGAATGAAAGCACTCAAAGTGAAGCAATAAAACTGGATGAATAAATTTTATTTGTATGTTCCCATTTGAGGACTTTAAACTGTAAAGCAGTTAATTAACAGATAGGTATTTTCTGTTCTATATCAAAATGATGTTTTCAAATATTTAGATACTGTATCTTAGACAAGCAAATAATTATGACATAGTGACATCCATTTATTCAGCAAATACTTATTGAGCACCTGTTCTGTCTTATGATGTTATATGTTGGAATTACAAAACTGATTGAGGGAGAGAGTAAAAACATATAAAGAAAGAGTTGTTATTTTTTTAAAATGAGAAACAAATTCTGATAAATAATAAAATAAATGAAGGTTGAAAGAGGCATTCATAGGAGAAGAAAGACATTTACTTAGAAAGAGCATCTAAGAAAAATGGTATTAAAGTGGGATCATGAAAACTGAGAAGTCCATGCTATGAGCAGTAGGGAATAAATATTCCAGAAAAATCAGACAGTCTGATCCTAGTGATGCACGAGAAAGTCCTAGGGTGTAACGTGACATTCATACAGCTGCACATACTGACACTTGTTAATTCCAACCTTCTACCTTAAAGTATTTAATTTTCTCTTTCTTTTAGGTGTGTTTTCATTTACAATTTTGGAAACCAAAAGTGAAATTCAGTCCATTCACTGTGGGAAGGAAATCTTCAAGATGAGTTGTGAATAAATATATGATGATAAGATTAGAAATAGAAAAAGAAACTCATATTTCATATTCTTTCTGAGTAGACACTGCATAGATGAGGGGTGATTCATATTACTATGCTATCTGTTTTAGTCAGTCTTCTCCTGAGAGACAGAACTTATAGGAAATACACATACAGAGAGAGAAAGAGAAAGAAAAATAAAAAGAGAAAAGTAAGAGTACAAGAAAATTTATTAGGGTAACTGACTCAACGAGTTATAGGGGATGAGAAGGTCTCAGGTAAGCTGGGAAACCAGGAAAGCTATTAGTGTGATTCAGTCTAAGTCCAAAGGCTTCAAAACCAAGGAAGTCAATGGTAAAGTACTCAGTCCTAGAATCTGGGGTTCCACTGGTAAGATGCTAGGGTTCCACTTGTAAAAGTCCCTGAGTCCAAAGGCCATAGAACCTGGGGTTAGGATGCCCAAGGCAAGGAGAAGGATATTCTGCCTTTGGAAGAGAGAGCAGTAATTTATTTGTTACCTCCTTTTTAATTCCATCCAGGCACCCACTCAGTTGGAAGTTGTCTGTCCACATTGAGGATATATATTCTCTACTCAATTGACTCAAGTGCCAATCTCCTCAGGAAACACTCTTACACCCATACCCTGGCCAGCCAATTATTCTAATCAATCACCAAATCTCCAGGTGTTTCCTTTCATCAAACATGGTTTGGCTCAGAGCCCACTGAAGCATTGAGAATAAATAATGGTTTTCCAGCTCTCTGGGTATTCTGTAATCCAGTCAAATGACACCCCAAAATCAACCTTGACATCATGATATCTTCCTTTTTTTAATATTCACTGTAAGGAAATTGTATGTATATCTAACTCAAACCCCTCATATAATACATTTTAGTAATGTCTTCTTTTCATGGAAAGAGAAAACATTTCTCAGTAGGCTTACATTAGAAAAAAATATAATCAGAAATAATGGGAGTAGTATACTGTTTTCCCTCCATATCAGCAAGTTCTACATTGAAATCATCAACAAACCCCAGAATGAAATTGTAGTCAGGCCCCTGATGGTGCATCTATTCTACACATGTAGACCTTTATTTGTTGTTGTCACTAATCTCTAAAATATATAGAAATAATAACTATTTATGCAGTATTTATACTTTACTAGTTACTGCAAATAATCCATAGATGGTTTAATATATAGAGGATGATAGGAAAACTCTATATACAAACAAAATACTATTTTATATGTATGAGACTTGAGCCTCCATGGATATTGGTACCTTCTTGCGTACCAATTGGAACCAATACATATAGGTACTGAGGAACAACTCTACTAAGAGTTTTACAGCAAGAAATAAATATGTGTGATTGTAGAATATGGTTAGACAAGTTCAAATTGGTAGAGAATACCATCAAGAAGGACAGACTAGAACTCTGGGTTCTGGACGGAAATTGCTAGCTTCAGGCAAAATCTTTTTTCCCCCTCACCTAAGGGGAGTCTCAGCTCTTCTCTTAACACCTTTCAACTGATAAAATCAGGTATAAACAGGTTACCTGGTATAATGTCCCTTGTTTGAAGTGAGTTTACTTAAGAACTTTAATAAGATCACAAAATATTCCCCAGCAATACCTTGATTAGTGTTTGATAGAAAATCTTGGAAATGCAGGCCTATGTTGTAGATACCTAAAATCCTACTTCCTTTCCCTATACTTCCATTCTTTCTCTTCCCTTAGTAAAGCTCTGGGTCATGATATATAAATTGTATGTTAGTAAGATACATGTTCACGTAGTGCATGCAATAGGATGGAGAGCCACAGTGCTTTAGCGTGAGGTAATAGTCCACTGGAAAACAAGGGTATCGTTGGAGGGGATTGGAAGAGTAGCTCAGAGAGGGGGATTACAGCCTGCATAGATTGAGAGACCCTGATACAGGAGGCTGACCTGATATATGCAAATGGGGAGAAGAAGGGATCTGCAATGGAGAGGTAGATGCAGAAACTGTCTAGAGTGAGATGTCAGAAGCCCTCAGAGGAAAGGAGAGTGTCCCAGGTGGTAGGCAGTAGAAGTGGGAGCCAAACAAGAGTTTTACTCTTGCATGGGTTCAAATGTCATTGTCCTCCCATAGAAACTCAGCTTCATGTGGAAATAGCTGTCTCTGGGTTCATGGCAGGTTAAGAATAAGATGAACCCCTGATATCCTGTGTCAGTAAGTAAGAACATTCTTAAAGCATACCATAAAAATGCTAAAATAATACAGAAGACACCTTCAATAGGACTTTGAGTGAGTACTTCTGGGAAAACTGGGAAATCAAATCAAACAGCAATAAGAAACTTGCATTATTATTCACTGAATAAAATGAGTCTCTGAAGATATAAATAAATATATTAAAAGTTGATAGAGAACAGAATATTCTCATAGTGTCAAGTATATCTACTCAAAATAATAATTACAAAGAGACACAGATTAATTTTACAGTGGAGAAGCCTGGCAGATAATGTATTAATTAAGTGATCGGTGTTAACATCACCAGTAATGGAATGAGTTGAAATCATGAATAACCTGAGGGACTCTAACAAAAAGAGCATCCATCTTTACTAATTTTTGCTGAAGATGAATAACCTGTATTTAGCCAAAAGGACACATTGGGCAAAATATAAACTTAAGGACAGTCCATAAAAGATTTGGTCTACCATCTTCCAAACATTTAAGATAATAAAAGTTATAGAAAATTGAAGAAACTTTTAGAAATAACTGTGGAAACTTAAAAGAGATAGGAGAATTCTCATTTGACTTTCCCAGTAACTTTCAAAATGCAAGGTGAATATTTTTATTCTCATTATGAGACCTGGTGGTCACAGAAATAATAGGACTTGACTAAATCAATAGACTACAAATCTAAAGTCTACAAAAAAAAAATGTAGCTAGGGAGAAATTTGGCAATTATGTATCTGTTCAGTTCTTGGAAAATGCAGGGAATCAGTAATTACTAATTTTGAGTACTATTTTCAGTATGTCCCATGGAATAGTGCTTTCAAATATTTTAGGCATATAAATCATGCAGGGAGCTAATTAAAATGCCAGTTCTTATTTTGCATGTATAAGGTGCAACCTAGAGTTTTAAATTTATAATGAGCTTCCAGGTAATTCTGATGCATCTGGTCTGCAAATCACATGTTGAATTGTAAGGTTCTTGACTAACATGAGACATGAGCAAAGTAGGATCGTATTATGATCATATAAGTACTATACATAGGGTATTACACTTTACGGACATAATAATTTTGTTTATTATATTGCAAATGAAAATAAGGTTTATTTTTATAGGTTTAATTCTGGGAGAAAATGATATGTTATTGCTGCTTTTAAGCTAGATATCTGTAGACACTCAAAGTTGCTATGATAGGTGTATACAGATTTTTAAATGCCAGTAAAATGAATCAATTCCTTTTAATGGCTGATCAAAGTTCTCAATCCACTCTTTCTTTCTCAGCAAATTCAATCTTGTAATCTCCAATTGGCTGGATGCATTATGGTTCATGTTTTGTCTGCCCCTGAAACAGCAGAAATGGACATCTTCTAGAGAGGGCTATTAGATTAAATGAGCAATTAATTTCATTCCCTGTGCCAACTCCTGTGAAGTTTAGCCAAAAGGCTAAAGTGACACAGACTAAACATTTACCATAAAATAGAAGTGACATGGAGACAAAAATCCTAGGAAATTTGTTATCTAGAAAGAACTATACTGCATTCAAGGAATAGCTTCCTCTACAATCTTTTTGATAACCAGCTAGCACCAGAAATGCCTTATAATAGGTGAAAATGTTTTGATCTAAGAGAATAAATCTTTGAGTTTGAACCAGTAAGTACATTACCATCTTATTTTCCAAATATTTTTTTTTCCTTCTATGCACCTGTTTTCCCAGAAATTTCATTAAGAGGAAATTTTCTTCTCTTCTTACAACCCAGTTCTGCTCTAGAAATGTCACAATTTATAAACTGCCCACACAATTAAATCAAATTGCCACCAAAGATTTATAAGATGCATACACTAAGGGGGAATGAAAGCAAAACAACATTGGAAATTTGCCGTCTCCAGTCAAAATGAAGTTAAGTATACCTATCCAATATAAGACATTACAAGCCTAGGGATTCCACAAATCTAGACTTAGGTCACAGACAAACCATTTAGAATAATAACTCATAGGTCCTCTAATGGTTTAGACAAGAAAGTTTTATTAAGACATGTAATGTTACCAGTGAGAATAAAATTGGTATAAAAATCAAGTCCAGACCAAAAAAAAAAAAGACACAAAAAGAATAGAGCAGTAAGTTTATGCAATGATAAAAGGATAAGAGCAATTTGATTTAGCAAAACACATTCAGAGGTAGAATAATTATACATTTTCTATCAAGGCAACTAAAATTTTTTGTTTCACTGTGTTTTATATTCTAGTTTTACATTAATCAGGCCTTGTTCATTAGAAATATATTTCTTCCTAAGTGAGTCAATAGTATATTTCCTCAATGTTTTGCATTATATGTAGGGACATGATACATTTATGTTTAATCTATGTTGTTAACTTTACCATGACTTTTTTAAGTGTAGAAAAAAGAATGAAACAATGTATCAAATACTAATTCAGAGCATGGCATTTTCAGATTTCTAAGGTGTAAATTCTCCACTGTGGCTGATTTCTGATTATACATGCAGCATTACTGACTACAGATTTGGAAAGTGATGTATGGTGTTGCACAGTTGCAGAGCATAGATACAGAGCCTAATGCAAAGGAAACAAATAATTTTAAGAGCTTAGAAAGTGGTGAATTGCAATAAAATAATAAAGAAATAATAAGTCACCAGTATTTATTACTTTATTTTTAATATAGTATTTTAATAGGTTGTACAGTTTAGTTTTATTAATAGTGGTGTTTGACAACCAACTTTCAAGATTACTGAAGTGTAACCATGGGCTCTCATGAGCCAATAGGAGTTAGTTCCAGCACACTGCTATGTTCCCTTTCTCTTCACCATACTTTAGTTACCACTACCCCAACCTACCCCAATCTTATAATTGATTTCTGGCACCATACAAACTGACATCATTGTGCCTTGGCTTTGACTTCCTTTCAGCCTAGAGGGAACTTGCACAAATCTCATTATGACACTTCAGTGGTTCATTTTTATCGTCTAGACAAATCCAAATGCTTTCCTATGATATAAATTTTCAAGTTATAGAAAATATATATCCCTCAATTTCACCTCTCAAAACACTACCTGGAGCAAAAGACTAGTGCAGGAAAAACAACTACTTCCTGTTTCCTGAGCACTGTATCCTTTCTTTATTAATCCCACATTAGCTTTGACTCTCTTTTATCTTCTCCCAACTTTATTCCCCTTACTTATTTTAAAATACCCAGTTCAAACAGATCCTTTCATTAAAACCTCACTTGACATACCTTGGTTAAGTTAGGTAGACTTTGTGCTCCCACCATGCACAGCCCTTTCAGATCTTCACATTTTAATAATTGTTTTATTGGATGACATTAATTAGATGGTAAGCTCCTCAGGTAGAAACAAATCAGTCTCCTTCACTGGGCAGGACACTCTACTATGCCCTTGTCATGTTTATCTCACTTGCCTTACTTGAGGCATGGTATTTTATACACTAAGAAACAGAGTCTTGAAGAATAACAGACACACCAGCCAAGACCACATGGCTCACAGATTGTGGAACTCAGAATGAAATTTACATCCTTAAACTCATCAGTTTCAGTTTAATGCTGTTTTCTTGTTCTTGGTGGCTATTTATATTACCGTCAAATTTAGGATAATATGTAAAATTAATCTCATTGTTTATTACTCTGAAGTTGATTTTGCTAATATTATCCCTTTATTATTTATCATCCCTTTATATTATTTGCTATCATATTGTCAACTGATTTTTAAGACCACAGAACAAGTAATCCAATATGCTTCTACTTATAACCAATTCACTTTAGTCAGAGTTAAAAGCAATATTATAGGAGACAGACATTATTTTTGCATAGTATTTACTCTTTTCCTTCCCTTGGGGGTAAAAAAATTGTTAACTTCAGTCCAAATAGAAATTATGCTGCAGTAAATAACTTTTAAAGATGTAAAATTTGATTTTCCCATTTGGGCACTTAAAGATTTTAGCCCATTAATTGGAATTAAGAATTTGAGTTATTTAGCATAGAGAATAAAAAGATTATAAAAAGTTAATATTTTAGAAAACAGTTTTGCCAATACACTGTTTATTAAGAGTAGTTATGACTATTTATTTATTACTTGAATATCTTGTGCTCTTTGATTGAATATAAAAGATATTAACTTCAGTCTAGGCACATGGTGCACTCCTGTAATCCCAACAGCTCAGGAGGCAGAGGCAGGAGGATCTGGAATTCAAAGCCAGTCTCAGCAATTTAGGGAGGCAATAAGCAACTCAGAGAGACCCTGAGTCTAATAAAGTACAACATATGGCTAGTGATGAGGCTAAGTGGTTGAGTGCCCCTGAGTTCAATCCTCGGTACCCACCCCCCAAAAAAATAAATAAATAAAAGTTTTTAACTTCAGACAACTTCATTTAAAAGGGAAGGACTTAGTACAATGGTACAGAAATATGCCATAGAAACTCAGGCAAGCCAGCCCTCATTAGGTAGATGAAACCAGAAAAGAGAAAGCTAAGTAAAAACTAGGAAGATTTCTTTTCCTAACTCACATTTCCCTTTCTCTGTCCACTCTTTCTCTGTAAACTAGCTTTTATGATTCTCAGTTCACAAATATAAAAGGTCACATCTTCACAGCCCTATTTGCTCCCAGGACTCCTTTTCTCAACACAGGGTCACATTGAGATAAAAAAAAAAAATCTTAGTCCCATATCCAAATTCAATGGGAAAAGACCTTGATTCAGTTTATTACCAACAATGTCATCATATTATTTAAATATAAATGTTTGGGACTGTATTAATTTTTTTTTGCAGCATAAAATTTATCACAAATTGAGAGGTTTAAAGTAATGTAGTTTTATTATATAGAAGTTTCCAAGAGTTGGAACTAAAATTGCAGCTTATGAAGCTGCTAAGTGTTGACTGGGCTGCATTCTCAGTAGGAGGCACACCTATAAAAGAATCTGCTTCCAAAATTTCTTAGATTACAAACCCATTCAGTGCCTTGAAGCTGTGCAGTCTATAGTCAGAACTCCATCAGTTCTGACTGGTTGTTGACTAGTCTGCAGGCCCAAGAGGTCACATAGGACAAATTCCCTGTTCTATCCTTTTTAATGAGCAGTTCACAATGTGGTCATTTGCTTCTTTAGGTCCTATAAAAGGAACTCTCTCTAGCTAAGATGAAGCCTTATGTAAGAATTGCCGTGGTCAGAGCCCAAGAATCTAGCAGCGTCCTTGGGCTACTAGCATGATTCTCACCCACAGCCCAAGCATTCACAGATGAAGAGATGGCATTTGTGAAGAGTGGATGGTTGCTGTGACAAAGTACTATTTTGAATTATTGGAAGAAGTATGGGTTTGACCTGTGGTCAGATGGTCACCTGATCTATTATGATGGCCAGACTCAGTAATTTATTGAGGAAAAGGTCTATATTCGGGTGGAATGCATTAATATCTGCACAGGGCATGAGTGTCAGGATATTCAGCCTCCAGATGGGAAGCCCAAAGCCTGTATGCTGCAGATTGTTTGCCGAGATGAGAAAACTATCAGTCTTTGTGCAGAAAGCACAGATGACTGTTTGGCCTGGAAATTTGCACTCCAAGAACCCAGAACAAATATAGTTTACATTGGCTCAGAGAAGATAGTCATGGCTGTTTCACCCTCTCCATACACAGTCTATACTGAACCAACTGCATATGGCTATTGTTCATACAGTGGTGCCTACCCGTCAAGAACTCAGGTTGTCTATGTTGCCAAAGTCCAGGCAGACTCTGTGCCCTACCAGTTCCCATACGCAGGACTTGATGCACAACAATCTGCTATACAAGTCATCATTCATGAACTGAATCGAGAAAACAACAGTGACCTGGCACTGGGCATGTTGGCTGGAGTGGCCACAGGCATGGCCTTAGGGTCTCTGTTCTGGAGCTTCCAGAGTCTTCAAGGTCTTAATGTGCTTAGCTTCTGACAATCCTGTGTGTAATATATGATTTGCAGTGCATTTCTGTTTGTGAGAAAAAGTTTTTAATAATAGTTTTAGTAGTTCTTTTGGAAGTAGTGACCTAATAATTGTAACTAATCTGCATAAGAAGCACAGAGAAGGTTTTGAACTGTGTTGTTTGGCTAATCACATTGGGGCTCTGGCTCATTCTCAGATGTTCCTTATTCAACTCTTAGAATACCTTACTTTCAACATACCTGTCTTGAAAGGCATTTTCTTTCCACAGTTAGGTATAGTGCTGAAGGGATAATTTATTTTCATGTTGTATGATAATATAGTGATGAATGAATGAATGGTTGTGGCAAGGAAAACTATAGCTTCTTTCCATTTAACCTCACACTTTCAAACCTCAGACAGAATTGGCTGCATGTTACTTTAGGAGTTGTGGACTGGTATGCGGCCAGGTGACTTCCGAAGGTATTGGTGTGAAAGCTCCACAACCTGCCCTCTGGGGCTCTGTGGAGCCATCAGCAAGACTGACTGCTCAGGATGACAGGGGACAAGTCCCCTTTAAAGATGATGCTTCAGAATCTGTCTAATGCTAGAGCTGCTTATTCTCCTGGCATTCCTGTGTGTTTATTGTAGTAACACTTCGAAAGCATCCTATGTTATAAATTAATTTGAGCCTCAGGGTTTTAAGTCTTTATCTTTAAAACCTGAAGAAGGCAGAACAGTAACAAGTGTATGGAGCTAAATTATTCAGAGATATATTTTAAGTGTCTGCTTTATGTATATTTATTGCCCACTAAGCCTACTCATAACCTATTTTTCTATTTGTTGAGAAAGTAATATTAGAAGAATGGGAAGGAAAATGGAGGGAGAACCACAGTTCAGAGTGTTCTTGCTTCCGGCCTCCTGGGGATCACACTGGGTGCAGAACACTTTCCCTGGCTCTGAAGACCTGTCCTGTGGAGGAATACAGCACTGGGGCTAGTCACCAACTGTTGCAATGGACTGGGGCTGGGGGAAACTTGAGTTGTAGTTGAGAAATAGGACCTATGGACTGAGGGACTTGCTCAAGATAGCAGTCACCCTGACCAGGACCTTAACCTTTATTTTATTCCTAATCTACTCATGATAGAACTTGAAACATTTAATTTCAAGCCCCCAAATGTGTGAAGCTCCAAAAACTCACAGTCCTCTATTTCTGTCAAATCCTTGTATTTCTCACATTATGTAATATGTATTTAAAAAATTATATTTGTTACTTCATATATTAAAAGCTGCTAATAATTCCAATTTTCTCTCCTGCATGCTCTAAATAGTGTATTTTCATTAAGGAGTATCACCACAGTGACCTGCCCCACATTTTGTTTGATTCAATTTTTGAAAATACACTCAAGGAAGCACAAATTCTGTTGTGACTCTGCTGGCTACATACATGGCTCTCTTGTTTCACTACTCAGCTTGCTCCATCTCTTGATCTGTTCAAGTCTTTGAATAGATCTCCATGGAAAGCCAGATGCTTATTGGAATTAGTAGGGTCCACAGTTTGTTTTTCTAACTACTCCTAGGGGAGTCGTTGACATGAGATTGTCTATTTCTAGCTGAAAGGAAGTGCACTCGTCTTTATGTAGAGATATGATGTGTGACAACATGATATTGATGGTTTAAGGTGTTGTTGTAACATGTAATGTTGACTTTATATCCTGGGTCATAAGAATTACTTTTGTTTGGATTATAATCATTATTAAAGATGTATGCTGTACTTCCGCACACACACAAAATAATTCCCCATCACCTTTATCATATAATACAACCTGTTCATGGAAATGGCACACTATAAGTGACTTGACATATTCTGTTGGTTAGAAGCAAGACTGGAGGGATAATAAAAGTGTGTAACTCATTGAAGTTTACCAGGTGTGACTCCTTAAGAATGTGTCCAGCACAATGTCCCACCTCTATGTACTGTACATGTTACAAGGAAGGAAAACAATTATTATAATTGGATGAGATAATAGACATAATAGAAATAGGGCCTATATATAATCAGCTAATAGCAGCTATCTATAATGTCTGCAAAACCCAAGTGATATTGGTGTGATTTGGTACTATTTTGGTGGGGGAGTTCAATCAATAAAATCAATAATTTATCATAATGTTTCTCCTTTAAATAACATTTTAAGTTTGGGTATACATTGTTTAACATATTAAGATATCATCTCTTTTAGTCAGCTTTTTTACATCTGTCTCACCAAAACACCCAACAAGAACAACTTAAAGGAGGAATAGTACATATGTGGCTCACAGTTTGAGATCTTAGTCCATAGATAGCTGTATTCATTGCTCCAGGACCAAGGTGCAGCAGCACATCATGGTAGAAGGCTTCAGAGAAGAAAAATTGCTTAGCTCATGGTGGATTCAGGAAGCAGAGAGAGGGTAAGGCACTGCAGGAAAAATGCACCTCTCAAGGACATGCTCTGAGTGATCCACTTACTCTAGTCACACCCCACCTGCCTATGGTTACCACCCATTCAATCCATTCAAATAGGATGGGCTGATTAGGTTTCAGCTTTCACATTCTAAACATTCCACCTCTGAATATTCTTGTATTAACAGAAGCTTTTAGGGAACACTTCATGTCCAACCTATGGCATTGTCATATGAGGACTTGAATTAGAATAAATGATCTTTAAATACTTCACAGCTTTCTAATCTCTGAATTTTAATCTTTATTTTTAAGCATGTAATCAATTACAGTAGAGGCAGTTCTGCCATAACATTTGTTTTGAAAATGAAAATTTATTACAAAGCATTTGATATTGTAAAGACAGTATAAAGAAAATGTTGTGTTTATTTATGTGTAGTGACCTAGAGAAACACTAAGTGAATCCTGAAAACTATAGCCAGCTGAAAACTACACATGCATACCAAAAATGCACCCAGGGTTTGTGAGATCCATCCATCCACATCTGACATGTTAACTTACATTGATCCGGGGGCTCACTGTTTCAGAAGTCTCAATCCATAGACAGTAGGCACCATTCCTTAGGGCTCAAGGTGAGGCTGAACATCACGGCAGAAAAGTGTGGCGGAGGAAAGCAGCTCACATGATGATCTGAAAGCGGAGAAAGAGGTCTCCACTTGCCAGATAAAAATATATACCCCAAAGCCATGCCCCCCAATGCCCAAGTTCTCCATCAACACCCTAACACTTTAGTTACCACTCAGTTAATCCCATTACAGGATTAATTCACTGGTTAGGTTAAGACACTCACAACCCAATGATTTTTCATTTGAACCTTCTTGCATTCTCACACATGAACTTTTGGGAGACATGTCACATCCAAACCATATCAGAGATGAAATACCATATTTATTGGTAATTATGTATTTCTCAACAATTTAACATGCAAAACTGTGCTACCATTTTAGTCAGATTAATTAGCATATAACCTTCAAGCTTAGTCTCATACAAAGTCTTGGGATATGGCAAAATGTAG
Organism: Marmota monax; assembly: GCF_021218885.2. Taxonomy (NCBI): domain Eukaryota; kingdom Metazoa; phylum Chordata; class Mammalia; order Rodentia; family Sciuridae; genus Marmota; species Marmota monax. The sequence continues at coordinate 934,432 of NW_026693836.1, forward strand.
CCAAGTTCTTTGCCAGAATATGATGTGAGTGGCCCATAGTCTAATTCTCAATATAGTCTTTATTTCCCTCCAAAACTTCACGAGCACCATTTATATTCCTGGCTTTCTGAGCTCCCACCAGAATTGCCCATTAAACTCTGCTGACAACATCCTAAAGCTTTGACATTTTGTGTCTAAACTTTCAAAATTACCCCTGCAAAACATTTTAAAAGGCTTTTGAACCATATGGTCAGGTTAAGAATGGCAACAATTATAATCTTGGTACCAATTTCTATTTTAGTCAGCTTTTTCCATTTCTGTTATGAAAACACCCAAGAAGAACAACTTAGAGGAGCAAAAGTTTATTTGGGGCTCATGTTTTCAGAAGTCTCAGTCTATAGATGGCTGATGCCATTGATTTAGCCCAAGTTAAGGCCAATGGGTAAAGGGCCTGCCAGAGGAAAGCTACTTAGCTCATGGTGGGATCAGGAAACAAAGAGGGAAGGAGCCCCCAGTGACCCACTTCTTCCAGCTACACCTAACCTACCTGTACTTACCACCCAGTCATTCCATTCAAACTAGGGTGAGATGATTAGGTTACAGCTTTCATAATCTAATTGTTTTACTTCAGAATATTCCTGCATTAACAGGAGCTTTGAGGGTATACCTCATATCCAAACCAAGAAATTCCTCCCTGACCCGCCAAAGCCTATGCCCATCTCAAAATGCAAAATGCATTTAGTTCCTCCTGGAGATTCCCAGAGTCTTAAAAGTTTTAGTACAACTCCAAAGTGTCTCTCTCTCTCTCTCTCTCTCTCTCTCTCTCGCTTTAAGCAAACATGTGCTATAAGCCTTTATATGAATCAAAGGTAAGTTACAATATGTAGTAGTAAAGAGTAAACATTCACATTCCAAAGGGGCACAAAAAGAAGAAAGAGGGCCAAAACAAGATTCAAATCCAGTCAGACAAATAGGTTTAGTAACTCCACATACAGTATCTAGGACACCTGACTGAGAGATGCACTCTTTTTTTTCTGTTTTTATTATTTATTCTTTTTATATATTCATGACAGTAGAGTATATTTTGACATATTTATACATACATGAAGTATAACTCATTCTCATTAGAATCCCATTCTTGTGGTTGTACATGATGTGGAGTTTCAGTGGTTGTGTATTCCTATACAAACATAGGAAAGTTACATCTGATTCATTCTAATGTCTTTCCTATTCGAATCTTCCTTCCCATTCTTTAATTCCCATTTGTCTTATCCAATGAACTTCTATTCTTCCCTGCCCCATCTTATTTTATATTAGCATCCACATATCAGAGAGAACATTTGGCCTTTGGTATTTGGAGATCGGCATTTTTCACTCAGCATCACAGTTTCCAGTTATATCCATTTCCAGCAAATGTCATAATTTCATTCTTCTTTATGGTTGAATAATATTCCATTGTGTGTGTGTGTGTGTGTGTGTGTGTGTGTGTGTGTGTGTATATATATATATATATATATATATATATATATATATATATATACCACATCAAGAATACAATTAACAATAAATGTTGGTGAGGATCTGGGGGAAGAGTTACGCTCATCCATTGCTGGTGGAACTGCAAATTGGTACAACCACTTTAGAAAGCAATGTGGAGATTCATCAGACAACTTGGATTGGAACCTCTATTTGACCCAGCTATTCCACTCCTTGTTCTATAAAAAAGGACTTAAAATCAGCATACTATAAGCGACACAGTCGTATAAACATTTATAGAAGCTCAATTTGAGTGGGCTAAGCTATGGAATAACTTAGGTGCCCTTCAACAGATGAATAGATAAAGAAAATATGTTATATATACACAATGAAATGTGCTCTTTCAAGGGCTTAGGCAGCCCCACCACTTTGGCTTTGCTAGCTGTGCACATGAGCTTTCTTGTAGCCTGACTTTCTTCACAGCCAGCAGCTTCTTCTCAGAACACATTACATGTTACTCTCTTAATTCCTGGGGTCTCCATTCTAACTTTGGCTTCACTTTCACAGCTTCATGCGTCACATTCTCAGGGAAGCAGCCCAAGGGGGCTCTGACTTTACATTGTTTGGCTTGGCCTCTCCGTTCTTTCTCTGATATCATGGTTTAAACTTTCATGATCACTTAACTTTATTATCTTTAATTTCTGTAGAACCAACACCACGTGGATGATGCCAGCATCTGTTGCCACCTTCCACAATACCTGTGTTCTCTGAAATTGAGATTCTAATGGCCTCTGAGTACCCTCAGAGCTCACTATGGTTAAACAATTTTTTAGTCCTTCCAATGTGTGCAGGGCACGCCTATTATCTCTTCAAGAAATTTTCTCTTTGATACCTTGGAATCTGTGATGGATGTAGTCTTCCAAATTTCTGAGATGCCCTAGAAGCATTTTTCTCATTTTCTCTCTGAAAAGTACTTAGCATATCTTTAGGATCTATAGTCTCTTCAACAAGTACAAATTCCTTGGCCTCAGCTTTACTTGCAGTATTTTAGCCAATCTGCCTATTCTTATAATCCTTTAGCACTGTTTCCTGCTCCCGATTCTCACAGTAAACCTGGCTTAAAGCTGCCAGCAATATATATGCCACCGACTGTATGTACTGCTGCTTTGAAATTGCCAGATTAGCTACTCCATCACCTTTAAATTCAGCTTCAAACAATATCTGAGAACACAAGCAAAATATAGCCAAGGTTTACCCCCTCCCCCCCACCAGAATATAATATGAGTGGTCTTTTGTGAATTTCCAATAGATATTATTTCCCTCTGAAACCTCATATGTTTTAGTCATCTTTTTGAGTCAGGTTTTTTCTTTGCTGTGACCAAAACACCTGTTAAGAACAAATTAGTGGAGAAAGAGTTTATTTGGGGCACACAGTTTCAGAGGTTATCTGTCCGTAGATAATGATTTCATCCTTCTGGATCCAAGATCAGGCAGCACATCATGGCAGAATGGCCCAGTGGAGGAAACCTGCTACACCATGACCACAAGGAAATAGATAGGAAAGGGACTGCAGAGACACAGGACACAGCCACATAATAATAGTAACAGCTATTATTTTACCTCTGAATATTCCTTCATTTACAAAAATTTTGAGGGACATCTCATACACATTTGATCTTTCAGCTCTAAATAAATTATAATCATCAAATGTCCTTTCACATATTTGAGTTGTAATTTCTCTCTTTTGATTTATTAAATTGATGAGTTACATAGATATATTTTCAAAAGTTAAACTCTCTCTTGACTTTTTAGTAAACTTGAGAAATTTTTAAAAATCCATAAGAGTTAATTTGAGGTTGATATCTACATTTGTACAGGTCTTCAATATTCCTTTTTGATGAAACTTTTGTCAGTTTTCATCACTAGGACTATTTTTATGTTATGATAACCTTATTACTTATATGCTCGGAAATGGTTAAAATAACAAAGTATCCACTTTTTGAAGTTACAGCTCAATTTTCTTAAAGCTTTCATTATTGCAATTTTTTATTGAGGATGGTGAATTATTTCTGAGATAGCACTATGTTCATAATTATTGATCAATTTATATCTTATATTTCATGGCCACATTCCATGATAGACTTTCTTTCACCATTTTAGCATATACCTCATCCATTGAGAAACACCTTAATTTTATATTGATTTCTGTATCAGGGGTTGGGAAACATTTTCTGAAAGGACATAAGAGTAAATATTTTAGGCATTGTGAGTCTAAAAGGAAAAAAAATAATATATAAATACTTATACAACCCAAAATATATAGCTATTTGAAAATATAAGAAATAGTTTTAGCTGGGAGGTTTTCCATATAAAAATGAAAACAAAGCAGGGAAGAAGGAAGGAAAAAATCAGGTAGGCATGTGGTAAGAAAGAGGGAGGAAAGGAAGTAGAAAAAGAGGGAAAAGGAGACAAGAAGAAAAACAAGCATGTGATCCTCTGGGTTGTGTCAGCTAGTCATAGTTTTCCAATCCCTGTTTATACCATTTATATTAATTTTCTTGACTTATTGTCTTTAGCATGATCAATAATAATAATGAAATCATTAATAATATTGATTGTATAAAATGGATTCCAAGTAGTAGAAACCTACCTGAAATATATAGGTAAATTTATTAGATATTCTCAGTTTACTTTCCAATAAGTTGATACTGCTCAAATTTCCATAAAATGTGTGAATATCCTTTCTACCAATAATCTTCCAGCAGTAAATATTGAAAAAAAATTTGTCAGTTTAGTTAACATAAAGTACTATTTTATCACAAGTTTCCAATAGTCAGAAAAAAATATTTGCATAAGACATGTAGAAAAGAAGTTAAAATTATAACACAAAAGTTCTTGTAAAACCAATGTGAAGATAACTAATACTTATTTTTGGAGAGACATTTCACAGATGAGAAAATAAAATAAACAGGCTTAAAATGAAAATTCAAATTAAATTTATAATGGGCAATGTGAAATGTGGTCAGTTCATGGATTTCCTCTCTATTGCTACTAATTTGATTAGGATGTAATATTCTTCTCAAATTTTTAAGCTTTTTTTAAGTGGTCATATTTCCATGTATATTCTGGTTGGAATTGTAGTAAATTTATATATTCTTTATATAAAATTTATATATTTCTTTTGATATTTTCTTCTGTGGAATATTGTGATTATTTTATTTATGTTACTATATTTCTTCGAATTTAAAAATATTTTTCAAAAAATTTCTACAGAATACTCATTAGATTTCTAAAAAAATTCCATAATTTTTAGCAATTAATTTTTGTCCAAATATTTAACTTGTATCTAGCCAATTTGCAGATTTTTAAAATTTATGATAGCAATACACTACTATAACCTCCTGGGTATTTTAGACATGCAATTATTGTCAAACAAGGAGTTATAGCCCTTTTCCAATTGTTTTAGCAGCTTTTACATTTTATGTACATAGGAGTATTAATGGTAATGTAACATCAGGAATCTCTAATGTTTCACCATATGATAATACATGTTATGGAATTTGATAAGTAGAATTTATAATACTCTTATACACATACTTTCATATTGTATGAAATTTGGCAGCATTAAGGAAGTTAGATTCAACATGATTTCTTGTCACTTCCAGATGTATGGAAGTACAGGGAGATGCTAGGGTTTATAACAATGAGTCAGGAGGGCATATGTGACATCCCTGATGAGCCATTTTGTGATAAGTGGACTGTGGTACAAGAATTAAATGGCCAAAGTTCTGGAAGGCAGAAAACTTTGAGAAAATTTTAGAAGAGATATAAGACATATCTAATATAATGCAATAATATCTATCTTCCTTAAAATATAATTAAATAATTATTTTCAAAGTCACAAAGAAATATGTCAGCACTTGTATTCTTCTGCAAGTTACTCTCTAACGCTTAAGAAAAACTTAAGTAAGATTTCTGTATGTGAAAAAAATGTAAATAAAACACAATTTATTTGTGGAAAGATATATATAGACAATATATCCAGGCATTGTGAGGCATACCTTTAATCCCATTCTGCTGGGAAGCTGAAGATGGAGAATCACAAGTTCAAAGCCAGCTTCAGCAACTTAGAAAGACCCTGATCAATTTAGTGAGATCCTTTCTCAAAATAAAAAAAAAAATAAATAAACAAAAAGGGATGAGGATGGATGAGAGAATCTGGGATATATATACACATACACATATACATACATACACACACACATTCACAAGAGTATTAATGGTAATATAACAACAGGAATCTCTTTATAGTCTTATTGTTTTATTCAAATAGATTTAGCTTTTCACTATTATGACAATACATGTTATGGAATTTGGTAAATAGTATTTATAATCTTGTAATTCACATATTTTCAGATTTCATGAATTTTGGCAGCATTAAGGAATATATATATATATATATATATATATATATATATATATATATATATAATATTCCAGCCTTGTGGTAAGTGCTTTATTATTAATTTTTAATTATATTTAACAGAAAAAATTCCCATTGATAGATATCATTATAAAGCCCAATTTAAAATTTTGAAAGCTAAGGCTCAGGAATTTTATTTTGTTCTAAATCACAAAGTCACTATCTGATAGAGGTGAGTGAGTTTTAAAACCAGGGTGCCAGATAACATGTACTCAATGTGTCACCCTCAAGTGCAATGAGAGAAATTACCACAAATTTGTAATTTTTATTACTTGAATACATAAAAGATATTGACCAAAAAAAGATAAATCATTCATGGAAACTATGGTCAATAGAATCCCAGTGTAGAAAATGTATCATCTACAATATAATGCCTAAATCTACATTTGAGTCTACATCTGAATTCAATGGCAAGTATATAAGAGTGTTTGAGACTTTAGATCCTTAACTACAAGACAAACCCCCAATAGCTATGTCATAAATGAAGGCAGTTTCATGATTTCATTATACTCCAGTGTCTGGAAGGTTAAAAAATATGTCAGCCCTAACAGAGTTTCCTGACATACCTTTGAGATAAAGTTTCAAAGTCTACTGGATTGGGCCAAGGTCATGACAATAGTGAATTCACCAAAGAACAAGGCCTTATATGTGTGCTTATTATCATAAATATTTTAATGTATTGTCTTTTACATTTGGATATTTATGTCTTAAACTTGATTTGTGTTTCAAAACATTTTACAAAAGCACATTTCTGTCTAAATCTCTTATAGAAAATGGGATAATTTTTACTTTATTTTGAAGATATTTAGGTAACCAAGATATCTTTGATAATAGTCACTGGGTACATGTGATAGGGGTCTGACCCTGCCCACCCAAGGCTTTATATTAGACTTGTGAATTAATTGCTTCCTTCTGAGTATCTTTAAGAATTAGCTAATCTAAATCCATTTGCTCCAATGACTGGTATTCACATCTTTGTCACGAATCAGTGACTGAAGATGCATGATTTATCCTAGAGTCCTCCAATCTGTTCCATTGTCCTATGTGTTTCTTTTTATGCCAATACTATGTGATTTTTGTTACTATGTATTTGTAGTATGTTTTGAAATAAGGTATTGTGATGTCTCCAGCATTGTTCTTTCATTTGGGATTTCTTTGGCTATTTGGGATATTTGTGATTCTATATGAATTTAGGATTTTTTCCCTAGTTTTCTGAGGCAAGTCATTGGTAGTTTGATGGTGACTATATTTAGTCTGTAGATTATTTTGGATATTTTGAGTATTTTAACAATAATATTTCCCCTCATCCATTTACCTGGGAAGTGTTTTCACATTCTACTGTCTTCTTTAATTTCTTTCTTTAATGCTGTGTAACTTTTATTGTATATATCTTTCAAATAGTTAGGTTGACTCTTAGGTTTGTGTGTGTGTGTGTGTGTGTGTTATGAATGAGATTGCTTTCCTGACTTTTTTCTCAATTAATCCACTGCTGATGTGTAGAAAAGATATTTGCTTTTGCATGTTGATTTTGTATCTTGGTACTTGAATGAATTTATCAGCTCTATATATTTTTAGTAAATTATTTAAGATTGTCTGTGTATAGAATCATATTTTGTAAAGTGGGGATGATTTAACTTCCTAGTTTTATATTTGTGTGAAATTAATATTTTTTCTCCTTTTTGACTGACCTGGCTAAAATTTCTAGTACTGCATTGTGTAAGAGTGTTGAGAGTGGACACCTTTATCTTATTTCTGATATTTGAGGAAATGCAATGCCTTTTCCCAACTTGATATGGTATTGGATATGGTTTTGTCATATATAACATTGGAAGGTTGAGACATAATCCTTCTGTTCCTGATTTTTTAACATTTTTATTATGAAATGATGCTGAATTTTATCAAAGGCTTTTTTTTCCTTCATATATGTTGAGAGGCTGTTTTGTTTTTTATATTTGACTCTTCTTGTGGGCTGTATTACACCTATTGCTTTGCATATGTTGAACCATTCTTCCATATTGGGAGTAAAATTAAAAATATCATAATTATCAAGTTGATTTATTTTACTAGAGCTTTATGGTTATACATAGTTGTTGGGCATCCTGACAGATTCATACATGCACAGAAATTGATGTCAGTTCATGATCTCCCCTTTCCCCGCCCTCTCCCTTTCCCTCCTGTCCTCCCCCCTCCCCTTCTCCTTCCTCTAGACTACTAAACTTCCTTTAGCTTATCTATTAATTTGTATTTTATTGTTCTCTATGTAATCTTTTTTTTAAATTGGTTCTTTTTCATTTTAAATGACAGTAGAATCCATTTTGACTCCACACACACACACACACACACACACACACACACACTCGATGTAAGGAATATTTATTCTTCTAATTCACATCCCAGTACTTCTCATTCTCCTACCCTTTCCTTTATTTTATTTTAGCTTCTGCATATGACAGAAAATAGTCAACTTTTGAGTTTCTAATTTTTGCTAATTTCACTTAGTATGATATTCTCCATTCCCATCCTTTTACTGGAAAATGCCATAATTTTATTCTTTTTCAATGGCTGATTTTATGCACACATACATACACGCATATGCCAAAATTCCTTAATTCATTATCTATTGACAGGCATATTAGTTGATTCCATAACTTAGTTATTATGGATTGTGCTGCTATAAAAGCTATTGATCTGGCTGTGCCACTGTAATATGCCAATTTTAGATCTTTGTGAAAATACCCAGGGTTGTGATAGCTGGGTTATAGGATCGTTCCATCCGTAGTTTTTTGAAGAATCTCCAAACTGCTTTCCAGAGTGGTTGTAGTAGAATGCAGTCCTACCACAACCTCACCAGCATTTATTACTGTTTGTATTCTTGATCACTGCCATTCTGACTGGAGTGAATTTTGATTTGCATTTCCCTGATTGTTAGAGATGTTGAACACGTAGTGAATATTTTTAATGTGCTGGTGAATTCAAATTGCAAGTATATGGCTGAGAACTGATTTTTCTATTTTCATCAGGTATTTGGTCAACAGTTTTTTATCTTTGGTTGAGTCCTTGTTAGATTTTTGGGAACAGGGTAATTTTAGATTTTTGGAAACAGATTTCATAGAAGAATTTGGAAGAGTTGCATCCCTTTATATTTTATAGAATAGTTTAAGGAATATTGGTGTCAGTTCTTCCAAAATTCTAGTCAAATTCATCATTTACAAAAACCAACTCAAAATGTATCAGAGACTTTAATATAAAAATTAAAACCTTGAAACAACTACATGAAACATAGAGGAAACACTTTAGCTTATTCCCACAATGATTTCCTGGATGGGATTCCAGTTAGTCTAGGAAATAAAACCATAATTGAAAACATGGGACTATACAAAACTAAAAAGCATTTGGACATCAAAGGAAACAATCAGAAAAGTGAAAAGACAACCTATAGAATGGGAGAAAATATTTATCAGCTATTTGTCTGCTAGAGGATCAATCTCCAGAATATAAGAAGAGCTCAAAAACTTAACAATAACAAAAGTAAACAATTAGTAAGTAGTGAAGGATCTGAATAGACACTTCAAAAAAGAGGGTATTCAAGTAGTTCATAAATATATTTATTTAATAAAATATTTTTAGTTATACTAGTTATATAAATTTTGTGTATTTACTTTTATGTGGTGCTGAGGATCTAACCCAGTGCCTCACATGTGGGAGGCAATTGCTTTACTCCTGAGCCATACCCCAGTCACCATAAACATATTTTTTAAATGTTAAATATCTTAAACCATCATGGAAATGCAAATAAAAGCTGCCAAAGTAAAAAGGTATTTCATTTATTCTTTGCCCTGAAAATACATCATGAGAAACAAAATCTGCTGGCTTAATTTTTATCATCTGGAACACATATTTTTATCAAATTCCTTGCTTCTTGTTTCTTTGCCACCTGTTTTATATATCAAAATGACATTTAATAGTAAATATATCTAAACTTTTAGAATTGAAGTTTTATGGAATTTTATACAGTAAAGCCTATTTTGACATTTTAAGTAATTGAAACCTAACAATATTATTAGACAGATAATAATTGTGCTACAGAGCTTTCTGATGGATTCTAGTGAGAGAACGACAGGAAATGTGTCTGGACAGAATGTGCTTTGTCAAAACACAGAACAGAAGTGTTTGCTATTTTGCATCTCAACCAGATTTCAATGTCTTTGTACGACAATTTTCTTTCATTAAACAAAATTCTATAGGATATCCTCGTGACCTAAGTGAAGTTGCTTAGCTAAGTATCAAGCTAATCAGCTTCTACAACAGCATTTTTTAAAATTAATATGATAGAAAAACACATTCAGGGCTTCTAAGCACTAAATAAAAAATTTAGTCTAAGTCAATGTTCAGTTTGGAACCAAACTTCTAATGGAATTCAAATTCACACATTCTGAATTTTATTTAAGAGAGGATACTAGTAGCAAGTTTTTGGCACATTTAATTATCTCAAAATTTCAAATTGAAAACTGTTGTCTACTCTGTGAAAAAACAATGATAAAATTTAATTATTGAGAGATATTAAGGCAAAACAATGTTGGAATACTGAAGATCAGACCTCTGCTATGTTTAATTCTTAACAATTACTTCATAATTCATGTAGCATTTCCCAACTGCTTCAAGCTGGCAAACAAAGCAAATCCAGAAACAAGTGAGGGGTGTTGAAAAAGGAGGCCTTAGAAGAAATATATCTACTAAAATATGCTTGTTTTAGTCAGCTTTTTCCACTGCTGTGACTCAAGAATTTGACTAGAACAGTTATAGAGGCGGAAAAGTTTATTTGAGGACTCACAGTTTCAGAGGTTTTAATCTATAGAAAATTGGACACCTTCCTCCAGTCTCAAGGTGAGGCTGAACATCACAGGCAGTGAGTTTGGTGGAGGGGAGCAGCTCACATCATGATTGAGAGCAGACAGACAGAGACAGGCTCCGCTCCTCAGATACACAATATCTATCCCATAGCCATGCCCTCAATGAACCACTTCCTTCAGCCACACCCCACATGCCTCCAGTTACTACTCAGTTATTAATCCCATGAGGGATTAATTCTTTGATTAGGTTAAGGCTATAACCCAATCCTTTCTCCTCTTGCAGTGTCTCCTATGTGAGCTTTTGGGGGGAATATCACATCTAAACCATAACAATCGTCTTACTCAGAATGCATGAGGAAGGGGTTATTTTTGAGACATGTTCCTTAAACCAGCAAGAATAGGATGTGACTTTTGGAGTTATAAAATTTGATTTGCAACTTCATGGCATTATCACTTTTGAAAATGTTCCAGTCTGGTACAGGACTTATGCTAATATCTGAATGTTTGAATTTTCCCAAAGTCATTTGTTGAAACCCAATCTCTAATATGAAGGAATTAGAGGTAGGACCATGAAGAAGTAATTAGGTCATAAGTGCTCATACATTGTGAACTGTATAGGTGACTTTACAATAAGGACCCAGAGAGTTCCCTTGACTCTTCCACCACCTAAGGAGTCAGCTAGAAAATGCTTTCTATGAGCTAGCAAATAAGCACTTATCAGACACCAAACCAACAGCTGCCTTGATCTTGTACTTCTAGCCTCTGGAAGTGTGAAAAATACGTTTTTTGTCCCTAATGCCCCCACTCTAAGGTATTTTGTTATAGCAGCCTTAATATACTTCAATAACCTAATTAAATTAAATGCTTTCCACACTTCTTTATATTATTAAATTAAGTGGTAGAAAGAAAAAAATTAGGATTCCATTTTCATATCGACAGCCTTTCCAAAAAGGGAGGATTCTTCTCATTACAGTGGCTTACTGATTTACAATTATCTCTTAATTGACTTTTGATAACTTCATTGAATATTTAATATTATACTATCATTAGCACATTCATTATTCGTCTAAATCACATAATTGTGGCAATTAAGTTGGCTGTCTTTTAAACACTTGGTTCATTGATATTTAACTATATTATAAGGACTGAACTGAACAGAAAGCTTAGTAAGTGGCACAACCCCATTGTGTTGCCGCAAAATTTGTTATCACTTCATGAAAATTTGTAATGTAGAACTTAAATTTTCAGTGATATATTATTTCTTTATATGTTATTAAGTTGCATTTTCTCTTAATAATCCATTACTTTAACTTACTCATTCCTAAATATTTAATGATTACCTACTGTGTCCCAAGCACTGTACTATGTGCTGGGTATAAAATGATGAATAAAGTGAATAAATACCCAACCTTTGTGAATCTAACATCATACAGCAGGAAATAGTTAAGAAGTAAGAATAAACAAAATAACTCAAATTAGTATTAGAAGTATTAAGGGAATAAAAAGGTAAAAATTAATTTGAAGCTTAAAAATGAAAAAGACTAAGTCATTCAAGAAGCAAAAGCAAATAACAAGAAAAATCCAGGCCATTTTGTCTCTTGAATTCTTTGTATTGTCCAGAGAAGCTGGACATTCCTAGTTTGAATTTCAGCTCCTCTCTTCAATCGCTTTTTGAGGTTGGATCAGTAATAATTTCACTCTGCCTTAGTGTCTAAATCTTTTAAAGAATATATTTTAGGGAATAGTTGTGATAATTAAATATGTTCATTTATATAAGGCAATTAGAAGAGCAACTCGTACACTGTGACCTCTTTGAAATGATGTCTATTATCATCATTCCTGTTATTATTATATTTAAAATTTCATAAAATAGCCCACACTCATTCTCTCCTAAATTAAAGAGTATGCACAAATTGGATGGTAAAATAAGAGGGTGGGAAATCATATTTGCTGTTAGTTTTCTCTATGCCAATGGTTGTGCAATTAATACTATATAGAATATAATTATATTCACTCCCCTAGCAAACTGTCTGGAAAAGTGTATTTATTCACACTAGGCTGTAAGTTCCAGGATAGCAGCTGCCGAGTCTGTCTTAAAGCTAGCTCTAGGATGATTCATTTTTTTGTGTCACCTTCACAAGGCGGTGCTGCCAAGTTGTTTGGTCAAACCAATCTTGATGTGTTGTTTCTGAATGCTGCTAAATGTTTTTTTGCTTATTTGTTTTTTAGGCTAACATTTAAATCAGTAAATTTTTTAATAAAGCAGATTATAGCCTCCATAACATTGGTGGGTTTTATTCTGATTGTTAAAGACCTTAAAAAAAAGATTGAGGGTCCTGCAAAGGACAGACATATGCCTTCAGACTTGCTGTCAGACTCAAAGGTGCAACAACAATTCTTACCAGAATTTCTTGCAGATTCAGCATTGGCAATCGTTACCACACTGTGAATCATTTTTTTTAAAAATAAACCTCTGTATGTATAGATAAATCTCTCTATAAATCTATTTAGGTATATAAAGTAGATAGATATAAAAATACATAAGAGATATTATATATACTAATTATAAGCACAGGGGAATATGTATGTATAGACACATATATAGAGATATATTTCTATACATACCTATTTAAAAGTACATTTATAGGTATGTACACATCCTATTTATGATTTTGTTTCTATGGTGAACACTAACACAAACTCCTAGCAATGTTTCTTGAATGTGAAAGTCAATTAGTTACTATTTGTTGAATGAAAGTATACATTCAAAAAGGCACTCACAATAGAATGCATTAAGAAGGGAGGATAGAAAGGACAAGAAAGTTTAAAATTTTCACTCATTATTGGGAACATTGTAAAGCTGCAATTCACAGCTATATTTTTCTAAATCTAAAGCCATCATATATCCTCTAGTCAACCATTCTAGCTCTTCTCCTGGACCTCAGCAATAGACAATATCATTGGTATTACGAATAGGTAATTTTCTCCCAATCACGCATATAATTTTTCTCACATAGTTAATCAGACACTTAAATAATTAAATGAAGTTCCTCTGATTCCTGCTTTTTTTGTCTTTTTTGAGTATACTACATTACTCAAACCATTCCCAGCTCTTTCTTCTACATATGATAAAGGATTATTAGTTTGCATTTTCCAAAATAAGTTATTTAATTTTAATTCTGCCATTGAATGGCCTTGTGATCTTAGGAATGTAAGACAGTTTTTTCTGGGTCTCAGTTTCCTTACAGTAATTTTTTTTTCTAAGTCTCTAAACAGAAAACATATTATTTTAAAATATGTCAAAATGTTTATATAAAAAAGAAAATCCAAGCTGTTAAGCATGCTGTACAAGGATTGCGTGATCTTTTTGTTTCTCTCTGATTACCTCTGGTCTTTTCTCCACTTAAAATCTTTAGTAGTGTAAAACCTCCTTAGATGTCTGTGCACATCAGGCTATTTTATTCCTACATAGATTTGCTTACTCTTTATCTCTTCTTCCAATGTCAAAACTCAGAGAAAATTTTTTCCATACTGGGGATTTATTTACTAAAACTCCTAATGAGGCTGTGTACTCAGGCTTGTACTCCTTTACTTCCATATAAATTTATAGACCTTGTCAACAGTTTATGTATCAATCTATATATCTAAAACATATACATTACTTACAAGAAATTTGAATGAAGAAGCCACATGTACATTGTCTATGTGCATGCCCTGCATAGTACAATGTTAGATACATAACACCTTAAGGAACATTTACTTCAAATCAAAAAGCATCAGATAGATTCATGTTATGATTGTCCAATTTAGCCAGGCATGGTGGCACATGCCTGTAATCCCAGTGGCTCTGGAGGCTGAGACAGGTGGATTGTGAGCTCAAAGCCAGCCTCAGTGGCTAAGCAATTCAGTGAGAACCAGTCTCTAAATAAAATTCAAAGTAGACCTGGGAATATGGCTCAGTGGTTGAGTGCCCCTAAGTTCAATACGAGGTGTGCCCTCCCTCCCCCCCAAAAAGATTGCACAATTTAGAATGACCACAGTCTTAATAGCAACAAAGAAAGCCGAAAAACAATACCATGGTATCTTCAAAGTACTTCTTGAGAGAAAATTATTGTTAGTTTGTGTAACCAGTAAAGCGGCATTTCAAAAAAGAGAGTAATACAAAACTACACAAATAAGCAAAAACTGAGAAAACCCACCATCACTGTACAGTGCACCATCAGTGTACCAGTTAAAGAAACTTCTAAAAACTATACTCCACAACAAAGACAACATTTTCTGATCTTCTTGTATCTCTAAAAATGATCATAAATGCAAAAATAAGAGATGGGAAATGTATGCAAATCTAAACAATTAATAAAAAATAACAACAAAAATCTAGCATTGACTTCTGAGTTATAAAAATAGAACTAAAACATTGGCTAATAAAAGTCCATGAGTTGGGAAGAATAGTGATTAAAACTAATGGAAACACAAGAGGGGAGATTGAAATGTTTAATTTTAAACTTTAGCTTTAACATTAAATGTGTCTGGGGAAAAAAAGTATTTTTCAGTATCTAGCCTGGAAAACAATTACAAATAAATAATACAGAAGTATCTATAAGAAATTATATGGCAACTCTTTGCTTAAAATATCAATAATATGCAAACAACTTAATTTTTCATCTACCAGGGAAGGGAAGTGACTAATGAACTGTTGCGTATCAATACTGTGGAATACAATGCAACAGTTAAAGCAATGCAGCAGATTTCTATGCAGTAACATTAACTGTGAAAACTGCAAGTGACAAATCCATTAATATATATAAAATGCATACAGAAAAAAAGAATAGAGGACTACACAGCAAACAAGCAAGAGAGGAGGACAGGGAAGAGTTCTGGGAAGGGATAAATAGAACTTTACCCTTATTAATAATGATATTATACCTTTGCAAAGAGATGATATGTGTGTTCCTTTTATAAATATATTTGTTAATTTTAAAGTATTTGAATGCAATAAAGAACAAAATTGCAAATGTAGATTACACATTTATATCTACAACTAAACAGATATCAAAGTTTAAGTGCAACCCTTTGCATGTGAGGTGCTATAGCCTGGGGCAGACAACTGCTTCCTTTAGGAACAGGACTCTTCCGCCTGATGGTGGTAAAAATATTCTGCTACACAAGAGCAGGGGTGATAATATGCAAGGGAGGAAAAGTTTTTGGAGACGTGAGCTATAGCACATTTAGTCAGGGAGTTTATATATGCTAATTCTAGACTCAAGAAGGAGGTTATGCATCTTTGTCTCTTATTAGAAGTGGGAAAACCATATGAACAAAATCTGGCTGATTACACGCTGTTGCAATTTTTTTATGATCCATGAAGTAGGATATTTTTCTTACATTGTTAAGTGATTTTGAAAAATGAAAAGAAGACCATTACTTCACTAATCTATGAAATTCAATTTCAGTATTAATAAAGTTTTGTTAGATTATAACATGCTCATATGTTACACGTTATGTATGGCTGCTTGCATGCCCCAACTGCAGAATTCAGTAGCTATGACAGTGACTGCACAGAAAAATAATTGTAATGGGTTGTGAGAGGAAAATTAAAAATTAAAATTATGCATGATGATATTAACACAAAAGTAGGAGAGAGGTAGATGCACATAAAGTTCCAGAAGTTTTCTGCATTATGGAGAGACTGTTAAATACTAATTTGTAGTGTGCTTGAGGAAGTGAAAGATACCTCTTCAATCATTAAAAATGGCAAAAAAATGCATGTGTAAAAATGATAAGAGGGAGTAAAAGTGAAAGAAAAACATCTGTTAAGGTCCAAAAAGAAAAAAAAAAAGAAAAAGAAAAAGTTAAGAATGGAGGAAAAATAAGAATTATTAACTACATTGGATCAAGTGGACACAAACAGTAAGGTACTAAATATAAACCAAATTCCATCAATGGTTACAGTAAATATACTAAATACCCTAAGCTAAAACATAGTTTAATGGTTTTATCAGATTAGATTGACAAGTAAACAAAAACAAATAATGTAAATCAAATAAATAATACCCAAGAGACACATCTTGGTCCTAGAGGAGTAACCAAAACAAATATGATGTAGATACACTAATATTCCATAAATCAGAGTAATGCTAGTTTAGTTACTTTAAAATAGTGGTATTTGGTAATGATAAATTAATCCAACATAAACACACTATAATTCCATATGTTTATGAACACAATCACACAGACCCAAAATAGGCAAAACACAAAGTTGACAATTGAAATAAAATAAATCCAAAATCCTGATGGAAGTATTAAAACCTTGCTTTTAATAACTAATAGAAAGGCAGATTTTTGTTTTTGAAAAGAAAGAACACGGAGACACAGAGTTCTAAAAGACACAATTAAATAGTAATGTATATGTATATTTAGTTTACATATGCAGAAAAAAGTGTCTGACAATGACAGAATGAAGTTAAAATAGCATTTTTTTTTAGAATTCCTACTTTAAAATATCTAAATCAAGGAGGAAGGCATATCAAAACATGTTTTTTTTGCTTACAGTGAAATTTTTACCCAAGGACATACTTAGACAACTCTACTAGAAGCACTCACAAAATGCGATTTGTAATCTCTCTCATCACAAAGAACATTTCCATTTACATTTTAACAACTTACATAAAAAGATGAACCATGCCCTTAAATCAAGCTGGTACAAAAATAAGCACTATGTTCTTTTCTGGCTCTATTACTGTGGTCTAATCTAGGTACAATGATGGCTCTAATAAAGAGATAACTCAGTTAATATTTCTTAATCATTGTTTATTGTGATTTGCTTAATAAAATTAAAGTGAAAAGCAGACTTCAAGTTCATGTAGTATTGGGTTAAAGTCCTGGTCATTGAAGTCTGGCAGAATATAATTTTGTTATTTAACAGCTCTGATCTTGGAGAGGTTAGCAAAAATTACCACAGAAGGGAAATGATAAAACCTTTATCAGAAGTTTGTGCTGAAATTAGAAAATGCTAAGCAGGGTGCTTGATATTTCTACTAATAGATAAAATTGTGTTTCTTAGTCTCTTCTTCATCAGTTTAAGAATTTAGAAAAATTTCATATCTCCTTAAGCAGTATGACTTGGGGAGGAGTTTAAATGAGAGAATTTAGGAATGTTGAAAACCATTTTGTAAAATAAAACAAACTTATTTCACCAAAATTAAGGAATCAAACAAAAAACAGTCATATTTACACTAAATTCAATAATAATTGCAAAAGTAGAAGACTTTTGGAAATCATCCACTATGTTAAAATTCAATTCATAGACTGTACATAGGCTATGAATGTCAATCCTTGTAAAAGATACCATGTCCTCTGGCTAATTTTTGCATAGAACTGTTTATAATGGACAAGCAACATTTGGCCCCAGGCCCTCCTTTATCTATGTTTTTCATTGTTGATCAATCTTCCTTCTAATTAGCAAGTTTTTTTTTAATGTCACATAGTTATTAACTTCAAATGAAGATAAAGTCCTGTGGATGTAGGAAGTATAATTTTCCTTCACTAAGAAAATGCATATGAGTGTCTTTATAAAAAATATGAGAATTAATTGTTTAAATTTCAGAAAGCAACTTTCTTAGCTTTATTTACAAGTTGTTTTTTGCAATAATGAATGTAATGAAATTTTTGTTTGTTCATTTTTTTTTTTAATATTTCAAAGGTCTTAAAGGTGAGACGCCAAATGTCCACACATCCCTAAAGTCCCAGTCCTGTTTTTAGAAAAGGGACATCAGTCAAAGATAATGTAATTTTTTAAAATACATATTTTTAAAATGCTGTGTTCTGATTTTTAAATTTATTCCAAGGTTTAAAAGGCTAATCGATAACTTTTCATGTTCATGATTGAGCATGAAAAAGACAGTTTCACTTTTTTTTTCTCAAATTGTCTATTTTATCTCCATGTGAATATTATTTTTGGACCAACACAAAAGAATGAGATAAATAATTCTAGACAAGACTTTTGATGAACACCCAATAGAATCATTTGATCCTAAGTTGTCGCCACTCAACTCTGAATTACATGAGGCTAATGGCCAAATCTCTTGCAAATATTTGCATCTTCTATCTAAAACATTATGAATGAAGAAACTGTACCTGGAGAAACATTTTTAAATGGAAGTTTTTATAAGACAGAGTGTATTATGTTGGCACTTCTATCATTTTTTGCTTTTAAGTAGTATGTATTTGCTTTTATGTAGTATGTACTGTTTCATAACACTATTCAATGAAAAATTTTTTATATCTCACTTCCTCTTTTTTCCCACTTCTCCTTCTCACCCTTGGAGTAGCTGAAGACGCAGTTAGGAACCAGGCTATTAAAAATTCAGTGGTATTTCCAGAAGCTCTTGGAAAAAGATGCGTATAAGTCTGAAACATTTATCAACCAATTAATTTTATTTCCTACCATGGGGCACTTATATAGTAATAGTCACAAGCAAAAAGAAAGGGGAGAAGTTAACAATAGGGGTAGCATCACCATAGATAATGCATCATTTTGCTCTAATGGTAAGCTATTAATTAGTTCAATTTTTCCTTACAGAACTGCAACACTTTAAAACCAGCCTTTCCAAATCTTCCATGAGAAAATAATACTTCAATACAGGAAATCTAGGCTAAGAGCAAATAATTTCAACAAGGTCATTCAGTGTTCCCTACATTGTAACTACAATAAAACAGACACAATGCAGCAATTTTAATTTGACATGTACTCATTTTCAAATAAATATACTTGTGAAATGGAAGTGATGATAATGATACCTAACTCACAAGATATTTTTAAAGATCAAATGAAATAATAATGATAAACGTGTTTTATAAAAAGTAAAGTGTCAGAGAAATAGTAATTATCATTAGCAGAATATTTATTGTTACTTCTCTAATTATATACAAGTAAAGTGAGTATCCTATCATCTATGCATTCGAGTTTCAAGACACCTTGAAGACACAATCATAAGATGAAATGACCTGAGAGCCTCTGAATACTTATCATTAATGATCTCTCTGTGTAGAAACAAACAAATAGAGCTCTTGGAAGAAAATGAATTCATTATTAATTCACTTGCTAAGGTGAATTATTCTCATGCTAGTGTGAATTAATTACTTCGGATCATTTTGATCATAACTACTGGCTGGAAATAACTTCTCTAAAATATAGGAGGAACCAGGAGAGTCCATTTTAAGGCATAGAACAGAGCAGGGGAAGCAGGAGACCTGGAAAGTATGCTGGAGAGGGCAGCACACTGCAGTGTAACAAAGGATAACACTGTGTCAATGAAAGCAACAGCAGCATAAAGTAATGAGAAGAAAGAAAGAAAGAAAGAAAGAAAGAACAAAAGAAAGAAAGAAAGAAAGAAAGAAAGAAAGAAAGAAAAAGAAACAAAGAGAGAAAGAAAGGAAGGAAGGAAGGAAGGAAGGAAGGAAGAAATACATAAATACATAAAAGTAAGGACAAGATTAACCAAACTTGCATGGCCTTGTAGAAGTGTGACTGGCCAAGTGTCAAAAAAAAAAAAAAAAAAGGTAATTGAGAGAAGAAAAGCTCCATTACTTTGGCATAAATCTTAGTTTCTAGAAGTAAGGTGCGTGTGCAGAGTTATGACTTCAAGACTCCACTACTCCTACCACAAACTGC
The DNA here is from genome assembly GCF_021218885.2 of Marmota monax. Taxonomy (NCBI): domain Eukaryota; kingdom Metazoa; phylum Chordata; class Mammalia; order Rodentia; family Sciuridae; genus Marmota; species Marmota monax. The sequence goes on from NW_026693836.1 coordinate 954,893, forward strand.
ACTGACAACAAACTAAGATTATTTATTCATGATATTAATACATAACTGAAGGATAGAGGAAGATATGATTAAGAATACTGTAAACAAAAGGGAACAGGTTATTTTAGCTAATTGCACAGTTTATGTGCCAACTGTGTAAAAAAGGAGGTCAGAAGAAGTGATTGTGTATATTTTTATCAGCAGAAGAAAAGGTGTTAGGACCACTCTCTGCATTGCTTTTCAGATTACACCTGGGGTGTGATAAGAGGTTTTTGGTACCACACCTTAAGGGGGACACCAACAAAGAATTTATCCATCTCAGCACATTTATTGGAATGAGAGAACTGAGAAAATCATGTTGTGCAACAGTCAAAGGGGCCTGAGGTATATAGGGCAGTACGGGAGGCGAAGTTCTGGGAAAGGCAGACACAGGAATGACTGTGTACACATTACTCTCGTTTGAATGTTATGTCCCTCTATGCTTTGTTAGATTTTAAGTAACCTTCAAATTAAAAATTGATAAAAATTATCTTGGTTCAACTCAGAAATTAGACAGCAAAAAATAAAGGTAAATTAGTGTATTTTATGATGCTTGCCTAATATTAGTTAGTTGTGATTTTGCTTTACCTCATGATATTTAGAAATAGGAAGATAGTATCCTTAAGAATGTTCTCTAAGTCAGAAGCCAACAATTTAACTGAAATTATTATTTTCTCAAATGATTCTAAATGTTTTAAGTTGTTCAAAAGTTGTAGATCCAGGCAGGGTATGTATAGAGAGTAATTATTTTTTATATTCTGAAAAGTCATGTGTGATTGATGATTCTAAATGTTATGCAGACATTTTTATAATGGTCAAAATTTTTCCACTCACTACAGAACACTCAGATAGTCAAGGAAGATTTATCTTCTTTCTCAAGTAAAATATGATGATTTTATCTAAATGTTATTTAATATTTCTTATATAAAACAATGTTCAGTAAATTCATTTTGCATTTGATTTCAGGAAAACCATGGGTTTTTTTCATAATTTTTTACTTTCAGCTGGCCTGGGACCAAAATCCAAGAACTCACACGTGCTATAAAAGTGCTGTACCACTGAACTACATCCCCAGCCCAGTTTATTCATGTTAGCTTGTATGTATACTCTAATCAAATAATTAGAATTTTCTTTTAAGTGACTTCTAATATTCGTTGGAAAAACCTATTAAACTAAAAATCAGGAAATAACTTTAATTTAATATAATTTTTCACATTATTACTAAAGAAAGTTGATAAATTTATGAGAGACATTCAACATTTTTGTTTTCACATTTTAAATCTTGATTCTAAACTTCCAGAAGGTAAAAACTACATGTCTCTTGTTTTATCTTTGAATTTATAGACTTGTCTTTTAAAAATTGAATTAAATTTTCAAGAATAGAGTTATCCTTCACGACATACGATGTCTTGGGTAGCGACGGGCTTTTTTTTTTTAAAGAGAGAGTGAGAGAGACAGAGAGAGAGAGAGAGAGAGAGAGAGAGAGAGAGAGAGAGAGAGAATTTTAATATTTATTTTTTAGTTTTTGGCAGACACAACATCTTTGTTTGTATGTGGTGCTGAGGATGGAACCCGGGCCGCATGCATGCCAGGTGAGGGTGCTACTGCTTGAGCCACATCCCCAGCCCAAACGGGCTTCTTCATGACAGGTGATCATAGAAGGATTGGTCCCCATTTTTCAATGCATCTTAAGGAAGGCATGAAGGGAGCATCAGGCTATGTTTACTCACGTTCCTTCCAGTTCTATGATTTTTTAGATCTAAATGTGTTACACATTTATTGAAAGAAATGTTTGTAGTCTTTATTTTATTTTTAAATTTTTCTAATGTCTTTTCTAATAAAATATGCAGTGTTTCATTATCCAGTAACCTCTAGAGAATATTTGAATTACTGAATATGAAAATAATCTTGCTTTTAAAAGGATTGTCTGATAGTTAAAAAATGTTAATTCATAGTACAAAGTTTCAAGTAGGGGGTAGGGAGAATAATTTGGGAAGATGGAGTTTTCCTAATGCAATTTTAATAGCTGTGTTTACAACCATATTTCACCACATAATTTCTAAATCTAAATGTAACGTGTAATTAATTTCACAAAAAGTATGTTTATTTTTAATTGAAATAATTTGTACTCTGTAATTTTGTCAGGAAACTCAACATGTGTATACTTAAACATGTCAGAGGTGAATAGCTACACATTATATATTCATGGGTATTGCATTCCTGTGTCAACAACACTAGTATTGTACATAATGTGCAGTGTAGCCCAGAAAGACATTTGTATTGCAGTGAATTACCTTACAGATTATGAGCAAATTAATAGAGCGATCTCATGCCTATCAATATGGGGGAATTTTCACAGAATCTTAAGAAAGTGAGTTTCTTTTCATCATTTTGAAAACTAAATGCACTTTCTCTGAATTGAATGCAAAGCTCATCACATTAATACAAATGGTAATTGTTTGAATAGTAAGCTTCACATAAGGGCTGCCTAACATCACTTTATTCTAAACTCACGAGAAATCTCTGAGGTTGGGTTGGTCAAGTATCATCACATCTATTTAAGAGATTGTAATATTAGGAAGTTGTGCCTTTCCTCAATGTCAAACTGATAATGATTAACATAGTCAGTACATGAATCCAGTACCATCTAGCATGCTACCTGGTAAAGAGTAGAACCTCACCAAATACACATTGTATACATGATTAGATGGGTAGTTGCCGCAGTCTGGCTGGGCACAAATAACTGAGCCATCACAAAGCCTTGTAGATTCAAACAGCAACTCTTTATTCCCCAACTCTCATCGGCAATGCACACACCACACGGGACCACACTCCCTCCACCGGGCTCCTGTCCAATCTCCCTGAACCCCAGGGAGAACTCACAAGAGCCGCCCTATTGCCTGACAGTAAAGGTCAAATATACAATACAATCAATCCAGCATCACAGCAATTATATATAGCTTAACTCAAATCATCATCTCAATGGTTCCCTGGCATCACCTTTCAACCATTCCCTCTGGCAAATGCCAGACATCATTCTGATTGGGCTGTGGCTCTCAATATCTCCCCCCTTCTGTTTAATTAAACAAGAGCATGTGGCTTAGGGACTGTGCCTGTCTTAGGTTGTCCAAATCTATATATGGTCCTTACCTGTCATTGGATGAGCTGACCTCAAGGTTTCAGCCTCCTGTCTTAGGTTGCTACCATTGCAATTGGATCTTACCCGTCATTGACTACCGGTCCAGCATACAGCCATACTTGTGGACAGGACTTTGCACCAGGTGTGGGGGGGTGAGGTTCTTTGTGTCACCTCTTTTGGCCCCCAAATTTGGCCTTTGCACCAGTTGGGTGGTGAGGTTCTTTGCATCGCCTCTGTTGGCCCCCAAGTTTGGCCTTTGCACCAGTTGGGGGGTGAGGTTCTTTGCCTCACCTCTGTTGGCCCCCAAATTTTAGACTATCACAAGCAGAAGGGAGGAGGATGTAAAATGCCAGGACACCAAGCCAAATGACGGCTCTTTTTGGAAAAATTATACCACCAATGACACCATCAGCAAAGATGCCCCAGCACTACCACAGTTTGCTGCATCAACAGATAGTTCACAATGCATAGAAGTGATACATAGTCCAGGCAAGTTCTCCAAGCAGTTCAAAGCAGAGGAATCCATCAATATGTCCATTTCCTCCCAAAGTGAATCGACTCCTTGATTGAGCATCACTTGTTGAGTTATTATTCATTGATGCATCAATTTATACAATTTACTGTGATAGCAATCGAAGAAGCTGTAGTTTACTTTTATTTTTGTCTTCACCGGCACTGGGATGAAGATAGGAATTCTGGCAATGATGGCTAAAGAGAAAATATGTAACATTCCAGCAGGCACTAAAAAACCAATTTTCTGAACAATTTACATTATCCTGAACAGAATTATTAAATATAATGAAAAGGAAAGGTGAAAGTAAACAAACAGATCTTTTAACCTCCTTTTTTATTCACATATTAAAACAATCCTCAACAGCTGTTTATCCAATTTAAATTAAACCATTTAAATCACATGAATAAAAAAAATTGTATCCATTTTTTCATGAGCACTCCTCATATATGATATATGGACATACGCACATACAGACATACAACACATAACAGAAGTGTGCACACATAACACAATATATACAACACATAACATAATGGTAAAGGCCTTGTAGCTTTTCACAGGTGAAATCTCCATTGCAATGTTTAAAAACTCCACAGTCAAAAAATAGAACTGATCAGAAAAACATTAACCTAGGTCTGTATGAGCTCAAAAAATAAAATAGAACTTTATGATGTGGGAAAGGGCAATAATAAAATAGATATTGAAAAAAAGCATCCTGTTTTTTTGAAGATATTGTGAACGGAGTGGTTGTCCTCATTTCCATTTCAGAGGATTTGTCTCTGATATACAGGAATGCCTTTGATTTATGCGTGTTGATTTTATATCCTGCCACTTTGCTGAATTCATTTATTAGCTCTAATAGTTTCTTTGTAGACCCTTTTGGGTCTGCTAGGTATAGAATCATGTCATCTGCAAATAGTGATAATTTAAGTTCTTCTTTTCCTATTTTGATGCCTTTAATTTCTTTCGTCTGTCTAATTGCTCTGGCCAGTGTTTCGAGAACTATGTTGAACAGAAGTGGTGAGAGAGGGCATCCCTGTCTTGTTCCAGATTTTAGAGGGAATGCCTTCAATTTTTCTCCATTCAGAATGATGCTAGCCAGAGGCTTAGCATAGATTGCTTTTACAATATTGAGGTATGTTCCTGTTATCCCTAGTTTTTCTAGAGTTTTGAACATAAAAGGATGCTGTACTTTGTCAAATGCTTTTTCCGCATCTATCGAGATGATCATATGGTTCTTATTTTTAAGTCTATTGATGTGGTGAATAACATTTATTGATTTCTGTATATTGAACCAGCCTTGCATCCCAGGGATGAATCCTACCTGATCATGGTGCACAATTTTTTTGATATGTTTTTGTATCCAATTCGCCAGAATTTTATTGACGATTTTTGCATCTAGGTTCATTAGAGATATTGGTCTGTAGTTTTCTTTCTTTGAAGTGTCTTTGTCTGGTTTCGGGATCAGGGTGATGTTGGCCTCGTAGAATGAATTTGGAAGTTCTCCCTCTTTTTCTATTTCCTGAAGTAGCTTGAAAAGTATTGGTATTAGTTCCTCTTTAAAGGCTTTGTAAAACTCTGCTGTACAACCTAACAAAAGAGGTGAAAGACTTATACAATGAAAACTACAGAACCCTAAAGAGAGAAATAGAAGAAGATCTTAGAAGATGGAAAAATATACCCTGTTCATGGATAGGCAGAAATAACATCATCAAAATGGCGATATTACCAAAAGTTCTCTATAGGTTCAATGCAATGCCAATCAAAATCCCAACGGCATTTCTTGTAGAAATAGAGAAAGCAATCATGAAATTCATATGGAAAAATAAAAGACCCAGAATAGCAAAAACGATGCTAACCAGGAAGTGTGAATCAGGCGGTATAGCGATACCAGACATCAAACTATACTACAGAGCAATAGTAACAAAAACAGCATGGTACTGGTACCAAAACAGGCGGGTGGACCAATGGTACAGAATAGAGGACACAGAAACCAATCCACAAAACTACAACTATCTTATATTTGATAAAGGGGCTAAAAGCATGCAATGGAGGAAGGATAGCATCTTCAACAAATGGTGCTGGGAAAACTGGAAATCCATATGCAACAAAATGAAACTGAATCCCTTTCTCTCGCCATGCACAAAAGTTAATTCAAAATGGATCAAGGAGCTTGATATCAAATCAGAGACACGCCATCTGATAGAATAAAAAGTTGGCTACGATCTACATTCGGTGCGGTCGGGCTCCAAATTCCACAATAGGACACCCATAGCACAAAAGTTAATAACTAGAATCAACAAATGGGACTTACTCAAACTAAAAAGTTTTTTCTCAGCAAAAGAAACAATAAGAGAGGTAAATAGGGAGCCTACATCCTGGGAACAAATCTTTACTCCTCACACTTCAGATAGAGCCCTAATATCCAGAGTATACAAAGAACTCAAAAAATTAGACAATAAAATAACAAACAACCCAATCAACAAATGGGCCAAGGACCTGAACAGACACTTCTCAGAGGAGGACATACAATCAATCAACAAGTACATGAAAAAATGCTCACCATCTCTAGCAGTCAGAGAAATGCAAATCAAAACCACCCTAAGATACCATCTCACTCCAGTAAGATTGGCAGCCATTATGAAGTCAAACAACAACAAGTGCTGGCGAGGATGTGGGGAAAAGGGTACACTTGTACATTGCTGGTGGGACTGCAAATTGGTGCAGCCAATTTGGAAAGCAGTATGGAGATTTCTTGGAAAGCTGGGAATGGAGCCACCATTTGACCCAGCTATTCCCCTTCTTGGTCTATTCCCTAAAGACCTAAAAAGAGCATGCTACAGGGACACTGCTACATCGATGTTCATAGCAGCACAATTCACAATAGCAAGACTGTGGAACCAACCTAGATGCCCTTCAATAGACAAATGGATAAAAAAAATGTGGCATTTATACACAATGGAGTATTACTCTGCATTAAAAAATGACAAAATCAGAATTTGCAGGGAAATGGATGGCATTAGAGCAGATGATGCTAAGTGAAGCTAGCCAATCCCTAAAAAACAAATGCCAAATGTCTTCTTTGATATAAGGAGAGTAACTAAGAACAGAGTAGGGACAAAGAGCATGAGAAGAAGATTAACATTAAACAGGGATGAGAGGTGGGAGGGAAAGGGAGAGAGAAGGGAAATTGCATGGAAATGGAAGGAGACCCTCAGGGTTATACAAAAGTACATACAAGAGGAAGTGAGGGGAAAGGGAAAAATAATACAAGGGGGACAAATGAATGACAGTAGAGGGGGCAGAGAGAGAAGAGGGGAGGGGAGGGGAGGGGAGGGGGGATAGTAGAGGATAGGAAAGGCAGCAGAACACAACAGACACTAGTATGGCAATATGTAAATCAATGGATGTGTAACTGATGTGATTCTGCAATCTGTATATGGGATAAAAATGGGAGTTCATAACCCGCTTGAATCAAAGTGTGAAATATGATATATCAAGAACTATGTAATGTTTTGAACAACCAACAATAAAAAATTAAAAAAAAAAAAGCATCCTGGTTGCCACCTAGGTTTGACTCTTCTTTTGATATTCCATCCTTCTTCCTGGAACTTGCATATGGTTCTGAAAGTATTCCCACAAGCAAGCCTCAAGTTTTTTACATTTGAAATAGGCCTTAATGGTGTTCATTATTCATTAGCCTCTAGGTGTGGGAGAATCACTGTTGCAGATATAAGAATAGCCCAGCTGGAGCTCTGGATATCAGCTGTTATGGATTTGAGTCAAATCATCTTCTTTTTGGTCTTTAGAAATCGCTTTGGTTAGTCTCTCTGGACTCCAAATCGGCTGCTGTTCTCCCTCTGGAAACACACAAGCAGAACCCTGACTCCAGACAATCACTGGGTCAGGACCTTTCAATTGTCCTGTTAAAATATCCTTCCAAAGTACCTTAGGCTTATGTACATTTTTTGGATACATATGCCTTTCCACAGCACCTAGCTTTAAATTTAAAAAGTTTAGAATAAAAAGGGTTATTTTAAATTCATCTTTGGGGGATATATACCCGTTTCCAATTCCCTCTTTTTGCTTTAATAAGTTCATTTTAATAGTTTGATGAGCTCTTTCAACTATGACTTGTCCCTGTAGATTGTATGGAATTCCTATTATGTGAGTAATGCCAAATGATGAGCAAAATTGTTTAAAAGAGGTAGAGGTATAGCCAGGGGCATTATCTTTTTAAACTGTTTTGGAACGCCCACAGTGGCAAAATTTTGTAAGCATTGAGCTATAATATCTTTAGTTTTTTTCTCCGGGATGAAGGGAGCCCATCAAAAATCCAGAAGAAGTATCAACTGTAACATGCAAATATTTTAATTTTCCAAATTCTGGCAAGTGTGTGACGTCCATCTGCCAAATATGATTAGGTATCAGTCCTCTAGGATTGACTCCAAGATTAACTTGTGGTAAAAGGTCACACAATTTTGACATTGTTTTATTATTTGTCTAGCTTTTTCCTTAGTTATTTTAAAATGCTTTTGTAAAGTATAAGCATTGACATGGAACCTTTTATGAAAATTTGTAGCTTCTTCTGGTGTATAGAAAATATGTATGTCATGTGTAGTTTTATCTGCTAAATCATTGCCCAAACTAAGGGCTCCAGGCAATCCTGTATGTGCCCTGATATGTCCTATAAAGAATGGATCTTTTCTGTCCCAGATTAGACTTTGTATATTAGAAAACAAAGAGAAAACAGTAGAGGAAGGGGAAATCCTACCAGCATCTTCAAGGGATACTATAGCATTAACTATATACTGACTATCAGAAAATAAATTAAATACAGAATCTTTAAACATCACAAAAGCTTGTAATACTGCATTAAGCTCTACCTTTTGAGCTGATTGTTTGGGTACTAAAAATGTAAAAGTTTGATCAGGTGTAACTACTGCTGCTGTACCATTATTTGACCCATCAGTGAATATATTTGGAGCATTCATGATAGGGGTTTTTCTTGTCATTTTTGGAAAAACTACAGGATGCTTAGACCAAAAAGACATCAAAGGATTAGATGGTAAGTGATTATCAAATGAAACATTAGATTTACACATGATTATTGCCCAATTATTTAACTAATTAGCTAACTCATCAGTTTGATCCATAGTATATGGAGTAATAATTTTATTGGGAGAAATTCCAAACGCTCCGTTTGCTGCTTTTATTCCTTTGAGTATTAATTGTCCTACAGCCTCAGGATACCTAGTAAGAATAGTGTTAGGAGAATAAGATAAATGTATCCATAATAATGGACCTTCTTGCCAAAATACTCCTGTAGGAATATTTTTGTTGGTATTACAATAAATAATAAAGGCAAACTTATATCAATTCTATCCAAATGCATATTTTCCATATATATTTTAATAATTTTTAATGTTTTTCTTGCTTCAGGTGTTAACATGAGGGGTGAATTTGGATCTGATGGACCTTTTAGGATATCAAATAAAGGTCCCAACTCTCCTGTTGGTATGCCTAGATAAGGCCTTATCCAATTTATGTCTCCTAATAACTTTTGAAAGTCGCTAAGTGATTTGAGTTGATCTACTCGTATTTGAATTTTTCATGGACGGACCATGGTTGTGGATAATAGAACTCCTAAATAATTAATTGGAAAATTTAATTGTACTTTTTCTATTGCTATCTCTAGATTATAATTTTTTAATAAGTTTGTAAGTGTGGCATAACATTCTAGCAATGTGTTTTTATCTTTGTGTGCTAATAATACATCATCCATATAGTGAAATATTTGTAGTTCAGGATTTTGATTTCTAAGTGGCTGGATTGATTTGTTAACATAAATATGACACATATTTGGGCTGTTAGCCATCCCTTGAGGGAGTACTTTCCATTGATATCTCTGATCAGGACCTTCATGGTTAAGTGCAAGGAGAGTAAATGCAAAATGTGGACTATCCTCAGGATGAATTGGAATTGAAAAAAAAAATCTTTAATATCTATAGCTAAAACATGTCAGGTTTTTGGCAAAGCAGACAATTGAGGAATCCCCAACTGAACAGGTCCCATAATAACCATCTCATTATTAATGGCTCTTAAATCTTTCAATAATCACCATTTACCAGATTTCTTTTTAATGACAAAAAAGGGAGTATTATGGGGAGATATGGAAGGTTGTATATGTCCTTCCGCTAATTGTTGTTTGACCAGGTCATGGGCTGCTTGTATCTCTTCTTTAGTCAGGGGCCACTGAGGAGCCCATACTGGTCTTTCTGATTTCCAAGTAATTTTTATTGTTTCAGTGACCCCTTCTGAAAACCCAATCCATGTCTATCTATTCCTTGATCTATTTGAATTGGTGCTGCTATACCTTGTTCTTGTTCTCTTAATCTTTTTTTCTTTCCTAAAACCCTGTCTAGCCCTAATAGTGGGAGCATTTGGATTGATGTTATTTGTTAATGTCAAACCTAATTGATCTAGAACATCTTGTCCCCATAAATTTATAGGAAGATGATCCAATACATATGGCTGTATAGTTCCTTCACATTCTTCAGGATCCTTCTAATCTAATACCATTGCACTTCTATGGGGATTAGTTGCCACTCCTAGGCCTCGAAGCATTTGAGTGGCTTATTGTAATGGCCAATGTTTCGGCCATTCTTGACGAGAGAAGATGCTAAGGTCTGAACCTGTGTCCAGTAGCCCATTAAATGCATATCCTTGAATATTTAGTTTTAGCATTGGGCGAGAATCTAAATTTAAAGACAGCATATCCCAATCTACACCTGTGGAGCCTAATCCCCTGGAACCTCTTTCTATAGTACTACTGGAAAATTTATCATGGAGGGTGGGTATTATTAATAACTGTGCTATTCTATCTCCTGGTGAAATTACTGATATACCTCTCGGAGAACTAGCTATAATTTTTATTTCACCTTCATAATCGGGATCAATTACCCCAGGACTTATCATAAGTCCTTTTAGAGTAGAAGAACTGCGTCCCAATAATAATCCTACTGTTTTTTGGGGAAGAGGTCCATTTACCCCTGTGGGAATGATTTGAACTCCATTTATTATTATTTATTATCTGGAGTTAGTACTGCTCTGGCGGAGGCGCAGATGTCCAACCCTGTGCTCCCTCTGTTTCGTCTGATGAGAGATCTAATAGACAATGTGTCCTGGGCACTACCCTGATGGTGTCGCTGGATTCCTCCAGTGCCCCATATATTTGTGGTCATGGGCCCTGGAGCACTGGGCCCCCTGTCCTTTTTTTGGCAATGGAGCCTGATGCTTTTCTCCAAGATATCGTGGGTAAACACCTGGTCCTTGTCCGTTTTTTTGATAACGGAGTACACTCTATGGTGGTTTGAGAATGGCATTCATTAGTCCAATGTCTCCCTCTACAGCATCGTGGACAAATACCCAGTATTCTATTCCTTTGATACCTAGCTTTGTTAAATCCTATTCCCATGGAGCAACTCCTTTTAAAATGTCCTGTTTGTTCACAAGTGTAGCATATTTTCAGCCTGGCATCTAAAGCCTGTTGTACTGCAGCTACCAAGACTTGCTCTTGTTCATTAATGTCTCTACATAATTTAATATATGTGTTTTAATCTCCATGTTTCCATGGTCTAATGGCCTACTTGCACCATCTGTTTTCTTGCTCAAAGGCTAGCTGTTTAATTAATGGCATTGCTTGTTCTGTGACCCCAAAAACTCTGGTAGCTGTTTGAATAAGCCTATCTACAAATTCAGGGTAAGGTTCATTAGCTCTTTGTATTATCTTAGATAATTGACCTTGTAAATCTCCATGCCCTTGTAAAGTCTTCCATGCCCTAACTGCATCTGCAGCACTTTGTGAATATATAGCAGGATCATATTCAATTTGTTGCCGTTGACCCTCATAAGGTCCTTTTCCTAACAACATATCTAGATTTCTTTGAGGGTAACTGGCTGCTGCGTTTCGCCTAGCCGTCTCCGTGAAAAATTCCTCACTGGCAACCTTCCATAACAAATATTGTCCTCCATTTAGCACATATTTACACATGCGAGCCCAGTCTGCTGCTGGCATTATGTCCAAGTTAGTAATGGATTCTACCATGCTTACAGTGAAGGGTGCTTGAGGGCCATAGGTTGTTACAGCCTCCTTTAACTGCTTCACTGTTTTGAAATCTAGAGCACATTGAATTTGCTGCCCTCCTGCCTGCTCAAGTACAGGGCATGCTAATCTTTGATGTCCTGTCTCAGGATCCCATCTATCAAGTACAGGGGTTGAGGGCCACTCAGCTGTCTCCATAGATGGAACTGTTGGTTGAATTACGCCCTCTGGTGATACAACTGTGTTAGTAGCAGCCTCCTGTTGTAGCTTTTTTCCTCCTCATGGCCCTTCTTCCTTTAAATTTTCTTCCTCTGTCTGACTAGCTCGAGAGACCTTCTCTTTTGCTTGATCTAACATATTTTCTACCATAGTTTGAACCTCTAACAATTTACTTAACACTCTTTCAGTTTGTTTTTTACTAATTTCTGATCCCATCTTCCTACTATTGTAAGGGTAAAAGAAATTGAAGTTAAAGCGTAAAAGTTAAAGGTTAAAAGACCGGGTGTTGTAAAAGTTTCTAAGCTGCAAGGTCTGAGTTAAAATGTAAAGGAGGTATTGTTAGGTTTCTATGCTACCTGCAAAACCTGAAATTTCTGTAGCTGTTAAGACAATGCTTAGAACCGCCCAGTAAACATTTTCCCTGGCTGTTTGGTTGTTTAATAACTGAAGGGCTCTGTGTGGTCGCACGTAGGCCTTGCAGGGCCTAAACCAATCAGTTTAAATGTGTACTCTCCTTAGGAATGACCTATCACTCCAGCCTGACCTGTTCCTGCCAATGAATGAACTAATCATGTTTAGGAGTTGTTGTTCAATTTTCCCGCGCCTCATGATGATTTGTTCTGATGTATACAAAGCCCTCCGCCCTCCCCCAAAAGTGTACTTAAGCAGTGCTCAGCCCCTGCTCGGGGCTCTGGGCTGTTCTCCCTTCTTGAGTGGGCACGGAGCCCCTGCATGCTGGTTCAATAAATCCCTTTCTGCCAATTGCATGAGTGGTCACTTGGTGGTCTCTTTCTCCGACGCTTCGCCTGACCCTTACACTATAAAGGTAACACAAAATAAAACCGAAACAGAATGAAACCAAAATGGAACAAAAATGCATAGTATAAATTTTCCTATTTTCTTGAAATGTATATTCGTGGTCTATTTCTATCTCTATCTCAGGGGCGAACATCTTCAAACCTTGAGCCAACCATTTTCCCCAGTTTGCCTGAGAAAGTTCTAGGGACAGGCAACTTGAAATAAAAACAAAATAAATCAAAACAAGAACACATTGTTTTTTGAAGTGGTCACCCATTCTCTCGTTCTTCCTCAGGGGCAAGCAATTTCACTTACCTCCAAACTTCAGGAGTTCCCCGCATGGGCCACCAAATGCCATAGTCTGGCTGGGCACAAATAACCATGCCACCACAAAGCCTGTAGATTCAAACAGCAACTCTTTATTCCCCAACTCTCATCGGCAATGCACACACCACACGGGACCACACTCCCTCCACCGGGCTCCTGTCCAATCTCCCTGAACCCCAGGGAGAACTCACAAGAGCCGCCCTATTGCCTGACAGTAAAGGTCAAATATACAATACAATCAATCCATATAGCTTAACTCAAATCATCATCTCAATGGTTCCCTGGCATCACCTTTCAACCATTCCCTCTGGCAAATGCCAGGCATCGTTCTGACTGGGCTGTGGCTCTCAACAAGTAGTTAGTTTGTTCTTAAGGTAGTTCAGCTTTGGCTTATCAGATAATAGAAGTGGAACTATGAACTCAAACAAGTGATAGTTTCAAAAATGTCTGGTGCTTCTTAAACTGGTAGATTATTTTTGCTAAGTGAAGTTTGGGATTCTTCTGTAGTGAAGATTTTTTGATATTTTGTTGAAAACCTAGGGCAACAATTCATTTTTCTCTATTCTACAATTCTGTTTACTTTTGTCCATTGCATGGGCATTATGGAAAAGTCAGTTGAAGGTCAGGAAGAAGAGCAATGACTATACTTCTCAATAGTTATTAGCGCAAAACCACAACAGTTCAGCTTGCATGTTTTTCAGCAAAGAGTCTCTTGGATCAACTATGTACTGACATTTAAATTAATTTCTGTCAGATGAGAGCATCCATATGCAAGTCATGATTAATTTTGTGTATAAACAAATCAAAATCTCTTTGATAAAGAGATGTGGGTAGGCAATCCTGAAGTGCACATTATGATCAGAGATTATGGAAGTCAGCTCACCCCAAAGCTGGAAGAGGCTCTTCTGCATGCTGAGCCCTGCAGCCTCCTAAAGGACCCTTGCAGTGGCAGTGCTCTTTGTTCATGAATGTTATGGTTCTCTACTCTGCTGTACTTTTTTTTCTTTTCTTTTTTTCTTTTGGATTCTGGTCCTGAATGTTATCATCATTCCCATCCCAGAGGGTTGGAGACAGCTTAGGGCCAGAATGATAGAATTGAGGAAACTGTGTAAATTAACAAGTGGGTTTTCAAGAACAGCTGGAGGAAGACACAAATCAAGAGACAACTGGAGATTGTAACCTCAGGGAAGTAAAGGACAGCATCTAAGAATCAGCACCAATCCTTACATCTTCAACTTCTCTGAAGTTATCCCTGCAGCTTTGCTTGGAGCAAGTTCTTTCCTATGGGCTCACAGCATCCTGTGTTTAAGTCTGTGTTGACAGTACCTTAAGGTGATAAAAAGGGAAACATTCTGGATTTTAACTGAGACAGATCAGGTTTAAATCCACCACCACTAGTAATCTTGATACTTGGGTCAGTTTCTTAAAACTTCCAAACCTTATTCTTCTGCCTCAGTAAATTAGAAATAATCCTATTTAACTCATAGAAGTGTCAAATTATTAAAATAAAGCATAGAACTATATATGATGCATATAGTGTTTATCTGGTGTATATTTATATAGCGATATATACATATAACAAAACATATACATAATAATACATATAACACATATAATAACAAATAAATGTATAATATGTGATACACTCTATTTTCATCATTATAGAAACTGCCAAACTTCATCAAACCAATTTCCTTCTGCTTCAGGCACAAAGTGGGACTATTTCCCTCCTGTGATATGCTGAGTAAATAGCCCTGAAGGATACTTTTGTCCTAATCCTCAGACCCTGTGGATATGTTATTTTACATGGTAAGGGGAATTTAGCAGATGTGATTAAGTTAGGGATCATGCTGGAGAGATTATCCTTTATATTTCACTTGGGCTACATGCACTCACATGGATCCTCACAAGAGAGAGCAGGAGAATACAAATCAATAGTAGAAGACATAACCAGTAATACTAGAAAGGGATCCAGTGTATGTATGCAGTCAGACTCTGGAAGCTGAAGAGGGCAAGATAAAGGAGTTTCTTCCTAGAGTCTTGATTTTTGTCCAGTGATGTTGAGAGCCACAGCCAAAAGGGGCCCCAGCAAACTTCCAGCTGCCAGCTGATGATTGGCTCACAGCGGCCCCAGCAAACTTCTAGCTGCCAACTGATTGGCTCCTCTGCGGTGATGCTCTTTGGGCTGTTTCCCCGCCCTTTCAGATCAAGGAGCTGCTCATTGGGGGACTTTTTTTGGCTCCGCCCACATGACCCAGCCAATGGCCTCAAGAGCAGGAGTGGGGGAGGTTGAGTGCCTTGGGGGAAGCCGGTGGTGGCAATTGGGCTCTGAAGGTTTTTCCTGAGGAGCTGTGTGGTTTGGTGTGTGTGTTCTAAAAATAAAGTTTGTTTCTTTTGACAAGTGGCTCCTGAATTGTGCCCAGCCAGACTGCGGCACAGTGATACTGATTTCAGACTTCTGGGTATATGAGAATCAATTTGTGTTCCATTGAGCCAATATATTTGTGATGATTTCTTATAATGGCAGTAGCAAACTGACATATCAGCTAACTTAGATTTTTATAAGTTAGGTCTATATGACAAAGACCTGGTAATGTAATATGAGTAAAATGAATGTACCCAACAATAGCACTAGGCCATAAAAATCTCACAATTCTCTATTCTCTTTATTATTCTGTGGAGTAGGTAGAAACTAAAACTTAGAAATCATGGGGATAAGAAAGCTGTATAAAAGAAGAGCCTTGGCCCTTGATCAATATGAGAAAGATCACCTGCTAATACTTCACATTACTGAAATGTTATCTTTACCATGAGACAGGTCAAGGACAAGAGAATGTTTTTTTTTCTTGTGCTCCCAGGAGTTAACAGTATGCTTGGTGCATCAGAAATACCTATTAAATGATCATTAAAATCAGCACTTTTATTTTAAAATGAACTGGATCCAGTATGAAACTATATAGAAGGAGGGAGATAAGAAGTCAGAAATAAAGATAGCTAGAGCAGATTGAAAAGTAGAGGGCAAGGTGGATATTTCAAGACACAGGCTAAGAACAGCTTCAGGTTGGGTATTTGGTTACATTGGATATGGATATAGCTCATTTACAAGCCCAGAGGTGGACCAGTCATCCAATACACAATGGGTGACCATAACAAAAAAGCAATGAATAAACTTGGTGCCTCTGTTCAAAATCAATAAAAGAAAATTATAGTTTGAAATATTGCCCTTATCAATCTTTTGATCAGAAATCACTTCACCTTGTCTGTAGTATTTATTTTGCACACATGCTATTTCAATAGTTTTAGAATAAATAAGCTCAGGCACTGCTTTATTCCATGGTTCACATGGGAAAGCAATAGAAAAAGGTTCACACTGGAATGGAAACAACATTCTCCTCAACCACAATCAAATAAAATAATGCAACCACCAGCGGAAAGAATGCTATTGCCCCATGTCAGCCCTGAGATTCATAGAGAACATCTGCTTTCCCGTTTCAGTCTACCTAAGTTCTGCATTATTTGAAGAACAACCCAATTATTTTTAACCTAAATGCTTCTCTGATCTGGAACAAAGTTTTGCTTTTATCACACAGTTCTCAGGCCTTGCAATAGGCAAGATCATTGTCGTTTCAGACGCAAGATATAGTCTCTTTTTCAGTGATGCATAAAAGGATTTTCCTCCCTTCAAATGATAATTAAATTAAAAGCAAAGTTGGAAAGAAGGCTTTGAACTGCTCTGGTGAGAAAGGTCACTCACCGAGCAGCAATCTGTTAGCACAGCTGTGTTGAGAAGAGACTTTCCAGCCATGTCGGCCACAAGTGGGTTCTTCATATCAAGCAAAAAGGCCGTGGTTTTACTTCTTTTAAACACTTTTTCTACTGACACTCAGGAGCCTGCAAAGACACAGGCATTTGAAGAGGTTTGTAAAGACTTAGATGAAACACCAAATTAAATGGTCAGAAATCCACAAGAGGAAACCACCATTCAATCCACCATCAGGGGGAAACAAAATAAAATAAAATAAACAAAAAACAATCACTGTATAGATGATTTATGTCTTTTTTTTATTATAAGTATCACCTGTCATTTACTTATTTCCTTAATCTTTGTACTCCAAGAAAGGAAGGAATTGCATGTTTTGGTTATACTTAATAAGCTTTATCCCTATTACTTGCATAATATTGACTCTTTTTTATATTCAATGATCTTACATCTTTCAGTCTAAAACAAACATCTATTTGCAAATGACCAAGAGATTTAGCATTGTTTAAATAAAAGGAAAATTTATATACCATCTGCATCAAGGAGTAGACACTTCTCAACTTCTGTTATTGAAGTTAGTTTAAGTAGATTACGCTCTAAGTTTAGTTACTACCAACATTTGCCTGGAAACTGCTCTTTTGGTATTGGAGAATTGGTACATAGTAGACTTTGTTAAAGTTTCTTTATTAGATGAAAATTGACCCTTTGGATAATGTCAGGTTCAAATATGTCTGTAATCATTTCCTTTAAAGTCTCAATAGCAAAATAAGTGGACTGAACAATACAAAGACTGGAAATTGATTTTTTAGTTATTTCACATATGCATATCATTTTCTCATTTATTTCCTTTAATAAAAACAAAATGACTGGTTCTATGGTATACAGTATAAATGAGAATTCAGATTATCATGAAATTCATTATGCATAGATTTTTGATGAATAGTAAGATAAATAATTGTAATATTCAGACTGATGTCTACATGGCAATGAATAACCTGCTGTATATTCCTTAAGTAAAAAAGCTTATATCTCAGGAGATATAAGGAATTTTCATTGATTATCTAAATACTTTATATGTATTACCTTATTTAACCTTCATATATCATAATTTTTATGATTATTATAAAATGAATTAGAAAAATCATCTCGATAATATGAGGGAAATTGTCTTTCTATTATTTCCTGATTTTTTCTGACATATTTTCCTAATCTTGAATTGGGAGAAATGATGAGAAACTCAGCTCTTTTCTTGCCAAAATTTCTTTTTTGTTCCACCATTCAAATAAAATATTATTAGTCCCTGTTAGTTCAGAGTAAAGCAGGGAATTTATTCCAAAACTTAAACTGCCAAAGCTACTTATGCCAAGCCATCCAGGTTTTCTCATGGAAATCAATAAAATGCCACACTTTGTCAAGTAACAAAGCTGAATCTCTTGCTCCCACCTCTCAAAAAATACATAGCTACCAATTTTATAGTTAGTCAGGGTCACTCAAGTGATTCTTAAATAAAGAATTCAATCTTACTTAAAGCTAATGTTGATTTTTAAAAATCTTATGTCTATTACTATTGTTCATCAAAAGTGTTCATGAAATCTAGTAAGAACTTTGTCCAAAAATATTTTTTAAAACTGTATGAGTTTATCATTTATTGACATTTTTATTAATAAAAGGTCTCTGATTTAATTCCTAGGTCCTTGATCCACTTTGAGTTGAGTTTTGTGCATGGTGAGAGTTTTGTGCATGTTAATTTCATTTTGTTACAGGTGGATTTCCAGTTTTCCCAGCACCATTTGTTGAAGAGGCTATCTTTTCTCCAATGTTTTATGTTTTTGGCACTTTTGTCTAATATGAGATAACAGTAATTATAAGGGTTTGTCTCTGTGTCCTCTATTCTGTACCATTGGTCTACAGGTCTATTTTTGTGACAATACCATGCTGTTTTTGTTACTGTTGCTCTGTAGTATAGTTTAAGTTCTGGAATAGCAATGCCACCAGCTTTAATCTTCATGCTAAGGATTGTTTTAGCTATTCTGGGTCTCTTATTTTTCCAGATGAATTTCATGATTGCTTTTTCTATTTCCATGAGGAATGTCATTGGAATTTTGATTGGGATTGCATTGAATCTGTATAGTGCTTTTGGTAGTATGGTCATTTTGACAATATTATTTCTGCCTACTCAAGAACAAGGGAGATCTTTCCATATTCTAAGATCTTCTTTAATTTATTTCTTTAGCGTTCTGTAGTTTTCATTGTAGAGGTCTTGATCCTTTGTTGTTAAGTTGATTCTCAAGTATATATTTCACTTTTTGAGGCTATTGTAAGTGGGGTGGTTTTTCTAGTTTCTCTTTCAGAGGATTTGTCACTCATGTACAGAAATGCCTTTGATTTATGGGTGTTGATTTCATATCCTGCTACTTTGGTGAATTCACTTATTAGTTCTAGAAGATTTCTTGTGGAATTTTTTGGATCTTCCAATTATAGAATCATATCTTAAGCAAATAGTGATAATTTGAGTTATTCTTTTCCTATCTGTTTCCCTTTAATTTATTTTGTCTGTCTAATTGCTCTGAATAAAGTTTGAAGAACTATGTTAAATAGAAGTGATGAAAGAGGGCATCCCTGTCTTGTTCCAGTTTTTAGAGGAAATGCTTTAAATTTTTCTCTATTTAGAATGATGTTGGCCAGGGGCTTAGCATAGATAGCTTTTACAATGCTGAGATGTGTTCCTGATATCCTTAGTGCAGCCAATCTGGAAAACAGTATAGAGATTCCTTGGAAAACATGGAATGGAACCACCATTTGACCCAGCTATCTCACTCCTCGGTTTATACCCAACGGCCTTAAAAACAGCATACTACAGGGACACAGCCATATCAATGTTTATAGCAGCACAATTCACAATAGCTATATTGTGGAACCAACCCAGATGCCCTTTAGTAGATGAATGGATATGGAAATGTTGGTATATATACACAATAGAATATTACTCAATATTAAAAGACAATAAAATCCTGGCATTTGCAGGTAAATGGATGGAGTTGGAGAATCTAATGCTAATTGAAGTAAGCCAATACCAAAAAACAAAGGCCAAATGTTTTCTTTGATTTGAGGATGATGACTTATAATAGTGATGGGGGGAGCATGGGAAGAATGGAGGATCTTTAGATATGGCAAAGGGGAGGTAGAGAAAGAGAGGGGGTGTCCGGGTAGGAAAGACTGTGGAATGAATTAGACATCATTACCCTAAGTACATGTATGAAGACACGAATGGTGTGAAAATACTTTGTGTACAACCAATAATTTGAAAAAAATTGTGTTCTAAATGTGCAATATGAAATGAATTGCTCTCTGCCATCATATATAACAAATTAGAATAAATAAATAATTTACTATAAAAAACAGTTAACAACAACCAAAAATATCTTATGCAATTGAAGCTCTGCAGGAAATATCCACTTTACCCTAATTCTGATGAAATATTTGGAACAAATGAATCCCAATATTTTGAGCTGCCTTTCCTAATTTCTGGCAGGAATTGTACCAGACATAGTAGAGTTGGTGATAAATATCCCAGGGCAAATGCTATGGTTTCTCTTTTGATACAGTACAGAAGTCAAAGCCACCCACCTTCTTCGTACTTTTGAGACGCAGGTTTCTAATTTGCAGCTGGACTCTGCACAACATACTGCTTTGCCTGGAATCCTGTGATGGGTAGGTCACAGGCAACGTGGCATTAGAGCAAACTCTCTCAAGTAAGCTTTGGATAAGTGTTTTACTCACAACAAAGAAATTAGAATTTAGATTTGTTCTCTAAACTAGAATATGTCAAAGTGGATCTTAGATAACTCAAAACCACCTTCGAAAAGCAGGAAGTTCCCCAATGTCAGATTTGTCCTAAGTTTCGTGACAATGCCAGGTGATACTAGTTTCATTTTGCATATCATCATTGTTCTGTGCATATATGCACACTTCATTTTATATCCTAAAACATCAGTTATTTTGAGATGCCCTTAAATTCAAGAGTAACTTTTCAGCATACAATAAATACATACAGTAAATTTTATTGTTTGTTGTGATCTATTTCAATAACTAATTAAACAATAATAAGAAACAACTAGATGGTATTATCTAATTTTTATCCCCTTTTCTTAAATCAAGAGTGGCTTGATGTCACGTTAATATTTGAAGAATAGTCAGTTGAGGGGCTACTCTCAGGTATGTGGTTCTCAGGTGAGCAGACACAGAATCCAGAAGGATATGTTGGAATGGAATTCTTGATTTGATGAAAGTTGCCCTTAGCTCTCACAACTACAGAGAGGCACTGAAACCCTTAGTACTTCATCTCCTGTAAGTTGCCAGGGGAGTCAGTAGGGGAGAAACATGTGGCTTTGAAAAAAGCCCTCTTCTATAAAATAATGGGATGGCATATTAAGAAGGGTCTAAGAGTCCTACAAAAATGAAATATTCCTTAGCTTTGCAGGAAAGGACAAGCCATAGCATAGGACATATGCATCTGAAATATAGACAGGACTCTGGAGCTCAGCAAGTTGCCCTAAGAGTACCAGGGTAGGCTCCAATGAAGCTGTGGTCTCTGCCAGACTTATCTCCAAAAGTGACACTAGCTACTGTCTTCAAAGTAATTGTGTTAAAAGCCTGCAAAGATTTTTCACTCATCTTTCTCAATCTTGTATCCATTCGTCTCTCATGTCTGTCAGATCATATGACTCTTTGACTTTTGTCTAGAAGTATATTAGAAGCTAGACATGGTGATGGGGATGGTTAAGCCTCATGATAAAATCCATCTAATAAGAAAATATAAATATCCAGAAAATGAATTGGAAAACAAATAAAAGATACAATATGTTTGCATATGTTTGCCTCTCAAAATTTCTGCAAACTATATGATTATTACAGTACAGCATTATTGTGTGATGTTAGAACATAAATTAAATAATGTTTATTAAACATAATTAAAGTTTATATTAATCTGAAGTTAATGCTACAAATTCAAATAATATTGAAAAAGCCACAATGAAATAATTGCATCAGTAAATTTGATACATCTGCAGCTAATGACAGCCACAGTACTGTGAATCACACCCAAATCTCAACCTGTTGATCATTACATTTTGTTAGTTATGACTACTAATATAAATAATAATATAATGACAAATAGTTTTACAAATGTTATATTTTAAATATATGTCCAGGAACTTTATGAGTATCTAAAATATAATTATATAACAATGATAATATTAATAGCAGTCATTTATGACAGCCTTCTGCCAGGCATGGTTAGGAGTTGCTTTGTATTTTAATTTTAATCCTTTTAGCAGTCCTGAAAGGGAGGAATTTTTTTATAAGAATGTAATTTATTTGTTCAGTTCCTAATATATTTAACAAATTATAATGCTCACCCGTTATTTATAGACACTTCCCTAGATAATGGAGATTCAATATTACACAAAAGAAATAAAAATCCTTAGTGTCGTAAATAAATAAACACACAAACAGGGACAAATAGTCATATTCCAATGAAAAGGACCAAGAGTCTGCAACAAGGTAAGTTTTGTTAATTTTGAATCTCAGCAAGATCTTAGTAATGTAGAGAATTGAACAAACAGCTTAGGAAATGCAACTTGAGGTAAAAGGAATAGCAAGGAAATGTTCCCCAAAATGAAAGAGAATTCAATGTGTTCCAGAAGCATGAAAAATCCTAAGTTGTCCAGAATAGAGCGGTCATGACAAAGGGGAAAGTATGAGGACAGAAATAAAGTGCAGGGCCAGATCTTATAATGTCTGTGGGCAGTCATCAGCATGACAAAATATTAATTTGAGCCCAGGCAAGGTTTGCCTCAAAAAAATTTTAAAAATTTTAATTTTAATTTTAAGAGATTTACTCTGGCTATAGAATAACATGGAGATAAATGTTGTGGGGAATAGTTTGTGAAGGAGACAAGGAGACCAGGTGGGAGACCATGGCCCATGTAAGAGAAGACTATGCATTTGAATGGAGTCTCTGTCTTTGGAGCTGATGAGAAAAGGTAAGCTCAAGAGATCTGTTAAGTATAGAGTCTGGAGGACTGGAGTAAGAACTGGAAGTACCATGCGGAAGTCAATGATCAACTCCAACTTGAAGGCCTGGAAAGATATGAAAATTTTGGTAGTATTGGTTCATATGCATGAATCCAGCTAAAAGGGAAAGGAAAAAAAATGATTAACTAGTGATCAGAAAAATTGAGTAGCTTGGTACAAATGTCCCAGAACTAGCATAGTTTGGATGTGAATCCATCCTGATCTGGTTCCAAAGCCTATCTTCTTCTTTTATTTATTCATTTTTTCTAACTACTAGGGATTGAACTCACGGTTGCTCTACTACTGAGCCATATATTCAGCCCTTTTTATTTAATTTTTTTTTTAGACAAAAGGTTTCATTAAGTTGCTCATGCTGACTTCAAATTTGCAATCCTTCTTCCTTTGGAGTGAGTGAGTGGGACTGCAGCTGTGTCCCTCTGTACCCCACAAAGCCTATCCTCTCTATGCTTGCTGCACTGTAGAATCTGCTGAAAGTAGGAACACGGTCCATGTGCCTTTTCTTCAGAGTAAATGAGAATGTCTTGCTGAGCTTAGTCACTTTTCAGGTCTTTGGTGGAGCCATCACACTATTTCTCAACATTGTGAGAAACTGTGGGGAGCTATTACTGCCTTGAACATTTGACAATGGAATAAAGATTAAAATAAATGGAAGATAGATGAAATTGGATTTAATTGCTATGAAGATATTAACACCAAAAATATTGACGCTATATATAGTTTAGTTTCTGTAGGAACCTAGGAAATAATGTTCAAAACCCTTTTCAATTAAGTTACTCTCTTTGAATGTGCTCTCAAAGTATCCTTGCAATAGTTTCTTAAAGCTATTTTAACAAAAACTTGTATTTTCTTACCCAGGAGCAGTAGAGCAGATATAAAAAAGAATGAAGCAACACAATCAAAGCAGCATTTTAAAAATGTGGTAGCTACACCTTGTTTCTTAACTGTAAAACCCAGATTCCTCTTTTAGGGAGCTCATGCAAACAGAGGAATTCCAAAGTTCAGCCAAACAGGAAGCATTTGCCCCAGCTGCTCCTGAGGGTTTTACTGTTGACAGAAGACCTAGGTCAGTTCAAAACCTCCTGGAATTTGTTCAGCATTCTTAGCATGAAGGCGATATTGATGGAACAGAAGTTACCTACTGGTATGGAAGCCTTTATCCATTATCCATGAAAGGTGCTGTCAGATGCCCTAAGGCTTTGCAGAGAAGTAAAACCATATGTTCACTGCTGCTACGGTGACTATAGAAAGACATAGCCCTTGAGCCATACTGATGATGTTAGGTGGATAAAATGATGGCACCATAAGGTCTTTCTTTGTGCATTTTAATAAGTTAAATGTTCAGAAACATAAGGTTATGCACCCTCTAAGTCTCTGGCCTCACTAATCTATTTATGTTTCACAGCATCATTGGAAAATACTGTCAGGTGGAGGTATCTGCACTTCTTGAAAGCTAAGGCAACGGATGATTTTCATGGTCTTTACCCTGACATTTATTTGCTGGTAATAAGACAGTGTTCGGGCTAGGTGATGCTCCAGCATCTCAGCAGATGGTAGAAATTTACAGAAGAATGAACAGGGCTTTTTCAGCAGCTGGCTTTTAAATAAAAGGCTGTGACTATCAGGATTTTGGAGACAGATCTACACTCAAATCCAAATTCTTTCTCTTAATAGCTGTAAAAGTACAGACGAATTATTTGAACTCTTTGTATTTCTATTTCATTGTCAGAGACATGGAACTAATAATACCTATCTCTTATGGCTATTGTAAGGATTAAATATAATGATGTGGATGATGCACTTAGTAAAATGCTAGTAGTAAAATAAGTACTCGCTATCTCTCCCAGCCTCTCACTCCTTTGAGGATTTTCTAACTATATGAACTTCAACTTGTATTTACAACACAGTAAACATAAAAGCTATGCTGTATTTGTAAGCCACAGATTTGTCCAATGCTTATTTTAAATATGTTTCCCTGATTTCACCTTATTAAAATATGCAAGTGTGACTTAAATCTCCTAAACAATTCATTGATTACAGGGAGCAGAACAAACACCTCAGAACACAAATCTGACATGTAGCCAATTGTCTGGGACTCCATGCTGACCATCATTCTAAGAGATGGCATCAAAGACAGTTTAAGTATTATAAATATCTTCTTCAGCTCCAGCTGCCAGTGGACAAAAAAGAAAAAGAACAACAGGGAAGACTGCAGGAACAATTGCTGGTGGGAAGGAGGGGAGCTGCACAGAAATAGTTCATAGATGTTTTCAATGTTTGCTCATGAAAGCATCACTTATTGATCACTAAGTGTGTATCAGGTATTGTAGAGGATGCTCTCCATGAACAACAGCATGGTTCCATGTCCAGTTGATCTGGTACAATCAGATAAGGATAAGTTTCCTGGCTCTGTAATTGGGACTTTATTTGCAAGAGCTACACTGGTGTGTAAAGGGAAAGCCAAAAACTGAACTTGTTCCAACTCTATTAATCAAAGATTGCTTACAGAGGGATTTCTTAATTTATCCCCCAAATTTCACCCCACCCCACAGCACCATACCCCATGTCTAATCATAAAAAGTCACACCCTTCAATGAAAGAGGTATTATGTCAAACTTTCATTCAGTCTCTTGCCTACATGATTAAGACCTGTTCAGGCTTCTTCTCAATGAGTAGCTTGAAAGGTCTTGGCAAAAATCATACAGCCTCCTCTGTTAAGTAGAGCAGGCTCCTGAAAGAGCACTCCTTATAAACTGTCTTGTCCATATGTTTCTGGAGGATGTGCCATCTGGGATTAGAGTGCTCATATTTTATGAAGCAGGAAAGCAAAAATATGTTCACAATTTAACAGTCCCGATTTGATGGGAAAGTGGAATTGAATTTATAACAAATTAATTTCATCTCAATGTGTGAGCCCACTGTGTGCCAGCCATCATAGTATGCATTTTTTACAGCCAAAACAAATCAAGAGATCTTGTGCTTGCATTTTATGAAGAGAATTCAAAGAGAAATGTAAAGTGAATTTCTCCTATGAATATTATACAAAAAATAAATTTATAAAGACATCCTCTAAAAGAAGAATTCATCAGTCATGGCAGTCCAGGAGTTTGAAAGCAGAAGCAGGTACCTCTATTTTGAGAAAAAATATTTTCAAGGGAAAAGGTTGTCGTTACAAAGTTTACCTTGAGCAGGCATATGTGGTGACAAATATTTTCAGGTTGTGTCTTCTCTCTTCTAGCTTAAAAAAAGAAATATCCATGTTAAAGGATTATTCAGATTATTCATATGTAATGGTGCTGATCTTACCCATCTTCATTAATTTAAAAGCAATTATTAAGAACCAACTAAATCCCAAATACTACAGAACAAAATTGTCCATTTCCCAGTTTGTATCATTAAAATGTTAATCAAGACACACTTCTCTCATCTTCCTTGGCATCTTAACCCAGTAAGCCTTCCTGATGAAGCATTTTCCACAAAATGCAACAGCTTAATCATTGGCCATTTTAGTCCCTTCATTATTATCAGACTACAGGTCTCAGCCCATTATTAGATGATTAAATAAAATTCAGGAGGGTATAGCAGGTATTTTCTGGTTATTATTAATAGAACTGGATAAAATAGAATGGAAAAGAATAGAAAACATCATAGTACTCCAAACATATATATTTTACATATGTAGGCACATGAAAATATATATACTAGATTTAATATAACTTTTATTTATTATTATTTAGATATTTTTAAAGTACTCCTGAGATGAGTGTAAAAATATAATTCCAAAAAAGAAATATGACCTAATAGATGATGATGATAATAATAAACACTTTCATAGTTTTTAAGAAAACCTATTCTTCAGTTTGGCTCTAAAGATCAATACCCTTATCCATTAGAAAAAGAGAAACTGGCACAATACCTTATGGGAAAATAGATCTGCCTGCATTTCCCTGCTGCAACCCCCTCTTTACCTTGCATGTACCTTCACCACATCAGTCTTCATAGTGTGTCCTTTTAATTAGTTTATCTATGTGGCTTCCAATTAGGTGCAGGGCATTTGAAAAGATCATTTTATTTATATTCAAATTCCCAGGATTCAACTCAAAGACAGGAACCTCTAAGTGCTCACTAAATTCTTATTCATTTATATGTAGACTTGTGGAAGATATGATTTTTTAAAAGCAGTAGGCAACAAACTCCAGAATAATAGATTGATTGGTTGGAATATACCAGAATAATTATGTGAACAATGGAGTATAATAAGGGTAAGCATGAAATTGTTTATGAGAATATCAGATGCCTTTCCAGAGTTAACTTAGCCTTGAAGTAGGTTTCTGAGAATAATTTTGAAATTATATTCTATACTATGCCTAAAGTAGACAGTATTTATTGCAGCATGTTGAATAGGTTATGGCTTAAAATAAAATTGGATTAAGGCAATATAAACTCAAAGGGCTGAAGTGAAAATTAAATAAAGAAAAGTGATCTACCTTAAAGAATTTCAGAGAAAGAATTGGCATGATGTAATGATGAACTGTCCAAAGACTTCCACATGTTTGTGTCATTATAATAGATTACAATAGGTATCTCCAAAAAGGAGTCATCTTCTGGAGAGCATGGTTACAGCAATGTTACAGCCAGTGTTGGATTTATATTGTGGTCTAAATACCACTGGCTGTCTATGATTCCCTGATCCTGTAAAATGTACAGCCAATCTGGGAAAATTAAATTGAGATCTGGAGTCTGTGAGTTCTCATCTGGCTGAAATCCCCATATACATCCCAGGCCAGGATCCCATATGAGCTTAATTAAAGCTCTAAGATCAAGGAGGTGAAAATCAGTGAGATCCAAAAATACATTTCTGTATAAAGCAATTCCCAGGTTTCACCTAACTACAAATTTTTTGACTTCCTAAAGACTATTATATTCTATTTTTGTAAATTAAAATTATTTTGTATATATTATATAAAATAATATAATTTATTCATATATAAATTCTTTCCTCTGGCTATTATATTAAAAAGACAAAATGTCTTGTCACTTTTGCTCTATATCATTATGTAACAGAATGCCATCATCAAAAACATAGAAGAGGATGTACAAACAACCTGATTGGCATGAGAAAGACTTAGATGCATCCTCTATCCACTATATGCTGGACATTATGTATCATTTACACACATCGATTTTCCCAAATCAATATACATCTTACAGATAAGGTAGAAAATTGACAGTTGCCTGATGTCACACAGATAAAAGTTAGAACTCTCCATATCCAAAGTACATACATACTCCTTGCGCTACACCACATTCCTCTTCAAAAGCATCTATCAACAAGTTACCTGATGTCAGAAATGTCCTTATGTTATTGTTTAATATATGCAGCTGCCATAAATGTATTATTACACACCTACTTATTTTTTTTACAAATGGGAAAGCAGAGCCACATGAAGATGATTCATCTATGATTATGCCAATATAAAGCAGAAAATATTTAAGCATAGGAGTGTTTAACTCCAAGAAGTACTGGAGATACACTGAACCAAATAATTATAAGTGCAATTTAGAGAATCACTTCATCTTGTCAAATCTGAGACTATATGATTTGGGAAAGTCATTTTTTGTTTTTGAGGTTCCATTTTCTATCCTCTCCTACCTGTCTAATCAGTCTACTGCCAAGATCATGACAAGGAAAATAAGAAATTTTACTTATAAATAAAAATTAGCATGTGAAGTGTTACACTGGAGTTGCTCTACTTCAAATCCACATTCAGTGGTTTAAGACATAATTACTGAGTTACAATTTAAGGCCTAATTTTGTTTAGCACTACCTGTTGGCAAGCTTTTGAGAAAAGTTAGTAAACTGTCTGCTTATGCCTATTTCTTTTATAAAATCCCCTTATTTAAATTTTACTCTTTTAGAAGGGAAGTAAGACTAAAACATAAAAGATTTGAATCACAGAATCACTCATCATTTGACTATGTAAAATGCTGAAGTACACTTTTTGTCTGATATGTAATCCAAAGATAGTCTTCAGAATCTATCAGGCTGTTAATTAGATGTTATGTATTACTTGGCTCTAAATTAATTAAGTTTTGGTGGATCTTATATTATAAAGGTGTGATAATTCTATGAAGAACAGAGATCATTTGAGTGATTAGTTTTTTTTTAATAATTGCAATAAATTTCTTTCAAATTTTTATGCTTATATTACTAAGATGTAAATTAAATATACTTTCAAAAAGTAACTCTTTGCTTTCTCAAATCCTTAGACTATGACCAAAGAAAACTTGAGAGTGTCACCAATTACTAGACCCATTTTCTAAACTGGTGGTTGGGAAGCTACACTGGATCTCCAGTGAAGGAGCTGGCACAGGCCCCCTCCTTGCAGTCATGGCACATTGTCCCCTTCTTCTACAAGGACAACCTCTCTGAGAGGCTGCTCCAGAACAAAGTGTGGTATCTTGTGAGATGCAATTCTTAACATAGATCATTATAGAGGATATTTTTTCAGAAGGCCAAAGTTATAAGATTAACGTCTCCTGAAATTCACACAAACTAGCATTAGAAACATATCTATTCAGAAAGCAATGCTTCTTTGTTTATGAGATGAAAATCAGAACCATGGGAAAATTAAATAAAAACTGAAAGCCCTTCTTTCACTAGTGCCCAAAATGGAAATGTGGAACCCACTGTCCTAATACATGTGAGCTTTAATATTGAGGCAATGGTACATAGGAAACCAAGTTTTTAAATCCTTCAAAGAGTTAACTTTATTAATAGAACAAGTTTCCAAGTATTTTTTCTCCAAAAATGTAAACATTTTTATGACAGGAAATAGTCTGTTTTAAAATAAACATAATCACACATTTTTAGAAAATTTGCTTTTCTAAAAGAGTTTTTGCAAACATCTCATTTGTTCTTCCCAACAACCCTGACAGAAAGTAAGGCATGGACTTTACCCTTATTTTTCAGATGAGGGAAGAGAAGTGTTCTAGAATAATAATAGAGGCCACAGGGCTCAGAAGTGGTTGAGCCAATACAGAGAAGCTGTCTGTAAAGTTCAGGGTTGTGTTCACTTATGTTTATAGAAAACACTAGCAATTCTGATATTAGCACAACAGAAATTGGGAGACAAATAAATAGGAATCAAAAAGTATGAAAGGAAGTGGTATTGTTCAGCTCCAGGGCAATGGCAGGTTTTCATTGATCTCCCATATGTCTTCACTTGGACAAGTAAGGTCATCCTTCAGATCCTACCTCCTAGGGCAAGGAGAAAATTCCTGCAGTATATAACAATTTAGCAGGGATCTGAAACCCATACTGTAGGGAATTGTGGGTTACAGCATTACAGGCTATGTAAAGAACAAGAAGGCTGATGTCTATGCTTATGATATATTGAATGTAATGTGATCTCCCCAATCTCTGCATCAGTGAATATAAATGAAGGGAGTGGGGGGGGAAATACACACACACACACTTAGGTAAGACTGCCTGTGCTGCAGTAGTGATAGCACTGCAATAGTACTCTTCTTAAATTAAATTTGGAGACTAGGATAGGGCCCCTATGAAAATATATTGGAAGTCATAAACCTTTTCTTTAGAAACTGTATACATACATTTTAACAAACAGTATTTTCTAGAGTTCTGGAATGTTTATAGATTTCCCTGAGTAAATTTCAGAATCTCCATGGAATCTGTGAACTGGAAACTAAGAGCCGCTGATATATATTCTAATAATCCATGAATTAAACCTAATGTTTTAGCACAAGAAAACAGACATTTAAACAGTCTGATGTTAAACATATCAATCAACTAATTTTGGTTTAATTAAAAATTAGTGAATTCTGCAAAAAAAAAAACATAATCCATTGGACGAAACCAAAAGAAAACAAAAAAAAAATGAGAATTTAAATTTGTTCATGTCTCTAGCTACCGTTTAATCTCAGAGTTGATCAGAAACTGAAGGATAAAAATCTCATCTCATCAGCTCATCGCTGCCTTGTCCTACACATAAACTCTACAGTTTAACTACTGGTGACCAAATCAAAGGCAGGATAGGGTATAGTATTACAAGAGATTCTCTGAATATGAAGTGGTTTCACAAGTAGGTCACCCGAGTTATCAGCCTACCAGAGTCTTCTGTTTGCTGTTCTGATTTAAGTTTCACCTGTTTTTAAACTCTCTGCAACTAGAATAGTAGTTGCTCCTTTAATGTGTATCAATAGTGTGAACCAATCACATCTTGGCTCTAAAATCTCACAAAGGTAGGCATTTTTAGGAGCTTGCCTACACAGATTGCTTCAACATAGCTGCAGGGCATTTGCAATTTGCATTTCTCTAATTAGTGAGTTTGCACATTAGCTACCACCACAGCAAACAGCCACCACTGTGTTTCCTGTATGTATGACACCTCTTTACACCAAAGAGCCTTCACTATGAATCCTCAATTAGAGAAAGAGATTGAATCTTTGCCAGACCATAGAAAAACTATGAACTTCCCTTTTTCTTTCCCTTAAGGAAACTTGGAATTGACTCATTTCCAAAGTGAGAAATGAACAGGAGAACTGCTGTTTTCTGACTCCTCCTGTCCTAAATGGAAGGTAGTTCAAAGTGAACTGGTTATGATATTTTGAGCTAAAAGAAGAAATTATTATAACTAGGAATAGCTTTGAAATGGAGAATCAGAAAAGATTATGGAGGTACTGCTGAAAGCTTTGATAAATACAAAGCATATGCTTTGCCTAAAGCCAATATCACTTTGGCTTACTCTAATTTTTTCACCAAAGTGCAAGGAAACGTGATTATTTTTTAAATAGCACAAGAATCATCAAGAGATACTATGTATGTAGATCCTGACAAAGTGCTGAGTGATGTATTCCTCAGTTTTGACTCCCAAACTCCAGACTGACATTTTACATTAAGATCTAAGATTCTTCTAAACCATGTATGTTCTACTGGATTCCATTTTACTTGGCTGAGTAAAATGTCTCTGTATACACACAAGCAAGCATTGGGGAAAGATTCCAATGGCTATGCAATTAAATAAAAAAAAAGTTATAATATGGAAACATCATCTCTATCTTTTTCCTCCATCAACAAACAGTAATACTGTGAATACTAATAGTGTCAGGAATACAATTGTCACACAGCTAGTAAGTGGAACTTCAGAGCAGTATGAAATCAGATTCCATATTTTCCACCTGTCCTTTACAAGTGGAAATTTTCCAATAAACATGGGCTGAGTGTGTACATGTGTGTGTTATGTACACATGAGGAGGGAAGTAGTGGGAGGAAATTACAGAATTATAGCATTTTAAGCCATTTTTCATAATCCCGCTCTAGTGAGATTTCCAACAACCTCTGCTAGAAAATAAGTATCAGAGTTAAACATTTACCACACAAATACTGACCTCTGACCAGAAACATTTTGCAGAGGTACAAATAAAATTGTATAAGTCAATGCTCATTACATTGAGCAGGATTTTGTGTGTGTGTGTGACAAGTTTTTATTGATCCTAGCTAGGCTACAGTCAGAGAAATCATCTGTCAAGAGCTTTCTAAAAGCCTGCTCTGTCTCATCTCACCTAGTTGTTCATCCTAAGAAATACAAACTTGACAGCAGAATACTAGCAAACGTTAACAGCAGAGCCCATACTGTTAATAACGTTGGCTGTGTGCCATTCTGGAATGGTCTGAGTCATTCTGCCATTTCACAGTTCTAAACAATGTTGAAGAATGAACTTTGTTTGTTAGTGAGTAGACAGAAGTCATCTTTATGATTCTAAGAATGTGGGGAGAAGGTGGTGGGATTAGCAGAGAACAGGATGTGTGATGAGCTGGACATTTACTGAAGATAGTTTTTTTTTTTTGTGTCCCTACAGAAATACTCAAATTTTATTGTCCATGTGAAGAGGAAGGACCTATTCATAAGCAAGGGTGTGTGTCCAAATTCAACAAAAATCACATAGAGGCAGTAGTCCCATTAATGTGTTAACTATACATAATATTTTTCTTTTTTTTTAGAGAGAGAGCTTTTAATATTTATTTTTCAGTTTTCGGTGGACACAATATCTTTATTTTATTTTATGTGGTGCTGAGGATCGAACCCAGCACCCTGTGCATGCCAGGCAAGCGCGTTACTGCTTGAGCCACATCCCCAGCCCAATATTTTTCTTTTAGAGGAATTCTTTATGTGTAAGCATCACTCATATTTAGTTTCACTTAATGATAACAATTGCAACAAGAATAATGAATAAGCCTTTATGAACACTAGTTATAAAAACTACCCCATTTCAGACTTCATGGTGTGTGGTTTGTCTTTCTCCATTTAAAAAAAAATAGTTGTAGATGGAACCAATACCTTTATTTTATTTATTTATTTTTTACGTGGTGCTAAGGATTAAACCCAGTGCCTCATGTGTGCTAGGCAATGCTGTAACTCTGAGCTACAATCCCAGGCCCTCTTAGATTGAAAATGACACCAAAAACTTTAAATGATTTTATCTGTGACTCATAATTAATAAGAGACTGCTAGAGTCCAGCCCAGGTCAGTCTGGCTTTCCTGTTCATATTTTTCTTTTGACACATTCATTTCCCAAGGCTTCATTAATGAAGTACCAAAATCTGGGTACCATAAAAGAACACAAGAGTGTTCTCTCGAGGTTCTAGAAGCAAGGAGTCATAGTGTTGGTAGGGATATGCTGTCTCAGAAGGGTCCAGGGTACGACACTCTCAATCCTCTTTCCAGCTTCTGGTGGATCCCTGCTGTCCTTGGCTTCCTTAGCTCATAGCTCTATCATTCCAACTTCTGTTGTATTCATTACACGGCCATCTCCTTTGTTCGTGTGTTTATGTCTCTCTACATATAAGGACACTAATTCTTGGTCACCTCAAGCTAGCAAGACATTATATTAACTAATTATATCTATAAAGACCCTATTTCTAAATACAATCATATTCTGAGGTAACAGGTAGCATGTTTTGAAGGGATACAATTATAACTAGTATATTCCACCCACTGGCCCCTCATATTCACTCTCATCCCATATGCAAAATATATCCACTCTATCACAATATCCCAAAAGTTTTTAATCTATTTCAACCTGAAGACTAAGTCCAAAATCTCAACAAATTATCAACTGGAAGATTCCAAATCTTATCTAAATCTTCCAAAACATGTATGGGTTCAAGATTCTGAGTCTGATGAATCTTGGAACAAAATTCCTCTTTAGCTGTGGATCTGTAAAACTGGAAAAAATTCTCTACTTCCAAAAGTCATAAAATGATATTCGCATACCTACAAGAAAAAAAATGGAAAGAATAAAGAAACTGGTTTCAAACAAGTCTAAAAACCAGAAGATAAAATTATTTTATATTTCAGGTCCTAATAACAACCCTCTATGACTTGATGCTTGATATTACCTGTGGGCCCAGGTTAGCAGTACCAATCTTTGTGATTGAGGTGTCAGCCCTTCCATCTGAGCTCCATGAAGCAGTAGCAATCTATGTAGTCCATTTTAAACTTGTGTGCCCCAGAAGCCTGATAAACTTTTTTGTATTTTCCTGTCTTTGATTCCTTAAGTCCAAGATGGCATTGTTTCTTAAAATCCTTGTTGGCCTTCTGTGAACATCAAGGATGTCTGTACCATTAGACCTGAGGGCTTTCCACATATGCTTCCCAGGTGGCCCCTTATCTATTCCTGACTTCTATTGAGAGGATTAATTGGATCCATAAAACATCTGTCTAATATCTTCAGAAAAACTTTTACCCAGCCAAATCTTGATATTTTCTTTAGAGCATGAATTAGCATCCTTTGCAATGTGGATTTGATGAGGATTTCCTAAATTATTTCCCTTTTTTACCATAATAGATTCTTTTTCAATTGATCTTTAGTCTCCCAGTTGAAAGGCAACACCCTCTATACTCTGTTTGGAAATCTCTGATAAATGTTCAGGTTCATCACATACAAGTCCAACATTTCATTGAATAGTAGAACAGAATGAAGCCAAGTGTCCCACCACTCTCTAACAAGGATTGCCTTTTAACCAGTTTGCAATAACATGCTTCTTTTTATTTCCTGTGAGACCTCACCAGAGCATTTCTAATGAATGTATTTCTTCCAACATTCTGTTTATGATATACACATCTTTCAAGATGATAGAAACTTTTCTACAATGGTCTCCACATTCATCTGAACCTTAATCAGAATCATTTATTTTATGGTGAAATAAATAATTTATATTTTACATGAAAATATGTTCTTAAATTATTAGTAAATGTTTAAGTATCAGGTTACAAAGTAGTATGTAATAAATTGATTATAAATTATAGATTATAATAAATCTATATGAGAATTTATGGATGTATACCAACATGAAATTATAAAATAATCATAAGCATTGATCATAAACTATACACCATCAATTTGCTTAGAATATCACATTATTATTTCAGCGACAAGTAGAAGAAAACCGGGAGTCTATTTATACATAATGAATGAATCTATGTACACCTAATGAATGAATTGTGCAGCTAAAATTAATATTCAGGAAATGCTACCTCCCAAAAAAAATCTATGTGCTAAATTTGTTTCAAGGATCAGATACATTCATAATTATTTTGTATGTCTTGTGCATTAAAAAAAAAACCCTGTAAAATATAAAACAACCACAGAAAAGTCTTTCAAACAGAAACTTTCGCATTACCCCTAAATTCCAACTTTTTGAATATGGGTCCACTTTCAAATAAGACTTGGGTGATGGAAAAAATATATGAAGAAAAGTTATGTTCAAATTTTCAATACTAATTATTCTAGATTGTCTAAACAATATTTGAGTGTGTATTAAATATTTTGAACATATCATAATTTTGATGACTACATAAATATGTCAAAAATTTCCAAACCTGAAATATACTTAATAGAACTCCGCCTTGTCTATGTTAGGGGAATTCAAACATGCTAAAACTTATTGGTGTGGATATGAGGTCTTAATTATCACGCAATTGAAAACTGACCATGGTATCTATATTGGACATTCACTAGAAAGTGTATATTGATGCTTAGACAAAATTCAGGCATGCAGATTTAAACTAGAATGGACATGATGTGTCAGAGAATCTTCCACAGGAACTATGTAATTATATTTCATTTTTTTGATTTGTCCAAATTATTTTTCTAGGTCTTTCATATGTTTCTAAACATATTGTATTTGTTATTTGAAATAGAATTGTAATGAAATAATAAAGATTGTATGAAATAATGAAAATTGTAAATTTAAAAAGACAAATATATTTGAATTTGGATTTAATGTGCAAATTGTATTTTTTATTTAAAATTGTGTTCTTGTAATGTGGGCCCAGGTTAGCAGTACCAACCTTTGTGATTGATTTAATTTAATTTTTTTTTTTGGTATATTTGGTTATAAGTTTTTAAAAATTGCTATGCCCATACAATAAATATTTGACTAAAATATCTATATCTTTTTTACTACATTATTAAATGTTAATATCAAAAGTGAAAGTATTCTCTAAAAAAAAAAGGAACAAGACAAGGATGCTCTCTTTTACCACTGTTATTCAACATCGTCCTTGAAACTCTAGCCGGACCAATTAGACAGAAGAAAGAAATTAAAGGGATACAAATAAGAAAAGAAAAACTCAAACTATGCTTATTAGCAGATAACATGATTCTATACTTTGAAGATCCAAAATATTCCACCAGGAATATCCTAGAACTCATGAATGAATTCAATGAAGTAAAAGGATACAAAATTAGAACTTATAAATCAAATTCATTTAAATACATCAGTGATAAATCTGCTGAAAGTGAAATTAGAAAAACTATCCCATTCACAATAGCCTCAAAAATATAAAATATTTGGGAATCAATTTAACAAAACAGGTAAAAGATCTCTACGATGAAAACTATAGAACACTAAAGAAATAAATTGAAAAAGGCCCTAGAAGATGGAAAGATCTCCCATGCTCCTGGATAGGCAGAATTAATATTGTTAAAATGGCCATTCTACCAAAAGTACTATACATATATAATGCAATTCCTATTAAGTTTCCAATGATGTTCTTCATAGAAATAGAAAAAGCAGTCATGAAATTAATTTGGAAAAATAATAGACCCAGAATAGTGAAATCAATCTTTATCAAAGTGAAGCAGGGAGCATCACAGTACCAGACCTTAAATTATACTACAGTGCTGTAGTAACAAAAATGGCATGGTATTGGCACCAACACAGACATGTAGACCAATGGTGTAGAATAGAAGACACAGAGACAACATAAATAGGGTTATCTCATACTAGATAAAGGTGCCAAAAACATACCTTGGAGAAAAGATAGCCTCTTCAACAAATGGTGATGGGAAAACTGGAAATACATATCTAGCAAAATGAAATTAAACCCCCATCAGAATCATATTTACCTCCCATGTTTCTACCAATGGTTTCTTCAAGTAAATGTAAGTTTTTTTTTTTTTTTTTTAAATCAAGTGCCTGAAAATTATTTCAGCCTTTCCCATCAATCAATTCCAGAGTCACTTTTATATAAAATATACATATGAATACTTAAATGTATATGATATGTATATAAATGTGTCTATGTATATTGAGATATATATCAATTTGCCTAAATTTGAATATATATCTTACATATAAGTATATTATGATAGAGATGTAGAACTAAGAATATAAATGATGCAAATATATCAAGGAGATATAGTTGAAAAATCAGACATAACCCCTCATATTTATGATGAATTGGCTTTTGACAATCATACTAAGACAATTAAATGAGGAAAAATAATCTTTCCCTGATATGATTAAACAGAGGGGTGCTTTACCACTGAGCTACATCCCTAGTTCTTTTATACATTTTTAAAAAATTTTGAGACAGGGTGTCTCTAAGTTGCTAAGGGTCTCACAAAGTTACTGAAGGAAGCCTCAAATTTGTGATTCTCCTTTTTCAGCCTCCTGAGTAGCTGGTATTACATATGTGCACCAATGTGTCTATTAAGAATTTTTTTTATATAAATTGTTGCTTGATCAGCAAAATAGCCATGTGAAAAAAATGTTAGGCTCCCACCTTTACTACTTATAAAAATGATCTCAAAATGAGTCTTAGATCTAAATGTATTACCTGAAAATATAAAATTCTATGAAGAAAATGTAGGTGTAAAAATGTGGTCTGGTGTCAAGTAATTTTTTTCCTTATATAAGACACCATCAAACAAAGTAATTGGACTTAAAAGTAGTATTTTTGTGTTGAGAACTATGCTATCAAGAGAGTGAAAAGTCAACACACAAAATGGAAAAAGTTATTTTCAAATACATATCTCGAATAAGGGATTTGTGTCAAGACTATGCCAAAAATTTTTATAATAAAATAATATGTAGACAAGTGACCCCTTTTAAAAAGTGAAGAAATGATAGGGATAGAAATTTCTCCAAAAGGACATACAAGTGACAAAGAAATATATGAAAACTTGCTCAATATTATTAGTCATCAGGGAAAAGGTAAATCAAAAAACACAACAAGAGAACTTCACAACAACTAGGGTAGTGATAGTCAAAAAGGCACAATAAAAAGTGTGGGTGAGGATGAGAAGAAATTGAAAACTTCAAACATTGCTGCTAGGAATGTAATATTTTGCAGCTGCTTTGGAAAACAGTTTGGCAGTCCTTCAAATGTTGACTTAGAGTTACCATATGATCCAGTGGTTCTGCTCCTAAGCATTTATACTCAAGAGAAATCACAGCTTGTGTCCACACAAAAACTTGAAGATTAATATTTATAACGGTCTATTTATAATAGCAAAAACATGGAAACAACATAATTGTTCATCAGCTGATGAATGAATAAAATGCTATGTGAGGGGCTGGGGGGGTATATAACTCAGTATTAGAGCATGTGCTTAGCAGGTGTGAGGCACTATAGTCAATTTCCAGCACCAAAAAACAAAGTTATATGATATATTTATACAACATAATATTATTTAGTAATACAAGAGAACATGTAATGTTAATACACCATAACATGGATAAATCTTGAGAACGTTATACTGTGAAAGAAACTAGCCACAAAATACCATATATTGCCTGATTCTGTTTACATAAAAGATCCAAAATAGGTAAATCACTATAAACAGTGAATTCTTAGTTTCCAAGAGAAGAGTGCAGGATTTCTTTTAGTGGTTATAAAATGGTATAAAATTAAATGGTGGCAAAGGTTTAATAATTTTATAAATATACTGAGTATTTTATACATTGTAAATAGGGAAATTTCATGAAGTTTTAATTGTGTATCAATTAAGCAATTAAAATAATTTGAACAAGAATGCATTAATGATGCAGAAGTATTTTTAAAGTCCATAAATTAAAGGACATATTGCCATATTGAAAAAAACTTTGACAATTAGCCTTTACAGAATCTTTTTCAATCTGCTAAAGTAATTGTGTTATACTCTACACTGTCCACTGAAAATTTCTACTGAATTTCTTTGTTATGTAGTAATTTGCCTACTTCTTTTTCTAATCAATTTATCTATTTTTCATAGTATGTGCTATTTCTCTCAACTTGGCCTAATTTGCAAATTTCCCATACTATTTACACCATTCTAAAAGAAAGTCAAGTTGCTAATTAAATTGGATCTACTACAATTCTCATGACACCAGCCCAGACACCCCAACAAGGTGCATTTATATTTATCAATTCTTTTTGTTGTTCGTCTTTGATCAATTTTCTCTCTGGCATCTTTCTATGAAATTGACTTTATTTTTAGAAAATAGGAGAATATAAAATGTCTCTATTGATTATTATATAAAAGGATAAATAGGATTCTTTTGAACATTTTAAAATTAATTACTACACTTTCTACAGTCCATTTATATTATACTAGGTTATTGGACTTAGTGGCTAATTTGGATTTAAACATTAATATTTTAGAACACCAGGGTTAGTTGGGAACTTAATCATACTATATGAGATATTCAGGCACATAAATTATGTGTGTGTATATAAGAAGATACTTACTCTAATCCTTCAAATCCTTCATTTTTTTTCTCAAATGGGAGAGAATGACTTGTCAGTTACTCAGAGTGAACAGCATCAAGAAGACTTCCCATCTCAATTTTCACCTTCAGCTCTGATTCACTTCAAAATTACTAGATCATTGAGGTGGTAGCAATTATGGAGCTTGATTAATTAATATTCCAAATCCCAAGTATATGGTTCTATGGGCTGGGAAAATTAAATAAACAGACACCAGCAAAGAGGGATTGCATTAAGATATCAGTTTCATAAACTGCAGTGCAGATATCCTAATTAAGCAGCATTGGAGAATGCTACAAGGCCTTCCTCATTGAGCTGAATACTCACACACCTAATGGAAGGCATGT
The DNA here is from genome assembly GCF_021218885.2 of Marmota monax. NCBI lineage: Eukaryota > Metazoa > Chordata > Mammalia > Rodentia > Sciuridae > Marmota > Marmota monax. The sequence goes on from NW_026693836.1 coordinate 995,272, forward strand.
GTTTGACGAAAAGCAGTCTCCCAATACTAATGGTGTCTGCTGCAAAGGGAACAGAACTACAGATGGCCAACTGGGGTAAGCAGTGATAGCAAAACCATATTTACTCCAAGTAATTCAAATAGGTCCAGGATTTAAAGAATAAGGTCCCAAAGGCCAGAAAATGATTTACCTCTGCTCCGATTTCATCAATCTGAAATGTCAATCTTTTTTTTGTGAAATCAACAGAACCAATGAATGTAGAGAAAGCCTGGAGGTGCCTTCCAACACTATTGTCTTTACAGAGTTGACAGAGATGCCCTCCATCTCTACCGACTTCATTGGAAATAAAATTTAGGCTAATCAGGAGATCCTTCCTCTTCCCCACAGCAGAACAGTCGTAGGAACTCACCAACTATTTGGTCAGTGCTGTCTGCCTCATTACAATGCCTTCAAAATTCAGGCAGTATTTATAAAGTTATAGCCCAGTGAACTGAGGAAACTGTCCTAGTATATTCATTCTCTCCCCTCACCTCATAATTTTAATTTGTCCCTTTATGGATATCAAGACACTGACTTTTTGCTCTCTCACTTTATTTTTATTTTCTATCATTGACATTGCCTCAGCTTTATATCTTTTACCCAAGAGGCATATTGCAGTTAATCTTCACCTCAACTCAGACTTCTGGGACTTCAGTCCAAATCCATGGCCTGAGATTTTACTAATCCAGGAAAGGAGACTAGAAAACTGTGTTTGTCTATTCTCAAATTCAAATTGATTTAATATTTACATGTCACAGATACCACATTATGACTACTGATGTCTCTCAACAGTCCTATTAAGTGAGATTTTTCTTAGTAGCATTGATTATGAGAGATAATATTTACTGTTTTTCATTTGTCAGTCTTGTTCTAATTGTTTTATGTATAAACATTGTCCTTACACTAAATCTATGAGGTTTGTGTCATTTAAATCTTCATTTTGGTTATAAGGAATATAAACTAAAAAAGTTAAGAACTCTTTCAAAATTGGGGTAGTAAATGACAAAACTTGAATTTGATCCAGGAAGGTTTCCTCAGATGGCAAAGGTAATGTTATGGGAATTGAGTAACTACACCATCTTCATAATTGACAAAGTCTGCTCCAGAATTCACACACAAGACTTTCTTTCACCAGGGTCTCTTTTCTATCACATTTTAGTGCACAATTAATGAGGAATGAGAAATATAAAGCAATATAATCATATATTTTTCTTAATAATAGAAATATTTAAATCACAGATTAAAAATAGTTCAAACTAAATGTGAGAAATTCATAGACTGTAATCATCATTCATTTGTGCTCCCAGTTTCTCAACTCAGACTTTAATTAATTCATAGTGACCCCATCAACAGCTCCATCAACATTTAACAGTTTTAAATACAAGTGTATGGAAATAGATAAAGTTTAAGGCTTCAAATGTTATTATATTTTAATAAGTAATTTTAAATTCTTAATTTAGATGTCTGAGGCATAGCAGTGGGAAATTTTTAGCATATAAAGCTCCTGGGGATAAGCCAGAGGATCCACTAAGAAGCAAGTGCATGTTACTGGCTGGCAAATAGCACGGAGGGCTCTGCTTACCTGAAACAGACTGTGAGTTGTGACTTCAACTCCTGATTTCCTGAATGTGAAATGGATGTTCCCTTCCAATGCCTCATGTAAATAAATGCTCATATCTTCCCATTATAGCTAGACAACAAATACAACCTGACACTAAAGACAGAAGATCTGCCCAGGTTCTCCAGGTACTATTTGATTCTTACAACTCACCATGCTTCGCTCTTCCCAGACATTCATGCAGTGCTTTCAGAATGGAGCCAGAAGGAAAAAATGGCACAGACTTACTTTGTCTTTCTCATGTGAACCATTCACACTGTGTTCCATGACCACACTCAAGCTGTATTTCTTAGTTACATTATCTCAGTTTATTAATGGCAATGCTATGTAGAAAATATATAAAACTCTTCCTAAGATCAAGATAAAAAGTTAAATCTCATCAATATTCCCCATTCTACTTATCTGTCTGGTTTCCTTCGTCTTCATTGTGGAGAGAATAATGACAATAATCTTTGTCATGCAATCATTCCCTCATTTATATTATTAATCTTAAAACTATTACATATCTGTCAATCATTTTGAGCACATTATATGATGACTCTGATCATAATACCTAAAATAATTCAACATTCACTGGTGGGTCCTGAGTGATTATACTTCAAAATCTTGCATTGCATCCAGGGACCTAAGTGCGCAGATACCTTTCTGCAAGAGTCTCCATTTTACTATTTATTTATTTATATATTTACAGGATTAAACTCAGGGACACTTGGCCACTGAGTCTCACTCCTAACCCTATTTTGTATATTTTGTGTTGTATTCAGAGACGGAGTCTCTCTGAGTTGCTTGGTGCCTCGTTTTTGCTGATGCTGGCTTTGAACTTGTGATCCTCCTTCCTCAGCCACCCCAGCTACAGGGACTACAGTCATAAGCCACTGTTCTCAGGTCCCATCCATTTTATTCCACTTGGAAATCCACTCATCTCTAATCACATGTCTAGTACCAGACTTCACTCATCATCACTGTGTCTTATAAATAGGAACTCTTCATCTTAAGTCATATGAGAATCTCTAATGGATGAAAGGATATCAAAGGTGTCTTCTTCACTTTATACACTCTACTCCAGTTATCATAGTGCCTAATATCTACAGTTCTCTAAACAGATAGTTATTGATTTAAATCAATAGAAATGCTTAGCTCAGTATAAACATTTTTATTAACACCCACTGATGTGTAGAGAACACAAAGAAATTTGTAGAGATTTCAAACAAAAATAAATTTGCTTTCCACAATAGATTGGAATGGATAAATGTATGGGAAGAAAAGAGGGCTGAAAATTGTAATACTAAACTGCCATGATTATGGTATATAGAAACGGTAGATATATTTTATATTACACAGAGCTTAGAATATCATATGAATGGAAAATTTTGAGAAAATGAAATTTAAAGGTAGAAGATGAGACAAGCTTCTCAAAATGAATAGGAAAATGAAGTGCATAGACTGAGAGGAGGATGATTGCACGGCTGGAATATTCAGAGCAAATGCATTGCCAATCCACTTTCAATCAAGGTATGACATAGACTACTACCTTGACAACTAAACTTGGCAAAAACACTTCTCTCTCTCAGTCTGAAACTAGTGCATAGTTAAGAATATTAACTCAAAGTCACAGTTGCTTTTATAAAATGCCAACCCCTTTCTCCAGTAACCATTTCTTCCTAACCCCCACACCTTCTTATTTAAGTCTACTTATTTCCTTGTCCACAATTTTGTATTAAACACTTACGAAGATAAATATTTAATATTCAATGGCAACTGCTTTCCTGAAATAATGAAGCCTTAGAAGTAGATTAAACACTCTAGAAAATATGTATTCTTTTCAAAAAATAAATATGAAAACCAAAAATTCAAATAAAATATTTTAGCTGAACTAAAATGACCACAAATGCTGCCCAGTATCTTATTTTTTTATTCTAATACATTAGAATTTTTGTTTGCCTAAGACTTTGAACTCATACATAGTATTGTTTTCTCATATTACTTTTTTCTTAAGTTTATCTCTTCATGTTTTGACACCTTTTCAGAATTCAGTTCCCATTACACCTGCTAAAGGATAGAATTCATGATGCCACACCCTGCCATCAATTGATGCAAATACAGTGGGACCTCAGCCACAAAAACAGATTATTTTTCCCCGTGAACTCATCAGAACTTTGGAACTAGGATTTCATGGAGTTCTGGATCAGGGATAACTATAGGTTAACCAAAGAAGAGAATATTTCTCTGGAAATAGACAAGAATAAAATAGGCATGTGAAGAAAAAGAGAGATGCAAAACTATGCAACCTGAAAAACAAAGAGATGATCAAACATCTTGCCGCCATCTCCAAGCATACAGAAGGCTCTTTATTTTCTTGGAAACTATAATACATTTCATATGAATATTTCGTCTTTCCTCCACTTTTGTTATTATACCACCACACTAAGCTCTATAATCTATTAATCCCAACCCTTAACCTTCTCAGTTTTGTCTCATTTTCTTATTTATTCTACTTGAATTCCAAGGTCATTAAAAAATAAAACCTTTAATTTTCACAAAGTGTTTTATATCTCTCTCTTACCCTAACTTTGCCAGACTTATTTTGTTAAAACTTAATTGCTGATTTAATCCAAGTTTCTGGCTGTTCCATATACATACCATGCAGGTAATTATAGCTAAAGAGAAACTCACATCCATGTTGTCTGGACCTACATTAATGTATGTGCTACTGAAATCAAATGAGTCTTGAGGGTACTTAATGATTTTACTACATTTTCCTGGATCATTTTCACTTGCAACTTCAATATGATGATTGCATACTTTCTATCTCCCCTGATTTCCAGTTTTCATTCTTCTATTCTTCACCTTCACTCTCAAATGACAATATTCCTTGTAATAACCTTACAGTAAGACAACTACCAGAAAAATTCCATAAACTTATACATCTAACTCTTAAAATCTTCTTTCTTCCTCTTGACATGGAGGAAATTTCTTGTAATTCTAAGATGCAAATTTAGTTTGTGTATTGTCTCCATTATCTTCTCAACAACTCAAGACCTAATAACTTCATATATACTTGTACAACTTTTTATCTTCAGCCATTCTTGTCTCTGATTTTTAGATGTATATCTATTCCTATTCTCAGTATCTTCACGGCTCATCAGGAGAAGCAACTCCTTCTCATCCTTCTCATATAGTCCATGGCAGCAGCTCACTGCTTTCCACTGCTCTCTTTCTGCTCTGAACTGCTATGATTTCTTGCATGGATGATGGCATTAGCTTCCTCACTCTCTCCTTGGAACTGCTGTCTAAAACAGCCTCAGTGATGCTTCTAAGATATAAATCAGGTCATGACAATATTTGCCTTAAATCATCCAATGGTTCAATGTCTTCCTATTGACCCACAAGACCTTCTGTGACCCAGTTCTTGTCACTTGTTTGATCTCCCTTCCCATCACTCTTTCCCCCCGGCTATTCATCTCTAGCCACTCTAGCCCTCTCTTTCTAGATCTCATTGTGCATGTATCGACTTTATATTCTTTGCATTTACTATACTCTCCTAACCGGAGTTCTCTTGCCCTAAATATCAGCTGGGTCACCACCTCCTTTTCTACAAGTATTTTAAAAAAGTATTGATTCAGGGACTTTACCAGCACTTCCTGGTTAGCTGTAGGCTGACCATCCATCTAACATGCTTCACACTGTTCTAATTTTAGCACTCAGTCCCACATCCCAAGTTCCCCCTGAATTTTGGTCACAGTTGATGTTCTTCATAGCCCTCATCTTCATCTATTCTCACCTTCATCTATTCTTTTACCTATCCTCTTGCTTTTATTTTTTTGATAGCATATTTTACTATTTTTTCATATCTAATAATTAATTTGCTTCATATTTTTATTTGTCCCTCTCTTCCTATCATTGAAATATTCATAAGGGAAGGAATTTTAGTATCTTTTGTTCAGTTTTGTCTTCCCTGAAACCTAGAATAGTGCTTGTAGTGAAAAACCTTTAAATGTTGTTGAAGAAGTAAATAGATATGTGAATAAAATAGAAATAGTTCCCATTGTTCCTGTTTGGTTAAACAAGGATAACTAGATTTCTCTTCTTTGCAACTGAATGAACTTTAAGATTTTCCTAATCCTCTGTGTTTGATAACAAACATTAAATTGTTTATTATGTCTCTGTTTCAGGTCTCATATTTCTCTGAATCAAATGTATCTTTAGCTTCTGTTCTGTTTATTTATAACCCCTTCTCAGTGAGGAGCTTTTCTTTCTTTTTTTTTTAAGAGGGAGGGAGGGAGGGAGAGAGAGAGAATTTTATTATTTATTTTTTAGTTTTCGGCGGACACAACATCTTTGTTTGTATGTGGTGCTGAGGATCGAATCCGGGCCGCACGCATGCCAGGCGAGCGCGCTACCACTTGAGCCACATCCCCAGCCCAGTGAGGAGCTTTTCCATCACACAATTAAGAACTAAGAGATCACATGATACTACATAGATAAGCTTTCTTAAAACAAGACTAAAAGAGAGGTAGATTGTCATAGGCTGACTTGCATCCACTCAAATAAATATATTAAAGTGCTAACTTCCATACTTCAGAATAAACATATTGAAGATAGGTCCTTTAAAGAGGTAATCAAGGCAAAGTGAGTCATACGTGTTGACTTTAATCCTTTATGACTGGAGTCCTTGTAACAAGGACACAAATACAAGGGCAGACTGTGTGAACACACCAGAGCACAGACATCTACAAACCAAGCAGAGGCCTTATGAAAACCAACCCAGTTGACACCTTGACCTTAGACTAATAGCATGCAGAAATATGAGAAAATAAATAAGCTACACAGTTTGTGGTACTTTGCAATGGCCGCCATAGAAAACAAATATAGAGGCTTATTTGAGAATAATGGGGGAAATTTAGGTTTTAAATTCTAAAAATAGAAAACTTGAAGGTTAAATCTTCCTGGTAACATTTTCACATTCTGATATACAGAAACCTTCAAACAGTATTTTGTGTGTTCTGAGTGTGTGTGTGTTTGTATACCATAAAATATGACTTTTGCAGCAATAATACTAATTTCCAAGGTGGTTGTACTTAATGAAACATGGCTTAATATTAACATTGAAATTAGTATTTACAACAATATTATTAGGCACCTGTCTATGAAAGTTATTTTATTATTGAATTAAATGTCATTTAAGAGGAATTTTATGTCACTATGTGATTAATAACCATAGTGATATTTTAATGAATAAATTGTTTTGTTTGCAAGCACTCAATTAGTTATGTTGAGGTATTACCTCTAGCTTTCTACTCATTAATAATAAGTGAAAATTTAAATGCTTTATTTACGTGCTTAATAAATTAACTCACCTGTAGGTGTGTAGCAATCTGAATTTCTGGAACAGAAAATCAAGAGAACAGAGTTCCAACAATTCTAATTTGAGGAAAGTCAACAGTGTGTATTGAAACATCTTCAGTAGACTTAAACGTGTATTCCTTCCCTCCCCCAAGTTTACATAGGTATGCAGTTGTGATTGTATTAATTTTAAGGAAAAAAATAAACGCACTGAGGAATAGTTTACTCATTTGTTTACTAAGTTCCTACTGTCAGACACTAAATTGTAGTTTTTTACTGTTCTTTATCACCAATAGAATCATTCTTTTTTTAATTTAAAAAATTATCTGCTTTTGAATTTCTTTCAAATTTTTGTATATTTTTACTTCATTCCTTTCTTCCTTTATCTCATCTTTGCAGTATTATCAATTAGATTCCAATACTTGTTCCTATAGCTGAGCTCATGTTAAATGAATGAGAAAAGAAAAACTCTAACAATACATAAGGAAACTGAGGTACACAATGTAAAAGAGAAGAGAAATTATCTGGAATGTGCCAGATACTAATTTACGTTCTTTAAATGATTTATATCATCTATTCCATATCATTTCCAAAAGAGATATGGAATAGATGTAACTTTCATCTCTGTATCCACCCTTTTTCTTTTGCCTCCCAGCAAGCAAGACTCAGAGAAGTTAAAAAGTAGTAAAGGAAGGATCAAAGATTTCCATCAGGTCAGGATGATCTTAAGACTGTACTCTTGTTACTAAACAGGATGTCCCTCAAGTATAATGTGCTACATTGCACCTATCTTAGTTGCCTGTGTGTCCCCTTTGGCAGCCTATACCCCATAGGAACTAATTTCTCAACCTTTAAGTCTTTCCAATTCAAATTTCTGTCAAAAGAGATTACTTACTCTGGGTTCCTTGATGTTCTCTTCACTCTAATCTTGCTTGGTAAGGTCTCTGAAGTTAGTCTCAAACATCTGTATGTTTTCTCTAGTAAATCTTTTATCTCTTTTGATCTGAGACATCAGACCCTCATGGCAAGCTTTGAGGATTCATTCAGCTATCCCCCTCACTGAATAAGGTAATCATTTATACCAATTTATTTATATTTATCTTTCTATAGCCCTATGCTCTTAATTAAAACATGTACACCAGCACCCTCGGTTACTTAAACATCTCTGTTACTATTTGACTAGTCCTAAAGTCCCCTGAAGCAAAGCATCAATATACACTGGAGCTCAAAATGAGTTTTGCAAAATGTGAGTCTCTGTTTTTAACTTTTCCTCCTTTGGTCCACGAATACCATTATCAGAAAGATGCTGAAAGTTGCTTTATATCTCTTTCTCCTATATGCATTGGGCTATTTCTTTCCTCATTCAACATTTTCAATAAAAGATTCTTCAAAATTTAGAAGAAAAAAAGTAAAACAGTGGAAAACATAACCTTCAAAAGACTTGCATTGGTTTGATTCTACTAAGAAATTCGTCTAGTATATTCAAGTATCAAAGATAAGTTAAACAACATTTTGGTCATAAGAAACTCAAATCTCACATGCAAGACATATCATTAAGGATAATATGGGGTTGAAAGAGAATAGCTGTCTTAAGCAAGTGATTACAGTACCATGAAGGGGTACAGATATCTCTGCAGATCATACTTAAGATGCTCCTCTAAAATGATTCTTCATACCCGTCATGAAAATGATAAAAGAAGCAGAGAGAGAGTCAGAACTAAGTCAGTAAAAATCAGATCCACTCAAATTTATTTGAAATTATGTACAAGTGCTCTTCTGGATAAGGGACAGTATAAGATTTGCATTCAGGAAAACTGAGCTAGAATTCTAGCTCCATGCATGACCTACAAGAACTCTGGAAAATTTCTTAATCACTAAGTCATGATTTACTCATTATAAAATCAATAATTCTTATTATTTTATTGAATTGATTAATACTAAGGATTAATCAGAGGAATATATTCTGAAAACTCAGTGCATAGTGGTATACTGAAGGAGTTTGGACAAGTTACTCAACTTCTCTTTCAGTTTCTCATCTGTACAATAAAAACCAAAATGGAATTTTCATGAAAATTATTATTATGAAATAATTTTATATATGTATAAAAGTCAAGCACAACAAACCTTTCCCTCCATCCACAAAAATGTCTTTTTTCACTATCTTACTTTTGGTTTTACTTTTGTGAGGTGAAGGAACCAATCTTTCTCACTTTCAGCCTTTTACCTAGTCTTTCTTAATGATCTAGATAATTTAAACCTAAAGATTTCTTTGGCCCATCACTTTCTAGCACTTCATCACACTTTATGTTTGATCCTCCTGTCCATATTAACTATCACACAGACAGCCACTAGATTGAGGTAAGATCAGTAAGGCAAGGGCTTTTCATACCTGTTGAGCTCTATAAATCAACAGCCTAATTCAAAATCCCAACTAAAACAAACTTATACATGGTTTTTACAAGACAAAATGAAAATATAGTCATATGTAGTTTTTTTATTTGAATTTGCACCTATTCTCTATTGTTGCTTACTCAAATTTTTTCAAAGCATTTTTGGAAAAATAATATTCCAATTAATCCACTATTTAAACATGTGGTGTGAGTCTTCCTTCAACCTAAATTTTTCAAATATAGCATGAGGTTAATGATACCATGTATTCTTCAAAGGCTATTTTTTACATATTTTTAAAATTATAATTCAGAAGCTAGAAGATGAATATTATTGGCACAAATGAAGGAAAATCGCTTCTGCTAGATAATTTCTATATATCTGAGGATTCCTCTTTTACAGTGAAAAATAAAAATAACACCACCTACTCTTAATTTAATGTTTAGAAAATGCTTTACACTATGCTGAGTACTTTATATATATTATCTTAAATCATTACATACTTTTTGATCTGGCTACTATTTTCACTATTTTAGAGGTTGAGAAAAGTTTGCATAGTCTAGTTACTTGCCTAAGTTCACATAGTACCAAAGGCAAAGTACCAAAAACTGGCAGGCAAGAAACACTGTATTAAATGTTAATTTATAAATGCGATAAGAGTTTTATCTCAGTCTCCTCCACTTAATTTCAGATTTACACATTAAACAATCTCCTCATTATTTTCACTTGGATATCTAAAATACATGTCACAGTCTTATGTCCAAAAGTGAGCATTTGCTACTGTCCTACTTGTACATCTATCCCTTTGGTGAATGATACTCCAATGCCACCATTGTTCAGGTGGAAAATGTGGAAACTTGGAAAAAAAACTTCTTGTTTTTCCTCTACTCTCACACCATAACCACCAGAATATTTCCGTGACCCTAAAAAGTATGAGGATTTCTCTCTACCAGCAAGCAAGCAGTTTTGCAGCAGCAGAACTGTCTTCTAATTCAATTTCATTCGGACACAATTTACCCTGATAGGTCAGATTCTGCAGTTAAGGGCTCAGGCCCAAGACCAATCTTCAACTCCTTGCTTAAGATGCAAACCCCTCGTTGTTTTTCCTGTACTTCTGATCAACAAACCTTACACCCATGTTCACATAACCCCCTCTTGGGTTTGAGTAATTTGCTTGAGCAGCTTATGAAACTCAATGAAACACATTTATCAGATTTTAATGTAGAATATCACAGATGATATTAAAATCATACAGATGAAGAGATTAGATTGAGGTTCAGAGTCTTCATGCTCTGTGAGTGCCATCTTCCAAGAGCCTCCACATTTCCAGATCTCTGGAATTTGTCCAAACCTGACCTTTCAGGTTTTTATGGAGACCTAACTGCACAGGCATGAGTGCTTACAGACCAAGTGAGATAACTCAGCAAGGCCTGTCTGTTTACACTCTTCAGCATTACCTCCTCAAGGATGTGGAACAGGATAGTTGTGGCATGAGGGAGGGACTTGGTATCTACAATCTAAGGGTAGGTCAGAGAATTTCTTTATGTCCAGCTTCAAGTCAGAATGGACAATGGAAATTACATTATATGTCCCATTCTGGGAAGAGATATTTGTTTTTATGGCCTGTCCTGTGAAGGGAAATGTAAGCCAGGAATCATGAATGGAAAAAAAATATATATATATATGTACAGATGTATATAATATCATAATATATACTATGATATCAAAGACATTTTTCTCTCTTATCCCATATTCAAATCATATTAAATGGCTGTGACTTGAAATATTTCCTAATTTAAGTTCTACTCTTTCCCTCTACCACTACTGCCCTAGTCCAGGCTGGATTTCATATGTCCTACTTCTATAGTCTTCTAACTAATTTCCTTACTCATATCCTCACCTCCTAATGCAACATAACCCATCAAGTATATGTACAGTTCTTGCAAAATTGGAACCAATATCTTATAAATTCAATACTAAAGGAATAGCCTGTAAAAATAAATATAAAAGGACATCTATATACTGCTAAGAAATAATCTCTAATAAATTGAGTTAATTGAGAGGAGTACAGAACCATATAAATGGTATAAAAGATAATGGCATGAATATTTGTATGTGTTGGTTTCTCTTTTCAAAATAAACACCTAAGTATAAACAAACAAATGAAAATTACCTAAATAAAAAGAGGGATCAGAATGAAAATATTAAGAATGGAAACAAAATTTCTCTAAATATCTCTTGGTACGTAGTTTTGAATTTGGAATAATCTAAAGGTGCACAAATTTAAAAAGAATATTAAAATCAAGAGATAAAAGATATCATCATTAAATGTAACTGCCAACAGAAATGAGTGAATCTCATTGTATAGCAAGCTGGTGACATAACTATGTAAAAATAAATAATTTTAAGTGTCTTAAAAATATGGTATTTAAATTATACTTGCGAAGTATAATATATCCAAAGGACAAATAGAAATTCCACTCAGGAGTTATATTTTGAGTAGTAATATTAGTATTTTGAAACTGTAAAGCACTCTTAAAAATACTATACCTTATTCAAAATGTCAGAACCAAGATTTTTTAGTTGACCCCAAAGAGTTATAAGCATAATATAAATTAAGTAGAAAACAACAGTTTTGAATTTCACTTTTATATACAATCATTTGAATTCTTATTTATTTCTTAAAATACTTATTCCCTAATTCTTGCCATTATGAAAAACAATTAACAATGATGAAGCTTTAGTGATTAAAAATTATCAGCTGCTTGGGAAAATTAGCTAATTCCTAGATTGGACAGGAATGATATGAAGAGTTTTCATTATGCCATAAAGCAAAGAAGGTCTCAAATATGAATGAGGAAGTATCAAAAAGACAAGACTCAAAATATAAGGGTTCTCTAAAAACTGAATTTTCTCTACATCAGGAGTGATAGTGATTACAATAAACTAAAACATACTGAACACATAAAAATCCACAAATTCATAATGATATTCAAAGGAGACACACATATACCATTGCTGATAAAAGAGAACAAACTCATTTATGGAAAAAAAAACGGCCATTCAAGACAAACATTTCAGTGTTTATTTGCCTTTGTAGTGCAAACTGTATTTAAAGGGAACAATAGTATTTGACATTTAGAGAAAATTATTTTATACACAATTTAATCTAATAATTATAGAAAGAACAACAGAATTAGAAAATTGCCATTTATCAAATTCTAATGAAACATTTGATTGAGGAAAAAATATGAACGGATGATCAGATATCCTATTGATGGAGAACTTCACAGCAAAGGGATAAGGCTGGCACCACCCAATTGCACAGATCAATCATGGTCTCATTAATAGTGAGGCTACCAGATGCCCTGCACACGAAAGCACTTAGCCTCTTTCTTTTGGACAAAATCTAATCAAGCATTCTCAGCTCAATTCCAGTGTACAAAAAAAGTACAAAGGAGACATGACTTAAGTGACACCACAACAAGAAAGCAGACAAACCCAGCATGTGGGGTCTTCTGTAGGAGAAGTGAACAGATATATTCTACCACATCAGTGGCAGCATGAAATGTGGTTGGGTGGAGGTTTTCGGGGGGGGGGGGGTAATGCTTATCCACATAAAAAGAAGTAAAAAAAAAATATAATGATCAAATACAATGTATGTAATTGGTTTTCAAATTCAGTCCAATTACAGTAGCTTGTAGTCATCAGTCATAGAAGGGAAATCTGAATATAAACTAAATAGTACATGATGCCAGGAAAATATTCATTTTATTGAATGAAGTATGACTTCATGGCTAAGAAAACTGTCTGTAATCTTTGGAGTATATATTTAGCAAGTACGGATGATACAATGTACCATCAACAGTTTTCCTTTAGACCAACAACAACAAAACTAAAATAGCAGAAAAATGAGATGGATGGATGAAACTGTGAGCACATCAAAATTTTAATAATTTCTGAATATGTATGTGTGTCTATTGTACTATTCATTCCACTTTTATGTTTAAATATTTTCATGTAAAACTGTATATAAAATTTTGGATTATTAAACTTTAGATTCTATCATCTAAATTCTCAAAAACCTCTAATGAGTTTGCCTTAGAGGGATGAAAGGGAAATCTAAAGTCTTTCCTATGCTAAGGGCACTCAGCTCCTAGTCTTGATTTTCAAACACCAGCTTGGCTCTATTTTACACTTGTTTCACTTTAGTGCTTGCTCGCTCTTATTTTATTCTGGTCTTTACTTCATTATCACCTTCTCAAAGTGTCCTTTCTCATTTATCTTATCTAAAACAGATTTGTGCCAAGCAATTATTTTCTATTTCCTTAACGGCACTTGTCACAATGTAGCATTATAATGAGCAGCATATTTGTTTGTTTATGTTTTAGTGTCTGTTTGCCTGCTAGAAGATACCATCTATAAGAAGATTAATCTGTCTTGTAACCACCGTATCCCCACTGGCTGGAACTGCATGCATTACAGATGCTGCATACATAATAATTTACTAAATAAGTGTATTTGAAAATGTAATGCCAAATGCTATTATATCATTAAATAAGAAAAATTATTGTTTCTTAACAATGACTGATGTGAGGTAATAACATTTGAGAAATATATCTGGTTAAGGCCCAGTGTTATATGATAAACAAGTTTTGTTCACCTCAAGATTTAATCTTTGGGGACACAATTCTAACTTTACCTGGTAATATTACTATTTATTCATTAAAGCCTGATCACAGCAAGATAACATATTCGACATCACTAATTTTGCTGTTATTTTTCACTTCCTTTGATCAGGAGAGAAATTGATTGACATTTAAATCCATTTAAGTTCTATTGGTAACAGATTTTTTTTCTCCAATAAGACACATAGGATTTAAAATACCTAAATCCACTTTGTTCATTATTATTTTTTTCTTCTTTTTGTTCTTCATTGTCTCTTACTTCCAAGGAATGATATTCCTAATTCTTTTTAAAGAAAGCAAGTCACTAACCATCGTTTTTAAAAAGCAAAAACATGATTAGAAATGAATAAGGTGATATAATTTTGTCTCTAAAATTAAAAAAAGCTTCCATTCAAAAAACCGTGTTAATGTCCTGCAAAGTAAAGTACTCTTGGATTTTTGATATTGTAATGTAAATTTTTGACATACAATTAAACAAATATTTTTTTTTAAAATGAGCCGCAATTATTTTGAGCCCTTAAGTTAGTGTGTGTTCTCAAAGGCACTCCATTCAGAGGGCTACAGTTTTCTATGCCTAGGCTGCTGGGAAATTGGACCTACAATATAGTGCTCTCTATGCAATGAAAAGATATTGGAGTTAAAATTGTGTGTGGCATTTAGAAGTTGCATCTTTAGCAACCTAATAACTCTTGAAGTGGTTAGACCGAATGTTCATGTGGCAATGAATGCACAAACATGAGTTCTTAGCTCCAACCACTCCTAAGGTCTGATATTCCATATAGCATTATGATTGCTTTGCATTTCTCATAATTTGCCACACAGCCTATAAATCAATAGAAGAAATTTGCTGTAACAGGGATTAAGGAACTTGCTGTTACTGATTGAATTACTCTATAAGAATCTACCTTTTTAAGCAATTATAAAACCAAGTTAATAACATTGACTAAATGACAACTGAGTATGAGGCAACATGGTGATTCATATTATTATAACCCACTTTTCTTTGGGGAAAAATGCTTTTTAAACTCTTATATTGTGTGAGATGATAATACATTTTCTCAAATTAAAATGATGGAAAGATGTAGCTGTGACACTTCTTTCTCATTTAAAAAATTAAATTGCCATATTGCTGAAGTTCCAATTCCCTTTAATTAAGTAACCATTAAAAGGCTTCAAACTGATTGTTCAAAAATTCTAACAGATGTGAAACTGATTCCTTCATCTAGATACCAGAACTAATGGCCAAGTCATTACTGTCATTTGTATTCATTTGCCACTTAAAATTAAAAGAATGTCCACTTAAGTTAAATTCTGAGGAACACACACCTTGTTTTATAGTCTACTATGGATGTGATGGTTGGAATGGCAAAGAAACTGCCAATTTTTCTTTTCTTTGACAGCACTTAGCATATGGTACCCAGAGACTTTTATGGATTTAGGTTTCAACATCAAAAAGTAACACCGAAGGGCTGGGCTGGGCTCAGTGGTAGTGCACTTGCCTGGCATGTATGAAGCGCTGGGTTTAATTCTCAGCACCATGTATAAATAAATAAAAATAAAAATCTATCAACAACTAAAAATATATTTAAAAAAGTAACACTAAAACTATAAAAATATTTATTGGCAAACTAGTACCTGTCTTTAATGGAGACAGCCAGCTAACCTGCCAAAATAACATAAACTTTGTATATGAGTAATATGCAGATTAGCATAACCCCACTCCTACAGACTTTCAGGACAAACTCATTCTTTGTGAATACATGGAAGTAAATATATAGAAGGGTTCAGTGCCCCAGAAAGACTGGATTCTTACTATGTATCTATCTGTTATCTACCTATCACCTATAATCTATCTATCCATATACCTGTCTACCTATCCCTACATACTTCCAATAAGTGTAATAGGTGGGGAAAAAGATGAAAAGGCAGTCCCATGCCTCCCCCACTATTATATCTTTATTGACTGTCCCAGGAAGAAATCGATTTATTTTCTTTCCTCAGAAATTTCCCAGTTACCATATATTTCCTTTCTTTTTAGGAGGAGGGTTTTGCTCACCTCCCTTGTTCCTAGTCGTGAGTCTCAGGGACATAGACAGATATCACTTCCAGAAGTAATCTGTTGAGTTTAATGGGAACAATCACAAAGTGAAACAGCCTAGACAGTGAGTGCATGACTTGATCAAATGACTGAACTGACTCCCATGCCCACTTCCAAACTCCAAACAAATTAATTAACTTTTTTCATATATAACCCATTTCTTAGTCTCCTTCATTTTAAAGTTATGAGTAATTTTAATAAAACTCAATTAGATGAATATGGATGAGGCATTTAAAATATTGCCTAAACTTAATACTTGCTCAATAAAAATCGCTGATGTTATTCTTAAATGATTAAATGCATTTTCAGAATTGATTCTATCTTATTTTATTGAGATAAGAACACTCACCATGTAACCTACGCTGTTAACAAAGTTTTAAGTGCACAATACATTTTGTGTTGACTATAGGCACAATATTGTACAACAGATCTCTAGAGTTTATTCACCTTACTTGACTGTAAATTTATGACTACTGATTAGCAATTCTCCATTTACCTTTCCACTCTGACCCAAAACCCACAATTCTGCCCTTTGATTCTATGACTTTGATTATTATAGATGCCTCATATGTGTGGAATGTTGAAGTTTTTTTCTTTCCAAATTGAGTTTATTTCCTTTAGCCTAATATTCTCAAGGTTCACTCATGTTGACTCAGGCTGTAGAGTTTCCCACTTTCTTGAGGCTGAATATAGTATCCTATTTTATATCTATGTCGTGTATTCTTTATCCATTTGTTTGTCACAGGACATTGAGGTTATTCCCCTAACTTGTCTATAGTGAGTAGAGCTGTAGTGAACACAGGAGGGCTAAACCTCTTACAGATTCTGATTTCGATGCTATTGATTAACTATCCAGAAGTGTGACATCTGGGTTATTTCATATGGTAGTTTTAATTTTAATTATTGAAGAACATACATACTGTTTTGAATTTTGCACTCTTGCCACCAACAAATGTCCAAGTGTTCCTGGTTCCCTACATACCCACCAGCACGTGTTGTTTTTTATTTTGTTTTTCACGATGGATATCCAGACAGCTGTAAGCTGAGGACTTACCGTCATTTTGATTTGCATTTCTCTGACAATTACTTGCACTGATCATTGCTTTTCATAAACCTGTTGGCGATGTATATGTCTTCTTTGGAGAGATGTCTAGTAAGGTCCTCAGTCCTTATTTTATTTAGGTTATTAGTTTCTGTTTATCTTTGAGCTATAGAAGTATCTTATATTTCTTTGAGATGAACCCTTATCAGATAAATGGTTTGTATTACATAGGTTGACTTTCCACTCTATTGATTGTCTTCTTTGTTCTGGAGGACCTTTTTTAATTGGATGTGGTCCGTTTGCTTGTTTGGTTGCCTTTCTTTTGGTGTCATATCCATGACATTTTGGCAACACCAAAGTCCTAGAGGTTTTCCCCATATCTTCACCTAAGAATGTTTCACATTAGGTCTTATATGTAAGTTTCACCCATGGTGAATTTATTTTAGTGTGCTAATGTTTTTCAGGGTGACCCTTTCCCAGTATGTGCAAATAAATCAGGAGAGGGCATTTGACCCATTTATGGCCAATGAAATTAAAAAGGGACATCTTCTGGAATTCCTGTAGGAAACGTTTATTTGCTTCTAAGATAGAATCACATGAAAAAAATATGCCTTTAATTTTTTTTCCTGTCTATATATTGTATCTAGCTGTTCACTTGCTGTAATCTTATTCTGAAAATACAGGTAACTTTGACAGTTCTAGACAAAGATGAAAACAAACAGGATTTTTAATGACAGAAATAAGGTGATTGTTAAATCTGCTCTGGATCTTACTCTACTAAAGATAATGTGTGCATACAATTTGAAACAAAGTCAGCTAGAATTTCTGCCCTCATTTAAATATCAGCCATTTCATATTTATCACATCCTGTCTTACATTATGTTTCTGAATAATTCCTATCCCTATATCTTCACTATCACCACTGCTAGATTATAAAATCTTTGAAAGAAAGAACAATGGAATGATAAAATATGCATAGATTTTGGAGTTAGATAGGTTTGAGTGCATATCTTATCTCAAATGCTTTTATTATAAAATCTTTTAAAAAGTTACTTAAATTTTCTGAGCCTCAATTTGGGGAATTGGGGAAAATAATATATACTCAATAAATTTGTGAGATTTAGATGAGTTTTGAGAGTTAGATGATGTCAAGGTGAAATGACTACCATTGCTTGGCTTTGAATGGGCACTCAGTAAATACCATTTCTGTTTTCCCTCACCCCTTATAATTAACATCTTTCTCTCCCTCACTTTTAGTAAATAATCAACAAATATCTTTTCCAGCTACAACTATTCTTTTTTACTTTTTTGTACCATCAGGACCCAATAAGTATACTGGGAATTTTAGAGCACCTTACAGCATGTGTGAGGTTTGATATCCACTGGATCAGTAAATTCCAGACATCTCAGAATACCATACTCCTTCCTCTCCAAGTTTGTGAATCCTCCCAGACACTTCAGTGTACTTCCATTCATCACTTCTTGGTGAAAAATTTCCTGACTCCTCAATACAGAATTCTCTCTCTTAGCTTGAAATTCTGGACTCTCTACACTCCCAGGTACAACCTAGCACCTGTATGTCAGGTTATTCATCTCTTATCCTGTATACTGTTTATATTCACAATTAGAAAAATTAGAGGGCACATTTTACCTTTTCTTTCTAGCTCATGATTATACTTAGAAAAAGGGTGGGATTTCAGTCATTTAGGAATAACCATTTTGTATATAGGACTTTTCCATGGTTATGCATATAACTAGAGTCTCAGTTGCTTACCTGGGAACCCAGCCTAGTGGATGATAATAGCTGTGGCTTCAGACATCCTGCATTCCCATGCACTCCTCATTCCAACTCTAAGCAGCATAACAAGATTAAAGATAATAAGAATGATAATGAATTAATCCTAATTACTGTAAGTAAAAATTCACAAACTTCAGTACTGTATTATTAATAATACTTGTAATTTATCTTACAAGTGGTGGCAACATACTGTGTCTCCCTATACCGGTTTTGAAAACCACTGGTCTGGAGTTTTCAGGAAAGGTTTAAATATTTTCATCAGGTAAGTTGAGAAAGCACCTAATTTCTGGAATCTGTAAGGCCACACATTGCTTCCCTAATTTTTCCATTCTTAACATTCCTTCTATTTGAGTGATTACCTGAAAGCCAATTATCTACTAATAGGAATATTCTGCATGTCTATGATAGATTACAGGGGAATAGAATGTTAATCAAATTTAACCAGTGACTTATCAGAAGAAATCCCTAACAGTTTATTAAGAAATATAAAATTTTCTGTAGCTCAGAAAAGTCTTCCACTTATCTTAATTCTAAGGATCTCAGAGTAATGGAAGACCAGTCTCTACAAAGGTTTCATGATTGCTACAACAGTGAAAGGGGACATATGTACTTTAGTACTTTATGCCTTGGCATAAAGTATGTGACATACATGGTCTTTCTTACATTGCATAGGTCAAAGCAATTCATGTAGCCTCAACTAACTTCAAAGGTGCAGAGAAATTTAGTTATATATACAGCTGGAAGTAAACTCCAAGATTTGTCAATGCCTGAATGTCAACTATGAGAGATGCATGGCAGGTTTTAATACCATCCCTGTTATAAGTTATATGGATGACAAGAAGGCCACCATGAAAGGTTATAACAACATACAGTGATATTAATAATTATTGTCATTAATAATAATACATAAATATTATTAATATAACATATATGTGTGCATATATATATTTATATATGTGTGTGTATTTCTACACACACACACACACACAATTTTGTTATTGGTCCTTTATAATTTCTTCTCTGCCTTATTCAATTTATATTCCTTCTACTTCACTCAGTATTGGTAACTATACCACGTTTCTTTCAGTTCCTCGGTTCATCAAGATCATTCTATCTATAGAGAGATATTGATTATTTTGTGTTTGTGTATGTGTATTTATCTTAGATCCTTCACATATTTTGTTGGCTCACTCAGAATGCTTTTTTTTTCCCCAAAATTATTTAGCTTTCATTTAATCCCAGCTCTGCCAGGAAAAGTGCCCAATTGCAAAAGAGGGTAAGATGGGAGAAGGTAGCCTGGAACCGCAATGGGGGGAGCATGAGGCAAAGGCTTTTCGTCAGAGAAAACTGTCCTCAGATTTTCTCTGCATTGCCTCCTCTTTGTATGGCAGTGGATGGCCATGTTTGCACCTTGGTGAAGTGAGGCTACTATGGAGCATATGTGGTGGGAGGTTGAAATTAGAAAGTGCAGGGTCCTGAGCACAGGGTCCAGCCCATAGTAAGCCCAGATTGTGGCAGGCTTTGTGTTGTGCTGTGAATTCCAGGCTCTGTGATTGCAGTTGACATTGGTTGGCTTCAGGAATGAGGACTTTGCCCTAGACCTCCTCCCATCCTTCACTGAAGTGGTCAGAGGCTCTGAATTCACAGCATCTGAGAACATTCACTCACAGCTCCCCCGAGAAGAGACTGCTACTGGGAGAACGGCTGCTTCTAAAAATTCTGAAGTGCTTCCTCTCTCACATCTACCTAGCCAATTGCTGCTTCTCCATCAAGGACAAACTTGGAGTTGTTTTTCATAGATTTCCTTAGCTTTCTGCTATGGCTTGGATATGGTTTGAATGTGCCCCCAAGGATTCATGTGCTGAAATTCAATATCCATTATGAGGTTGGACCCTAATCTATGGTGCAGGGTCAATGGGATTAGGAATAGATCACATCATCAGTAGGGTAGTTCCCATGATTGAATTCTGGTGACTCCAGGAGAAGAGGGAGAGACAGAGAGATACAAACATGTTCCCTGTCTTTTGCCATTTAACATCTTGTCTGCCTCTGGACTCTGCCACCAAGAAGGTCATCAAAAGTATCAGCTCACTTTAAAATCTAATCCCAGGATTTATATAGTCCCTGACCTCTTTATACACATTTCATTCTGTTGATCTCACATAATCCGGCTTGGGATGGGCTGCTTGGATCCTTGATTTTGCTCTCCAGAGAGTGTCCTTGTTATACTGTAATTCCCAAACTTTAGCACCAGATAGCTTGGAATCTGAGTTTTCTCTAGAATCTATGCATCTCTAGAACAATGAGCCTGAATAAATTTCTTTTTAAAATATCTTACCTAGTCTGTGGTTTTGTGTTTTTAGCAATACAAAAGGGACTAATACGATTACAAAATTAGATTATATTTTTCTCTTTAGCATTATTATTGGAACCTATTTTTCATAGAACTTGGCTCAACAGTTATTATGAGAGTATCTGACATTCCATCTCCTTCTGCATGTTTTAGCATTTACCACAGAATGTCTAGTATGTAGTGTAAAACATGGCACAAAATTATGTGGAAAATAATTTGCTAAACTAACAAAGATTTCTTGGCCATCCAGAAATGCTACTTTTTTGAAAGTAAAATCCAATATAGATCTTTGTCCTTCTCTATCTTTTCTTTTGGTTTTTGGTCTTTCTTAAGAAATCATCTATGCAATTAGAATCAGGTCTTTGGAGAAATGGATGGCTAAGCTTCCCCTTGAACCAAGTGACATGAATTTCAGGTGATTAGGGCTTTATATTGTATTTCACTGAATAGCTTTCAAATGATTTATATTCTCATGCTCTCCAGATAGACACAACAGGATTACATTTCTCTGTTCTATTTTCATTCTCCCAATGTTTGGCAAACGATTCAGCATATCTCCATAACTACCAACTCCCCTGCCTCTTTCCCGGGCTGGGCGCTGAGTTGTGCTCACTTTAAAATCTAATCCCAGGATTTATATAGTCCCTGACCTCTTCATACACATTTCATTCTGCTGATCTCACAAAATCCGGCTTGGGATGGGCTGCTTGGATCCTTGATTTTGCTCTCCAGAAAGTGTCTTTGTTATACTGTAATTCCCAAACCTTAGCACCAGACAGCTTGGAATCTGAGTTTTCTCCTAAGTTTTAAATTTATTGAACAAATTGGTATTCTAACAAATTCAAATGTACCAATGTGGTGAGACTTCATTAGATAGCAAAGGATAGATAGTGCTTTTTTTCCTACTTTCTCTGAAAAAGGCAAACAAAGAATCAAATTTAATATGCGATGTTCCTCACGTTGATTTTTCCATCTAGTCTACTTCCCACTTCCTTTTTTTTCCCCTTGCTATTCTAGTAAATATTACTAAATTAATTTCCTCTGGGTTGAATTTGTTAACCCAATCACAAACAATGGAGAGTAGAAATTTACCTGTACATACAAATTAGGTCATGAAAACCTCACATTTTCCTCAAAGTCCAAAATCTAAGCTGACATCTCAAACCCCCAATTATGATGGCTGTTTTTCTCTGACCACTTAGAAATTGTTCAGTGTGTGTTGTTAATGACCCAATTCTTCTCTAAAGACTTTATTCTTTTCTCTGTCAATGGTGTGTTTTTCTCTTCAGTCCTTTGATTGTAGTCATATCTTAAAAGATAAAATCTTAAATCTTAATGTTAATTTATTCACTGTGTGTGAGGAAAAGAGATGTTTCCTACAGAAAGCATCCATCCATCACTTTGGTAAGATACCTACCAGGCAGTGGGACTCCTTCTTGACCAGGTGATAGAGTTCCTGAAAACCTTCCACTGTGCCTTTTTTACATGAGCTCCATGGCTACTGTATCTCAATGCCTTCAGTTTGATTATAGTCAGACTTTACTGTTGCTACACATAAATAATTTGAAGAGTAACACATATACAATGATTCATATTTGTTTTTATAGTTTACTATCTTTGAGCTACATTATTTTTCACTTTTCAGGTTCTTCTCCAGGGCTAGATGGGATTGAAATGTGTTTAGGGGTGGGGTAAAACTGGAAACTTTTGAGTGTTGGGTTTCACTTTTGTCTTTTATTGCTTTCAGAACCTTTATCCACTCATTCCTGCATGATAATAATAGCCTCCTAAACTATAGTAACACCCCTTTCTCCAAACTACTTTATACAAATATTGATCATTTACAGAATCACAATCTTCCAGTCATTTCCTTGCTCAAATGTCATTACTAGATTAGCTTGGTCTACTGCAGTGCTCCTCAAAGTACTCTTCTCACCCAGCAGCATGAGCACTGCCTGGAGAAGTATTGGAAATGAAATTTCTCAGACCCTATAACTGATTTACCAAGTGAAAAATTAGAGTAGGGCCCAGAAAGCTGTTTCAAAAAGCTTCTCTACATGACATCAACCCACATTCAAGCCTCATTCTGTAAACCAATTTGCACATTTTCTAAACACCAGTAAAACTGCAAAACATGCAACTTTAAAAATACTCATTATACTTTCTCAGGTCATATATTTTGCTGACTCTGTTTTGTCTTTAATAGATTTCAGAGATTTCACTATTATACCCATTCTTCCAACACTACAAAGAGTAACGTTGCTGTAATTTTCTTTATTTTTCAAGGCTCTATCTTTTAAAAAATTATCTTTTTAAGGCTTTTTAATAGCCACTAATCAAACATGATCCTTATTTTTAAAAAATCTTCAAGATTATTTTATCCATTTATGGCTTGCATCATAATTTTATTTCTACAAACTTTATTTATAAATATTGTAAGTGATGACTGTTTTCACCCAAGAAGTTTGAAAGGCAGAAACTCCAGTCCATTCATCTTGATTTAGTAGCAATGTCCTGTATATCATAGATATTCAGCATGGGTAGATTAGTTGAACAAAGGAAATATCTTTTATCTGAAATAATAGTGCTTTATAAAGTCTCTTCTTGCTATCTTTAGATCTAACACTTCCCTAATTACCTTCTAAATCACCCATGTGAGTAACATGTTATAGAAAGTTATATCTAACTATACTACAATGGAATAAGTTCTGACTTTAAATTGCATCAGATATGTATTCAAGTCTCAGACTCACATGGCCCCTTGGATGATTTCAGGAAACTCCCTGACATTTTTATATTTCATATATAAAATGGACCTATGTTGTATTCCTCATATGATTGTTATGAGAATTATATTTTAGGTAATAATATGCGCAGAAACAGGTTCACTATAAGAGGTTCGCCTTAACCTATAAGAGCTTAGTGATTATACAAGTTCACAGGGATAATAAATTATTGAAAAAATGGAAATTAAATATTATTTTGGAACATTATTTATTTCTTATACATAGGAAAGAAGAGATTAAATACATTATAAGCAAGATATTCAGGTTAAAAACAGGTTACTTACAGGCTGTATTCAATGTGGCTCTTAGGAACATTAGTGAGCATCACTGTCACCTATCATAGTTATTTTCACAGATGAAACCTCTGACAGGACACTCTTCTATGCCTACAAAACCATCATGAGATACAGAAAATATGAGCCTGCATTCTGATCTAGAGGCCAGCATTTCCCTCCTATGTTCTTACCTTGAAGTGAACACCCTTGTTCAGGGCCACATTTCAGCCTTTCTCTGAGCCCAAGCAAATTTATTTTCCCTCCCACCAAATTGATTTTTGATTTTCAAATATATGTTCCAGGGTTTTTTTATTAAATACTATTTTGAGTATTGGAACAGATGAAATAGAATTTAGATTACATTCATAAATAGGCTTCTTTGGTACCTCATCTGACAATAAACATCAATTTTTAGTTAACTTGAAAAAACCTACAAGGGGAAACACGTCAGTCCTCTTGATGTATATGCCTTCGTGTATTTATGTGAAAAGCTTTATCAGAATCTATGTGTCACCATCTGTGACAGCTCTAACTTTAATGCCCCGTGAGCATCTTACTATAGTATACTATGGCCTTTGCAAATCGTTGGTTGAAATAAATCAATGAGGATTCTTTTCCAGTTACATCATTTTGCTTGTATTGTATATGTTATTCCTGATAAAACGAGAAATTTCTGAGATGTTGATTACTTATGTCTTGTAAGCATTTTCTTACAATAATTTTATTAATGAAATTCTGTATTATATATCTAGAAATTACTTACTTTTCTTCTAACACTTTATTCACAGCTGGTTATGGTTGTGTGCAATAACCAAAATTGTATCTATATGATCTAGCAGATCACACAGATTGCAATTCATGACTATGCAAGATACAGAATAGTTAAAATTTATTCTTGAAACTTGAAGTTTTTTTTGTATGGTAACTCTAAGAATAAGAGGATAAAGGCCTAAAATATTTTAGTATTTATCTTCATTTGTATGTGCATGCATATTTGTGTATGTTTTACCACTGAAGTTATTCTGATTATCTGGCACTGAAGGACATATACAGAAAATGACATCTTATGCTCCATATCACTTAGTGATTATTGCATAATATATCATACTAAAATTTTGTGGCTTTAAGCAAGTGTTTATATTTATTAATATGTCTGCAGTTTTAAGCCAATTGGCTAACATAGACTGTGTTCATCTGAACAGATCTGCTTCTAGCAATGGATTTGGCTCAACAGGGATCTTGGTTGAGGTTTGGGTTGGTCTTCTGGGCCTGGGATGAGGAGACTGGATTCTTAAATGTTAGCACTTTTTATGGAGAGGAAGCTGAAAAATATAAAGTTTCTTAAGCTCTAAGTTCACAGCTGGTATACTATCATTTCTGTATATTTTTATTGGTTAACAAATGGTAACTTGGGAAAACCCAAAGTCAAGGGATGGGGAGATGTTTTCTGCTCTTTGTTGGAGGTACAACAACAAAGATGAAAGGCAAAGAGCATGCACAAAGAGAGGATTGAAAAATTTAGAACAATAATGCAATCTATCACATGTTCTCAAATAAAAACATAGTGATGTTAAGTAGTTTCCTAAATCTATTATGTTTTGCCTTATTGCTTCATCTCTGAAAATTGCTCTTGGAAAGTTTTTAGTTAAAATGTGCCTACAATCTAATGAAGATCATTCACATGGAGTGCTTATCCACATGCTCTCCTAGAGGTCAGATATCATACCAATGTTTTTTTTGTTTTTTTTTTTTTCCTATAGTTTGTCCCTACTGGTAAGGAATTAAAAGAAAAACTCATTGAAGTGTTCTGTCTCATTTAAATTTAGTGTAACAATTGAGAACTCTGGTTTCAAATATTAGTCCTACCACCTACCAGTTACATTACCTTAATTATTTAAACTCTCTGGTCTCAGAGTCTTCATTTATCACCTGCCTATTATGATATCCACTTGGCAGGATGCTATAAGGATTGATGAGATAATTTGATAAAGCAGTTGGCACAATAACTGGTACATAGGGTATTCAATAAAGATAGATGTCTAAGAGTAAAGAACATCATGAGAAACCATGAACTATATACTGATACTAATGTAGCAAGTGCACATTTTAAGGTATTATCTTAAACATATAATTATAAAATTCCTTTCTATTTTAATAATTTTCTAGGTTAAGACATTCCTTGTAAAAATGTAAATTTTCTTCTACATATCAGGCACTATGTTCCAGGAATTGGAGGTACAACAACAAAAAGAGGCAGAAGAAATTATTGTCCACAAAGCAGAGGAAATAGGTTATAAGTAATAAATAATAAGAAAAACAAATAGTGTATATGAGATTTGTATATTATATCCATGTATAGATCTAATATATGTACATGTATGTATACATCTAATTACATATTTTACACATACCACAATCCTCTCACTCCCCAAATTAGCCCATGGTTTCCCTATATACCTGCCATGTTTTAACCAAATAATCTTTCCAAATATTGGAATATAATGAAATAGAACTTGAAACATGTTAGCAAATAGACCAATATTCAAATGACAATAAATATTAAGTTTAGTTAATTTAAATAAACCCTCAAATATAAACAATATATACAGAGGCTAAGGAGAAAAAATTACATAGGGCAGGAATATATGAAATCATTGGGGGTGTAATTAGATAAATTAACTAGGGAAAAATTCTTGAATTCTTGTCTCTTACCAGTATTTGGTTTGAGAGCTCTAAATGTGAGTTTCATGGACCTATTGCTTTCTACACTAATAGTTTTTAATACCATTGAGAAGCCTCTAATATTAGATGCAGGATGTTGAATGGTTTTGTCCTAATCTTCTCAGTCCCAGGCCTGGGGAGAGATTATTTCACTTTAATGAGATATTCAAAAGATTTGTTAATAAGTACTAATTTAGGCAAAAGTTATAGAGCAGACACTCTCTGGAATTGAGTTGCACATTAATTCTTAGTTTAGTGTGCTATGTCTGATCCTATAACAGGCATTTTGACTTACCCCTCAATCATCCCTCAGTAGGTGGGTTTATGGCAAAAGTCAAGCAGGCATCCAACTCACCTATAATGAGGACTCTCTAGATGCAGGCCTCTCAAGGCACAAGAGACCTTATCTCTGCCCTCAGGGGGAGACTGACATTTAAAAGTAATAAGAATCCAGTGTTATATGAGCCAGAGTGAAATAATAAAAAGCATTATAGGCCTTTTGTTTATTTTATTTAGTAATGCTGACCCTAATTTTATCACAACTTTTTAAGTATACAATATGTGTATTATGTAGCCTTTGTACAATAAGACCCAAGTATTGGACCCAAGTAGTAACAACTTACATGTATAATGTACCTTATTGCCTTATTGTTTCTTTATACATATTGCCTTAATTGGATACCAAGCTGCAGTAAAGCTACTCAAAGTCAAACAATCAAGAAAATGGTAAAACCAGCGAAGTTACCATATAATGAATTGTCAAAATAGCAAATTTAAGACAGAAAATATCTCTGAAATGATGCAGTTAGTTTTGCTTATTAATGACACTTTAGCTGTATTTCAGTATTTGAATGTCCTATGTATAGTGGCTTTAAATGGTTAAGTCTGATCAGTTCCCCTGTTAGAATGATGTGATCAAAACAGTTTTCATATCCATCCACCAAGTTCTCTGGAGTGAAAGTACTATATTATTATTATTTAGGATAGTTCCCTTTTCATAAGCTCTTGTTCTCAAATGACTGCTATGTATCTCCAGGTTATTCTTTTCTTGAAATCTCAGACATCTGAGACACTGACTTCTTTTCTTTGATAATTTTCTGAATATTTTCTTTCATCCAGCTTGGTCTGTTTTTATTCCTGTTACAATCATTATGAAAAGAGTCTTTAAGCATATAATAATTTTTCTTTGAATAGCCTCTGTCATCACCGATTCTATCATCTCATCCTACTTAATTACACTTTGAAAATCTGACAGTCATTCAAATTGTGTTTTTATCAAGATTCAGGGCTTTATCTATCTCAAGATTTCATCAGTTTTGCTGGGATGGAGGGGGGTGAAGCAGGGGAAGCAAGAGATGAGATATCTGTACCTTTCTTAGGAGAGGCCCTACTTTCATTTATTACTCATTTTGAACCTTGCTGAATTAACCAGCACAGCAACAACATTAAGAGTGAATGTTTGAAATTTCAAGCAAATTACACTCATACACAAAAATCAAGGCAAAAAGAATGGAAAGTCTTTGACATGCATTTACCAAATTATTTTTTTTCTCTTTTCATGTTTCTCCCCCACCCACCCAAGGGTAGCATTGAGTTTTTAGAGAAAACCAGGATGCATTTTAGTCTAATATTGAATTGCAATATTCAGAAGGATGCTTTTATATACACCTTGATTATTTGAAAAATAATCTTTTTAATCGAATAATGCTATCAGATAATTCTAGAGTAATAAAAATAATACTGGCAAGAACAATAACAACAATGATAACAATAACAAGGCATATGCTGAGCACTCAGCTAAGATTGTTCTAATAATTATCAACTTAATCTTTGCAAGAATGAAATTAATACTATTAATAAATTCTGGCATGCTAAGCCACTGGAATTTTAAGTTTCCTGTAATATGTAACCAAATTAATCACAGCTGAACACACCTATACAAAAATTATAAGTATTAGCACATTATATTCCATAAATATTGTCTGTCAGTTTATTTACTTCACTGTGAAATTCTGATATCCATGTTTCACAGTTTTACTCATCCTCCATTCTTAATTTAAAATTCCTAGCCAGTTTTGGTGGCACATGCCTGTAATCTCAATGACTTGAGATGCTGAAGCAGGATAATCTCAAGTTCAAGACCAGTCTCAGCAATTTAGTGAGAGCTTGTCTCAAAATAAAATAAACAAATAAATAAAAAAATGCTGGGAATGTAGCTCAGTGGTAAAGTGACCCTGGGTTTTATTCCCAGTATCAACATTTAAAAAATAATAAAAATAATATATAATGAACAAAACTCAGGTTACCTATATGAAGCTTATTAACATAACCAACCCAGAGAAAATGGGAGAATAGGAAATTTACAAATTTACCTCTTATTTTATATTTATTTAAACATTTTATTATATATCTGAATTGTTAGTATAAGTTTAAGTATATACTTATTTAGTTATTTGAAGGAATAATCCTGTAATCAATAGAACCTAAGCTATGACCCAGGATATGAAGAATCAGGATCAGATAGTGGTTGCAAGAATGAGCCATTCTGCCTAATTTTGAATCCTCACCTAGTCAAGAGACTTTGGATAGTTGCTTTGCCTTTCTATGTCTGAATATTTCTTCTAGTGAAACTACCAACATTGGATCATTATGATGCATAGATGAGATAAATTAAGCATGCACAGTATGTGCATTATATAACCAACTGTCATTATAAGCTATAGATAATTATTGTGGTGTGAATAATATTAGAAATCCCCTTCCTAATTCTCGCCTCTTTCCCATCTACTTCAAAGTAGCATCTTTGCAATACTGTCAAAATATCTCAGATGTCTATCATTAAAGCTGCATTATATCGATATAAAATTCTGACTGTTTAAGAGGATCAGGTTTATAGTGAAAGTATTGCTAAGGAGATAATATTTTAAATCACTAATGACTTCATACAATTAAATCTACCCAGACTTATGAACAGAAGTTACAGACTTTAGTCCCAAAGCTGCCTTTGTTCAGCTATGAAGTGGAAAGCAAGTCACTTTATCTTAAGACTCCTCAGGGTCCTTTTCATACAGGAAAGTAATTCCTTTGCCACAAGGTTATATGGATATTTTTACAGATATTCACAAAGTAAAACCTTAAATACTGGGATAGGAAAATTTTCTTTAAATATATAGAAAGCACACAACAAAAGATTGATTCATTTGACCATTTGAAAATAAAATATTCCTTTTGACGAATGACACACTAGAAGTGAGAGTTAGGCTATACAATGTGATGCTTTGGCAAACGTGTAAAACGTGGCATGCTTAATTCATGTCAATTAGTACTTTACACCCCATAAACATATAAAATTATGATACCAATTGAAGGAATTTTTAAATGCTAAACTCTTTTTCTCTATTTCATTTTTCAATGCTGAATGGTTCTAGGACTTAATCTTGGACCTTGTTTTTTTTTTTCCCTTTTACTTTTATTAGGTGATTTAAATATGCTAATTTGCAAATTGTATATATAGCCCTGATCTTTGTAGACCCAATTCATATCTATATCAGTCAAATTTACACATCTTTTGTTTTGTATCTGCAATAACTCCTTTTCTGTCTGATTGCTCCCAGTCTCAGTACACTGTAATCCCTCGGGAGCCAACTTTAGTGCTTCTATATCCTGGGTTCCACATATACCCTATGCACACACAGCCATGTTTTTTTGGCTTACTTCCCATCCAGGGTATGTCAAAACCACATATTTCAGGTCCAGGCATCAACTGATTCATCTGAATTACCATAATGTCTTCCTTTTATTTGACATCTGTCTTTCCTCTGATTTTACCCTGATCCACTCTACATACAAGAGCAAGAGTGAGTATTTAAATCAGAAAATCCAATGTTTTTATACTCTGTTTATTGGAATCAGAAGAACATTTATGATTCTCTCTGCTATCTGATTCCATATGATGCTATTCCTCTTTAGTTTTCATTAATGATGGTTTAGGTACAAGTACACCAATCTTATGTTCAGGTACATGTCATTGTGACTTTCACTATAAATGTTCCCTTTGTCTGAAGTATTCTTTTCTGTCTCCTTAAGTGGCTGGCTTCTCATGCTTTTGGTTTTAGATTAAACATTACTGAGTGCCTCCATCTCAATTATTGCTATACCTTTTGACTTCTGAGAAATACTCCCCACCTCTTTCTGAGTGATCAGTTCTGCATATCAATGAGTTTGAGGAGGAGTAAAACATCAAATTGTAAAACACAGAGTACTATCTTTACTAAATGTACTTCAATTTATACTTTCATAATTTAATAAAATCCACTTTTTTGAACTTTCTCTGAAAAAGAAATAATAATCCTTGTTTACTTATTGGTGTTTCTCAAAGGGAATCTTTAGTATTTTGTGGTAGGACAATCTTTCCTTGGATGTAGCTCTTACAAATGTGACAGTGCTTCTGTTCTCCTGTTGCTAACGCCAATGCCACCTAGTCATTTTGATAAGGTAACCAGACTCATACACATTTTCAACTGTGAGCTGCAAAGGTGATATTGGACCCCGGTTGAAGACCAAAGAAACAGCTAACAGATTCTGTTTAAAAAAAAAAAAATTCCACTGTGCGAATACCGTGTTATTGTTGATAACAATTCTTGATGTTAAGAAAACAGGAATCTCAGAAAAATGCAATAGTTTGCCTAGTAAATGAATGGTGAAGAAAATAGCAAGACTTCAAATTCTACATATATTATATTGCCTGTGCACAAATGCCTATAATATAGAGGCAAATAATATTAAGAACCAAAACATGATTATAATGAAAGGGCTATGGGTTTTAAAATGAGTATAACATAAGAGTTTAGTCTATTGTTCAGGTAGGACTTTCTAGAAAAGGGAAAGTTAACCTGATTCATAAAATAAAAATGGCAAAGCACTTAAAAGATAAAGTGGTGAGATTCAGGCAAAGGGATTACCATGAGCAAAAATGAAATATGGAAACAATAAATAATCAGATTTGACGATGGAGGGCAGGAGTGTATTGAAAGCTTTTTGGAAACACAGGATATGACTATATTGTGGAAAACCTTGAAGAATTTGTACTCCATTTGGGAGACAATAGGGAACCTTTGGATGTTTTCAATAGTATCAATAGGGTAAGTAATTGGAAGAGAAAAATGAGAAGAGGAAATAATTAGGCAGCTCCAGAAACACCAATCAACTTGAATCCCTTAGAGATAGATATCTTACAGTTTAATCTAGTTTTCTTCACTGAAGTGAGGAGGTAGAAAGCAGGTCTTGGATTTAAGCCGTATTTGAATTACTGCCTACTCAATTACTTTCTATACAATTTTGACCATATATAACCTTCCTGTGTAAAATCTATTTAATGGTCATTATGTAACAATTTATATATGATGGACATAAAGAAATCACTCAATAAACTATAGCTATTACTCTAAATATTATTATTAGGTTATTTGCTTCCTAGAGAACATGTTGCCTAAATGGCAGAATTCATTAACATTTTTACATCTGGGGAGCATCTGAGAATTCTAGGCTTTGTGCATGAATTCTATTATGTTATCCCTAAAAAGAATGAAATGCCACCAATAAGTGAGTCTTAACTTCATGTATACATGTTCTGGAGTGAAGGCTATCAGCCCACTACACTACACATTAGCTTTTTGATGTCCTTCAATGATGTCTGAATTAAAATTTGAAAACATTGTTATAACCACGAAACAACCCAAATAAAGCATTCTCTACTGACTTTCCCTGAAACCTCTTGACAATCACTGGCAAAGCCAGAAAAATAGGATTAGCTCTTTGGATTTTCTCCATTGCCTTGGTTATTAAGCCAGAACTTTAAGCTAAGCCATTTTGAGGCAGAAGAAGAGAAACAGAAGGCTAATCAATTATGTAGTAAACTCAGGCTAAATATTTGTAGAAGCTTCCTTCGCCAATGAACTTTAAGAAGCAAATTCTCTTGCATATACTCATTATCCAAATTCTAGTTTATTTTTTCCAACTAAAGTTGTGCTAGGTTCTCCCTGGAATATAAAATAAAAGGAGGATAATTAATAATTACTAAACCTCAATAATATATTATGCATTTTGCTTAAATATCTTTATGTTCCTTACTTAATGCTCAAGTACTCCACAGAAACCCAAGAAAGTAATCAACATAAAATTGTAAACAATGATGATTTCATTTTTTCTTAGCTCTGTGCTAAGTGCTGTAGGAAGTTGTGTGGCTATTGAGCTCTGGAGCAATATTTTAAACAAAGATCTGATTAACTGCACCATACTATACTCATTCTCTATTCTTCCTCAAATGAGATTGTACTTATTATTTCTTTTAAAATCCACATAATATCATTTCCTTCTCAGGAATGTTTAAAGAATATCTAAGAAAATATATGTAAATAAAGCAACTGTGAAGTCTGACCTATATTAGAAATACAAAAATTGAATATTTTGTTATTTATTTGCAAAATACAAATGCAAATAAGGACACTGAAGATTGCTACTGAACTTCAAAAACTATCAGTAGCTACTAACAACCAGGGACTTGCTGCTATATAGTTATTTAGTATTTATTTATTTATTTTTTTTTAATTTTTTATTGTGGGTTGTTCAAAATATTACAAATTTCTTGACATATCATATTCCACACTTTGATTCAAGTGGGTTATGAACTCCCACCTTCACCCCATACACAGATTGCAGAATCACATCAGTTACACATCCATTGATTTACATATTGCCATACTAGTATCTGTTGTGCTCCTCTGTGTGCCTTTCCCATCCTCCACCCTCCCCCCTCCCCACCTCTCCCCTCCCCTCCCCTCCTCTCTCTCTACCCCCTCCACTGTATAACCCTGAGGGTCTCCTTCCATTACCATACAGTTTCCCTTCTCACTCCCTTTCCCTCCCACCTCTCATCCCTGTTAAATGTTAATCTTCTTCTCCTGCTCTTCATCCCTACTCTGATCTTAGTTACTCTCCTTATATCAAAGAAGACATTTGGCATTTGTTTTTTAGGGACTGGCTAGCTTCACTTAGCATAATCTGCTCTAATGCCATCCATTTCCCAGCAAATTCTATGATTTTGTCATTTTTTAATGCGGAGTAATACTCCATTGTGTATAAATGACACATTTTTTTAATCCATTCTTCTATTGGAGGGCATCTAGGTTGGTTCCACAGTCTTGCTATTGTGAACTGTGCTGCTATGAACATCGATGTAGCAGTGTCCCTGTAGCATGCTCTTTTTAGGTCTTTAGGGAATAGACCAAGAAGGGGAATAGCTGGGTCAAATGGTGGCTCCATTCCCAGCTTTCCAAGAAATCTCCATACTGCTTTCCAAATTGGCTGCACCAATCTGCAGTCCCACCAGCAATGAACAAGTGTACCCTTTTCCCCACATCCTCGCCAGCACTTGTTGTTGTTTGACTTCATAATGGCTGCCAATCTTACTGGAGTGAGATGGTATCTTAGGGTGGTTTTGATTTGCATTTCTCTGACAGCTAGAGATGGTGAACATTTTTTCATGTACTTGTTGATTGACTGTATGTCCTCCTCTGAGAAGTGTCTGTTCAGGTCCTTGGCCCATTTGTTGATTGGGTTGTTTGTTCTCTTATTGTCTAATTTTTTGAGTTCTTTGTATACTCTGGATATTAGGGCTCTATCTGAAGTGTGAGGAGTAAAGATTTGTTCCCAGGGTGTAGGCTCCCTATTTACCTCTCTTATTGTTTCTTTTGCTGAGAAAAAAATTTTAGTTTGAGTAAGTCCCATTTGTTGATTCTAGTTATTAACTTTTGTGCTATGGGTGTCCTATTGAGGAATTTGGAGCCCGACCCCACTGAATGTAGATCGTAGCCAACTTTTTCTTCTATCAGACGGCGTGTCTCTGATTTGATATCAAGCTCCTTGATCCATTTTGAATTCACTTTTGTGCATGGCGAGAGAAAGGGATTCAGTTTCATTTTGTTGCATATGGATTTCCAGTTTTCCCAGCACCATTTGTTGAAGATGCTATCCTTCCTCCATTGCATGCTTTTAGCCCCTTTATCAAATATAAGATAGTTGTAGTTTTGTGGATTGGTTTCTGTGTCCTCTATTCTGTACCATTGGTCCACCCGCCTGTTTTGGTACCAGTACCATGCTGTTTTTGTTACTATTGCTCTGTAGTATAGTTTGAAGTCTGGTATCGCTATACCGCCTGATTCACACTTCCTGCTTAGCATTGTTTTTGCTATTCTGGGTCTTTTATTTTTCCATATGAATTTCATGATTGCTTTCTCTATTTCTACAAGAAATGCCGTTGGGATTTTGATTGGCATTGCATTGAACCTATAGAGAACTTTTGGTAATATCGCCATTTTGATGATGTTATTTCTGCCTATCCATGAACAGAGTATATTTTTCCATCTTCTAAGATCTTCTTCTATTTCTCTCTTTAGGGTTCTGTAGTTTTCATTGTATAAGTCTTTCACTTCTTTTGTTAGGTTGATTCCCAAGTATTTTATTTTTTTTTGAAGATATTTTGAATGGAGTGGTTGTCCTCATTTCCATTTCAGAGGATTTGTCACTGATATACAGGAATGCCTTTGATTTATGCGTGTTGATTTTATATCCTGCCACTTTGCTGAATTCATTTATTAGCTCTAATAGTTTCTTTGTAGAGCCTTTAGTAGTGATAATTTTTGTAGTGATAATTTTTGTAGTGATAATTTAAGTTCTTCTTTTCCTATTTTTATGCCTTTAATTTCTTTCGTCTGTCTAATTGCTCTGGCCAGTGTTTCGAGAACTATGTTGAAGAGAAGTGGAGAGAAAGGGCATCCCTGTCTTGTTCCAGATTTTAGAGGGAATGCCTTCAGTTTTTCTCCATTCAGAATGATGCTAGCCTGAGGCTTAGCATAGATTGCTTTTACAATATTGAGGTATGTTCCTGTTATCCCTAGTTTTTCTAGAGTTTTGAACAAAAAGGGATGCTGTACTTTGTCGAATGCTTTTTCCGCATCTATCGAGATGATCATATGGTTCTTATTTTTAAGTCTATTGATGTGGTGAATAACATTTATTGATTTCCGTATATTGAACCAGCCTTGCATCCCAGGGATGAATCCTACTTGATCATGGTGTACAATTTTTTTGATATGTTTTTGTATCCGATTCGCCAGAATTTTGTTGAGGATTTTTGCATGTAGGTTTATTAGAGATATTGGTCTGTAGTTTTCTTTCTTTGAAGTGTCTTTGTCTGGTTTAGGTATCAGGGTGATGTTGGCCTCATAGAATGAATTTGGAAGTTCTCCCTCTTTTTCTATTTCCTGAAGTAGCTTGAAAAGTATTGGTATTAGTTCTTCTTTAAAGGTTTTGTAAAATTCTGCTGTATAGCCATCCGGTCCTGGGCTTTTCTTAGTTGGTAGTCTTTTTATGGTTTCTTCTATTTCCTCAATTGATATTGGTCTGTTTAGGTTTTCTATATCCTCCTGACTCAATCTTGGCAGATCATATGACTTAAGAAATTTACCTATGCCTTCACTATCTTCTAATTTATTGGAGTATAAGGATTCAAAATAGTTTTTGATTATCTTCTGTATTTCTGAAGTGTCTGTTGTGATATTGCCTTTTTCATCCCGTATGCTAGTAATTTGAGTTCTCTCTCTTCTTCTCTTCGCTAGCATCGCTAAGGGTCTGTCGATTTTGTTTATTTTCTCAAAGAACCAACTTTTAGTTTTGTCAATTTTTTCAATTGTTTCTTTTGTTTCGATTTCATTAATTTCAGCTCTGATTTTAATTATTTCTTGCCTTCTACTTCTTTTGCTGTTGTTTTGCTCTTCTTTTTCAAGGATTTTGAGATGAAGTATGAGATCATTTATTTGTTGGTTTTTTCTTTTTTTAAGGAATGAACTCCAAGCAATGAATTTTACTCTTAGAACTGCTTTCAATATGTCCCATAGATTCCGATATGTTGTGTCTGTGTTTTCATTAATCTCTAAGAATTTTTTAATTTCCTCCTTGATGTCTTCTATAACCCATTGATCATTCAGTAACCTATTGTTCATTCTCCAAGTGATGTATGCTTTTTCCTTCCTTCTTTTATCGTTGATTTTCAGTTTCATTCCATTATGATCAGATAAAATGCATGGTATTATCTCTACTCCTTTATATTGTCTAAGAGTTGCCCTGTGACATAATATATGATCTATTTTTGAGAAGGATCCATGTGCTGCTGAGAAAAAAGTGTAACTGCTTGATGTTGGGTGGTATATTCTATATATGTCAATTAAGTCTAGGTTATTAATTGTGTTATTGAGTTCTATAGTTTCCTTATTCAACTTTTGTTTGGAAGATCTGTCCAGTGGCGAGAGAGGTGTGTTGAAGTCTCCCATGATTATGGTATGGTGGTCTATTAGACTCTTGAACTTGAGAAGAGTTTGACGAACAGAGCTGCACCATTGTTTGGGGCATAAATATTTATGATTGTTATGTCTTGTTGGTGTATGGTTCCCTTAAGCAGTATGTAGTGTCCCTCTTTATCCCTTTTGATTAACTTTGGCTTGAAATGTATTTTATTTGATATGAGTATGGACACTCCTGCTTGTTTCCTAAGTCCATATGAGTGATATGATTTTTCCCAACCTTTCACCTTCAACCTATGTATGTCTTTTCCTATCAAATGCATCTCCTATAGGCAGCATATTGTTGGGTCTTGTTTTGTGATCCATTCTACTAGCCTGTGTCTCTTAATTGGTGAGTTTAAGCCATTAACATTTAGGGTTATTATTGAGATATGGGTTGTTCTTCCAGCCATATTTGTTTATTTCTGTTACTAAACATGGTTTGTTTTCCTCTTTGATTATTTTCCCCCCCTTTACTGTCCTACCTCCCACTGTTGGTTTTCATTGTTATTTTCCATTTCCTCTTCCTGTAATGTTTTGCTGAGGATGTTTTGAAGAGATGGTTTTCTAGCTGTGAATTCTTTAAAATTTTGTTTATCGTGGAAGGTTTTAATTTCATCTTCCATCCTGAAGCTTAATTTCGCTGGATACACAATTCTTGGTTGGAACCCATTTTCTTTCAGTGTTTGAAATATGTTATTCCAGGATCTTCTAGCTTTCAGAGTCTGTGTTGAAAGATCAGCTGTTATCCTGATTGGCTTACCCCTAAATGTAATCTGCTTCCTTTCTCTTGTAGCTTTTAAAATTCTCTCCTTATTCTGTATGTTGGGCATCTTCATTATAATGTGTCTAGGTGTGGATCTCTTATGATTTTGCACATTCGGCGTCCTGTAGGATTCTAGGATTTTGGATTCTGTCTCATTCTTCAAGTCTGGGAAGTTTTCTCGTATTATTTCATTGAATAGACTACTCATTCCTTTGGTTTGTAGCTCTGTACCTTCCTGTATCCCAATGACTCTTAAGTTTGGTCTCTTAATGTTATCCCATATTTCTTGGATGTTCTGCTCATGGTTTCTTAACAGTCTTGCTGAGCTGTCTATGTTCTTTTCCAGTTAAAATACTTGGTCTTCATTGTCTGATGTTCTGTCTTCTAAGTGTTCTACTCTGCTGGTAGTATTCTCCGTTGAGTTTTTAAGTTGGTTTATTGCTTCCTGCATTTCTAGGATTTCTGTTTTTTTTGTTTTTTATAACCTCTATCTCCCTGTATAGTTGATCCTTTGCTTCCTGGATTTGTTTGCGAAATTCATTGTCGAAGTGATCTTTCATTTTCTGATTTTGCTGTTTAATGTCTTCCTTGATACTCCAGATCATCTGAAGCATTCAGATCATCTGAATTCTTTATCTGACATTCCATCTGCTGCAGCTGTTACCTCTTCTAAAGTTGCGTTGACCTGCATTGCTTGTGGTCCTTTCTTTCCTTGTCTTTTCATACTGCTTGCGTATCTTTCCTGCAGGCGTGGGCGGCGGTTCTGCTCTCTCCTTATTCCAATTGGGGTGTCGTGGCTACCACGCTGGCAGGTCACTGGGCCTGTTCTGGGCGCTGGCGGTGGCTCTGTTCTGCCCCTACTCCAATTGGGGTGACGAGTGTACCACGCCGGCAGGCTACCGGGCCTGATCCGCTGGTCGGTTGCAGGTTTGCCTACCCTGCAGGCGTGGGCGGCGGCTCTACTCTGCCCCTACTCCAAATGGGGTGACGTGTCTGTCGTACCGGCAGGCCACTGGGCCTGTCCTGCTGGTCGGTTGCAGATCTGCCCACCTTTCGGGCACGGGTGGTGGCTCTGCTCTGCCCCTACTCCAATTGGGGTGTCGTGACTACCCTGCCTGCAGGTCGCTGGGCCTGTTCCTGGCACGGGCGGCGACTCTGCTCTGCCCCTACTCCAATTAGGGTGGTGTGTGTACCACACCGGCAGGCTCCTGGGCCTGATCCGCCGGTCTGTCGCAGGTCTGCCTACCTTGGAGGCGCTGGCGGCGGATCTGCCCTGCCCCTCCTACCACGCCTGCGGACCCCTGGGCCTGATCTGCAGGTTGGTCACAGGTCTGCTCACCCTGCGGGCATGGGTGGCGGTTCCGCTCCGCCCCCACTCCAATTGGGGTCACGTGGCCACCACACCGGCAGGGCCTGATCCGGGCGTGGGAGAAGGATCTGCTCTGCCCCTACTCCAGTTGGGGTGACGTGTGTACCACACTGGCAGGCCACTGGGCCTGACCCGCCAGGCTGTCACAGGTCTGTTTACCTTGCAAGCGCGAACTGCGGCTCTGCCCTGCCCCTCCTACCACGCCCATGTACCACTGGGTCGCGGGTCTGCCCACCTTGCGGGTGCGGGTAGCGGCTCCGCTCCGCCCCCTCTCCAATTGGGGTCACGCAGTCACCACGCTGGCGAGCCGCTGGGCCTGCTCCGGGCGCTGGCGGCGGCCCGGCTCCTCCCCTCTGGCTCGACGACAAATTGAGGAGACTCGGGTGTCTGTGCCTCACCCTCCCTACCAGGAGACCAACTGTTTATGTCGCCGCTGGTATTGATGAAGTTCTCTCCTCCGCCGCTTTCTGATGACATCAGATCTCTGCCATGTTGGTATCCTATGCGAATGGCAGCATTTCGTTCCCCTTGCTGGGCAACCAAAGCAACAGGTGAGTCCTGACCGGCCCTCAGCAGGACCCGGACCGAGAAGCAGTTTCCGTGGGCTCCTAGCCATGGGCCAGGGCAGTTCCAGGAGCCGGAACTCGGCTGCTCCGTGCTCGGTGTAAGCTCCTATAAGAGTAGGCTCCAAGAAGCACTCCCCGCGGGCTCAGTTCCGGGAGCCGGAATTCGGCCGCTTAGTGCTTGGTGTATGTTCTGATAGGAGCAGGGTCCAAGAAGCAGCCTCCGCAGGCTTCCCAGCCATGGGCCAGGGCGGTTCCGGGAGCCGGAACTCGGCCGCCCCGTGCTCGGTGTTCGCTCCGATAAGATCAGGTTCTAAGAAGCACCCAGGCACTGAACCCTAGCAATCTGTCTGCAAGCCGCAGGCGAATGGCAGCCTGAAATTACCTGTTCTATGGCTGAATGAGCTGCAGTCAGTCAAAAACAGGGATGGTGACGAGTTATTTAGTATTTAATGTTTACCATATACCAGGTGTTTAGCTCTCATTCTTGAAAATCTGTAAGATGGATGTTATTGTCTTTGTTCAGATGAAGAAAACAGTTCTCAGGAAAGAAAATCTCATGTCTTCTACAAAATAGCTGGCAGTTGTACCCAAGCCTGTCTACTTCCAAAACCAGATCCTTTTTAGAATAGTTTTTGTTTGCCCATGTTTGACTTCAGTCTTTTCACATCCAGGGCCTAACCTAGCAAGCTTATTCCAAGAACCTTTGAACTACATAAGGTATGGCTGTTGCAGCTTGTATGTTATACTTTTTGAATTATTTTTTGAATGTTTAAATTTTATTTGTTGTTTATTTTAAGAAAGTATCTTTCTAAGTTGCTAAACCTGACCTTGAACTTGTGATCCTCCTGCCTCAGTTGAATTACAGGCCTGTGCCACCATGCCCAATGGTCTAGTTTTTTAAAAACTACTTTCCTTCCTTCCACTCAACATC
Source organism: Marmota monax (assembly GCF_021218885.2). Taxonomy (NCBI): domain Eukaryota; kingdom Metazoa; phylum Chordata; class Mammalia; order Rodentia; family Sciuridae; genus Marmota; species Marmota monax. The sequence goes on from NW_026693836.1 coordinate 1,036,426, forward strand.
ATTGAGTTCTCTATGAGAACCTGATGAGATCTCCATAATGGGACAGAAAATATTTCCCCCTTGTTACATCAAAGAACTATATATGTGAAAGTGCAATCTGGTGCAGGGAAAGATTCTTAAAAAAACAGGGTAATTGCTTCAAGGTTTCTGATACTCAGTTGTTGAATAGAAATTATTAATTATCAAATATAAGAAAAACTAAGAATGGTTTTTAAAATATTTCTCTTAATAATAATGCAATGCCCCACACACTGTCTCTACCCCTTTCCAGTGTTGTTTATCCTTACATCTGAATGTTCCATTGAATATTTGTATTACTGTTCCCTCCTACATGCATCCATGGTACTTTAAGACATCAAGCTTCTCTGCTTTTCTGAATCCATCTACATAATTTAAACTCCTGAAAAGCAGTGTCTAGGGCCATTCTATTCAAGTCACATTCTTGGGAATTCATGGTTTCTGACTCTTCTTGTTTTGAAATAAAAATAATAGTCTCACAGATTTCTGAAAACACCAAATGGTGTTGGCATAATGGTGTTTCCAGAATCAAACCTATTAAATCTAAATCATTAATGTTTCTGTTTCTCACATACTGAGCTACTACCATCTGACAAATTATAGCTAGAGCCAGGGGAAATATCAAGAATAACATTTTATATACTAATAGTCACCTACAGCTAGTTGTATTCTATAGTTTCTGAATTTAAACTAAGAAAATCCAATTTTCTTATTTTCTCTCCTGAAGTCATTATTAATTATTGTACAAAATTTGGGAATAAAAGATGAAAAATATTCCGTTCTTTCCACAATTTCCCTTGGGTGTTTTGTAACATGATTATTCCCCTCTCCTGATAGAATTTCTCTTTACTTTTAGAACTTATGTACATTCCATCTTTTAAGACTATAAATTATGTTGCCTTAATTCTGGTACTTTCAGAGTTTGATTAGGTGTTTCTGACCAGAAAGTTGGGATACTGTATTCCAATAGATACAGCTACTGATGTAAGAATCTGACAATGCCTAGGGGGTTCCAGAAGTCATCAATGGTGTAGAGTTTGCAGAAGAAAACAAAACAATAGAATCAAGAAAATAGATGAGTGTGGAGGGACACACATATAGTTCCAGACAGTTGGGAAGCAGAGACAAGAGGATCACTTGTGCCCAGGTGTTTAAGGCCAGAAATGGGTAACATAATAAAAATGGTCTCTTAAAGAAAGAGAAAAAAGGAAAGAAAATAAAAGGGAATAAAGAAGAGAAAGAAAGAAGTCAGAAGAAATGGAAAGAGAACTGATTACTTTCTTAAGCCTGTAGAACAATCATATCTGGATCCATTATTCAGTTTTGTCAACCAATTATGGGAACACCCATTCTTTTCCTGCCAAATTAGTTTAATTGGATTTCTATCACTTAAAAGTAAAATATATAAGCAAAATACTTTACCTCTTTATTCCTTTTAGATATCTCCATTCAAATATTTTCCAACTATTTAACTTTGGGCATGTCATCCATGAAATTAGTTAAGTAAGGAATTATGTGAAATATGCATATACATATATAAATATATATCATAAATATATATTGTAAATATATATCTGTGTGTGTGTATATATATGTGTGTGTGTATATATATATATATATATATATATATATATATATATATTTTTTTTTTTTTTTTTTTTTTTTTACATGATTCACACTTTTCAGAACCGGGGATTGAACCCATGGATGCTCTACAACTGGGCTATACTTTTAATTTTGTACTTTGAGACAGGGTCTCACTAAGATTCCCAGGCTGGCCTCTTACAATCCTCCTGCTTCAGCCTCCCAAGTAGCTAGGATTACAGGCATGCGCTGCTGCACCCAACAAAGTTAAATATTTTTATTGAGCTTCTCATAGTTGTTGAGACCAAGGATGAAATGATCATAAAGAATTACTTATAACCTCAAAAAGCTTCCAAACTAAAGGAGAAATCCAGACTTACACGGTTAACTTAACCATAAAGGCACATAAAAAAAATAAAGGGAAAGTATTTTACTATAAATCATGTGTAATAAAGAATGTCTACTAATAAGAGTCACATCTATTTTACAATGTTCAGGAAAAGTGGTGAACTCTCTGTCTTTCCAAATACTCCTAATGAATCCTTATAACCTAAATATATTCTGTAAGAAATTATCAGTTTTTATCAATACAAATTTAAAATTACTCAGAATGAAAAAGTCATTTGGTTTTAGAGTATATTTTTATTTTAATGGAATATTAGGAAATAGGTTTTCCTGAAAAACTATGATCTAATGATATGTTTTGCCTGAAATATTCAGTTGAGAAGGACCTCTAGGACATGGCCAGCTGGGGTAATAAACACCATCAGGATTGCTGGTAATGTCTGGGAGTGGGTAATGATGGCTAGGTTCCTATTTGTTAGCCTTACCTTTGTGTGAATGAATTTGTCAACTCCTTTTCAGAGAGCAAGTTTTGATTAATGAAGTAAAGAAAGTAAGAAACTTATCTGAACAAAGAAGCCTAAATATAGGAAGGAGAAAATGGAGAAAAGTTGTTGTGTTTTTTTTTTTTTGTTTCTCACTCTACAGCAGTTAATTTTATTTGTTCAAGAGTTCTTATTGCAATCATTAAAATGAGCCTGGACTTTGATTCTGTAGCCCATATCACATATTAAAGAAGAAGCAAACTGACCCATGTACATGGATGCAGACTAAAGGCTCAGGGTTAATCACATTGTAATTTTCCAATTCCTATAGCCTGGAGCTCAGTAGTCACAGGTCTTTTAGGTTCTGGATGAACAACAGGGTATCTGCACTTTTCTTGAGCTAAGCAACCTCATCATCCTTCAACTTCTGGTTGATAGCGTTGGTTAATCCCCTAGCATTGAGGACACATGGAAGGCTCAGGAAGACTTCATTCTCAATGCCATACATCCCCTTCACCATGGTTGACACTGGGTAAATCCTAGATATATTTTTAAACATGGATTCAATGAAGTCAGCCACATTTAGCCCAATAACCCAGTTGGTGTATCCTTTTTAGCTTGATGACTTCATACACACTTTCAACCACCATCTTAAACACTTCCTTCCAGTTTTCACTATCATTATCTGTTCCCATTTATGGATTTAATTCCTGGATAGAAACACCAGCCACGTTCACTCCACTACACACAGTCACACTTGAGTCGCCATAATCTCCCAGAATCCATCCATGGCAGCTGCTGGAATGAATGCCTAGTTTCTCAATCATAAGATAGTGAAATCAAGCAGAATCCAGATTACACCCACTTCAAATCACTCAGTGCTTGGGGAATCTACTTAGTTTCCAGGTAACATATGTAGGAATGTCCACTAGGTTGAAAACCAAAATTATGATGCAATTGGGACTGTACTTGACAATCTGAGAAATAAAAAATTTGAAGACATTGACATTTGTCTGCACCAGATTGAGACAACTTTCCCCCTCCTGCTGACAGACTTCTGCAGTCACTACCACAATCTTAGAATTGGCAGTACAGAGAAATCTTTATCTGACATGATTTTATGTGTTTGAAGAAATAAACTTCCATTCATCATTTCTCCTTTGAGCTTATCTTCCAAAACATTCACCAGGGCAATTTCATCAGCCAGAGAATTTCCCAGAATTCTGATAGTACATGGCATACCAACTTGACCAACACCCATACAGTGATCTTATTATTTGGGACCGCTGCCTCTTCTTCTGCAACTGGTGCAATGAGTTTTTCCTTGAAGGTTGCCTTTTCAAACAGTCAATAGAAGACTCTCGAGACTGGAAGAGTCTTGCAAAGACAATGTCAGCTACATGCATCTCCTAGGGCTCCGAAACTTGAGAAAAGTTAATGTATATGAATAAAGAACAACTTTCATAATTTTCCTCAGGCAACATATTTGTACTCATTCCCCAATTCATAAATGGGAAAATGACATTTAGAAAGAAAAAAATATATAAGTAACAAGTGAAGGATTCATATAACCAGATGTAAGAGAACACAGTTTTAAGTTCTGTGAGACTATGATTCCCTCTCTTTCTGTATCTCTCCCATTCTAGTGTTCTGGAAAGTTTATACCTTCCTCTTCTCTATCAATTTCTTGTGAGTGTTCTGAAGAAAACCCGAGTATAGACTATTCCTCATTGTAAGACAAATAAAAGGAGACAGAGACAACATGCAGAGGCAGGAAAAGAAGTGGCTGCCACTCTGAGCAGCCACACTTATTATATCAAAAATTACAGTAGTTCATCAGTACCATGACTACATTATTATTTAGTATTCCTTTAATCCCAGTTGCTAGATAATTGAGATCAAAGTCCAGAATGATTAAAACACAGAGTCCTTTTCTCTAAGGACATTAGCATAGTAACTAGATACCTTACCTGTATAGTTATCTTACTAGCTTCAAGGAGAAACTGCTGGGCATTCCAAGGGCAGAAGACAGAGTACCTGTTACTCCCCAGGAGTTTGCTCTCCAGAGGAATGCTTCCCTGTACATTTCCACAGTCAGAATACCTAGAAGACCCTATTTTCCCAGGAGATGAAGGTTGAAACTGATAAGACTCCAACATGAATGTCCCCTTGAAGGACATTTCTATAGCAGCCAGGCATCCTGTATCTTTGCTCAGGGGTTTCCCAGCAGCCAGGCATTCCGTGTCTTTGCACTTAAACTTCCTAGTCACCAAGCATGCCACAATCACGAAGTTTATCAGAGAAACCCATCCTAAACACAGAACCCCTACACCTAGACAGAACAATAATTCTCTAGTTAAGCTGGTTTTGAAAGGAGAAAACCAGAGATTAGCAAACTTTAGACTGTGGGTCAAAGATAAAACAATATACACAAGAACACATTTTTAAATATAGTTATTTTGTTATAATGCTGCATACTATTTCTTTGCCAAAAATTCCAATTTGCATAATACCAGTCATATTGGTAACATTTTTCAAACAGAATCCTTAGTGATAGAGCAATAAAATCCTATCTAATAGAGTGATAAAAAGGATAAAAAGAAAACATCTGATGAATTAATTAGAAAAAAATTTCTAATTGATTTTGTAAAGGTAAAATTATTACCATCAATCAACTCTTCAAGTCAACAATTAACTATCTCATACTTGTCTGGAAAGGAAGTGGAGTAAAATTTATTGTAAAAATATTATTTCCCTATAAAATAGCTGTAGGAGAATACTGTTCTTATAACAACAACAACAAAGAAAAACCTTCTTTACATTCTTCCCCCAAATATCTCTAGGAAATAGTTGTAATAAAAAAATAAGGTCTTATGGATTTTTGTAAGATTATCTTCTATAATACCTTGCCAAAAATCACTGTGTGCCTGAGATGAAGGCTGAAACTTCTATAATACCTTGCCAAAAATCAGCTGTTACAAGTTACAAGAAACTGTGAATTATCTTTGTCATACATGTTTTGTACCTTCTTAAACAAGGCCACAAAATGTATCCAATGAAATCCTTCTTCTCCAGCTCATCCTGGTTAAAGATAAAAAGAACTGTTATCAACAGATGAATAGGTAAAGATAATGTGATATACATATAGAATGAAGTTTTACTCAGCCATAAGGAAGAATGAAATTATGTCCTGTCTGGGTAAATGGATGAAATTGAAGAACTTGTGTGATGTGAAATAAGCCAGACTCAAAAAGTCAAAATCAAAAGTTGAAAGTCATGTTTCACATGTCAAAGAAGGGAGAAAGAGAAAGCAAAGAAGAAGAAAAAAGTGGTATGGTGGGCAGAAATCTCATGAAAATAGAAGGTAGAAAAATAGAGTAGATGAAGGGAATCCAGAAGGAGGGAGAAGAGGATTGAACATGGGGAAATAAAATCTACCAAATCATGCTATGTCTATGTACAAATGTAACACAATGAATTCTGCACTTAGATAATTATAATAACATTATAATTATTATTATTATAATGAAAAGGAGATCAGTAAAGTAGAACAATTGGATCTGTGTAAGAAGAAAAGGGAAGGTAAAGGGAGATGAAATAAATCAAATTATGTTATGGATATGTATGAATATGGCAAAATGAATACCACTATTATCTGTAATTTTAATGTGCAAATAAAAAATCAAAATTTTTTGAAAACTAAAGGAAATATTAAAAAAATAAAAATAGGAGTAATTACAGTAAATAGATCAAGAAACATATTTAGTTACAGATTAAATTATTTTATGTGTTTATAATGAAAATCAACAGATAAAGACTTTTTTTTTCAGAAAAACACTTCATTGCTTATTTAGCTTATTGTGCTTCTCTTTAGGTCCTATTGTTTACTGTATTACATATAGTACCTATTTGATTTTCTGTGCAAACATTACTGATGAAGTCAATTTTGATTTTCTGAATAAAATACCAACATTAGTTTTCAACAGAAAACCAACTAATAAATACAGAAAAATATTTGCTACTTGGCAACTATAGGTCTTTTATTTGCTACTCTGAAAAATTACCACAAATTTGATGGTTTAATACTATGTGATTTGTTTTTCATTTTATATCCCTGTATATAACTAGCCAGGATATCACTACACCAAATGCAATGTGCCAAGAAGTTTGGGTTTCTTTCAGGGGCTCTGGAGGAGAATCCTTATGTATTATTCTTACAATATTACTACAAGTGGAAAATTATGCTAACACACACACATACACACATAATATATACTATATTATACATGCCTATATATATTAAATTGGAATATATGTAGGGTCCACAGTTAACGGCATTTGCCAATAGAGTAGACATATAAATGAAGAAACAAAGAAATCAGGGACCTTAATTTTCTGTGACCAATAGCCTGTTTTCTGAGATGAAATGATTCAGGTGATGCATGTTTGGAGAGAAAAATAAATAAATGTGAGAATCTTCAGCCTGAAGGTGGTATTTGAAGATATAGTACTAAGTGATACCATCTAAAGAGAGTTTTAGCGGCAATTAAGCCGTAGAGGAGTATAAAGTCCTAGGTAATGACAGCACTGAGAAGGTTAGAAACAGGAGGAAGAATGACTCCTACCTAGAGTGGTGAATGGAAAGAGGGAGGGAGGGAGGGAGGGAGAGAGAGAGAGAGAGAGAGGTGAAGACAAATCTTATAAATCAAGAGAATACATTTTTCCCCAAATGAAGTTCCAGTCCACATTATCAAATGTTGACTAAGAAGTGAGTAAAGCAAAGACTGAGATTAACCATTGGATACGTCAACATTGTATTCCTTGGTGACCCTGACAAATGAGGTTTCAGGAGAGTAGTGGGGTTGAAAGATTAATTAATATGGATCTGGGAGAAAGAGTGTGGAAATTTAAAAAGTAGAAAACAAATGAAAATATTTAAAGGAGATTTATTATGAAGTACTATATAGAAATAAAAGTGTAGTTACATTCTGCTCCAGCTGCCAAAACAGAATACTACAGAGCTGGTGGCTAATGCAAAAGGATTTATTTTCTCACAGTTCTGGAAGCTGCACACAACTGCAAATACAAAGTGCTGTCAGGGATGAGTTCTGGGGGGCTCTCCTCCTGACTTGTATTCAGCTACCTTTTCACTGTCTTCTCACATGACTTCTTCTTTGTAGTCATGAATAGGGAGATACCTAGTATCTCCTCCACTTCTTATGAGGACACCAGTTTTATCATAAAAGGGTCCCACCAGATGACTTCAAATAATTCCCATTCACACTGGGAATTAAGGCTGCAGCATATGAATTTTAGGGCTACACAATTCAATTCATAATTGTGAGGAATACAGAGTTAAGGGAATGTTGCATTTTTCTTTTTTTAAGTTTGGGAATGACTTAATTCTTTTTCTGATGACAATGACAGAGTAAAGGTAGGTTGATAATGCAAGGTAGATGGAGATAACTGGAGCCAGCTTTTGGAAGTGAGATTAGATCTAGCGTACAAAGGGAAGGCTTAAACTTAGAAACAGCTCCTCTCTTCTGCAGGGAGGAAAGAAGAGTTTATGGAAACAGTGTAAGATGGTGAGAATATTTTCTGATTGATATAATATTTTCCATGAAATAAAATCTATGGAATCAGCTGAGAGATAATAATTTCTTTTAAAATAGATGAATGAATTTGATCAGAAACAAGAAAATATAAATAGACTTCTTAGAAAGTAGTACATTGATTATTGAAATATAATATTATTTCTAAAAGAGTGCCATGGATGTATTTATTTTTTATGGTAATAAATGTAAAGTGGCAACTGTCTGTATTCAGTTGTTCTGTGCTGATTTGGAGTATAAATCTAATTATAATTAGATTTATATAGGTTAGGATATTTAAAAAGGAAGAACCCAGGGCAGAGATAAAAGCAAGTGGGTTGAAGACTATGCTAAGGATTGAACATAGTTATAGACAAAGTTTACAAAAGGTAAAAATAAAAGAACAGGAAATAATACTAAAAAATAGAAGGGGCAAACTTGTTGGATAGCAAATGGTGAATCAAATAATTATTAGAATTGAGAAATAGGAAAGGTAAGTGGTAGAGGTAGAGAATGGAGAGCTAGAGTACTAAAATTTGCAACAGTGATGTGTGTTTGTGTGTGTGTATGTGTATGTGTTTTTCTAGGAAATTAAATCCAATTCCTTGAACATGCTAGAAAAGCATTCTACCAATGACTTACATTCCCAGACCCAACAGAGTTATTTCTAATGTAAGATCAAGGAAATGGTAAGGGAGTATGTGACCAGGGTGGGATGAACAAAGAGATCATCTGAAAATGAATATGAAGACCCCGAGAAACCAGAGTGTTGGGTTAATGGATGTAATGATCAAGGTGGATATAGTGATGAAGAGAAAACATCAAATCTTCAAGCCAAGAATAAGGTAGAGGTTATGAAAGTCATATATAACTAAAATATCTGATATCATAAACTTCAAAGTCACAGTTTGTTTCTCTTTATCTACATTTATTTTAAAGAGAAATAGTTAGCTAATATAGGTCTAGAAAAATCAAGAAGAAGCAATTTGGATCTCCACCTGATGTGTGCTAATATAGAAAATAAGAAAAAGGACCAGAATTGAAGTTTTCTGGATATGACCAAGTTAGAATGGGAAGATAAAGGAGATATATATTCTATCTTTAATCCCTGTGATTTGCGTGAATTCCTAGAAGTGGTTGTTTTCAGGGCAGGGTAGTTTTATCATTTTCAAAATTGGCACTCTATGCAATTGGGAAGAGAATGTCTTAAACAGTGTATTTTCATTATGGAATATTCCTTGCCTTCTAACAACAGATCATGAAGGGTGTCCCTACCATCAGCCTATTTGTCTTATTATATGACAGAGATCCCTCCCCCAAATTTAATTTGTGGGAATAGCTTATAAATGTGTCCTGGGAGCAATTTTGATTAAATCCAAATAAATGATAAATAGCATGCTTAAGTCCATTTATATTTATTTCTCCTTTGTTAACTGTGTTGGCAACACCTCAAAATTTAGTGCTATCTGCAAATTTCATTAGCAAGCAATTTATTCCCCCCTGGAGATGATTAATAAAGAGGGAAAATAAAACCTGACCTCATGCCAAAGCTCCTGCAGCCCCCCTACTAGCCACTTCCTCACAACTGGACGAGCTCCCATTTATCACCACCTTCGTTTGTACTAGCTCAGCCAATGTTCCAAATGATGTGACAGTGTTCATGTCCAAGCCAACTTGAAACAGGTCAGAATACTAACTTTTCTGAGACACTGCACTACATGCTTCAACTATAACCCCAATAAAACTCAGATTGCATTTCACAAAGCTACTAGCTTTGTCTTTCTGCAAACAGTTACAATGTTTGGCATCATGTGTTTTTTTATTAGCCCTTATAGCCATATTACTTAGTCTATTGTTCTCTGGGTGTTTATAGATTCCCTTTCAATATGTAGAACTGAAAGCCAAAAAAAAAAAAAAATACTGAGATCACACATATCACATAACTTTGACTACTCCCTTCTGTTTGAAGGTTTGAGCCCTGGCTGCTTTTCTTCAATGCTTGGCATCATTCCAGTTCTTAATGATATTTCAAATATTCTTCTAAGTAGTTTAACAAATGTCAGCCTACTTTTCCTTCCCCTAAGTGATAGACTATTCTGATATTAATATTCTTTGAGTTTGAGTTTAAATGTAGCCATGGGATTAAGTGGATTTGGGTTGCTTTCTCTTTGTTTCCCTCTTCAGATCTTTTGTTGAAGAATTTTTGCATAATTGATAGAATCAGTTGTGCAATTAATCTGATTTGGCTATTAAGGCTTAGTACATTATATTAATCATATTTTAAAGTTTTTTTTTTCTTTGATTGAATAGCTGGTTCTTTATTTTAAAAAAGTCAAAAGTAGGTTTGAACTTTTGCCCTGCAAACCTGATTCAAAAATCAGTTCACCATAAAAAAGGAGTTAAACCCCAACAGCTGGAGTTTGGGTTGATTTTTTTACTTCTTTTTCTTTGTTTTGCTTATTTCAACCTAAGAGTAAAATTTTAGTATTATATATGTTAGGAAAAATGTGTCTGTGATCCAAGCTAATCTGGCTTAAAAAATACCTGGAACCCTTATTAATTTTATCTAAACACTGAAAGGAATACTTTTATTCTTTCAGGGTCATTTAAAAATATATAATATATCTGTGTTACAAAAATAAAACAATACTGGCAGATAATTTTCACAGTATCATCAGTAACATGTATTTTACAATTTTGGTTAAAAATTAAAGAGTTTAAATATTGTATCAACTCAGAAAAATACATCATTTAAAATAAATTTATCATTTAAAGAATATCAGAGAGAATACTTCATGTTTCCCAGCAGCACTGGAAAAGCACCTTGTTATCCTATTAATATGCATACTTGACATTCAACTCTTTATTGGAATATAGCTAGGTTTTTCCAGGTACTTGAGAATTTCAGAAAATCTTTCATGGGAATTAACAGACGAATAGCCAGATTTGTCAGTATGTCTCATTCAGTTTTGTAGATAAGTGTTTTAATATTTCCACTTAAGGCTGGGGTTGTAGCTCAGTGAAAGAGTGTTTGCCTAGTATGTGTGAGGCACTGGATTTGATTCTTAAAGCCATATAAAAAAAATAAAATAAAGCTATGCTGTCTACTTACAATTACAAAGAAAATTATATATATATATATATATATATATATATATATATATATATATATTCATTTCCACTTAATTTTTTTCATCAATACTATATATTTAATGTATTTAGCAGCCTGCTGGTAGGATTAGGGTATCAGTTATCTGATTTTTTTTGTCATCATAGTCCCAACATTTGTAAGATTGCAAGGGGAAACCAAAGTCATTGTGACATTAAAAAAAATGTACTAAGCAACTGATACTTATTCAATTAATTTCCAATAAATATGACTTTATACTTAAAAGAACACTGGAACTGAGCTTACACTAAGTTTTATTAGTTTTTTAAAGGCAATGATTTCTCAGCTAGGCATCAAAAAAGTATAAGTAATATTTCATGGGTCATGGTGAGTTTAAGGACACAATGAGAGATGAAAATGAGCAAAGCAAAATGTAAAAAACAGGAAATATTTAGGGAAGATAAGTCAAAGGCTATTGTAGGTGAGTGATGGTAACTTGGAATCCAATGTGTGTGTAGGGTAGCTTGCCAAGAAGTCAACCTTTCTACCGTTCTAAGAATTGTGAAGCTATTAAGAAATTCAATAAAAATTATGTAACCATAATTGAGCTACATACCAATCTGCATGTGCCACAGTCTGGCTGGACACAATTCAGGAGCCACTTATGAAAAGAAACGAACTTTATTTTTAGAACACACACCACACCACAGGAGCTCTTCAGGAAAACCTTCAGAGCCCAACTGCCACCACCAGCTTCCCACAAGCCTCTCAACCTCCCCCACTCCTCCTGCTCTTGAGGCTGATTGGCTGGGTAGCGTGGGCAGAGCAAAAAAAAGGTCCCCCAATGAGCAGCTCTGTGGTCTCAAAGGGCAGGGAAACAGCCCAATGAGCATCACTGCAGAGGAGCCAATCAGTTGGCAGCTAGAAGTTTGCTGGGGCCACTGTGAGCCAATCATCAGCTGGCAGCTGGAAGTGTGCTGGGGCCCCTTTTGGTTGTGGCTCTCAACATGCATGGAGTCTCCATGGGAAATAAACAGATTGGAATCAGGGAAACTAGTTAAATGGATATTGGAAAAAAAAAGTTCAGGACAAAAACTAATAAATATACATATTAAATGAAATTTCACTGAGATTTTAGTATCTGCTTAATACTTTTCAAGGTGATCAGAATACAAAGTGATCTAAAAAGAGCAAAATCTCCAACTATATAGAGAAATAGGAAACAGAGTATAAACATAACAATAAAACATAACCTATAACACCATACCTTACATACTTTTAGGAGATGTAAAGTGAAAGAATCAAGAACATGAGGTGGGGAATGACAAGAGTTAGAATTTTCAATAAAGCTGTCAAGGTAAGCCTTGTTGTAAAAGTAACATCTGAGGAAATTTTGAGGGAGTGGGTGACAAGGGTATCTGGAAGAACCATGTTTTCTACAGAGGAAAAAAAAGAGGGGGAAACTTTAGAAGAAGTATGTCCATCAGGTTCAAGACAAGATTATAAATCCATGCAGCTGGAGCAATATGAATGAAGTGAGATAGGACATGGGAATTGAGAAGATGCATTAGGGGTTTGATGGACTCTCTAATTTTTGTTTTAAATGGAGCTTGTTCAGGGTTTGGGTAGAGGTTTGACATGTTGAAATACATCTCTAAAGAAATAACTAAGTTTTTAAGAAAAATTAAGACTTCTACGTTGAAAATATACTCTCAGACAGGGGCAGGACCAGGTAGAAATTTAGATGCCTAAATGCAGTAATAAAAAAATTATAACATCCAAGTGAGGAGAGTGTTAGTAGTGAAGGGGATGAGAGTAGTGAGCAGAACCTGGATTATGATGGCTCTAATAGAAATGGAAACCTGTGAACTAAGTGGAGATTTATAGGTTTTGTGAACTGCAAATACAGGATGGGAACAAGAGACTTCAATCACTATTCCCAAGTTTTCATTCAGACTGATAGCATGGAAACAGGTGATTAAGGAAGATGAGCTAGCTTGAAGGAAGAAGAGTTAGCTTTAGTGAAAAGTTAATGATTTTTATCAGGTCAAAGAAAAAAAAAAGAAAAAGAAAAAAATACATTAAATGTATTCACACACACACATCCATGCACAAATTTATGGGTGGGTGGGTATGTTCATAAAATTATAGACAGATCTGAGATTTGTGGAACATTATCTTATCAATTTAGAGGGTATCCTTCAAGAAAAATAAAGTACAATTACAAATGATAAATTGGGCAATCCTGGAAATGGTCCACAAAAGTGACAGGTTAAAACTTAAACTTCACAATAAATTTCTTTCTGCTTATACCACATAAGAATGAAATCTCCAAAGAAATTAAGGCAGGGTATCACTTTAGGAGAAAATAGGTTCAGGCACTAATACAAGGTGGAGGTCCAGCAGAAGAACCAAGGAGAAACAGCTCATCTGAAGTTATGGTTTTCAGCATGAAGTGACTGGGATGGTCAAACATTTATAACTGGCTATAGAACAGGTTACGTACTATATGCAAGGATCTTATAACCATGGTATATTGTGATTTGATTTTTATTTTAGTGGATCTTTCAGATTACAAATGGTGACAAGTGATACAGAAGCCATAAAGATAGACATATTGGAGAAATAAGTCTACATGATTACTCCATTGTCTTGTTTTTCATTAGTATGGAACTATTACCATACTAATTGCTGTTTTAGTACTATGTATGAAAATATACTAAAATACATTAAATGCCTTATCCATGAGAAGCAACGTAGCATATCTGAGACCAAGGACTCCCTAATATCCCCAGAGACTCTTATGCTTAATGGATCTATGTGTATTTGAATAATTCATTTGAATTTACTTTACAGATAGCCTCTACTTTTTAGGATAGCTTGTCTTTCTAAGAGCTCAAGAAAGTTAACAACAACAACAAAGATTTACACAATTATAAAATTTTCATCAAAAGTAGCTCTCACCAATTCTCTAAATTATTTAATTTTCTGAAGTATTTGGCATAGGAAAAATAAAATATCTTAAAACACTTATTTCCATGCTTTTTTGTAATTAAATGATTTAATAACATTATAGATAATTTTGTCTGTTTATGCTATAACAGGGCAATTTATTAGTTACTCTTCTATTTATAAATCAATAAAAATATTACTAGGTAACAAAGACTATAATATAAGCAAAGGAGTGACCTGTTAAATAATTTACCACAGTTATTAGTTACAAAACTTTAAAATAAATTCAGATATATGGTTCTAAAAGTATGATACTTAAGTGAAAGCTTGCCAATTGCATATTTTAATGATTTTCTCTTTCTCCCAATGTTCACCTTTTCTCTCTCTCGAGGGCCCTTCTGTATATAACATGCTTAATTAAACCTCTTAAGTTTGGCAAAAAAATGGATCTTTTGACCTTATGTCTCTTCTTACCACTATTTTGTATCCTCTCTTATTTTCACAGTCCATTTTATTGAAATATTTTTTATCCTCACAGATTTTACTTCCTTGTCTACAATTCATGCATAAACTTACTGAAAGTCTGGCTTTTCACTCTCATATCTCAAATGAAACAACATTTTATTAGTAAATTCAATGATCCATTGTTGATTTTTATTTATATGCATAAAGCAACAACAATAATTCATATCTCATTAAATTATATGATTAAAATGCATCTATTTTTTGAGTTCTTTGTATACTCTGGATATTAGGGCTCTATCTGAAGTGTGAGGAGTAAAGATTTGTTCCCAGGATGTAGGCTCCCTATTTACCTCTCTTATTGTTTCTTTTGCTGAGAAAAAACTTTTTAGTTTGAGTAAGTCCCATTTGTTGATTCTAGTTATTAACTTTTGTGCTATGGGTGTCCTATTGAGGAATTTGGAGCCCGACCCCACAGTATGTAGATCGTAGCCAACTTTTTCTTCTATCAGACGGCATGTCTCTGATTTGATATCAAGCTCCTTGATCCATTTTGAATTAACTTTTGTGCATGGCGAGAGAAAGGGATTCAGTTTCATTTTGTTGCATATGGATTTCCAGTTTTCCCAGCACCATTTGTTGAAGATGCTATCCTTCCTCCATTGCATGCTTTTAGCCCCTTTATCAAATATAAGATAGTTGTAGTTTTGTGGATTGGTTTCTGTGTCCTCTATTCTGTACCATTGGTCCACCCACCTGTTTTGGTACCAGTACCATGCTGTTTTTGTTACTATTGCTCTGTAGTATAGTTTGAAGTCTGGTATCGCTATACCGCCTGATTCACACTTCCTGCTTAGCATTGTTTTTGCTATTCTGGGTCTTTTATTTTTCCATATGAATTTCATGATTGCTTTCTCTATTTCTACAAGAAATGCCCTTGGGATTTTGATTGGCATTGCATTAAACCTAGAGAACTTTTGGTAATATCGCCATTTTGATGATGTTAGTTCTGCCTATCCATGAACAGGGTATATTTTTCCATCTTCTAAGATTTTCTTCTATTTCTCTCTTTAGGGTTCTGTAGTTTTCATTGTATAAGTCTTTCACTTCTTTTGTTAGGTAATTAGACAATAAGATAACAAATAACCCAATCAACAAATGGGCCAAGGACCTGAACAGACACTTCTCAGAGGAGGACATACAATCAATCAACAAGTACATGAAAAAATGCTCACCATCTCTAGCAGTCAGAGAAATGCAAATCAAAACCACCCTAAGATAACATCTCACTCCAGTAAGATTGGCAGCCATTATGAAGTCAAACAACAACAAGTGCTGGGAGGATGTGGGGATAAGGGTACACTTGTACATTGCTGGTGGGACTGCAAATTGGTGCATCCAACTTGGAAAGCAGTAGGGAGATTTCTTGGAAAGCTGGGAATGGAACCACCATTTGACCCAGCTATTCCCCTTCTCGGTCTATTCCCTAAAGACCTAAAAAGAGCATGCTACAGGGACACTGCTACATCGATGTTCATAGCAGCACAATTCACAATAGCAAGACTGTGGAACCAACCTATATGCCCTTCAATAGATGAATGGATAAAAAAAAAATGTGGCATTTATACACAATGGAGTATTACTCTGCATTAAAAAATGACAAAATCATAGAATTTGCAGGGAAATGGATGGCGTTAGAGCAGATGATGCTAAGTGAAGCTAGCCAATCCCTAAAAAACAAATGCCAAAAAACAAATGATATAAGGAGAGTAACTAAGAACAGAGTAGGGTCGAAGAGCAGGAGAAGAAGATTAACATTAAACAGGGATGAGAGGTGAGAGGGAAAGGGAGAGAGAAGGAAAATTGCATGGAAATGGAAGGAAGCCCTCAGGGTTATACAAAATTTCATACAAGAGGAAGTGAGGGGAAAGGGGAAAATAATACAAGGGGGAGAAATGAATGACAGTAGAGAGGGTAGAGAGAGAAGTGGGGAGGGGAGGGGAGGGGTGGGGGGATAGTAGAGGATAGGAAAGGCAGCAGAATACAACAGACACTAGTATGGCAATATGTAAATCAATGGATGTGTAACTGATGTGATTCTGCAATTTGTATACGGGGTAAAAATGGGAGTTCATAACCCACTTGAATCAAAGTGTGAAATATGATATATCAAGAACTATGTAATGTTTTGAACAACCAACAATAAAAAATAAAAAAATAATAATAATAAATAAATAATAATAATTGTTATAAAGTCAAGTTTGAAAAAAATAATCAAGTTACAAAATAAATGGGGTTAATATAATAAAATGCATCTATTATTTAATAAATGAGATTAAATATAATCAACTTCTGTTGGGCATAAACATGAATGTCAATATGCTATGAATACAAGTCTGTATATTTACCTAGTTGGTCCTAGACTGATAACAAGATGACTCAGTTTACATACCCTACATGGAGATGGTCCTATTGTTTCTCAGCTTTTTAGAAGTCTACCCCTGACTTGGCTCAATTATCTAGGCACAAGATTCCCAGAGGTCCATTATAGGGTAAAGTTTTGTGGGTGAGAGAAAAAGCTGAGTGTTCTCCACAAGAAAGGAACAATAGATTAGGCTCAAAAAATGAGCCAAGAAAAGTTTTAAAAGGTGTAGTGTGTGACATATTGTCTGTATATTCCTACTTAGTGATCACAAGGGACATTTTATGAGGATGTCAACAGTTTCCAAGACATTAACAGGGGTACTGGGCTGCTTTTGTTAACATTTTATAGCATTATGATTTTTAGTGTTTTTCAGGATATATGTAATTATCAGCTAAATTTTACTTCATTGATAATAAACTGATTCAAGCATGCTTTTTTTTTTTTTTGGTCCACATTCAGGACATTGTAAATACTATTTCCATTGGGTGGACCATTCTCCTCCCTTACTACCCTTCACCTCCCTTACCTGGAATAGTTAATTCCTATTATTTTCTTCATGCCTTAACTTGATCTTTAAAAGCCCTCCCTGCTGTCTAGTGTACAACTAATTTCTCAGCAGTTAGTGAGCATGACCTTTTAGAAAGGCTGCCCAAATGAGTTATCCAATCTAGCCCTCAAGGAAAATTTCTGCTGTGAAAAGTGAAAGAGGTATCCATGATAATACTCCTGAAGAGAAAACTGGCAGACTTCAAGGTACAGGTGACCCATGGTACTAATTCTCAAGCTGTTAGCATAAGAGAGTAGAAATGGATCCTCAAAATCAAGTTATATTTTGCTAAACATGCTTCTTTGTTGTGAATGGGTTATGTAATTTCAGGTAACATGGGCACTCACACACATTGGTTTTATTTGTCAGTGCTTTTGCTTTACTTGATATTTCACTGTCTGCAATGTTCCCATGAAAACTGTTCATGCTACAACTATGATGTGCATTTGCATGGTGGCCAATATTTTCACACTTGAAAAACTAATTAAATACTCTGCTTCTCTGAATTCTGAGTAATTAATGAAGTGTGTAGGAATTAGCAGCTGGAGGTAGCACACTGTGATCTTTTCCTCTATCGTTGTCCACAGTAAGTACTTAGAATAAGCAAGAGACATCCATTATTTGCTTTACTTCAGAGGCTTTAATTAAAAAAAAAAAAAAAAAAAAAAAAACAAGGAAAAGAAAAAATAAAGTGGCTCAGTTGTGAGTTTATTTTTTGTTTTTCTTCTGCTTTGTTTTTATTTCTCCAATTCTGAGTTAAGGAATTCCATGTGGTTAGATATCTGAATAGCTGCCATTACTTGAATGTGCTGAGCTGACACAATATGTACTAAGGAAAGTGAAAGAAGATTTTCTATCTTTTGCCATGAAATTATTGAAAGTTTTTGTATCCAAATTGTCACTTTTCAAAATTCTTTGTATATACTGGCTGAACAAAAGGCAATGTAATGTCAGAAAGTTAAAGCACTATCTTAAACAGATGTTTATTGATGTTTTGATTCTACAGAAATCCTGAACTCCCAGTACACCCAACACAATTTAGGTATGATTGCTGTTATAAAACAGTGCATGTTCACCTTCCACATTAGTGCCTCCAAAATTCCTATGATCTAGGTTCTACCTTTTGTCAAGACCCCTGATCCAGTATCCTGACTCAATGTCTTAAGTGAATTACTTCCTCCAATTCTCTTCTGGAGACTCTATCCATGAGATAATACTGTTTTGAGGCAGTCTTTTAAAAAGCAGTTTAAATTTTGTTTTCTGTGTTGGATTATCCATTGATCTCTATTCAGAGATGTTTCTCATGCTTAACTTCATTTAAAATTTTCATAACAGTGCACAATTCTAAGGAAAACCATGAACAAAGCAATTGTCTGTCTTTCGTAAATGAGTCTGGGCCTGAGTGTGTTATATCATACAGTGCCAAAGTCTTGTGAATTTTAAGTGTTCCCAGGTATTTCCACAGCAATAAAAAGAAATCTGAACTCTCTCTCTTTTTGAAATGATGGCTGCCAACTTTCCTTTCTTAGATAATAAGTGAAACAATATAGCAAACAAATAAAGAGCTGAAGTGGAGAGCACTGTCAAGGAAAAGACACCAGCAGCCCAACAAACCTGGGAAAGTGTTCTAATTGACACAAGGTACCAAAGCATTTATGTTAATATTAACCTTGTAAAATAAAACCTCAACTCTCCAAATGTCACTGCTTTCTAAGGTTCAAGGAAGTTCAACACAAAAAGTGGATTCTCTTTAGAAATAAAAGGAATTATAAATTAACGCTGATTGAAGAACCTTTTTCTCTGCCTTGAAAATTGTTGAAGCTCCTCCCTTTAAGGAGCTAGAGTCAGCTTCCTTCCTTCACTTGCTGTGATGTTAATTACATACCTGTCAGCCTACCTACTCTATTTAGAAGGCGAGTTGCACATTTTTCCAACAACCCACCACTTAGTTCTCTTCCAATTTTTAAATAGTGCTGACTGGTACTTTTTAATTAAGATTTGACAGTTGAAATTTGCATTCCAAAAGCTCACTGAATTCCATGGCGTTAGACTGCTTATTTTGTCCCCCCACACACTCCACAGTCATTCTAAGGCCACTTTGCTGAATATATGGTTTCTTGTGCCTGGGTTTCAATAGCATGAATTCTATAGATTATAGGCAATTTGGCCTTTAAACTATTGTAAATGATCATTTGAGATTTGATGTTCTGTTAATGTAATATAATTTGGCATGGTGGAATTTGTGTAACTGTTGAGATACTTATCTTTGTCCTATTCATTTTTAATTTATATTCCCTACAAGCAAAGGAATTTCTTGCAGTTTAGTAAACTTTCATCTTATAACTCTGTGGCTAATGCTGGGATTTTGAAATGTATTAAGTGATAGAGGCTATATAAATTGAGAGCTAAATTTTTGTTCACAAAAGAAAAACCTAGACTTTTGAAAAATAATGTTAAAGCCAAGATAATGATATTTGTGATAAACATATTTTAAACAACATGTGACCCAAACAAAAGCTTATCTGTGAACATATGTGGAGTTATTTTCTAAACAGTGTGCAGGCACACAAAATAGACCTCAACTGTCTGGTTATCAACTATGCCAATAGCAGAAACAACTTTTTCAAGGCCTATACAAATTTAGAATATTTTAAATTATATATCAAATAATATCTTGTTACATATTATAACTACTGAAGTTTCAAATAAAATTGAAAAAAAAAACATGTTGAGGGGAAACACACCTGGTTACCTAAAAATGGTGTTATTTCTAAATGGTACATAATTGTTATTTTTAGTCATGACTTAGGTAAAGTTTATAAAAAGCACTAATTAGTCAAAGTAACTAATTTTACAAAATGAACACAGAAGAGATGTATTTCAAATCACAGAAACTGCTATAATCTCAATCTATCAGATGTCAGTAATAACAACAAGGGTGTGTTTGTATAGAAGAGGAGCACTTGTTTCCTCAAAGATCCATCAATTCCACTTAATCACATCAGTAAAATTTTACAATGTGGGTCAAAATAGTATTCCTAAAATTCAGTATTAATAGCAAGACAGTGTCTTCGGTGTCACACTTCAAAACATCTATCAAAACTGAACACATTTTACATTTAAATACTAGATTAGTTATTGAATGATGAAATTCTCCACAGCATTTGTACAGGATTTCGAATCTATAGAATAATAGATGTTATGGTTTAGATATGAGTTTTCCCCAAAACTCATTTGTGTAACAATGGAAGAAAGTTTAGAGATGAAACAATTAAGCTATGATAGCCTTAACCTAATCAGTGTGTTAATAGCCTGATAAGGATTAACTGGGTATAGACTGTAGGCAGGTATTGTGTGGCTGGAGGAGGTGGGTCATTAGAGGAATGCATTTGGGATATATATTATGTGAATGGAGCTTAATCTCTCTATCTATCTCTCTATCTCTATCTCTGTCTCTATCTTTATCTCTGTCTCTGTGTCTGCTTTCTGGAAGGATGTCCTAAGCTGCTTTCCTTCTGCCATGCCCCTCTGTCATGATGTTCTTCTTCATCCTAACCAGAGCAATAGAGCAGGCTGTCTATGAACTGAGACCTCTGAAACATGAGCCCAAGTAAACTTTTCCTTCTCTAAAGTTGTTATTGTCAGGTCTTTTGGTAACAGCAGTGAATAAAAACTAAAATAATATAGTATTCAAAATGCCCAGAATACATTACAAGAACAAAAACGAAGTACAAGAACCAGAGACATTTGACCAAATTTCAAGAGAAAAGACAATCAAAGATGTTAACCCTAAGACAAAGCAAATGATGAATTATCAGTATCTTAGGATGTTAGGGCTGCTAAGTCACAGACTAGGTGCCTTAAATCACCAAATCTATTATCTCACAGATCTGGTATTCAATCCAAAGTGTTGTGCTTAGTGACTGCTGTGGTTTTTCTTCTTGGCTTAAAGATTGCTCCTTTCTCATTATATGCTCACATTGCCTTTCTTCTGTGCATGATTTCTAGTGTCTCTTCCTTTTCTTGTGATGTGTGTTAGTTAGCCTTCCATTGCTATTTCAAAATACCTGAGAAAATCCACTTTAAAAAAAGGGAAGATTTTTTGGCACATAGTTTCACAAGTCAGAAGTTTTAGTCCATTGTCCCTTTCACCCTACTGCTTCAGACTTAACATGAAAGTAATTATCAAGTTGAAGAGTATATAGTGAAAAAAAAAAAGTTTCTCCTAACCTCATTGTGGCCAGGAAGCATAGTGAGAGAAAAAGTGGTCAAGGACAAAATATGAAGTTCATGAACATGTTTTCAAGATACTACTTCCTCCAACTGGACCTTCCTGAGATTTCAGTAACCTATTAGATTATGAATTCATTCATAGATGAACAAATTGATGAGGTTAAAGACCTTTTGATCCAATCACCTCCCATTTAGGAACTCTACCATGTTGAAAACCAACGTAAAAGCTTTTGATAGAAATTTTAGATCCAAGCTATAAAAGGAAGACATAAAGTTAGTATAAATTTGTCAAACTGGATTAAAATAAAATCTATCCATAGCTCTGTGTTTAAAAATAGGTAAATTAAAAAAAATAAATTAATATATCATGAAATTTCTACAATTATAATATAATGTATTTATCTTCATTAATTACTTCCCTAAAAGTCTCCATATACAGTTGCATTGGATGATAGAGCTTCAGTGTACAAATTTTAGAATAAAAACAATTTAGTTCATAGTAATCAGACAAAAGCTTTATACTATCTATGAAGATTCTTTTAAAAATAATAAAGAAAAACACTTAGAATTATTTAAAAAAAAGCAGTATTGAAATGTATAATTCCTTACATGAAAAACAGCCACAGGCATGGTTTAAATAGTGGAATAGAAGTAATAGAATGAATTGTGTATGAAACTGAATATATGAAAATAAAAATTATTCCTTCCATAGGAAACAAAATATGAAAGTCTGAAAAATAAATAAATAAAAGCTAAGGATCATATACCAGCATGAAAGTAGAAACTGATGTAAAATTGTTGAAGAAATAATACTTAAAACTTGTAAAACTCAGTGAAAGATCTGAATTTAGAAACTCAAGGTCAACATATACAAAGCAGGAAAAAATCAAAGTAAACTGCTCAGATGCTTCAAATTCAAACTGCTACAAAAACGAAACAAAGGAAAAATTCTTAAAGGTCTTGAAATAAAATAAATAACATTACCAATAACAAAAGAAGAGATATAGAATAGTTAAATATGAAGAACAAGAGAAAGAGAAATGTAAAATATATGAAAATATAAAAGTGTGTTTTTCTTCTCTTATGCTCCTTTAAGCATGAGTAAATTTTGGATGTATAAATTGTAATACTTTCTGACACCATTTCAAGTTATGTAAATACAATATGTGTGATTAAAAAATAGCATAAGGGAACAGGGGAAGTGAAAAGAAGCTTCCAAGATGGTAAAGTTGTTAGTATAAGTTTGTAAAATGTGATCTATAAATAAATTATAGAAGCCTAAATGCCCATATCATAATTTTCACCAATGGCAGAGAAATACAAAGAAATAAAACCAAAATTTAATAGATAGTTTTAAATAAAGCATTAAAAACATCCAAATACTCAAAAAGAAATCAGGATAAAGATATAGAACAACTAAAATCAGAAGGGATAAATACAAAGGCAAATTTTAAACCATATCAACAATAAAATTAAAGTTTTAACATAATAATAAAAATAGATTGTCAAACTGGATTAAAATAAAATCTATCCATAGCTCTGCGTTAAAATAGGTAAATTAAAAGAATTAAATTAATATACCATGAAAACTATAATTCAAAATAAGTCATTTTGTCAAAGTAATAACAAAAAATAGACTTCAGAGGAAGAGATATTCACAGGAATGAAGAGATGCATTACACAATATTAACAGGTTTAGTTTTACAAGAAAACATAACAATCCTAAATGTGAATGTACCTAGAAACAAGCACCAGAACACAAAATACAGTCTACAGTCTTTTCTGTGGGTTCCACATTCATGGATTCAGTCAATTGCAAATAAAAAATATATTTAGGCCTATGA
Source organism: Marmota monax (assembly GCF_021218885.2). Lineage (NCBI taxonomy): Eukaryota > Metazoa > Chordata > Mammalia > Rodentia > Sciuridae > Marmota > Marmota monax. The sequence goes on from NW_026693836.1 coordinate 1,060,018, forward strand.
TGGCTGTGTCTGTACTGAACATGTACAAGCTTTTCTTCTTCTCAGTATTCTCTAAACAGCAACTGTTTATATTGCTTTCACATCATTTACTTATCATACATAAGTAGACATGACTTAAAGTATGAAAGTAGATGTGTGTAGGTTGTGTGCAAAGTCTATGGCATTCTGTACAAGGGATTTGAGCATCTAAAGAAGATGTGTCTTAGAAAAAAAAATTTTTCTGTGCATTCTGATAGATGACTATACATGAAGCAAAAGCTAACAGAACTCCAAAGAGTAATAAATGAATTCACAAATGGAGTTGAAGATTTCAAAACTCTTTACTCAATCATGATCAAGTGGACAGAACATCACAAAAGATAAAATACATGAAGAATTTGGAAAAAAACCTTGATCTAATTAACATGTATACAACAATCCTTGCATGGAAAATTCTCTATTTTCACAGATATTCTGGAACATAGACCATGATGTACAACATTCTGGGTCATAATACAAACATTAACAGAGTTAAATAATAGAAATTATGCAAAGTACATTCTCTGACCATTTCAAAATTTAATTAGAAATAAATAAAAGAAAAAATTCTGAAGATTTCTCAAATGTCTGCGAATTAAAACACATGCTCATAAAATCTCATGTTTCCAAGAGGACATCTCAAAGGAAATTGAAAACTATTTCACACTGAACAAAAATGCAGCATATCCACATTTGTGGGGTCAAGCTAAAGCTGTACGTAAAGGAATATTTATAGCATTAGTGTTTATATTTGAGAAGAAGATTGTTCTAAAGTCAATAATTTAAGTCAAAGAAGATTTACTAAAATACAAAGAAAGCAGAAGGGAAAATAATATAAATGAGAAACCAATGAAATTAAGAACTGAAAAACAAAAACAGAAAACCAATGAAACGAAACCATTTTTCAAAAGATTAAGCTTTTAGCTAGACTGACAAAGAAGAAGAAAACATTGAGAAAGAGAGAGGGAGGGTGGGAGGGGGGAGATGCCAATTACTGCTTTTAGAAATGAAAGAGCAAATGACAGTACAATCTAGGAGATATGCTGAGAAAAATATTTTAGAACAATATTATGCACATATATTCAACATAGGTAACACTGGCTAATTTCTTGCAGAACAAAATCCATAAAACCTAACTCAAAAGAAGACCAATAATCTGGATAGTTGTATTATTAAATGAATGAGATTCATACTTAACATTCTAACAAAGATATCTCCAGGTCAGATTTTTTTTATACATTCTGCCAAATATTAAATGAAGAAGTAATACCTATTATGCTGAATTTTTTTCTAAAAAAAAATAGAAACGGCCAAATAGGTCTCATTCTCATCTTATAATGTTAACATTTTTCATAAGAACACTAACTACAGACCTAAATCCCTCATAAATGTGTCAACTCTCCCCACTGTGTTATTAGCACGAGTCAAGCAGTACATAATAGGTTAATTTTATGACTAAATGGGGATTTCCTAGTAAAACAAAGCTGTTCCAAAAGACAGAAAGAAGTTAATGTAGTTCATTATATGAACAAATTAAATATATGCATGATCATCCCAGTTTGCATAAATGTCATTTCGTAAGTTCTTTCTTGCTTTGGTGAGATAACTTCTTTGTATTAATCAGGAATTGGATAATCCACTGAGGCCCTCACTGTATGGAAAACAATATAGTCCACTGATTAAAATGGTAATCTCATCCAAAAACAAGCTCACAGAGTAATATTTGACGAAGTATTTGGGTATAATGGCCCACTGAGTTGTCATACAATTAACCATCATATCTCCCAAATTACTATACAAATTCAATACAATTTTAATCATTATCCCACTGTTCTGTGTCCCCCCTCCCCCCACCACCACTTTTGAAAAATTACAAGATTTATGCAGAAAGAAAAGGATGTAGATTACTCAAAATAGTTTCAAAATAAAAGAATTATTTTAGGATCCCTTATTTAAAGATTTAATACAAATCTACATAAAATTTAAAATAATTATTTTTTAGTTTTAAGTGGACACCATATCTTTATTTTACATTTTTGTGGTGCTGAGAATAGAATCCAGTGCTTCATGCATGCTAGGTGAGCACTCTACCACTGAGCCACAACCCAGAACTCAAAGACAACATTTTTAAGAAGGAAAAAAAAAAGAAAACAATTTTAACAAAGGCCAAGCTACACTCATCTTACACAAAAGTTTATTGAAAATTGATTGTAAACCTGTGTAAATCCTAAATGTCTCAAGGATCTAAAATAAAATAAAAGACAAAATATCTCTGGTTTTATATTAGGCAAATATTTCTTAAATATAATATCTAAAAACCCATTGATAAAAAGTATATTAATTTGATATTATACAAATTATAAACTAATCTGTAAAACATGTAAGAGAATGAAAAGGGTAGGCTATAAAATTTGAGAAAGTATTTGCAAAACACATCTGACAATGGACTTGTTATCAAAATATACAAAAATCAATTAAAATTCAATAATCAGAAAATTTTTTTAAAAGAATTTAAAAATAGAAAAATATATCACCAGATATATCATCAGAAAATGTGGATATATGGGTGGCAAAAACATACAAAAGGATGCTCAATATCAATAAAATATGTGAAAGGCACATAAACACATTAAAAGCAAATTACATCTCCAAATATACATGACTTCAAGAAAAAAGAAGTTGACAGTAAAGTGGCACCCCCCTTTCTCTACAGAAAAGCCCTCTTCACCATGGCTGATTTTAGGACTGTCAGCAAAAGAGTCTCTGCAAAAGAGTTCAATGTAGATAAACTTCCTATTTTCGTGTCACCCTGTTTACTTGGCCACATGCCAAGAAGATACCAGCACTCCATGTGCTGGGAACCCCCTTACTAGTTTTTCACAAACATATCTAGTATATACTTTGAAGAAATGTGCAAAGAAATCCTCTGGCCTTGAGCTGGGCTTCACAGAGATGTCTACATTTTTAAGATAAGAGAAGTTATCAACTGGGCTCCATGGTAACAGCTGGCAGGGGGAGAATAGAAAGGGGAGAAGAAGCTCTCCCCTTCTCAGGTGTTGTCCTTGAAGAGTTAACTTGCCCAGAACAGTGAAAGAAAAAGCTGCTTTTATGTGAACTTTTGCAAACTGTGAACTTCTGAGCCCCTCCCCTTACATGCTGGGTATAAAACTCTGAAACTATCTGAACTCGGGGTTCAGGGGATTGATTAATTACCGCAAAGCTGTGCCCTCTGAACCTGGCTGCAGCCAAATAAAACTGTTTCCTGCTATCTTTGGTGCCTTGCCTCTTTTGTCCATACAACAACAGTACAAAACGCTGGGGAAGAACCTCCACTGTTGATTCAATTGAGAATGCTGCAGACATTTTGGAAAAGTTTGACATTGTCTTATAATGCTAAACCTTTACTTATATGATCCCATAAACTTGTCCTAGGTCTTTACCTAAGAGAAATGGCCTGTTCATGATTTTTTTATGGTTTTACTCATAATTACCCAAAACAAGCAACAGCCCAAGTGTACTTCAATTATGAATGGATAAACCTATGTGGTACAGTCATGCATATTCAGCAACAAAAAGGAAATTGTGATATGTGAAAAAACATGTATGCATTGTTGTAAGTAAAAAATCAATCGGCCAGACTAAAAAGACTACATACTACATAATTCCATTTTTTTGTGCTCTGTAAAAAAGAAAGATTAGTGTGACAGAAAATATATCTGTAATTGCCAAATGATGAGATTTGGGGAAGAGATTATCTCAAAGGAGATATCACAGAAATTTGTGTTGCATAGACTGGATAAATCTGTAAAAATCATGGAACTGTACAACAAAAGTGTATATTTCACTTCTTTAAACCAATTAATTAAATATATTACAATAAAATGGATCATCATATTACAATTTAACTGGTCTAATTGTGGTGCCCCAACATTGGTGTTTGCTTTGCTGTTCTAACTCTGTTCTCTTGATTTTCACAAGAATTCACAATGGGAAAATTTATTATTATTTAATTGTCCTTCATGGAGTCTAAATTAGAATCACAAACTAATACTCAGAAGTCAAGAGAATAAATACCATAGGTTTAGGAAGGCAATTACCTTGGGCACTGAGAGTCAGACTGTGTTTATCATTTTGGCTCTGTCATCTAAGTGCTGTTTGTTCTTGGGCTAACAACATGGGAGCTGGTTGTGTACTTTCTCTGTTTGAAACATTGGGGGTTTAGCCTAATGGGCTCTTATACTTTGGTCTATATCTTACATGTTGAGATACAGAAGGATCTAAAGATACTATCCCTGAATTTGTCTTTCATTTACCTTTAAAATGGTCAGTATTTTTTTTTACTTTCAAAACAATCATTAAGTTTCCTGAGTCTTTATTTCTTCTTCTGTGAAACCAGAAAGGGGCAATGTGATATTTTTCAAAAAATCAGAGGTCAGGGAAAGCCACATCCTCCCTTTCTCTGTGATCTTGCCAGCTCCACTTTTCACTGACTTTTTCCCCCTGGCATGAGACTGACAGCCATCCACATTTCTATTGACGGGACCAGAAAATGCTAAAGGTCCCTCATAAAGTATTACTTTCTCTGGAGGGCTCTTACCTCTCATCTACACATGCCTCAGATCACAACCTTCTTCTCAGCAGGCTTCTGACCCAACTCTCCTCCCAGGCAGTTCTCAAGTTCTAGATTGGGGATGGGATTTGGAGGGAATCTAGAAGAACATTTTGGTCACAAACAATAATGAGATAGTAAATGTTTACCCTTCTAGAGGTAAGAGTTTGGGGGACTTTGAATTCTAACTTTTATCTATTTTAAGCTGCCAGAGGGATATAAAACTACATGCAGAACTGGGAAGAGATGCACACTATTGGCTTCAGCTCTGGAAAACCAGTACCTGTGGCTCCAGAACACTATTAACACAGACAGACAGAGGTCATATTAGTCCAATCAAAGTTTTTAAGCAATAATTACAATATTCAGAAACAACTTATTATTTTTATCACTGCTTATTACCAGATTCTCAAATATGCAAAGGCTTGATATTATAATCTGTTGGTGAGGTTGTACTCAAAATTATTGCTGGAAGGGCAATAAAGCATTAACCCACATCAGAAACACTGTGATACCATCCATGAACCAGGCATGCACATTTTTATATTTGAGTAATCCAACTCTATACCACTCAATAGATACTAAAATATTGGTTGAAATTTTGTCAGCAAATAAAAATTGGCAGATCTCAAAGCATCATAGATTACTTTCTCAAATATAAACAGAAAAAGTTACATTTAAAATGGGAACATACATAGTAAATCCCATCTAAATTAGAAAATGAAATTTATATTGTCAATTATGTAGAAAGTGAAATAATTCTCTTTCTGATCTAAAGAGCTGAGGATATATGAATGGCAAAAACATACAAAAATACTTTCTTGCTAAACAGACATGAGACTATTGAATGGTTCCTGATGGTGTTTGAAATTTAAAGAAACCATTAGGATCACTTAATTTAGACATCTGTACGATATCTTAAATTGGCTTTGTGAGGACATTATTTGGATAGTAGTTATGTGGAAACATATTCTTCTTATTATTAGATATGCAGAGAAATATTTAGGGGTAAGGTGTCATTACATTGGCAACATTTTCTTAATCAGTAAATAGATAGTATGAAGTTCTTAGAATGAGAGTAATATATACACTATATTTGTTATAGTGTTGATACAACAAAATGTTACAAATCCTTGCATGTTATGAATATGAATAAATAAATAGGGACATCTATACAATGGACAGAGCAATTAAAGTGAAGATACAGGCTTTTTATTTACTATAATGGCCTTCATGTATTGAGAGAGTTTAACTAACGTGATTCTTTTGTTCTTCTCCCTTGTCACTATTTTTTTTTTTACTTCAATGTTGGTTTTTTGCAAATTTAAAAATTTGAACATATAAAAAAACAACAAAAGCTTACATAATATTTCTAAGCACAAAAAGTGTCTTAACTAATATTTAGTGGATATAAGAAAATGTACATTCCAAGATCCCAAATCCAAAAAAGAAATTTCCTGTTATTTCTGGAATGTAATTGCTTCTTTGTGTGTATCTTTCTATAAGTCTGTGTCTTTGAGAGATGTTCTTCTTCATAGCCACAATATTTACCTTTTTGATATGTAAGGGTTTTCTTGATTTTTATTACCTGCTTTGCAGTTATTATAGGCACTTATAGCCAGGTTTTTACAATTGTGTTCTGGAATCATGGTAGTATTTTACTAGAAGAAATAGGATCTAAATATTTTAAAATTAAAATTATTTTTAATAACTGGGTAAATAAAATGATAAAATATCAGAATATTACTTTTTTTCTTCTATTTACAGATTACATTTACTTTCTAATCATAATTTTGTACATTGATTCCCAGTACCACCAAGAGTGATATATAAAAACCAACCAGTGCCACAATGAGAGAAATTATGTTTATGAATGTTAACTGCATGAAAATTACTTTGACTTCCTTCTGTAGTGATTCCATCCAATGCATTACATAGAAACTTTGTCATTGTTTGCTTCCACAATATGAAGTCTATAACTTTTTTTTTTTTGCTTTAAAATACCATAAATTTGTTTTATTGCAACTTATTTTACATTAAATATTAAACTATCACTCAATGCACTATAGAGGATCATGTTTCTTTTAAAAAGTTTTCCCTTATACTTGCTTTTTTTCCTCTAATATAATGATTCTATGACACCAGGCACTTCAAAACCCCAGTCATAAACCATCTTTGGTTGATCCAGGTTTGTACTTTAGGGATGAGAATATGCCCTGACCTCTTCCTGTCTCTTGTGATAAATTGAGGACTTTGTGTACCATATTGTTATCTGGAGCACAACTCTGTTTTCAGACTTTCTAAATCCCTGGATTATTTTTAAAGCATCAGGAAAGTTGAAACTCAAAACCTTTGAAATGGTCCTTTGAGGGATAAGTCCCATATACCTTTAGTGCCCCGAACAATAATCTCCCTTATGCTCTCTGGGCTCACTAGAAATAGAATCATCATCATAATAAAGCCTCTGAGATCAGGAGGCACAGTATGGAAGTAAAGCCATGAATGCAAAGCTCATGGAGCTGTCACTGATGGCTCCTATAACTGTTTCACTGCCCCAAACTGCAGGCCTTGAAACAGCTGTTTTGCTTCCTCTTCTGGAAGCACAGAACTTCAGCCCAATTCCCCATGGCATCTTTTTAGAGTTCAGTGTGCATGTCTGCGCTGCATGGTCTGAGCAGCAGGATCATTAAAACCCATTAGAAGCAAATGACAGGGTTCCCAGCAGACCAGAGCTCCTCTTTTACATATAGAGGATGAAACTTCAGAAAAAGCACTTGCAAAAACATGGCCAATCTAAAACCTACAATTCAAGGTACTGTTCATGCTCAAAATCATCCAGGAGGCATCAGGACAGGGCAAAGAACTTTGGGTTTGGATTCCAAACAGAAAAGATCAAATTGACTCATACCCAGGTGACTCTAGAAAATACTTAGCATGTTGTAAAGATGGGCCAATTATCATTTTTATCTAATGTGGTTGTTGTTAAAATTTTAAAAGATAAAAAATAGGTTGAAATAATTTTTAATGTCTGTTCATATATGTAAAGAAAAGAAAATATTTATGTCCTATAAATATTTAACTCTATGTTTTACATCAGAGAAGAGTTAGGGGCAGGACCACCTGCGGGCTACTGGACAGGACAGATTGCAAGACAGTCTTTCCAGTCCTCACTGTCACCAAGAAGGTTTTTAACAGAAGTAAGTGAGTGGAGGAGGGGTGTGAAATAAGAATGAAAATTATTAAAATGGTTTCCATTCATTAATGCTTAATGTCTGCCAGGCCCTACAGTATATATTTAAAGGTATATTTTCTCATCTTCATGATAACCTGACAGGATAGGTATTGTCAAGCACCTTTTAAGGAAGGAGAGAAAAGTGTCTGGGGAAAATAACTCTGAAGTTCTTCCTCATTAAGTGGCAGAGCCAAAGCAAGTCTCTGACTCCACTTTCCTTGCTCTGCTGTCTATAAGTGAAGGGTCTGATGACAGAGAGAATGAAAGTTCTTTGAACAGTTCTGAAGTCAACAGTTGGGTGATTCATGAAATCACTCCCAAGGCAAGGGATAAAACAGTGGAAGTTTTAACCAAACTGTAGATTTTGATAATAATCATGGCTAAAATTATGAATGCTTATTCTGCTAGATGCTATACTAAGTACTTGACATACATTATCTCCTTTAATTTTCACCATCTACCTTTTTTTTTTTGTGGATGAATTTAAGGGAAAAGATACAGAGATGAGCCACCTAAGGTTCTTTTCAAGCACATATTATTCCAATTGTATGGTGTGAGATCAAAGATAGTCTTTAGGGGCTTGGGTTGTGGCTCAGCAGTGGAGCACTTGCCTAGCACGTGTGAGGCCCTGGGTTCAATACTCAGCACCACATAAAAATAAAATAAATAAAATAAAGGTATTGTGTCAACTACAACTAAAAATGCATATATATATATATATATATATATATATATATATATATATATATAGTCCTTAACTGACAGCTCTTTTTGGGTGGCACCCAATGAAGACAGCTACCTAGCCCCAAATCCCACACATTCAAGGTACCTTCAGTGACTAAGTAAGATGAGTATACTTATACTTCCAGCCTTATATGTACTCTAGAGGACAGTTATCTCTCCAGGAGACCCACTTGTTTGACCAAGAGTTCATGAGGCCTGCATGTCAAACTTTCTTTCTCTGCCCAGTCCTACACTCTTACCATCCCCTTCTTTTCAGTATTAAACAGTTTATATTCCAAACTTCGACATAGAATCTTCTTTCAGATAACCCAACAACACTCAAAACACATAAGAAATTGCTTTAATAAGCCTCAGAAGAAAGTATGTATCAGAGATGATGCTGGACCTCAAGAGTGCTGAGGGAAATCAGGCCTGCCATTGGGGATATGCAAGAAAACAAAAAGTGAAAAGTGAGGTAGTAAGTATGTGAAAAATGTAATGAGATAATTTCACAGGAGGGATTGCAAGGGAATATCCATGCCCTATCCAGATGTGAGTTTTAAAGGGGACTAAGGGTGAAATGCATAATACAAACTTCAATGATTTTAACTTAGACTTTGAATTCAATTATAAATTTGAATTTTCAAAATGTTCCATACAATGACAGCATCATTAGCATACGTGCATTATCTTTTAAAGTGATGATTTTTAGAAAAAAATATTTTTTACATATACACATTTATATATGCAATATATAAAATATATAAATATATAAAATTTAGGCTCAATATATTTATAAATTCTCAGCCCAACCATTAAAATTTTATTCTATTATAAAAAAGTGTATCCTCCAATTGTTATTTCTCATACTATCATATTCAAGATACTAATTTATTATCCTACATTCCAGTAGTCTTCCTAGCTAAATCATATTTTGGGGTCATATTTTGTCCATGAATATACATGCAATTCAGATAACTATATTAAGAGAAACGACTTGGGCTGACCCTTAGTAGCTATCATCATATTCTCCTATGCTAATTGGGGGTTGGGAAATGACATCAGGATCCATTCTACCCATTAGTTAAAGTTCCATTTTAGAAGTAAGTTATTCAGATTCTGTGAACAATGACACCCTTTAGCCTCTCATCATTTCCCCATACAATTTTTCTGTGAATTTTTTTCTTCCTCTCCTTCCCACTCCCTCAATAAATGTCTTATCTAGCAAAAGAAGTCTGCTTTTACAATTACATTTTTTCCAAGTCTGTGAGGAATAGATTGAAATCTCAACTTTGACTTCCCATGTCTTCCTCTCCTGGCCCCCTCTTCTCAAACTTATAATTGCATCCTCTGTTCTTGGAAGACTGTAATGACAGTAGTTTTATGACCCAGGATTTTTCAATTTCTTATCCAAAGCCAACCTCATCTCAAGTTCCTAAATTTATGGGCATAGGAGATGACATATGGGATTAAACTCCTGATAGATTTCCAACAGTGACCTGCCTTTGCCAGTAGCCAAGGCTTTCTGTCGAGAGGAAATGTGGGAAAACATGCCGAAGTTGTGCAGTTGGATATCTTTTTTCCTTTTCAGGCACATCTCCTTGACCCTTTCTACCCATCATCCCTCAGCACCCTCCTCTCAGAGGTAGATTTACCTCTTTCAATAGTCTTAAGTGTTAGGAATTAGGAAACCATAAAATTCTCATAAAAAATAAACAGTGGCTAATATAAATTAAAGCTCAACACTTTGGACTGCCTAACTTGACTGAATGGCCATCTGTTTTCCTTACTATTTTCTGGGTTGTATTGTTGTACTACATATTTTATTGTTTGAAGAATTATCTTTCTCCACCTGTGCACTCCTCTAGCTTCCTCCCTATCCTTGCCTACCAGCAGAGACTAATTGCAATGATTCTCTTCTGTTTCCTTCCTTTGTTTCCCCCTCTCCCCTTGGAGATTCCAGTAACCTCTTTATTTTCCATGGAAAATAATCCTCATTTGGTTCATTTCTCATCATCTGTGAAGCATAGCTTCTCCAAATATATTCACCATTGTCTCCTGGACTTCATCCAGTTTTCCTCATTGGCTTCAGGAGAACTTTCAAAAGTGCTGGGAATGAAAATGAGAGTAACAAACAGTAGAATACACAAATGCACTATTTAGCATTTAGGAATATATATTATAACACTTTCTTAAACAAAATATAATATTATAAACATGTATACATTCTATTTTGGGCTGGATATTCAAATACACCAAGCTTTTAAACTTCATGCTCACTCAGGAATACAATGGCCAATTTATTATTATGGGTCTCAGGGGCACCTAAAATATTTGCACAATTATTTCAAAGACACTTTCCTCTTACAGTGGGATATGGGATATTTTAGATATAGATACATTTATTTCCTTTGTTCAGTATATAAGTTCAATATTAATTTATCGTAATGATTTTAGGAATTTACTTTTAAACTAGCAATTATTTTCTCTGCTACTGGATCACTACACTTAACACAAATTTATGCATTTCATTATTGTCAACCTGGGATGATTAAAACACCATAACTAAGTTTGCATTAAAATTTAAATGCATATATATATTTTATATAGCATCTGGACACCAGTTCAAATATAAGTTTAGATCATATGTTTTATTCTCAAAATATTACCCTCTGTAATTTTATACTCAAGAGATGTAGTCTTACCCCATGATAGATAAGAAGGCTTTAGAATTGCTTTTGTAAAATTATTACTTAATTTCTATTTAGTTTTGGCCAAATGCTTGAAGGATTCTTTTTTAAAAATTTTTTTACTCTTCCAATTCAACAATTGTATTTTCCATAACTAGCTACTTATTGCTTTAATTAAAGTCACACAAACCTCTCTAAGATTCAGATTCAATTTATTCTTCAGTTTTACACTTCTTTTCTATTTCTATATTCTTGTTCTATTTACTTCTCTGTTGCATGCTGAATATCCAATATCTAGGTGATTTTCCCCTAATCACTTTTTATAAATCTTTTCTTTGTTCTCTGAATTCTGGGAGAATTTTTAAATGATGGTTTGCATTTCTGAAAGATATTTTTATTATTGATATGGATTTATGGTATAGTGTAGATTTTACCAAAATATAACTTTGCATTCTGTTGTGGCACCATCTCTATGATCTTTTAAAAATTTTTGAGAGTTACTTCATATAATATGCTATCATATTGTCCTCACATCTTCATTAATTTTGTAAAATTTATTTTAATTATAAAACAAAACAAAATAGAGCTTTTCCTACTTAGCCATTTATAAGTATACAATTCAATAATGTAAGTATATTCACATCGTTAGGAAGCCAACACCCAAAAAACTTTTACCAATATTATACCCAATGGTGTTAATCAAATTTTCATCACTGTGATTAAAATGACTAATATAAACAAATAAATAAGAAAAGACTAATTTTGTCTCATGGTTTCAGAGATTTCAGTTCATGGTCACTTGGCCATAGTACTCTGGGCCTGTGGAAATATAGTAAATTATGGCAAAAGAAAGTGTGGAGAAGGCTGTTGAACTCATGGTGGCCAGGCAGCAAAAAAGAGAGACAAAGGGGCTGTGATGCCATTGTATACTTCATGGACACACACTCAATGAATTAGATTCCTCTACAAGTCCCCTCCTCCTAAACCTCCCACTACCTCCCAATAGTGCCACAAGCTAGAGACCAATCCTTCAACATGTGGCTTTTGAGAGACATTTAGAATCAAAACCACCATAACAAAAATAAGCAATTACTCCCCATTTTTTCCTTCTCCCAGGCTTTAGCAACCAGCACATTTCCCTTTGTTTCTGTAAATTCAGCTACTCTGGATACCTCAAATGTTGGAATTATGCAGCATATGGCTTTTTGGTAACTGGCTTATTTCACTTATCATAATGCTTTCCAAGCTCATCCATGAGGTAGTATGTGATAACATTTGCTTCCTGTTTTTAATCTGTTTTATGTGGCTAATAATCAAAAATAACAGAGTAGGGGAAATAATAAAGAGAAGTGTTTATTTTGGTTCACAGTCTGGTCCAAGTTTGAGGGGCTCCATTTGATGACAGCTTTCTTTCTACAGAATCCTGAAGAGATACTGGGCCTACATGGCAAGAGACAGGGAACTTGTGCATATACATTTATTCTCTGGTCTCTATAAATTCACCAGGATTCAGTCACAAAAGCTGTGCCATAATAATATTATCTAGTCTTAATTATCTTCCAAAACTTTCTCCTCTAACACCAAAATTTGACTAAGGTTCCACTTTACAAGGGTGATTAAATTTCAACACATGAAACCTTGAGTGACACATTCAAACCATACTCAAACCATAGCAGGCTAAAAAAATATTGCATTGTATATGTACACCATGGTTTGTTTACCAATTCAGCCATGGTGGCTATTTGGACTGTTTGATCTCTTGACTCTTATGAATAATGCCAATAAGAACACAGATTTATCTATTCTTGTTCATTTTTTGAAAGTAGAACTTGCTCTCCCAATCATTTATGTTTAGTGAAATGACAAAAAAAAAATGTTCTAACATGTGTATATTTTTAAATATGGTACCATTGCACATTGTTTTTTCCTCTTTACATATCTTTGAGTGAAAGCAGGTCGACCTAATAAGCCATGCAACTGGATACTCACCAGTTTCCATTCCTATGAATGAACAGCATTTGATACCCTCTTATAAATTTTTATGTGAAGTGCAGCTGATGCAGTTTTGTAATTCCCTGTCAGTTACTCAGTACTCTAAGGTTGTTGGTAGGAAGGAAAAAAAAACTTCTTCATCTCAGTGAATTTTTTTCCCTTTGTTTATTGAAATGGCTGAAGGAAGAAGCTGTTTTTAATATCCTTTTTCTACTTTGCCTCCCTTGGCCATATGATATAGTTATTTCTAGTATTTTTTTTAGAATTTCTTTGCCCACATTCATGGGATTGGCCCAAACCTATTTATACAGATAGTCTCCAATTTTAGAAAAACTCCTTCCATGGAGGTTAAATAAAAATCACATTTTATTCATATTTCATTCATATACTGGCCCACATGAATAGCACAGTTTAGATGAGTCTGAATTACATAAATTTAGAAACTAGTTTTAACTGATAAGGGTGATAATGAAATTCCTTTGCAAGAGGTAATTTTATGATTGGTAAGTAGAATCTTCAAGCAATTATGACTTAGTCCTAAATAGCTGAAAGTTCTTAGAAATAGATAAGAACTTCCTTATAGCTTTATGTTCAGATTCTTTATAATTAACTATTTTTTCAGCAAATTAAAATGGTCTAGAGAGTCCACTTATCAAATTGAGAGAGGTTCTCTATCCACATGGTGTCACTATTGAATGCTGGTCCTCCAACATCTGACCTGCTGGTTGATACAAGCTGCAGCTGGGTCTTCCTGGCCTGGTTCCCAGGACACATTCACATTGTCCTTTACAGAAGGCTATTCTGTGGAAACTCTTGGTGCCTAAGTGTTTGCTCATGCAGCTTTCCCCATTGCTGTCCCCAGGACCTAACCTTCAGCACCGACCCCTACTTAAACACACAGCTATTCTCCTCACAGGCACTGGTCAGATCAGTGTGAGTGTCTTGCCTTTAAATACTTAATGAGTCTGCATCTTTCCTGGCTCTGGGAATTCAACTGGGATATAGCTGACTGCTTTCCATAACAGTCCTGGAAAATTAAGAGGAATGATTTCATGTACACCCAAGCAATAGATTGCAGAACATCTTCTGACAAGGGAGTCTTAGAATGTTTTCCTAGTTAATCAATCTCTTCACTGGAACTCTTAGAAACAAAAGTTTGATATGGCCCTTTCCTGAAGGGAGCTTGACTGCTTTCACCAAGAGTCATTCTCTGGAAAATAAGACACCTCTGTTATTTTTTTTTCTTTCCATGCGTGTGTATGTGTGTATGTGTGTGTGTGTGTGTGAGTGTGTGTGTATAAAAGATTGAAGGAAGGGCTGGGGTTGTGGCTCAGCGGTAAAGCAATCGCCTAGCAAGTGCAAGACCCTGAGTTCGATCCTCAGCACCACATAAAAAAATAAAATAAATAAAGATATTAAAAAAAAAAAAGATTGAAGGAATAGTTTCCATGCCTTGACAGTGTTTTTGGCCAAAGTGACTCCTTGTCACTTTTCCAGCTATAGCAGAGGGAAAATATACTGCTTTAAAAAATAGGCTGAGGCATATATACTTGATTTTCTAAATCATCACTTTCAAATAGAAAGGAAGTGCCTACACTTGTCCTTTGAGGGGTGTGGATAAATTACCCTAAGCATATCTCACTGATTGACTTTCTACTCAATATAATTTATTCTTTTAACATTGTTTAAAGTGTAGTACCTTTTTATAGATATCTCTTTAGAATGAATGTGCCCTTATATTAGCAGAACAAAAGTTCAATATTTTTCCTTAGTAGACAGTAGAGTTTCATTGTTTCCAATGGGATCATACCTAAAATCAATTTAATATATTAAAGGGTAATTTTCTGGTTTCAACAGTGAACTATCTTATACAATGGGGCCTGCATGTATTAATTTGATCAAGTGACTAATGCATGCATTTTGTAGATTTAGAAAGTTTTCATGTCTAGTCTCATTTAAACACCTCAGAAGTCTTATGGGGAAGAAAAATACTATCCTGATCACAAGTTGGGAAACCAAGTCTCTAACTTTCCATGGTGCATATGACTTGAATTTGCAGAAAGTGTTCAAATTCCGCTGAGTCTTTACACAATCATGTCCTTCATTTCATGCTAGGTTCGTGTTATAAATGTAAGAGATATTTATTCTAATAGCAATAAATGAAAATGATTATTTTCTTGTAGTTTAAAAACTGTTTTTATAAAAATCATTAAAATATCACAAGAATTGTGTGGGATATTTAGAACTATTATTGTCCTCTTTTCATGAATGGGGTGGGGAGCGGAAAGTTCTGATACAACTTGGGGATGAGATTCCCTTAGTTGGAAATACATAAGAACAAAGTGCTTCCAAAGCTTCTGCATATGTGCCCCTGTTTAGACCTAGGTCCAAGTAGGGCTTCTCAAAAGAGAGGGGATGGTACAGGAACATTGGGTGCCTCAGGCTAGGGCAGTAGAGGATGTGAAATGTTAATCTTTTGAAAGTAAATGTCCAGAAATCAGCTAAAATTTAAAAGTAGACATGACATGAATAGAGCATCAATGAAGGTAAGAGAAACATTTGGCAACATGAAGCAACCATAATGATTCTGCCAAATAGGAAAGGATAAGGAGAAAACTCTCTCTTCAGACTTAAAAAACCATGAATGAACCATGACTGTAAAATACATGTCCTAAAATTTTCAAATCTTTACTTACAATTCTGTGTGCATACTTTTGTATGAACTATATTTTAGTGTTATTATAGTGCTATTTCTGATTTGGTTTTGTACCCTACAGAATTCATTTTTCTGTTTTCATTTTGTTTACCTGAAGGTTTTGTGACCCTGGCTTGCCTTCAAAACAGTGACAATCCAGTCAACTATAAGTGCTCAGGAGCCTATTCCTCCTTTAGAAGACTGGGCAGTAGATAGTTTTTCTTGAACTCATATTATGTGCTTCATTAACTTGGAGGACAGTATTCACTACAATACCATTCATCCTCCTGAAACAATAAAAGGAGGAAATGAGGCATATTCTTTTCTCCACAGTTGGAAAGTAGATGGACAAATGGAACATCATAAACATCAGACCCAAGAAAATGCTGTTAACTTTCTACTGGGATTTAATAGACATTTCACAGGCCATGCCCCCTTTCCAGCTCCAACAAAACACTCAACAGAATACACAAGAAGAAAATAATTGTTTTTTTTTTCTGTTTTAATAAAGACACATGAATCTAAATGGCAAGGAAAAAATAAAATGGGGAAGTCCTTGATCCTATAAAGCCTGTTGTTCCAGTCATTGGATCTATTCTGCAACATTTATGAAGGGGATGATTTCCTTTCTGATTTACACTCTTGCTCATTGGAAGAGTCAAGATGTGCCTAGAGCCACAGCCAAGTAATATGATGCATGGCATTTTTGGATGAAAGGTGACGCCAGCAAGCCATTGAGATGATATGATTATGTTAAGATCTGCATTCATATGGATATTGGAGTCCTGCTGTCCACCTCAGCCTGCTACGGGACTCCTGGAGAGTTCCCATTGGTTGGGGAAGTGCGGTAGGAGGGAATTCCGGAGGAGGGACTTCCTGTTGGGGTCCGGAAGAACGCCGCGTGTGTTATCTGCAGATTTCCTGGGAGCATACGGGGCATTGGCAGCAGTTTCAAAAATAAAGTTTGTTCCTGCTTCAGTGGCTGGTGATTTTGTGCCCAGCCAGACTGCGGCAAAGATGAAATTTCTATGGCCTTGGTGTAGCAATATCCAGATACTCCTGGCTTCCTTCTCTATTACCCTCCAATCAGCTCCCCCATGATGCAGGCTCCTGAGTTCCTTGTTGAAGAGTTCAGTTAAACTTCCTGATCTTATCTGGCATCCATAGCAATGCATGGCAACTTAGTTTTCCTCCATTCCTTCTCCTGGTTAATTTCTAACTGCCTTTGATAGTTCTATTCAACACAAGAAAATAAATATTAGAATTGCTCAGGCTGTGTTGATGGACTCAAATTCCCATTTACCAGCCTAAATATTTTCTGACTATTTATTTATTTATTACTTATATAATTGCTAAGTAAGAATTCAACCCAGAGGTATGATACCAATGAGTTATAGCCCCAGCCTTTTTAAATTTTTATTTTGAAACAAGTTCCTGCAAAGTTCCTGAGGCTGGTCTCTAACTTATGAACTTCTAGCCTCAGTCTCTGAATTTACTGGAATTACAGATGTGCATCACTATGTCCAGTTTTTATTATACTTTTAAATCCATCTTTTGTATGATTTATAGCTCCCTCAAACCAAATTTTGGTCTCTCAATAGGCCTCCTTCTACTATTTTCCTCCTCCCATTTTTTCATCTTTTATGGATATTTGGTTGAGAGATGTCCCCCAAAAGCTGACATGTGAGACAATGGAAGAAAGTTTAGAAGGTAAATGATTAGGTTCTGAGAGCCTTAATCCTATCAGTGAATTAATCCTTTGATGGGGATTAACTGAGTGATAACTGAAGGAGGGTAGGATATGGCTGAAGGAGGCAGATCATTGGGGGCTTGCATTTGGGGTAAGTATTTTGTATAAAGTGAGTGCAATTTCTTTCTGTGCCCTGGTCATTCCTGTGAGCTGCTTCCCTCTGCCATATTCTTCCACCAAATTGTTCCTCACCTGGAACCCTGAGGAATAGAATTGTCTTTGGAAAGAGATCTCTGAAAACATAAGCCCTCAAATAAATTTCCATTTCTAATTGTTCTTGTCAGGTATTTTAGTCAGGGCAGCAAAACAGCTGATTAAAATAGAAATTTGTATCAAAA
Organism: Marmota monax; assembly: GCF_021218885.2. NCBI lineage: Eukaryota > Metazoa > Chordata > Mammalia > Rodentia > Sciuridae > Marmota > Marmota monax. Next base: position 1,078,065 of record NW_026693836.1, read on the forward strand.
GTGGGGTCAGTGCTGTGACTAACCTGACCATATGGTTCAGAAACATTTGGAACTTTTTGGAATTGGTGGGAAGAATTTTGAGATGTGTAACAGTGCAAGTGGGAAATGCTTTAGATTGTTGTAAGCCAAGCTTAATGGCTGATTCTGGTGGGAGCTCAGAAGACCAGAATGCCAATAGGACTATGCAAAGACTGGGCTCAAGAGGTTTTAGAGGAAAAGGAGGACACTGCTAATTTGACTAGAAGCCATTCATGTTATGTTCTGGCTGAGAAGGTGTCTGAATTTTGCACCTGTCCTGAGACTTTTTCTTAGGCTTATTTTAAAAGTGATAGACTTCTTCATCTGGTCTAAGAAATTTCTAGAAAGCATAGCATTCAGAAAGAGGCATGGGTATTGCTGGTGGCTTTTAGCCAAGTTTATTATGATATTTAGGAGTAAAAAGCAGAGCAGAAAGATTTGAAAACCTTGGACTTGAAAGACAGGAGTAAAATTGGGGCTAAAGAAGTTGCAGTTGTTAAAGACATTATCAACATGGGCTGGGGATACAGGTCAGTTGGTAGAGTGCTTGCCTTGCATGCACAAGGCCCTGGGTTCAATCCCCAGCACCAAAAAAAAAAAAAAAAAGACATTACTGCCACTAAAGAAATCTAAAGAAATGTTCAGTTCTTTGCCAAGAGACTATAAGAAAGATGTCTTGAGGGCATCTCAGGAATTGAAAGATCATATCCATTTCAGACTCAAGGAAGTAAAAGTTAAAATTCTGTAGAGAAGAGACCAGTGGAGTACCCTTCAAGGGGACCTAGTAAGTTTTTCAACTTGTTCAAGTACCCAGTGACTCAGAGGATGCTGCAACAGGTATCCCTGGAATCTTGGTTACTGCTCAAAATGGCAGCAATCTTTGGCATCAACCCTGTGGTGCTTGTTTTGCAAGAATGCAGTAGGCTGGAGTTAAGGGATCATGGAGGTTTCCACTGAGATTCCATTGGAAAGCCTGGAAGGGGACATCAAATTGCAGCAGGGTCAGAGTCCCTGCAGATACTTCTTGAGAGGGTGATGCAGTGATGCATGGAAATGTGAGGAGGAAGCCAAAATAGCAGTAGAAACCCCCAAGATTAAGAAATGCCAGTAATGTGGGACATGGTTCTAGGAAAGCTGCAGTTATTGAGCAGAGAAAAGCCAACAGAAAGGCCACTTGGGCTTCTACCAACAAAGCCACAGGGCCAGAGCTACACAAGCCCTTTGGACGGAACCTCACCATGCCATGTGCCCCAGATCCCAGATGTTGAGCTATAGGACTTGTTTGCCTAGCTGGATTTCAGTCTTGCTTTGATCCCATTTTTGTGAATGAAAATGGTTACTCTGTATTGGATACTTGTAAATTACCTCACAGGAGCTCATGATGCAAGCTTGCTCTAAGTGTCAGAGGAAATTTGGACTTGAACTATCAGTCAATCTTGGAACTATTGAGATTATGGGGACTATTGAAAATGAACAGGGTGCTGGAGCAGTATCATATTGGTTTTGCCTTCCTGAAAGAAGAAACAAAATCTCAAAGTATCACATAATAGAAAATTTCAATGACTCAGCTTCATGAATGCATCACATTAGGGATATGTCATTTTGCTCTAATTTTTATGCACTTAGCTCTAATATTCCTTGGAATTACAGAACTATTTAGCATTCTCTATACATTTTAATTTCTCTTACATTAACATTCTCACTTTGATAGTGATTATAATCCTTACATTGATATTTGAATCAACAAACTCTTGCATATCAGATCATACAGAAAGCTTCTTCAAATAATAATTGCATTATGAAGAAGTCTGAAAATTTCAATATTTAATCATAAAATGACTTTGTGGCCCTTCTTGACTATATACAGCAAGAGTATAGGAAGTCTAAAAAGAAGAAAACTGATAAGATCGTTGTTTTTGTTTATTCATGGAATCATTTTATGGATTCCAGTTAGGTAACTCATTTTATATAGGATAGGCCCTGACTTAGGAATTTTTTTTGTGTGTGTGGTCTGCCTTTTACTAGCAAAACCTAATAACTAGATATATCACAGCTAAAATTTAAAGAAAGATCAGAAAGCTGTGATTGATTACCTGTTATAGAAACAGATTAAGAAACTGAAGAACTTTCTCAGTCACTTTGAATAAACTTAAATGTATATTGGTGATAGACAAGAGGGATCATAAAGGCCAACTGAAAGTATCAGAGTTTAGTCACATTTATAGTAAATGTGACTAAAGCCATTAAAATAGTCTTTATTTCTAACATATAATTTTAGAAAATTTAAGAATTTTCCTAAATCCATTTGACTATCTAATTTTATTAAAATATGTAAAGATTTTTAATCTTTGCCTCCAGATTCCAAAATGGCATTCTGACCTACAAAGAAATTTTTTTTCTTTAATTTAGATTTCTGTCGCGACCCCCTCGCCAGCAAGGAAGACACGACACAGGATTCTTCTTTCAGCGGTTTATTCAGGCCTTAACTCTAGTCTTCTCTCAAGCGCGTGCTCTTTCCACGCCCCCACACACAGCCTAATAAAGCTTACTCAAGTCCAATCCAAAGCTGCCACGCGGGGTTTTCTCATAGGGTGTTGAGGGACAGCGCGCCAACTTTTCCTAATAAGGAGTTGTTTACCAAGATCTACAACGGAGACCGGCGCCATCTTCTAATGGCGGCAACGGTCTACAAACACGGCTCACCACAGTTCCCCCTTATCTCTTAAAAAACAATGCAGGCGAAAGTAGAGGTCCTATCCCACTGTGCAAACATGGCTGCAATGTATGGCTCAGTCCCAAGGAGGCGCCTTCCCTAGATCTGACACCATATCAGCCGACGCCTTTTTTCGTGGGACAGGGTGTGGACGTCAAACCCCTATGCAATAGGACATGCTTCCCTTGAGGTCCGGAGATCGGATCACTCAAGTGCAGTGCCTTGCCTCACATCCTGCATCGTGCTGATGGTGAAAAAGAAAGGGGATTTTACAAGTAGCTGGTCAGTGACTATGAGGTTGGAAGTGGCAACACCATCCCTCAGCCCCTGAGAAAACGAAGGGTCCAAAGCATAAAGTGCAGCACCAGCATGGAAGCCCACCTGCGTGCAATGGCAACAAGGCCTGCAGAGTGCACGGGCCTTCCAAAACTGGGAAGGCAGGAAGAGGAGGGCATGCCAAACCCAGTGCAATGTCAAAGATGACTTGGGGTGCAATGGCCAAAACCCAGGAAATTATTGCTTAAGTTGCACAAGCCAAACTTGTGGAGAGATACCATTCTCTAGGGCTGCAAAAGCCTGGACGATCATAGCCTTTTCTTGGCTATGGCGAGCTCTTAGGCGACAGAAAAGCCAGAGACAAAGGACAACCCCAAAACAACATATCGCTCCAAAAATGCCTACTCCCACCCATTCCTTAAAGAAAGAAAAGGCAGAAGACAGCCAATTCGTAAATTGGCCCAATGTCACAGGGTCCACACGAGTGTTGTTCAACATGGCAATTTGTGTCAGTTGGGTCTGGATCAACTTCTCTGCTTCCATGGACCAGTTTCCAGCCAGGTACTGTCCAATGATTTGAGAGGTATTTCCGGAATCTGTCGCGACCCCTTGCCCGCAAGGAAGACGCAACTCAGGAATCTTCTTTCAGCAGTTTATTCAGGCCCTTGATATTTCTTCTTCTCTCTCTCGGATGCCCCTCCCAGCCTTAATAAATCATCTCAAGCCCCAATGCGAAGCTGCTACATGGAGCTTTCTCATAGGGTGGTGAAAAACCATGCGCCAACTCTCCCAAATAAGGAGTTGTTTGTCACAGACCACAGCGGAGCCAGCGCCATCTTGTAATGGCGACCATAGTCTGCAGAAATGGCAGAAGCGGCTCACCACAGTTCCCCCTTTCTGTTTTCTTAAAACAATACAGGCGAGAGTAGAGGTCCTATCCCACTGTGCAGAAGTGGCTGCATAGTATGGCTCAGTCCTAAGGAGGGCCCTTCCCCAGATCTGAGGCCATATCAGCCGACGCCTTTTTTCATGGGGCGGGGCGTGGACACGTCTAACCCACATGCAATAGGACATGCTCTCCTTGAGGTCCACGTCAAGGATCACTCAAGTGCAGTGCCTTGCCTCGCATCCTGTATCGTGACAATGGTGGACGAAGGGGGATAGCTGAGGCTGAACTGTGGCTGTTTATAATGACAAACAAGTTGACAGCACCCTGAAAGAAAGGCACGGACTTTAAGGCGATAGAAAAGCACTAGTGTGGAAACCCATCTGCGTGCAATGGCAGTAAGACCGGCAGAGTGCAAGGGCTTTCCAACACTAAGAGAATAACAAGGAAAGTCATGTCGATCCCAGTGCAATGTTATAATAACTTGGGGTGCAACGACCATGTCAAAGGTTTACTGTTTAAGATGCGCAAGCCAGACTTGAGGTGAGTTGCCATTTTCTAAAGCTGCAAGAGCTTGTATGATCATAGCCTTATCGTGAGCACTGCGGGCCTTAAGGCGACAGAGAAACCACAAACAGAGGAACATACCGAAGCAAAACATTGCGCCAAAAATGCCTACCCCCACCCACTCTTTGAAGAAGGATAAAGCAGAAGATATCCAATCTGTGAATTGACCCAAAGTCACGGGATCGACACGGGTACTGTTCAAGACAGCTATCTGGGTTAGTTGAGACTGGATCATGTCTTCCGCTGCCATGGACCAATTTCCGGCCAAATATTCGCCAATGATGCGGGAGGCATTCCTGGAATCATTAAATCTGACAGAGGTTATGCATAAATGTGCACGTTGGTCAATACAACCCAAATGTACTAAGTCAGACAATTCCTCAACTTGAGCTTGAAGCAGATCTATCCTTTGATTAGCAGCCAGAATCCCAGATAAAATGTGTTGATTAATTCTACTTTGAGATTCAAGTATGGTGGATGTTTGTTGAATAACCTGATTAATAGTGGCAGCAGTTTGCACCTGGCTGGCCATGGCCACTCCAGCTGTAACTGCTGCAGCAGCAGATACCGCCACAGCTGTCACTATAGCTGCCGTAATTCCAAAATCTCTATGGGCTCTAATCAGTTCAACAATAGGAAAAGACTCTGGATCTGCAGTAACCGGGATCGGGACAAAGGTTGGAAATTTCATAACCATTGCCATAGTCCAGGAGCCATTCCAACACTCAGACAAATAACAGGTAATATTAGAGCAATTAAGCATCCCCTGTGATGTATCATTAGCCAAAAGAAACAGGAACGGAGATTGGAGACAGACTGCTGCGGAGGGTAATGTAGCATTAGATAATTGTGAATTATTTGCAGAAATTTTAAGCCTCCTACCTCGCTCCGAGTCTTGGGTACTGCCAGAAACATTAAACAGCCAACTTTGGACTCCTAATATTTCCCTGGGGAAACACAAGCGCGGACTAGACTAGCCCAATCTGAGGGAGTCATGCAAAATCTAGTAAGTCCCTCCACCTGAGTGAGAGTGAAAGCGGCATCTATGCCATAAGTGGGGACAGATTCTGTCAAGGTTTTAATTATCTTAAAGTCAAAAGGCTCATGATATCTTCCCCTATTATTGTCCTGAAATACAGGGTATGCAAGTCCCATATCTGTATTAACTGTCCTCCAAACTTGTGCATGAAAAGATCTCCCGGAACCTTGGCTCCCCCCCACATACGGAGGTGGGGCAATCGGCACCATATCTTCTTCTAGATATTCTACCTCCTCCTCCTCAGAGTTTTGTTGACCGATGTTAACTCCCTTCCCCTTCTTACAGTAGGCCTGCGTGCCCTGTGTCTCCTTTTTCTTCTTTTTCGTTTTTATCTTATGTAGTTGTTGTAACAATATATCAAAGTCCTCAGAACTCTCTGAGTCGCTTGTGTTCTCAGGCGTTTTTAATTCGGTCAAGTCTGGGTAGAGCCTTCTCCTATTTTTATCTTCAGGCTCTTTTGCCTTCTCGCTACTGTTACTTTTAATACTCTCTGCCACTTCACTACATGATCCTTCAGATTTTTCCTCATGCAGTTGCTCAAGAATAGCTTGACCCTCACTCACAGCTTCCTGGCATTTACCATCTGTTATACATCCTCTAACTAACTTCCAAAGTGGTATAATGCCACCCTGCAAGGTACCTTGCTCATGAGCGAAATCTAGATCTTTCCCTAATTTGTCCCAGCTGGGAACCGTAAGACTCCCTGAAAAAGCAAACCAAGGAGCCGCTATATCAGCTTCTCTTAAAAACATCTGCAAAGTACTCTGCTTTATCTTAAGTCCTTTTGAATGTAACAACCCATCTAGGGCCAACAAAATTGGGCTTGAAGAAGCAACGCCCATAATGTTTTTAGAGCTATAAAGAAAGTGAAAGTACAAAAGTCCCCGCTCTCTTCCTTTTACAGGGGAGCGTTCCGTTCTATGAATTCCCCGCTCTCTTCCTTTTACAGGGGAGCGTCCCTGTCGTCACAACAACAAAAGAAGCACAAAAAACAAAAGCGAAATGACACAACAAAAGAAACACAGAAAACAAAAGCGAAAGTAGAAGCGAAAGTACACAGTGCAGCTGCAATAAAATGTAATGCTCTCTCTTTCTTTACAGAAGAGCTGCCCCGCTTTGGTCGCGGATCCCACTTACCTGGGACTAACCCCGCTTTGATCGCGGATCCCACTTATTGGGACTAACCCCGCTTTGGTCGCGGATCCCACTTACCTGGGACTAACCGGTGCACCACCCCTGACTGCTGAAAGTTCTGGTTCCCGGGTTTCGGCACCACTTGTCGCGACCCCTTGCCCACAAGGAAGACGCAACTCAGGAATCTTCTTTCAGCAGTTTATTCAGGCCCTTGATATTTCTTCTTCTCTCTCTCGGATGCCCCTCCCAGCCTTAATAAAGCATCTCAAGCCCCAATGCGAAGCTGCTACGTGGAGCTTTCTCATAGGGTGGTGAAAAACCATGCGCCAACTCTCCCAAATAAGGAGTTGTTTGTCACAGACCACAGCGGAGCCAGCGCCATCTTGTAATGGCGACCATAGTCTGCAGAAACGGCAGAAGCGGCTCACCACAGGAATCATTAAATCTGAGAGATGTTATACATAGATGTGCACGATGATCAACACAACCCAAATGTACTAGGTCTGACAATTCCTCAATCTGAGCTTGGAGGAGATCCACCCTTTGATTAACGGCCAAAATTCCTGATAAAATATGTTGATTGATTTTACTTTGAGACTCTAAAATGTTGGAAGTTTGTTGGATGACCTGATTAACCGTGGTCGCAGTCTGCACTTGACTAGCCATGGCCACTCCGGCAGTGACCGCTGCAGCAGCAGACACGGCAACCGCTGTCACAATAGCTGCCGTGATTCCAAAATCCCTACGGCTCCTGAGCACCTCAATAATAGGGAAGGAGTCCAGATCCGCAGTAACCGGAATCGGGACGAAAGTCGGGACCTTCATAACAACTGCCATGCTCCAGGATCCATTCCAACACTCAGACAAGACACATGTACAATTAGAACAGTCAATCATATCCAATTCTGTAGTATTGGTATTATTGATCAAAAGGAACAGAAACAGAGAATGAAGACAGACTGCTGCAGGGGGCAGTGTAGCATTGGACACCTGAGAATTGTATGAAATGTTTTTAAGCCTCCTACCATTAACAGTGTCCTGTACATAGCCAGACACATTAAACAGCCAACTCTGGACTCCTTTCAATTGAGCCAGAGCTGAGACATCGGCTGTGGCCCCCTTTTCATTGGAAATCAACCATTGAAACCAAGACCAGCCTGTTCCTGTAGTGGAATTAGCCTTGGAAGAGTTATACAAATACCTTTTAAGAGAAGGGAAAAGAGAGAAACCCACAGCAACTTGGCGCTTCTCCCAAGAATGATCTTGACAAGGTGTGAATGTCGGGGGGAAAGAATAGTACGGGGTACAATAAGGAGAGGCCTTAAAATAAGTGGCATTACTAGCGTTAGAAACAGCCACCGGGAGTGACACCTGGGAAGTTATAGCCAAAGTGGTGATATTCATTTCGGTCGAATTTGTAGCCTCTCCTGAGCCCCTCTGTCTCCCCTCACTCACTTGGCTAAGCGCCACATATAAGATTCCCAGTGAGACCCTACTGTTCTGTAAGGGGTCCTCCCAATTGGTCAAATTGTTGCGCTGTAAGCGAATACAACGGGTTCTCAAGAAACTGAAGCAGAAAACTCCCGTGAGATTAACACGAGAAAGGTTGAAAACCCGTTCCCCGTCTCCTCTAGGGGAGACACAAGGGGCAGACATCTCACATGAAGTAGAAAAAAGAGTGGGGAGGACACTAGAATTTTTATGGACCGGCATCGGCATCGGCCATGTCCGAGCTACCGCCCACCACTGCATCGGTAACATCTGGACCATCATCGTCTGTGATAGGGCCAGGATACTCAGCAGAATGAAGGGTCTCATCATTGGACTCTTGTAGGGTCCCCCATTGTTGGTCAGTTGTCTTCGAGACTTTTCTTGTTAGCCGTTCAGGGATCCACACCGGCTCCGTTCGGTCCTGTGGGAAAACACAAACAGAACCTCGTGCCCATGCCAGCACGGGATCAGGCCCATACCATTGTCCGGAAAGGACATCTTTCCACTTAACATACCCAAAATTTGGGGCAGAGGGCGAACAATGCCTATCTGCAGCAGAGCGCCCTTGGATGTCCAGATTTAAAAAATTGATAGTAAATAGAGCCAGGGAGAGGCGCTCTTTCGGGGAGTGGCCTAAGCCAATTCCCCCTTTTTGTTTTAGTAACATCTCTTTTAGAGTCTTATGAGTGTGCTCTACAATGCCCTGGCCTTGTGGATTGTAAGGTAAACCATGGACAAGTTGGATACCCATCTTGCTGCAAAAGGAAGAAAATTGTCGCCCAGTATATGCTGGACCATTGTCCGTCTTAATGGACTGTGGTAAGCCCCAGGCTGCCCAAGCTTCCAAGCAGTGTGTGATAACATTTGCAGCTTTTTCCCCCAGACAAAGCGGAAGCATAGATAATGCCAGAACAAGTATCTACAGATACATGGACATATTTAAGTTTACCAAAGTCAGGAACATGAGTAACATCCATTTGCCATATAGTTAAAGGCCGTAACCCACGAGGATTTACGCCTATAGAGGGAGGATGATGTAAAATCACACAATTAGGACAATCCAACACAATCTGTCGAGCATCAGCACGGGAGATGGTAAAACGTTTCTGAAGTGCTCGTGCATTAATATGAAACTTACTATGAAAGTCTGCAGCTTGATCTAAGGAGGAAATAGGGAACACCCAAGAAGGACGAGTAGCAAGATCTGCCTGGGCATTGCCCGCAGAAAGAGCACCCGGTAAACCTGTGTGGGCTCGAATATGGAAGGGGTAAAAACAGGCGGAACGATTCCAAATCAATGTTTGAAGATGGAGAAAAAGGGAAGACATTACTCCTGATGTGTGTATGGGACCCACTGCTTCCAACACCTTTAAAGCTTGAACTACATAGACAGAATCCGAGATCAAATTAAAAGGAAATGGACATTGTTCAGAAACTTTTATGACAATTTGCAGCTCCACCCATTGTGGATTACCAGGAGCAAACTGATGTTGGATAGGAGGTTGATCATTTATCACATAAGCTCCAATACCAGTCTTAGATCCATCTGTAAAGATATTTGCAGCTCCTGGAATAGGCGTGGAAGAAGTGATTTTAGGGAAAATGACAGGATGTTCCTTAATAAATGTAATAAGAGGATGTGATGGATAGTGATTATCTATCTCTCCTGGAAAAGAACATCGTAATATAGCCCAATTATCCAAGTTAGCACATAAGACCAGAATTTGTTGACATGTATAAGGAACAATCACAGATGTTGGAGAGAAACCAAAAAATTGTACACTTTGTTGTATCCCTAACATAGCTAAGGAAGCAACTGCATCAGGATAATACTCAAGGGATTTTCCAGGGGACATACGTGGATGTATCCACAGTAAAGGACCATCTTGCCATAAAACTCCAGTAGGTTGTCACACAGTGGCGAGCACACATAGTTGGAGAGGTTTATCCTCTTGAAACCTACAAAGGCTAGCATGTTGTATAGCCTCTTCCACTTTAACCAACACTGACCTGGCTTCCTCAGTAAGATGTCGAGGGGAAGTAAGATCTGAATCGCCTTTAAGAATTTCATACAAAGGTTTTAATTCAACATTGGGAATATGTAGGTAGCTTCTAATCCAATTTATATCACCCAATAATTTTTGAAAATCATTTAGCATCTGTAATTTATCAGTCCTCAGAGTTATCTTTTGGGGTGTGATAGCTTTACAAGAGATAGTAGCACCAAGATAATTAATGGAGTCCCCTATCTGTACCTTATCAGGTGAAATAAGCAAGCCTTTTAACTGTAGCAAATGTACTAAGTCAGTATAAGCAGCCTCCAACATACATTGGGTCTTTGCTGCTAACAAAATATCATCCATATAATGTACACACCTTAATGATGGATATCTTTGTCTGAGTGGAGCAATAGTCGCACCGACAAACATTTGACACATAGTAGGACTATTTGCCATGCCCTGCTGCAGAACCACCCACTCAAACCTCTGATCAGGCTCCTCGTGATTACACGAAGGCAAGGTGAAAGCAAAACGTTCTGAATCTAGAGGATGCAATGGGATGGAAAAGAAACAATCCTTAATATCTATACATATCACTGGCCAATTTTTAGGGATAGTAGAAAGCAAAGGCAACCCTCTCTGAATAGATCCCATGAGTTGCATTTGAGCATTAATAGCCCGTAAATCGTGCAGCAACCACCATTTTCCAGTCTTTTTTTTTAATGACAAATATGGGTGTATTCCAAGGAGAAGTGGATGGCCTTATATGTCCTAACTTTAACTGTTCTTGAATTAAAACATGTGCTGCAGTCAGTTTCTCAGAGGAGAGTGGCCACTGAGGCACCCATACTGGCTCCCCTGATTTCCAGGTAATGGGCACCTGATCCTCAGTGGCCCCTAAGAAAAACACAACCCATGTCTGTTAAGTTTTGGTATTGATTGTATGGGACGTCTACATCCCTGTAAATTTTTACCTAATCCAAGACCTGGTCTATATCCCATGTCTTGCATTATCTTTTGGGCAACTGTTGAGTATTCATTACTAAGTTGAAACCCCATGTCCTTCATAAGATCACGTCCCCATAGGGAGATTGGAAGATCAAGTACATATGGTTGAAAAATGCCAGAATGTCCTTCAGAATCTTTCCATGATAGATGTCTACAGCTGACTTGTGGAGCTTGAGCATATCCTAAACCCCTCAGCGACTGATTCGAGAGTTGCACCGGCCACCCCTTTGACCAGTCCTTCATTGCTATTATGCTACGATCTGCTCCAGTATCCAGTAATCCTAAAATTGATTTGCCTTCTATAGTTAATTTTAATGTGGGACGGTCATCCATTTCTAAGGACAAAAATACACAATTTCCCCCCGTAGTTCCAATCTTATCGTTTAATCTCAAATGGGAGCCAGCAGGAAAACGGGTATGTAGACTGGGTAAAATTAACAATTGAGCAATCCGGTCTCCTGGGGAGATGGACACAATACCTTTTGGAGCTTCTACCATAAACTTTACTGTTCCTATTGTATCCGGATTAATAATTCCAGGGAAGATGTAAAGGCCTTGTAAAGCGGAAGAAGCACGCCCCACTAACAACCCTACAGTACCAGGTGGCAAAGGTCCTTTAAAGTCAGTTTCCACCAATTGGACTCCCATTTTAGGTGTTAATACGAGTCTGGAGGCGGAACAGAGGTCCAGTCCCGCGGCACCTGTAGTGGTTCTCCGCGGTCTTTGGGATGTCATAGAGATGGCCATGTTTCGCTCTCCATGGTCCCATTCTCCATTGCCCCATATATTTGCGGGCCCTGAGGTCGAGGGCCCTTCCGGCCGTTTTTTGGCACCTGTTTATCTGATATTGGCTGTCCATGGATGTCCTTGACTGATCTGCATTCATTAGCCCAATGTTTACCCTTTTTGCAACGAGGACATAGTCCCGGCTGTCGAACAATTGAGGATGACCCCTTTTTGTCCTGTAACTGACATGTTCGGGGACAATCACGCTTAAAATGTCCCTCCTGGCCACATCTAAAGCACTTTCCTGTATGAGGTGGTGGTTTTCGGGTTAGCTGGAGAACGGCAGCAGCCAACCCTGCATTAGTAAGGGGCCCACCTGTTTCCCTACAGACTTTCATCCATGCCTCTATTCCTTTATTTTTATATGGGGTTATAGCTGCTTTGCATTCCTTAGTACATTGTTCAAAAACAAGTTGTTTGATCAAGGGCATAGCTCTATCAGGGTCCCCAAATATCTTCCCTGCTGCATCCACCATCCGAGCCACAAAGTCAGAAAAAGGCTCTGTGGGGCCTTGGATGATCTTAGTTAAATTACCAGATACTTCCCCTCTGTTAGGCAAGGACTTCCAGGCTCGGATGCAGATGTTGTTGATTTGCTCATATACTTCCGGTGGGTACCCTGTTTGTTGATTGGCAAATCTGCCCTGTCCCAAAAGCATGTCCTTATCCCAGGCAGGGCGTCCCGCCGCATGGTTTTGGGCCGCCTGCTCTACTGCCCCCTCTAACATAAATGCTCTCCAATCCAGATACTTTCCTGGAGAAACACAGGCGCGCACTAGGCTCGCCCAATCAGACGGAGTCATACAAAAGCGAGAAAGGCCCTCCACCTGGGTAAGTGTAAATGCAGCATCCACACCATAGGTTCGGACTGATTCAGCCAATGTCTTGACAATTTTAAAGTCAAGGGGTTCATGATATCGCCCCCGATTGGCATCTTGAAACACAGGGAATGCTAGACCCATGTCCGAATGAACCTTCCTCCATGTTTGTGCATGAAACGTCCTATTGAGTCCTGGGTTAGGATAGGGTGGAGGGTCAGGAGGAACCTCCAAAGCATCCTCCCCCTCTTCCTCATATCCCACATCTGTCTCTGGGTACTTATGTTCTGTGTAGACAGCCTTACGGGGATCACTTCGCCCTTTAGTTTCACCTTTTCTCCTTTTCTCTCTAGCTTGCCATGATAGCAATTCCAATACTTCCTCATTGTCTGAACTGCTGTCTTCCTCAACGGCTTTCAATTCAGTCAAATCTGGATAAAGTCTAGTCTTTAGCTGGCTTGAACGTTTATTATCTCTATCACTTCCCCCCCTCTTAATACTTTCAGCTCCCTTGGACCTCTCCTCATGCAATTGTTCAAGAACCTCCTGTCCTTTGGTTAGGGCATCCTGACATCTACTGTCAGATAAACAACCCCTTACTAACTTCCATAAGGGGATCACCCCACCTTCGAGGGTCCCTTGTTCGTATGCAAAATCTAAATCCCTGCCTAGTTTTTCCCAGCTGGGGGTCGTGAGACTGCCCGAGTAAGCAAACCACGGGCAGCTAGATCTACTTGTTTTAAAAACATCTGCAAAGTACTCTGTTTAACTTTTAAACCTTTAGATCGTAGCAGTCCATCCAGGGCTAACAGAATAGGGCTAGAAGCAGAGGCGCCCATGGCGTTAATGCAGAAAGCGAAAGCAAAGAAATAAAGCGAAAGTCCAAAAAATTCCCCGCTCTCTCTTTTTACAGAGGACCGACCCACTAATTTTTCTGCGGATTCCCACTTACCTGGGAACTTACCAGTGCACCACCCTGACCGCTGAAAATTCTGGATCCTGGGATTGAGAGGTATTCGGTTCCCCATGCGGGCCACCAATTGTCGCGACCCCCTCGCCAGCAAGGAAGACACGACACAGGATTCTTCTTTCAGCGGTTTATTCAGGCCTTAACTCTAGTCTTCTCTCAAGCGCGCGCTCTTTCCATGCCCCCACACACAGCCTAATAAAGCTTACTCAAGTCCAATCCAAAGCTGACACGCAGGGTTTTCTCATAGGGTGTTGAGGGACAGCGCGCCAACTTTTCCTAATAAGGAGTTTTTTACCAAGATCTACAACGGAGACCGGCGCCATCTTCTAATGGCGGCAACGGTCTACAAACACGGCTCACCACAGATTTCTGCTACTAAAATAACTACTTTAAGTCAATTATTATAAAAGCATTTTCTGAATAACTGAGGTAAAAAAAAATTCCCTAATATCTCGAGTCCTTCACAAAGAACCAGATTTTAAAATATTTGGAAAAACATAACTTTTTCATAGACTTCTCAATCTTAAAGTTTTCTCACTTAGGTGTGGGAACTTTTTAAAGTTTATTTTATCTTCTAGGCATATTCTATTCTACTGTCATAAAGGCATTTTGGCATAAATTTTATCATATCTCATTTGAAGTGTATTGACATGATATTGGGGCATTTTGACTATTGCACTAAATAGTAAGCAAACTGCTATAATTCTGCAAACACATATATACAAGTTCAACAGAACTCATATTTTTCACCTAGACCTCTGACCATATCCTTATTACCTTCTCTTAAATGATTCTGGATAGCATGAACCTCTCATATCTCTATCACCTCCATTTGACTAGAACTCTCTGATTTTCTTCGTACTCCCCTGTGTGTTCCTTTAGCCTACTTTGATTCTCCTTTTTAGATTCCATCAGGCCTCTTTAAATTAGTATTTGGAAATGGGGAAGGAAAGAGCCATATTTGTCAACCACTTGAGGGAAATAGGTCATCAAGAAAAAAAGACTTCATTCTCTCACAAGACTAGGGAGAGTGGGATAAAAATAACTTTTTTTTCTTGGGCTCTGGTTATGGCTCAGCTGCAGAGTGCTTGCCTTGCATGTACAAGGCCCTGGGTTTGATCCTCACCACCACATAAAAATAAATAAACAAAATAAAGATATTTTATCCAACTACAACTAAAAAAAATAATTTTTTTTTAAAATAACTTCTTCAGAACATCTCTCTTTCCTGCCATCCTTCCATTGCCTCTTTTTTCAGACCTCCTAAAATTCAAATTAATAAGGAGACTTGACTTCATCCTGGTGATTTTCTGTTAATTTGAAGTCCAGCACTCAAGTAGAAAAATGAATGATTAATGAATTCAGCCACCTGACAGGTTAAGATTAATTGCACAAAATGCAAATCTGTTTGTTACTGGGCAAATAGAGTCTCTCAGGCAACAATTTATTTTATATCAGGCTGGAAAAAACCTTGTAGTTTTAGACTTAAAATAAATTGGACAAGGGGTGAATAACTATACTACATTAAGGAGAAAGGTTCCTGAGCATACTATTCTAATACTCTGTTTTCTATAAAATCATCATTCCCTGATGTATTGCTATTTTTAAATTTTATGGCTATTATTTTTTGTATAACAGGCAATCACTTCCCATCTCAATGGTTATGCGATTATAGTGCCTTGTTGAAACCTCTCTATACTTCATCATTATTGCTGTTTTTAAAACTGCAATCCTCTTAAAAGGATAATAGTTTGGATAACTTCATCATTTGCACAGGAGTAATAATCCTAACAAGATGGGTCATTTTCTGAGCTTGTAAACATGGTTATTTTCATATTCATTTTCAAAATTCTTTTCAAATAAAATTTTCTTTGATTAGATTATTATATTTCAATCTTAGGAGAACATTTCCCATTTTTATTCAGATAAGTATTAAGTTGTTGAATTCAAGTACAAAAATAACCCAGAAATGATCATCTATCAGTATGAATATTCTGCAGAATATGTCATAATAAATACTAGAAAGAACATCAGTTTTCTAATATCCTACCAGTTGTGCTGCACTCTGGGAGAATGGCCAACAGACACAGATAACCTGTAGACTTGTGATACTAGCTATTTGCTATGGGAGCTCTCCAAAGACATGCAAGTTATTTATTTGACCAGTTTGAGAATATGAGGTTCTATCATTTTATTTTGTCACATGCAAAAGAAAACAAATAAATCTTTGTCAAAATAACTGAGCAGCGCTCTTCAAAAATGTTAATATCATGAAACATATGGAAAGACTGAGAAACTTTTACAGATTGGAGCAGATAAAACCCAGGATGGGATCCTGGAACAAAATGAGAATAGTTTAATTGAAAAGAGTGCAATTAAAGGTATTTATGACATTAATAGCATTATACAGGTCATAATATCTTAGTCTTCCTAATTGTATGATATCTATAGAAGATCTTAATGTCAGGGGAACCTGGGGAAGTAAAAACAATGTTATGTATAATTTTGCCACTTTTGTTTAAGTCTAAAATTCATTGACAATAAAAGTTTAATTTTTAATCAAAATCAAATGCCTTTTCTGGAATGGTCTTTTCTAAATATCATAATGACATACAATTTAAAAAAATCAGCTTGTATTCTTTTAAATTCCAAAAAGACAACATAAATTTTATTTTATTCTATATACAGATGCTTTATTTATAAGCAGATAGAGGAGGACTATATTCAGCAATGCAGCATAAACAGATTAGAGATTGTTTTCAAACATTATTAATAATCCTGTTTCTTATAGATATGTTGATAAATGTGGTATTGTCCATTTAAATACCTTTAAATACCTTTAAATGGACAATACCACATGGGTACATATTCTAGACACTGAGCAAAGAACAGTAACAATGACTCTCAGGGCTCTGCCTCCTCAAGCTCCTCTCAGTAGGTTAGAGGAGACTGGGTAGTAATTGGGCAGCTGGCTAACTAGTGATTTCTCAAGGAGAAGGCTGCAGGGCATTTCCTCAGGGTGGCAACTCTCACCTGGGAAGGGCAGCCAAGGATTTGTACTTCTCAATCTGTCTCAGTAAGGAAATGACTAATTAATCCCCCAGACTCCAGAATCAGCAGTGTGAAGGCCTAAAATTGAGAAGCACTATGACTTTTCAGAAGTAATATCCTCTATTCAGAGGCTGACACCTTTTTTCTGAAAAGAGGCAGACGGTAAATATTTTAGGTTTACAAGATAAGGGATCTATTCATAAGAACTCATCTGGACCATTGTAGATGGAAAACAGCCATGGACAAGAAAATAATGGTTATAGTTGTATTCCAGTAGACTTACATAGAAAATATTACTATGGGCTGAATTTGCTATAAAACAAAATATTTCTTAGAGATTTTTGCAATAGGTCTGAAAATTTTCTACAAAATCCTCTGAGAAATAATTAGACCAAAATTTATGGAAACAGTATTTGAGCACTTTCCCATACATCCTCATTATATCATAAGTAAGATCAAAGAAAAGTTTTTCCTAAGAAAAATAGCAGAGGCTTTTGAAACAGGTCAACTTGTACTGCAGTTATGCCTATCACTTATTAGTTGGGCAAGTTCTTAAAATCTTTGACCTTTAGGTCCCTCATCTCAAAAACATAAGTAACATATTTTTTAAATGGCAAGAATGATAGTAATGTTTAACAAACCTTTATATGAGCTAAGGTCATGCATTTTCCTGGAATCAACATGAGATAACTTTTAAGGAAGATTATTCCAGCATCTCAAAGATCATAAAACAATTGCAATATCTATTTGAATCTCTCAGAGAAAATTTAAAGCAATTCAGTTCCTGGTATTCAGTAGCTTTTCATGATAGCTCCTTTTGTCTCCTCCACAAATTGCTCACATGTCACAATGCCCAAGAGCTTCCCTCATAACACATCTCTAAAACTCTCACTGTCTCTTTTGTGCTTCTCCTCTACCTCAGATATTGACTTACCCTTCCTGGCTTTTATTTTCCTTCTGACATACATATTTTTTGCACCATATTATGCACTTTCTTTATTTTCTATTTTAATTGATTAATATTAATTTCCTCTCATTGAATAAAAATTCCCTGAGGACACTTGATGTATCTCACATTTTTCAGAATTATGCTTAGCTCAGAATAGCCACTTAATAAATATTTGCTGATTACATAAATTTGTTTGACTTTTATATGAAACAGACCCTATATGAACCAATCTAGCAATAACTAAATTCTCCTTGTGTAGGAAGGGGAATATGAAAGAAAAAAAATTATGAGGAAATATTTAAATTTGTGAGTGCAACGGGCACTGAGATAACTTACATGTTATGTGATGACCTCAATATTAACATCATTGGCATGAAAAAGCCTCACATGAAGTAGATTTTTCCTACATGAGCTACATTTTATTATATAATTGCATGTAATTTTTAGTCCTTTCATGAAAATTCTACTTATCTATCATGTACCTATTGAACACCTACATAAAATTTCAGTCTGGTTTTTGCTTCAGGCCAAGATTGACATAAAAATATCTGATTCATTCTTCTACTAGAAACAAATTAAAAACAAGACTAAATGCATGGAACAATGCATTTTAATTCATTGGGCATAAGAAAACAAGAGGTACCAACCCCTGAGAGGTAAACCTTAAGACTGCCCTAACTTACCATACAGATAAAGTTTTCAATGACACAGAGAAGGAGAACCCAATTGCAGCCCAAAAGTCAGCTTCCCTGAGTTGAAATTGAGCTAGTAGTGTATGGAGACCAAGCAGACCAGGAGAGTAACAGAGGAGAAGCTGTATGGAGAGTGAGCACTGGAGATCTGCAGAAGATCTCCTTTGAGTCTCCTGCAGAGTACTTGTCAATGCATTCATATGCGGAAGCTACCCAGGAAATAACCTCTTGGAAGGAGTAAATAATACAGTTTCAAAGGCCTGCACTTGAGAAACAATGCCCGCTCAAACCAGCCATACTATAAAAATCCCAAAATTCCTGAGACGTAATTATAGTACTTCGAAAAGTTTTACCTCAGTAGTGCTAGAATAAAATGTTCCTTTAATTCTCAGTATAAAACTAAAAGACAGCACAAGAAAAGATCTGTTTCCAAGTAACTGAACTGTATCCCTGATTAAAAAATTCAGGAGTATTTATAGAAATACAAAAAGGACTAGATACCAACACTTTAAAAGTTATAATATTTCACATAAATTAAAAATTGCCAGATATGCAAAGACGCATAAAATAGGGCATATAGTTAGGAGGAAAATCAATCAATTGCAACCTTCCTACATATGACACAGATGAACGGATTGGTAGAAAAGGATGTTAAAATAGTTACTATAAGTGTATTAACATAAGGCATGAAAGATTTTTTTTTTTAAAAAAAATCCAAACCACATTTCAGGAAATGGAATTTAATTTCTGAGATAAAAAATTCATTGGATGAGATTAATAGCAGGTTACACATTACAAGAGAAAACTGCAGTAAAGAAAAGGTATAGCAAAAAAATTATTTTCTAAAAGAAATCACAAAGATGAAGCAAAGAAGAAAAACGATCAGCTATTTGTGGGGCAGTTAAAGTGGGACAAATTACATCATCCTAATACACATATATATGTATACATACATTGAGAAAAAAAAATATATATATATATATTATAGGTATATGTATTAGATTATTGAAACAAAGGATCAAAGGATAGAAAGGGGCAAAAAACATGTAAATGAATAATAGTTACTGGATAATGAAATTAATAATATGTGCATAGTCAGATATGGTATAATGGATTCCACTATTATGTATCATAATGACAAATTAAAAATAGGTGGAAATTTTACAAATCTATTGTAAATCATAAACTGAAAATTTCAAGAAACCCAACCAACAAAAAGCACAGGAATATGAAGAGTACTCCACAAAAGCATATTACAGACATATTATTTAAAACTGGAGATGATCTTAAAAGAAGCCTTTAAACTTTTTCATAAATACGGAACAAGCTCATCACCAGCAGATCTGTGCTACAATACATGTTGAAGGGAAGCTGGGAGGACATGGGAGCAACACAAAATAATGAAGAGTGGTAAAAGTGGTGACTCATTGGTAAATCCAAAAGTCTTTTTTTCTTATAATTAAAGTCTCTTCATAAGGAACTTCATGAGTACTTTATTTACCTGGATTCTTATTTATAACATATTTGTGTATTCTTTCCTACCCTTGGCTACAGTTGAGTCACCCAGAAATGAACTCAATAGTGAGACTGTGCCAAACAAGTAAGCAAAACATGTCTATAAAAGTCCTTAGTGAATGCTGTTTGAATGGGATTTGTTAGCTTGAGATAAAAATGGGGACTCACTTCACATCCTTTAGCTCACCCGGGCTGTTACCCAGCCTGGCTGTCTTCCTTGCGATAAATAGAATTAGCCCACGTTCATCTTATTATATTGCTTTAGGTTCATGAATTTCTTCAGAGAGCAGCTTTGTCTCTACTTTTATTACCACTGGTGCTGATTATACACGCTAAATTAGAGAAACTGTGAAACTAATTAATATTCTACTCTCCTTCCTCGTCCTGATGATAATGGAGTGGTCATACTGAACCAGACAACAACACTGGAATCTGAAGATCTTCCTCTGTGGCATCCCTACACCCAGGCTTTCCATTTTTCATTATTTTGCTTTTTACATCCTAAAGACACTTCTGTATCTTTCTGACAATCTCCATAGAAAGTCAATTTGCATTTTACTATTAGCATTGTATTTTTATAAATCAGGGGGAACGAACACTATGTGTAACTAAGACAACGAAAGTAAAGATGAGAGCTCATCCTTAATGAGACAACAAGTATTAGGGTCATGGAAATATTTAGACTTTCAGGTTCTGAATGACATATAGTATCTTTTTCAAATTGCCTAAGGCATTTAAACTCCAGGGACTGCACAATGTGTAGTGTTCAGCAAAAAACATTGAACACAGCATTAGCCAAGACCCATAAAAAAATTCTTTGAGAGGTATTTTTATACAAAATACTTCTGCATTATTTGCAATTCGTCTCTCATTTAACAAAGCGTTTGTGCACCAACTATGTGTTAGTCTTTTTGCTAAGCACTGCAGATTCAAGCACAGATGAGATATAAATTTTGCCCTAGAGGAACCCACAGACTTTTTAGGAAAATATATCAGTAGAACAATTAAAGCAAATTTGGTAAGTGCTGTAAATCGTTCATGCACTGATTGATTTGACAAATATCTACTATTCTGTTGTGAACTGAGTTGTGTCCCACCAAATTTCATTTATTGAATTTTTAATACCTAGTACTTCAGTATGTGACATATTTTGGAAATAGAATCTTTACATGGGTAATTAATGTGTGCTCATTAAGGTTGACCTAATCTAAGATTGCTGATATTCTTATAGAAAAAGAAAATTTGGATGCAGAATTATTTCTGTACAAAGCAAAGACAATGTAAAAATTCAGTATGGGAACTAGGCAAGAATGAAGATGACAATATAGAAGCCAAGAAGAAGACCCGGAACAGATTCTTCTCTCATTGTTCTCAGAAGGAGCCACACCTGCCAAGAGCTTGATCTAGAATTTCTGGCCTCCACATATATAAGATAATACATTTCTGTTGTTCAGCCACCAAGTCTCCCTAGTAAATTAACACATGTAGGTCAGGGCTATGCAGTGAAAGCACATGGATTACGATGGAGGAGAAGACAATTTTGGAGCTTTAAGATATAATGCTTTAAACAGTTTAGTAAGATACTATGCTGGTGGCCCATGTAATCCCAGCAGCTTGGAAGGCTGAGACAGGAGGATCGTGATTTCAAAGCCAGCCTCAGCACAAGCTAAGAACTAAACAACTCAGTGAGACCCTGTCTCTAAATAAAATACAAAATAGGGCTGGGAGGTAGTTCAATGTTCAATTGTCTATGAGTTCAATCCCCAGTACCCCTTCAAAAAAAGAAAAAAAATCACTACTCAGGAAAATGCATGTTATAATAAATATGAGCAGAAAGTGCTATTAGAGCCCAGGATAAAAAAAATATGATAATATCTATAATGAAATATCAAGAATCAATTGGAGTCAAATAGAAAAAGAAGAATGGCATAGAGAAAGGATACTGAATGTTCAAAGGTGCAGATTAACCAAAGATCAGGGCCCATCTTCTCATTTATTGAAAAGGTACACATGCTCATTGTGTAGTTGGTTCTGAGTATACTACCTCCCTTGCTGTTACTTTTTCCTCTGGATATATACTAATATATACTAATAAAAGCCATCCCCAAATTTGTGGCAAATGAGTTATATGTTCTTTTGTGTGCACATCAACCTATCAGATCTTTTTACAGGTCAACATAATGATATACCATTTCTTTTGTTTTAATTGGTTCTTTTATAAAAAAAACTTTTTAATTTTTTCAAATTAGTTATACATGATAGCAGAATGCATTTTGACATATTGTACACAAATGGAGCAAAACCTCTCATTCCTCTGGCTGTACATGGTATAAAGTGATATATTTTGCACAATTATACATGTAAATAGGATAATGTCCATCTCATTTCACCATCTCCCTCCACCACACACATATACCCTCAGCCCAATTCAAAGTTTCTTCATTCTTCCTACACTTCCCCATTATGGATCAGCATCTGCTTATCAGAGAACACATTTGGCATTTGGTGTTTTGGGTTTGGCTTATTTTGCTTAGCATGATATTCTCCAGTTTCATCCATTTACCTGCAAATGCCATAACTTCATTCATCTTAAAGGATGAGTAATATTCTATTATGTTTATACACCACATTTTCTTTGCACATTCCTCTGTTGAAGGGCATCTAGGTTGGCTTCATAGTTTAACTATTGTAAATTGAGCTGCTATAAACATTGATGTGGCTGCATTACTGTAGTATGCTGATTTTAAGTCCTTTGGATATAGATCAAGGAGTAGGATAGCTGGGTTAAATGGAGGGTTCATTCCAAGTTGCCTCAGGAATCTTTATACTGCTTTCCTGAGTAGTCACCCCAATTTGTCATCCCACCAGCAGAGTATGAGTGTACCTTTTCCCCCACATCCTTATCAATGCTTATTGTTGTTTGTATTCTTAATAGCGGCCATTGTGACTGGAGTGAGATGAAATCTTAGAGTAGTTTTGATTTGCATTTCTGTAATTGCTAGAAATGGTAAACATGTTCCATATATTTGTTGAGTGAGTGTATTTCTTCTTCTGTTTAGTTCCTGTTCAGTTTCTTAGCCCATTTATTGACTAGGTTATTTGTGGGTTTGGTGTTAAATTTTTTGAGTTCTTTATGTATCCTGGAGATTAGTGTTCTGAGTTACATATGTGGTAAAGTATTTCTCCCATTATGTAGACTCTTTCTTCATGTTCTTCATTGTTTCTTTTGCTGGGAAAAAAAAAAGCTTTTTAGTTAGAATCCATCTCATTTATTGTTTCTTAATTTTACTTCTGCACTTTAGGGGTCTTGTTAAGAAAGTCAAGTCCTAAACTGACATGTTGAAGATGTGGGCCTATTTTTTCTTCCATTAGACACAGTTTTAGTGTCTAAGTCTTTGTTTATTTTGAATTGAATTTGATGCATGGTGAGAGATAGGGGTTTAATTTCATTTTGCTACCTATGGATTTCCAGATTTCCCAACACCTGTTCTTTTTTCCAAAGTATGTTTTTGGCCACTTTGTCTAGTATGAGATACCCATATTTATGTGGGATTTATCTCTGTGTCCTCTATTCTGTACCATTGGTCTACATGTCTATTTGGTGCCAATACCATGCTATTGTTACTATTGCTCTGTAGTATTGTTTAATTTCTAGTATTGTGATGTCTCCTGATTCATTTTTCTTGCTAAGGATTGCTTTGGCTATTCTGGGTCTCTTATTTTTACAAATGAATTTCATGATTTATTTTTTCTATTTCCATGAATAATGTCATTGGGATTAATAGGAATTTCATTAAATCTATATAACACTTCTGATAGTATAGCCATTTTGACAATGTTAATTCTGCCTATCCAAGAACACGGGAGATCTTTCCATTTCTAAGGTATTCTTCAAATTCTTTTTTTAATGTTCTGTGGTTTTCATCATAGAGGTCTTTCACCTCTTTTGTTAGATTGACCCCCAAATATTTTATTTTTTTGAGGCTATTGTGAATGTGGAAATTAAAGGGATATAAAGAGGAAAAGAAGAACTCAAACTATCACTATTTGCTGATGATATGATTCTATATTTAGAAGATCCAAAAAAATCCACCATAGAACTTCTAAAATAAATGAATTCAGCAAAGTAGCAGAATATTAAATAAATACCCATAAATCAAATGCATTTCTATACATCACTGATGAATCCACTGAAAGAGAAATTAGGAAAACTACCCCATTCAAAATAGCCTCAAAATTTAAATTGGTTCTTTTTAGTTAAACATAACATTGATATTTATTTTGACATAATTATAAAAGCATGGAATATAATTTCCTCTAAATGCCAAGTACTTCTCCATTCCATTCCCTCCTTCCTTTCATTCCTTTCCCAGTACTCGACTGATTTTTCTGCGATTACCTTAATGCTGTATGATTTCTACTCATAACCAAGGTGCAATCAATTATATTGCACACTCTCTCAGTACTTCATTTCTCTCAAACTACTATGTGTTTTCACTTATTAGATCATTTCTGGTCTACTTCCATGCTATTCTAATTGAATTAAACACTTGAAGTTTAATTTTATTTCTAATTTTCTCCAACAACAAGTGTTTACTTCAGTTGTTCCCTGAAGATCATAAAATAATACAGAACTTTTCAATGAACCAAATATAATTCACTTGCCATTTATCATTTACCTCACACATAGAGCCATGGGAGGGGGAAATGACATATAGATATAGGCACAAAGTTTTTGACTTAATAATGAAAACATGTGTGTGTGTGTGTGTGTGTGTGTCTGTGTACGAAGAAAGGGAGATATGGAAAGAGTTTTACTTCTAGTCCACTTATACTTTTTACTAGAAGAAAATACTGGAAATAATATAAAACTATTTGCTGATGATCTTCCAGCCCATTTCCCCTTATTCTTTAACTCACAGAAGAGTTTTGATCACTCATTAAAAGTTAGTATCATGTTTAGAGCAAGTGGTTCTTTACAGAGAATGATAATGTGTCATATCAGAAGCAAAATGCAATAAAATAACATTTAATAGCATTATTCATGTGTAATTTCTATAGGGACTATGGTAACTGGGAAATTTTTTTTTTGTATTTTTGAGAGTACAGTCTTCTCAGAAAGGACTTCATGGTATTTTGTTTGTGATATGCAACAACTTTTATAACATATAAATATACATAAAATAACCCTAATATTGGTGGATCAGTCTCTAAAATCTTTATATGAATACAGATACTTCTTATGAAAATATTTTTAATTATTTTTATTGTTTATTATAAATAAATGTCATAGGTATGTGAAAAGAACAAAAATAATAAATGTAACATGAATGAGCTCTTTGGTGAATGTTGCCTTGGGTGCATATAATTGGGGAAGAATAAAAATCAGAGTGTTTAATAAGGATATTGGAACAATTTGTTAATCTAATTGTAATTAAAAACACTGAAAATAATTAAATAAATAATATTTCAATTTAGGCTTTATTTTATACATATTATTATAGTAACTTTTTACATTTACTCTGTTATTTCTATTTGATGGATCACATAGAAGTTAGGCCCTTTTCTTACATACTTTCTTTGAATTTGAGGCAAATAAGAAGAATCATGGAATAAATAAATGTATTGGTCTCTGCAAGTCTAAACAAATTAGTCAGGCATAGCACTAGGCTTTGCTTATGGTAGACCCAGTATTATTGTCTCTCTACATGAAATAGTTTTGCCTGTTTATTTTGGGAAGCTGCTTTTGAAGGTTTAAGTCTATAATCACATGAAAATGACTGCTTTTTCATAAGGTTCTTTCTCATAAGTTTCTGCCTCCATCTATGATCATTTTAAACAAGTGCAAGGAAAGTTTTACTAACTATGAACAACAGAGATGTGCCTTTCTTAGACGGTGATGACCAACCAAACAAATACCTACATGACATCCAGAAGTCTCAGATGACTCAATATTCCTTTACTGAACTGTTATATGAGCCACTGTGCTGTTTGCTTAAGATACACATTCCTGGATATCAGAGTTCCTCATCTTGTAGGGAAACAAACAAGCTAATATAAAACCATATTAATCACATTGAAACCATTAGTGTTCCAAGTCATGTGTTTTCCAGCTGCTGTTGGTATTAGTGAATGTGAGAATGGCTACATCAAAGTTGAGTTTCAGTAAAGCAAGAAAAATGTTAAGGAAGAAACTGAGCAGTATATTTAAAGAGATTTGATTATTTAGTTATCCAACATATTTTCCAAAGAGTTCTGTTTATTTAGAGCAATGAGAATGAAAATTATTTTCTAGGAGGCTGAATATTACCTTCCCATATCTTTCTTACTCTTGATGCACTCATTTTCAATCATGATTAACTCTACAACTTTAATTCCTTTCAAAGAATTCATTTTAGTCCCTCTATCATTTTATAAAATAAAATTAAAATTGACCATAAACTTATTGTTACCTCAGTCATGAACAAAATTTTTTATTTAAATTTTGGAAAGTCATCAAATTTTCTCTCTGGTGAATTCACTGTTGATTCTAATGGGAGTGATCAAAGTGCCCACTACTCTTTTAATTCCTCATGTTAATGGGAGGTAATGAAACTTCCTGCAAACAAACTAATATAAAGAGAGTTTGCATTTGCACAAAAGTCTGCTAGATTAATCAATTTGTTATATCAACTTCTCGTGGGTTATAATTTCTATTCACAATCATATCTGAAAAAAAACTATGAAAATTCAAGTTTCTATCTCTATATACAAAGTCTATGGTATATACTGTGCCTATTATTATCATGTGACTTAACTTTCATGATTGTAGTCAGTAAGAGTTTTCTTCAATTTTATTTATACTTGATTTGTGCATAGTTTTCACTTTTGTCATTCTGAAGGCAATATAATATTTCTTCAAATTCACATACAATTTTCTAACTAACAATTTTCTCAGAATTGGTGATTTGAACATTTTTTGGTGTAAGTTACAATGTATAATGCAGCAATAAGCATTTTGCACAAGCTTGCCTGTCGTCTTTCATTATTGCCATGAGATAGGCTCTTTAAAAATAGTATTACCAGGTCAAAGAAGATCATGATTTTTATTACTTGTGTCATGAGTTGTCAACCTGCTTATTCCAAGCACTGCACCAATTTACAATGCCACCATTAGTGTAGAAATTTACTTGCTTCCAACACCCCTGTCCATGTTGTTTCTATTAATTAAAAATAGTTTTCTTATATAAAAGGAGTAATATAATATTTCCTATTTATACGCTTTAGTGTTTTGCTAATCTAGTAGTGTGTTACACATTTTAAAATATTTTTTCGTATTGAAATTCTTTATACTAATCATCTTTTTTTGAATGATTGATTAAATGGATGATTGATTTTTTTTATCATCTATAGATTGGAGATTTTTACACCTTTGATCCAAATCTAACCCTCACATATTTTAGAACTCACACATATGCTTGTTACATTTATGAAATGAATATATATCAATATCTTATTTTTTCTGAATTATTTTATATAAATAAATTAATTTGTACATGTAATCAGAGATATATAAATTTTATTTTGTCATTGTTCAATGATTTGTTCATCTTAAGTCTTTTTTTTTTAATTTTAATATTTATTTTTTAGTTTTTGGCAGACACAACATCTTTGTTTGTATGTGGTGCTGAGGATTGAACCCAGGCCGCACGCATGCCAGGCGAGTGCGCTACCGCTTGAGCCACATCCCCAGCCCCATCTTAAGTCTTAAAATTATAAAAACACATCTTCTTACCCTAATTGGAATAAATATAAAATTCTATTAATTCAACCATCTTATTATTTTAAAAAATTAAATATATCATATATTTATAAAATATTATAAAGTATATCATCAGATTTTAATTGGATATGTTTTTTCATAATGATGACCATGTTATTTAATATTAATTAATAATCTTCCAATATATTTACTATGTATTTATTTTAAAGTACTTGTCAAAGAACAAAATTACATAATGTTTAAAAGTTCAGTACTTGTTTGATGGCAAACTATTCATTTTAATTAAAAATGCACATTGAAACAATCTAATTTTTAATGCATTGATTTAATGTCAAGTGTAAAACCTGATGTTTTGATGCACATTTGTGTAGTGAAAAGATTACTGCAAGTTAGCAGTTTAACATATCCATCACCTTCCATATTCAATCTTGTGTGTATGTGTGTGTGTGTGTGTGTGTGTGTGTGTGTGTGTGTAGAGAGAGAGAGCACCCACAAGCTATGCTGATCAACTTTGCAATATAAAATTTAATACTAACATCTCTAATCTTCCCTCTGTACTTTTTATCTTAATATTTATTTGTTCTATAGAACTACAGATTTGACCTACATCTAACCATTTCCTTCCTTTTCTCCACCACTGATGATTATTATATTCTGTTTTTATGTGTTTGATTTTTTTTAATTGACATATAAGAGAGATGTTTCAATATTGTTCTTTCTGGAAATATTAAGAATCCATGTTTCACTCCATATTAAATGTGTAACCTTGAATAAGTCAATTAAGATTTTTAAGTCTCATCCATAACCTGGAGAGAATAATAGTACCTGCTTATTAGGATTCGTATGAGAATTAGATAGATGGTGCACTCAAGGTGCTCAGTCCAGTGAGCTCAGGCTGTCAGAGCACAGTGTTATTGGTGCTGCCTGCCTCAGCCACAGAGAAACAACCACAACCAACAGCCTTGGTGTATTTTTCAATCCTATTTACACATTCTATATTTCAACATAATGTGGACTATTAAGTATGAATAATTTTTAAGTTTACTTTTCAACTTTAGTCTATTACAGAGTTTTTGCAACATTGTTTGAAAATATTTTATACCTATGTAATGACAATTAGTCAGGATGCACACAATGAATTCCGTAAGCATTACTCTATGATTGATCGTTTTAGTTGTCCAATTGTTCACTATTTTGGATAAATCTTCAATGATACTCTTTGCTATCTATGCCAGTTTAATAATATAGAATGGCATCACAGTGATGTTATAATATGAATCTGACTCCTAGTGAGCATCAATGTTCTTCCATGATCATTAGCCACTTTAATTTACTCTTTTGTGAGATGTTCTTAAAAGCAACTAGTAGAGATTTGTTTTCCTTATATTTTATAATAATTCTTTAAATATTAAAAATTCTGGAATGTTCCTTCAATTGACTTTATGATGTTTCTTATGGGTGCTTTCGTTTCTAATGAGCCCAAATCTACCAACATTTTCTTGGAATTTTTATAAAATTTGTTTATGATTTCATTGTCTCCTTACCTCTAAAGTTCTTTCACTTGTGCCTTTAACTGATTGCTTCATTTCTTTTTCTACATTTAAATTCATATTGAGAGAGCAATTTTTTTCATGTACTCTCTAATATGAAAATCTAATTTAGTTTTCTCATTAGCCAACTAATTGTTTCACTCATTGACTGAATTTCTTTGACCCTTTTATTCATGATGATATTTTCAAAATATAGAAATGCACTTTAGAATTACTTCTTCTTAATAAAAATGTTATATACATGCCATCATCTGAATGTATCTTCCATAATTTATACATTAGAACTAATAGCCAATTTGATAACATTTAGCAGCATGGCCTTTAGAAGATGACTATATCATGAAGGCAGAGACCTCATGGATGGGATTGGGATTCTTGGAAAAGGGCTTGTGGCAATAGGTTTATCCCTTCTCTCTTTTACCATATGAGACACAATATTCATACTCTTTTGGCCTTTGCACCCACAGCCATGAAAACATATGGCACTGGCCCCTTCTGCTATGTGAGGACACAGGAAGAAGGCTCACTTCCTTCCTGCACCTAGACTTTGAACTTGCCAGCCTGTAAAACTGTGAGGAATACATTTCTGTCCCTTACAAGTTATGTGGTATATGGTATTTGTTATAGCAGCACAGATGACAACAATGTTAATCATAAAATATTTGCAAATATAGTTAAGAACAAAAAACAAAATGAAATCACCTTTAAACTTATAAAACCCAGAAGTAGTCTCTCAAAATTCTGGTATATAGTTTTTTAAAGATATAGATGTGCACCCCCCCCCATTGTTTTTTTTTTCTTTTCTTTTTTTTTTTACATAAAAGAGTAGTATGCATTTTTAAATATTTTACTCTTCATTGGAAAAACATTCATTTTTTTCTTTCATTGTAGTTAAGACATTGTGCTGAGCATTTCAAGCACAGTAGTGAAGTTGGCAGAAACTGCTCTTGTGATTTTTTCAATGAGAGTTAATAATGAAACACACCTCATGAAATTAACACCAATAGTGCATTATTGCATTTCTGGTCATATGTGCCATGGAGAAAATAACAATGAGTCAATAGAATATAAGAAAAGCCTTTAGGTTTTCTGAGTTTTCAAGGAAAGTGTCCTGGTCTTTAAGGTCCTTAAGGATGGGAAATGTTTTAACACTTTAATTTGTGGTGTTTTTTCTAGAAAAAAAAAAATCTCACTGAGATTTTGTCACATCTCAGGCAGGGAGTATAGATTCATTGTACCTCACCTGGTTTATTAAGTGCAGTAGTCTAGATATTGGAGCTTTAGGGCATATCTACAAGTAAGCCTAATAACTACAATTGGCACCTGGAATCATAATCAATGGTGTTTAATTTAAAATGCAAAATCTGAGTATTTGCTTTTCAAAATATATATATATATATATTTATATATACACATTTATATATATGTTCAAAAGATGTATACACACACATATTATAGATTGACACAATGCCCTTATTTTATTCATTTATTTTTATGTGGTGCTGAGGATCAAACCCAGTGCTCCATATATGCTAGGCAAGCAATCTACCACTGAGCTACAAACCCAGCCTGGATTTTACTATTTAAAAAAAAATATTTTATCATAATTTCTAGGAGCATTTAAATATTTTGTTTAGAAAATTTGATTTGATTTCCAAAAACAATAAATAAAGAAACAAAACTAACTTGCAGTTCCTTGAAACCACAGACAGGGAGTTGTAAAGGTATTTGTAAGAGATATTTTTATAAGTGAACTCATTCTTGCTTCACTTTGTAAAAGTCAGTGTCAAACATTTGAAAAAACATCATTTCTTTTGCTTTTACTTCATTCCACTGTGTTTGGCATTCTAAATTGTGCTACTGTTTTAAGAAACACCAATACCAGCCAAAGAACCTGCACAGCTCAATATTTGTATGCCAATAATAAAAAAAAGAAATGTATTTTAGCAATATGTGGCCAGAATTTATGTGGTATTGGAAGATGCAAAAATAAGTGGTTCAGTTTTAATC
This sequence comes from Marmota monax, assembly GCF_021218885.2. Lineage (NCBI taxonomy): Eukaryota > Metazoa > Chordata > Mammalia > Rodentia > Sciuridae > Marmota > Marmota monax. The sequence continues at coordinate 1,109,300 of NW_026693836.1, forward strand.
CCCAACACCTTGACACTTTTTGGCTGAGTGACTTCAGGGAACATTTTTTGTAGACAAATGTCTTCTGTAAATTAAGGTACTGGCTTAATTCACAGAAGTCTTATGAACTTTATAGAAGACTGGTAAAAGCATTTTGAAGAGTAGTCATCTCTTTGTACTTTTATGCTCTTTATGATTTATAGATAAATATACTTGTCACATAAAATATACCAAAATTAAGTGTTCACCAATTATTTGGAAATTGGAAATATTAATTTCAATGAGTTGAATAACTACAAGCCCCAATTCAAGGCTTAGTTTTATATAATACAAATGAAATGCAAGTTATCTTTTGGTAAAGTTCACCAGGTTATTGAGAAGCATATATGCTACCTTGGCTTTGCTTCATTACAATGGGGACAATGATGAAGGCCCTTGAACACAATAAGTACCCCACTCCCACAGCTCACAATTGTGGAAACACCTGGCCAAAAAAAGAACTTTCTGTTGATTTACTATGGTAATTCATGAGACTCAAGGGCCCTCCATGTATTTCAACCTTGCCAGAATATTCTTCAAGTGACTACAAAGTGAAACAAGAATGAGCTCACTGAAAAAATAACTCTTAGAGTGATTGTTTTGAAAGAAATACTGCTTATAGTGAACACCTGTGCCACTTGACTTTAAAGCAATTTTATGTGTCGTATTAAAACATTTTCTTTAGGTGTTAACAGGTAGAGCTATGAGGAAGCAAGGAAATTAAAAATAGCCTCTGTTAGAGTGATATTTTTAATTTCTATTTATCTAGAAATTTATTTTCTCTATAAAAGTAAATATTGTTTCCTCATCAACTATCTCAGTAAAAACATGCCTGCACAAATATGTACAGTGTTGTTATTTAAAATAAGTCATCTACAGAAGTAGATAGTTTCACATATTTATTAAAGTTTCAAATATATTAACCCACATGAATAATTTATCATAAGTGTTTGATTATGCATATTAGTTTTCCAGAATATGAGAATTCTAATCTTTACCCAGTACCTTAAAGGATTTATAACTTTGAAGACCTAGAAAAAGTCAATATTACAAAAAAAGGCCAATATTATTATTTGCTTCTCTATTAGACATTCCATAGATAGAAGATAAAGAAGCAAACTCTCAACAACACATGTTGGTCCAATATGTCTCTAATTCTGCTTAAAGTTCTTGAATCAGAGACATTCTTTTGAGCTATTAGTATATGTCACACACTGTTCTGAGTTATTTCAATTATTTATTGCAATCCTGTCAACCAAGTACAATTAGGCTCTCCATTTTACAGATGAATGATTTGGTTTTAAAAGTTGTTTATTCCTCCAGTGGTAAAACTAGGATTTGCATGCAAATTTGACTCAAAGCCTAAGCTATTTCTTCCTATGTAGCCTGAGGATGGAAATAAGAAGTAAGTAGATATATGATCTGCTAAAGATGGAGAAGATAATCTTCAACAGTGGCTGGGAATAGTTATAATCCAGAATAGCTATCTTATTAATAAGTAACAGGAGTATCTTTAAAAGAATAGCTCCGTTGCAAGCTATTGTACTAAAAACACTGTACAGTAGCCATACTTGTATATAAGAAATTAAATCATTCTGATAGTTCCAGCCAAATTAAATCACTATTAGAAAAACTTTTTCTTGATTAAATTCTGTAAGATACTTTATCCCAAATTATATTGTGAGGATTTTGTATTACTAATTAACATGTCTCATGAAAGTTGTTGGAAGGCCCCAAATAGCTTTGCCATTAGTTTTTTAGTTTTCCAGGAGTCACTTAGTTGAGCTTTGGGTTTGCTCCATGTGGGGAGCAGTGGGAAACAAACTCATGGCAAAAGTACAAAGACCCAGCTTCTTGCTGCAGATCTGAAGGTTGTTGAAGGATGCCAGGAACATAGAAAGGGGCCACATCATTCTGCCTCTATCTCATGTGGGTCAGCACTTGTACAGGCAGTCTCTCCAGATCCTGTCAGATCCTCTCCTTGAACTTGAGTCCTGAGTCAAATTCATGTGCAGCCCCTTGACAAAGTTTGTCAGCTTTTCACTTCAGCTGACTTGCTGCTTTGAGATTGGAGACCATGAAAGACAGGCACAGGACACAGTTTGTCTTTGTCCTTGCCCTGGGATGTTTTGATTCAAAAACCACAAGTTGACTGATCTCCAGTGACTCAGACTTACTACTAGATATAAGGGCAGCAGCCTGAATAACTAGGTCACCCCCACCCTAGCTTGCATATTCACATAAACCCTAATCATCAGCTTCATAGTCTAGACCACTCAGCAGTTCTGCTTCTCTGATTGGACTCTAACAGATACATAAATTGACACGCTGCCGTGTAATCATACAATAGAATATTTATTCATAAATTTAAAAAATACTTTAAACAAATAGTAACAGAAAAGCAAAAGGAAATTATTCTGTAAGGAGAGGTTGAGTAAATCAAAATATATTCTAAGTACATTTCATTATTCCAGAAAATCCTAAATGAAAGCTATGCAAGCAAGGGCATGTGTGATTCTATAAAGGTAGTTCCATACAGTGTCTGGCAGTGAGGGCCCTAGAGTCATGGTCCTTGGAGCTGAAATTTGGCTGTGCCTCTTAACCGGCTATGTGGGTTTTTCTAGAAGCTTCTCAGGACTAGGGAGACCTTGATCCTCTGTTTTATATTTTGCTTTGTTTTTGCTTGTTTATGATCCTGGGATTCAAACCCAGAGCTTGACACATGCTACGAAAGCACTGGACAGACCACTGAGATGCACTCCCCAGCCCTCCTAAATATTACAAAAAGTTAATATGACAAAATGCTTATAATAAATATTTGGAACATTGTATGCGTTCAGAAGTATTACTGAATCTCTGCTGTCTTTTTTAAAAAATTTTGAACCTAATCAATGCAAGGTCTTTCTCGGAGTTTATTAAGGTGACCACATTTAATTAAAAATATATTGTTTTACAACAACAGTAAGGAAGGATAACTTGTGGGTCCTCTTTCTTTTTGTATACTTCAACAGAAATACCAAAAAATAGAAAGTGTGAAACATAGTATAAAATTTAAATGCTTTACTCTGAAAAACTCAGGTACTTCCAACTTAAATTAATATTGTTTTTAAATATCATTTGAGTGGCTTAAAATGCAAACATATTATTAAAAATAAATAAATTTTAAATGTGAAAATGTAGGATTTTGACTTGCTTCAGGTGTGCAACAAATATGGCTCTGAATTTACTAGGAGATTTTTGTTGAAGAGGCAAAAAATCCAAGATGCACAGGATTCATAAGATAAAAGCAAACCATTTTTTTTTTTTTTTTAATTTTTTATTGTGGGTTGTTCAAAACATTACAAATTTCTTGACATATCATATTCCACACTTTGATTCTAGTGGGTTATGAACTCCCACCTTCACCCCATACACAGATTGCAGATTCACATCAGTTACACATCCATTGATTTACAAATTGCCATACTAGTGTCTGTTGTGCTCCGCTGCCTTTCCCATCATCCACCCTCCCCCTCCCCACCTCTCCCCTCCCCTCCCCTCCTCTCTCTCTACCCCCTCCACTGTATAACCCTGAGGGTCTCCTTCCATTACCGTGCAATTTACCTTCTCTCTCCCTTTCCCTCCCACCTCTCATCCCTGTTAAATGTTAATCTTCTTCTCCTGTTCTTCGTCCCTACTCTGTTCTTAGTTACTTTCCTTATATCAAAGAAGACATTTGGCATTTCTTTTTTAGGGATTGGCTAGCTTCACTTAGCATAATCTGCTCTAATGCCATCCATTTCCCTGTAAATTCTATGATTTTGTCATTTTTTAATGCAGAGTAATACTCCATTGTGTATAAATGCCACATTTTTTTTATCCATTCGTCTATTGAAGGGCATCTAGGTTGGTTCCACAGTCTTGCTATTGTGAACTGTGCTGCTATGAACATCGATGTAGCAGTGTCCCTGTAGCATGCTCTTTTTAGGTCTTTAGGGAATAGACCAAGAAGGGGAATAGCTGGGTCAAATGGTGGCTCCATTCCCAGCTTTCCAAGAAATCTCCATACTGCTTTCCAAATTGGCTGCACCAATCTGCAGTCCCACCAGCAATGTACAAGTGTACCCTTTTCCCCACATCCTCGCCAGCACTTGTTGTTGTTTGACTTCCTAATGGCTGCCAATCTTACTGGAGTGAGATGGTATCTTAGGGTGGTTTTGATTTGCATTTCTCTGACAGCTAGAGATGTTGAGCATTTTTTCATGTACTTGTTGATTGACTGTATGTCCTCCTCTGTGAAGTGTCTGTTCAGGTCCTTGGCCCATTTGTTGATTGGGTTGTTTGTTCTCTTATTGTCTAATTTTTTGAGTTCTTTGTATACTCTGGATATTAGGGCTCTATCTGAAGTGTGAGGAGTAAAGATTTGTTCCCAGGATGTAGGCTCCCTATTTACCTCTCTTATTGTTTCTTTTGCTGAGAAAAAACTTCTTAGTTTGAGTAAGTCCCATTTGTTGATTCTAGTTATTAACTTTTGTGCTATGGGTGTCCTATTGAGGAATTTGGAGCCCGACCCCACCGACTGTAGATCGTAGCCAACTTTTTCTTCTATCAGACGGCGCGTCTCTGATTTGATATCAAGTTCCTTGATCCATTTTGAATTCACTTTTGTGCATGGCGAGAGAAAGGGATTCAGTTTCATTTTGTTGCATATGGATTTCCAGTTTTCCCAGCACCATTTGTTGAAGATGCTATCCTTCCTCCATTGCATGCTTTTAGCCCCTTTATCAAATATAAGATAGTTGTAGTTTTGTGGATTGGTTTCTGTGTCCTCTATTCTGTACCATTGGTCCACACGCCTGTTTTGGTACCAGTACCATGCTGTTTTTGTTACTATTGCTCTGTAGTATAGTTTGAAGTCTGGTATCGCTATACCGCCTGATTCACACTTCTTGCTTAGCATTGTTTTTGCTATTCTGGGTCTTTTATTTTTCCATATGAATTTCATGATTGCTTTCTCTATTTCTACAAGAAATGCCCTTGGGATTTTGATTGGCATTGCATTAAACCTATAGAGAACTTTTGGTAATATCGCCATTTTGATGATGTTAGTTCTGCCTATCCATGAACAGGGTATATTTTTCCATCTTCTAAGATCTTCTTCTATTTCTCTCTTTAGGGTTCTGTAGTTTTCATTGTATAAGTCTTTCACCTCTTTTGTTAGGTTGATTCCCAAGTATTTTATTTTTTTTGAAGATATTTTGAATGGAGTGGTTGTCCTCATTTCCATTTCAGAGGATTTGTCGCTGATATACAGGAATGCCTTTGATTTATGCGTGTTGATTTTAAATCCTGCCACTTTGCTGAATTCATTTATTAGCTCTAATAGTTTCTTTGTAGAGCCTTTTGGGTCTGCTAGATATAGAATCATATCATCTGCAAATAGTGATAATTTAATTTCTTCTTTTCCTATTTTTATGCCTTTAATTTCTTTCGTCTGTCTAATTGCTCTGGCCAGTGTTTCGAGAACTATGTTGAAGAGAAGTGGAGAGAGAGGGCATCCCTGTCTTGTTCCAGATTTTAGAGGGAATGCCTTCAGTTTTTCTCCATTCAGAATAATGCTAGCCTGAGGCTTAGCATAGATTGCTTTTACAATATTGAGGTATGTTCCTGTTATCCCTAGTTTTTCTAGAGTTTTGAACATAAAGGGATGCTGTACTTTGTCAAATGCTTTTTCCGCATCTATCGAGATGATCATATGGTTCTTATTTTTAAGTCTATTGATGTGGTGAATAACATTTATTGATTTCCGTATATTGAACCAGCCTTGCATCCCAGGGATGAATCCTACTTGATCATGGTGTACAATTTTTTTTATATGTTTTTGTATCCGATTCGCCAGAATTTTATTGAGGATTTTTGCATCTAGGTTCATTAGAGATATTGGTCTGTAGTTTTCTTTCTTTGAAGTGTCTTTGTCTGGTTTAGGTATCAGGGTGATGTTGGCCTCATAGAATGAATTTGGAAGTTCTCCCTCCTTTTCTATTTCCTGAAGTAGCTTGAAAAGTATTGGTATTAGTTCTTCTTTAAAGGTTTTGTAAAATTCTGCTGTATACCCATCGGGACCTGGGCTTTTCTTAGTTGGTAGTCTTTTGATGGTATCTTCTATCTCCTCAATTGATATTGGTCTGTTTAGGTTTTCTATATCCTCCTGACTCAATCTGGGCAGATCATATGACTTAAGAAATTTATCTATGCCTTCACTATCTTCTAATTTATTGGAGTATAAGGATTCAAAATAGTTTTTGATTATCTTCTGTATTTCTGAAGTGTCTGTTGTGATATTGCCTTTTTCATCCCGTATGCTAGTAATTTGAGTTCTCTCTCTTCTTCTCTTCACTAGCATCGCTAAGGGTCTGTCGATTTTGTTTATTTTTTCAAAGAACCAACTTTTAGTTTTGTCAATTTTTTCAATTGTTTCTTTTGTTTCGATTTCATTAATTTCAGCTCTGATTTTAATTATTTCTTGCCTTCTACTTCTTTTGCTGTTGTTTTGCTCTTCTTTTTCAAGGATTTTGAGATGAAGTATGAGATCATTTATTTGTTGGTTTTTTCTTTTTTTAAGGAATGAACTCCAAGCAATGAATTTTCCTCTTAGAACTGCTTTCAATGTGTCCCATAGATTCCGATATGTTGTGTCTGTGTTTTCATTTATCTCTAAGAATTTTTTAATTTCCTCCTTGATGTCTTCTATAACCCATTGATCATTCAGTAACCTATTGTTCATTCTCCAATTGATGTATGCTTTTTCCTTCCTTCTTTTATCGTTGATTTTCAGTTTCATTCCATTATGATCAGATAAGATGCATGGTAATATCTCTACTCCTTTATATTGTCTAAGAGTTGCCCTGTGACATAATATATGATCTATTTTTGAGAAGGATCCATGTGCTGCTGAGAAAAAAGTGTAACTGCTTGATGTTGGGTGGTATACTCTATATATGTCAATTAGGTCTAGGTTATTAATAGTGTTATTGAGTTCTATAGTTTCCTTATTCAACTTTTGTTTGGAAGATCTGTCCAGTGGCGAGAGAGGTGTGTTGAAGTCTCCCATGATTATGGTGTGGTGGTCTATTAGACTCTTGAACTTGAGAAGAGTTTGTTTGACGAACATAGCTGCACCATTGTTTGGGGCATAAATATTTATGATTGTTATGTCTTGTTGGTGTATGGTTCCCTTAAGCAGTATGTAGTGTCCCTCTTTATCTCTTTTGATTAACTTTGGCTTGAAATCTATTTTATTTGATATGAGTATGGACACGCCTGCTTGTTTCCGAAGTCCATATGAGTGATATGATTTTTCCCAACCTTTCACCTTCAGCCTATGTATGTCTTTTCCTATCAAATGCGTCTCCTGTAGGCAGCATATTGTTTGGTCTTGTTTTGTGATCCATTCTACTAGCCTGTGTCTCTTAATTGGTGAGTTTAAGCCATTAACATTTAGGGTTATTATTGAGATATGGGTTGTTCTTCCAGCCATATTTGTTTATTTCTGTTACTAAACATTGTTTGTTTTCCTCTTTGATTGTTTCCCCCCCCCCCTTTACTGTCCTACCTCCCCCTGTTGGTTTTCATTGTTATTTTCCCTTTCCTCTTCCTGTAATACTTTGGCTAGGATGTTTTGAAGAGATGGTTTTCTAGCTGCGAATTCTTTAAACTTTTGTTTATCGTGGAAGGTTTTAATTTCATTCTCCATCCTGAAGCTTAATTTCGCTGGATACACAATTCTTGGTTGGAACCCATTATCTTTCAGTGTTTGAAATATGTTATTCCAGGATCTTCTAGCTTTCAGAGTCTGTGTTGAAAGATCAGCTGTTATCCTGATTGGCTTGCCCCTAAATGTAATCTGCTTCCTTTCTCTTGTAGCTTTTAAAATTCTCTCCTTATTCTGTATGTTGGGCATCTTCATTATAATGTGTCTAGGTGTGGATCTCTTATGATTTTGCACATTCGGCGTCCTGTAGGCTTCTAGGATTTGGGATACTGTCTCATTCTTCAAGTCTGGGAAGTTTTCTTGTATTATTTCATTGAATAGACTGCTCATTCCTTTGGTTTGGAGCTCTGTACCTTCCTGTATCCCAATGACTCTTAAGTTTGGTCTCTTAATGTTATCCCATATTTCTTGGATGTTCTGCTCATGGTTTCTTAACAGTCTTGCTGAGCTGTCTATGTTCTTTTCCAGTTGAAATACTTTGTCTTCATTGTCTGATGTTCTATCTTCTAAGTGTTCTACTCTGTTGGTAGTATTCTCCATTGAGTTTTTAAGTTGGTTTATTGCTTCCTGCATTTCTAGGATTTCTGATTGCTTGTTTTTTATAACCTCTATCTCCCTGTATAGTTGATCCTTTGCTTCCTGGATTTGTTTGCGTAATTCGTTGTCGAAGTGATCTTTCATTGTCTGATTTTGCTGTTTAATGTCTTCCTTGATACTCCAGATCATCTGAAGCATGTATATCCTGAATTCTTTATCTGACATTCCATCTGCTGCAGCTGTTACCTCTTCTAAAGTTGCGTTGACCTGCATTGCTTGTGGTCCTTTCTTTCCTTGTCTTTTCATACTGCTTGCGTATCTTTCCTGCAGGTGCGGGCGGCGGCTCTGCTCTCTCCTTATTCCAATTGGGGTGTCGTGGCTACCACGCCGGCAGGTCACTGGGCCTGTTCTGGGAGCTGGTGGCGGCTCTGTTCTGCCCCTACTCCAATTGGGGTGACGTGTCTGTCGTACCAGCAGGCCACTGGGCCTGTCCCGCTGGTCGGTCGCAGATTTGCCCACCTTTCGGGCACGAGTGGAGGCTCTGCTTTGCCCCTACTCCAATTGGGGTGTCGTGACTACCCCGCCTGCAGGATGCTGGGTCTGTTCCTGGCAAGGGAGGCGACTCTGCTCTGTCACTACTCCAATTAGGGTGGTGTTTGTACCCCGCCGGCAGGCTCCTGTGCCTGATCCGCCGGTCTGTTGTAGGTCTGCCTACCTTGAAGGCGCGGGCGGCGGATCTGCCCTGCCCCTCCTACCACGCCTGCGGACCCCTGGGCCTGATCTGCAGGTTGATCACTGGTCTGCTCACCCTGCGGGCACGGGTGGCGGTTCCGCTCCACCCCCACTCCAATTGGGGTCACGTGACCACCACACCGGCAGGGCCTGATCCGGGCGTGGGATAAGGATCTGCTCTGCCCCTACTCGAGTTGGGGTGACGTGTGTACCACACTGGCAGGCCACTGGGCCTGACCCGCCAGGCTGTCACAGGTCTGTTTACCTTGCAAGCGCGAAGGGCGGCTCTGCCCTGCCCCTCCTACCACGCCCATGTACTACTGGGTCGTGGGTCTGCCCACCTGGCGGGTGTGGGTGGCGGCTCCGCTCCGCCCCCTCTCCAATTGGGGTCACGCGGTCACCACGCTGGCGAGCCGCTGGGCCTGCTCCGGGGGCTGGCGGCGGCCCGGCTCCTTCCCTCTGGCTCGAGGACAAATTGAGGAGACTCGGGTGACTGAGCCTCACCCCCCTTACCAGGAGACCAACTGCTTATGTCACCGCTGGTATTGATGAAGATCTCTCCTCCACCGCTTTCTGCTGACATCAGATCTCTGCCATGTTGGTATCCTATGCGAATGGCAGCATTTCGTTCCCCTTGCCAGGCAACCCAAGCAATGGGTGAGTCCTGACCTGCCCTCAGCAGGACCCGGACAGAGACACAGTTTCCGCGGGCTCCTAGCCCCGGTCCAGGGAAGTTCCGGGAGCCGGAACTCGGCCGCTCCGTGCTCGGTGTAAGCTCCTATAAGTGTAGGCTCCAAGAAGCAGCCCCCGCGGGCTCAGTTCCGGGAGCCGGAATTCGGCCGCTTAGTGTTTGGTGTATGCTCTGATAGTAGCAGGGTCCAAGAAGCAGCCTCCGCGGGCTCCGCAGCCCTGAGCCAGGGCGGTTCCGGGACGGTTCCGGGAGCCGGAACTCGGCCGCTCTGTGCTCGGTGTAAGCTCCTATAAGTGTAAGCTCCAAGAAGCAGTCCCCGCGGGCTCAGTTCCGGGAGCTGGAATTCGGCTTCTTGGTGTTTCGTGTTTGCTCTGATATTAGCAGGGTCCAAGAAGCAGCCTCCGCAGGCTCCGCAGCCCGGAGCCAGGGCGGTTCCGGGACGGTTCCGGGAGCCGGGACTCGGCCGCCCCGCGCTCCGTGTTCACTCCGATAAGATCAGATTTTAAGAAGCCCCCAGGCGCTGAACCCTAGCAATCTGTCTGCAAGCCGCAGGCGAATTGCAGCCTGAAATTACCTGTTCTATGGCTGAATGAGCTGCGGTCAGTCAAAAACAGGTGTGGTGACGTCAGTTTACCAACATGGTGGCTGCTGGCCTCCTCTGTGGTCTGACCGGTGTGGAGAACCGAGATGGACCGCTTCCTTCCCCGTCTTGGACCCAGAATTCAGCCCTGAGTGCGGTGCTTGCGCGTCTGGCAGAAACTGCAGCGCTGTAACCCTGCGTCTCTATCCCAGCGCGCCTTGCAGACTCTAGCCGCGGGGCGATTTGCTGAATAAGCAGTTTTACCCTCCGTGCGACAAACCTCTCGCGTTTGAGTCCCCGTAGCCGATCCTCGTGCGATGGAAATCCTTCCTCCAGGTTCCGGCGCACCCCACTATTGCTGGAAATTCCTAACAAGATATCCTTTAGCCGTCCTGACTTGTCATACTCCCACACAGTGAAGCAGCACACGGGGGTAATGCACTCCCCTCGCCGCCATCTTCCCTCCTCCTCCATTTTTTTTTTTTTACAGATTTCACAATCAATCCTATTACTAAGCTTGAGGAGAAAATTCTCCTCCTGGTCTACATAAAGAAGCTGGATCAAATAATGAACAATACTCCAATGTTTTACAATAAACATAAAAATGGTGACATGTTCTATAATGCTATTTCTTATCATCTCTTTCAAACAGGCAAATGGCAGTGTTCTTAAATATAATTCCTTGGGGCCAATCTCAAGAAGACAATTACAATTTCAATGCAGATCTGTGGTTCTCTAATTGTATAATACAACTTAGGATAGATCAGTTGAAAATCTTAAGAAATAGATGGAATTTTTAAAATGTGACCTTACTCAGGAATGGGATCATGCAGTTACATTTAAGATAAGGCCATACAGGAGTAATGCAGGCCCCTAATCCAAAAGGACTGGTGTCCTTACAGAAAGGGAAACTTGAATACAGGATACATACAGGGAGAATGAAAGTTGAATGTCAAGATGGCCATCTACAAGCCAAGGAGAAACCTGTAACAGATCCTTGTCCCAAAGCCTTTAGACATTAACTCTGGTAACACTTGGGTTTCAAACTTTCCTGATCAGGAACAACAGGACAATAAATTCCTATTGTTAGAGCCACCAGTTTGTGGTATTTTATTATGATAGTCCTAACAAACTAGTAGTCTTCCTTAAATTTCAGAGTATTCATTTTTATATTTAAAGCAGGTCATTTTTAACCTATCTTCTCAATCATTTTTTTTATTTTTGTTTTTATTTATTTATTTATTATTTGTATATTTTTATGTATAGTTGTAAATATAGTTTGATTATATCTAACTATTTTTTCTTCTGTTTTAGTTTCTCTGTTCCCATATTGCTTTCTTCTTTTACTACTTTATTTAAATATCTCTTTTGGCTTTTGAGTTATATGTTTTTATGTTATTTAATTAATGGTTGCTTTATGAATTTTAATACACATTCTGAATTACCCACAGATTATTTAGAGTTAATATTGCACTCTTTTGCAAACATATATGTCCTTCTTACATCTCCCACTGGTCTTTATGTCACAGCTGTCATATGTCTCATTTCTATGTTCATGAACAACTACATCAAAAAAGTATTATCACTTTTACTTAGTTGGGTCTCTTTGGAATATAAGAAAGAAATAGTCTTTTGTATTAACCCAGCCTATTACCATTTCTTTTGTTCTTCCTTAACTGGAGAAGATCCAGGTTTCCTCTGTCCTTACTATCCTTTGACCTGAACACATTCCTTCAGCATTTCTTTCAGAACAGAAGTAGTACCAACAAATTATTTGATTTTCCTTTAACCAAAAAATGTCCTGATTTTGACTCGATGTCTGAAGAATATCTCCTCTTGTTTAGAATTTCAGACTGACAGAAACTTTTTCTCAGCATTTTAAAGACATGTTCCACTGACCTCTGGCATTTAGAATCTGTACGAAATTTGGTTTGCTATAGGAGTTTTCCATTTTTCTTCTTTATCATTGATGTTCAGTAGTTTTATGAAAATTTATCTGGGAATTGTTTTCTTTACATTTATTGTATTCGAGAGATTCTTGGTTTCCACCAAATTTGGCGATTTCTTCAGCCATTATTAAAATATTTTTTCTGGCCCCTCATCTTTCTCATTTTCTCATTATTCATTTGTTTTAAAACAGGAATATTATTGCACAGGTCCATGAGGATTTCTTAGTTTTAATATTTTAATGTTAATATAGGGGAGGAGGCATAATGGGGGCTTCTCTGGTGTAGAAAACATACTATATCTTCATCTGCAAGCACATTCTGCAGATCTGTACATATCAAAACAAAGCCACTTTCTTGGGATATAACTGACATATAATAAATGTGAATAAGTAAATTGTTCAACTTATTTGATTTTGACATACATATAAAAAATGAAAATAGTACTACAGTTAAGTTGCTGAACATATTTCTCTCTCCTACCCTTCCCCTCCATTTTCCAAATAAGCATCTACTGATCAACTCTGTCACTATAGAAATGAAATTGAATTTCTAAATACAATCATTCACTATGTACACATTTTTGTTGGATTCTTAACTATGATTGTTTTAAGACACATTCATACTTTTGCAAGTACAATAATTTATTGTTTTTATCACAAAATGGTGTGTCGCATCCTAGAACATTGTATACTAGTATACTTTATATTCATACTATGTTCATATGATAGTATATAAAGATGCAGTACAATCAGTTATACTTCTATGTGCTGAGATATCTTTGAATAATTTCCAGTTTGGGGATTACACAAACACAAGGTGGTATGAACCTTTTTCTCATAACTTTGTATGGATGTATATTTCCTTTTGATAATTCACATTGTGAAAATAGAAATTGTAATGCAATTTATATTTATGGTTATCCTATGTGTGTAATATTTTAGTTAAAGTACTTCTTAAAAATAATATGTCATGAGAAAGAAATATGAACAGTTAGTACAGAAGTAGTATTAAAAACATACTTTAAAGAAATTCCATAACTAGAAAATTAAAAACAAAAACATCTGAGTATAAATATGGTAGTTATTGTTTCAATGAAGTATTCTATAAACATATAAATAAAACACTTTCTTGTATTGTTAAAAATTGTAACAAAATGCTTAAATTTCTCTGATAAGAATTTTGTGTAATTCTATAATTCCAAAAACAAACAAAAGTTAACTACACTGGACGACAGGATGAGGTACACTGTTATGTAACCCTATTGATTCTAGCATTCCAGTCACATCCACTAAGATGTTTCATGTGTGCATCAAGCTATCTTGATCATCCAAAAGATACTAGTAGTGGCAGGAAAACCCTGAGTTGTCTCTGTAATGTCACATGTAATGAAATTGTCTCTGCATAGATTCCAGCCCATATTCATAACCCACAGCATCCTGAAAGAGAATAAAATCGTTATGGCATTATAATACTCAGTTTTGGAGTAACTTGTTGCAGAATACAGCTGGAACAAAAGGCTTGAACAGGATTTGAAGGAGGGCATTAAGTATAGCAAAGATAGGAGTGGAGTTCTGGATTTCAACCTTAGCAGAACACTGGAATCACTTGAGGAGTTTTCGTTCTGTTTTAATGTGCATGCCTGGGTTCTACCTTCAAGTCTCTGATTCAATTGATAAACAATGTAGCTGGGCATTGGAATTTTTCAAGCCTTTTCAAGAGATCCGGTTATCAAGCTTCTTTACAACCACTGATAAGAGTATTTTAATTCCTCACTTTTGAAGAGAAATGAAAGGTACATTTTTGCTTTTGATGATAGAATATATAAATTCAGTAGTACTTTGGAAAAACTTAAAAATAACTATTGACATATTTAGAAATCAATAGAAAAATCAAAACATGTCCATTTTAGAAAGTTATTAAAAAAAGTAAAAAGCATAAATTTATAACTCATCTAAAATTAAATATATCACTAAAAACAAAGTATTCACTATAATGCTATGATAAAGATTCTCATAATAAATGATAAAAAGAATAGTACCTCAAGATAAACCCAGAACATATATTTCTTAGGCAAAGAGTGGTAAGGAAAAAAAATCAACCCTGCTTTTTAACAGTCAAAAAAAAAAAATTACTGAAAAGCAAATCCATATTATTTATAATAAATTAACAAATTAAAAGACAATGAAATACTGCTCCCCAAACAATAACAACAAAAGAAACAAAGCCTTATGTACATCTTTTTTACTTTATCCTAAGAATAGACAAAAAACAAATACTAAGGAATTTGAATATCTAATCTAAAAAGTCTAAATTAATAAATAATTCATCAATCTACTTTAATGAACTTTACTTGCCTTATAAATCTCAAACTAGTTACATTGAGCCATATTTTAAACCTTATTTCACATACTACTAAACACAAAATGTAAAGAATTCTGAACCCAACATTTCTCAGAAGTACCTGCTTCTTCCCACTCCACTGCTTTGAGTAGCTACATGCCCACACCACATTGTCTAAGTGTCTTATCGTTGCTCATTTGTTTGCCCCTCATTTGTTTGCCCCTTTGCCAAATTCTTCACACTGAAGTCAAAGTGATGTTTTACAAAAACATGTCCCATGTTATCATTTCACTGCCATTTTTTTTGTGATGTAGTAAAAGAAATATGTTTACATGTTACTTTTTTATCTATGTTTTTCTTCAAGTGGAAAGAAAGTCTAGCTGGATTTTCAAGACGAAAGTTTGATGTGTTGACTTAAAAAAATAGTTCAATAATATATACAAAAGTCACTATTAGAAAAGTCCTGAGGGTGTCTTAAAGAAATAAGCAATCATTCTCCATAGCAATTTGGAACAATGTTTTACAGTTGCTCAAATGCTGCACATTGGCTTGTGGACACACAATATTAGGATCTGAAGTCATATATTTATGATAATACTCAGAAGCAGCAAGTTCTATAAGTACAACTTTAAAGATATGAAAAAATCTGTTGGCTGCCTATCATATCAGGTACTTGGGAGGATGGGCGACTCAGTGAGACTGTCTTAAAAAGTAAAATTGAGTTAGGGATGTTGCTCAGTGGTAGAGCAACAAAGATTTCACAAGGATTTCAAAGAATCTGAAAATATCTTCCTCTCTAAAATTGTAAATAAAAACTGACCCCAGAGATTTAGTATTTATTCAAATCACACACACACACACACACACACACAGTACATCAAATATTCCAGAAACTATGCTGTGGTGAGCAATCCATATTTATTCTTGCCCTCATACAATGTGCAATCTATGATGAAAGGTTAAAAATAAATAATTATTTTTATCACTTATTAAATGACAAGTTCTAGGAAGGCATCTTCTGTTTTTTTTGTTTGTTTGTTTGTTTGTTTGTTTAAATCCAGATTCTGCTCTGTACACTCTACTAATAACATTGCTGCATAAGAAATCTTAGGTGATTGTTAGTACTTCTTGGTGATGCTTAGATAAGGGCAAAGGATTCTGGGATTTCACAGAAAGAAAATATAATTATCCATTTTTCAGCTCTATTATAATACTTTTATCTCTACATTTGATCCTGTAGTGATATATCACGTGGTACCATCACAACAAAGGATGCTAGGGGTTGCATTATGAATAAAGCAATATTTGTTGCAATACTGTCCAGAGGAAATTACACCAGAGCTTAGAACTGGAAAGGACACACACAAATTCACTTTTTCCTCCTCTTTTATGAAGAAAGTGAGGCCCAAATAAGTGGGAAAGTTTGCATATATTCATTCAACTATTCTGTCCCTTGATTCCATTAAATCAAATTTAAAATCTGATAACATTACATTTGGAGAAAAAAGAGTATGACAATTAGATAGCTACTTCTAAGAACCTTTAAATTATTCTTAAGTCTTCAGTCCATTCATTCAATCGAGTAATATTTACTAAGTACTAACATGCAAGTTTTTAATGGTGGAAGTTGAATGAGATCTGCTATATGACTTTAAGTTACTTAGAATGTAGGTGAAATTGTAAAACAAGTAAACAACCATTTTAATAAATTGGAAATTGAATAATAATCTCAGAATTTGTAACTACCGAAAACTTGTGCTCTTTTTTATTCAGTATAGGTATAAGGTAAATGGGATAAAATAAATAAAAATGCCTGATATAAGAGGATAGGTAATTATAAAATTTTTTAAGTCATTTAAAGACAAATAACAAGAACAACAGAGTCTTAGTAAAAGATAATACACCAAAGAAGTAGGTATCCCAGCATTTTAAGTAAAATGCAGAGTGGAGCTTATTCTCCAGGTAATTAAGCAGGGTGATATGCGTATAAATCTAAGTGATCTGGCCCATTTCCCTGCCTTCAAGGCAGCAGTTTTTCTTCAGACTGAAGTCTCAACGTCCCAAGCTTTTTCGTGTTCTGATTCCATGGATGGACAGGGCCTGAGCTCCAGCAGTAATGCACTGATTGCTATTTGCTTCTAGAAATAAATGTGGCTTAACTAGGCTTTATTTATTGATTAGTTGGAATAGTCCCAGACTGCCAATGAGGTCTGCAGAGGGAAACCAAGTATGTCAGCTTACAGAAAAGAAAATTTTTAAAATCCCCTTTTAGATGTGTTGGTACTGAAATGAATCTTCCAGTGCAAGAAAATGTCTTGGGATGCCCCCTTCACTTTCATTTAAAAGAGACAGAGACTCTAAGGTTGTGACAAGAAGAGAGCAAATGGCTCTTGATTACAAACAAATGCACTCAGCAGACACTCTTACAACTTCGAAGGCAGGGGGGATGTTGCTGCAGATGGTAAATATCCTGACATGTATTTAAGCTTACAAGGATTCCAACCCTCCAATGATTATACAGAATTATTCTCTCTTTAATGCAGGATTCCCACCCAAGAACTTCACTTTATATTATTATTTGCTTTAAGGCTACTGTCAATTCCAGGGCAAGGCTGTTTCTGAGACTGCATTGAGCTACTTAGCCACAGCTGCTTTCAAAACTGGAAAATAAGATGAATGTGAGAAATCACTCCACTTGTTCAGAGGAAAAGCTCTGGGTAGCATAAGAAAAGATCTATCTAAGTTAAGGAAACCTTATAGCTATCTCTCCATTTTAAATGCTCCTTAGTGGATAGCAAACAAACAAGAAGAGTAGTATCAATTTCTACCCTATACTGAGAATTTCTTAAGTGTGAAAAGCTTTTTATCTATCATTTCTCACTGTTACTCCTATCTGTGTGGTTGGAGGGACTCTTTCAATTCTGTACATGAGAAAATTAGGGCTCCAAGAGGTTAAAATTCTTGCTTTCCTCTAATGGGTGGTAAGATCCAGGATTGTAATCAGAGTCTATTTTATTCCATTTTTTAAAGTTTCTTGTCATCATAAACATTGCTCCTATCTTGGTCCAAATCAAATTTTAATAGAAGTGTGGACTACAATCTGTTTTATTTTTTAAAGTATAAAGTAAATATGACACCATGATAATATGGAAAATAGATTTTTGTTATATCATTTTCTATCATTTTTGTGGTCCTCAATTATTTCATTTTAAAAAATGTTCCCATAATAAATGATAATGATGCACTTACATCTTCACTAATGCAATTATATCAGGACTCCAAAACATTACTTGTTAAATGAAAATAGGATAACTCTGATGAGAAATTAAACCCCTTCTGTTCTCTTCCTACCAATACAGATTAATGCTCATCAGGAATACAATAAGTTTCCTTCACAAAAAAAATAGAGATTTTTCTTTGGAAAAATTATTTCACGTTAGGAAGTTCTCACTTCCCATGATAGTGAGATATCATAAAAAGCATGTAGGCCAAAATCATGTCAAATTGCTTCAATAATGAATGGAAAAAAATAAAATTCTTCACTCACCTTTAAAAGTTTTGCCAAAGGCTTTAAAACTCTCTAACTCTTGGTTACAAATATATAGAATATTTTGAAATAGAAAAATTTATTTAGTGTAACGTAGCTTAAAATATTTAAGAGTTTGATTATTTATACTTTCTATGTTAAGAGATATCTCAGTTTCTCTAATGTGAATTTTGTGGGAGGGGTCACTTCTCTGGGAAATCTTTATTCCTTTTGTTACCATTATTCTCTTCATTTTGTTAATACATTTTTCCTTACTCAGTTCCTCTTACAGTACACAAAAATCCCAAAGAATGGCAGCAATGTAAACATTTCTGTATCAGCTATTTCTTCTATAACTTCACTGATGTTCTATTTGTATTTTACTGACAGAACTGATACTTTTTATTTCTCTGCTGCATTTTCATTTTTGTTGGTCAGTTTTCTCTTTTAATTATCCGTTTTCATAAAATTTCACATGGATTTACCAGTGGGACACAAAGAGGTAGTATAACTACCCCCTCTGCTGTCATGGGTCATTGAATAAAACATCTCCTGTGACCAACCACTGAAGGACCTCCAAAGCAGTGACATGATTGGTCACTGACTGAGTGTACATTTATTTGCATGATGATTCTGGACTGGAAAGTTAGCAATTATGTGCTTATTCTCAATTAGTATACCAAGGTAAATAAAATTTGAATTATATATTTTGGGAACGTATTATTTAGCATAAAGTGTGTGAGAGGTGCATTTCAAAATCATGCAAAGTAAGATCTTCTTATGTTTTTATTTTTTGGGGGGGATTGGTGACATCAGAGTTTTGGTATGTTTCCCAGCTTCCACTTCTGAGCTCAAGCTGTCCTCCTGCCTCAGCCTCTTAATTATCTGGGACTACAGGCAAACTCCACTACAGGAATACAGACTCCTATATTCTTATGGATTCACCTGTATTAGTCAGCGTTTTTGTTGCTGTAACTAAAAGGCCTAAATCAGAACAAGAGGGGAAAAAGTTTATTTGGGTACTCATGGTTTCAGAGGTCTCCATCCATAGACAGCAAGCTCTATTCCTTGGAGTTCAAGGTGAAGCTGAACATCATGGCAGAAGAGTGTGGCAGAGGGAAGGAGATCAAGACATGATCATCAGGAAGCAGAAAGAGACAGACTCCACTCCCCATATACAAAATACATACCCCAAAGCCGTGCCCCTAAGGCCCCAACTCCTTCAGCCACACACCACCTGCCTTCAGTTACACTCAATTAATCCCATCAGGTGATTGATTCACTGATTAGGTTAAGGCTCTCCTAACAGAATACCTTCTTCTCTGAACAATATGGTTTGGATATGAGGCATTCTCTTCAGAAGCTCACATGTGAGACAATGCAAGAAAGTTTAGAGGTGAAATGATTGGGTTCTAAGAATTTCAACCTAATCAGTGTATTAATCCTCTGAGAGAGATAAACTAGGTGGTAAATGTAGGTAGGGTGTGACTGGAGGAGCTAGATTGATGGGGGAATGGTCTTGGGTATATATTTTGTTGTGGTGAGGAGAGATCTTGTTCTCTGTCTGCTTTCTAGTACCATGTCCAGAGCTGCTTTTCTCTGCCACATATTTCTGCCATGATGTTCTGCCTCACCTGGGGCCCCAAAGAATGGAATTGGCCATCTATGGAAAGAAACTTCAAAAATGTGAGTACAAAATAAACTTTTCCTCCTCTAAAATTGTTCTTGTCAGGTCTTTTGGTCACAGCACTGAGAAAAACTCTCTAAAACAATAACATTTCTTATGAAAAATAGTGGGATGTGAGACTTGGAGGCAATATGAGAATTCCAGTCTGGAAGGAAGAATATTTCCCACTGGAATTATAAAGAATTTCCAGTGATAACAAAAGGAGAATCAGATGAAAGTTGTTTTAAAATTACTTAAAGATCATGCATCCCTTTATTGCTTATACTAAGTTTGGGTCATTGCCATTTTCTTCTGTGTTGGCATGCCACTGAAACACGATGACCCAAAACCTCACAACACTTGAAGCCAATATTTTAGGTTATTAATGTTTAGTCAAGGTAATTATATCTCTGTGTAACCATTTCTTCTTGTACACAATGGAAAAAATTAGTACTTGTCTCCATTATCTTGTGAGATTACTGGAGATAAAATAATATACATGAGACCATTTGTTTTAGTGTATTAAATGGAAGGAAAATTTATTTGTGAAAAGACCTGGATTTAAGACAATCCATAGCTTATTTACAAGGCAACTTTGGAGAATTCACTCAGCTTTTTTACATTCCAGATTCCTCTTGTAAAAAAGAAAGGGATATAATATTATTAGATAACTCATGCAATGAGTGTTAATATGTATACTTGATGTGAAAGTCCTTTGTAGACGACTTACCATATCCTGCCATGTACTTTTACTGTGCTTATACTTTCTTTTTAATGTTCTCCAATGAAATACTAATACCAGATAAAGTTCCCTTGAAACAACCATACTGTTGTGGAGCACCCAGTCAGCAATATCAGCAACACCCTGAACTAATTAGCAGAGCAAATCCTTGAGTTCCACACATTTAGATTGCTACCACAACTAAATCTTAGAGAATTGAGTTCTGTCATCAGTATTTTATAAAGCCCACCTGATGATTCTTAAAAATATTAAAATATATGAAGCAGCCTCTTAGAACAAATTTTTCTTAAACATATGACTTCAGATTTTTATCAGCAAGGATTCTTTAGAAAATATTGATAGCTGAGTTTTATCCCCATATTTTAATTTAAATTTTCATGAGAATCCTAGACAGAGGCAACACTAGTTATATAGAATTAATAGGACAATAAGACACTAGACTTCAATGTTTGCCAAATCACAGTGGTAAAAATATCAAAGGTACAGACATGATGGAAAACAGGAGTTCGTCAGAGAATCTCAGATTCAACATGTCCCCATAAGAATTGTAACTCTTTCAGCAAATAAAGATAGCTGTATAAAGGGGAAAAAAACAGAAAAAAGAAAGCGGGGAGAGAAAGAAAATTGACATAATGGAGATATGAAATAACTGTTAACAAAGCAGCAAGGAGTAGGACATGGGGGCTCATACCTGTTATCCCAGTGACTTGAGAGGCTGAAGCAAGAGGATCACAAGTTCAAGGTGAACCTAATAATTTAGCAAGAGCCTGAGCAGTTTAGAGAGACTCTGTCTCAAAATAAAAATAATTAAAGGGAATGGGGATGTGGCTCATTGGTAAAGCAATATGAGGTTCAATCCCCAGAACAACAACGACAAAAAAAAAGAAGTAGAAAGGACATAAAAAGTTAAGTCTACAATGAATAAAAAATTAAGCCTACTAGCCTATCAGCAGTGCCTTAGTTGTAAATAATTGAATTTGGTTCATATTGGTAGTGAATGATTTTTCTTAATTTTAACTTTTACAAAAGTTCTTATAAAACAATAAACTAGGAAACGTGGTACTTTCTCCTCAGAAGAGATGTTGGGCCATTTGGGGTTGTTACAGGTATGTAAAGATGGCTCCATATCTTAAAATTGATCAGAATAATCTACTAAATTAACTGGATAATGAAAATCACACGAACTTTCTGATTACAGAAAGTACTTGACAAAATTCAACAATTATTCATAACATGAAAACTCTTAGAAAATGAAAAATATAGGGAATCCTTCAAAAAGATAAAGAACATCTTTGAAAACCCAACAGCTAACATTGTATGTAATTGTGTAATTGTAAGGACTGAAAGCCTACCCTCAAAGCCTAGGAAATGTTTCTGCTCTCACTATTACAATTTTGTATAATAATGGAAGTTCTAATGAGGATAGGGCAAGAAAAGGAGGCAGACAAATCAGAAATGTTATATAAATACCTGTGAAGAAATTCCAGGTAATCTATGGAAAAATCACAAAATATTATAAATCCTACCCAGGGTCACAATACAAATAAAAGAAATAAAGTATATAATATGTGAAAATAAAGAATATATATGATATCTATCAAAAATCAAATTTCTATGAAAAATTTCATGATAAGGCTTAGTAAATTATAGTGCATTTTGCAATTTTTCTAGTAAAAGTTTTACCTTCAAATAATAATAGCAGGGGCTAGGGATGTGGCTCAAGTGGTAGCGCACTCGCCTGGCATGCACGGGGCGCTGGGTTCGATCCTCAGCAACACATAAAAATAAAAATAAAGATGTTGTGTCCACTGAAACTAAAAAATAAATATTTTAAAATTCTCTTTAACTAATAATAATAATAATAGCATTATTTTAAGTCAATAATATTAATTTGAAAATATTTTTTTTAATTTTTTATTGTTGGCTGTTCAAAACATTACATAGTTCTTGATATATCATATTTCACACTTTAATTTGAAAATATTTTAATAATGGTAATTCCTATGTACCAAGTAACATAAGTATAACATCCCTAATACTAAATTTAGTCAATTATGTAAAGATATTTTTCAAGGTTATAAAGTGACCTGAGCAAAGGGAGATACATAATTTGTTCATAAAAAAGAGGGTTTAATGTCACAAAGATGTAAATTACCTCTAAATTAATCTATTAAATTAATGCCACTATGATCAACATCTTTTATTTTTTTTTTATTTTTGGTACCAGGGATTGAACTCAAGGGTACTCAACCACTGAGCCACATCCTCAGCCCTCCCTATTTTCTATTTTATTTAGAGACAGGGTCTCACTGAGTTGATTAGCACCTCATTTTTGCTAAGGCTGGCTTTGAACTCCCAATCCTCCTGGCTCAGCCTCCCCCACTGCTGGGATTACAGGCATGTGCCACAGTAACCAGCTATGATCATCATTTCAAACCAGTCACAGTGGCACATAGCTGTAATCCTAGCAACTAAGGAGGCTGAGGAAGGAGAAATGAAAGATCAAGGACAGCTTTAGCAATTTAGTGAGAACCTGTCTCAAAGACAAAACTAGGAATGTAGCTCAGTGGTAGAGCTCCCCTAGGTTCAATTTGTAGAATTGAAAACTAAATTAATATTTTAATAGGTATCTTAAACTTTTTATTATAACCTTACTGATAAATTCATATGGAAATTGGAAATAAAATATAATTTAAAAGAAGTATCAAGTGGCAAGACGAGTCTTACTACATACCATTTTATTATACTGAGCTCAGAAGAGAGCACATGTGCTTCTACATTTAAGAAAGTAGCAACATAAAAATTTGATATTTTTATAACCAATAGTAACATAAAAATTGGAATTTGCTTGCTCACATTCCTCTGAGAAAGGGGCAGCACACATAACCACATTCAAAGATAAGATTGCTCAGTAAATGATGTTGCTTATCAGTGTTGTAAAAAATAGCCATATACTGAAAATAATGTATTTTAGATGGGTGTTTATAGTTACCTTAATATTTTAAATTTTGCCAAGTAAACATAAGACAACAATTTATAACATTAACATGGGGAAATATTTCTTAAAGAACTAATAAAAAGCGTGGCATATAAAGGAAAATATTCATAAATGTGAGTGTACTTAAATTTATATGAACAAAAGAGAACATTAAGAGTTTTCAAATTGATTCAATAAAGACATATGCAAAGAAAATTACAGATCAAGTTTAAACATTATAATTTATTTTTAAATTTTGCTTCAAATCAATATGAAAATTGGCAAGGATAATAAAAAGGCAATTTAGACCAAAGGAAATCAGAAAAGTCAATAAATGCATATAATTATTTTAATTCCACTGACAACAAGAAAATATGAATTAAGTAAGATTTATTTTATTTTATTTACTATCCAATATGTTGATGACATTTAAAATTCTGAATAATTCAATTAAAAATGAAGATATGAACAAGTAGGAAGTCATGTATTTTTTTATGGGATGATACATTCATATAATCTCCTTGGAGATTGGTCTGTAAAATGTAGAATGGAAGATTGTGCCTTCTTAAAGTAGCCTCTGAACCTATGGGTGAATAGAGAAATAATAATATGCATCTCCATGGAGATATAAAGAAATTGTTTATAGAGATAAGGATAAAAAGCAAAAACTTAGAGGTGCATTAAAGAGAGAATGAATAAATAAATGGTAGCATATTAACACATGGAATAAAACTAAGATATATATAGATGTATGACACACACCTTTACAGAAAATTCCTAGAAATAGTCTTTAAAAGTCTTTAAAATGAAAAACTGATACTAGTTTAATAAATTTTGCAAATATTCTTTCAAAAGCAATTATGCAAATGCAACATATTTTCTATTTTTATGAATATGTAATTATACTGATATTTTATCTTGCCAAAAACATTGTCTCCTTCATGACGAATGGATTTAAGATACTTAATATCTGTGAGAAAAATAGAAATAAGATCATAGAGGTTATGTCAATGATTTCATTTTAATTTGTAGTATTTTGTTTCTCAAGAAGTTAATCTGAAATAAATAGGGCAAATAATAATATTTTTTAAAAAACTTAATATTATAAATGTGACTGGCATATTACTCACTATTCTGTGTCTTATACATTTTATGATAAAATCTGTTTAAAAAGACAAAAGTAATAATTAAAATCTCTACCACAAATGCATTTCTTTAAAATATAAGTTTGCAACATGTGCACCATCTCATTTATTCCTTCATTAAAAGTCCACCATGGTTAGAAAATGTGAAACTAATGCTGAAGAGCAGAATTTCCTTATTTTCTAGAGGCAATTAAATTTAACACCTGTCTGCCTGTTAATCCAAGTATTGAGCTCACTTATTTTCTTGACAGATCTTTCTTCTACTCCAGGTTTCCCATTTCAAACAGGGAATTGGGTTAGCTAAAATCTACAACTAATTTCCAGACTGTAACAGAATTATGTTATCAAAAATCTCATATACCCACATTTTCTAGATCACTTCCATTAATATAATAATGATGATGATGGTAATAATAATAATAATAATAATAACAATAATAATAATAATAAAACAATAACTTTTCATTCTACTTTTACTAAAAATAATATACATAATATTAATATGAAAATTATGATAATAAAATTGCCTTTCTTAACCAAACTAAAGATGCATTAAACCTCCCAGCATAAAAGTTTTAACATAGCACTTACTTGAATCCAACACCATAGTTATTTAAGTAAAATTTTAGATCCTAAGTTTATAGAATCAAACTGGAAATACATGTTAATCTCCAGTTTTCTCTCCCTTATTTCCCTGCTTCGTCTGTTGTAAAATCCATTAGTAAGAATTTTTTTCAACATTTATTGGCAACATTATCAGGTTCAAACTAGAAAAAAAAAAAAAAAAACTTTAGAGACCACTACAACGAAGGTATCATCTTGAAGGATATTCCCAGAGAAAGTGTTCACTGCAGGACAGTACATGTTAGCAGAATCTGGGCTTGGAAACATGGACGTCTGCTCCCAGAATAATCAGTTCATTACAGCCTGTGCCCTCATATTCATTTCATATTTATAGTCATTACTTTGAACCAAAATAAGTGGGTTTTCCTTATGTTTAAACTTCCAGATAGTCTAAGTCCAGCCTCTCTTTGATCAATTGTTTATTCGTCTTATTATTTGACTACTTTCTTATTAGAGAATAGGCTCTTCTGATGGTCCTCTATCCCAAGTTTATCCCCCTCTATTCTGTTTTGCTCCACCTTGTACTAAGTTCTCTTTAGAAAAGGTTATATTAGGTGTCACTTTAAATTATATTGGATAATCTTCCATCTAAATTCTTGAAGCCATACCCATCATTTTAGGCAAGTATTAATTCCTATCTACTCCATGAAATTTACTCAGATCATACTCACCCTTAATCCAACTATGTTGCAGAAATTAGCAATTATTTACTGATTATTTCAAATGCATTTGTGGATTCTTCCCCAGATATTTCATAAACTTCTTTAAACCTAGTATTATATTTTATAATTGTTAGTCTAAAATAGTTACAATTCATAACATGTATTGAAAAACTACTTTTAATTAATTGAATATACTTAATTAATAAAGCCTAATTATAGATGATTACTAGTAAATAGACATCAAATACCTAAATAATTTGCACTAGCTATCTACAGTGTATTAGAAAAAAAGAGAGAATTTGCTTGCCTATGTTGCTCTGAGAAAGGGGTAGCACACATGACCACACCTTTTAACTGGACAGTTCTGAAATACCTAGATTGAGCCAAGGATAGAAAAGTCATTGACATAATGTATTTTTTTTCATTTGAGAAGCTGAATGAGAAGAAAGAAAAATAATAGTGTAATTCTGCTCTATAGATAGAAAATTCCATGTAGTGTTGAAGCCAGAGTTTGGACCAGGACAAATCATGGTCATGATCATATTCAAGCTTTAGCATACAAGGTGAGAAGAGAAGGCAGTTTCCAAAAAGGAATATGCAAGACAAGAAGAAGGAAGAGAGACCATGGTGTGTGTTGTGTGTGTGTATGTGTGTGTGTGTGTGTGTGTAAGATAGAAAGGAAAATAGAGAGAAAGAGAATGAGATTATAGTTCTAGACTCATGAGGCCCAACTATACTATTTCTTTTCCTTAATGTCATTGGAATTGTTTTTTGTGTTCACATAATAACTAAAACCTTCCATTATCTATATTTGAGCAAATTTTATTGGGTAACTAGCTCTTTCAACCCAGGTTCTCCAGTCTACATTCCTTTGTGTACAATGAAAATTAAATCTGACCTAAGATTATCTTTCTTAATTTCCTAGTTAAATTGGATATTTAGGTAGATTTTTAGTCCAATTACCCTCAATATTTCAGTTATCTACATTTGCTGAGTTTTAGTCCACTACTCCACCCTTCCTTTTGTTTTCCTCTGTGTGGTTAATGAAGAAGAAAAGAAAGGGGAAATGAAGTAATTATGCATTAATTATGCAGATTATTCTCCATTTAAATGGCCTGGGGAAATATTTGATTTTTGCCCAAATTATTTAAATTTTATACAGTAAAATAATTTTATTAAAAATAACTGAGGATGGTTCAGAACCCTTTGATCAGGTTCAGTTCAGGTGCCTTTGTCAAAGCAGTCTAAAAGGTAGGTTCAACAGCCATGTCATCATATGTATAGAACCAGTAACCACTGTATGAGGTAGTCATCATTACTGATACTTTCTTTATGAATACTGAGTCAATAAGGGAGTGATGTCAGTTCTATAGTGATGTTAACATACTTTGAATCAAATTAATGTGCTTATTTTTGTCTTTTGGAAAGAAAAAAAAACTTTGAATGCTTATGTGGAAGAGAGAAAATGTATGTGTATTAGCGTTTTCTAGAGGAAGAGAATCAATAAGAAAGATATTTATAAAAAGGGGATTTATTAGATTGGCTTACATGACCAGAAGCTGGATAGTCGACAATGGCTGTCCGCAGGCTGGAGAGTTGGAGGAACCAGTACCTGGACAATCCAAGATGCTGAAGCCTCAGAACAAGGGGGATCAATGATGCTACCCCATGCTGAGACCAAAGGCTAATGAAAACTCCCTGGAGAATCCCTGGTAGAGTCTGCTTTAGAAGAGTCAAGGAGGGAGAGAGTCTGATATCCTCAGGTACTCAGCAGCAATTGAGAACAAGTTTAAGAAGAATCAATATTGCATCTGCTGCTGCATTCTTGTTCTTCCAACTTTATTCCATCCAAATCTCCAACCTATTGGGTGGTGCTGTGTATGCTTAGGGAGGGTCTCCAGTTCACTATCCCACATGCCAATCATTCTTAGAAACACCTTCACTGACACACCCAGAAACCTGAATCTCTGACATCTTTTAATCCAATCAAGTTTGCTATTCAAATTGACAAGTACAGTGAGGATCAAAGAATGAAAGTATATAATACACACTTATTGATAATACAGTAAGTATGACTCTATGTATACGATGTTAGTGCAGATAAAATAGTTACATGTGTATACGTGTATGTGTGTATATATATATATATATATATATATATATATATATATATGTGTGTGTGTGTGTGTGTGTGTATGTTTGAGAATATATGTGCACACATGCACAAAATATCACTGACTTTTATAACTCCTTCCACTCTTACTATTTCAAAAAGGCCAGAGTCTTCAAAAATAGTAGGGGCAAACACTTCATAAAAAACTAAGAGCTATGCCCATATATGTAGTTATATAAAGATATTGATGATGATGATGATGATAATGACAATGATGCAATCAGAAAGTATTTGCTTTGTATCATGATTGAAAATAGCTTTCCTTATATATAATCAATTTACTGGAAAGTAAGGATTATTTTTCCATGAACTGAAATCCTGAACAGTGTTGCTTTCAGAAGAAAACATCTTGACACTATCTTGGATATACTAGAATGTATGGAAAACCAGACAGTTGACTTTCACTGGTACCTGAGATCTGGGAGTAGAGGGACCCTATGAACTCCATTTCTTCAAGCTCTAATAGGAGATGGTGTCTTACTGGGCATGATGGTGCATACCTACAATCCTAGGTACTTGGGAGACTGCAAGACCCTATCTCAAATAGAATAATAAAAATGGATGGGCACGTGTTCAATACCCAGCCAATACCCAGTACGAAAGAAAGGAAATAGAAGGAAAGAAAGAAAGAAAGAAAGGGAGGGAGGGAGAGAAGGAAGGATGGATGGAGGAAGGCATCAAAAGAAAGAAAGAAGGAAGGGAAGAAAGGGATCAAAAGAAAAAGAAAGAACTTTTTGAGGTTGTACATCTTTATTTGTGATGGTTGTGAATGGAGTCTAGCTCTCTTTAAATAATAAATAAAACAGACATCCTTCATTTGGATATAACAACCTCTTCCTGTTCCAGAATCCCATCCAAGATTTCACATTACACTCTGTGGGCTCCTTTTGATCAGAGCAGCTTCTAGACTTCACTTGTTTGTAGTGTCTTTGATTGTTTTCAGTAGTACTGGTCAGGTTTTTGTAAGATGCCCCTCAGCTGAAATTTATCATACTTATTTTTATCATGATTAGCCTGGGATTATATGTTCTTAAAGGAAAACCACAAAGGCAAAGTGCCACTTAAAACAAATTATAAAGCAAAGCAAGTTTGCATATTATCAACATAACATCATTTTGGTATATCTTGATCACCTAACTGTTGTAGTGTTTGTCTGGTTTCCCCAACGTAAAGTGATTTTTTTTCTTTGCCAATTTCCCCAGACATCTTTTTAAAAATATGTTAATTTATCCTAATTTTTGTTATAAATGATAGCAGAATGCATTTCAATTCTAGTATACATATAGAGCACAATTTTTTATTTCTTTGGTTGTAAAAAATATATAGTCAGATGATTCATGTCTTCATACATGTACTTAGGGTAATAATGTCTATCTCATTCCACCATTTTTCCTACCTCTATTTCCCCCTCTCTTCTCCCTCTCCTTCGACCTATCCAAAGTTCTTCCATTCCTCCCATGCTCCTCCCCATCCCCATTATGAATCAGCATCCACATATCAGAGAAAACATTCTGCCTTTGGATTTGGGGGATTGGTTTATTTTGCTTAGCATGATATTCCCCAACTTCATCCATATATGGCAACTTCCATGATTTTATTCTCTTTTAATGCTGAGTAATATTCCATTTTGTATATACCACAGTTTCTTTATCCATTCATCAACTGAAGGGCATCTAGCTTGGTTACACAATTTAGCTATTGTGAATTGTGCTGCTATAAACATTGTTGTGGCTGTATCAGTGTAGTATGCTGATTTTAAGTCTTTGGGTTTAGACCAAGGAGTGGTATAGCTGGGTTAAATGATGGTTCCATTCCAGGTGTTCCAAGGAATCCCTTTACTGATTTCCAGATTGGTTGCCCAATTTGTAGTCCCACCAGCAATGTATGAATGTGCCTTTTTCCCCACATCCTCACCAACATTTATTGTTGTTTATATTCTTAATAGCTACCTTCTGACTGGAGTGAGATGAAATCTTAGTTTTCATTTGCATTTCTCCAATTGCTAGAGATTTTAAATGTTTTTTTTTTCATATATTCGTTGATTTATTGTATATCATCTTCTAAGAAGTGTCTGTTCATTTTCTTGGTCCATATATTGATTGGGTTGTTTGGTTTTTTCAGTGTTAAGTTTTTTGAGTCCCTTATATATCCTAGGTATTAGTGCTATAAAATGGAAAGATCTCCCTTGTTCTTGTATAGGCAGAATTAATATTGTGAAAATGATTATACAAGAGTACTATACAGATTTAATGGAATTCCAATCAAAATTGCAATGACATTCCTCATAGAAATAGAAAAAAACAGTCATTAAATTTATCTGGAAAAATAAGAGACCCAGAATAGCTAAAACAATCCTTAGCAAGAAGACGGAAGCAGGTGGCATCACTATACCAGATATCAAACTATACTAAAAAGCAATAGTAACAAAAATAGCATGGCATTGGCACCAAAATAGACTTGTGGACCAATGGTACAGAATAGAGAACACAGAGATAAACCCACACAAATAGAGTTATCTCATACTAGACAAATATGCTAAAAACATATTGGAGAAAAGATAGCCTCTTCAACTTATGGTGCTGGCAAAACTGGAAATCCATATGTAGCAAAATAAAATTAAGTCCCTATCTCTCACCATGCACAAAACTCAACTTAAGGAGGATCAAGGACCTAGGAATTATACCAGAGACCCTACACCTAAAAGAAGAAAAAGTATGCACAAATCTTCATCATGTCAGATTAGGCCCCAACTTCCTTAACAAGACTCCTAAAATGCAAGAAATAAAATCATGTATCAATAAATGGGATGGATTGAAACGGAAAACCTTCTTCTCCAGAGATCTTTATGGGAGGAAGTCATTATGGGCCAGACTACACCTAGGGAGTGGGAGAGTGTGTTCCATCTTTCTGCAGTTGGAAAATTGATATAAAATATTTGGACACTTCTGTGTAGAAGACTTGTCTCTCCTCCCACATGTATTTATTCAACTACTTATTTGTATGATTATGAACATAAGGATATTTATTTTATACTTTAGGTGATAATCCACTGTGTCACACCTTCTTTGTTGCCCAGATTGTTCCAGCTTAGTCAAAGAATGTTCTTTTCAGTTGGCTTCTGCATCCTTTGCATGCTCCCATCTTTGTTAAAGTTTTTCCTCAGTACATTCTTAAATCATTTTCCTGTCTATTTTTTTTCTTTTTCTTTCTCTTCCTCTCTCCTCTTTTCTTCTCTACCCCTCCTCCTCCTCCCCTCCTGCTTCTCTCTCCTCTCTCCTCCTCCTCCTCCTTTTCCTTTACTTCTACTTCTTTCTTCTTCTTCTTCTTCTTCTTCTTCTTCTTCTTCTTCTTCTTCTTCTTCTTCTTCTTCTTCTTTCTCTCTCTCTCTCTCTCTCTCTCTCTCTCTCTCTCTCTCTCTCTCATTATTTTTTCTTTCTTCTTGGAACTGACATAAATCCCCAACCCTCACTCATGTCTTTTAATGGCTTCACAGTACTTTTATATTATTTTTATCACCGAATAATATTCCATTGTATAGAACTGTCATTGTTTGTTCATCCATTCTCTTATTATAGGAAATCTTGGTTGCTTCTAGTTTTGAGTGATTATAAATAAAATTATTATAAGTATTCATATGTACATTTAAATTTTCAAATAATTGAATATATAGGAACATGACTACTACAGCAAACTACTTTTTAGTTTATTCTTTGGTATTTATTATAAAAGTAATTTTTTACAAGAATTCTAAAAGTAGAAAACTAAAGTCAGATATAGACACTGACTGTGCCAAACTGATATCCATAATTCTCATTCTAAAACTTGTTATCAATTTGCTTTGATTTTCACACAAGTTTAGGATCATAACACACTCTTCTGTAACCTGCTTTTTTTTGACTTGTCAATAGGATATTCACTTCTCTGCATGTCAATTTGCATAGTTTCATTCATTTTTTTCCAAATATTACAAAGTATTTATCTAATTAATAGCTGAGCCACAAATTGCTAACTTCCTTCCACAACGAATGCTATTTAGTTTTGATTCTTCATATTTTCTATTTTAAAAACTTCTGCAGTTTAGCTCTATGTTTGTAGATGTCTATTTATATGTGTTAAACTTTTGAAGTTAGACTTTCAGAATAAAGAAGTACACATTTCCAAAACTGATATGTTGTCTGATTAACTTCCAAAAATTTATACCAAACTACTTTGACATTTTTAAGCATAAGTAGTGTTATTTTATGACCCTGTAAATATTAAAGCACTTCCCTGGCCTAGAGAGGCCAATGTTAAAACCCAGACAAATTTAGAACATGTTTTATTTATTAGGAGGGATTTATTTAGAAAAACATTCATCCATGAAAAACAATTTTGCTTCATATAACTGTTAAGTTCCTAAAATGTGAGTTTTAAAAGAAATAAATGCTTTAAGTTCTATTATAGACTGAATTGTATCCCACCAAAATTCATATGTTGAAGCTCTAGCCAATAGATTTTCAGAATGTGAAAGCATTTCAAGATAGAATATGGGCAAAGAGGTGATTAAGGTCAAATGAGGCCATGAGGGTGAGCCCTATTTGCATTTTAATAGTATTCTTACAAAAGAGGAGATTTGGATACATAGAGAGTCCAAGGGATGCCCACACAGGAAAGATCATGAGAGGAAACAGCAAAAAGACATCCATCTATCTGTAAGCCGGGAAGAGAGGCCTCAGGAGCCCCTGACACCTTGATCTTGGACTACCAGCCTCCAGAAACATGAGAAATTAAATTTTGTTGCTTAATCCATCAAGTCTGTGGAATAGTAAATTAATATGAGGTCTGAAATCATTAAAGAACTATGGGAGGGATTTCACAGTTTTAAATCTAAGATCAGAAAGGCATTTTCTCAAATTCTCAGGGTAGTAAATTCTTTAAAGGGCTGAGTTTTGTCAAGCAACCAGTGTTCAGCTGATGAATAAGAAGTCAGTGAATTCTTCAGAAATATGATATATATTCCTTTGAAGATTTCATCCTAAAATGGCAGTTTCCTACAGTAGAAGAAAAGGGTGGGTGATGTATATTTAATGATTCAGTGAACCCTTAGGCCTCAATTTCTGAGCTGTAGTGCTGGGAGCCATTAGCCAAGTAAGTATGACAATTTCCTTGCCAGCGTACCCCATGTTGCAGTGACATTGAATGTACTTAACCTTGCTCAAGGACCAAGGCAGATTAGGGTGTTCCTGGTTTTAAGATAATCTTGTTTAGGGCGTTCCCAGTTTAGGTTCCAGGTTTAAGGTTTAAGATTATTCCTGCTGGGAATAGGGCGTATCCTGCTGCCTGAGTTCCCCTTGAGTTCTCACGGGATTCAGACAGTATATTTTGGAGATAGAAGCCCAGTGGAGGTGGATTTGGGCAGAGAACGTGGATTTGGGCAGAGAACGTGGATTTCCCCAGAACGTGATTGTAGACTGCTGGTGTGAGTTCGGGAATAAAGAGTTGCTGTTTGAATCTACAAGCTGTGTGGTGGCTCGTGATTGTGTGCCCAGCCAGACTGCGGCATTTGTGCCCAGCCAGACTGCGGCACTGTAGGGTCTCTTTCTATTCACTTTTTAATCCTCCTTCCTTTTAGAAGGACTATGCACCCTCACCTGTTGCTGCATAACTTAAAATTGCCACTGACATCCACATATCCCACCCAATTTCCATTCCCTTCTTGTTGATGTTGAACTGGGCTATGTGACATGCTTTTACCCAACTGAATAAGAAGCATACACCCTACCAAAGCACATGCTTTATGAGGCACTTTATCTTTGTTCCGTGTCTTTTGCTTTTTGCCTTTTCTGTGAAAACTTCTTGTCTCAGAGGATGTTCCCTTAAACTGAGGCTAAGAATGAGATCATACCTATTGACTAACAGCTATAATTCCGTAAGAAATAAACGTATGTTGGTTTATGTCACTGAGGTATGGAGATTTCTACTCCGGTAAAGCTAATTAATAAGAGGGACAAAATAGAATTAAATGATTTGGATTTATAAAACATAAAAATTAAATAGTAACACTAAAATGTGCACTGAAACTATATAAACCATTTACTAGAAAAGGTGAAGAATACAAAGAATGATTGGGACATAAATACCCCACAGGAAACTTGAAACATAATGAAGTCAGATAAATAAATACCTAAATGGAATTCAAATCTGAATAAATCAAATGCTAGAGAGACTAAAAACTATTAAGAAAATTAAATGAGGAGAGCCAATTAATTACATTTTGGGGAATGATCTTAAAAACTGGTTTGAGAGTTAAACCAATACATTTCTTTATAATCAAGATAGATTTTCTAAGGTTTAATATTGAACAGAATGATCTCAGATTCTCAGGTTTGGAATTCAATATGCAGCAGCAATGACACTGCTTCTTTTAGGAAACACAGAACTCCCATTTGTTGCCTGATTTTGGAAAATGCCATTCTGAGTAGTTTATCTCACATTATTTCCTTTACTCTTCATAGCATTCCTACGAGGCAGATGTAACTATATCTATGTAACAAAATGTATAAGCGAAACCCAGCTTAATCAGTAATGGACCTCCAGGAACTGGCAAAGCCAGAATTAAGTTTGTCCAACCTCAAAGTTCACTTGCATAATAACTGTAGTATATTATATTATAGAGAACTTGAAAATGTCAAATGCCTAAAGGAATCCGAACATGTATTTGATTGCCTTTTGTTCAGCTTTGACCTCCATCAGAGGAAGCATCTGCAGAACTGTGATTTCGGGTACTTTACATCTGCTCTTGAATATTTTTTCTTCTCTGATTCTGACAAATCTTGTTCCTCCAAATCCAGAGTCTGCACATAGTGCTTTATCTTGATGCTGCTTTGCACTCAGCATCTTCTAAATAAATGCAACATCAAATCCATTTCTTTGTTCACTGTTTATAAGCCATCTTAAATTCTTTTTAGAAATAGGATAAAAATCTAGATAGATGGTAGACAGGAGATAGATGGATATATTAATAAAGAGAAAAATCATAATGATTGAGAGATTCGATAAATGTAGGCTAGTACCAAATTTTTTATTGTAACTACCTCCTCTGCATATTTATCATGCCAATGTTGGCTCTATAACTGAAGACTGATGATGGTAAATCATGCAAATTGTGACTTTTTTAATAGCAGTCACTTGGTTTTTATCATCTTAACATGTTTTATTACTCATGCAAAAGATTATCTACTACATGTAAGATACTGTAATAAGGGTTGGGTATCTAATAACAAATAAGATATGGAGACTTTGCTCACAAATGAGCTAGAGATCTATCTCTACAACACACAGCTCAATGTATTATATGTCAAGGTAGATATACAATGAAGCTATTAGACAAAAAAATATTCTCCTCTCACATAGCTGCCTTCCTAATATCTATACAAATAGTAAAATTTTATATTTTATCTCTTAAAAGAATGCCTCCAAAATGTTCAAGTTCCTAGAATGGAATTTAGATTAAAATACCCAATTAACATTTGTTGAGCTGAAATTGGTAGAATTGGAAACTAGTATAACAATTTGGAAAACTTATCAGTAGTGTCTGCTAATGCTAAATATACATATAGCTTCTAACCCCTAGTAGTGCTACTTCTAATATAAAACTAGACATAATTTCACAAATAGACAATTACCACAGTGTTTATAGTGACACTGTTCATAACAGTCTATTGGTAATAAGAAATGTCCTTCAATTTTAAAACTGGCAAATAAATGACAGGATATGAACAGCAATGGAATTAACAAACTCCAACTATATAAAAAAGGATATTTTTTTCAAAGATAATATTGAGCTTAAGAAGTCAAATATAAAAGAGTACTTACCTCATTATTTCATTCATGTAAAATCTGAAAACAGTCAAAATTCATCTATTTTGATAGTAGTAAGGAAATCAGATATCATTGGGGAAGTAGTGATTAGATGGGAGGAGGGGTTTTCTGGGATCCTGGTAAAACTATTTCTGAGATCTGGTTTCTGGTAACATGGATATGATCATTTCATGATCCTTATGATTTGTGCATTTTCCTATATGCTATAAACCAATAATTTATTTGATAAATCAACTGAATTTTCAATAATCTTATCAAGCTTGTTAGAGATAAACCAGAGAAAAAGACCCATCTAATAAAATAGGACACAAATTAAAGTATAAAAATGATACTTCAGACAGTTTTGACAACACATACAAAAGCTCTTACATGTGTCCACTGTGGTAGAATCGGGTGAAACTTTGTCTCATTTACATAAAATGATGGTTATTTTGTATAGGATTAGATTCTTGTAAGATACTGTAATGATCTCTAAGAACTTTTAAAAATTGACAGAAAATCAGCACTAGATACAGTGAAAGATCATCAGCACTAGACAAGGTTTAACTAAGGCTTAATATGAGAGTACTGTACCCTAACTGCGTAGAGAATGCTTAGCCTCTGTCTAGGTAGCACTTGGATGAGATGCTTAGATTACAGAAATGAAGCATCTGACTTTATATGATCCCTGCAATTCTGAAATGTCCACTTCTGTAGCATGACATTTCGTATTGACTCACTTTTGACTACCTTCTCTTAAATTGAACCTAGATTGCAGAATTAAGTTTACCACAAAGGAAGTAACAGATAATATTTTGTGAATTGTATGGATTAGGTTAATAATGGATTAGGAAATGGAACAGGACAATGTGCGGTGGTCTTTTAGAAGGTGGGCTGACTGCCTCCTGGAAGACCTTGAACCTCTAACTCTACATATTTGCTCAAATTAATTTTAGGTCTTTGAGAAGACTAGTATGTGATCTTGGAAAACCTCCTTTGTAACTAAGGGGCTGCAACCCAAAAGATTTTGCTTCAATTTCCTCTTTGAAGATTCTCCACTTCTTTCTCCTCCCAATATCTCATGAATTCAAAGATCTATATAAGAAAAAATTAATAACAATGTATAGCTTGTTAAAGGTAAGGGATGGAAATTTTCTGTGTCTGTAATGTCCTCAAGCACACATTTAATCTTCAAATTAAATAATTTAACATGGAAGTTACACAAGAATTTGTTTTAGTGGATTCATGAGAGTCACCCACAAATGAAAACAATGCTAGCATTTTTGTCCCTAGATTAGTCAAATACTACATCATTCCTTATTTTCACCATTCCACACTGCCACCCAAAGGAATTTCCATCCCTGTATGGTACTGAGACTTATGTTCCCAGGAAAAGAATATTAAATTAGAACCCATTTAAAACTGCCAAAAGGCATGCAGCAAATCATCCACTCAGTTAAAAGACACATGAGCCTTCTAATCAAAGGGAAGGATATATTTATGACAGCATATCAGCAGTCAAAAAATATGTGCCTGTCATTATCTAGCTCAGAAATTCATTTGAACATAGGCTGCTGTGTTGATACATAGGCAATAGCATTTTTGTGATTAATTGTATATATCTTGCATAGGTTAAAACCCTTAGTTTTTATGGTGATTTTATTTAAAGATGCATATGTGAGCTTTAGCTCCTATGTGTTTTGGGAACAGGAATGATTCCACGTCTGCAAAACAGAAGGGACAAAGCTACATTTAATATTTCTATCAGAGAAAGTCATTTCCATGTTATAAAAAAGCTGCACAAAAGTATTAAGTAACCAGGTCAAGGCTGAGTTGCTAAAGCCAACAAAACTGTCATGATTTGTGTGGATCAGGATGCAGACTTTAGGTCAGTACTGCTACTTACTAGTCATCTCTTACTGTTAAACGTATATAGTACTTAAGACAGGTCTGTCTTTTCATTTAGATACAAAAGAGTGAGTATGTGGTGAGAAATCAGGATATGGCAGGAAGAGCAATGCAAATTCATTTATTTAGGGAAATGGCAGAGATTAAGTTACTGCAGTAGATGAGGATTCTTTCGAACATTCTAGTAGGGAAATATGGACATATACAGTATAATAATATTTAAGGAATGTTTCCAGACAGCAATAAAATAATAAAAACTCATATATTTTACTTGGTACCAACTCTATGATGAGCATGGGTCTTGGATCAGTAAGATTTGAACATAAGAGTTATTCCTGCAAGCTCTATGGCTATAGAAAATTTTAAAAATTTCCTTGAGATTTATTTATGCTTTCTTAGTACAAGCATAGCAGTGCTCTCCGTGGATGGTTATTGGAGGTAAGTAAGATAATGAAAACAGATAATGAATGGCTAATGACATACTATATAGAGTAGAAGTTCATTTTATGCTACTTATTGACCACTTCCCTGGTCATACTCTCTAATGGTTGTGTTCTTTTTGTTTTCCTACAGGGTTATAAGTTTTCTAGACAAAGACTATGTTGTTGTTTTAAAACTTTTCTTTTTCACCAGCTTGTGAAATGCCTGGCATATATTTATTGAAAGGAAACAGAATTGGCAAAGTCTTCTGATTTCCTCCATACTCAGTAAAAAAAATCACAATGTGGCAATAAGGACTTAGATAAAATTTAAAGTTTTATCAAGTGCACTAGAAATTATGGACATAAGAAGGCCTCATCAATATCCTTTTTTTCAGATATGTTGTCAGGATAACATGAAATAATATTTGTAAAGTGCTTATCTCAGTGTCTGATGCATCAGAGATCCTTAATAAATGGATGGTTCCCCCTCATTTTGAAAAGGCTCCATGCCCATCTTCACATCAGTACTTTTATTTATATTTTTTCATGTAACATAAGCACCATTCCTGTCTTCTACAACAGATTTTACCCTAACTTTCCAAAGAGGCCTCATAACAAGCAGCTTGTCTCTGAAATCCCTCATCACTTTCCTCCAGTGTATGGACTGAGGTGAATCTATGGCTAAAGGCTGATACCTGGCTCTATGCCCTTGAATAAACCACACAGTATCCTTGTGCCTCAGTCAGGCCTGTCCTGACTTTTAATTCAGTGTAAAACTGCATTTGTCTTAGGGTGCTTGTGCTACTCATCATTGATTCATATATGTTAATTTTCTTTCTTAATTATCTGTTTCCCGGATGGTAGTCTCTGGGTTATATTTACTTGAACATGTCCTTCACAGTGCCAGGCTGATTGATATTTTTAAAATACTTGCTGATTGAGTCTAGGAGGAAAACAGAGTGACTCTAACCAAGCCTGCCTTTGTGAGAAGCACATTGTGTCTTCTGGTGGCCTTGGTATCAGACATATGATTGCAACATCATGAATAGTAATTGTAAAGAAAACTCAGGTATGGATATTAAAAATCATTAGCCCTTAGTGTTCTCATTTTAGTATCTAGAGAAAATATGAGATCTCCTGAGACCTATAGGAGATGAACCACAAGGACAAGTTTTGTCTCTGCACTTTATTAGCTTTTATGACCTTGATCAAGTCAAATCACTTCCTTGAAGCCCAGCTTCTACCCTCTTAAGATGTAATAATAATATGTGTTTTGGTTCAGCAAAGATCAAAAACAAACACCATAGAACCATAAATGACAGTGCAAACTTAATGAGTTATATGATTTCTCAGCCAAAGTTGTGCATCTATATAGAAAGTGCATATTGAAAATATCACTTGACTAAAAGTATTGCAACTTTGGTAATGACAGAGATGTTAATGTTCCAAGATAAAAATTAACTTTGTAGCCAAAGCACTTAATAAAATATGTATACTATATCATAAATATTTTAGGGCAAAAATAATTCACCATACTATTTAAGGGGAAAACACTGTAACATGCTTAATAGTTTGCAGCTGACATCGTGAAATTGGAATTCAGGGTTAGCTAATGGTAATTATGGGAAAAGTAACCAAATTAACTGTGTTATATATTTTCATGCTTGCAAGAAAGTCATAAGGATGTTATTTATTTCCCTTCAAAGTAAAGGTTTCTGGGGACTTAAATGAACATACACGCTTGCAATGAGAATATGCATTTACACAAACACACACTTGCATGCACTCAGAAAAATAAAGCAGAAAACTTTAGAAATTATAGTTTTTGAAGATAAAAATGTGGTCAAAGCTCTTAAAAGCATTTTTTGTCATTCTTTAGGTAATGATAGCCCAGGCATTAAACAAAACTGTCAAGGATAAGGAAAATTGGGGCGTTAGATGAGCTCTGCCCTACTGACTCATGTATTAGATGGGGCAAGGACCAAAATTAAGTGAAATTTGAATGTTGAAACCCAGAAGCTAATGGCATTTAACAATATTTAATAGTAAATATTCAATACATATTTTTTACATGCCAACAACAAATAAAGTGCTGAGAAACACAGACAGTCACTGCTGTGATGGAGATTACAGTCTGTCAGGAGAAATGAGTATTAATCATATAAGCACACAAATATGTGCACAAATGCAAACTGGGTTAATTATTATGAAGGGAAGTTAAATAATTCCATGATAACTTATAGCTAAGAAATGAGACTTTGCATGTGTATGGGGCAGGGATAGGAGAAACTTCCATGAGGTCTATTAGTGAGAGGTGAGAAGAGGACCAATGCTATTACTAACAACTTCAAACAGTACTGACTGAGCACACATAAAGCTGGTGTGTGTGTTCCTGGTTGAGAAGACTTATTCCTGTGCAGCAGCCTTATAAAAAACATCTCAGGCTTCTAGGCTCCTTCTAATATTCTGCTACCTTCCACATGCAAAAACCATGAAAGGAAAGGAAAACAGTCACAATTTGCAGACAATGTACTCAGAAAGAAATGATCACCTTTCCATTTCTGTCCCATACTTCCAAAGGATGAGAAAGAGTAAATTAATTAATTGGTTGTTTGATGGTGTGAAGGTAGAAGAAGGAATTTCAAGCACAAGATACATTAGAGCTATGGCTAAAGCAAATAGGCAATGGTGATGGAAAAGAAGAAAGGTTATTATGACTGAAAGACAAATACAAGGCACAAGCAGTGAGAAACAAGGTAAAGAGGCAGGTCCAGGTCATTTAATGTCTCACAGGTCATGATATGGATTTTGTGCATTATTCTATCCTCAGTGGAAAGTCATGAAAAAGATAATGAAGGAATGATGAATACATTAATAGACTTGCGCTCATTATTCTGACTATACTGTAGAGACTGATGGAAGAAGCACAAGATTTAAAATGAAGAGTCCAACAGAAAAGCCATTGCATTTTTCTATATGAGAGACGATTATAGCTCTAACCAAAAGAATAGCAGTAGAGTTGGAGAGAAGTGAGTAAATTTATTAAATGTCCACCAGTAAATAGTTATCGCTTGCAAAGAAGGGGTTCCAGTTCTCTAGTAGAGAAATCTGCAAAGGGATAGATAAAGGTTATGATCACAGTCAATCAAATTAAAGTTCCAGAATTAGTTTAGCAGCCCTATTAGAAAAGTTAAAGTTAGGCAACAAAATCAAAAGAGAAGCCCACAGAATGGGCCAGCCTGATGGAGAGAAAGAACAGGTCTGTGAAAATTCTGAGGTTACATGGAGACCCAAAAGTTATTCTTGAGTCACAGGAAGTTTGAATTTTGGGCTGAAAGAACGAATCATAATTCCTTCTAGATGGTGGTATTGAGGCTATCCATAAGCCATTTATAAGCTCTTCCAGAGCATGGTCCTTGCTTTTTTATTCTTTGACCTTCAAAAACTGCTGTTTCCTAACATGTCATATACATTATAGTTGGTTTATTAAATGAAATGCTCCATATTCCTAGTTTTATTGAATACAAAAAGAACTCTGCAAGGAGAACATTGGGGATTCAGATGTAACTCAATCAGGTTTAAATATGTTTTATATGTTTAATGTTAAATATGTTTTAAATACCTTAGGTGAATTAGACACAATTCAAAGGACAGAAACCAGAGTTTACAGTTTTGTAACTCAAAGCCCTCAGAAAGAAATAACAGAGTACAGGATCAGTCATGAGGCAGAGAGAGAAACCAAAACTATGGGCAAGATTCAATATTGCAATTTCTACAGGCAATGCAGGGTAAAGAGCTTAGGGTTGATTAGTTATATTTTAAAGTGGTGCTCCCATGAAATTCATGTTTCCTGTGTCTGTTAAAGCATTGGTTTGGAGCTAACTAAAATATCCAGATACTTTTTGGGTGAACTATGTATTATTTGAGAAGAGCTAGCAGCTATATTTGGTATGTTAAAGTGGTTACATACAGAAATTGTAAGTATAGTTAGTGCAGAATAAAGATAACTCCCAGATTCAAATCCTCAACACTGAATATTTCATTCAGCATCAGACACACATATTCATATTTCTTCTTGGAAAGATGATTGGCATTGAAAGAAATAAAACATCCAAAAATAATTTTTGATTCCTACCCACTTATTCCAATCTATTCCTTTCCAATTCTGTTCTATCTCAGTATATAGTGTCTTTATAGCCTTACATAAGTCTAACACCCCAGTATCATCTTTGATTTTTCCCTTTTCATCACCTACCATAGCTAACTAATGAGCAAGTGGTATCAGTTCTGCTTCAACAGGAATTTCAATCTCATCTGCTCCTTGTCATTCTCAAGTCCTCACTGTTAATCACTCTTGTTCATTTCTTGGTTAAAGTTACATCATTCTTCTCATATAACACTGGAAATTAAACTCAAAATCTTTTATGCAGCTTTATAAAGCCCTCCATATACTTGTTCTTGCTGACTTATCCAGCATTTCTTCCTCACTAACTCAGAAATCATCAACCTATCTAGCCTTTTACCTGAATCTTGAACATTCCAATCTCTCTCCCCTCCAGGGTTTTCGCATTTGTTGGGCTCCTTGGTTAGGAAAAAAAAAAATCCCTTTCCTCTCATCATATGCCTTTATACGTTCATTGTTTTGGTTACAGCTCATACATAACTTCCTTAGAGAGGTTCCTTATTATTAAGCTAACAAGCTCTATTCCTACATTCATCA
This sequence comes from Marmota monax, assembly GCF_021218885.2. NCBI lineage: Eukaryota > Metazoa > Chordata > Mammalia > Rodentia > Sciuridae > Marmota > Marmota monax. The sequence goes on from NW_026693836.1 coordinate 1,152,301, forward strand.
CTACAGTTTCTATATTAATTTGGGTTCTCTGCTAGGCAAAACCTGAGAAAATGAGTCTACATTCAGGTACTTCAAGAGTTACCTTTAAAAAATGGAATAAGGGAGCGGGAGAGAGAGATTAGGAAGAAGGAAAAGTCAATAAAAGGTATCTTGCTGAGCTATCACCTGTAGGATATATGGAAGTCAATTCCTCTATGGATTGCCTGAGAAACAGGACTTAATGAGCAACAGAATTTTCTCTCAACAAAAGAAGACTGGACATTTAGTCACAAACTCCCACCCACCAATAGCTGAAGGAGGGTCTGTAAGTATTAATTCTTGTTTTTCCTAGATCCTGGTAAGATAACTTCTAGAATTTAAAGAAAGCACTGAGCAAATAAAACAAAGAAATAAAGATGACATGTGAAGTGGATGCTGCCATCAACTGTGCATCAAACCTGAAGCTGAATTAAAGGGTAAACTGAGGGAAAGATGATGCAAAACACCAAAAGTATTGTCATACTATAAGTGTGATCACTTTAATATATTTTGCTTCCCTCCCTCCTTCCTTCCTTTCACTTAAGTCATAGGAAGTCTGAAAAATTTAAGGGGTGGGGGTAGTGTTGTGCTGTTTTTTTTTTTTTTTTTTAATAATTCAAACTCAAAGTCTGACTTGATTAACTCATTTTGTTGGTCATGATGTAATCTTTTCATGATTTCCTAGATGACTCACTTTCATTAGTTACTTAGTTGTTCACTTATAATAACACTATCAATAGCCATAAACCATCATCAAAAAGAAAGATTAAGATCTTGAGGTAACAACAGAATACATCACCAATTCACCTTGCATGCTGCCAGCCCCAGCCACTGAGACACCACCATCATAAAATGAATGTTTTTAATTGCTCATTCTCTTTTTTATAGTTTCTCATTCATATAAATTTCTAAAGAGTATGTATATATTTTATATTTGCTTCTTTTACCTTTATAAAAACTATTTTATGATAGAAATATTTAGAAATCGCTTAATTTTAGATTACTAATACATCCACATCACTGTAAATATTTGTTCTAATGGCTATATAAGATCCCCTGTTGTGATTCTGATATTATCCTCTGAGAGTTTTCTGGTTGTTTACAGAGTTTGCTTGTTATGAACAGTTCTGTAATGTCATCCCCATATTCCTAGCTCTGGTTAGTTATGTGAAGGAATTCCAAAGGACAGAGCTATTGAGTCACAAGGTATGCAATTTTCAGTTTTGAGATGCACTTGTAAACTTTTCCCAGTATGGTTGTACCACTTTGTACTTCTACCAGCAATGTTTAAGGACTCTAATAAATCCATGTCTTCTCTAACTCAAGAATTACCTTTATATGAATAAAATATGTTAATTCTTAAAAAATCTTCATCACTGCTTTTGAATCTTACTTCAGAACTGCTTTTATCCAAAATTTAGAAGTATATTCACCCAGATTTTCTAAAACTTTAAAAATTTTAATATGAGATATTTACTTAAGTTTTATTTAAGTCTTTTATCTGTAATTTATCTTAACAAATAGTAGATGGTTAAAACTTAACCTTTTTTCCATATTAATAACCTCTTTTGTCAGTTTCACTTATTATGCTACCCTTGTTTTTGTACCAATTTTTATACCATTTCTTTCTTACACAGATTACATGATACTTGGTCTGATTCTGTTTTCAGTTCAATTGTCACTTTTCTGTCTCTCTACAAATACCACAATGTGTTCACATAACTCCGTCATTAATATTTATGTGTTATGTTGAATCCCCTCACCCTTCTTTTCCTCAGAAATACTATAGGTTGCTTTGATCTTAATTTTTAAATTTTGGAGTCATCAAGTTTCAACAAAAAGTAGTTAAAGTTTTTATTAGATCCAATCTTTAAATGATTTTGGAAAAGCTGACATCTTTATGACATTGTCTTCCACTGATTGTACCTATATATCTCTCCATTTATGTAGATCTCCTATACTTTATTAAAACCCTGTTTTCCTGTAGAAATATTAATAATTTTTGTTAAATTTATTTCTATATATTTGATATTCAAAGAACACGTTTATATATGTTAACTTATTCTGTACCAATATTAACCTAATTTTTCTTTTCCTTTGGTTCTACATACATATCTCTTAAGACAATGCTGCATTTTACTCAGGTATTTATTTGATCACTTTTACTTGAATTTTGTCATAAATATCCTGACTTGCTTTTTCCTCTTCCTAAGAACTTTATTCCAAAATGTTGTCAATGCAAATTTTTCCAGGAAAACTTCTAAGTATTTGTAGTAATTCATATTCTAAGTTCTAATTTTCTTACAGACAGTAAATGGTTTGAATGGGAGGCTATTCCATTATATTCTCACATAAAGTGTTGCTTTCAAAAAATAAAAAAAAAAAATCTATATTAATTACAATGAAATCATGAGATAGGAGTGAGGGGTCCTCAATGAGTTTTGAGATGTAGAGATCCAGAAATCAGCAGAAGACAATCAATCATTCCATCCTCACAAAACATTTCCTTAGGTGAAAATTTCACTCTTCGCCCTCTGGGAAGAAATGTCACTAGGAAGAGGTGCCATGTACGTTGTAATCCTCTAGTTTAAAAATAGAAAAAAAAAAGGGGGGGGGAATTAGAGAAGAAATTCCCCAGATTCAGTATTTGCTAGCAGCATTTCACATCTCCTCCTAATCCTCAAGTTCTGAGATGCTCTAATTTTACTTTTGGGGACATTCGTTCAAGAGACCTGAGACAGTAGGTGTAGAGATAGACAGTATTACTACATGGTAAATTGTGTAGGGCTCAGGGCAGTAGAGAGAAATAATGAAGATACATGTCTGCCCTCACCTGGGCCACTTAAAGAGCACCAAATACAAGTGTGTCAAATTGTTTAAGTGCTAAAAAACTGAGAAGTTAGAAATTGGCAGAAGTTTAGAGGATATTTAATGACTCTTGCTTGAATATTTATAATGCTTATAATTAACTAGGTATGGGTCCAATGACCAGGAGTAAGATTATTTTAGGACCAATGATAAAATAAAAGATGCATAAAAGCTTTAGCCAGGACACTTGTAGAAGGTTGTCCTCTAAGTGGACCCAGCAAAGGCTCAGGTGTGAAAGGATGAGGAAAACAACTAGTCTCAAACTGAGACTGAGCCATTAAAATTAGATAAAGGCATAACTCAAAAATAAAGTCTAGACAAAAGACAAGGTTGGATACCCTAAGCCTGGGCGAGATAACTCTAGAAGACAGGGAAAATAAATACAGAGGCCATAAGAGTAGATAGAACAAAATGTATGGAAGACTAAGAACAATGTTTGCAGGCAATATAAATCTGTCATTTGGAAAAGTCTGGTGGGGACTCAAGTGAAGGATAAATGTGATGTGAGTGACTTTTCTTGTGATGGCATCTAGAAAATACTGTCAAAGGACAAAGAGAAACCAGGTAAAATTTTCTTGTTAACTCGGATATCCTACCACTGGAATCTAATGACCATTATTATTATCATGTATGGGAAATTTTACTCAGTCTATGAACAAATACTTGTCAGTTCATGATTTTCCAGAAAAGTCTGACAATTTCTTCCTATTGCTATATTGTCTGCCCCACCTTCATGCTTTATATTAAATATAATTTATAGAACATTTAAATAAAATTAAATAAAAAACAGAAAATGCAAGCAATTATAGAAAGTGAGAGAAAAATTATTAGATCAGAAATCTTGGACTAAGAGAATCTAGTAAAATTTAGAGTTAAGAAAATAAAAATTGAGAGGGTTAAGTAGGACTTAAACTTATTTTAAGAAGAACAATTAGAGCCAAAATTTAATTTAAAAATTATTTAAATATTCTTAAGTGATCAGAATCTGGATTTTTAAAAGTCCAAAATCTAATGTCCATTATTCTCTTTTTTGCCTCTCATTTTCTTAACTACCTTATCTAGGAAACTTCCTGTACTCCATCTCAGCCACCAACTCAGACTAATAATTATACACATCTGCTTTTTAGATGTCCTCTTTCCAGCCCATTTCTCTAATGCTGCTTTCACTCTTATCCAGCATTCATGTTCTCACTTCCTTATGGAAGTAGACTCTGCAATCCATCTCTGAATAAATACTTGTTCTGTTCTCGTATGCTCAACTATTGTTTTCTTGTGTGTGAACAGATTTCATCAGACCCCAAAAGAGGTAAGAAGAGTAGGAGTGTAATGAAAGAAGTATTTACATTTAAGGAAATAAGTAGGACAATGCACAGGAGCATGGGCCCATGGCATACTAAGGAGAGTATTTGGCACAGGACAACTGATGGCTGAATCAATTTCATTGTGCAAGAATCTACATTCTTGGATTCTATCAAGAATTTAGCATTAAGTCACAAAGACTTTTCTTATCCTTGTGAAAGAGACTTGAGAACTTTCTGGTCATCATCATTACTAGAAATGAGCTTAGGCTACTCAATACCAGGAAAGCAATTAAAATATTTGCCATCCTAACAAGAATGCATCCTAGTCCATGATGAAATGGCTTGCTCCCATACTCTCTTAAAATATCCTTGACAACTGAAGAAAATGGGAATCAAGAAAATATAAACAAGAAAGAACTGAGGTGTAAAATGAGTAAGAGTTGTTATTATGAATATCATAGCTATCATTCACCTTCAGTGCTATTTAGATATTACAGATCAAAAAATAAATGTGTAAAATGGAAGTTCTATTTAATTGATATTCTCCCTGATTTTAATTTCATGTGAAAACTGAACAATACTTAATTACTTGTGATGAATAATTACTGAGATCTCAGTGAATCAATCATCAGTGCTGAGTAGAAGCATGGAAAAAAAATTCCAAAAGCTACCACCAGCTAAGCCATTCACCCTCCCTCAGTAGGTGAGTTTGGCACCTACAAAAGAGAAATCAGCTAACAAATGCATTATATTTTAGATGTGCTCTGCTAGTGCTACTCAAAAAATATTAAAATTTCTTTAGTAATTACTTAAATAACATTAATCAGCAAGATAAATTAATTTCTTTCTTTGAGAAAAATACATTTGTTAAAGACTAAATAGAAAGTCACAAGCCATCCATCCATCCTCCTAAACCAGGGTACATGCTGGCACTTGGTGGCCTCTTGGCAGCTTCTCTGTCACTGAGACACCTCATATCTACTTTTTCCTTTCCTTTTTTCTGAAAATTTTGCTAATTTGTGTCATGCTGACTGCTCTTTCGCAGCTTTGATACATGACTACCTTCAACAGCCATATATTTTCAAAAATGGTATGTTTAAACCATATGTCCTCACTTTTACTCAGATGTCATTGTTTTAAAAATAAATTCTTCTGTTTCAGATTTCAGCTGTTAAAATTTATAGTAAAAGTAAATTGGAACAAAAGAAAGGAATAGAATAAACTTTCTCTACTGACTTTTCTCCAAATACATCTAGCACAATAGGATTTGTATGGCCTTCAAGAAATGTTGCTGAACATAAATATCAGCAAAACAGCAACAACAAAATTTCAACTGTTTTAAAAATTCTTTGAGAAGGGACATGGTTCATATTTTTTGAGAGTGCAGATTTTTATACTGATAACAAAAATCTTGGTAAGTTGCTTTACGTTATTTTGGAGTTATGTTGAACTACTCTTTGGATTGACTATATTGAAGTATATACATAGACTATACTAGAGTGAACTTGCAAGTGATTGACATTGATAAAGTCAACAGATTTTACAAAATCCTGACATTGTCATTTGTCCTGAAGTTCTTATTTTCTCACTACTTTCTGTGTGAAGAGTCAAAGTAAAAATATGCATCAGTAACTACACCTCCACAGATTGTATATCATTTGGAGATATATTTTCTTAGACTATCTTAGTGTTTCATTTGAATATGTAACAAAAAAATCCTCCATCAAAAGAGTTTTTTATAAAAATATGAATTTTAAATATCTTTCAGAATCAAATTTGACCACAAGGACTCTGCATTTCAGTGAGGCAAAGATCTCAGGCTGTTCCTGTGAGAGCAGCTCTTCCTTTTAGAAAGGCCAAGGGCTGTCCAGAACCCACACTGGCCACATGCCTGACACATTCACTTACTTGACTGGCCAGGAGAGGCTTTTTTCCTTGTGAAAGGGTAATAAGGCTTTTAAGTCACATGGAGATATTGGCTGCTTTTTTAACCCACCTTGAAAACGAGTTGCTTTCCTTTCTCTTCAAAAGAACATCTTTTCAATATACCGGAGGAATTTCTTAACCTCTCCACCCCTCTCTTTCTCCTCCCTCCCTCCTTCCTCAACATAATTTATTTCTCTCTACATGCATTTCCAGGATTTGACATTGAAATCAGAAATGGATGTAGATTCAGAGGCAAATAAGTCTAGGCATGAAAAGTTTTTTAATTTGGTTCAATATTGCTTACTCTAGTTTTGAGGAAAATGTTCAAAGTGTAAGTAAGGAACATTTTTTTGTCTGGCCTTGGACTTCATATAAACATAGATTGTACATAAATGATGGTAAAACAAGATTCAAGATTCCATTTCCAAACCAAATATCCTCACTCTGATTCAATTTAAAATCAATTTAAAATAATAGGTTTTAAACTATAAATTTAAAATCCCTATATTCAACTCCCATTACCACAAAATAAATGAATGAATAAAGTCAATTTATATAGATAGATGTATGCAACGCTTATAATCATGACTTATAATAATTAATAAAGTTTGTATTAATATATTTCTTTTCATCAGAAGTATACCTCCCTACAATGGAAAATACTGAAGAAGAAGACAGATTCTATAAACCTTTCTGAAAAGAAGAGGAAACTGATATGCAAATAACAGTGTTTAGTGGAGAAATACAGCATTTTTATCTTAGGCAATAAATAAATAGACATAATTCATACTATAACCGGCAGCATGAGAAATTTCTGGGACATGTGAGGCACAATAGCACATGCCTGTAATCCCAGTAACTCAGGAGGCTGAGGCAGGAGGATTGAAACTTCAAGGCTAACCTCAGCAAGTTAGGGAGAACCTCAGCAATTTAGCAAGACCATGCCTCAAAACAAAAAAAAAAAAAAAAGAAAGAAAGAAAGAAAGAAAAAGTACTGGGGAATGTAGCTCATAAGTAAAGTGCCTTTGGGTTCAATACCCAGTCCAAGGAAAGGAAGGAAAGGAAGGAAGGAAGGAAGGAAGGAAGGAAGGAAGGAAGGAAGGAAGGAAGGAAAGAAAAAGAAAAGAAAGAAAGAAGAGAAATAGGCAGAGGAAGAGAAGAAAAAGAATTGGGAAAAGGGAAGGAATTCCTTGGGCAGATAATTTGAAAAAGTAATAGAAAAAATTAACTTTGAGAGAGGAAGACACCTAGCATAATCCCCTCCAGATACTTCACATGGATCCTCTTAATTAAGAACCACAACATACCTAGGACATACAGAGATTAAGATACTGACCCATGGTCTTATACACAGTGAATGGGAAAATGGAAGGGAACTATGCTATTACCTTACTTTTCAGTGTATTCTTTCTCAATACATTATGATGAAGTAAGTAATTAAGTGACATTAAGAGAGGATTTTCCTACAAAATGGATGAGTGCAGGAACTACTGTAGTTGAGTTAATCATTTTGATTACCCAAATTATTTAAATTATGGTATAATCAATATTATTTTTCATTTCAAAATTCACTGAATAAATTGACAAAATGATTTCATACTCCAGTATCCCTTAATTTATAGATGATTCATCCATTACTGCTGACCTGAAACTCATAAAAGATAGCAAGTACTATTAGTTAAAGAAAATAAATGGGAATTGAAGCTTAGTGTTGCTGTGAAAAGTACTTTCCATAAAATGATTAGCTTCCAAAACATGAACATATTTTATGTCTTGATTAGGGACTATATCAGAAAGACAAGACTACCTATGGCTAGAATTAATGATTATCACAAAAGTCGGTCTTTACAAAGATTCAAATAGTTTCCAATAACCTATATATAAATGTTAGAATGACATTATTTTTCTTAACTCTTACCAGCTTCATCCTTTAGGAGGAACATATTTTAAATCCTTTGTCTAAAGAAGTAAAATTACCTAATTTTGTTGGCAGAAAAATTATTAACTGGGCTATTTTTGGCCTAAGTTGTAGGCATAGTATACTATTTTTAGAATAAAACAAAGTATTTTTCAATATGAAAGAAAAGTATTAAATAATGGAATAAATGTATGTGTAAAGAGAGGTGATGTGAAGAACTTCTGAGATGCATGGATATTGACTCCCATCTTCCAAGTTCTGAGGAAGTAGCAGAAAGCAAATCAAATTCATCAATGAACACTAAGCCTTTGTTTACTTATGACATTTGCCCATATCCTGCTTTGAGTTGTGTGTAACTTCTAGTACCACACCTGTGATGGTCACCATTTAAAGTTATTCCTTTCCCCTGTGTAAGGAAAAATCAGGAATGGAAGTGGGAAATGTGTAGTAAAACTTTCCAGGGTTAAAGAAAATATAAGTTAAAGAAAGCATGCTTTGAACGATCACTTAAAATGCCAAGGAACTCAAAATTATGCTATTATAGAGGATATGAATATCAAAGTGTAAGCAAAAGGAAAACAAGTAGCCAAAGGTTAAAGTCCGCACTGTTAAATCTGTCTGAAATTTTAAAAGATATATGACAACCAAAGGAAAGGGGAGAGGGAAACTCCCATGCAGAAGTAAAAATGTAGCTCAATATTTTCATCCTTCATTTTATTGGTAAAACAAAAATTTTCCGTTTCTTCAAAGCAGCAGTGGAAACAATTGGAGAGAAGTGATAAGCCAAAAACAAAGGCATACCTTTTAGATGTCATTTGGGAATATAATCTAAAAACTCCACTAAAGAGTCATGATATAGGGGCTAGGGATATAGCTCAGTTGGTAGAGTACTTGCCTCACATGTACAAGGCCCTGGGTTCAATCCCCAGCACCTGCCCTCCCCCTGCACACACACACACAAAAGAGTCATGATATACTATAGAGAACTTTTTCTCTCTCACACTCTTTTTTTTTTTTTTTTTTTGAGACAAGCCTTGCCCAGGCTGGTCTTAGACTCCTAGGCTAAAGTGATCCTCATGCCTTAGGTTCCTGAGTAGCTGGGACTGCAGGTGGGCCTCACCACACCCAGTGAGAAAGGTGACATGAATTATGCCTTACTATGTATTGCAACCTAGCTTCCATAGTATTGGATGCTAAATTTAATTTATTTCTTATTTCTTTTTTTCTATATTTTATTGATGCATTATAATTATGCATAATGATTGAATTCATAGATGTTAACTTTAGATAATTAAAAAGTTGCAGCCAATTTGTATCTGATAAAGATATGATTTATGTCAAGTGTAAAGATAAGACAAACTTTTGGATTATTTCCCCATGGGATATTAATAAGTCTTTGAACTATGCTCATATTGTGCCCACTGAAACTGTCTTTGACCTTCTTCAAGTACTGCCTTTTTCTTGGTATTTATATGGAAATAAATAAATTAAAACCCCATGTTGTTTAAATCAAAGTGATTTGAATTGTTTTATTATTAAAAAATCCAATTTCCAACTTATAAAGTCAGTATGTATTGGCTCCTTAAATATGTTAGATTCTGTGCAAGATGATGAGATTATGAAAATGAGCTGAATTCTTAACAATTCCAGGGGTTCTCAGTCAAATGAAGAAAGCAGACAAGGAAATCAAAAAGGACATCAGACAAAGGCTGTGAAGCAAGTACAGAAAAGGGCATGAAATTGAGTGTAGGAATTAAGCTAGCATTCCCTAAAGTGGTGATATTTGACTTATGTATTAAAGAATGAATAAGAATTAGTCAAGCAATGAGAATCGCAGTCTGAAGAAGAATGAAGCATGAAGACACACATTACCAGAAATACTTGTTCATAGAATGAAAGTAGATCAAAGTGTTATGAGGATGTGTGAGTAGCTGAGGTGGGAAAGGTAGTACGGGAACGAGTCCTAAAAGGCTTTGTGTATTATGGTAAAGTTCAAGCAATGAAAAACAGAAAGATCTTATGCAACAGCATGTCATGAATAGTCATGCATTTCTGTAAGTTCATTCTGTCAGTCTTTCAGGGTAAATAATTTCAAGAAGGCAAGACCAGAATTAGGGGCAGACTTCCATAGTAATTTAAGAGAGGGAAAGGAGCCTGAACTGAAAGATTTGGGGTAGTTCTTTCAGCAATGTTTAAGAATGCAGATCAACCACTACTGCTAACTGATTAGATAGAGGGTTGAGAGGAAGCAGGAATCTAAGATGGCTCTCAAAGCTTACACCAATAGACAGATACACTTAATACAGTCATAAAGAGTACAAGGTGGAGAATATTTGGTGCATTGATATTTTTCCCTATTTCTGTGTAACAAATTAGCACAATTTACTTTAAAACAGCACAGGTTTGGTGTCAGCTTCCATGAGTAAAAAATCTGGTCTATATTAGCTGGGTCTTCTGCTGAGTGTCTCACAAGATTAAAATTAAACTGACCTATACAGGTGTCTTCATCTTGAAGCTTGACTAGGGAAAATCCCATTAACAAGTTTCCTCAGGTTTCTTACATAATTCATTTTCTTGCAGCCATATTAATGTGTTGTTTTTTTTTTTTTTTTTTTTCTGTTATCCAAGAAAGGCTTGGCACCTGGAGCAGTTTGCTCCTTCAAATTCAGCAGTAAGGTGTTTGCTCCTTCCTTGAGTATCTCAATTCCTTAACATGTGATTACATCAGGCTACCCAGGATAATCTTATTTTTTATTATCTCAGTTGAAGAAACTTAATGATATCTGTAAAAATTCTTCCAACATACAAAGTAATATGGTCACAGGAGAAATATTTCATAATATCCACAAGTCCCCCTCACCCTGAAGGGAAATGGATCATGGAGTGCTACACCAGGAGATAGGGGCCTTGAATCTGCCTGTCACACTGGGGAGAAAGATGATTGGTGGAGATCAAAAGTCACTATAAGATGTGATGATGTGGAAAGAAAGAAAGAGAGAAAAGAGGCACAAATAGAATTGAACAAAGACAGAAATATCAATGATTAAGCAAAGATACATGATTTAATCAATCCTAAAATACTTACAGCTTTTAGTATTCATTGTCTAAAATTCACATCCATATAAATTTAAGTTTTAAAATTCATACTCTTTTATTTACAAGTAAAATGCAAATAGTAAGGAAAATAGCTAATAAAGATAATAAAGAAAATAAAATAATTTTCCTACATCAAATTTTATTGTCCCCATTCTTTTTATTTTTAAAGAGGCTCTTTGATGTATTTTGTTGAACCCATTCCAAGCTTTCTACATTTCACTGAAGATATGAGACACTCAGCTATATATCTGCACAGTACGTACTTGATAGGGACTAAATATAGAGAATATTTTCACAGAAAATTATTTTATTTATGCCTCCTGAAATCTCAACCACATTTTAAACAACAGTGCCACCTTGCATTTGTTTACCTTCCCCACCTACTTTTCTAAACATGTCTTTACCATTTTTGTTGTTAACAATATGGTCTTTATTTAAATCAGCACTTCCATCATTGAAAACATTTATAGAAGCAGTGACTTTCTGAAAATATATTTCACAAAGCTCAATTCATTATGGGATCACTGGACTAGAAGAGATATCAAAGAGGTCACACAGATTATCCTCTTGTTTCCAAGCAACCCCCCCCCCAAAAAGATAACTATCCTGTTATAGAAATCTATCCAAAAAAGGAAATTCCACAGCCATCTTTCCAGCAAGTTTTTCCTGTGTCTAATTACCCCTGCAGTTAGGGACTTCTTGTACTAGTCTCTCTGGACATGTAGAACAGCTGGTAACCACACTCCTTATAATGGCTGTTCATAAATCTGCAGATTTTTTAAGTCATCTTCATTATCTCTCTTCCAGACCAAATGCATTCTATGTTTAGTAGTTAATTTCATATGTACTCAGTACTCAGGGACCAGGCTTAATGCATATTTAAAAATAACACTAGTTCCCTAACTTTTTGTGTATTTGAAACAAATAAAAATGAATTAAGACATATTAAGATGGTTCTAGTACCATGCAAATCGATCATTTGCCTAATTATGTGTGTTTCCAGCAGCTCAAGAATAAAAGGTCACATTTACAAAGTATGCAACAAAAACAACCATATCTACTTATCCTTCTGATAACTATGTTCACTTTCTTTGTAGAGTCCTTTTGCAAAGGATCCAATTTGCAAACACATACTGTTAAAAGTGACACTGGTCTTACTAATCCTCCTCTGCTCTCTCTGGTACTCTGAATAAATTATTGATAAATTGAAATGTAGTAACTTCATTCCAATATTATCTCAACCCTACCTTGAAAATATATTTAGGAATCACTGTACTTTCATTTTGTTTCTCTAAATAATGTGAAATTTCATCATTTTTATGCTTTCTGTTTCTGGTAATATTGCCACTTTTCCACACAATAACCATTATAGCCCATTACACCTACTCTCCATAGAAATTACTAAAATGAAGTCCCATTTAAGTATGAACTTTTAAATACTGTTTATTGGCTTGGCAGGAACATTACCAAATTCTTTTCCCCCTTTATACCAATACTACACAAGATAATAAAATACTGAAATCAGTCTCCCATACCTCTTCTTCTATTATCAGAGACTGACTAAATGTTCTTATCAATATTAAGACAGAACAGATTTGCAAAATAGTGTGCTTTTTTATAGGCACCGGATTAGGATTTAGAGTTCTAGGATTCAGATTCTCTTTGAAAATGGAAAATTATAAGTGATATTAGCAAGAAGGTAGAAGAGAATCTCTTAGGCTCAGATCTCCCCCATCCCGCAGAAATCCTTTACCAATCTCCTCCAGGCAAGAAAGCCTTGATGAATATCCCAGAACTTGAGGATGTGGCTGAGATAGCCTCTTGGATTACAGAGCTGAGGAAAAGTGCATTTTAGGGGTAAAATGAATAGGAATGTTTTTTCTTAGACCACAACAGTTTTTTTTTTCAAGCCAACATAGGACATTTCCATGGGTCTATGGCTCTTGTACTGTGAAAGAGAGTTGAAAGTAATCCTTCAGTATCTATGCCATTCTGAGACCCTTCATAGAAGGCTCATTCTCATCTTATCCCCTAGAAAATTCTTGGAGTGTTGGCAAGGCTAGATCATATGGGCCCAGGTAGAGAAAATAATGGGAATGTGACTTAAAACAACCAATGTATGTACCTTGGCAGTTGCTCTGAATTCTGTCTAACAGAATTGTTGTATCAGAGAGACTAACCAACAGCACTGTGTGCAAGAAGAATGGTTCACAGATCTGCTAGGCCTGAATCCAAGCCAATTCTCCTAGAGACACAGGGTATGCTCCTTAAGTCTTCCTCAGACTAGGAGGAAAATGTGGATCTATCCTATATCAGAAGGTAAGCCCAAGTACAGGCATATTTTTGGAGTATAGCTTTTCTTTTGCACCTCCCACCTGGCTCTTGGAGGCCTCAAGCTTCAGAATCCAGCATGTGGCCTTCCCAAATACAGATGGGAAATAGCAGTACAGTCCAGCCACAGAAGACAATCTGCAACCCTTTCTAAACAAATTATAGAACCAAGCTAGTAGTTCTGCCTGGCTGCTAGAGTCCCTGGAATGATCTAATCAGACAACAGAGGACAACAAGCAAGCAATATCTTTTGGTTTCAGTAACAGTCTAACTAGAGAACATAAGATCAAGGACTGCCTGTCCAGGATCACTACCAGCTGGCCCATGCAGAATTCTTGGTTACACTAAATAGTGAAGATCAAGAAATATCTAGCAAGGCTAAAAGAGATGGCTGCCTCTACAAATATGCAGGCATCAATGTAAGCACACAAGGATTATGAAAAGTAAGAGAAACATGAGATCACCAAAAGGAACTCAAAGCTTCAGAAACAGAGGCTTATGAAACGACTGAAAAGAATTCATAATAATCCTCTTACAGAAGTCATAAAAGATCCAGGAAAACACAAAGCATAAGTTAGATAAGATTTGGAAAACAAATTGTGAATAAAACGAGAACTTTGACAAAGAAATAAAAACAATAAGAAATAGAAATCCTAAATAGAAGGAATATAATAGCCAAACTAAAAAAATCAATAGAAAACTTCAACAGCAGCCTTGATCAAACATTAGAAAGAACCTGAAATCAGACAGAGCATTTGAAATTATCCAGTATGAGAAGAAAAGGTAAATAGAATGAAAAAGACATACAAGAATTATGGAGCACCACAAAGTGAACAACCTGTATATAAAATTAGTACCCAGAAAAGAAGAGAGAAAAGGAATTAGAAAGCATATTCGAGGAGCTAATTTCTGAAAATTCCCCAAGCCCAGAAAAAAGATGACAGAAAACTGTTAGCATTAATAAATAAATTTACTAAAGTTCTAGGTTGCAAAATCGATGAACAAACACCAAGACATTTGTATACACCACTATGATAAATCAGGAAAATCTCCATTGCATTGATCTGGGCAACATTTTTTGGGGGGATATGAATATAAAAGAAAGACAACAAAAGAAAAAAAGTAGTGAAAATGTAATGGCATTAAACTAAGTAGCTTTGGAGGAGCAAAAGAAATATCAACAAAATGAAGAGAATAGTCACAAAATGAAAGGAAATATAACAAATCATACTTGTGAAAAGGGATTAACACCAAAACTACATAAAAAACTCAATAGTAGGAAAACAACCAGATTAAAGAAGTAGCAAAGGACTTGGAATGGACCTTTTAAACACAAAGCAGAAATAATCAATAAGTGTATGAACAAATGTTTAGCATTGGGCTTAGGATATAGCTAAGTTGGTAGAATGCTTGCCTCGCATGCACAAGGACCTGGGTTCAATCCCCAGCACCACACATACACACACACACACACACACACACACACATACACACACACAAACACACACAATGTTTAGCATCATTAACTACAAGAAAAATGTAAGACTAAACCCTGAGATTTCACCTGACACCTATTAGAATGGCTTCAATCAAGACAATGTAAGGTATCAAGAGTTTGTGAGGGTATAGATAAAAGGAAACTCTTGTACATTGTTGGTGGGGATGTAAATTACTACAGGTATGACGGAACAGGGTACAGAGTTTCCTCAAAAAACTAAAAATTGAACTACCAGTATCCTAATTCTGGCTACATATAGAGAAGTAAATGAAATCAGTATGTCAAAGAGATATCAGGAGTCCCATGTTTATTGCAGCATTATTGACAAAAGCCAAGAATGGAAATAAAGTGTTCATTAATAGATGCATCAATCAAGAAGGAATATATGGTGGTGTAAATATACATAATGGAATAATATTCAGCCATATAAAGGAAGGGAGTCTTCTATCTGCAACAATGTAGATGAACCTGTAGGACATTAGGACAAGTAAAATAAGCTTGGCACAGGAATATAAATACCAAATGAATTAATTTATATGTGGAATCTAAAAAATGTGAACTCATAGCAACAGACAATAGAATGAAGGTTACCAGAAGTTGGGGCTTACAGGAAGCTTAAGAACAGAGAGTTGTTGATCAAGACATACAAATGTCAAAGAAACAATTTTTTGAGATCTATTTCACAGCAGGATAAGTTTAGCCAGTAGTAGTATAATGTATACTTTAATTTTTTTTTCAAATATCTCACCCTAAAAATGATAGTTAAGGGAGGTAATGTATTTATTAATTAGCTTGATTTAATCACTTTACACTCTATATTCATACCAAAATATCCCATTTTATCTCAAAAGTGTATACAAAAATAAATCACTTTCAACTTTTTAAGAAAAAAAGTTGCATGTTTTTATGGCTTTTTTGTTTGATTGGTTGCTTTTTGTGGTGCTAGCGATTGAACCCTGGAGTGTTGTAACACAGATCTATTCTCCAGCCCCTTTTCAAATTTTGAGATAGGATCTCACTAATTTGATGAGGATGGTCTTGAACTTTTTATCCTGCTGCTTCAGCCACAGGAGTCGATGGGATTACAGGTGTGCACCACTACACTTGGCCGCATGCATATTTTTAACACTTCATATATACAGAGGAAGTATTTTTGGTTAGCCTTTTCTATGTTGCACTAATTTGACTAATCATGAATGCTAGAGTGTGTTAATATGCATATATATATATATATATATATATATATATATATATAAAATTTTTCTCTCATTTTTGTTACATAATAAAATTTTAGTCCATTGTCTTTAGTTGTAACTATATTGTAAATATATTTATTTTATGTGGCATCTAAGATGCAATATGTTTTCCAAACTCCTGCAATTTTCTGTTGATCTCACTTATAACGTCTTTTGCCATACAAAATTTTAAAGTCATGCTATCAATGTGAGTATTTTATCACAGTTCTGGATGTCTTTCTTGGTCAGGAACATCATTGCCATTATTAGATGATGCATGTAGTTGACCAGATGTTGTATGGGACATATAATCTACCTAGAACTTAGGTTTCTATATGAAGTAAAACAGATATGATTTTATCTTCTTCTTATGAACAATTAATTATTAAGTAAGAATTATTTTCCTATTGAGTTGAAGTATTATTTCAACCATATATAAATACTCAATTATGTCAAGTTTATTCCTAGAGTCCCTACTCTGTTGCAGTGTGTTGTATTTGTTTTTTTGCAAATGCAGGGAAGTTTTTGCTAATTCTCATACACATATATCATTAATTTGATTATAGCATATTTATGAAATTGTCCAATATTAGGTCAAAAAAATCTTCTCATTCGTTCACTGTGCTTTTTGTACATTACTTTTGTTATTCTTGAGTATTTATTCTTGAATTTTAAAATTATTTAATATATTTCAAAGATAATGCCTCTTCCTTAGAAAAATCTCTTTCTAATTTGAAGATGTTAGTTTGATATAATTTGACACAACAGACATTTAAATATTAATTAAATATATGTCTTTGTTATATTATTTTTAAAAATTATTCAATTTTCTACATTATTTATTGTTAAAATTTTATAGCCTTAGTCATTTTAGGGAGTTAATTTTTCTCCCTGTATGTTTGGGTGTTGGTGGTTTACATAATGAAAAAGGAGCTCTGAATTTTATAGTCATCTTGTGTTCAGTTACATTGTAAATTTATTAATATACATAGCTTTAAAATTGAATCTCTTGGATTTTGTAGGTATAAAATATGCCAATAAATATAGACCACTTTATTCTATCTCAGTTTTTTCTTTTTTAAAATGGCAATAATAATATCTATTTTACAAAGTATCTGTGAGAAATAAATTAATTAAAATACATAAAACATTTTGAAAATTGCTTACTTCATTAGCCCTTAATAAATGTGCTACTTATAATGCTAATGATAGACATTCCTATGTTATTCCTCATTTAGTTAAAATAGCTTAAGTGTATTTCCATGTATAAGAATGTTTTTCATGTCATTTGCTTTTCTCCTTCTTGGCTAGATGCAAAAATATTTTATACTCTAATTTTAAATTAGTTTTCAATGCCAGTACTCCCCAATGCAGAAAAGGAAAGCATTTTGTCTATAGTAAATGATAATTATAATTTAATATTCATACTATTCAGAGCAAGTTACTTAAGCTTCAAATATAAATCTCTGTTTTATATTCACACAATAGAGACAACTGCACTTTCTACTCCTGGATCTTGTGAGGATTACGTGAGCTCATAATCACAGAGTGCTGAGTATCTCTACACAGTGGCGAGTAGATGTTCAAATCATATTAATGCTTCATTTCACCCTCATTTCCACTTTTCCAGCATTTCTGGAAGGCCTCGTATACATTATCTTTAAATGTTCAACAAAGTACTTTATTATCCTTTCTTATTAGCATTTAACCATCACCAAACATTAACTCTTGCATGCCTGACTAAAAACAAACAAGATTTCTGTGTTTTATTACCTAAAAATATGTCTCTTCATAGTCCCTGCAGTAGATATATCTCTATATGTAGTCCCTGAGGTAGAAAAATTAGATTCAATGTTTGTATAAAACCCTGTGCTTAATAAATGTCAGGTCACAGAACTAAAGCACAGAGCTTTTGATAGATCATTTAAAATGAAAAATATCCACTCAATATACATTAGAATCTAGTATTGATGACAGTCCCATGTTTTTGTTTGTTTGTTTGTTTGATTGATTTTTAGTAATAGAATGATTCTAGCATTTAATAATTCAATTGTCCAAAATCCCATGTTTGCACATTTAGGATGCATACTTACATAATGTATTATTTTAAAATTATATTTATATAAGCAGAATTGTTCATTCATCACAAGTGCAAGGCAACTCAAAACCAGAGTGCCAGAGTTAGCATTTTTTAATAGGCATCTCTAACCCATGTACTGAGAGTAGGATTACAATCACTAAATCATCCTGTCTCTGAGAACACATATGAACTGGAAACTAATGAGGTAAGCAATTTCGGTTAATTAGAATCAATAGTATCATCCTTTAATTAAACAATATTGATTGCATTATACGTAAGGCAGCCTTTTGAAATGATATGCACTTACATAAGAAGTCTTTACCTTGCACAAACATGTCAACAGGCAAGTTTACTTTGATATGGACTATCCACTTCCTACATATGTCAATATAACAGCATTTTACATTTTTAAAGTTAGAACTTGTGAGATTTCTAAACACTCATTATGTGATGTTTGGTACTAAAATATGCATGCTGAAGTTGCTTTTGAACTGACAGTGAAGTCGCTATGAGTAAAATAGGAGTGGCTAATGAAAAGCTCAATTTATCCTGGACATAATTTTAAAATATACTGAAGACTCAGTGAATTACTACATAATTTAGAATTTTTGAATTAGATTTTTCTTTAATTAAATGAAAATTTCATGAGAGGATATTACAATCTCAAAATTTCATGGAAGATATTTTCACCCAAACATCCCACTACATATGTTTTGTGAGAGCAGTAACTGTGTCTATGTTGTTCACCAAGGTTTACCTTTTCCTGAGCACATGCTCAGTACAAAATGGGCATGCAAGAATATTAGCAAGTTATCAGACTGTTTTTAATGTTCCATTTGATATATGTGATAAACATACTCAGTGCCCATGAAGCCACCAGAAGTCTTTATTGCCATGTTGACCTTGCCTACACGTTGCTTGGCTGCATAGGATTTATAAGGATCACTCCTTTCATTAATGAATAACCTGCTGCATCATCAACCTTGGTGCACCATTTAGTTTTTCACCATTATCACTTTCAGGAAACCATTTCTCTAATGTAACCTCAGAATTTTATGGGATAGCTTCAAGTCTATTTCCTTTTGTCCTATAACCAGTAGAAGTGGAGAAGAGCTGAGCAGGTATCTATTTGGAAAGGATTGACATGTAGCCATCTTAAAGAGGAAGGGGTTAGCAAAATGTTTTAATATGTTACACTGGTTTGAAAATGAATGAGAAATTATGGGTGTAGTGTCAGGACAAAATAAATATGAGACTCATGAAGGACACACCTTGTCTTCAATGGAGGAAACTGTCCCAGATCCTATATTATTTTCCTTTGGGCTTTAGGTTGCAGTTGTTTGAGATGAGGGTTCAGTAAATAAAATTCAATTGATAGTAATTGAATGCCAGATTTGAATTGGCTCCAAGTTAGGTACTATGAGAAAAATTCAAAGTGTATGACTTAGGGATTTTTGTTACTTCAGCCAGGGTTCAGGATCTTCAGAATTTACCTTATTGGTCTATTTAAAATTAACTGGTATGTGGCATTAAAATGCTTAGCACAATACTTGGTTGTGCTAAGCCTTAGCTCTTCTTATTAGACCTCACTCCTCTCTTCAAGAAGCATACTTGGAAGTAGATCACTTAATGATTCTTAGTGCATTATTGTTTCTGTAGTACCTCTCAGGTGCTTTAATGGAGGCTTTTAATTATAGTATATAATTGAGAAAATACCTGAATGCAGTTTGTGTCCCTATAAGCCTATGTAAGCACTTCCATACCAATTTAAGCAGCAGATAGCCAAGAATTTTTTTCTGGAAATGGCCTGGAGATATGATATTGCAGGTAGGTGGGTGGCTAGTAGATGCAACATAAGCAAAACTATTGGCTAGGGTTTTTTTTTTTTTTTTTTTCAGCTTTCTTCAGATATTTAGGGGTTCAGAAGTCCAGTAATGTGAGTTCCTCCATTCTCTCTAAAGGGAAATCAGTGATTATAAACAGTTTCTGTTTACACTGATTGGGGAGGTAAGAAAGTATAGCAATGTATGAAAAGCATGGGTTTTATAGCTCTGTTCAATTTATTACAAAGCACCCTTCTAGGGCCTTTGCTGGAAATGGGCCTAGAAGCTAAATTATTTCATCTGAGCTACTCAACCAAGAACCCAATTCCAAATTGCCTCTTGTATGATCCAGCATGTGCCTGAACCCCTGTGACTAAAAAGGGTGCAGAGAAGAGTGTGCCTAGGGTGATCCTGGCTGGGGATACCAAGTGCAGACAGCTCCCTTTGATGCTGGTATCCCATACTAGAAACTGGGAGGATGCCAGGAACTGTTCAGACAAATGTATTTGCACTCCAGGTCGGATCTTGGATAATTCACATCCATGGCAGTATAATATGTGATATCTGTGAAGATTTAGATTCCCTAAAAGTGGAATTTTCAGGAGGTCCCTGAGACTAGACATGCAGCAGAGATTGGCATCTGCCCAGCAACAGAGGGTGTGGATCTAATCACAAATACACTCTGACAGACTTCCAAACTAAACCCCAAGACTAAACCCCAGCTGCTGCAACTTCCAACTTAGAACTTTGCACAAGCCCCACTATGAAGTACATCATTTGTCAGTATTCCCCGGTCTATCCTATCTTATAATGTGAGACAGAAATCCGAGAGCTACTACAACCAGCTTTGCCTCCAGGACACAATGGGCTGGCAGCTTTATGAGAAACACAGAGAAGTGGGATTTAACAACTCCAGTCATTGACCCAAGGGTTATAGAACCTAAAAGAAATACAAAGAATGGCACAATTTCATAAACAATGAACATCAATCCTTGCCAACAGTTTTGGCCAACACAGCAGAAATAAGCCCTTTATTATTGTTAAGAATTTTTTCCATACTGCCTTTTCCTTTTTCAATGTTGGGTTTTTAAATTTTTTAAATTTATTTCTGATTTGTTTTATTCTGCATGATTGTGTGTGTGTACACGCATGCATGTGTGTGTTCTTGCTATACAGGTAAGTTCAAGAATGTATAAAGATATATATATATATAGATAGATAGATAGATAGATAGATATTCATATAACATTTACTTTATTTAAATTGATTTCTTCTTCACCTGTTTAATATTTATTCTTGACTTTGGTATGGTAAAAATATTACATGAGTTTCATCTGGTTTGATTTTCATTGTTTGTTTGCAGCCTTTTTTTCCTCTTACTACCCTTTCTTCACTCAGTTTCCTCATTAATAACCAAATTTGCCTGTTTCCTCTTCCTCTCTTTCATTATTTTATTATTTTTAGTTATTTTTACTCCTCTTTCTTTATAGTTGTCATCTGGTACCCCATCATTCTTCCCTTCTCTTCACTTTTTAAATATTTCAAATTTCTATTGCCTTTCTACACTACTTTTTCTTCACCTAAGGAACTATGATTTTATTATCTGATAGTTATATAATTTATGTAATTCCTACCCAATTCATAATACTGTAATTATTAATATGGTGAATCACATAATAAACACCTGCTGTTTAATGTCTGATCTGGTTCCTGTTGGTTTATTGTTGGTAGTAATGTTAAATTCTGAGCCCACCCTTCACCTATAGGGGTAATTAGTGTTTTAGATGTCAGAATATACACCAGATATTTATTTTAAAGCTGTATATTACTTGCTAACATTATTGCTATCCCTTGATTTCCCTTTCTTTAAGAGGGGCTGGGAAGTGATTATGACACTGTAAGTTCACAAGGTAGAGATCCTCCTGCTGAGCAAAACTCACAAACCAACCAGGCAACAGTGACCCTCACTTCACAAATTAGCCCCACTCAACCTCCAACAATACTTTAACACAGAGAATAGGGGAGAGAAAAATCCGAAATAAATTACCAAGCCCCAATGGAAATGATAATCAAGGGGTACCTCAGGTTCCATTTTGGTATATCTACTCACATAGCAGGAAAAAAAAAAGAGAAGTCCCTAGAATAAAAATATAACTACACCACAATTAACAATATTATAAAAAAGGAAAAGGAATCCATCTCAACAGATGCACATGTTTAAGACCTCTGAAAATATGAGGAACTATGCAAACAAATCTCCTCCTTAAATTTACTCTACCTCAACAAAGGAACTCACATATATCAAAGTCGTTGAAATTCTAGAGAAAAACTATAAAGTGAATGACTAAAATGTTCAATGAACCAAAAGATTATGTAAGAAATTAATTAAGAGAACAAATACAGAAGGTTAAAGACCATTTTAAAAAGAAAATATATACCCTGAAAAGAAATAAATCAGAACTGGAAATGAAAGGCATATTGAATCAAATTAAAAATTCACTTGCAAATACCAGAATCAGCTTATATTGTCTAAAAAATCAAACTTCGGGCCTCAAAGATAGAACTTCAGGCCTTGCAGACAGGTTATATGAATTTTAATTCTCTGCATGCAATAAGGAAAAATAAATAAATAAAATATCATGATTAGAATATACAAAAAATCTGAGACAACATCAAGAGACTAAATTTGAGATTCATAGAGTAGAACATAACATGGAGATACAGGCTAAAAGCATTAAGATTCTCTTCAGTGAAATAGTAGCAAAATATATTCCTATTCTTAGATATGGGATGGACATCCATACCCAGGATGTATATCAAACCCCAAATGGGCAAGATCAAAAAAGACAGTCTTTTAGACACATTAAAATCAAGATGTCTAACATATAGAATAAGGAAAGGATATTAAAAACTGCAAGAGAAAAACATTAGGTAATATTTAAAGGAAATCAATAAGGCTCTCTCCTAAAATCACAAATCAGACCTTAAAATCAAGGATGGCTCAGAATAAAATATTCAAAACTCTAAAAGAAACCAATTGCACACCAAGATTTCTGTATCAAACAAAGCTATCTTTCAGAATTGATGAAGAAATAAACAATTTGCAACATAAGGATAAACAAAAATAATTGATTACCACTAAGCCAGAAATAGAAAAAATACTTAAAGATATATTACACAAAAAGCACTAAAAAACAAATCACAAATTTCATAAATGAATGAAACATTCTAGAAGACCAACAAACTAAATGAAAACCAGGAGTTAATTAAATATAACAAACAAAACAAAATGTCAGAAAACAACAAACCTCTATTTATAATAACATTGAATGTAAATGATCTCAATTCACCAATTAAAAGACATGGATTGGAAGAATGGATTAAAAAACATGATCAAATAATATGATATTTGCAAGAGACTCATAGACAAAGACACACATAGATTAAAGGTAAAAGAAAGGAAAAAATTTTCCATGAAAATAAAGTGTGATAAAAGCAAGAGTAGCTAATCTTATATCTGACAAAACAGATTTTGCAAAAATTAATCAAAATTAAGCAAACATTAATCAGAAGGAACAAAAAAATGCCACTACATACTGGCAAAGGGAACAATGCAACAAAAAGATATGATAGTAAATATTTATGCCCCAAATATTTATGCATTTAATTATATCTAAATAAAAATACTTTCTAACATTAAGTCCCAGGTATATTTCAATGCAATTATACTGGATTATTTTAACACAATACTTTCATCAATAAATAGATAATCCACATACAAAGTCAATAAAGATATTTCCAAACGAATAATACTATAAATCAAATGTACATCAAAAAATCAAAAAACATCAGCAGAATATTTCACCCCAAAAAAGAGCTGAATTAATTTTATTCTCAGCAGGTCACAAAATAGTTTCAAAGTGGACCATCTTCTAGTTCAACATAAATCTTAGCAAATGCAAAAAAAAATGATGTAATCCTATCTATCCCATGAGATCACAATGGAATGAAAATAGAAATAACCACAAGAAAAATTACACAAAACACATAAATCCTTATAGCTACCCTTTTAAGTGTGAAATGGATAGTAGAAGAAATGGGAAAAGAAATCAAGAAATTCTTAGAAACAAAGGAAAATAGAGACAGAACATGTCAAAATCTCCAGAACCATATGAAAGCAGTTCTAACAAGAGTGAGTTAGAATTTAGGTATTTTTTAGTGCCTAAATTGAAACAACATGTAGATTCCAAACAAATAATTTTATGCTATACTTCAAGGCCTTAGAAAAGGAAGAAAAAGCTAATTCTAAAATCAGAGGAAGATAAAAAATAATTAAGTTCAGAGTAGAAATTAATGAAATTGAGAATTAAAAAATGCACATTATCAATAAAACAGAGTTGGTTCTTTAAAAAGATTGGAAAAACCTTAGAAATATTAAATAAAAGGAAGAGAGAAGACTCAAATTGATAAAAATTAGAGATGAAAAATGCAATATAACCCTAGATACTTCTGAAATCTGAAGGATCTTTAGAAACAGTTTGGAAAATTTATACTGCAAAAAACTAGAAGTCTAGAAGCCATTGACAAGTTTCTAGACACATGACCTTCCCAAATTGAAACAAGATGCTACAGAAAACCTATCAGACCGATATCAACTAATGATATTGAAATGGCAATTAAAAGCCTTCCAACAAAGTAAAGACCAATAATGAATGGACTCTCAGTTAAGTTCTTCCAGACATTTTAAGAAAGAACTGACACCAGTCTTTCTCAAATTATTCCATGAAATAGAAAGGAAGGCACACTCCCAAATGTATTTTATGAAGCCTTTATAACTGTGATACCAAAACCACACAAAACCAGACATCAAGGGAATTAAACTACAAACCAATATCCTTGATGAACACGCAAAAATTCTTAATAAAATATTGGCAAATGCAATTCAAAAACATTTCAAGGAGATAATATAAAATGATCAAGTGGGTTTTATACTAGGGATGCAATATTGATTCAACATATGCAAATCAATAAACTTAATTCACCACATAAGCAGACAAAAATTAAATGATTATATCAATGGATGAACAAAAGGCCTGAGATAGAATTCAGCACACAATAATGAGAAAAATATTGGAGTAACAGGGGATAGAAGAAAGAGACCTCAACATTCTAATGGGTATATATGACAACCCAAACTCAATAGTATGCTGAATGGAGAAAAACTCAAAGAAGGTCCTCTAAAATCAGGAACAAGACAAGAACATCCACTCTCACAATTCCAATTCAATATAGTTCTTGAAGCAGAATTAAAATTGTCAAAATAACCATATTACTAAAAATCTTACATAGATCCAATGCAATCTTTATGAAAATACCAATGATGCTTTTTTTCACAGAACTAGAAATACATCCTATTTGGAGGAATAAAAATCTAGAATAGCCAATGAAATTCTGAGCAAAA
Source organism: Marmota monax (assembly GCF_021218885.2). Lineage (NCBI taxonomy): Eukaryota > Metazoa > Chordata > Mammalia > Rodentia > Sciuridae > Marmota > Marmota monax. Next base: position 1,177,856 of record NW_026693836.1, read on the forward strand.
AGAGTGATACTGGAGGTTTCACAATAAATATCGAAAATTATACTAAAGAGCTATAATAACAATACACCATAGTACTGGCATCAAAGTAGATTTGAAAACCAGTGGAGTACACAGAGACAAGTCCATATACTTACACTCATCTGATATATAATACAGATGCCAAAATATATGTTGAAGAAAAGATACCCTTTTTAAAAAATCGTGCTGAGAAAACTAGATATCCATATATGAAAGAATGAATCTAGATCCTAATCTTACCCTGAACAAAAATCATATCAAAGTGAATCAAAGACTCAGAAATTAGACCAAAAATATTGCAATTGCTAGAAAAAAAACAGAGGGTCAACAATCCAACATTTTTGGTGCAGGCAACAAATTCCTTTAAAAAGTCCCAGTTCAAGAAATTACACAAAGAGTCAATAAGTGAGATGACATCAAATTTAAAATTTCTGCTCAGCAAACTAAATAATTAATAACACACTTCACCAACGATGGTAGAATGTGATGGACATCATTATACAAAGTACATGTATGAAGACACAAATTCGTGTGCATATTCTTTGTATACAACCAGACATATGAAAATGTGTCCTCTATATGTGTAATATGAATTGTAATGCATTCTGCTGTCATATATAAATAAAAGAAATTAGTAAAAATAATTAATAGCACAAAGAAAGAGCTTATAGAATGGGCAAAAATCTTTGCAAGCTACTCCTCTGACTGACGATTAATATCCAGAATATATATAAAGAACTCAAAAAGCTTAATATCAAAAAAATCAGATCACTAAGTGGGCATAAAAACTAAATATTTGTCTAAAGAAATGCACACACACACATACATGCACACACACACAACAGAGTATTACTCAACTGTAAAGAAGAATGAAATCATGGCATTTGCTGGTAAAAGGATGGAAATGCAAAACATCATGTTATGTGAAATAAGTCAGACCCAGAAAGTCAAATGTCAAATGTTTCCTCTCATATGTGGAAGTTGGAGCAAATTAATTAAAAAATGGGGGACGGGTTGGAGGCTGTATTTTATAAGAGTTATACTAACTCTGCTAATAAGCCAAATGAATAAAAGAAGGAATGGGAAAGGGGAGGAAAAGAGAAATTAATTTGACAAAATTATGTTATGAACATGTAAAAACATAGCACAGTAAATTTCAACTTTGTTATTCCATAAAGCACTAATTTAAAAAATAAATAAATAAACAGAAGAATGGCCAGTAGGGAGGAGGAAAAGGAATAGAGAGAGAAATGAGGGGAGGGAAAAGTAAGTCACTGGGGATCTAACTTTAGTAAATTAAATTCCATGTAAACATGATCATGTTGAAATTAACTCAACTATTATGTATAAATATAATGCTCTATTGAAAGCATTTAAAAAAAAACACACACCAAATCCAAGTTCTACTCATTCCATGAATCCCATCTGCTACTTGTAGTGAAATAAAACAACTTTGACTACTCAGTGTCATCAAGGACCCAGAACTGAAATGCAATACAAGAATATACAGTTCAGAAACTAGTCCTATGATGCAAACAAGGCAAGCAATATGACAGCACTTGACATGCTGTTTGCAACAAAAACTAGGACTCCTTTGAGACTACTCCAATGAAATTTATAATTAAATGAGAGACAAACCTTCCATTTGGGGAAGAAAAAAGACAAATAAATATAACTACTTTAAAATTACTATTTTCCCCTTCAAAACTCATGTTAAAATTTAGTTACTGCAGGAACAGTATTAAGAGGTAGGGTCTTTAAGACGTTATTAAGTTATAAGATTTTGTTCCAATGAATTAATTAATTCTATTATTGTGGGAGCATGTTCCTTATTAAATGTCAAAGTTACTTCCCTTTCTTCTGTTTTTTTTTTTTTTTTTACCTTCTCTCATCTTGACTTCCACCACAGGGAACTGTAGCAAGAATGCCTTCACCAGAGGACAAGCCTTGATCTTGGCATTTCCATCTTCTAGAAATTCAGGGGAATAAATTTCTAATCTTTTTAATTGCCCAGCCTATAATATTCTATTATAGAAGAAATAAAAGAAAAAAGACACCCATTTTCTATTTCACTTGCAAGGTTTCTTATAAAAATGTGTTTCCCTGTCCCCAAAAGAATCATATTTAATGTTGCAATTAAATTTTTCCAAAAAACAAATCACCTAAACCTAATAAATGGAGATATTAGTGTTCTAGGTTTTATTTCCAAGAGCTTTCTACTAGTTTTTCATCTTTTATCAGGTGTCTATGTTATACTAACTCTGCTAATAAGCCAAATGATAATGGTTAAAAAAATAAATTGAAATAACAATAGTAAAAATATGTTGGTTTCAAAAGACATGTACTGATAGGTGCTTTGAAAATAAATATATACTTCAGGAAGTGTGTGCATGTGTGTGTGTGTGTGTGTGTGTGTGTTTTGTAAGTTACTGGGTATTGAACTCAGTGACATTGTTTTTACCTCTTAGCTACATCCTCACCACCCCCCATCCCTCCCCAGCACCATTTTTGGTTTTTTTTACATATATAGGAAATTAGAGTGTATTTTGACATTATACATACATAGAGTATAATTTATTCTAACAAAGAATCCATTCTTATGGTCATGTATCCCTATATAAGGATAGAAAAATTATGTCCAATTCATCTTGCTCTCTTTCCTATTCCCTTCCTTTTTCCCTCCTCTTCATTTCCCTCTGTCTAATCCAATAAAATTATATTCTTCCCCTCCCTACCATTCCTTGTTGTGGGTTAGTATCCACATATCAGAGAGAATATTTGGCCTTTGCTTTGGGGGACTGACTTATTTAACTTAGCATGATATTCTTCAATTTCATCCATTTACCAGAAAATACCAAAATTCCATTCTTCCTTATGAATGAATAATATTCCATTGTGTATATATACCACCTTTTCTTTATCCATTCATCTCTTGTAGAGCATCTAGGTTGATTTCATAATTGGCTATTGTGAATTGAGGTGCTATAAACATTGATGTAGCTGCATTGCTATAATATGCTGATTATGAATATAAACTGAGAAGTGGGATAACTGGGTTCAAATTGTGCTTCCATTCCTAGGTTTTTGAGAAATCTACACACAGCATTCCAGATTGCTTGAATCAATTTGCAGTCCCTTCAATAATGTAGGAGCATTCCCTTTTCCCTGCATCCTCACCAACATTTATGGTTACTTATATTCTTGATAATTTCTTTTATTCTAACTGTAGTGAGAATAATAATCAGTGTAGTTTTAATTTGCAATTTTCTAATTGTCCAAGATGTTGAACATTGTTTCATATATTTTTTGACCCATAGTATTTTTTTGTGAATTAACTGTTCAGTTCCTTTGCCCATTTATTGATTGGATTTTTTTGGGATTGAGGGGTGTTAAGTTTTCTGAGTTCTTTGTATATCTTGGAGATTAATGCTCTGAGGTACAGGTGGTAAAGATTTTCTCCTATTTTGTAGGCTCTCTGTTCATGTTCTTGATTTTTTTCTTTACTGTGAGTAAAGGTTTTAGTTTGATTCCATCCCATTTACTGACTCTTGATTTCACTTTGTGTGTTTTAGGAATCTTATTGAGGAATTTGGTTCTTAAGCTGACATGGTAGAGATTTGGGTCTACTTTTCTTCTAGTAGATGCAGAGTCTCTGCTCTAATGCATATATCCTTAATCTACTTTAAGTTGAGCTTTGTGAAGGTAAGAGTTAGGATTTCAATTTCATTCTACTACATATGAATTTCCAGTTTTCCCAAACACATTTGTTGAAGAGGCTATCTTTTTTCCAATGTATATTATGACACCATTGTCTAATATGAGATAACTGTATTTATGTGGGTATGTCTCTGTCTTCTGTCCCATTGATCTTTTTTTTTTAAATTTATATATGACAGTGAAATGCATTAAAATCCTTATTACATGTATAGAGCACATTTTTATATCTCTGGTTTTATACAAAGTATATTCACACTAATTTGTGTCTTCATACCTGTACTTTGGATGATTATGATCATTACATTCCACCATCGTGGAAGATTTTGGGGGATTGGCTAACTTCACTTAGCATTATCTTCTCCAACACCATCCATTTACTGCAAATGCCATGATTTTATTATCTTTTATTGCTGAGTAATATTCCATTGTGTATATATTCCACATTTTTTTATCTATTCATCTACTGAAGGACATTGACCTTGGTTCCATAGTTTAGCTATTGTGAATTGTGGTGCTATAAACATTGATGAGGCTGTGTCTCTGTAGTATGCTAGTTTTAAGTCCTTTGGGTATAGACTGAGGAGAGGGACATATGGGTCAAATAGTGGTTCCATTCACAATTTTCCAAGAAATCTCCATACTGATTTCCATAATCCCTGCAACAATTTGCAGTCCCACCAGCAGTGTGGAGTGTACCTTTTCCCCCACATCCTCGCCCACACTTATTGTTGTTTGTCCTCATAATGACTGCCATTCAGACTGGAGTGAGATGAAATCTTTGAGTGGTTTTGATTTGCATTTCTCTAATTGCTAGTGATGATGAACCTTTTTTTATATATTTGTTGATTGATTATATATCATCATCTGAGAAATGTCTATTCATGTCCTTGGCCCATTTATTGATTTTTTTGGTGTTTAACTTATTGAGTTCTTTATATACACTAGATATTAGTGCTCTATCTTATGTGTGAGGGGTAAAAATTTGCTCCCAAGATACAGGCTCCCTATTCACCTCACAGATTATTTCTTTTGCTGAGAAGAAACTTTTTAGTTAGAGTTCATCCCATTTATTGATTCTTGATTTTAATCCTTGCACCAAAGGAGTCTTATAAAAAAATTGGGCCTAACCCCACATGATGGAGATTATGGCCCATTTTTTCTTCTATTAGACTTGGGGTCTCTGGTTTTATTCCTAAATCCTTGATTCATTTTGAGTTGAGTTTTGTGCATGCTGAGAGATAAGGGTTTAATTTCATTTTGTTGCATATGGATTTCCAGTTTTCCCAGAACCATTTGTTGAAGAGGCTATCTTTTCTCCATTGCATGTTTTTGGCACCTTTGTCTAATATATGATAGTTGTATTTTTGTGGGTTAGTCTCTGTGTCCTCTATTCTGTACCATTGGTCTACCAGTCTGTTTTGGTGCCAAATACCATGCTGTTTTTGTTACTATTGCTCTGTAGTATAGTTTAAGGTCTGGTATATTGATGCCACCTGCTTCACTCTTCCTGCTAAGGATTGCTTTAGCTATTATGGGTTTCTTATTTTTCCAGATGAATTCCATGATTACTTTTTTTATTTCTATGAGGAATGTCATTGAATTTTGATCAGAATTAGAGGTGAATGAGAACACAGATACAACATATCAAAATCTCTGGGACTCTATGAAAGCAGTTCTAAGACGAAAGTTCATTGCATGGAGTTCATTTCTTAAAAAAAAGAAAAAGTAAACAAATAAATGACTTAACTTTACATCTCAAAGCCCTAGAAAAAGAACAAATCAACATCAAAAGTAGTGGAAAACAGGAAATAATTAAAATCAGAGCTGAATTCAATAAAATTGAAGCAAGAGAGACAATTGAAAAAACTGACAGAACAAAAAGTTGGTTCTTTGAAAAAATAAACAAAATTGACAGATCCTTAGCCATGCTAATGAAGATAAGGAGAGAGAAAACTCAAATTACTAACATAAATGATATAAAAAGAAATATCACTACAAAAATACAGAAGATAATTAGAAATCATTTTGAAAACTTGTACTCCAATAAATTAGAAAATATCAAAGACATCGACAGATTTCTAGAGTCATATAATTTGCCCAAATTGAATCTAGATGATATCACAATTTAAACATATCAATTTCAAGTGACAAAATAGAAGACACTATCAAAAGTCTACCAATCAAGAAAAGCCCAGGCAGGACCTCATGGATACACAGCCTAGTTCTTCAAGACCTTTAGAGAAGAACTAATACCAATACTATTCAATTTATTTCAGGAAATAGAAAAAGAGACAGCACTTCCAAACTCATTCTATGAGGCCAAATTTCTGCTGCAGTCTGGCTGCAGCAGAATAACCGGGGGGTGACAAGCAACTTGTGTACATTGATACAGCAGGAGTGGGAGCTGTTTATTGTAGGACAGGAGGGGTATATATACATTACACACAGCTTATGTTAATTAACATAAACTAGATACAGCAGTCAACCAATAAGGAATCTCCACACTTAATGGCTCACTGGCATTACTTCACAAACCACTCCCTCTGGCAAAATGCCAGGCGCCATCTTGACTTGTTTATAGACCCTAACAAATTTCATGATTGATTTTTCTATTTCTATGAAAAATGACATTGGAATTTTAATAGGAATTGCTTTAAATCTGTATTGTGCTTTTGATTGTATGGCCATTTTGACAATATTAATTCTGCCTATCCAAGAACATGGAAAATATTTTCATCTTCTAGGGCCTTCTTCCAATTTCTTTCTTTAGTGTTCTCTAGTTTTCATTGTAAAGATCTTTCACCTCTTTTGTTAGATTGATTCCCAAATATATTTTTTGAGGCTATTGTGAATGGGATGGTTTTCTTGATTTCTCTCTCAGTTGATTCATCATTGGCATATAGGAACACAATTCATTTATGAGTGTTAATTTTATATCCTGCTACTTTAATGAATTTTTTATAAGTGCTTTCTGGTAAAGTTTTTTTGGCTTTTCTAAATATAAAATTATATCTTTGGCAAATAGGGTTATTTTGAGCTCTTCTTTTCCTATTCATAAACCTTTAATTTTTGTTTTTCCCCCTTTTGTCTAATTGCTCTGGCTAGCATTTCAAGGAATATGACAAATAGGAATATCTTGTTCCAGATTTTAGAGGGCATGTTTTCAATTTTCTCCATTTATAATGATGTTGTCACCCCTTCTCCCCTTTTATTGAGACAGGATCTCACTCCATTGCTTAGGGCCTCCCTAAATTGCTAAAGCTTGCCGAGAACTTGCAATCCTCCTGCTTCAACCTCCTAAGTGGCTACAATTAGTGGCATGGGCCACCAAGCCAGAGAATATCTTTTAATGATTTACAACATCTGAATTTTATTGAAACCTTTAGAATAGGCAAATCCCTTAGAGATTTGGGGCCCATATAACACTGATCTTACATAACAAATAGGTAGCAAACTCTCCCTCTCATGCAACTCTCGAAAGAAAGCAAATATAGACCCTCAAAGAAGGCAGGTCTTCCACTGCTGGGTGAGCTGGCCTCAGATCTCTTGATGAGAAGTTCCCACCACTAAAAAACAAAACAAGAATAAGTCACTCTTTTTAAGTTTTATATTCTTCTGAACACTGATGGATTTATCATTTTTGATTCAAAAAGAAAAAAAAATGGACTGTTTTCATTATAGAAGAAAAAAAAGACAGTTACTTAAGAATATTCAAAGTTAAACATTTTTTGGAAGTGTCCGTCAAGAATCATAAATTTTTTAAAGAAACTGATCTATAAGACAGTAGACAGTGAGCATCCTAGGATATAACATGATTTGTAACCACCGTTATGTCAATAATAATACTCCAATCTGCATCATGATTGAATATCCAGTTGCCTGGAGACCAAGATTTTTATTTTTGTTTTCTGGAGAAGTGAGATATTGATTTAAAAAAAAATGCTTCTTATTGTCTACTGCTCTGTTTTAGCACATTTCAAGATACTTAGGGTAGGAAATTTTCTAAATTTGAAGTATAAATAATTAGATTGGAAGGCCTATAAATTTAAGCTTAATTAATTTAGAAAGTATTTAATTGGGCTGTGTATACTCACACCTGTAATGATCAGGTATTGAGGAGACATAATGCTTCAGAAAGGTTTGTTAATAGAGGTGCTAAGAATATTTCTGTTGTATGGAGGAAAGGACTGAAAATACTTCTATTTATTTATTTTTTTGTACTAGGGTTTGATCCCAGGGGTACTTAGCCCCTGAGATGAATCCATAGCCTTCATTTTTTATTCTTTATTTTGAGACAGAGTCTTGCTTCGTTGCTCAGGGCCTCGCTAATGTGCTGAAGCTGTCGTTGAATTTGTGATCCTCATGCCTCAGCCTGCTGAGTCATTAGGATTGCAGCTATATGCCACTAAGCCTGGGTCAACAGTTACTAATAGTTGCTTAAAGTATTACATTTATTTGGAAGTACTAATGGTCAATTTGAGTTGTTAACTTGATTGGATTAAGAGATGCCAATGTTTAAGAAGCTTATTTGTGTCTATGTGGGTGTGTCTAGGTAAGATTGGCATATGGAGTAGCCAACTGAAAAGGAGACCCTCCTTAAGTGTGGGCAGTACTCTCCAATAGGATGATGGATTGGAATGGATAAAAGTTGGAAGAAAAAGGAAGCAGCAGCAAATGGACACTCAATTCTTCTTGAACAGTTTTTTTATTTGTTCTAATTAGTTACATATGATACCAGAATGCATTTTGATTCATTGTACACAAATGGAGCACAACTTTTTCTTTCACTGGTTGTACATGATGTAGAGTCACACACATGTGCAGTCATACATGTAGGGTAATGATGTTCAACTCCTTCCACAATTTTTCCCAGTCCCATGGCCCCTTCCCTTGCTTCCCTCCTCTTTGCCCAATCAAATTTCTTCCATTCTTCCCATTCCTCATGCCCAGTTATGGGTCAGCATCACTTTTCAGAGAAAACATTTGGCCTTTCTTGGGGGGGATTGGCTTACTTCCTTTAGCATTATAGTCTCCAACTCCAAACATTTACTTGAAAATGCTACAATTTTATTCTCTTGTAATGCTGAGTAATATTTCATTGGTTGGTTCCACAGTTTAGCTATTGTGAATTGAGCTGCTATGAACATTTTGCCTGTATCATGATAATATGCTAATTTTAAGTCCTTTGGGTATAGAACAAGGAGTGAAATAAGGTAAGTCAAATGGTGGTTATATTCCAAGTTTACAAAGAATCTCCATATTGCTTTCCATAGTGGGTGCACCAATTTTCAGTCCTATCAGCAATGTATGAGTATACATTTTTCTCCACATCCTGGCCAACAGTTGTGTTGCTTATATTTTTGATAATTGCCATTCTGACTGGAATGAGATCTTACAGCAGCTTTGATTTGCATTTCTCTAATTACTAGAGTAGTTGAACATTTTTTCACATATCTGTTGATCAATTATATATCTCCTTCTGAGAAGCATCTGTTCAGTTGCTTAGCCCATTTATTGACTGGGTTATGATGCAAGTTTGGTTCAACATAAGAAAATCAATAAATGTAATTTGTCACATCAACAGACTTAAAGATAAAAATCATATGATCATCTCAATAGATGCAAAAAAAGCTTTTGATAAAATACAATACCGTTTCTCACGTTCAGAAAACTAGAAAAACTAGGGATAGTAGGAACATACCCCAACATTGTAAAAACTATCTATGCTAAGCCCAAGGCCAGTATTACTCTAAATGGAAAAAAATGGAGATATTTTCTCTAAAAACTGTAAGACAGGGATGCCCTCTCTCACCACTCCTATTCAACATAGTCCTTGAAAATCTAGCCAAGTCAAATAGACAGATGAAAAAAATTAAAGGGATACAAATAGAAAAAGATGAATCAGCTATCTCTTTTTTACTGACAACATAATTCTATACTTAGAGAATCCAAAAAATTTCACCAGAAAACTTCTATAATTAATATATGAATTCATCAAAGTAGCAGGACATAAAATTAACACCCATAAATCAAAGGCATTTCTGCACATCAGTGACAAATGCTCTGGAAAAGAATGTAGAAAAACTATCCCATTTATAATAGCCTCAAAAATATTACTTGGGAATAAACTTAATGAAAGAGTGAAAGATCTCTACAATGAAAACTACAGAACACTAAAGAAAGAAATCAAATAAGACCTTAGAAGATGGAAAGATATCCCATGTTCTTGGATAAGAAGAATGAATATTGTCAAAATGGTGATACTACCAAAAGCATTATACATATTTAAAGCAATCCCTATTAAAATCCCAAAAACATTACTCATAGAAATAGGAAAAGCAATCATGGAATTCATATGGAAAAATAAGAGACCCAGAATAACCAAAGCAATCCTTAGCAACAAGCGGGAAGCAGTAGGCAGCACAATACCAGACCTTAAACTATACTACAGAGCAATAGTAACAAAAACAACATGGTATAGGCACCAAAATAGACATGTAAATCAGTGGTACAGAGTAGAATACACAGAGACAAACCCACATAAATACAGTTATCTCATACTCAACAAAGGCACCAATAACATACATTGGTGAAAAGATAGCCTCTTCAATAAATGGTGATCAGAAAACTGGAAATCCATATGCACCAAAATCAAATTAAACCAAGATCTCTCAACATTCACCAAGCTCAACTCAAAATGGATCAAGGACCTAGGTATTAGACCAGAAACCCTACACCTGATAGAAGAAAAAGTAGGCCCGAATCTTCATCATGTTGGATTACATCCTGATTTCCTTAACCAGATTCCCTAAAGTGAAAGAAATAAAATTAAGAATTAATAAATTGGATGGATTCAAACTAAAAGATTCTTCTCAGCAAAGGAGATAAGCAATAAAGTGAAGAGAGAGCCTACAGAATGGAAGAACATTTTTACTACACGCATATCAGATACTACACTAATCTCCACAATATATAAAGAACTCAAAAAACACCAAAAAATAAATAACACAGTCAATAATTGAACAGGTTCTTGATTGCTGCTGTGATTGTCTAAGAATATCTGACTCTGCTTCTTCACTTTTCCAAAGCAGACTCTGCTGCCAGTGATTCCCCAAAAGCCTTTGGTCTCAGTCTAAGGTAGCAACATTGATCCTTCTTGTTCTGAGCCTTTAGCCATTTGGAATGTGCAGCTACTCATTCTGCCAGCTCTCCAGCCTGCAGTTGGCCATTGAAGACTATCTAGCTCTGGACACATAAGCCAAACTAATAAATCCCCTTTTTATAATTGTACTTCCTATTGATTCTGTTCCTCTAGAGAACCCTTATACTGAAATAAATAATAGATATATCTACAGGAGAAAACAAATATGACATCATTTTAAAAGTAGCCTTTTCTTCTATAGACTAAATTATCCAAGATCCCTTGTCATTTTCTCAAAGACTTAACTTTGCCTTTGTATGAAATAGGTTTTCAATAAATGTATTTCAGTTTATAGTAGCTGCATACCAGCTATTAATGACTCTAGGTACAATAAAATGAATAAATACAAAGAACAAGAAGGGATCAGCAGAGTCTACTAGTGATGTGTATAATGTTTAATCCTCTGTTTAGCTGATGTCTGCTAGATCTTCATTAATAATCAAGATTATGCACCTTAATTGTAGTACAACTGTTGGAATATAGACACAACTTCGAGATTTTAATTTTTTGAAAGTTATTCACTCTTAGAAATATCCCTCAGAAATATTTATGAATTACATGTATTTGAGGAGGAGTAGCAGCCTGTTAACTTTAACACTTCTCAATAAGAGTTATGACTATATATTTTTTATATAATCCCTAGGGGGTGTTGATTTGGAGTTACCAGATAAATATTTTTATGCTGAGGTCATGCTAGAAATTTTTAAGATATTTTTTGTCTTTCCTTTATTGGACAAGGTAGCAAATATGACCAGCAGGACCATGATATCCAACTCCTGCTACAAGCACTGCATTTCATCAGGAAAAATAAGATCTGTAACCCAAAGTCAGCCTTGGCTAGGGATGCACAAATGTACAAAAAGCAGATTATTGTTTTACATTTTATTTGGTATCAAATTTTTATAATTTTCCACAACAACCAAGCCCCCATTCACAGAAGGAGCACAATTGTAATAAGAGATCAAAGAACTGCCTCTGACTTTTGTCTTACTGTGTAACTAGACATTACTTCATTTCTTCTTTGCAGTCATTTTTTGTTAACCACTTGAGAAGAATCACACCAATTTGACCTATCTTGCAGAAGACTGAGTACTGTGATGTTTATTAAACTTCAAAGCTGTACTTGAATAGACTCACAGGAATATATGCCAATATCAGATACCAGTATTTTATTTAATTTGATTCATTTTTGTTTCAAGTCATTGGGAACCAGTATGAACACCTGATAGGAAACAAAACACAACAAAGCTTATCTATCAGTCATCTTTGTTAAAGTGGCCTGTAAAGTCTCTTATAAAGTCCAATGTCTGTGGTGAAACTGCATTTTTGTTTATTCAAAGAGCCCTCTTATCTCACCCACCTATTCTTCACTAGATTTATTCCATCTATCCTCATCATGTTTGCCTTTATGTTTATATTTCTGCTATCTCACACTTTTCAGTATTTTTACCATGTATTTTTCCAGTTGTTCCTTTCTTTTTCTCCTTAGTGAATGAAGTAACTGTGACCTTTCCGAGGACTGGCTTTGCTTATTTCCTTTGTTTTATCTGCTTGTTTATCAGTTGTTCATGCATTTGAAAGAATTTTCAACACTTACACATTGTGCTTCTGCCAATGAATGATCAGTTTTTTTTTATTGGTTGTTCAAAACATTATAAAGCTCTTGACATATCATATTTCATACATTAGATTCAAGTTGGTTATGAACTCCCAATTTTACCCCAAATACAGATTGCAGAATCACATCGGTTACACATCCACATATTTACATAATGCCCTATTAGTAACTGTTGTATTCTGCTACCTTTCCTATCCTCTACTATCCCCCCTCCCTCCCCTCCCATCTTCTCTCTCTACCCCATCCACTGTAATTCATATCTCTCCTTGTTTATTTTCCCATTCCCCTCACAACCTCTTATATGTAATTTTGTATAACAATGAGGGTCTCCCTCCATTACCATGCAATTTCCCTTTTCTCTCCCTTTCCATCCCACCTCATGTATCTGTTTAATGTTAATCTTTTCTTCCTGCTCTTCCTCCCTGCTCTGTTCTTAGTTGCTCTCATTATATCAAAGAAGACATTTGGTATTTGTTTTTTAGGGATTGGCTAGCTTCACTAAGCATAATCTGCTCTAGTGCCATCCATTTCCCTGCAAATTCTATGATTTTGTCATTTTTTAGTGCTGCGTAATACTCCATGGTGTATAAATGCCACATTTTTTTATCCATTCATCTATTGAATGGCATCTGGGTTGGTTCCACAGTCTAGCAATTGTGAATTGTGCTGCTATGAACATCGATGTAGCGGTATCCCTGTAGTACTCTCTTTTAAGGTCTTCAGGGAAAAGTCCAAGAAGGGCAATAGCTGGGTCAAATGGTGGTTCCATTCCCAGCTTTCCCAGGAATCTCCATACTGCTTTCCAGATTGGCCGTGCCAGTTTGCAGTCCCACCAGCAATGTACAAGAGTACCCTTTTCCCCACATCCTCTCCAGCACTTGTTGTTGTTTGACTTCATAATGGCTGCCAATCTTACTGGAGTGAGATGGTATCTTAGAGTGGTTTTGATTTGCATTTCTCTGACTGCTAGAGATGGTGAGCATTTTTTCATGTACTTGTTGATTGATTGTATGTCCTCCTCTGAGAAGTGTCTGTTCAGGTCTTTGGCCCATTTGTTGATTGGGTTATTTGTTTTCTTATTGTTTAATTTTTTGAGTTCTTTGTATACTCTGGATATTAGGGCTCTATCTGAAGTGTGAGGAGTAAAAATTTGTTCCCATGATGTAGGCTCCCTATTTACCTCTTTTATTGTTTCTCTTGCTGAGAGAAAACTTTTCAGTTTAAGTAAGTCCCATTTGTTGATTCTTGTTATCAACTTTTGTGCTATGGGTGTCCTATTAAGGAATTTGGAGCCAGACCCTACAATATGTAGATCGGAGCCAACTTTTTCTTCTATCAGACGCAGAGTCTCTGATTTGATATCTAGCTCCTTGATCCACTTTGAGTTAACTTTTGTGCATGGCGAGAGGAGGGGATTCAGTTTCATTTTGTTGCATATGGATTTCCAGTTTTCCCAGCACCATTTGTTGAAGATGCTATCCTCCCTCCATTGCATGCTTTTAGCTCCTTTATCAAATATAAGATAGTTGTAGCTTTGTGGATTAGTCTCTGTGTCCTCTATTCTGTACCATTGGTCCACCCTCCTGTTTTGGTACCAGTACCATGCTGTTTTTGTTACTATTGCTCTGTAATATAGTTTTAAGTCTGGTATCGCTATACCGCCTGATTCGCACTTCCTGCTTAGAATTGCTTTTGCTATTCTGGGTCTTTTATTTTTCCATATGAATTTCATGATTGCTTTATCCATTTCTACAAGAAATGCCGTTGGGATTTTGATTGGCATTGCATTAAACCTATAGAGAACTTTTGGTAATATCGCCATTTTGATGATGTTAGTTCTGCCTATCCATGAACAGGGTATATTTTTCCATCTTCTAAGATCTTCTTCTACTTCTCTTTTTAGGATTTTGTAGTTTTCATTATATAAATCTTTCACCTCTTTTGTTAGGTTGATTCCCAAGTATTTTTTTTTTTTTGAGGATATTGTGAATGGAGTGTTTTTCCTCATTTCCATTTCAGAGGATTTGTCGCTGATATACAGGAATGCCTTTGATTTATACGTGTTGATTTTATATCCTGCCACTTTGCTGAATTCATTTATTAGTTCTAGTAGTTTTTTTGTAGACCCTTTTGGGTCTTCTAGGTATAGAATCATGTCATCTGCAAATAGTGATAATTTAAGTTCTTCCTTTCCTATTTTTATGCCTTTAATTTCCTTCGTCTGTCTAATTGCTCTGGCCAGTGTTTCGAGAACTATATTGAATAGAAGTGGTGATAGAGGGCATCCCTGTCTTGTTCCAGATTTTAGGGGGAATGCCTTCAATTTTTCTCCATTGAGAATGATGCTAGCCTGAGGCTTAGCATAGATAGCTTTTACAATGTCGAGGTAAGTTCCTGTTATCCCTAGTTTTTCTAATGTTTTGAACATAAAGGGATGCTGTACTTTGTCGAATGCTTTTTCTGCATCTATTGAGATGATCATATGGTTCTTATTTTTAAGTCTATTGATGTGGTGAATAACATTTATTGATTTCCGTATATTGAACCATCCTTGCATCCCAGGGATGAATCCTACTTGATCATGGTGCACAATTTTTTTGATGTGCCTTTGTATCCGATTCGCCAGAATTTTATTGAGGATTTTTGCATCTAGGTTCATCAGAGATATTGGTCTGTAGTTTTCTTTCTTTGAGGTGTCTTTGTCTGGTTTAGGTATCAGGGTGATGTTGGCCTCATAGAATGAATTTGGCAGAGCTCCTTCTTTTTCTATTTCCTGAAATAACTTGAAAAGTATTGGTATTAATTCTTCCTTAAAGGATCAGCTTTGAAAAGAATAATACACACCTTTCAACTTTACATTAAAATCAAACAACTTTACTGGTGTTACTCAACCAACACAGAATTTTCTCTGCTTGACATTTGAGTCTCAACTTCTATTAATCAATGATGTAACATTGTAGTGATTAGGGGTACTTAGAAGATGTGTGCTTTATAATTGGCTCATGGATGCTATAAAGTTTGGTTGTCTAATGCATAGTACAAGTCATGTGAAATTCAGACCTCTCCTTAAGAAATCAAAAATAAAGCAGAGCTTTAATTAGTTCATTACTGAGTGCTTTTAAGTGTCCCAGGCAGAGAATGAAGATGTGATTGCAAATAAAATGAGGCTATAATTTAACTGTTAAATAATTTATAAATTATTGATAATTATAAATCTTTAGCATACTTATCTAAACTCTTCCTGTTCTAGTCTTAACTTCATTTCCCCTTGTTTATTAACAAAGTGGCTATCAGACAGTCCATGTGCCTAAAGGCTTGAAGGATGTGCCATCTAACTATTACATTCTTTCATTCAGCAAACTTTCAATCAGCACTTGGTGTATGCTAGGTCCTATGCAAGGGATACAAATATGATTAAGATTTAACCTTTTCCTTAAAGAGCTGACAGCATAGAGGAGATAGTTTTGTTTTTAAGGAAGAAAATGTGATCAAAGGCAATGCAGAAAAAAATTGAAAAATTTTAGAATTTTGCTTTGAAATTATTTTCCCTTAAAGAACCAGTCAAATTTTTAGACCATTGGTTCCCACTAGGAATAGAATATTGAAATTAATGATTAATGAAAAAATAAAATACTTCTATTGCTTTGAAAAATTTAGTATGAAGAATAGGTACAATGTGGTCAAAATTAGAATACTTTTATAAAGGAAATCATATAAGGATTGGTACCTGATTCACCTGGCCTGGAATTATGATATAGATTCTTTGAGTTGTTGAATTGTTTCTCAGCCAGTGTATACCAAAATCAATGAGCTCCACTCCTACAGCTTCCAAATTGGTAGGTTTTGAGAGATGCCTTTAACAATATTCCTACTGATGCTGATGCTTCTGGTCCAGAGACTATGCTCTAAGAAGAAATGAGTTGGACTGCACACTAGCCAAGGCAAACCCTTAAAATGATTGCTATACATGCAATGTGCACCTAACTGAAATCCATGACCTTTGACTAAATCTCCAATGGTAATTTGTAGTCATTTCAAAACACAATACAAAGCCTGGCTCTATACCTGTTGTTGGTTATATACACATGGGAAACTTTAGTACATATCACCTCCTGACAGGACAGATTGAGATATGTGACTTTAAGCCTCTATTGAATGAAAGTGAATCCATTTGTGATTATGTAATTTTATAATTTGAAATCAAGAAAGAGAGGCTTAGAAGAAAGTTAAAATTTAAAACTCTTTATCCAAGTAATCTGAAACAGGATTTTAATTCAGAAATCAGATGCTTTACCTATTTTCTTCAACAACTTATAATCTAGTACAAGCTACCTAGACACATTTTGTACCAGCGTGGAGTGATTGCCAAGGAGACTCCACTTCTTCCCTGGGCAAGCTCATGTGTCCCCTCTCCTTTTATACTAAAAGAAGGAAAAATCATGTTATATTGTCAGGGCACAATGCTCAGGAAGTGGAGGCTCTGGATCCAGCCTAATAACAAAGATTTGAAGTGATTACCAGGATGGTAAGTTTTCTGTGTTCCATTGCCAGCAAAAATTCTTGAGTTCAAATGATGAAACTTAAACTTATAGGCTTGAAGGAATATCAGCCTCCAAGAGCAGTTGGTGTATCATTCATTTCACAAATATAAGGGGAAAAGACCAAGCGATAATTTTCATCTACCTGCCAATATCAAGAATTTCTCTAGATCTGATTTCATGAGAGTCATGATATTTCTCTCAAAAGAGAAAATCAGATATTCCAAAAAGAAATATTCATTATCTTACCCCTGAATCAGAAATAAGAATAGTTTCATCACATGGAGATTCAGAATTTGGGACTTTCAGAAACAAGTAAAATTTCCTAAAATTTCTGATTTTTGTTTATCTTTCAGAACTGTGCCATTGAGGCTTGTATCAAATTCTAAAATGCTGGCTCTTTATGATTTTCTTCTGTAGCTCTGTGATCAATGTTATCAGTATGACTGTCAACCTTCTCATCCTCTTCATTCAAGGTTCCTCAAGTCAGGATCAAGTGAGAGGTATTCACCACAGGGGATGCAGTCTTTGGCAATCCCTGAGTCCAAAACTACAGAGCCCATCTCTTTCTGAAGATAGTCCAGTTGTTCTTTATTTTGTTCTTTCTGTGCACTGGAAATTGATTTCTTCAGATCTTTAAATAAGAATGATACTCCCTTTCACATTCTTTTTCAGCACTGATGACTTGCACAAAGAGCCCACAATAGCAGAGAATTCACCACCCTATGAGTGAGCTATAAAATTCATCTAACACCTGGCCTATTTAGCAAGTCTGTTTACTGACATATGTAGTTTCTTGATTCAAGCCATCTAGGAAAGACTCAAAATTCTGCATCCATTCCACTGTAAAGCTATGATCAATGATGTCAGTGTTGTTCACGACCAAAATGAAAGGCAGTTTGGTTTTATACAAGGTGCTACAGGCATAGAGTGCATTAGAGATGAGGGGCACTGGGTTAGTACATTTTAAGATGTCCATTATATAAATCACCACTGCTGGAAATGAGGATGCCAGGGCCTCAGTGATGATTGTCCCAGAAACTGAGGAGGTGAATTTTTCAATCTGTCCAGATGTATCAAGTAAGATGCATTCTGGGACTTCTGAATAAATTTTATTTTTTTAATAAAACCTGGTAGCGAAGAGATTGAGAGAAGTTGCTATGTCACCACTGAACCCAAGATCACCTTGTTTCATGACTTCTTTATACTTCACAGTGTCATGAATATTTGTATTGGCAGGGAAGGGGACTTCATGAATGGCTGGGTCCAAATTAATCACATATGGTTGAAAGCCTTGGCAATGCAGATGTCCTGTGAGCTTTTGTACAAAGGTGTTTTTTCTGATTCCAGCCATACCCAATGCCAATAGAAACACAGAGGACCAAAGGGACCCCAAATCCTGAGGCTCAGCTGCATCCACCATAGACCTACCGACCACACAATCAAGAAGTATGAGTTTTAGTTTTACTTTATTCATATTAAAAGCAAAGGTCCATTTTTATCTAGATCAAATTCTTGAAAACTAGTTAATCACTTTATTTGTAAGAATGAAGCAAATAATCAATTAAATAATAATCAATGTAGGAAATTAAAATAATATTTCTTTAATGTTATACTTTATGTCTATCTGCTTTAAAAAAACTAAGTTTGCACTTAGAAATGAATTACATTTTACCTATTATCTTCCTCACTGAAATATCTGCAGCATCTTTATGAATCAAGAAAATGATTAAATAAGAATGTTATTTTAATGACTAGATTATAGATATTCCATTCAGACAATAAGAAATATATGCATTCCTACATATTCGAACCTTTTTAAAACATCGTTATGTAATTATCGCACTTTTTATCTGAGAATTAAATACTCCATTTATCCACTGGCCATCTTCTCTGAGTTTTAATTCATTTTCCTCTGCTAAAATGTTATTCATCTCTCTGACTTCATTACCAACTCTTGTCACATTGCACATTGATCTTCATTGGATATTCAACTTTAATATTATTTATCGCCTTTTGAGCATCATCAAGCATTAGCAACAATATAAGCCAAAACAACATACATATCATTGAGGTTTTATTTTTTTAAAAAAGCCATATTAATATTAAGGACACATGCAAAAGAAGCTAAAATATTATTGGAAATTTTGTATTCATTGTGTTTGTCATAATTATACAGAAATTTTTATGCTACTGTGGTTAGGATTTTAATCTATGTTCCAAACCATACCAGAAGCCTATTTAAGGCATGGGCTCCTTTTGTGAATTCATGTTAAGGAGTTAGCACCCAGCATGGTACAATAATTTATAATAATGTTCTTTATAATATATTGAGGATATTGAAGTTAGCTGCAATAATAATAATTTGGCTTTCAACCTAATTAATATTAAAGCAAATCTCATAAATCCAGTTATGAACATTACTTTTCATATGCATTTGAATTAAGTCATCTTTGAATTCTAATTCTAGGCAAACAAACCACCCCCCCCCCCCAAGAAAAAACTCTGTTTCTATCAATTGCATATATTCATTAGGATTGCATGAATTGATTAAATTTTTTGGCCTATACAGGGAGTTAAAATGTTGAATGTTTAAAAGTTTATTAAAATTAATTTGGCACAAACCCAACCAAGTAGCCATTTCTTCATTCTTACCCTGCTCCGCCTTCTTCTTCTTTTGCTTTTGTTCATAGAACTGAATTACAACGTTTTCCTAATAAATGTGTAAATTAAAAAAATAATCAGAATCATGTTGTAACTATTGATTATCCTTTCCTGAAGTTAATAACTAAATTCAGTATTCATCAAGAGTAGATTCAAGGCTGGGGATATAGCTCAATTGGTAGAGTTCTTGCCCTGCATGCACAAGGCCCTGGATTCAATCCCCAGCAGCAGCAGAGAGAGAGAGAGAGAGAGAGAGAGAGAGAGAGAGAGAGAGAGACAGAGAGACAGAGAGAGAGAAAGGAGAGTAAGTAGATTCAAAGATTCAAATCATTGTATAATTATCAAGAATCTATGAGGGACAAATCACTTTAACCTGTTTTGGAAGAAAAAATAATGAGAAAATCAAGAGCCTTAATCTCTAGAAATCTATCATCTAATAAATTGTTCTTTTATTAATGACTATAATCACCTTACTGTGCAATAGAACACCAGAACTAAAATAGGTAGAAGATAGGGGTTTGAAAGTTTTGACACAAAGAAACATTAAATGTTTGAGATGATGGTAATGCTAATAACCCTGCTTTGATTATTATATAATCTTTAAATATATCAAAACATTAAATTGTACCTTTTGCTATCACACAATTATATATTTGTACAATTACGTCAACTAAAAACAAAGAAAAACAAGAAGAGCAAGCAAAAAATAAAATAAAACCCTAAACTTAGACACAAATACAAATAAACACATGCTATTGTCAATGAGTAAACTTGAAGATCTAACCATTATTTTACAAAAAGAGGGAAGTGGTCTTCATTGATTTATATTTAACATCCAGCTGGTAGGATTTTTATATGTCTTGGAGACAAAATGTTTAAAATGTGCTATGTGTTGTGATAATTCAGTTCCAGCTCCTCTTTTCTTTACTTTCCTGCTTCCTTGCTCTTGCTCTCACTCCTGCTCACTTTTTTTTTAAAACTCAGTTGTCATTCACACAATGGGAAAACACAGATATAAGTTGAGTATGAATATTAATACACAGAAGCAGTGCCACTCCACAGGTTAGGATGCCTGAGGAAAATGATTGAAGAGGTGAGTAAAACAACAGAGATGCTTGTGATGGGGAAATGTTCACTTTGCACATTTTCTTTGTTTCTACACTCTATTTCACTGAGCATGCTATTTTAAAAAAAAAATGTGCTAACCTGTAAGAATTTTTTGTGCAAGTTAAGCAGCAGCTTTATTGAAATATGTGCAACTTTCATTAAAGTTTTTAGAATACTTTTTTACTTCAGAAAATGTGTTGATTATACAGCATTAAGAACAAATTTGTTGAAGTAATTGACATTTATTCTGTTTCACAACAATTGTGCTCATGAAAAATTTGTTTGTTAGATGATTTTTCTTTTGCTTCCTTTTGTGATGGGACTCTGGAAAACAAAAGTTTTTCTTTAATTTCTCCATATATCATCACAACATATTTCTCAACCTCACTTCCAATTGTGAATTTTAGCAATCAAGAACAAGAGAAATCAATCAGCCCACACATTTTCAGTCTTTCACAATTAAAAACTACTTTCAATAGTTAGGAGTCCCTGCCTCATCTGTCAGATGATCTGCTAGTTGTCACACGTCAAGCCCAGAAAAAGATATACCTGCTTTAAATCCTTCTTTCACATTTCACCTATCCCTTGGCAGCAACATTGAACTGATTTTGCTTCTTCTTAAACCTTTGTGCATGCTATTTTCTCTCCTCAGTACTCTGCTTTCTATTATCCAAATGGAAATTCTAACAACTCTTACTGTTTCCTTCTTCCATGTTCCCAGGGCAATCCCCTAAAACAGGCAGATCCCTACACAATTGGTCATTAAAAATTATATCATTAAATCTAGTATTTTATACGTACCACGATATCTTAAAATCATGTCACTCTTCTTCTCAAAACCTCTCCATAATCACTCACTACCCTAAATATAAAATCTAAAACATATTGCACAATATATAATGTTTTTTTTAATGATGCAGTCCACAACTATTTCACCAGCTTCAAACTTTGTGGCTGTTCCTTTGTAATCTCCTATTTTGGGCTTAATTCTGTCCCCTACACATATTAAATACTCTTTCCCTTCCTGGTCCTTGACTGTGTATTTTCTATTATCTGGATTTTTCTCCAGCCTAACCTGGCTCCATTTATTTAATAACAAATCCTGTTGAAGTCAATCAGTTCTGGGATCTTCCCATGACCCTGTAAACATACCTCTTCTCAAGATTCTGATAAATCGCAACACTTTTTCATGTTCAGTAAGAAATTGCTAATGGACTGACTGGTTATTTAAATGACAATATTATAAAGCAATTAACTTTCTGGCAAGTCTCAAAATGGAATAAATATCCTCCACTCCATTCCATACTACCCATTAAAGAAAATCTAGGAAGGAAGGAAGGCAGTAGGCTGCCACAGAATGGCACCTCTTTTCTGTCACTTGTTCTAGATTTCATAAGAGTCAGGCAAAAACAGAAACAGCATTCTGAGTGAGTCTACTCTTCACCTTATAGTTGACAACTATTAGGTGGCCTGGTCTTAATGTAACTGGGCCTCACTTTATACTTAAGAAATCAGTATATTTCGGTGAGCCAGCAGAGAAATCTTGGCTCTCACAGAATTTATGAAATAGAATCTCTAGGTCATAAATTTCATAGGCAGGAATATAGCTCATTTTTTGGAATCCAAAGTAGATTCTGTCACCAGATGACCATCCTTCAATTCAGCTTTATCTAACTATGAATCATAATAAACAGTCTTCTTACAGTAATATGACACTTACAAAGCCATTTCTTGAATATGGTCTCTGAGCACTAAAATAACAAGGGAAGAGATGGAGTATTATTATCTCCATCTTAAAAGATAAAGACTCAAAGAAGCAATTTAAATAGCCAAGAACATATAGATAATATGTGACAAGATAATCTTGACTGACTTCAAATCCACTCTTCTCTACAAAAAATCATGATCATAATTCTGGGTTTTTACTGTGCAATGCAATAGTTCAATATAATAATATTACTAAATTATTCCAAAAAAATTGGGAAAAAAAGTCCTCCTTATACTACCAAAAGTTTAGCAAATGAGCTTAAAAATTGTTTTGTAAGCACTCAGTAGAAAGCAAAGGTTGGTAATAAAATAACTGGTGCTTATTGAATGCTTTGCTATGTTCTAATGCCTTGGTATTATTCTATGTGCCGCAGTCTGGCTGGGCACAAAATCACGAGCCACTCAAGCAGGAACAAAGTTTATTTTTTGAAACTGCCGCCAATGTCCGGTACCGCCCAGGCAGATTTTTTTCACCCACGAGGCCTCCTCCCGGACCCGCAGAGAGAGCTCCTCCCCCGGAACTCCCTCCTACTGTACTTCCCCAACCAATGGGAACTCTCCAGGAGTCCCGTAGCCGGCCTAGGTGAACAGCAGGAGTCCAATATCCATATGAATGCAAATCTTAACATAATCATATCATCTCAATGGCTAGCTGGCTTCACCTTTCGACCAAAAATGCCATGCATCATATACTTGGCTCTTAGCACTATGTAGTTAAAATGTATTATTTCCTTGAATGCTTTTAACCCTGTACTAGATATTATTGTAAATTTCCTTTACAGATAAGAGAATTCAGGCAAAAAGACTCAACAACTTCACCAAACCTAGAGTGATTAAATGACACAGCCAAGATACAAACTCAAGCCAAAATACTTACTCCTTCCCTTGGGCGTATCTACCACAAACCAAATTTTCATCTGGCCCCAGACACAGAACAAGCACAGAGCTCACAGCTGTATGAAAGGTTGCTCTTCCAGAGCCTCAGTAAATTAACATTTCCAAAGTGTTCATGACTATGCCCAATAGAGTTTCAGCATAAGGTCAGCCCTTGGGCAGTTTTGTCTGACTCATTATTCATGGGTCTTTTTGTCTCCCATGCTCATAATTTCTCCTAATGAGGAAGACTAGAAAATGAAACTGTGAGCCCCATTCGAGAATAAAAATTGTTTTGTAATAACTGTGTTTCAAGAGGTATCTTCTGTCCACTTTAATCTCTACCAAAGCATAGGAGGACCAGCAATATTTAACATTTACATCCCAGGGTTATGAGAATTATGCAGGATCAGCCCTTAAAGCAACAGCCAATAACCAGCATAGACAACATGCAGCAGGAATAGCAGAGAAGAATAAAACAAGCTTTGGGCATTGAGTAAAGGGGTACCAGTTAAAGTCACCTCAATTTCCATTTGTGAAAAATGTCTGTTTTCTGCACTACTCAATTGTTATATGAGAACCAAAAGAATTAAAGCACTACATAAACACAAAGTTAGTGGTATTTGAAGTGGAAAACCAATAAACATGAAAAATCTTATTTAGATTTTCAGGTGATCATTACAGATAAAAATAAGATCATCACAAATTCAGTGTGATAATGTCAACTAAGCCAACTGATTGACAGCTGCAGAGGTAAGCATGGAATAGAGCTATGTTAAGTACAAAGACCATTTGTACCTGAAACTTCAAATTAATATCTCTCTCTCTCTCTCTCTCTCTCTCTCTCTCTCTCTCTCTCTCTCTCTCTCTCTCTCTCTCTCTCTCTCTTCCTCCTTCTCTCCCCCCCCTCACCCACCCCTTCCCTCCTTCTCTCCCTGTCCCCTCCACTTCAAATGAGGGGCAAGGGGAAGCAATCTGATAGAAATCAAAATATTTCATTCCAAATAATTTCTACTCATATATAGTATCTATCTATGTGTGTAAGGGCTCATTTTCCACAAAGTCTGGCTCTCTGATCTTTCCTTTACCCCTGTTCTCTTGGTTTGAGAAATTTTTAGAAGAAAATTGGTTCATGGATGATAGTGTTTAAGTTTCCTGGTCTCCAAAAGAGACTAAAATGGAGATGATGGTAGCAATGATGCAACAGCAGCAACAACAAAATACCATGAGTTATACCAGAGAAAGGAAGGGCAATTACTATACCTATGCTTTAATTTCTTCAGTATATTCTAGTGGCAAATATTTCCATGCTTATAGGAACATTTGCTAGGCTGAGTTTCAAATTATTCTTGTCATTCCAAGAAGGCAAGCACTGTCACATGTTTCCATGCCATCCTCAGGAGATACCAGAGATGGCCCATCCTCTGCACAATGGAGGAATTCTCTCATCATATCACCTGATTTTCTACATCCCATTCAACACCAAATTGTGACACCTACTGTCTTTCTACCACTAGTTATTGCTAGATGATGGCGGATCACTCACCACTCTATAAGAACATCTATGATAATTCTGAAATTCAAGCACAAGACTCCATATAAATCTGTGCATAATCAAAGGCAAATCCAGAAGAGAGCAGAAACAAAAGCTGACTGCAAAGAAAATTATCATTCTAAGGTCAGACTACTATTTTTTATTTTAGTCATCATGACAAATGTCTAGAGGTAGCTCATTGTGATTCTAATTTGCCTTCTTCCGGTTGCTGATGATGCAGAACACATTTTCTTGTTCTTATTTGCTGTTACATATTCTGTTTGGTAAAATGTCACTTCACGCTTTGTGCCCATTTTCTAAATGATTACTTTTTTATGTGGACATTTTGAAAGTACATATTTTCAGAATACAGAGACTTCCATATGTAGCTAGAAAATATTTTCTTCCATTCTATAATATCTCTACTCCTATTTATCTGTTTTAATTTTCTTTAGTAGATTTTCCTTTTGAAGCCAAGCCTAAAATTGTTTTACACAGTCCTAGTCCTAGATCCTCAAAATGTTTTATTATAAGGACTTACACTTCATATCTTACATATAAGTTCCTGATACACTTTCAGTTAATTTTATATGAGGGATATAGTTGAAGGTTTTTTTTTATTTTTTATTTTTTAATGGATGCCCATTTGTCCCAGCAGCATTTATTAAAAAGACTGTTTCCTAAATTGTATTCTTTGTCAAAAATTCATTTGGGCATATTTTTGCATTTTTCATTCTATTCTGTTTCATTGACTTATATGTGTTTTCCCTGACCATGACCACAGAGTCTTAATAATAACAGATATGCAATAAATAATGAAATTCAGTAAACAGATTCCTCCATTTTATTATTTTTGAAGTCATTTGGTTTTACTAGTTTTCTTCATTTTCCATATAAATTTTAGAATAATATCATGCATATTTATCAAGTGTTTCAAAGTTTTTATAAAATTTCATTAAACGTATTAATTTGGGTAGAATTCTCATATTGATTTTTATTACATTTGGTCTTCATGATCACAGAATACTATTTATATATAATTTGATTTCTTTCATTGGCTTTGTGTTTTTAACATAAAAGTCCTAAAATATTTCATTAGGCTTATGGAAAGTATTCTTTTTTTAGCAATTTTATATTGTATTGTGTTTCTTAAAATTGGATTCCATAAGCTTATTGTAAGTATATACGACATAATTTATTTTTGTATGTTTATATTTTATCCTGTGACTTTACTGAACCCTCTAATTTTAGAAACTTTGGAATTTACTACAAATAGAAACAGTTTATTTCTGCTGATCAGTATATTTTTCTTTTTTTTTCCTTCATTATTGTACTGGCTAGAACATTCAATGCTACGCTGCATATGACAAAACATCCTTGTCTTAATCTCATGGGGAAGAGCATACAGTGTGTGTGTGTTTGTGTATGTGCACGCACGCTCAGGGACTAGTCTCACTAAGTTGCTTAGGCTGGTCTGGAACATGTGATCCTCCTGCCTCAGCTTCCCAAATCATTGGGATTACAGGCATGTACCACCACTCCAGTTTAGCACAGCTTTTGTTGTTGTTGTTGTTGTTAATATTATTGGTTCTTTTTACTTATACATGACATTAGAGTCCATTTTCATATATTTATACAAGCATGGAATATATCTTATTCTACTGAAGACCCCAGTTGTGTGGATATACAGAATAGTGGGATTCACTGTGGTAAATATATGTACATAGGAGAGCTATGTCAGATTCATTTAACTCTTTTTTTTACTCTTATCCCTCTTCCTTCTCTCCATTCCAATTTATCTAATTCACTGAACTTTTATTTTTTCTTCTACATGTTCTTCATGAAGTTGAGAAATTTTCCATTCTATTCTCATTTTTTCTTAAAGATGATAAAGTTCTTATAATAAATGTATGATGTAGTTTCTTAAACATTTTCTCTGCATGATTGATATGCTCATATTATTTTTTCTTTGGCTTGTTGATTTCTGAATTCCATTGATTAACTTTTGAATACTGAACCAGCTTTGGATCAATAAAGTCTAGGTGATCATTAAAAACCTAGAATTTTTTCCAGTAGATCATCATTTATATTGACTTTTAAGTATTTCAATTCCATTTGCTGATATTTTGTTAATAAATTTTGCTTCTATTGTCATGATTCATATTTTTCTGTAGTTTTCTTGTTTTGTACTTTGGTTTTGATATGAGTATACTACTAATTTTATAAAATCAGTGGTGAAGTACATGTTCATCTATTTTCCAGAAGAATAGCTGCATAATTGTTCCTTCTTTAAACATTTCATAGACTCGATCAAGAAAACCATATAGGCCTATAGATTTCTTATTGGGGAAAATGTTATTTTAAATTTATTTCTTTAGTAGGCATAAGGTAATTCAAGTGATCTATTTCATATCATTGGTTTTCTGGTAGTTTGTAATTTCTCAGAAATTGAACCATTTTATTTTTTTTTTCCCAGGACGAGATTTTATTTGTGGAATGTGGTAAGCATGGTCATGTCCTAATTTTTTCTTAGCATCTAGCAGTGTCTGATCATGTGCCCATACTCAGGGTTGGGAGAGACGCTAATGATGTGTCCTGGGCCTTCCTCAGATGCCACAATGGCTTCTGCCATAGTAAGACTGAAAAGATGGCTCTCTTTTCCTTAGAGATACTGGCTCAGTATCAGATAGAGGTATGGACATATTGTCAACTCTAGAAGAATCAACAATTTATCCCACATCTGATGCATTAAGCTTTTCAGAGCTTCAATGAGATTGTCAGTAGTATCACTTTTTTGTACCTATAAAACTTCAAAATTCTCAATAGAATTTGGCTCAAAAAAGTGACCAGGTTGAAAGTTACTCTGTTACTCATGATGACAAAAGCAATCCCTCTTCAGTTACAAATCAGCACTTAAGTCCTGTAATTGAGCATGTTCTCACACCATCCCCTGTTTTTGGCCTCCATATAGACAGATGCATTGCACTGCTGCATGGTACACTCCATCTCAAACAGCTGGCGACACCCAATCGTTAACTTTTCCTGATACTCAGTCTGTGAAACACAATCATAAAGTTCCTGGGCAGTAAATGTGACACTTTTATTTACCTCATACTTGATTAGGAAGTTATAGAGAGTTTCGACATCTTGATAATTACTGTTGGGGGCCAAAATTCTCTGTATTCCTTCAAGAATATCCTTCACTGCCGCCATTAACTTTTGAAGATATATAAATGCTTCCTCAAAAGATGCTATTTTTGAAGTAGTCAGAGTTGAATTTGAGCCCAATCTTTGAAACACATCTGTACTGTTTTGATATATTGTAATCCAAAGATTCTCTAGGATAGACCATATTTCTTGATGCCTATTGGGTTGGGGAAGAGGAGAACTGGAGAAAACAGTGATTTCTTGGTTATGAGACTTCATCGAAGAACTATCTTCCTGTTTTTTACTCACTGCATTTTCTGAAGAATTTGGCGACCATTTTGTTTTGACCTCTGTACATGTTTGGAGCAGTTTGTTCACTTCAGCAAAGGCCTGTGGAAGAATACCATCATAATTTGACCTTGTACTGAAAGCCTGTAACAAACTTTTAGAATCCTGAAGCAGGAATTTCACTGTTGTAAAATCCACTGCCTTATTAGCTCTACAGAGATTTTCATATAGGCTCTCAACAGTTAAAAGCAAGTTCTTTTCCATAACTAATCCAAACACAGCCAACCAATGTTTTTTAAAGCACTGTAATATGTGTATTAGAGTCCATGGTGGTTTCAAGTACAGCATCTCCATCCAAAGGTTTCCAAAAGCAATTTTCATTTCTGTTTCTAATATTGAAGATAAAGCTGTTCCAAGAGATTTTTCAAGATCAGATGTTATGCGTTCAAGTAGAATGGACAGTCCTGAATTTGTAGACTTTTCATCAGAGCTCTCTTCTACTGGTGTTGCTTCTGCTTTCAATCGTTGCTTAGAAACACAAGGCTGATGACACACATCTGTGTTCAGAGATAAGTTACACAGCTCTCCACTCAATTCTTCTTTACTGAGTGACTTCACACCGCTTATTAGGCCTTTGTTTCTTAAATTTCTATCATCGGTGCACAGAATAACAAGAGAACAGGGGAATAAATCCTGGTACTGCAGACAGCATTTTAATACCCTATCATCATTGTTCTCATCACTCAGTCCATAAAGTTTTTGAGATGCAAGTTGTATTGACTGACCCCACAGCATTCCATCCTGATTTCTGAAGCTGTCATTGATGAAATGAACTGCAGGTATAGCTTTGTGTTGTGCATGTTTTAGTAGTTTTCCTGCCTTCATACGATCTAGCTCTTGCACAACAACCCAGGGAATTATTAACACAAGTCCATCAAAACCTGGTATTTCTGTTGTCTTCAAAATTCTAACAAATTTGAGATGGTTCATCAGAATATTCGTGTCAATAACAATTAGAAGCTTTTTGTCTGAATCAGTATTTGCAGCAGAGGAATGTACATCATCTTCCACCAAGTCAATTTCCATACTCATTAACTCTCCAGAAGGTGGTACCACAGGTAAATCCACACTTTTCCCCACGCGTGCAGCATGAAGCTCTTCGACTATCTGCATCTCTTGATCTGTATCTTGAATACTTTCAGGTCCCATTGAAGAACACGGCGTTTCAAAACTCTGGGTAAACAGTTCCTTGGAAACTGAATCTTTACTTTCTTGACGCTGATGATGATGCTTTCCTTTCCACTCATGCTTACAAGAAGAATCTGAAAATAAGCGTTCAGTTTTGTGCCTGGCCAAATTTAATGAAACCCGTGAGGTTCCCAGGCCACCTTTTCCCTCTTGTTTAGTCTTTGACTTATTAGATTCAAAATTAAAGACATTTTCTTCTACCAGCCTCTGGAAAGTATTACAAGATTTTATTGGGATTTTGAAGCTGATCTTCTTTCTAGATTCAAAGGGTTCCTTAATTATCCTGTTGGAATTACAATCCTGAGAAAACGGATTTTTCTGGCATTTCTCCAAGACAGGTTTTTCAGAATTCTCTCTAAATTTTCTGTTCAGTTCTTTCATCTTCTCCCTCTGGGCCAGTAAATGAGGCCACTTCTTTTCCTTTGCCTGGCCTTCAACTTTAGGTTTCACATCTTTGGTAATTTTATGACTGTTAAGATTTTTCATTTCATGGCCAAGCTTACTCCTAACATTTGTCAATTTAATATTTTTAACTTTAATATCTTTAATTCCTTTTGAAGAAGGAATCTGTAATACAATCTGATTATCATTTGAATATGATGTTTCTTGGACTTTAGCAGGTCCTTGGGATGAGGAACTGGTTTTCAGTCTCTTTTTTGGTGTGTCTGTGTCGACGTCTACATTCGATCAGTTTCCTACTCTCTGATGAAACTGATTTCACAGAGTAAACTGAACTAGTAGAACTTGCTGAGGTGTTTTTCTTTTTCTTGTCTTCTTCATCAAAGACTGGCAATAAGGTAGTGCCTTTTCTTTGAGACTTTTCTTCTTTTCCATAAGATTCTTTATTGGACATCTTGAAAAGCAGCGCCCACCGCAGGAGCAACTCCGGAGGCCCAGGCACGGGAATGGGTCCCCGCAGGCCCGCGGCCCGCTGGGAAACGTAGTCCTGCGCTCAGGCCCAGCCTCCCGCGCGAGCGCTCCGCTGCGTCTAGAAATTGAACCATTTTAAAAGTTGTCAGATTTATGTTCTTTTATTATTCTTTTGTTATCTTTTCGATGTCTAGTGTTTCATTCCTGATACTGTTAATTTCCATCTTCTCTCTTTTTCCTTTTGTCAGTCTTATTAGAAGTTTTCCAATCTTATTGTCATGTTTGAATAAATAATTTTTATTTCATCGATTTTCTCTATTTTATAAATTTCATTGATTTCTACTCATATTTTATCATTTCTTCTATATTTCTGCTGTCAGTATTTTGTTCTTCTCTTTCTAGGCTATTAAAAAGGGAACATGAATCATTTATTTTCTATTTTCTTTTTTTCTGATACATGATTTTAATGCTATCAATTTTCCTTTCAGCATTCCTATAGCTTTCTGCCACAGATTATTGTATGCTATATTTTTTTTTTTTTTAGTTTATTTGGAGTACTGTTTTTTATTTCCCTTGAGAGTTCCTCTTTGACCCATGTATTATTTGGACGTGTGTTGCTGAGCACTAAATTGTTTAGAGATTCACAAGCTACCTCTCTGTAATTGATTCCTGGCTTGATTCTATTTAGTCAGAAAATATGCTTTATTAAAACTTTTTACATTTTTAGTTTTTATTATTAAAACATATAATATGTTTAATTAAATGGCCATATACCATTCATATAACTCAATTAATCCCCATAAACTGAAAACATTTATATTATATTTGTCCAGGTTTTTTAAAATTAAGTCTTTCTTATGCTCCTCTCTTTTTTCTTTTCAATCTACCCCTGATCTCTAAATGCAATATGTTTTTGTAGATACTCTTGAACAACCTAAGCCAATACCATTTTATTACTAGCTATCTAGAGTTTCCTTTTATTATTGTTTCAAAAATATTAAAAAAAAATATTAATCCTTTAAATATTATTTAATGTTTTAATTGTTTTAAATTTGTTGAGATTTGTTTATATTACTGGGTATTATCTGTTTTGCTATTATTCTAGGTTCTCTCTCTCTCTCTCTCTCTCTCTCTCTATATATATATATATATATATATATATATATATATATATATGTTATATATATATATGTTATCTATATATAACATATATATATATATATATATATGTTATTGGTATAGTGTATAGTATTCTATAATAATTAAATTTTGTTAGTTGCTGTTATTGTTTAATTCTTCTATATCTTTGCTTATTTCATGGGTTAGTGTTTCTATTAATTTTTAAGGGAGGGATTTTGAATATGTTAATTATAACTGTAGATTTGCTTATTTCTCCTTTCAGTTTTATCTGTTTTGATTTTCTTTAATTTTTGCCTACATTCCTTGGTGAATTCCTTGTTTCTGCTTTATTTGTTTTAAAATGTGAATGATATCTACATATATCTTTTCACTTTCAATCTACATATATCTTAATATTTAGAGTAAGTTTCTTATAGAAAGCATATAGTTGGGTCACCATTTTAAATATACTTTCAAATCTATGAATTATGCTGTTCATTTGTAAAATTTATATTTAATGTAATTTTTATATGTCTGGCATTTTATTCTTTGCTTTCTTTTGTTCTTAGCTTTGTTTTCTCTATTTTCCTTTCTTTTCTTCCTCAAGAATTCTTGGACATTTTTATAATTCCATTTTGATTCATTAATAGTGTTTGGGAGTATAGCTCATGATTTTACTTTATATATGCATAACTGGTCTATAATGCCTTCATTTTACCAGCTTAAATGACATGTAAAATCTTACCTTCTTTTATATCATTTTAGTCTCTCCCATTGAGATATATATATATATATTCTCTTAGAACCACATCAGACTTTGTAAAATATTTTTGGCTTCCAATGTTAAATAGTATTTAGAAAATTCAGAAGAAGAAACATTTATTTCATTTACCCATATATGTGCATATCACTTTTTTTTTTTCTTTTTGGATGTCCAAAGATTCATACTTTTACCAGTCACCTTCTATTTAAAACAACTTTTTGTTGCCATTCTTTTACAGTATGACTGCCAGTAACAAATTCCTTCAGTTTTAACTCATTTAAAAATGTCATGATTTCCTCTTTGATTATGAGGGATATTTCCATTCTGTTCAAAAACTAGGTTTACTTTTCTTTCAGAACTTGAAAAATATTGTACTACGTCCTCTGGCCTCCAAACTCTAATTAGTAAGTAGCCAATGCCATTTAAATTATTACATGCAAATATGTTAATTTTTTTCCTGTCCACTCCCAAGATTTGTTTCTTATTTTCGATTTCTTAAGCTTAATTGTGATATCTGTAGGCTGGGATAACCTTGGGTTAATATTTGTGGTTCATTCTCCTTCTAGAATCATTCTGGTTTATATATCCTATCAAATTTTGAAGATTTTCAAGTCTACCCTCTTTCTCCATTCATTCCACATTTCTGATTATATGGATACCATGGTTTTGCTATAGTTCTTATGATTCTTTTTTTAATATTTATTTATTATTTTAGTTTTAGGTGGACACAATATCTTTATTTTATTTTTATGTGGTGCTGAGGATCAAACCCAGGGCCTCATGCATACCAGGTGAGTGCACTACAACTTGAGCCACATCCCAGCCCAGTTCTTGAGATTCTTTTCAGTTTCTCCCCTCTATTTTTTTTTCTTTTGTTCAGGATAATTTCAGTTCAATGACTGTTTCTCCAACTACACTATGTTATTAAAACCATTGCTATTTTTTTTTAATTTTGGTTATTTGCTAGTTCCAAAATTTCTACTGCTCTTTTTCTATCTTCTTTTTCCTTGTGGAGATTTTTGTGTATCTTTACTAAATCTTTCCAATTTTTTCTTTTCTTTAAGCCTTGCTCATAATAGTTCACTATATCATTTTTATTGGGTCTACTTAAAATTTTTTTCCAGATAAGTCTCCTTCTGTCATTTCAGTATTGCCTTCTATTGTATTTTATCTTTCAGTTTGAAATCTTCCAACCTCTTGGTATAACAAGTGATTTTTTTTGCATCAAAATCTGGATATTTTCATATTATGAGACTATCATTGAAATATCATTGAAATATTTTGTTTTTATTTACTTCTTTCTGTGATTCTGTTCAATCAGGAGAAGTATGAATACCATCTTGTTTGTGCCAGATGGAGGGGGAAATGTAAGATATCCACTCAGTCTCTTTGAAAATTTGGGGAATAGGGAGTCTTGGCAAATATTGGCTTGGGTAGGATTTCTGTTTTCCCAAGTGGTCCACACTGAAATTATGTCAGGCGTGGCTTTGCATTCTCTGCATGATGGTAAAAACTCTGATTCTCATAAGGTTATCTCTGATACCACCCAGGATAGAAGAGGAGAAGTGTCTCATTAATGTAAAGTCAGTAGAATTCCAGGGTCTCTGTGTGAACTCCACTAACACTGACAGAAACGATGCTGGTTACGAGTGGTCATAGTAATATTCATGTTTTTATACTGTCCTCTCTGACAACATCTGGTAGGGTTTGATTAATAAGTAGTAATGTCTGCACAAATGTAGAAGCTAAGTTACCTATTGCCTTCACTGGCAAGGGTGTGGTGTTTAGCTAGAGTTGAAAAGTTGTGTTCAAAGTGATTTCTTTCTTACTTGGTTGACCTTTCCTTCATTCTTTAACTAAACAGAAGCAGGCTTCTGTTGGGGGCTTTGTTGGTTTGCACCTGTTGGTCTTTTCAGATGACTGGCTCTTTTCAGCTCCAGGTGTGGAATACTTGACAAAAAAAAAAACAGGAAATTTATCACATTTTATCCCTGGGTTTCTAGATCCCTAATTGCTGTGCCTTCTTCTACTTTTCAAGCTCTTCTATGCTTATTTTGTTATATTGTCTAAGCTTTCTAGTTGTAGCTAGCAGGAGAAACAGGGAAAAGCATTCAATATTCCCCCAAAGTAGTGGTCCTATTTTTTTAACAGTGATATTTTACAAATAGATAAAATTTATCATTCTTTGGATTTCTTTATTAATATTCATTTCTATTTATAGTTAAATAGCATTTTCAATAATATATTTTAATATGGCTAATGTAGTTTATTGATATTGTTTGTTTTTATTATAGGTATCTGTATGTCTCCTTGTGTTTACCATTTCTGGGAAAATACTGCTTTTTAGTGAATTTTTTAATAGTGCAATGGTAGTTATTATTTTTAAAATAACAAAACAGCATTTTTATAAAGAATATTTTATGTAGAAGCTAAGAAAAATATGAATATATTGCAAAAATCATGAAGCTACAACTCAAAGATTTAAAAGCACTGACCTTAGATGTCCCTCCTTTTCCTGTATATACAAGAGACTTTTCCATTTGAATTCCAATGGGTATACAGTGGGACTTGACCTGGACTATCCTGCTTTAGGCCTCTACCTATTAAGTTTTAGCTCTGCCACGTCAGTTTTAAGATTAAAAGACTTAATATCCAAGAATCTCTTGATTCATGGATATTCCAGGATCATTGGAGAAATGCTTTTCATTTCATTGTCAGACATGCCAGGGCACGCTGTGTCCCTTGACAATATTTTTTGCACACGTTCTGATTTTCACTCTCCGGGAGTGTCTGCAGTTCTGAAACAATTAAGTTTAACCTGGCACATAAACTGAAACATGTTCTGCAAGCATGAGGTAACTGTGGTGATCACAGTAAAACTCCACATTGATTTCTGACCTAAGGTCCTCCAAGGAGTGTCCCTACTCTCCCAAGGGTGAAGTTTTACAAGGGAATCTTTGATTAAACCGTAAGATTAAAGAAAATTCAAGTGGCTGGACAGCTCCCTATTCACTGCTTGTTTGAGAAATCTTGAGAACATGTGTTATTCTTTTCAAAGTTGGTTGTAAATCAACTGTCTAAATTGCTTCCAGATCAGTATTTTCAGGCACAGCATTAAAAATGATGGTTCTATCAGCCAAAACACTAATTTTTGCTCCTTCGATCATACACACTATTATAAATTCTCCTTACCTAATATAGAAGAAGGAGATGCCAATCCAAGCAGTCATCCTTTCTCTAGGTCAGCAGATGTGCTGTCTGAATAAAAGCTGCTGTTAGCAATTTAGCAACACAATTTAGCACAGATTTTTTTTTAATAGATCAGCTGTATGTCTTTGTGAAAAGATTTTGGCATACATTCCAAAAATAGCCTTCTTCAGAGCTCTGAATACAATACCAAATGAAAGTAGACTATACAAGTTGAACAGAAGCTGAGGCTGATAGGAAGATGTTTTATAGTTTTTTTTAACATTAAAAAAATTGATTATACTACTTAAAGTCTGTGCAATGTTCATCTTTAAGTCTCCTCCTTTAACTTTTCCTAGCCAAAACTTTAATTATTTATTATTTTTGATTGCAACATAATATTTATAAAGAAGGCCAATATAATTTAAAATAATGTATATATTTCAAAAAAATTCAATTTTAACTAGACTGTAATACTTACTAGTCATAGTAAATAGTCTTAACTGATTTCCATAAAACTGTAATTCATTTGTGAAGCCTGTATATTTTATGCTTTTGTTTTTATTGGAAGTCTACACTACAGTCTATACTTTTCATTAAATTTTCAAAGATGCTGGTTAATTCAAATTTTGCTAGTAAATATTTTATCGGGGGCAAATTTGTCTAACTCTTTATTTAGATTACTTCTGTTAATACCTATGATCATGCCTCACTTAATGACAAAAACATGTTCTGAGGAATGCATTTCTACGCAATTTTGTCATTTTTTAAATATCAGTACATTTAGACAAACTAAGATAGATACAGTGTCACTAAGTGACATCATCTTATGGGATCACTGTTGTATGTGTAGTCTGTGATTGACCAAAATATCATTATGTGCTATATGACTTTATTTTTATCACAGCATCCATAGAAATATTTCCCTTTTTAACTATAAGTCCCATGAAGGAAGCAACTAAGTCTTAATCACTCTTTAGCATTATTTGCTAGCTAAAATTTTGGCAAACACCAGCTGTAGAATAAATATTTGTTGAATGAGTGACGTGTCTGACATTATATTATACTTGAATTACATCCTGAAGTATCCTTTCTATATTAAAGTTGCAATCTATAACTATCTTTCTCTAGACAAAAAAGAAAAGAACCTTGATGAAATATCAAACCACTGGTTTTATTGTCTCTTAGTATAAACCAATTCCTCCAGATTTTTTATACATTAATTTATGTCCTGTTCTCCAATATTACACTAATGAATCATCCATTATTTAAATCTCCAAGATATCAATTAGCATTCAAGAGAAACTTCAGGTAAGTTTTTGCTGTATGTTTGTTCTGAAATGAAGACAACGGAAACACTTTGTGGGCATGCAGAATATGTTATGTTTATCACAATTAAACCACTGTCTCGAGTTTGAAATATTATCACTACTTAACATATAGTAAATAACTACCATCTGAGCATGAGAAAGCATTAGAAAAAACACCCTAATTCCAAGAACAAATACTAAAATGAAGCCTACATCAATTGTCAATAATTGTCTTTTCTTCTAATGAGAACAGAAAGGTACAGAAAAAGCAAATTATGTTAAGCCTTAAAGTCAATAGTCCATGATTTCATAATAGAAGTTAATTACTACACTTGGAGAAAAGCTCATGGGCCACATAGAGCAGCCCATCAACTATGTGGATGTTGGTAGGTGGTTATAAACACATACAACATCACCCACCCCTCTGACCATGAACATTATCAGATCCCTAACAGGACAACTCAGGTTTGTGATAGGATGTCACAGGCCTACCCTGTACAAGTAACTCTGAGGGCCTTGTATCTTACACAGGGAACATTGCCTGTCTCCTAGACAATAAAGTCACTTCAGTTCTCATCTGTGAAAGAGGAAATAATGAAAAAATGAAGAGGGAAAGAAATAAGCAATTTATATGGGGATTGGAGCAGAACTAAACAGCGAATTCCCTGATACTTTCAAGAATACTATTGAAGAAAGCCTCTGGAGAACTGAGTTACACATGTAGATTAACAAAAATTGTAGGCATCACAACACAGCAGAACCTTGACTACTGTCTCTGGCACTAAGATATTAGGCAGAGCAGGGATGCCTGGACTGTTTTCATGAAGGAGTGTTTGGAGATCATGATTACTCTGCCTCTGAAGATAACCTGGGCTTATAAACAAGATATGATAACATTTAATGACAGCTCTGGCCTACTCTCTGAGAAAGTGGCAGAGTTGGATGAATTCCAAATGTTAAGCTGGCCATTTCTAATGATGCCCTTGTATAAATATTTCAAGGACTCAAATGTGATTTTTAGTCTTATGTCAACTCTGAGAAGTGTTAAGAGGAAAGATTATCCCATAGGTTATTAAGCAGAAGTCTTTAACTGTAAAGATTAACATAATGTTGACATTCAAGCTTGGGATTCTTTCTCTTCTACTTCCACTAAACTCCATTATGTAAATTATCTCTCATTGCCATTAGTTTATTTGTATTCCACTCTGCTACAGAGGTCTTTTATCTTTTTCTTAAAAGATGTGATAGGACATCCCTTGCACATAATAAGTGCTCAAATAATTGTTTGAATTAATGTATGAGTTTGGCCTTAAGATAACATGCCACAGAGAAGAGTGGACAAGTTGAGCCAGGTCAGACAGAATATACAGAATAACAAAATGCTCATGAAAAATGGCCTTACAGCTCATTTATCATAACTCTTCCATTATACACATGGTAAGTAAAATCTAGAAACAAATAGTGTCTGCTTGATAGCGAATGATAAAACTAAGAATTGAAGGCAAGTCCTCACTTTTTCCACACCTACAGCTGTATTCTGAGTTTCAAGACCATGTATGCTTTATGAGCTCATTGCTTTTCTGTCTGGAGAGAACTTCAGTGATTCAAACTAAAGGTATTTGTTCTCCAAGCCATCCCATAGCCTAAAGGTGGGCCCTAAGGTGAAGAGAATACTGTTCTCTAAGGATTCAAAAAGCAGGCAGAAAACAAACAAACAACAACAACAAAAAAAAAAAAAAAAAACAGGATTTCCTGCTCCTGCCATTCTGTTCTGAATTGCCCCTAAAGTACCTTCTGGAACTATCTGAGGCGGGAGGGTAGAAGCTAACATTGAGATGCCAACACTGTTTCTGTAGATATGTCCAACTTCTCAAACTCCCCTTCCCTATATTATGCATCCTGTCCTCCCACTAGTATTAAAACACAAGCTTTGCCCAAACTTTTTCCTACCTAACAATTTCTTGAAATGACTCTTTCCAATAACTTTAAGAATCCTCCAAACTCAATAAGAGTAGTATGTATTTTTTCAGCTGGAGAAACCAAAACAAGAAAAGCCCCCCCACCCTTGGCTAAGTGTACCTCACAAATTATCATTTCCAAAAGAAATGACACCCTAAGCAGAGACCCCATCACTGGTACCCTAAAAACTTCATTAAATGCTGAAAAAAACACACTGGAGAAATAAAAACCCTAAGCTAAAAGACCATTTTTAATTTGAAAGGAATGTGATTTGCAAACAGGTCTGATAAGGCACACACAGTAGTAACAGAGGGGAATGAGACTCACTTGGCTGTTAGGACAACTGGTCCTGGGAAGAAATGGAATAGAGAAGGAGGAAGTGCAGCATAAGTAAGCAAATAAAATATCCTATGAAGCAGAATGCAGGAATATTGCTTTATAGTCCAGGGAAACTTAGGGGGAAAAGTGGCTGCACACCATGAAGCACAGCTCAGGGATAACCTCAAACTTAAACTCCATTCTAGTAAGTCGATTGGAGTCCTTATGTGTTGCTGTAAAAAAAGACAAATGTAGTCAGTAAATACTGGACCTAAGGCTATCTATTTGGTTTAAAATAGTCCCAAACCAAGACACCTCAAATGCTTACATTAAACCAGAATGTGACAAGAAAAATGGGGGAAACTAGTTTTAAATTGTTGAAGAATATGCTAATCTATGAACAGCTGTTTATTGAGTACCTATTCATGTACTTTCTCATTGGTACCATCAGGGCAGTTAAGCTACTCTTGTTAAGAATAAGCAACATATTATTGATAATTTTTATAACAAAGCTGGTAGAATCCACATGACTGATCTGCCTCTGAAGATGGTAAAGTCATAAGTAGTCTATATGATTTGAAGAAAGATCTAACTTGCTTTTCATTTTTGTTGCAGAAAATACTAGCTTATGATATAATAGGACTTTTATTTGCATGCTATGTGAAGCAATAAAATATTTATGATGTTTAAAGGCAAAACAAACAATGTATTGGATAATTTAAAAGAATATATAATGATCTTTTTGTGAATGCAAACTATTGACAGATTCTGGGATCTAAATAAAGGTATGCTAAATCATTGTGGCACATGGCTTTAGTCTAGGTTGGTCCTCAGTGGAGATTCTAACATGTTGGGGTTTATTGGGATAATTAGCAGAATGGTTCTTCCCAAAATTGATTTATAGGTGCACTGGTCAAAGTATGATTAGAGAGAAGTTTTGGTGGACAATGCCATGATCATCTCAGATTGTGATCTGAGCTGTGCCAGATGACTGTTGCAGTCATCCTTAAGAATGGAACAACAAATGAAGAAAGGAGAAGTGTTCAAGCAGCAATCCCTATGGGAGAAATAAGAATGCTT
This sequence comes from Marmota monax, assembly GCF_021218885.2. Classification (NCBI taxonomy): domain Eukaryota; kingdom Metazoa; phylum Chordata; class Mammalia; order Rodentia; family Sciuridae; genus Marmota; species Marmota monax. Next base: position 1,218,181 of record NW_026693836.1, read on the forward strand.
TGGTAACAGTCACATTACTAATTAAACACAGTACCTCCAGAAACCGTCCAAGTATGTTATGCTTAATGAAGCATTTAATTGGGTATAGAACTATTTACCAGAAATAGAGAACCTGGGTCCTGTGAAATGAATTCATCTTGATACATTTGTGTTAACTCTTTGCTTCAAACTTAAAATAGAAAAAAAAATGCACCTTATAAAGAAGATATATGTCCTTTCTATATTTCCACCACTTCCTACTGTCTACAACTATAGACTGTTGATCTCCTTTGGCTCCCTGGTCCCTAAATAACCATCTGATTCCTTTTAAAAATTAGTGACCCATGGTTTATGAAAATTAACAAAAGACACAGCTTTACTAGATAAAGACTTCTTTCTCTACTTTTTATTCTAATCCTCAATAGATTATTTGATACCCACTTACATTGGTTAGGGTGGAGTTTGACAATTTACTTTACTGAGTCCACCGTCTCAAATGCAAATCTCACCTAGAATCACACTGAGGAAGATGCTCAGTAATAATGTTTAGCAAGATATTGAGGCATATCCTGATCCAGACAAGTTGTTCTCTAAAATTAACCCTCATGCTTTTCATGGCCACAATAGCTAGATTTCATAAAGAACCTTTTCTCTGATTTTGTGCATGATTTTACCTTAGAAGCAATGTGAAAAACTGTTTCAAATAGAATTTGACTAACCAGTTCTTCCAGTGATGCTGGTGCCACATTATCTAATTTCAATGCAAAACATCAGTCTAATAAAAAAATATTCCTTTGTCTAAAATGAAATGAAGCAAACATTAATAACAATAGAGTTAAACTCTGAGAATGACTCACATAAAAAATCCAGGGAGGTCTTCAGTGAGCTGTCCATTATTTTATCATGGGATTTCTGAATGCCTGTCATTTTCTAAGCACTTTTATAAATAAAAAGATGTAGCAATCATGGTTCCTGCCTCAAGGAGCTTGCAGGCTAATATGGGAAACATGACACCTAAATAAATAATTGAAATATATAGTAGATTGTGATAAATGCTGGAGGGCTAGTACATACAAACTATTCTTGGAGTCCTAAAGAAAGCAAGCTTGTTTCCTTCGGACAAATCTAGAAGACCTTCTTGATGGAAGTGATTCTGTTTCATTACAGTTTCATATCCAATTGGTTTTTGATCCTTTCTGCTTATATGCCCCAGTATGCTCACAATAGAATACAACAAATTTTCCACCAAATTTGTTCCTCCTTTCAAGTTTCCTTTCAAGCACCATTTCTCAGATTAACCATGTTAGTGTCCTAAAAGTCAGATTGGATCTCTGTCCCTCTCACATGCTATGTGAATTTTCATCAGCCATCTAATCCTCTGAAGATTATGTATTTAATATTGTTGGAATTGGTCCTATCCATTCATAGCCCTAACATGGTAATATATTCTAATATTGCTCTTAGAGATTTCTACAAAGTCTCCTAATTTTCTTTGTAATCTCATAATGCCATTACTTTGCTGAAATTCTGGCAAATTGCCTCTATTTGTTAAAGTAAGTCTTAAACTCCTCAGTCCTTCACAATTGAGCTCCTGACAAAGTGTCCATCACAAGGCATGTTCTCAGTAAATCTTTTCTTAACTTATGATGAAATAAATGGATTTTTTTATAGAAAGGATGAGTCTAACCCTACAGTTAGAAGGTATCTTGGATGGAGTAAAGAGAATTCAAAGTAGAGGAAACATACTCAGAAGCCCTGATCTTGGAGACTAATTTTAAGAGTTTAGAACATTAAGTCCAGGGATGCTCCCTGTCCTTGATAATATATTTCCTCTGAGAGTAGGCAAAGTGCTTCAAAAATCATTATACCTTTCCAAAGATAGAAGAATTGAAGATCAAAATGTCATTCTACTTATTGTCATGCAAACATGATGGTAAAGTCACTTGCATGATTCATAGTATCCCTTACTCAAGAAGAAAAAAAAAGGCAAATAAGAGATGGAAAGAAAAAGAGAAGGTGGAGAGAGAAAGCATGCACAAAGAAAAACAGAAAAAAGAGGAAAATATAATTTTTATAAGTTTTCTGCTATTCATATACCTAAAAAATATATACACTGAAACATTTTTCAACCTAATGCTAAATTTTAATTGAAATTAATTGAAATTTGACTTTTCATGAAATATCATCACAGATAAATAAAAATTCTAAGAAAATACAATTTTTACCAAGACACCATTAAAATTATCTTTAAAATAATTGCATAATACCTGGAATTCCTACTCTTACATATAACCTGAAGACAAAAGTTAAAATTTAAAGAAAAATTTAAGGAATTTCTGTTTATTTCCAAAATTCCTGGAATGAAATTTGCAGCATTATGGTTAATTCTTTAAATGAGCTAATTTTATGCTTGCAATATGAAGTCAGCTGGTGGTGGAACAGAAAAGAATCCACAGGGATGTAATGAACACTTGCTACCAAACGTGAACTGTGGTCTGAAAGAGCTATGTTTTTATTATTTTGTATTTCATGAGTGCAAAAAGTTTTACCTATATAGATATTTCCATGCAAAAAAAAAGTTCAAAAAAAATCACTGCTAAACAAAACAAACAAACAAACAAAAAAAGCTTTGCTTTTTTTCTCCCTCTTTTAAAAAAATTTTGAGCCAGGGGCAGGGATCCCTAATAATGTAATTGATCAGTATTCTAAAATGGTAAAATATAACTACTTATTTGGTTGTTAAATTTAAACCCTTCAATTTCTAATATTTCTACAACAGAGAGGACTTGGAGACTATTTTTATCCTATAGATTGGTTGTTTGGTAACCTTTCAAATGATTTGTCTGGGCATCAACAGGAAATAGAGATTGTTCATCTTTCAATAAAAATGAACATTAAAATTGCAAAGATGTCTTGTTCATTATAGACCTTTATGAACTTAGTTATATAATGTAATGTATCAATAGAAACCTGAAAGAGTTGACATATTTTGTGGTTATGTTTTGGGATGCAGGTGTGTCATGTTTGTTGTAATTGATGTTGTTGTTTTAGTTTGTTTTTTAACCTTTACTATTTTTGTTCTTGTCAAAGTAATAAACTTTTACATTTATACAATCCAGTTGTCCTGAGGGGCTCATAATGAAAAAAACAGCAGTCAGTCCATTGACACTTCCCCTTTCTTCCCTGGAGTGGCCCAACTCTCCTTGAAAACTGCCTTCAAAATTACCGGAGAGAGGTTTATAAGCTCACCAGACAGAATTATGGTGGTTTTGTCTTTATCAGATGAACTTAAAGGACAAGTTACAGTTAAAGTTGGAGTGGAAAAGCCTGCCTTTGTTATTCCACATCCAGTTATTGCTGTTTAAAATCCTTTGTTGAGTCTATATTTTCATAAGGTATTTTGCCTGTAAATGTTGAACACTTCTGCTTCACAGTCAAGACAGAATAAGAGGCCACCAATATGGACAAATGACTTGTCTATTTTCTTCTATATCTACCGCCTTTTGTTGATTTATAAGAAAAACCTGACAAATCTACCAAATAAATGTTGTGTAGTTTATCTAGAAATAATACAGAAAATTTTGAGATTGCTATTATTTTTGGTGAAAACTTTTGTTTCAAATAAAAAAAAAAAAGAGGGCTGGGATGTATCTCAGTGGCAACTCACATTCACAAAGCACTGGGTTCCAAAAATAAAAGAAAAAAAATGAAACAAAAAATCTTCCTTCAGTTACTTATTCTCTTCTTGTTTTCCCTTTTATAAGTCATGTATGTATTTCTCGATGTTTTTAAATTTAGAAGTTATCAGTAACCCACTTTATAAAATAGGAAGACTTAATTAACCTATACACCACACATGTTCTTTTGATTTGTTTTATGTATGCAGTTTTCCTCTCTTTCTCAAGATGAAGATTTTAGTTGAGTTTTTAATGGCAGGTTTAGAAGTTTCCTGCAGAGGAAGTGGTCATTTTGTAAGGAGCTCCCAAAAGCTTCCCTGTGAAGGTATTTTTCCTAGACCTGTTTATTTCTGAGTGTGAGCCCTAGTTTTGCCTGAGGATTTACTGTCCAGCTGCACCATGTTCTACACACAGATTGGGGAAGGTGAACTTTCAAATTGGTTTCATGCCCAGTTCACAAACCCTTGCCTGCCCAGGTAATAAGAAACCCCTGGCTCCTAGGAACATGGGCACCTCACTATTCAGTATGAATTCATTTGCCTGATACTTATTTTCCTCTTGCATCTCATCTTCACTCTTCAATAAATTTTCTAATTTTCTGCATGTTTACTTACACCGTTTAGTCTACAATTTCATCTTGCTGCCTTAAATCCTTCCTTCTACATTAACAATATCTTATATTTATCCCTATTTCCTACCTTCTTTGTTATTTTTCTTTCTCTTTATGGATGGAGAGATAGACAGAGACAGAGACAGAGATGGAGTGAAAATTAGTCACAGAGAAACAGAATTATTTAGATTCCCAATAGAAGAAAGATCTATGTGTATGGTTTCCCTATAATCAAAACTTCCTTGACTAGTTTCTAGTTTATTAAAGTAATTTTATTTTAAATTTTGTTAGAATAACATATCTCTTCTAGCTCAAATTTATAACAGTTATAATTCAATAAAACACCTGAGGAAAAATTTTTATGAGATATTTAATTTTTCTATTCCATTGAGAGCAAAATTTATTTTCATTGCTTATATTTAGTGTTACTAAACTCTTCTTCAGCACAATATGAAACTTTATAAAAACTATTGATACACAGGGAAAATCATAACCTTAAGTGGGAAAAGAATTATACCACTTGCAATGATAGCATAGATATGATTCGTTTTAGTGGATATTCAAGGCCTGATGACTCCCACTTAATATTAAGAACATTTTCCTAAATTAGTATAGTTTGAAGTCTGATTAGTGTATTGAAATAATGATGCAATAATTTGATTTTAGAATTCATTTATGTGTTTGAAATGTACAAATATGATAGCCTGTTTGCATCTGATTGCCAAGACCTTGTATGCACCCAGCTGAACTTATTAATAGACAGCACATAATAGCCATCTTTTTCAGACCATCAGAGGCAGCAAGGAGTGCACTTAAGCTATGCTGTTAATATAATTCCTCCTGAAACTCCCTGGAAATTTGTCTTCCTGAATATGCAAGAAAGTATACAGTTTGAGAATCAAAGAGCTATCAGAATAAATCCACCCCTTTTGTCTGTTGGCAGCATGGACCTCATATTCCCTGGCATATTGAAAATCAATAGGACTTTACACTCCGCTTTGATAAGTTTTCATTCTCTTTCTTCCCTTCTATGTTTATTGAGGATACTATAAACCACTAAATCATATTTTAGTTTTACTTATATCAAAATCTTCTTAGGAAAATAAGGACCAAACCAGCTACGTTAATGTAAACTAAAAATCATGAAGAGGTTTTTGTTTTGTTTTGTTTTAATAAATTTTGAAGCACTGATAAACAAAGAGGAGTAATTGAGGCAGCACAAAGCTAATTACCAGGGGCTGCTATACTTCAAGGATGTATCAAACAACAGATAGGGGTTACAAGAATTTAGAAGATTGGAGGAGAGGTCTTAATTGAACTGGGGCTCAGTTTTATGGGGAAGGGTGCTGTCAGGCTGCTGTTTGCATCTGAGGTGACCTGGTGAAGGTGGTCAAAAATATGGGGAAATAGTGAAAATTAGAACACACTGCTACTGCTAGATCAAACAGCTGCAGCCAGAGTGGAAATGATGGGCAGGTGGGTCAATGTGAGCAGAAAGAGGAATCACTTGAAAGTTTCTTCTCCTTTCTGCTTTCTTCCAGTCTCCTTTTGGTGTTCTCACCAGTGGATGCTAACAGGAACAAGCCAGCCAAGGCAAAGTATGGTACACAGACTTCTACTATCACCAAGCAAAATATGGAACCAAAAGGCAAGGCTTAATAACCATCACATCTAAATCTCATCTATATAATTATTATTTTTTAAAGAATTTTTTTAGTTGTAATTGAACAAAATATCTTTATTTTATCTATTCATTTTTTATATGATGCTGAGGATGGAACCCAGTGCCTCACATGTACAAGGCAAGCGCTCTGCCACTGAGCCACAACCCCAGCCCCTCATCTATATAATTATTATTTCAAGTAGGAGAACTGACTTCTAGTGAGACATGTAAGCTAGACAATAAGTCCTTAAGAAGGTGAATGCATATTTTTCATCTTATACTGAATCTTATGAATACCATATTCAAAATTCCAAATGAAGACAATTCAAGGCATTGCCTTTGCCCTATTAAACAAAGTGCCAAAATAATGCCTTAAACTATTTTGATGGCTTCATTATAGACTTACTAGTTATTGAAAAGTGATTATCATCTCTACTTCTTCCCAGTTAAGAAGATCCACAGTCCTAGTTCTTTGAGCTCCATTCAATTGCAACAAATTGTTGCTTATTTATTTCCCTGTGGACTGGGTTTTTTCCTGCATAGTATACAAAAACGTTTCCTGATATCTTCAAAGAGAGAAAATTTTACTTTTGCTCAAAGAGCTCAAAGCAAAACATATACATTATGCTTCATTTGGCTGTAGACTTCTCTTTGTACTAAACATTGACTTTGCCATTTGCTTACCAAATGCTGCCTTTTCCTTTGGCATTATTAATAAGATTCAAATTTTTTCAAGATGGTGATGTGCCCAGGTAAAAATTACATTACTTAGCCTATTTTGCATCAAGGGATGGATTCAGGCATTAGTTCAGGTCAATCAGATGAAAGCTGTAATGTGATTTCCTATGGTATCAGGAAAGGTTTTCTGAAGTGCCTTCCTTGTTAGATTCCTGAATGGAAAGTAAATGGTAAACTGGATTTAGAGCTTCTGTCTTGCAATGGTGAGACTATTATGACAAGGAAAATGACACAGAAAGAATGAAAGAGCATGAAGACAGAAAGAACATCTCTGCCTTGAATTGCATATTGCAGGGTTCTTGTTATGTAAGAACAAACAAACGTCTATAGTTGTTTCATGGGAAACTAAACCTTCATAAACGATAAACTATTAAAAACTAGATAAGGAAAATGTGGTATCTATCCACAGTGCAATTTTATTTAGCCATTAAGAATAACAAAATTATGGCATTTGCTGGAAAGGGGATGGAACTTTACAGTATTGTGTTAAGCCAAAAATGCCAGACTCAGAAATATAAGTGCCATATATTTTCTTTCATATGTGGAGTTGGAGAGAAAAAAAGGAATCTCATGAAAATAGATGGGAAACCAGCAGAGTAGAAGAAGGGAGATGGTTATGGTGGCTCACACCTGCAATTCCCACAACTCAGGAGGCTCAGGCAGGAAGATTGCAAGTTTGAGGCCACCCTGACTCAGAACAAAAAATTAAAATAATTAGGGATGTATTTCATTGGCAAAGTGCTCAAGAGTTCAATCTTTAGTGCCTTAGAAAAGTAAACTAAACTAAAATATTTTTTAAAAAAGAAAAGGGGGGTCAGAAGGAGAGAGATGAGGGCAAGAGGAGGACGTACTGACAACTGAAATTCATCAAATTATGTTATGTGCATGCACAAATATTCCACAATGAAATCTGCAATTCTGTGTCACTATTAAGCTGCAGTACAAAAAATTAAAATAAATATAAGCTGGATGCAGTAGCACACACTTATAAACCCAACAAACCATGGAGATTGAGGCAAGAGGAAAGTAAATTCTAGACCAGTATGGCAACTTTATGAGACCCTGTCTCAAAATTTAAAAACAACAACAACCAAAAAAAAGTGAAGGGGCTGTGGATGTGACTTAGTGGTAAAGTGCCCCATGATTCAATCCCCAATACCATAAAAGTAAGTAAACAAATACTGCATGAATATTATTCTATTTTAATCTAACCATTTTCAAGTGGACTCCTAGTAAAACTCCTTAGCAGTGTATGTGATACAACATATTGATGGAGAAAAGATTAAGGTAGTATGTTTTAAGATAAAATTTAGAGAGCATATTGCCCATAAGGGCCGTATAATATGGGAGAAGACAGACATATAAAGACATGATTATGATAAAAGTTCATTCAGCAACACTTATTACTAAAATACATTCTTTTTGTAGCTTTGACCTTTGAAGTCCTGAGTGTCGCAGACTATTCTAGGTCCCAGATCCCTAGTATGTTTTGATGATGGCGTGATGCCTGTCACCCCTAGAGAGGAACATAAATTTTTCTTGCAGCCAACCCTTATTCAGAAACTAAAAAAAAAGAAAAGGAAATTTGTCAAGATGTCATTCTAAGTTAGCTTGGCTGATATGACACAAAGCCATTATGCCCAGTTAATAAGTAACAGAGCTTGGATTTGATGCAGGCAGTCTGTCCCCAAATCTGTATTTCTAGCTATACCATTATATTGCTTCTCAGGGAGATACCCTTGTCCTAAACCAGTCAGTATAATGGCATCTTATTTTCTTGCATCATATGTTCTTATTCCCACAAATATGGCAAAACTGGCAAGTAGAAGAGTGTTTATTCAGGCTGGGATGTAGTTCAGTGGCAAAGCAACTACCTTGCATTCACAAAGCCCTCGTTCAACCCCCAGTTCAAAAAAGAAAAAAAAAGAAAGAAAAGAAACGAAGAAAGAAAAAAGAAAGAGTGTTTATTCTTTCTTTTTGTTCTAATGTTATAACTTAATTTTTTTTCCTTCATGTCCAACATGGGCAGATCAATTGAAGAGCAAATATACAAAAACCTCAAAATATTGATGGGGGGAAAGATAAAGGTAGTAAGTTTTAAGATAAAAGAGAACTCCTGTTATCACTCTGATAAATAGGTAATGAAATACAGGATTATATAGAGCTGATACAAGAACCTAACATTACAGAATGAAATATTAACCAAGATTGAATTGACTCAAACACAGAATCCCTAATAATAAATTCCTGAGTAGTTCACTGTCTCTGATTGAAGGCTCCCTCAACACAAATGGAAATTAAACACTTACTATAATCATGATATAAGCTATGGAGCATGGAAAATAGAGGAACATTTCCCAAATTAGAGGTCATCTAGAAGGAGAAAAAATAAAGGCATTTGAATTCAGTGTTCCAGGAGAGGTAAGATTTGAATAGATAGAGAAGATATTGTATAGCAAAGCAGTCAGAAAGCAAAATGGCCTTCAGGCATTTAGCAAAATATACTTTCTGTGTGCCATGCCTAGTGCTTTTGAATGAGATTGGTATTGTTAAAAAGACAAGACAAGGTCACAAAACAGCATAACTTAGGGTGGGAAGGATGAAATAGAAGCAGATAAATTTGGAAAGGTAGAATTGGAAGAGATTATGGTTAATGGAATTTCTATTCAAAGCAAACATTCTCTTTTGTGGATGGAATTCAAAAAATACAATGTGTAAAGATTTTTGAAAGTTTACAATAAGCAAAGTAACACTGTATCACAAAAGAAAATTGCTATAGCCCAGGTCTTCCTCTCTTTAGAAATGTACTTGAATGAGGGAATGCATTTATAATATAAACCACTTCTATTTTCATTGAGATGATGAAGGAAGAACCACATTTTATGAAATTTATGGAGTTTTAAATTCAATAAGCACAATGTTTACAATGTTACATATTCTTTCTCAGCCAAACAGTAATACCATTCAAAGTGTTCTCTGAAAGATTGACTTATATTTTATTTATTGGAAAACATGTTGACTTCCTCCATTCCTAAACTTCTACAGTCCTTGAATATTATTTCAGCTCATAGCTTAATCTTTCTGAAGTGTTTTCTGTTTTCTTTTCCTTTGAATTTTGTTTGCTCATGGAATTTAACCTTCACAAAAAAATTGTAAAGATGTCCTGTTGAATACATTCTGGATTTGCACAGCTAATTTGGGGGGTTCATATGTCATTGTCTATGCAGTCTGTGGTTTACTGTTGCTCTTAGATTCCAAAATTAATTGTATTTTGTAAACCCTTGGCTGAGGTATGACTCAGAAGGAAATGACCAACAGTGTGTGTCCAAGCTTTTTGAAGAAAGACATCAATTTCTGGCTTAACTTATGGGTTTCTTTATGCAGAGAAAACAGCAGGTTTTTAGGAAGAAATACTGGCTAGCATGTTCTCTTTACTCGTATCACAAAGCCTTCTGTCCCAAAATTACAGAGGAAAATGATGAGGAAAGTGTTCAGGGATAGATAAGTGGAATGAGTCAGGAAGCTCTCACTCATACCATGAAAAATATGGCTTCAAAAGCTAGCAGAAATAAAATATCAGCAATACATTTCAACTTTACTGTGATAGTTGCAAATGAAGATTATGCATTGTATGCAAACATTTTTATAGTAAGGTAACATTTGTTTGTATATTAAAATATATTACTTTTATTGATTTATAGACTAGGGATTTAAAAAGAGGACAGATATCAGAAAAGGGTTTTTACTGGGACAGGATAGATGACAGAGAGGCATCAGAGCATGGCATCCAAATGAGAAAGAAGTGTGCAGAGTTGAGATCCTTGACAAATAGGATTTGTGGGATTATTTGAAATTCATCAAGGTTCTATAATCTGATACTACAATCATAAATTATATTTTTCTGGAGTTAGGTACAGATTGGAATCTAGTCTCAAGGATCCCCTGACTAGCTATGATGATGGATGCCTGTGTATGGTACCCTGATTCTCACCTCCTGGTATCCATGCTTGTGGAAACCCTCCTCTTTGGATGTGCAATGAGAATATAGCTTGCTTCTAATTAATGTGATATAATAATGATGATTGAGTGCTGCTTCTATGATAGTATTTACATAAGATTGTAATCCATTTGCCAGGAGAATACCTCTCCCTTTTTAGCTTTGAGGAAGCAACTGGTCATGTTGATAAACTAAATGTGATAAGAAAAGCAAAGGTCACACCCTGACCAAAGGTCAGAAGAAAAAAAAAAAAAAAAGACTGCACTTTTCAGTCCACCAAACATGAGAAAGAGAGTGGTGGCAACAACTCCATGAGCTGGGAAGTGTACCCTTCTGCTGAGAGCCATGGCGGAGTCTGTATGGCCCCTGGCATTTTGCCAACAGTATTGGTTGACAGGCGAGGCATTACTATCTGCCTTGGCCGCTACTTTTGAGTTCTCATGCTACTTTGGAGTTCTCATGGGGATTCCCAGGGATTCCCCAAGAGTTCCCATTGGTTGGGGAAGTGCAGGAGGAGGTATTTTCCGGAGGAGATATTTCCGGTGGCTGGTTCCTGGACGAGTGGCATGGCATTCGGGAGCGTGTGTGAAGTGTTTTCTTGCAGTTCAAAAATAAAGTTTGTTCCTGCTTCAGTGGCTCATGATTTGTGCCCAGCCAGACTGCGGCATTCTTCTTATCTGAATCTCTAATGAAAACAGCACCAGCCAACTCCTTAACTGATTTTGTCCTAATGTCCCATATTGGATCACATATAGAAACTTAAATATAGTATATAAACATAATTACATAACATATAGTATAATTAAATAATAATATAATTATATCAAAATAAAATTAATATATAAACTCCAGATTATTATTCACAATCTACTTTAATGAACCTATGTCAATTTCATTGGAATAGTCTCAGAATTGAAAACTTGGAATTCAGTGGATAATTCCAGCCTGAAGAGACCCTAGACAAGGGCATCTTCTAAGCTACACCCTGACATTTGTGGTACAAAAATTGGGAAATAATGAACGCTTGTGGTTTTCAGCTTCTAGAAAGCCAATACAGTGATTTGGAATATGTTATTGAAAACTGTAAAGCCTAATTTAAAAAAATATTTTATGATGCTCCTCAATGTAGGCTATTTGCATAACATTGAAGTCCAATGAAAATAATTCTATACAGTACCAACACCATGTGGTTCAAGAATGCAGTTCTCTATGAGTTTCACAAAAAATAATGTGTATTGTATTCAATGCATCACTTCTTGAAGTGTTCTTCAGAATGTTGATTTTGCTGGATGTTAATGAGTGTTACATGAATAATGTGTCTAGAGAATAGTAAGTTGAGAAAAGTGAGCCAATAATAATAGTGAGATGTTGTTTGTTTTTTTTAATTTCAGCTTTCAATATTCTCTAATGTGCCTTGTGAAAGATCATGAAAACTAAAGACCTAACCAAAAGTATTCTGAAGAAGCACTCAAGGAAAAGATGAGAATTTGCTAAGATTACTTGTCATCTGCTTCAAAAGGAAAAAACAAAACAAAACAAAACAAATCAAAACAAAAACAGGCAACCTCCTTCCCTAAGCCTATAATATAGGATACATCTACAGAAATTCCAGCCAAGAACCTTTTTTAAAAACATCATCATCACCATCATCATCAATATCACCACCACCATCTCTTCTACATTAATGTTTTATACTCTTTAATTGTCCCCAAAATTGTGTACTCTGAGCCACTGTACCAACCTGATGCTACCAAGGAAAATGGTTCCAGGGCATAATTCATAGGCACACTAAGTGTGAAAGGCAGAAGTGTTAAATACTGCCTCTCATTTTTTCTGAGTAGCCACTCCTTTTTTCTAAAACTAAGACACCTGATAGTAATGAACAGGAAGTCTGGTGGTCTCACTTCATTAATGATAATCAGTGATGCTGTCTGCCAAATCCAGCAGAGAACTCCAGAATCTATGTCAGGTGAGATTATCTGAAAAGTAGGCTCATTTTTAGATAAATATAAGAGAATCAAACATGGGTGATGAACACTGGCAATCAAATCCTAAGTACTCCCCACTCCTAGTATGGCCCTTCTGAATATATTAACTTTACACTAATGATAAAAGCATCTCTGGGTAACTTTCAATATCCTACTTTGTTCCATACATATAAAATAATTTGTATATAAAAACTCTCATGCATAATTATAAGTATATTCATTAATTTTTCCCAATTATAAAAATAAAGTAATCTTGTTCATAATTAAATAGCATAAAGAAAGTTTGTGAGAAATTACTTTTTAATCTGAAATAACAGGTAGATATAAATATTTTAAAGATTGGGTAAATTTTTAAAGATATTAGATTTTACATATGGCACTAAATATCATTTTACAATAAATTTTTATACATGGATAATATTTCATGCACAATATTTTTATGGATAATATTTCATAGCATAATTTAGTTAACTTAGGCCATATCTGATTTTTTTTTCCTTTGGTATTGGGAATTGAAACCAGGGGTGCTTTACCAGTGAGTCATATCTCCAATCCTTTTAACTTTTTTTTTTTTTTTTTTTTTTGAGACAGGGTCTCACTAAATTGCTGAGGATGGCCTCAAATGTTATCTTCCTGTCTCAGCCTATGGAGAGACCAACATACCATGCTATCATTGTCTGAACTTGTGATATTCATTATTCTTAAAAGTGTATTTCTAAACAAAAGTAAATTAATATTAATTTAATTTTGTTCATTATTTTTATTTGGCAAGTCATAACTGCATATATTCAAGATTGCCATATGATGTTCTCATAAATGTTTATAATAAGAAATTACTAAAAAACTAAATAACATACCCATTTTCTCACATCATTTTTTTTGTGATGAGACTTAAAATTTACCCTTAATTATTTTGAAATATGCAATACATTTTTATTAACTATTCTTTTCATCTTGTGAAATAGATCTCACAAACTAATTCCTCCTGTCTAATGGAAATTTCGAAGCTTTTGGTTGATATCTTCCCATTTTCTCCCTCCCCTGCACCCACCTCTGCTAACCATCATTCTACTCTCTATAAGTTTGACTTTTTTAGGTTTCAGATATAAATGAAATCATTCTGTATTTGTCTTTCTATGTCTAGTTTATTTTACTTAATATAATGTTCTCTAAGTTCATGTTGTTGCAAATGATAGAATTTTCTTTTTTTTTAAGACTGAAAGATAATAAATATTAGTGAGGATGTGGAAAAAGGAGAAACTTGCATACTATTTGGGGGAATATAAATTAGCACACCATCCTGGAAAACATTGTTTTAGTCAGCTTTTTCACTAAAAGATCTGACAAGAACAATTTTAGAGGAGGAAACGTTGGTTTTGGAGCTCACAATTTCCGAAGTCTCAGTCCATAGACTCTTATCTCCATTGCTTTGGGCCCAAAGTGTAGTAGAACATCATGCTGGAAGAGTGTGAAGGAGGAAAGCAGATCCAAACAGAGAACCAGGAAGCAGAGAGAATTGTGTTCTCCAGACAAAATATGTATCCCAAAGGCATGCCTCCAATGACTCTCCTCCTCCAGCTACACCCTAACTTCCTACCCAGCTAATCCCTATCAGGGAATTAATGCACTGATAGGTTAAGGCTCTTTAACCCAAACATTTTACCTTGTATTGTCTCACATGCGAGCTTTGGAGGGACACCAAATATCTAAACCATAATAAACACTATGGAGGTTCCTCAAAAAACTAAAAAGAGAGCTTACTTGTGATCCACTAATCCCATTAGTGGGTATATATCCAAAGGAATTGAAATTGTAGCATTATTCACAATAGCCAAAATATGAAATCAACCTGTGTCCAACAGTATGTGACAAAATAAAGAAAATATGATACATATACACAGAGGACATGAATCTTGGAAGGAACTTTAAATGTATATATATAAATACTTACCACATGATATAAACAAAGGCATTTATATTTTTAACAGAGTATTGCCAGTTTACTTTCTATTGCTAATGTATGAAAATGTTTCTCTCACTGAAATTTCAATGGTAGAGGATTTCAGCAGCAAAGGTTGATTTTCCTAACTTAAGATGACAAATAAACAAATAATATTTTGTTCCTAATTGATTTTTTATTTTACCTATAGAAAAATTAAACGTAGCATCTCATTTTCTAGCTATCAATATCTCTTCTAATTGGATCTTTAAGTACTTTGTTTTCAGTAACTATACACTACAGACTGATAATTGGTACATAATTTCTTTCAGAGTTTCATGTTTATCAGTTTTCTTTACATTTTAGTTTTATATAGATTTATATTATTTTGCATATTTGTGTATGCATTTAAAAGATTTTTCTCATCTTTTGAAAGATAGCTATATATATTTTCTTTTATGAATATTTGTATTTTCTTTTATGTTCAAAAGTTTTTTGGTAATACTAGATCAGTTAAATACACTCTTATAGCTTTGTATACTGTTTTAATTTTTGCCATTTTAGCTTTTATATTTAACTTTTGAATCAATATGGAATTCAAAATAGTTAATAATGTGCAATTGAGACATTATCTTGATTTTTAAATAATTGGTGAGGATTGACAAACAGGATACATTTGACTTGGAGGAATACAAAATCTTACAAATATATTTTTTGAAATAAATATCACAATGAGAAATCTTAAAATACTCATATTTTATAATATAGTCCTATTGATATGCCAAAATGAATTAACCAAACATTTACTTATATTTGTTCTACCTAGCCTATTTCCTATTTTAGTATGACAAAGAACTTAAATTTCCAACAATAGAAACATATTTATAATACATAAAAATAATCAAGATGTTCAGGTATCCAAAGAATGTTTTCACATAATGTGTTTTGGATTTGTATGCCTAATGCTCTAGGCAAACAAATATATTTTACTAATTTTTACAATTTCTGAATATTCTTAAAATAGAGAATATCCAAGCTACCTGACACATAGCAAGGACACTCTAAACATTATGTTATTATTAGTAATATTAATGATTTTAAATATCCATTGACTCTTTGCTGGTATGATGGTTCATGTCTATGATCCCAGCAACTATAGGAACTGAGAGAGGAGGATAGAAAGTTAAAGGTCAACCTTAGCAACTTAAGATGACCCGAAGCAACTTAGTGAGACCTAGTGTCTAAATAAATAGATACATAGGGCTGGGATGTAGCTCAATGGTAATGTGCCCTACGTTCAATCTCCAATACCAAACCAAACCAAACCAAATCAAACCAA
The DNA here is from genome assembly GCF_021218885.2 of Marmota monax. NCBI lineage: Eukaryota > Metazoa > Chordata > Mammalia > Rodentia > Sciuridae > Marmota > Marmota monax. The sequence continues at coordinate 1,234,111 of NW_026693836.1, forward strand.
ACCAAACAATTGTCTCAATTGTGCAACTTGAGGACTCTTAACATCAGGATTATTACCTTCCCCCAAAATATTTCCCACATTTTTCAAAATGGCTGGAACCCATTTGAGATCTATTTCCTTATAATTTGATGTTTCAATTTCAAAAATAATCATAAAGACTTAAAGCAGTGCCTTAAATGTATATATCCCATGCTCCTTTCTTTTCTCACCAAACCTACCTAGTTGTTTGCCAAGGAGGCAATCATTGAGGAAAATTTGAAGAGAATAAACGGGAAATGGCCAAACATTAAAATTTTGAGCTGAGGAAAATGAATATACATTATTTATTAAAACAAATATGTCTATGTGTAATTAAAGATAAAAAGATTTACCTAAGGTTCCCCAGGATCATGCAGTCATGCACCTCAATTTAGGTCATTTGAGTAGAAAAGATTGAAAAGTGTATCTCTGTAATACATTCACCTCTTGTCTTGGCTGGAGTAGTCTATCATGTGTTTTCTGAGCTGTGATCTGAGCATGAAGACAAAAGCTGGGGTATTAAAGGAAAACCAGAGAAGCCCTGAAGCATCAGGGAGGAGGTTAACACAACAATTCCTACCATTCACAATCCTACCAGCTTGAACATGGGTATTGAAACAGACTTCAGTTAGCCTCCACCTCTCTCAGCAGAGAGCTGAAGGCCTAAGGGGTGCTCCTGAAGATGGTAACTTTTAGAAGGAGTTGCTTTTAAAAAACAACAGCACAAGCATGTGAAGGAAGACTTCCGCTTCCAGGCACAACAGGACACTTTCCAGTTGAGGAATGACAGCTGCCAAGGGGATGCTGCCCCTCCCTCATCAATTTTAGAATTAGCTAGTGCCTCCTGGAAAATATGGTTTTTTCTTTCTAAAAATAATTGTTTTCATCTTTAAAACAGATATATTCTGGACATTTAAGTGATTATATATATATATATATATATATATATATTATTTCTTAACTAAATATACACACCAAGTATAAAATGTTACAACAATTTATCTAAGCTTAAAAAAATCACCTTTACCAGAAAAAAAGTTTAGATAATTTAAAACAAAATCAGATCATTCATCTGGTTTCATGTTGCTTAACTATTAGACAATTATTTTTATCCCAAGATTTATTAGACAAAATTACTAAATTTGTGAATTCTCTGTGAAATCGAACAATATGTATTCAGGTAAATTCTTTGTAGTAGTAGTATTAATCTTTCCTGTGCTTGATTTTTTTTTAAGGGTTTAAAGATGATGATTTCACAATCAGGATACAGAAGGCACAAGTATTTCTTTCACATCATCAACCATTTAATAGCAAATTGATTTATATCCAGATGATAATCATAAAGTTTATTATGTCTAGGTTGACTTTTCAAGGACATAGGCAATTACAGATAGGATACAGGTCGTCTGAATTTTAGAAGTACTAAATGGATAATGACAAAATGCTAAAGTGGGTCAAAATAGTTTTAATTACTCAATTTTTCCAAAAAAGACAATACTTTTCACTATTCCTTAAAAATTTATCTTTAACCATATACATAGATATTTTTAGATGAAGAGAAGATTTATATAATATATACAATGTGTAAGACATATATATAATCTGATTAAGCTGATTCTCATATTCTAGATGAGATTTCAAACTAATTCTACAGTCTTTTCACTCATAAATATTAAAAATATCTCAGGATGTTTTTAATGCCCAAAATAGTCTTATGCCATTCACCAAAACATCCATTGTAGTTCAGACATTAAACTTTGACCTCCAGGGAGGCCATTCTCTTGTTCTGATCTATGAGGCACAGGAGCATGAACTGGTCCTTAGAAGAAGTCTATCTGGTTGTCACAGTGCCAATTCTCTTCTTTTCACTGCCAGTTAGAAAAAGTCTAGTTATAGCCTTCTGACTCTGATTTTTGCAATTATAGGTCAAAGTCCAGTCTCTTACACTCCAAACTGCATGACTCAAACATTGAGCCAATTAACTCAACATATGTATTCTAAACATCTACTGTTTGGGATCCATTGTTCTTGAACCATGAATAAAACAGAGAACCATACGTGTTCTTCTGAATAAATAAATGATACCACAGCATTTTTTTTTGAGTGAAAGTAGGAGTGAGAATTAAAGAGAATGTTCTTTATAATTCTCTTGACAGTAGACAAAAACCCATTCTTTCTCAGGCAGATGAGGATATGTGGTCATTTTACAGAGAATGAACTACAGAGCGTGTTGATAGTGTTACAAAGTAACAGCAGAGGATGAGAAGCATAGGAATAGTTGGGATGATAATAGAGTCTGCATTGTTAAACAAGGCATTCAGGGGAAGTCTTACTGTAGAGGTGATACCTGAGCAAACACAGGAGAGAAGGCAATGACCCATGTAGGTGAAGGAAGAAAGCACAGAGGAAAGGCAGAAGAAGCATTAAATGAAAGATCCATAGTGAGTGTGTGCCTCCTGTGTTAGAAAAAAGTAAATAGAGTGGATAAGGACTTAGAATGAGCAGCAGAGGAGCAGTAGGTGAGATTGTGAGGTGATGGGGAGAGGAGAACATTTAGGGCTTTGTAGGTCTTTATAGAGACTTTCTGCTCTAAGAAAGGAGCCATGAAGTTTGGGAGCAGAAAAGTGACATATTCTGACAGGTTTTAAGAAGATTCAGTTGGTGTTTGTGTTGATATAAACCACAAGTATAAATATGGAGTAAAAAAAATCAGAGAAGACTTTCATAACAACCCAACAATAAATGATGTTGACATTTATTAGTGAGGCAGTAGGGATGCGAAGAAATGATCTGATACTGGATATGTTTTGCATATATTAACAATAGAAGTTCCTGACAGATTAAATGCAAGATATGAAAGAAAAGTGGAGTCAGGTGTAATCTCAAGGTCTTTCATTTTGGCTTGTACAATTGGAAGGATATTGTTAATTGGTTTCCTCAAGGTTCCTCTCCATGTGCTGTAGTAAGGAGGGGGCCCTGTGCCTTCCAAGACATGAAAAGAGCAAGGAAATCACCACCACATTCTAACAAATTTCTTCAAATAAATTTACTCGCTCAATATCTTTCACAATTTCATGTACTGAGGATTATATTTGGCTGAAAATAATAAGCTTTATGCTTTAAAATCCCTGCAAAATTGAGTGGCATCTTATTTTGGAATATAAGAGTATTCATCCCTTATTATTTGATTATTGTCCTTTTGGTGACTCAACTAAATGAAGAAAGAAACATTCCCATGTTAACATCTGTTTCTATAGACAAATATATGAGCATACACACATATGTAAACAAACCAAGAAAATATATTTGACGCAAATTTTAATATTTTAAAATAACATTTTTGAACTCCTGAGTCTTTTACTTTTTCATTATTACAAAAGGGGGTAAAATATTTATTAATTTTTCTCCTTCTGTTAGACACTTAAGATTTTCTTTCTTTCTTTCTCTTTTCTTTCTTTCTTTCTTTCTTTCTTTCTTTCTTTCTTGTACTGGGGATTGAACTCAGGGGCACTCAACCACTGAGCCACATCCCCAGCCCTATTTTGTATTTTATTTAGAGAGAGGGTCTCACTGAGTTGCTAAGTGCCTTGCCATTGCTGAGCCTGGCTTTGAACTCACGATCCTCCTGTCTCAGCCTTCTAAGCCACTGAGATTACAGATATGTGCCACTGCACCCCAGCATGACACTTAGGATTTTAATGAAGCCATCATTCTATATTTTGTCTATGTACTCATCTCTGTATCTATCTCTGAATATTATCTTAAAATCACTTTTATCACTTTCTAGATAGAATATTAATAGTTCAAGCTAAACAAAGTTATTGTTTGATACAGTTGACAAAATCAATGTCCATAAACAATAATATCTTTGCATTTTTTAATATTTATTTTGTAGTTGTAGTTGGACACAATACCTTTATTTTATTTATTTATTTTTATGTGGTGCTGAGGATTGAACGCAGGGCCTCATATGAGCTAGGTGAGCACTCTACCACTGAGCCACTAACACCAGCCCCCCTTTGCATTCTTATTAGCATTATATTCATATTTTATTTCAACATAATTTCATCATCACTAGATATTATCTTTATTAGAGTTAAGATTTGTTTCTATATTTTTTTTTCAAATTCAAAATAGTTCACTGAGCTATATCAATGAAACTCTAAGGGTAGAGAGTATGTTATTCCGAATTTAAAAATATAGCAAGTAGAGTTAATATGGACATAAAACTTTAGATATAAACAGAGAGTTTCAATACACGTATCATTTTAAATATCCTTTACAGGGTAAAATCCCGTGTTCTGTGGTCCATTAAGGATAAAAAGTAAACTGTTAATCTTTGGTAAATACCTATGCAAAGTTAATTCTTAAAAAAATCCAAATTTTAAGTATAGATGTGTATAATTTTCTTTTTAATTTTAAAGAAAGATGAGCTGTCAGTGAAGAAACATGATTTCTGAGCAAAACTTAATGAATTCAGTTTCATTTATCTTCCTAGGAGGAAAGCCTTATATTCCAAATATTGGCAAAAGTCAGGAGAAATGAGGAAACAGTCATATACATACTCAGAGGAATTCTTAGAGGTAACTGAAGGATTTGGAATTTTATTCACGTATGTCAGAAAAACAAGGGTGTTAGAGTATTTTGTTGGATAATTTAATGAAAAATCGCTAATAGCACACTCTTGCTTGTCCTTAATACTCACAAGTTCCAAACCTTTCTGGTCTTCATAGCCTTCATCAAACCAAAGACTACAGTGAGTTGTGAAATGTCACTCACTGCAAGTACACCTCTCTATTCATCAGCAGAGTTTAACCTTACTCAGATCTAGATGACTTGTTCCGAAATATCCATATACATCCAGATCCAGACAATACTATTTTTCAGAACTTACTTTCCTTAAACAATTTAAATTCTGTTTTGTTTTTTTTTTTAATTCTGTGATTTAATGTGGGTTTACCATTGATGGATATATACAAAAGGTCAATAAATACATTGCCAGACATACTTTGATTTAAGCATTCTTATCCCCATTTCATTGACAAATAATTTGAGAAATGAAGGAAGAATTATATGCCAGTTTTAATGAACTGATAAGGCAAGATAAGGTCCCAACACAGAAGTCAAATTACCTGTCCTTAGTCACACAGCTAGTATATGAAAGAGTTAAGGTCAATGCCATATCTGTCCAATTCTTTTCATACATTTGTTGTCCTTGTGTCATCTTCTTTTTCTGAGACCTGTCTATTCTATTCATTTGCCATTTTTTAAAATACGATTACTTTTTATTTTGGAGGTTGTTAATGTTTTGTGAGTTCCTTTTACATTCTGCATATTAATTGTTCACAAGAGGAATATTCTCATTCTTTAAGTTGTCTCTTTACGTGTTGAGATACACAGAAAGACAAATACCACATGTTTTGCATCATATGTGGAAGTTAATAACAACAAAATCAGTTGAATGCAGAATAGTATTACTGGAAATTGGGAAAGGAGAAAGATTGTGGATAAAGGGAGGTTATATTTGATCAGTACATACTGAATAAATGTATGGAAATACTACACTGAACCCTGTTAATGTGTATAATTAATATATTAATCAAAAAACAATTAAAGCAGGACTTAAATAAATGTAAGATTAGTTTTAGAAATAAATTTATGGTGTGGTTGAGGGGTACATATCAACTAAATCTTGTTAGTATTCAGTCTTTTATACACATATTCATATATAAATAATTATTTTGGTTTCTGTGTTGGAACAAGATACCTGGATAACTGAAAATGATGCAATTTGAGTCATTACATCAGCCTCATCATTCAGTTACAAATCTACTCAAGAACATTTGTTAAACACCATGTAATTGTGCAATGGAAACTACAAAGATGAAAAATATGGTCCCTAATTTCAAGGAATTTGAAAGCTTCTGGTAAAGACAAAACCTGTAGAAAACAAAAGGATGCAGAGCACAATATGTACTTACAAGTAAAATCTGATAATTCAGAAAAGTTATTTTTCTCAATAAAGAAGACAGACACTGACTTGAGAAGTAATGAAAGAAAATAACATTTTGACCATTTAATATATTTTATGAGCTGTGCCTATTTTTAATATTTTAAAAAGTAGAATTCCTTCTGGAAATCTTTTCAAATGCACAAAGTAAGACTAATTTCCAGCAAGATTTGAGGAGGGACCAGGACATGGAGGGCCTTAAGGCTAGGGCTCTTTCATCTGTGAACATCCCATGATTTTAGCACATGTATCTCTGTGCCAAGAAGCTTTCTCTGACACTGTGGAAGACTATTCTCTTCCAGCGTACAGCCAAGTGGACATACCAGGAGACTAGCACCTCTGGAAAGCCCTATTTGTAGGTGATGGGAGTTAGTGTATATAAACTTCAGCTCACTCACCCTGGGACAGAGAGAAGGGCTTCCCCCCACAGAGTCCTTTTGCCCACTGTGGGAGCTGACTTAAAAATAGTCCCTTCTTGGAATTAACTTTCCTTTCCTAAGTGTTCTCTCCTTCCCAAATACACTTCTTGCATTGGAATGGTTCTTCTAGGGAAACAAAAACTCTGGCACTACAGAGATCCTAAATTGTATATTTTAAACCATGGGAAAACTTTATTGTTGTCATAGTCATTGCCATGGTCGTCTTTCTCCTCTTTTAAGAGATGTACCTGATCAAAGTTGTGCTTTAGAAAAATCAATCATAATTAAGTGAATTCTATTGCCTTTGAAGGAAAATGAGTTTCCCATAATAGTGAAATGACTTAATAAAATACATTATTTCTATTATAGCAGAGGAAAATTCTGATATCAGGCATCACGCAGTATTTTAGAAAGACAGGCTTAATTACACATTTCATTGTATCTTTTAAAATTTAGATGACAACGTTAACATAACATTATTATGACTATAATATGTATATGCTGTTTGTCCGATGTTTTGGCCACAGCACATATTTATAACTATCTTAGTTATTTATAACTAATAATATAGACTTATATTATTATTGTGAATAAATAAAATCACAAGTTAGAATATGCCAAATTACAATAGTACCATGTAGAACTGTTACATTCATTATTTTATAATAAAAATTAACAAAGAGTTCTTTAAGGAGGAAGACAGTCCTGGCAAAGTGTTGGGTGCTGCATATTACCATATTTGGAATGACCCCTGCCTCTGAAGTTTACAATCTTTGTACAACTCACAGAATCAAAGTAATCAAATAAAAAATAATAAACAATAATAAAGAACTAAATAAATACGATTATAGCTACTTTAAAAAAAAAACTCAATGATGATATTTGTTAAGGATAGTAAGGAAATTCTTACCAAGAGGGAAATATTATATTAGGTATAGGAACCAGTGCAATTGAGACTAGAAGTGGGGGAGAGACTGAATTCAACTCTGACTAACAAGGACAAGTGGAGATTTATAACCAAGAGCAAGATGGCAATTGGAGATGAAAATTCCTAAGATGAAGCATTAAGGGTGAGGGAGATTATTGTTAAGCTGACCCAATTCTTGCTGAAGACAGACCAGGGTGTAGTATATTGAGAGTAGTAAGATAACAAGATTCTAGTTCAAACTTGATTCTACAAGGACAGAGAGGGAAGACCAAGGTAATGACCTAAAAAGAAACAAGACACAAACAAGTCAAACTAAAGTTAGGTGAAAGAGAGTTTGTCATAGAGATATGTGAATGATATATTACAGTGCCTATGTGATGGTCTACCAATCATATTTCCTCCCCATAAGGGATGTGTGAGAGATACATATGCATACAAGAAATAATGGAACATGCAATGGAGTAGAAGTTACAACAGAGGGTATATGTAGGCAAGTAGCCTGAACTGGGAATGAAATATGTGTTCTCCTTTGTTTACCACCTTCCTTTAGACCTAACCTAATTCTTACCACTGACTAGTCAGTACTTAGAAGAAAAAGACAATAAAGAAAGAGTGTGCAAGAAAGATAAACAGCAATAGGCCCTGGGCCAACAATGCCTCTGGAATATGAGTGGGAGTAACAAAACATGAGAGAATGTCAGTGGCATGCACAGAGAGTGATCCAACCCAGATCACTTAACATCACAATCCATTCTGATCCCCATGCCACTTAGTGCTGGAAGAGGGTGAGAGTGCAGGATACCCAGCAAGAGAAGGGAACCTTGAGAGCTCCACTGGAGAATCCTGTAAATGGATATTTCATTTGGAAATATGAGGATGTTTGCATAAACAGATTGTGTTCTTAGATGCATCTTCAATGATGGGTAAGGGGGAATGAGATTGAAAGAAGGCTGGTTGGATATAAACAATGCATGCTGTATGCATATATGGAAAATAACACTGAATCCCATTAATATACATAATCAAAATGTGTTAGTAATTTTTTTAAGAAAGTAGATATTATGGAATAGGAGAGTAGTGATTATACAACATTGCAATATATTTAACAATGCTGATATACAAGTTAAAATGTTAACTTTTATATTATATACTTTACCAAAATAAAAATGTATATGGAAAGTTGTTGTGCTACTCCTGCCAATTTTCTGTTAATAAGAAGTTATGTCAAAATAATAAGTTATAAAGAGAAATATAAAAATGAAGAAATAAAAAGAAATTTTAAAATAAATATACTAAAGATTTAAGCAAACCAGTAGAAGGATATCAGTGAGGACAAACACACACATACACACACACACACACACACACACTGGTATTTAATAGGAATCAGTCATCCAATTTTCGAATTTTCTTTGAAAAACAATAATCTCAGAAGATAGATATGGCTTATCTATCCTTTGATTAATTCCAGTGAGTTCTATATCCTACACATTATTTAATTCACTCTCTCCTATGCTTGCTCGATTCCTTAATTCTGACCTTTTTATAGTCTCACTGGGATTTGATATCATAATACTCCATAAACTTTTACTCTAATTTTTGACACAAGATTGAGGCTTCCACATGATCATTGTATCAATATCTCTGAAATTAAAATGTATTTTCCATTTAATATTAACACAAATTTTATTCCTATAAAAATTCTATAAATGTTCTTTTATCCAAATATTTAAAATTTTCAATAAAATGACACACATTCATCTTGAAGTAAATTGTTGTTTTGGAAGAAAGAAGCCTTCAGAGATCAAAATTGAATCAGGGTCTTTTATCCACAGTGATAAGAAAGTAATAAAAGTGTGAGACAGAAGCTCAAAGAATTGAGATATAATAGCCAAATTAAATTCAGAAGAAAAAGGCTTTAATCTTTATAAGGTACAAAATTGTAATGGAGTCACAAATAAAAAGCTTGGATATATAAATGATTATACCCTCAATGAAAGAGTTATTAGAAAAAAATTACCCCATCTCCACTACTGGACAAACTAAAGAGCAAAGAAATTTATCTGACCTACTTCTGTTGTTTTTAGGCAAAGGAAAAATTAAGCTTGCAAATCTACAAACTCCCATTCAAATACATTTAAGATTCAAAGTCACACCAACTGTGATTGGCCTTCAAAACACAAGCATGTAAATTAAATTATTGAAAATAGACCCAGTTTGTGATTTAGTAGCAATTAACTCAAAGCCTCTGGTGAAAACCTCACTATTGACAGAGACTTCATCAGATTTGAACATGTTATATCACAAGGACTGAATATCTTTTTCAAAAACTATAGCCAAGTCATTACATAAAACAACAGATACAAGACCCAAAACCTTAAAAATTGAAGAATTCAGAATTAAAATTTAAAATTATATAAAATATAACCCAATATTGGAAATTCATCAAATACTGAAAATGTCAAACACAAAGTAGTAAAATAAATACATCAATGCAATTCTAGAAATAAGAAAGAATTAAGATCATGATCCAATTAAAATCATATAAAATTATTTGTAATTATCCAAAAAATCAACAATTTCATGTAGAAGTTAAAAAAAATGTTGTAATTAAAAGCTAAATGATGGTCCTTCCTAAGTGTCTGTATAGAAATAGAAACTTTATCCATTAAATATTTGTTAAAGAATGTTCATGGCAGTACATTTCCACCAACTAGAGAATCATTAATTGTACTATGGTATATTTAAAAGTGGAATAGTATTCCACAACAAAAAGTACTGAACTACTGATGCATGCAACAAGATGGGTAGGACTTAAAGACCTACAGCTAGACACAATGGCTTATATATTGTATAGTTCCAACTTGCATACAAAGTCCAAAGTGGGAATGATGCTATGTGGTGACAGAAATCAGAGCCAGCCATGCTGATATGTAATCCCAGATACTCTGGAAGCTGAAACAAGAGGATCCCAAATTTGAGACCAGCCTGGGTAACTTAGTGTGATATAGTCTCAAAGTTAAAGAAATAAAAATGAAAGAAAGGATCGGGATATATACTAAAGCACCCTTGAGTTTAATCACTAAAACCACAATGAAAATTAAAGAAAAGGAAAACTAGAATATATTTTAAAAAACAGACATGTTATAGCTAAATTTATTGTATATAATTGAAATAGAGGACTAAGGAATTTTGGGGGGAGTAGAACTTCCTAAAACTAAATTATGGTGCTGTGTACATGAGTGAATGTATTTGTCAATATTCATCCAACTCTATTTATTGTATCTAAATTATGTCTTGGAAAACTATTTAGGAGTTATTTTTTAGCAGAACTGAAGAAAGAGAATTAGTGAACTCATAATAATAACTAAAGTCCTGAGCAGTATTCTCTATTAGATTAATTCTGTTAATCTCATGAAGAGGTAGGGATAATCATCACCTTCCAATGTTCCATGAGGAAACTGAAGAACATAGAAATTGAAGGTCAACTTTCACAACATTTCATGGCTAGTGAGTAAATGAGTTGAGATTCTAATCTAAGAAACTGGACTACCTAATCCATACCTTGAGACATATTAAATACTGAGTATTGACTGAAGCTATCCCCACACTAACTAAATCAGAATCTCTGTGGTCAAACCTAAGTCAGCAGTGAAAACTACTATCCTACAAAACTTGGAGATATGCACTCTCAAACATTTATAAGCATGCCTGTAATACATTTGTTTGTATCAGCACATAACTGAATCAATTAGAAGCAAGAAAGAAAATGAATAATATTGAGTTCTATTTATACAAGGTAAGACTTTGGGGCAGTGAAAATAAATGTCCTACAGCTATCTCATGGATCTGGATCTTATAAAATATAATTTGGAAAGAAAGCAGCAAATTGCAGAAGATTATTACAGTACGATATCATTTATATTAATTTTGTAAACATTTAAACTCATCAATAAATTGAGTAGGTGGAATAAAACTGAAGAAAAATGAGAACTATATAAATACAAAATTCAAAGCATTCCTTTCTTCAGGGAATGGAACAGAAAACTTCAACTTTACTTAGGATTATTCTGTTTCTTAAATTTAGTTGTAGATAAAAGTGTGTTCTTTATATTATTCTTTAATTTCACATATATCATTTTGATATTAAATACTTATGTAAATTTTAGCAATATTTTTGAATTATTGAACTTGTGATACATAATATTTCCTTAGAATAGGTAAGTTGCTAAAGTCTCCTTTTTCTTTGAATATTTAGGGGAATTAACTTTTCTTTTGCTTTGCTATCTTCATATAGACTCTTTTTTTCTTTTTGAGTGCATTGGGGCATACTGGGGTAAGAACAGTCTAGTCCAAAAGAAGAGAGCCCTCAAATCCTGTCCATTCTGAGTCAAACTGAAGTTATTTGGCAAGTTGATTTGAATAGTTTATTAGTGAAATCACCAGTATCATGGTGTTTATTGATGTTTAACATATTTTTAATTTCCTATAGTCTAGGCATAATAAACACATGGGGAAAAAAACAAGATGAATAGCTAAATATCATAGTCTAACTCTTGACTATTGGTATTTTATTTTGGGAACCACACCTCTTAGGATGAATGTGCAATGATGGGGAGTCTGTGTTCTCCCAGTCAATTCAATAAACATTAAAAAGAGATATTGCTGTTGAAAAAAAAAAAAGAATGTCACACTGTATCCCTCAAAGACTAGCTGCCAATCAATAGGATTATTACTTAATTCAGAACTTGCATTTGAATTCAGAAAAAAGAAAATAGGAAGAGAATAAAATGTCTTTCTTCATACTTTGAAGCAGATAGACTCATTTTATGTTTGTAAATTATAACTTTTAATCCAATTCTGTAGTTCTTGGAGTAGCTGGACATTTTGTCAGGTTTTGACACTACATCAACTAAGTAACAGTTAAGTTGTGAATTTTCATCTATATGAGCATTTGGATACACATCAGTGTAAATTTGGAGATATTATGATTAATGCTATTACCCAAATAGCACTTATTAGACCCATTACTGTGGGATAATTCAGGATTTTCTACACCACCCCATATTAATATTCTTCAACTGAATGGTGGGTTATTGTCACAACCACAGCTTAGCTGTGTCAGGGCAGTTGGAAAGGATCACAAAAAGTCAATGAAAGTGCCCAGAGACATTGTAAAAGATAAATTTGTTGGGGATAGCTTACAAGAGATCAGTAATGCTCCAAGAATAGTTCAGGGGTGATAAGCGGAACAGATAATACGTCCATCCCTTGTGGTTGTTTACCATGCAGTGCCTGCTCTCCTTCACTGTATTTTGTCTTAGGGTAGCCAATATGGAGTGATACATATTCTTTCCATAGTGTCATTTCTATACCAGTCCGTAAGGAGAGGGGTTTTTAGATTATGCTGCATTAGCAGTGATATCATCAGCAATAGCTTGTTTGTATGACCAGTGTCACAACTGACAACTTTCCTGGCATATACACAAGAAAGTAGCTTGATACACAAAGCATTAAATTGCCTTAGTTTCCACTGTTACTAAGAGAAGACCAGCATACTTCAAAGTAATATGTGTATGGACATTCTGGCCCATATTTAAACTCATTGTTCCTCTAACTTGGCTGGGTGTTGTTGCAACAGAAAGAGGGCATTTGGGGACATGAAGTTTGACCATACCTACCTTTTTCTTTAAGAATAATTTAGTTGCAGACTCCTATTCTTTCAAATCTGCCAATGATTAAAATAAAAGAGGGCAGAGCTATATTCATTGTTGTTTCATGGTGTCATAGAATTAAGATCAGAATAGTACTAAGCAGGATATTTTAAAATACACATTTTTAAAAAGATACATTGAAGAATCATTCCATTTTTGTATCAAATGGAATTCACTTTCCAAGTAAATCTTAAAGATTCACAAAAAAATTGGCATACATTGAAACATTCGTTTTAAGGGACATTTTAATGAGTCTCTATCTGCAATTTTTATAACTTGGACTTTTCATGAATGGAAACTTATATCATTGAGTTAAGTAATTACCCATGCTTGTGTTTCCCTTAAAATAATAGGTTGCTGGGAATAGTTAGTTGACCTCATTTTGTCATTATCGAGGAGAACTCACCTCAATGAACATATTATGTAGGTATCTTACAGAAACACAGCAGTGCTTCATTGTAATAAGGGTGGGAAAAGGGTTGGGTAGAATGGAGACCAAAGCTAGAAAAGAATGTTAGCTCTGCCACTATTTCACATGGAAAGGTACTTCAAGGTCCCAAAGAATAATCAAACAATTGTCAACAAAATGACAAATTTGCCCAGGATGGCTCATGTGTTGCCTAAACCATTACCGTGTGTCACACGAACAGTTATCCTATGATCCCATCTGTGTTTGTCAGCCTTCCTTTGTTGTGTCCAAAATACTGACAAGAACAATTTACACAAGAAAAAATTACTTTGGCTCATGGTTTCAGAGGATCAGTCTGTTATATATGGACTCCATTGCTCTGGGCCCGAGATAAGGCAGAATATAATGGCAGAAGGGTGTGATGCAGGAAAGTTGCTCACCTCATGACAGCCAGGAGTCATAAAAAGAGAAAGAGAAAGGGTTTGCAGAAGATGCACTCTTCCAGGGCACATACCCATTGACCCATCTCCTCTAGCTGAGCTCCACCTTTGGATATTTACTACCCAGAAAGTCCATTCAAAATAAGATGAACTGATTCAGTTACAGCTCTCATAATCCAATTATTTCACCTCTGAAATTCCTGCAAAAACACAGGAGGTTTGGGAGGGAGGCACCTCATATTCATGCCATAGCACCATCACATGTCTCACCACATGGTTTTCCATTCTCTTTCATGAAATCTTCCATGTTAAAATCTATGGTGCATTTCCTATTTTCCAAACTTACACTGAGATAAATAGCAAGATTCCAACAACTATAAAATAACCACTTTTGTGCTTGTGTGTAGTGGACCAGGGTCACAGAATCATAGATTCAGGTTTAAAGTTAACAACCTTAAGTCTACAGAAGAGGCATAAAACATCTAGGATCAAGATAGACTACACAGATGAGAAAACGAATGAAGAGTCCAGTGGTAACATAGCAAAGGATAGACCTACTTTTACCATCTTGAAGGAGAACTGAATGTTGTGTCTTCACGCAGATTTTTTTTTTTTTTTAATTTGGTAATAGGAATCAAACCCATAGACTTGCACTTGATGAACACACAGTCTGCCTCTGAGTTACACCCACAGCCTGAGCAGAGCTTTTAAAGGCTGCTAGGTCTTCAGCTTCTTATCTTTATTGCTTTACCCTTTATAAAGCAAAATAGAGTTTTTTAAAGCCTTTTTTAAAACTTAGCTTGCTAAAGTTATTACTGTTTAAGTTTGCTCTTATGAGAGAACAATGTGTCCTTTCTGTAAAGTTAAAATGTTCTTCTACTTAACATATCCAGATTAAAAAAAAAAAGAAAAAAACCTGGATGATTCCAAGGAACCAACTATTTCATCTGAATATGAGGTAACATCAACTAATTAAAAGATTAGCTTTCATAATAAATGCCACGCTTGACAGTGAGAGACTTTTTCCATTTTAACTAACCAGCCTATTTCAGATTTTACCAGGGATCAATATTGAGCCAAACCTTTCTAGAATGACAACAAAAACTCACTAAAAGCAAAGCATAAGGGGAAAGCTTAAATTTAGCATTTCTATAAAAGGAAGATAAAATTTCAGCCCTCGTACTATAGGAAGATGTCCTAGAATGTGCTGGAAAGGAAAACATCATGATTGCTCCATGAAGTTCTGATTTTGGACATTAGGAAACATTCCAGAATTTATGTTTAAAAACTTTACAACCAGCTTTCTTTGTATAATCCCAAATAAATGTATAAAGTGGGCCATAAATACTATGAATAAGAGTTCATTCTATATACTTGAATTTTCTTTTTAAAATAATTTTTTAAATGCACCATCTAAGGTGTCAAAAGTTAACAATTATCCAAATTTGGAGTTGGATTGATCTCTGTTCTACTTTTTACCCATGGGAGCTTGTCTTTAGGACTGAACCGTGGTTATTAAATGTATTCAACTAAGTGCAAGCCAACATTCTAGGAATTAGAAATAAAGCAGAGAACAGGACCAAAAGTATCCTGCTCACATAAATTTTACATCTCAGGGGAAAGGAGAGTAGTTTTGAAAAAAGCTTGGTGGCCTGTGTGAAGAAATAAAAGCTGAGCAATATGTGGGAAACTAACTGGGGATGGTCAAGGAAGTTCTCCCTGAGCATCCAGAGCATCGCCTTACCTGAACAAGATGGAGTAATGTACATAGAGGTCTGGGAGAACATGGTATAAACACAAATGCAAAGGATTTAAGTCAGAAACCAGTTTAGTGTTTTAGGGCTCCCAAACACATACTGCTGCTGAAATCCAGTGAGAAGAGTGAGCATGGGATCTGAAGAGGTCAGAGGTGTGCAGGTTGGTACCACACTGGGCAGGTCCTCTGTGAGTGTGATGTCTAACAACCTACCTATCATACTTGTCACACTTCCCAATTTCAATTTTTAAAGTGTGAATACCCAGCAACCTCTTGAATAATTTCCAGATACCAATAGTTTAAAAGCTCACAAATTTTCAGAACATTTTAAAATGTTGCAAGCCATTCTAGATTACTAAGAATATTCAATTTAATTTGTTTAGAAAAAATTCAAAAATGTTTTTCTTCGTATTTGACCCCTTTGATTTCAATTGAATGTGGTGGTAGGGAATACCCATCCTACTTTTCATGACAATATATATATATATATATATATATATATATATATATATATATATATATACAATTCCAGCTTTCTTTGCTCCATCCAGAAGAGAAGGAGTGACTTATCTGGGTATAGGAATAAGACATGGAGCATGGTAGCCCATCTCTGTGGTGACAGGCAGGAAACATGCTCACCTTCTTACAAAAATGGAAAAATGTTTCGAGTTAGATTTGCCTGGTAAATGGTAAACCTGCACTTTTGTAAGATAAGGAAAGTTCAAGAAAGAAAAGTCACAAGTCCATAGTGACCTCACAAAGAATACATACTCTCTAGTTATCATTAGCTCTAAGAGTGATGGCTAGACCTCCCTCTCTGTCTTCTGTGTGGACTTCTTCATTCTAAATTAGCTGGCAAATCAGCGTATGTCACTGTTTTCACTCTTGAGTTCCAACATTATTATAAAAGTAAAACAGATATTAGCACAAGAATGATCTGAACTGGTTCATATTTCACATTAATAGAATGCTGTCTCAGAGAGTGACAGACATCAGGAAGAAAAGTTCTTTCTATCATTTAACACAGCCTATATTATGAGAGGAAACCAGCATCAAAAATATGAGAGAATAGTGTTTCTGGAAAGGAACAAAGATCCACTATGGGAAAGAGCTTGGTAAATTCTAGAAACTGACAGAGACCAGTGTGATTAGAAGGAATGAGCAATTGGTCTTAATGAGGTAAGAATGAGACAGAGACTTGTCAGGGCTGTGTTAGCACATTTGGCACTTTTGTGCAAATTGAAAAAATGTACCTCTTCAGAGCAGATAATTTAGGGGGGGAAATGCTCTATGAAATAAGGAAAACTGGAACAGGGAGCTCCATCTTTTCTGTTGATATAACCCTAAGCCCTGTAACAGGGTTTAGGTAATAGTAAGCTGGCTAAAGCAATACAAAGTACACAATCAACCAGGTAGAAAGAAGTGGGGTTTCCCCAGGTACTGAACAAAGTAAATAAAGAATTTGAGCAGGTGATTGGAGCAGCAGAGAAGCCTTGTTAATTACACTAAGCTGCTTCACTTTGGGCTCTTCTACTTGGGCTAGATATCAACCTTCTATGTGCCTCCATTGCCCACTTTATCAAATAGGGGTGACAACAGGGCCAACTTAATGACATTGCTGCCAATCACAAATTAGTAATATATGTAAACTACTCAGATAGGGCTGGCTCAGATGATATACTTTATAAATATTTGCCAAGATTATAATCTGAAGTATATATTTAAAAGATCATCTGAATGCTGTGTTCAGGATAAACTTTGAGGGACAAACAGCAGAAGTGGGAAGTATCAAGTAGGTAAGACCAGTGAGAAATCCATCATATTGGATAAAGTAATGAGTGATACAAGATGTTCAAATATGGTAGCAGGTATCCGCAGTCCATTTTATCCACGAATATTTCCTACATTTCAAAAGGTGGAAAATCTTCTTGAATGTAGACACAATACCATCATCACATATAGAAGGTTTGTGGAAGATTAATAATATGTCCCTACTGTCATCAAATATTAAGTCAATATCAATGTTCAAATATCTAAAATTGTCTCATAATTTTCACTCTTGGCTCAATTAAGCTTGACAATAATATACATACCTTAGGTGTTTGATATGCTTCCAGTCTATTTTATTTATGGATTTCTCTCAAGCCAACATCCCCCCTCCTTCTTACTTTATCTGTTAAAGAAAGTGAAGAATGTTCCTTCAGAATTTCCTCAGTCTCGATTTTGCTATTGCATCCCTGTGCTTTCATTCAGTGTATTTTTTTTCATCCTATGTATTGCCTCTACATCAGCACTTTAAACTATGTTCCTGATCAATTCCAGTCAATATTTTTTTCAGTAACATGCCACAGGAGGTATGTGTTTCCATTAAAAGATAGACATATATAAACATATACATATACATAAGCAAGATCTATCTCATTCTCTTTATTTGCTTTCTAGCAGACTCTTTGGGAAAATTGTTCCCCAAGATATTAAATGTGCACACTAAATTTTCTGGAACCTTTAAATATGGAATTTCATTTGAATGGAATATAAAAATTTCAGTCCATATTTTCTTTCTTTTGTTATATCTGTATTTTGGCATAAAATCTTGCTGTTGAAAAGTCTGATGACAATTGAATTTCTTTCTCAGTGATTTTGTCTTTGATATTTTTCTGGATGCAATGGGATTTCTCTGCCTTTTTTAAAAAAATATGTTTCTTATTTTTTTTTTTTTTGTATTACTGGATTATGTCTGGGTTCTGTCTGCTGCAGTTAGATTTTCACAAATGGGTTGTATCTCATTTTCATACATTACTCCTTTATTTCAAGAAAGCATTCTTGACTACAATATTTAGCATTTATTCTGTTCATTGCTTGGTTTTTCCTTTCGGGGGACAGCTATTACATTTATAAGGAGTCTTCTTCCCTTATCTTCTCCATCACTTTCTCTTGAAACACCTTTTTCTTATTGTCTTCTAAAATATTTTCCCTTTTTAAAATGTTTTTAAAAAATTTTCTTCTTTCCCTACTTTATTTATCTTACATATTTTTTTTCTCAGGTACTTATTTGCTCTTATGTTAGTTTAGGCTTCATCTCTGAGGTTATTTTTTTCATTTATTTCTAATTCCTTCCTGAGTTTTGAAATTCTCTATACATCCATCCATCTCATATGTGAGTAGCTATATTTATAATTTTTATGCAGCCATGTTTTCTTTTTATAATAACAACTGAACTTGGGATCCCTCCCACTCTTCTCTGATCCTGATGGATATGTAAGGTAAGTTTTCTGCGATTCTTAACAGGAGCCTGTGGGCCATATTATCTTTGCTGGTTCAAAGCTCTAGGGTCCCTCTCCTATTCTGTTTCTTACATGTTCAAAAACATGGCCTTACCCCTTCTGCAATCTGTATTTACTGCTCCCTTTCCTACTCTTACCTGGTACTTATCTCTTCTTCTCACTTAAAATCCTTGTTCTGTTTAATTTAGGCTCTATTTCTGATGGTATCCCCTCATTTTGGCAATTTGGCCCTGGGAAGTTTCTTCAGGTTGTTCCTGAGGTTTAGACTGTTCCAACCCTTACTCTCTACAAATATATGAGACAAAAAGTTGGTTTCTCACTGCTGTTTTCAGACTGACCCCTACTTATTCTACTGAGAATCTGTGGGGAATTTGAATACTTTTGGCTTATGCTACCAGTAGAACCTCTGTATTTTTCTCTTACTATACACATGCTATTGATAGCTCCTGGGTCATCATGTCTGTATGGTCCCTTTGTGTCCTCACTTGCTTCAGGAGACACATGTGTATAGGAGACTTGAGAGTGACTTGATAACTTTGTCACAATTCCACAACCTTTCCCAGCAATCTTTTCCAGTCATTGCAACCATTCAGAAAGATGGAAAAGAAGTTTTATTAAATAGATTGTATATGTGTAGAAGCTTAATCTTGGAGAAATTAACAAACTTATACAATTGTCAAAAACAGTGGGGGGACAATGGCAGGATTTGAAGCCAGGTCCATGGTCCATCTGATTATCAAATCTATGTTCTTTCCACTGTGAGAATATTGATACTCTTAGATTTTGGAATAAAACTGCACTTGATATCTCAGTGTATTGGTATAGACAGATATGTGGAAAGCTAAAGAGAGATATGCTAGGGGCAGTGCAGTGGGCAGCTAGGTCATAGGTTAGGGGTGTGAATGCCGGGACTCTCCCTTTTGTCACCATGGCTGAACTTAACTCCTTGGGTGTGGAGGTTCCAGCACAACTCTTCACTGTTCATCAGGAAAAACAAATATAGAAAGGAAAAACATTTCACTTCCCTAGGAATTTTAGACAGATCTCTTTCTGGGATATGTGCAAACTATGGTTTGCACATGGTCCTGATTATATAACTGAGCAATCTCCCTAGTTATTGGATCTAAATTTATTGAATTTAGGTTGAGTGGTGTCTAGATTTAAGGAAACACAGACTACATTCTGAAAAAGCTCAGAAAAGAAATGGATGGCTGCTTGAATCCAATTCTGGACAAAGGAAGATCACCTAAACCATACATGAGAGAAAAACATATTATTTGACCTCTGCTCTGAAGATAATTAAAATGAAGCAGTCAATCTGTATAAGAGTGACTATGCTATGACCGAAACAAGAATAGGGCAATCAAAGTTAGAGGCACCTTCTAAGGAATTGGTTCCTGATTCTGGAGAGAATTCAGCATGCACAATTGCACAAAACTGCATTCAGAGGTTCTTTCTGGAAGTCAGATTAAACATAGAAAGGCCACCAAGTCACCTATAGTAAGCAGAGTATTTGTTCAACTTAGTGAAAAAAGAAAAAAAAAAAACAGAACATTGTTTCTCCCACTTTAATCCATTTCCATTAATGTTAAATTAATTATTTATGCTTAATTTGTTAGAGGTTCAATGTTTAATTTAAAAAACCCAATGCATTAGTAGCACTTTAATAAATAATATCTAGTAACTATTAAATATCACTCAAAATATACACACAATTTAGTTTTATAGCACAACTCTTCTGTGACCTCATTAACCAAGATAAAATATTGCCTATTAAAAAAAAAATCCTCAAAACATTCACAACATAGTCTGTGGCCTTGGTTCTACTTGAACTACTAGAGTTCAAAGTGCAGCCTCTTAGAATCTAACTTTTCGATGAAAGAGCATCTGGAGAAAGAGCAGCCCAGCTTCTGAAGATAAAGATTATATTCTGCCTGCACCTTGGGTAAGGGAACATTTAAGTAACTATACAGGGTACTTAAGAATTACTTACAATGTATCACCAACTAGTAAACTCTATACCTTTCACTACTCCATCTAATTAATATCTTCCCTTATTTCTCAACTTTGAAACAGGCTTGTGTGACTTCAGACCTGGCAGTGAAAAAGAAATGCATACAAAATTAATAGAAGCTTCTGTTGAAAATTAACTTATTAATACCTAAGAATTTAAAGATGCACAGATATGCATGCTATTATTTTAACAGTAAATTTTATCAGGATGTATATTTATTCTGCTGAAAACTTAAAATTCAGAATAAGTAGGTGAATTAGTTTCCTGCCCACAGTCATACCAGGCTTCATCCATTATTTATTCCCATCAACTTAGTTAGCCCAGTATCCCATGTCTTTTCAGTGAAACACATCTGCTCCATGTTCAGCTCACAAAAAATATCTGTGTCCTTGCTTTTCCCTTTTTATTCCTTTCTCTATCATATTCTTTCCCCACTCTAGTTTGTGCATTCAGTGAATGAATGGATAAAAAAATGTGGCATATATACACAATGGAATTTTACTCAGCAATAAAAGAGAATAAAATCATGACATTTGCAGGTAAATAGATGGCATTGGAGAAGTTAGCCAATTCCCCTCAAAAAACAAATGCCAAATGTTTTCTCTGATATAAGGAGGCCGACTCATAGTGGGGTAGGGAGGGAGAGCATGGGAAGATTAAATTAATTCTAGATAGGGAAGAGGGGTGGGAGGGAAAGGGAGGGGGAAGCATTAGCAAGGATAGTGGAATGTGACTGACATCATTATCTAAAGTATATGAATGAAGATACAAATTGGGTGTCAACATATTTTATATACAGAGATATGAAAAATTGTGGTATATATGTGTAATAAGAATTATAATGCAAAGAAAAAGTACATGTATGAAAACATGAATTGGCGTGAACATACTTTATATACAAATATATGAAAAATTGTGTTCTATATGTGTAATAAGAATTGTAATGCATCCCATTATCATGTATTTAAAAAAAATAAAATCAATTAAAAATTTTTAATAGAATTATTTCTTCATTATTAAATTGGGAATGACATCAGTACCTGCTCTATCAGAGTATTGTGAATCAAAAAATAATATTCAGTGCTGCCACATGGAAAATATTCAAAGTTATTAGCTTTAAGTGTTACTATTGTTGATGCAGTGTCATAAGCAACCCAATTTAATGCTGAGCCTTTTAGAAATGATCTAGATGCATGACATATTCAGTGAAGGTTCCATTTGAGAAGAATGATGACAATAAAATGTTAAAGAAGAGGTAGTTTGAGAATGAGATGGGTATCAAGGAACTTTACAAACATTTCTCTCCCTAAGTTCCTGGGTAGACAAGAAAGAACTCAGGAACACATATAAAAGGGCTGTTTGCCTGGTGCCTGAACTTCTTTGAGACTTCTAGGAGGTGGTTAGAAAAAAATAAGATTATTTTATTTTTCCATCTCATCTATTATTATCCCCTAATCCATTTATAGAGTGAAGTTGATAATGCTGATGGAAAACTAAAAATAATAAGCAAATTTTAAAAATCACTATGATTTTAGTATATGGATGATTAGATATTCTAGGGCAACCACTTGCACAACTGAATTCTATCACCTTATGGGAAGGCCAAAAGGACAGTCTTTCTGAGGTAGAGAATCTGAAGTTTAGCAGATATCTGTCAAATCCTTGAAATGTTCCTGAATAAAAACAAAAGGACAAATCCCATTTGAAGTAATCCAAAGGAACTTTGAATTCATTTTGCTTTCTCAACTCTGTTTAAATTGGATAAACTCTAGAATCCAGCTGCTATTGTATAATATCAGAATTAAATAGGTTGCTTTTGAGATACACAGTTATTGATTTAAAAAGTAATCAAATTGAAGCACAGAGTACACTAAAATAAGAATAAAAAAGAGAAAATAAAATATGTCATCATCTGAGGTTAATTGTTGGGAAAAATTTAGACTTTGAAAATAAATCTTTTCTTCCCAGAATAGGGAGGGAAGAAAAGCTTTAAAACCACTCCAACCTATTTTTGTTCTCTCAAACCAAAACACAAAGAGGCTTATTCACTTCCAATTGGATTAAAAATAATGTTGCGGGGATGAGAAACAATATATCAACTTTCTGTTCAAAATATATGTTTTTGCCATTAGATGTAATGTCATAAATATGATGCCATTATAACTGAAGTTAAACTTTAAATACCCTGCCAAATGCATATTTTTCAATCATGCAAATAGTATCCTTTTAAAACATGTATTTATGACTTACTCTAAAAAATTGTTCTAAAAGATTCTTTCACTCTTTTTTAGATTTGGTGTTTGTATAATCAGCCTCATCTCAGGAGTATTATTGAGCTAAACATAATTGTGGTTTTCTTCTATTTTTTTTTCCTTTTTTAAAAAAAGTTTTGGTACTATGGATTGAACCCAGGGATGTTCAAGTACTGAGCCATATCCCCAGCCCTTTTTACTTATCGTTTTCAATTTTGAGACATCACTAAGTTGCTGAGACTGACTTTGAACTTGTAATCCTACCGCCTCAGCTTCCTAAATCACTGAGATTACAGGCATGTGCCACAGCATCCAGCATAAATGTAGCTTTCATATAACTAGCTATCGCCCATTGTGCTGAGAATTCCAAAGACTGATCTTTGACAAACCAATTTACCTGGGAGAACAATGTCAAAGGAAATTTTGGTCTGAACTTATCAACCACTATGTAATTGTTCCAATGTTTTCTTCACAATCAGACATTTAAATGCAATTATACAATAGAAGGAGAAACAGAATAAATTTCAAAAAAGCTGTTAACAACAGACACTGAGATCTTGTTCATTATTAACTGAATATCTAAGGATATAATACCTCTCAAACGGTGCTTTCAAATTATACCCCTAATATCTGGTGTAAGTAGTCATAACTGTCTCTTGAGGCCTTCAGTCAAAACTATCCAGTTATGTAATACCAATGATCATGTGACCTAAATCTTTTTTCAATGTTATAGGCTTATAATAAAATTATAGGTATAATAACTGGCACAATAAGAATAACTCTCACATCAATGCATCTATCCATTCTCTGTCCATAAATAAAGTACCATTTTTAAGGCCACTCACATTGGTTTATTCTAAAGAAAAACTGGGAACTATCAGAATATAATTAGAAAATATAGAACTATATATGTAATTTTACAGGTGTATCACACTATGCATTCCATTAAGCAGACATAAAAATGTTTCAATCTGCAATCATGCACATTCTCTAGTGGCCTGCCATTAAATCCAATGATTTATTTTACATTTGTGAAGAGTCCCTAGTTACTTCAGTGGTCTAAAAAATGATTCTAGTGCATTAAATTAATTGGGATTTCCAGTCATACCTAAAACATAAAAATGGAATAGTCTAACCACCTCATGGTATCCTGTCAGCATATAAATACATTTATCCATATAACAAAACAAAATAAGTTGATTATACTGTGCTTTCTTACAGAAGCATGAATTACATTTCTGTTTACAAGACTATGTAGAAAGTTCTATCACAAAGTCATGTTAAACAATCAACACTAAACTCAGGTTTTTCTAGATTCCCATACAGGTTCCTCATTGACTTGTTGTCTGTATATTTCAATTAAGTTGTGTATAAAATGAAGACATCAACTTGCCTCATGGCATATTTTGAGACATAAATTGCTGGCCTTTGGCATATGCTCAACAAATGTTAGTTTCCTTTTAAAATAAAGCAAGGGTGTCGACCTTTGTGGAATGAGGAGCCAGGTTTGATTCCTGTAAAGGGCACTGAGACCCAATGCAAACTTGATTTTATATTTAATGTTGTTCCAATCAATATTCCAGTTACTGACAAATCAAGCAACTACAGTATCCTTCCTTCTCAATTACAGTGCTCCAGGAGCTACAAACAAAACACAACAAAAAGCGGAGTCTGAACAGAGACAGAATAGATATTTAAGTTGGTTTAATAAGCCCTTCCTTAAGAATATTAACCCTTTTGTTTGATATAGATACTGCCTTATTGACAGCACAATCACAATAACTCTGTGAATTAATGATTCACCCTACAGAGGCAAAGGTAGCTGCAAATTTCCTTCTGTGAGCCGTATTTAAAACACTGATCAATTGCGAGGACCTAGTAGTCAGTACCATAATATTAAAGCACTTAGTATAGATTCCTTAATTTGGAAAATCATGATCTACTTCTCCTGGGCAGCTTTCCCGGAGATCTTCTAGACTACACTGATATACCTTCAGCGACCTCTTATAAGATATGGAGCTTTCCTCCTACAAACAATTTCAATTGTTGATTCAATTGTTGGCTTCCCACATCAGACTATATTCTCTTAGAAGGACTGGGGTTTTCCTGTTCTACTCCCCATTGTACTCAAGACCTTGTCATTTTGCTTGTTTCAGAATGAATGCTCAGGCATATTTGTGTAATGACTTAAATGAGAAATACTGTGCTGCTTCTCTATGTTATTAGAAATATTATTCCTCACCTTTGGGAGATCATTTCAACCTATATGAGTATTTAACATATACCTACCTTTATTACTTGAATTTTTTTCCATCTTCCCATGTGTGCATAAATGTTCTATCACAGGTCCTGATAGATGTAAGGAATTTTACCAATAATTTTAATGATTTTATTGGTAAACAATCTTTGCTAATTCATTTTTATGGAATTTTC
This sequence comes from Marmota monax, assembly GCF_021218885.2. Taxonomy (NCBI): domain Eukaryota; kingdom Metazoa; phylum Chordata; class Mammalia; order Rodentia; family Sciuridae; genus Marmota; species Marmota monax. Next base: position 1,259,788 of record NW_026693836.1, read on the forward strand.
TATGCAATTAAATGTACCTATTTCATTTGATTGTTTTGTATTGTGTTCCTGACTAAATTTTTAGGCCCCTCTGGTGGCCAAATCTACTTGTTTCCTTTTTTACTATTTAGTCGATAAACTTTGAAATTACAAAGGTGTGACATTTCTCCTTTCTCGAAGTATTTTAAAGATAATTGTTGGCTTGTAAATTTCTTCTTAAATGTTGATGTAACAATAGCTTCATATTAATATTCTTCTGTTAAAGCAGATGTTATTTTCGATTTAAAAACATTTCTAGGTAAATGATCATGCATTAATGATTGTTCTTAACAATTCTATTAAAATGAAAATATTTTAAGACATCTCTGAGCTGTTCAAGAGTAATTCCACATTTTGTTTTTAATTCCATTTGGATTATCTTTACATAGGCCCATGTTAAAATAAGTCAGGAATATATAACAGATATTATAATTCATAATCACATTATGAAAGTACCAAAAGTATGTCCTTTTCTGGTTCAAGAGGCCATTTGTGTAAATTTTGATTTGTTCAAATATCAAGAATGATTAAGCCATCTTATTATAGTTTAGTTGTCTAGAGACACCACAGATGAGAATTCATATCCAGATTGTTTTCCCTATGGGCCCCAGATCTTTTATGGCCATCTTTACATATTCATCTGGTTCTGAAATCCAAAACAGCCTTCTATATTTGAACATAGGAATCTTGTACTAGAAGCACTCCTTATTAAACCACAAGGGACTAAACTATTCAGCCTAAGATTAGTGTCACTCACACCCAAGAGCAGCCTCATCTACAAATGGTTGAAAAGTCAAATGAAGGTGGCTTGTCTCAGCTCTAAAATTATATATAAAGGAAAACTAAAACTGTGCATGTTTATGTTCACCATCCTTGGTATGCCTGTATGGTTTTAATAGAACATAACACCATCACTGGACTCTAACTTCAACCCAATTTTGTAGGGTCACCTAACTCTGTTGGGTTATGGTTAATAAGATGCCTTCTGCTAAGCAAATGAGAGAGATCACTTCAGAACCTATGAGTTAAGTCTGTCTGACTCAAGGTAGAATTATGTTTAAAAATAAAATACAAGCTCTGAAAAAATGCCCAAGTCCCTTGAGAAAACATTCTTTGGTTATGTGCAGACAGCCATAAAGATCTTATTACTAGTTATGTTAAATATAATCTATCAGTGACCCCACAGACCCCCTTCTTTTGTGCTACCAGATCTGTGGTTTAGACTGTAAAAAAAAAAGATTATATAGCTGACTAAAATAGCCCAGTTAGTGGAATCTGGAACATTTCTTTTTAACCAAAGTTTGTTTTTCTAGGTATGGTGTAAGCTAGGCAAAGCTAAGTACTTGTTGCTTAGTAACCAATACTAGGAACTAAAGACTAATATTAGTTTACCTTTTCTTATGCCCAAATCTTTACTTGACTACCATGAAAATCATGTCTGTTTATCACTATTTTTATACAGCCATCATTTCCAAAAACTTTAAGAGACAATCTACTTGGGTTTACAGAGCAATTATTATATGTGTTCCTAGCAATTATTAATTTTTCCACTCTGATTCCTTTGAGACATTCAAAGAAGACCATTCACTGGGCTGTATGCTTTAATTTGAAAGTAGCAGCATTTTCCTCAATGAGGGAAAAGTAAAACCTTAGGAAATTGCTACCACTAGGTGCCATTATTATACTAGGTCTCCAGGTTCTTGGAACATTCCTTAAAAACCCCTTCTTGTACTCCTTCCTCCTTATTTCTCTCATTGAATTATTCTCTCCTCCTTTTCATCCCATCTGAATTTGCAAACCAACACCTATTGCCTACTCTTACCATTAACATGGCAGGCAGAAATGCTTGTTCCCCATAAGTCTTGGTTTATAAACCGCTTCTGCATTAGCTTTTGGTAAAGTGCCTACTGGCTTTGTTCACTGTTGAGTCTAATTATGTGGTAGTTTACTGGCTTTTATTGAGTGCACTTAGTTAACCTTCTTTTAGCTTTATTAGGTAGTAAATTTGTTAATTTGGCACAACCTTTTGCTTACATGGCTTGGCATCCTGGGTTAATAATTGCTTCTCTATAATCAATGGATTTACTCATTTACTAATAAATACTCCTTTACCCTTCTAATTGTAGATCTTCATCTTTATTTAAAAGCCAATTTAGGAAAAATGGCTTTCTTGCCTCTTTAAATTTGGACACTTAGTAGGAAATGGCATTTTCTTCATCTAATAAACATCATTGAGTGCCTAGCTTGTTTTTAGCATTGTGCTAAGTGCTCAGGAGAAAACATGGTAACTTTAGATACACTCTGTCTTCAAGGAAAATCTTAAGTTGCCATCCTCAGTTGCCTTACTAGTACTGTACCCTCCATCTGAAGCGTTCTTTCTAGGCTCTCTGAGGTACCTACCTGGTCATCCTGGCAGCTGTATCTACTTGTGTCTTACATCCCTCAAGGTTTAATTTCATGTTTTATTCTTAATATCAGTACCCATCACCCCAGGAAGGCCAAGTTAATTTTACTTTATGAAATGTATTCCAAAATCATTTTATATATCCTAACCATACTGAATAATATTTATGTATTTAGGTATAGACCCTTAGAGCTACCTGGTTTACTACACAAAACTTCTCATGTGAAAAGAATATGTTTCTAATCAATTTCAGCATTCCCAGGGCTTGGCTCAGAACAGAATCATACTTCTGTAAGTCAGAATTCCAGAGGCTAGAACTCCATCTTCATAAAACCTACAGTGACACTTCCAGTACATTGGAGAAAGACAAAAAACATAATCACTGGGTTTCAGAAGAGTCCCTAGTGGCACATAGCCTACCTTAAATAAATGTTGGTTGAATTTTACTTATAAGCCAAAAATGAGTAGACCAGGAGGTAATAGAGACACAAAAGGGGGTATAACAAATACTGTTTACAATACTTGTTTAGAGGACCTTGAAGTAAGAGGACCCTATGATTCTATCATATGAGATTGGGAAAGTATACAATTATGTAAGATGCAACAAATTCTATGGGAAAAAATACTAAGAGAAGATTTCATGATGAAGGAAATATGTATTAGTTAAATTTAGAGGGGAAATAATCTGAGAAACTTGAGCCAAAAAGTCAATTATAGTTAACAAAAAATTATTTAGATGATCCAAACTGACAGACCATGAGCATAAATAGCATATGCAACATGAACAAGGAGAAGGCATTAGCCTTCCTCAAGCAGCAGGTCCCCGGGTGTATAACACTAACACATGTGAGCCTGAGATGAGTGGTTACATCAACTGTTATTCCTAGAACATTCCTAGAGAGACATTGCCAGGTGTGTTGACTTCAAAGTAATTCGATATTGCATTTCATCAGACTGAGCAGAAGAAAAAGTCGGTTCATGGTGAGGCTATAGAGTCTGATCATCTTTACCTCCATGAGGTTTTCTGGGAAAGAAAAAAAAAAAAACACTACAGGCAGAGTACTTATAAAAGTTGTTCTAATATAAAATTACACTGGATGGAATAATATTGAGAAGTGAGTCATAATTTTGAAGGAAATAGCAAGCCTCTTTGAGATGAACTGGGAAACCAAAGCTCCCAGTAGGAATTATAGTTACTTGGGCAAATGTTTTAATCAGTACTCTTATTGTGGGATGCCAGAAATCTAAATTTAGAGGCCAGAATTTGAGTAAAGCTAGACTAATACTCTGGAAAGACCACCAGCTTCATAATTCTGGTTCTGGTTCACAATAGATATTTTTAAAAAATGATAAACTTTTGTCTCCATGGCTCAGGCTGGTCTCCATAAAATGATTGTATGGGAAATTAAATATCTAAAGAGACTTTTCTTTCCATGCACCTGGAAATTTCAGTGACCAGGGTAGCAGGAGCAGTTCTAAAGACAGTCCCAGAGGTCCCTGGGAAATGAAGTCAGCAAGCAGCTAATTGTTCAGTCAATGATCCAATTAGGACCTGAAAACCTGCAATCCACTTTCTGCAACCATTAAAAGAAGCAAGGGGCATGGACTGCTATTATCATAAAAAGATAATTAACCATTCACTGCAACTGCAAATAGAGAAACTGAGTTTTCAATAAGCCACAAACATTGTTTAGCACTGCCTTTGTTCTCAGGGAAGTAGTAAATAAATTGACAGCACAGCTTTGACCACTGACCAATTGAAGGTCACATAAAGATTAAAATAACTCCTTAGTGGGAGACTTCATAAGAGAATGCTTGCCATATGTATAGAGTTTTTCTACTATAAAATATTTCTCAAAGTAGGTTATTCTCTGAATCATCTGGGTGCTTTCTTAAAAACACAGATTTCCTGGGCATACCCCAGAATCACTGAACAAGAAACACTGAGATAGACACCCAAACATCTACATTTTTCAATGTTTGCCAGGGCTTCAGTGCAGTCAGCTCAATACCACCTCTGCAAAAGAGCTCTGCTGACTACTGCTGATTCATGACACTGAACATGAAATGCAAAGAAAAACAGTAAATTGAAATGCTATTCATTGTATTTCTCATTTAGATGTGTGTCCAAACCAGCCTAATCTTACATAAAACAAAATAAAAAATTCCTAACATGCCTGAGAAATAAAATTTTGCTGTCCCATTATCAAAGAAGACATTAAGTTCTCTTTTAGAGAAAATAAAAACTTAAGATGCTATGCACACAAACAAAACAATAGAGTGATTGCAGTAAAAAGTCAAATATTGTCTCAAGATTACTTAAGTCATGAAACAAAGAGAAAAAAACAACTATGAAAACTAAAATAAAAACAAAGAACATCATACTGAGAGTTTCCTTCTGAGGTGATCCTTGCATTTCATCCTTGGGTAATTACCTATGTTAGGGCAGAAGAGCAAGAGATAGACTGCCTAACAAAACAGTGTTCCACCCATTTTTTACATAATTAATAGTCTTTGTCTTCCATGTGCTATGCTCTGTGCTGGGTACTGGGCACACACCAGTGATTTCAACTAGAAGCAGTCTTTCCTCTCATGGAACATTTGGCGATATCTGGAGAAAGTTTGCTTGCAATAACTTTGGGGATGAGCTGGGATGGTACTGGCATCTCATAAGTTAGGTCTGGGACACTCCTTCTCATCCCACTATGCACAAAACAAGCCCACTCAACAAAGCCTTACCTGACCCAAAATGTCTATACTGCTGAGGTTGAGAAATCCTAGAATGAACTAAAAACCAACCAAAGATACTCTGTACCCATATGGAATCAATTAAGACATACTATAAACAAACATACACATATATTCATATATTGTTAACAAAATATTTTCAAAAGTGTTTTGAAGAAAAGACAGGGATGAGTAGAACTCGGAGGTAATATTGGATCTGGTTGTTCATTTGATAAACAAAACAGAGCAAGCAAGGTTCAATGGTTGACAGGGACTCACATATTTGTTGGATCAGTAAAACCCCTTTAATCACCCACTAAATGTAATTGCCTGTAATAAAAAGATCTTTGTCTTTTCGTTCTTTTTAAAATTCCCTTTCTCTTTGAATAATATCGGTGTGAAAGTAGCACACTCAGAATGTTCTTTGAACTTCACATCAACTCCATCTTTGTCAGCCACTGCTCTGTCTTAGCCCATTTTGATGGCTGTGACAAAAAACTGTAGGCTGGGTAGCATACAAGCAAAAAGAGTTTATTTCTCATGGTTCTGGAGGCTGGAAAGACCACAATCAGAAGAGTCATTGTCTAGTAAGTACCTGGCTCCTAGTTCATAAAAGATGACTAATAGCTGAGTTCCCACACAGTGGAGACAGTCCTAGAGGTCCCTGGAAAATTAAGTCAGCAAGCTATTTAGCTCCCTGGGTATCTTTTATAAGGTCATTAATGCCATTCAGGAAGACTTCTCCCTAGTAACCTGATCACTCCCCAAAGCCTTATCTCCTAATACCATCACTTTAGGGGGTAATTTTCAATATTTGAATTTGGGGAGGTCACAAATATTCAGACAATATGCCCTTCTTGATTTGCTGCAGAATAAGAGGAATTCTAGCCAGTGGCCTTTTTAGTGAAAAGGTCAGTGACTTGGAGATGGAGAGGACATTCAGGTGAAATATGGGATCCTATATACGCACCAGCAGCAGCAGTCAATTATAGGGTAGATTGCTGCTGAGATAAAGCTCTTCACACCCATAGAGGACCTGTCAACCTCCTCTCACACTTTTGCTGTTTGGGTCCCACATTTTGTTTTACAGCAGCTGCTTCTTCACTGTGGGTGGGAACGTCCTAGCCCCAGAAGAGGCATGCCTAAACAACCTGACCCTGTGGAAATCTATACTGAGCATTGGCTGACATTTCTGGAAAAAAAAAATTATTTTCATTGTCATTATTGAAAATATAGGAACCTAGATTTGTTTACAATTGTCTTAGTACAAACAAGGGAGTACTTTCTTGAAAATAGAACCAGTTCAGAGGAAAAGTGGGAACTGTACTAATGATATCATTTAAGTACCCAGATCCAGCAATGCCTGATGCTAGCTCATCTGGTAAATGTGTCAATCTATCTAAGTAAAATTGAGCACATGTGGGCCTGAATTGGACCCTAATTGGGGTTTATTTACACAGGTAAATAAAGCATACTGCTGTCATTAAGAAATTTACATCTCTTAGAAAAAATAACTGCTTGTGAGCATCCGACATGTTTTAGTACTATACCCAGATATTACAGAAGTTCAAAAAAGAAAAGATCTAAATTATCTTTGTATTATTAGACCCTATCTTTAATAACCTCCCCCAGATCACAGAATAAGTAAATGATCATCCAGAATTTAAACTCAATTATTTCTGATTCTAAAACTCTTGTGCTTTTCCACATGGTTTACTGCATCTTTACAATTACTATAAAAAGAACATGATTTCATTAACTTACAAGATGAAAAGAAATTTCTATTAATGTGTAGAAGAAGGAAAACCATAACACTAATGTGAAAATATAGCTTATTTCAAGTTTTGAAAGTTTATTGATGTGAAAGGGAGGAAAAATGGAACCAGGTCTTGAGGGAGTCTAGCTGATGTGACTAGCACTTTGGTCCAGGTGCTGTTCTAAGGGATTTTCTGTCTTAACTTACTTATCCTTACAGTAATCCTATCGAATAGTTGCTCTTGGTAGTTCCATATTTAAAGATAGCATGGGGCGTGGAGAGACAAAATCATGTTCACAGGAAACCTTTTTCAGGACCAGGATCTAAGCACAGGAAGTCCAGCTCCAGAGCTCGCATCCTTAATTACTCCTCTGTTATCACCTCCCATATGAATGTGCACAAGTGTCAGTAAGCAGAGAGAGCCATCACAATATGACCAGAAATACATGATTACCATGAGTTAGAGATATGGCCAATATTTGTTTAGACACAGTCAAATTCATTTTTAAATTGCTCCCAGATGGCTTATAGAAATTTGTGTTTCACAATACATCCTTGAAATTTCTAATTCTCCACACACTACAGAATAGACATTTATTGATGGAACAATGATGATTGTTAGGAGTTAATATGCCATAGTAAAGTGAACAGCTTGAATAATGAACAAAAGACAATGATGTGACAACTCACCTACTTGCACTGCAACACAGCTTAACTCAATATATTTATTCAGTAAATAGTTTTGTTCCTGCCCTATGAGCATAGACACTAGAAAACTAGCTATTGTTCTGCCCAATGAAAACATAACAAGGGGTTATCTATAAGTATGCATGCATATACATACAAGCCTGTATATATGCACATATACTTAGATACACACAGGTTTAATTTTCATTACCTTTTACATTCAGTGGGCTACATTTGCAAAAGGAGAAAGTAAGTCTCAATGGCTTCAGTTGAGTCTGCTTTTTCCTCAAAATATGATGGAAAAATTGTTATATTCTCTAGGAAAATCCTAGGGCTGGATATAAAATACAAATTACTACAAATATCACGTTGGGTCAAATCTAATTTACCTATTTACCAAAGCTTCATTAAAAAAAAAAAATATATATATATATATATATATATATATATGTAAGAAATTACACAACACTTAATATAAGTATATTGTGTGAAAATTTTTAAGAGATTGTTGGATGCCATGAATAAGTAATTATACCACTTACAGTGAATTTAGGCAAGTAACTTAAGGAAAAAAATATTTCATATAATATGATGGTTGCTCTTACTAATTATCCAAGAAATGTAAGCATGAATTATAAACGGTGTGTTCACCTTAATGCAGTAATTCCACTTTTAGAACTCACATGTAGAAAGTTACCCAAGCACTAGAGGTATATAAGTATGTGTGTTACATATAAATGCAGTGTTACAGCACTGTTTTAATAGAGAAAAGATGATGCAATTTAAATATCTATCAATTTGTTGCTGGTTAAATAAACTATGCAAAAAAATTCTTAAGATGAAATGCTATACTGTCTTTAAAAATAATGCTGCATGTTTATAAGTATTAAACAAGAAAAATATACACAATATGTTTATCAGGGAAAAGAAAATCAAGCTACATAATAACATATATTTTGTAAAACTATATAACAGTCTAGTCACAACCTACATATTTAGAGATGAATAGAGCAGCAACTGAAAAACTATTGTTTTCTAACATGTTATAAGTAAGTCTCTTTGAATGAATTTAAGTAATTTCTGCATCATTATTTTTGTCTCACATTTGTTTTTACATTGTGCATGTTACTGGTCTTTTGTTTTGGTGCAGAGGATTGAGTCCAGGTCTTCATGCATTCTGGCCAAGTGCTCTACCACTGGGCTACATGCCCAGCCTCAAGCATTTTTATTTAATAAACATAAACCTACATTTTAAAGGTACAGAACTTTGGTATATTTTATGTTTATCTAAAATGAAATTATATTAATTTTGATAGAGAGAAAAAATAGAGAAATATCTGTTAAGTTGCTATTCTAAGCCAAGCACTGGCCCATAAACAATTCCTAGGCTAAGTTAGACTTCACATCCATATTTTGAATAAAGTAGGATCATATCTATAGCTAAAACTTAACAGCTGATGGTAAGAGAAGTAAATTAGTAAAGTTCACACAGGTTGTAAGTAGACAAAGAAACCAAAATTCAAACAGAAGTTATATTCTCTTTCCAATGTATCACACTGAAAAGATAAAGAACTAAAACAAAGGCTTAGTCATAAGCCTATTTTTTTATCTCTATATTTGGGTTTTTATTTGATTCTGTTTACCAATTATTTGAAAGTATTCTTAATGAGTTTAAATGATTATTTTCTTTTTTCTTTTAATTTTTTTAGTTGTAGATGGACACAATACCTTTATTTCATTTATTTATTCTTTGTGTTGCTGAGGATCAAACCCATTGCCTCACATGTGCTAGGCAAGCACTCTTATTACTGAGCTACAATACCAGCCGTTAAATGGTTATTTTCAGTGATATTTTTTTTAATATTACATGCAATAATTATAATAGTCATTAACATTTATTAACCAGGTTCTTTCCAGAGAGCTGGTACCAGTTAATTCATCTCACTTTTAAAAATAATGTATGAATTGCAAAATAATTGTTAGATTAGAATAATGTGGGTACTTTGGCACAGGATGGTTCACTAGCTTGACCAAGGTCACATAGCATTGAAATCAGCGTTCCATCCCAAGCAGTCTAACAACAAACTCTGCACTTATAACCCTCTGTTCACTTTATTGAACCAGGTACAGTGTGATCCTTCCCAAAGTGCCACTTTGGGGAGCTATTTGTTTGTCTCATTATGTAGCCATTGTTCAAAATAAGTCTAAAATGCCTCTTAAGAAATAAACCCTTACAATGACTGAATAAAAAATATATACTATATTATATATTATACCTACTCAGCCTTGAGGCTGTGGTTTTCTGACCATGCAGAAGTGGTTATATATTATATATTATATCTACTCAGCCATAAATAAGAATGAAATTATGGCATTTGCTGGTAAACGGCAGGAATTGGAAAATATCATACTAACTGAAGCAAGCCAGACTCAGAAAATGAAGGGTTGAAACTTTTCTTTCATATGCAGAAGCTAGAGAGACATAAGAAGTAAAATACAGGGTGGGAAATCCTATGTAAATAAAAGGGAAAACAGGAGCATAGAGGCCAAGGATCAAGGAGGAGAAAGGGGAATAGGGAGTTACATTGCAATGAGCTTGGCCAAATTATGCTAAGTGAATGTATAAATATATCACAGTCAGCACCACCAATATGTATTAATATTATGCACTAATTAAAAAATATATAAATAGAAGGAAGGCCAGTAGAGTAAAGAAAGGGGATGCAGGAAGGAAGGAGAAAAGGAAAAGAAGTAGTGAGGAGTAAAATGGAGCAAATTAAGTTATATGCATTTCTGAATGTGTCACAATGAACCCCACTATTATGTATAAATATAATGCACTAATAATAAAGTTAAACAAGAGAAATAACCCACACAAACATTTTACTAACTTTGAAATATCTCCTGGTTATACAAAGCACTTTTTCTAAGACTGGTGATTTGGGCATCTCTCGCACCTTGTTCTCTTTTCTTTCACAGTCTGTTTGCACACAGCCATCTTTCCTCTGACCTAGTAGACAGCAGTGAAAACACCGTGGAAAGAATCTGCTGTTGCTGTTGCTGTTGACTTTTAGCTGCTGAGTTGTGTTAACAAAACATGATCAGCGAAGATGGAACCATTCCTGCATGGTCAGAAAACCACAGTCTGAAGGCATTTTCTTTGCACCCTGCCTGGTAGCCTACTGAGTCAAAATGTGATGATCTGGGAAGAATGAGAACTTAGAATATCACAAATTGAAGGCTACCTAGGTCCAAGCAGAAAAATGCCAATTTACATATGAAAGGATAATCCCCAGTTGACATGTCAAAACAAGGCAGTAATTGTTCCTCTAAAAACTGCATTTAGGAGCCATTAGCAGCCATTAATAAATAAGACCTTCCATATATTTTCCACTTAACATTGAAATTTCATCCCAGGAAGCAACACTTCTTAGTTAGCTCCTTCAAATAAATTCACATCTGATGCAAAACTTAGACTAAACAATAATTAGGTAATAAAATTGAAGATAAATATAGAGATTTTAGAGCATATGTTACTAGACTTCTGTGTAAACATGCTCCATATCTTAAAAGGTAAAATAAATTTACATTTCTGAAAAAGAAAATTCCTATACAACTGAAATCAACCATTCAGTCAAATCTCACATTTTTGTATACCTGGAATATTGAATCTGTGGTATGAATGACCTGGGCACTCTCAAAGCCACCAAAGGACACATTCCCAGGAAGAACTCCGTCTGAGAAAGGCACTCCCAAGCACCTTTTCCTTTACTGTTAGGGAGTACTCTAGTGCCTTGATGTAGATATTTGGCTTGAATTTCTGCCTAATATCTTTTGGGGAAACCAAGGAAGTATGGGCAACTCCTAACTCACAGGAGAAAGCTTGGGGATTCAAACTGCCAGAAGCTTACTAGGGATGCAAAATTAAAATGAATGAGGCAATTATGAAACTGTATCAAAACTGTGGTAATTACCCTAGTATTCCTCTCAGTGTGAGTTATTACCCAAATGGTTAGTCAAGTTGAGCCAATGTTACTTTAAGCCAGAAATGATGAATGCATCAGTCCTATAGTATGGTCAAAAACCTGATTCATATTTTTCTTAAAGACATTGCAAATTATTTTTTAAAGAAAAATTAAATGAATTCACTGCACTCACTGCATGTTAATGAACTAACCAGTATGAAGGTTATTAGATCAGAGGAAAACATCAAATTATTTCATTTTTTATATGCTTTATATTTAAAGCCTGAGTGTTTGGCCCCCATCCCAAAATTCCAGTGTTGAAATTCTAACCTCCAAGGTGATGGCAGTATGAAGGAGTGTCTATAGGTGAAAATTTAGGTTGCTTGTGAAAGAGACCCCAGAAAACTGGCCTGGCCATTTCACTACATGAAGACATAGTAAAAGTTGTCACTTGTGAGAAAGCAGCCCCTCATTAGACGCTGCATCTGTCAATTCCTCCAACTTGTACCACCAAGCCTTCAAAACTATGAGAAATAAAATTCTTCTGTTTATAAGCTTTATGGTATTTTGCCATAGCAGCCTAAAAGGACTCAAACAATAGGAAACAATAGGAAACAATTTTATCCATTTATCTTCCAAATTTTAGTGTAATATATGATCTATTTGATTAAATGAATTGAATTCATTTCACTTTGAACATGCTTATTTTCACATACACTACTGAGCTTCATTTCAGTTCCACAGATTAGTCAGGTACCCTCTGCTTTTCTGATCCTGTGCAAGACCATGATGCAAAAGGGAAAAACCAGAATGACCAGATTCAAACAACACTATCCCAAGATCATGTACCTTGGCATGTTGACATGATCATGTACCTTGGCATTTTAAAATGAAGAAATTTAAGAAATGGCAGGTACAGGATTGACTCTGATTTCCCCTTTCTTCCCTGAAGAAGACCAAAAGATCCTCAGGTAAGAAGTGCCTTCCCTATACCTGGAAGAAAGAAATATTCTCATCTCTGAACATGGAAGGACAATAAGAGGAATCTGCATGAACAGATGTTGCTAAGTTCTCCCCTATTTACTATGCTTAGCTCAGATCCTTTTTTTCCAATCACATTTTCCCTAAAAGTTTCTACTCTTCATCACATTGTTGAGACCTTTTTCTTGGATGACTCTCCATCATGTAAAACCCATATTAAATTAATAGTTTTTCCACTTGCTATGTTGTCTTCTGTAAGATTAATTTGCAGGACTCCAGGAAGAAAACCTAGGAGCATGGAGGGAAAAAAAAAATCCTGCAGGAGAGAGGAAAAGCCAAAAAAATCCTGCAGGAGATAGGAAAAGCCAACAAATCTTTCCCTAAGAAACACAGCATATGATTGATGTAACCTAGACAAACATGGACAAGTCAGATTACCATTTGAATCAATGAGCCAGGACAGAGGAAAGTGCATTCAGAAGAACACCAACCAATATGAGACACAGATTCCAACTTATCTCTGCCACCCAATATCTGCAGGAGAGTTTCTGGTTACTAGTTTAACTTCTCCAGATCTCACTTTCCATCTCTGAAAAATAGATATCTGAGAAAAATAATAGGCTTTCAACTTGTTGGATGTTTCTGAATCATATCTGCTCCTTATCCATATGTAACTAGTGATGATACTTGGTCAAGAGGCAAAGAACAAAAATGAACTCAACAATCTGAGTTCAAAAAACAAAAGCATGCAAGTCAAACCTTTTGGCAACCTAGAGAATGACTAAGTGGCCCAAAGGAACTGCATGAGAAAATGGGCCAAAAAATAAAAGGAAAATGATACCTGTGCCACAACCCAAATAATGCTGTAGAGCCTGCTGCTACTACTGATCCTGGGATTCCACAGCTCAGTGCTGCCTTCAGTGCACATTGGGCACAGTTACTGATTCTCAGAGCCCTGTGGTGCTACTGCTCCTCCAACTGCCAAAAGAACTACTCCTCTGGCCCAGCCTCCTGTGAGGCAGAGCCTATGGGGCCAACCCTTGGTCAGATGCCACAATCCCCCTCCCCACATAATGCGGGAAGTTTATTCAATGGGAATTGTATTCTTTCTTCTGCATCCAACCCCTACACTGAAAGATAGTATATTTCCAAAATACTGAAAAGGTTACATATGCTAGGTACGCAAAGATTAGCTAGGTAGACAAAAACTCAAAGATGAGGAATCTACCTTTATGAATGTCCCACACTTACCTGCACAAAGAAGTTCACTCAGTTATGATAGAACATGTGATCCAGCTTAATTAAAGAATGAGAACAAAAGCACATTTTCAACCATGTAATGTGATCCACATAACATTGAATTTAGGATGTTATCACACATATTGTTTTGTAGTTGGTTAGTGCCGTGTTCTACCCTGCCTATACAAGACTGCATTGATACACACTTTCTTATTATTTTTATTTTTGACAGTAAAACAGGGAGTCAAAAAGAAAAAAATGAATATTTTGCATTATTTGTTGTTTTTTGTGGGCGTTCATAAAAAGTAAAAAGCATTTGAAGCATACATGACAGTCAAAATTTAATTTTTAATGGATAAAGAATTCATATAATCAATCAAGAGATTACTAAGACTTACATAAATAATATAATAAATGAAAAACACACAGCCTAAAGGAAATAAATATGGTAACAAAAATAATTGCAGTAATAATAATAATAGAAATTAATCTGTTACCAGTAATAAAATAGAAATTCATATTTCTTTTAATTCACTTTTATTGTCAAATTTGTAAGGCTTTTTTCAAAATATAATATGTAGTATATATAATGCATAATTTAATATTGATAAAGGATTCAGTAAAATCGTTTTGTGTATATTTAGAAAGATATACAATCATACATTTGAGGCAAACTATTTTTAATATGTATTGTGGATGTTCTAATTTTGATAGCCATTGACTGAGCAATAACTCTTTGCATTATTTACCCCAAGAGAAAATGTAAGGGAAATAAAAACTTTAAAATGTTCATTAGAGTATCATTTATAGTAATAGTAGGCTAAAAAACAAATTTCCAAAAGTTTAAAAATGGTCAGGACTATGGTAAAATATTTTCTTAACAGTGTATTATGAATGGCCATTGAAAATAATATTTATGAAATATCCATACTGACATGGAAAAATGTTGCCATATGTGTCTTCTACAGATAGTCACTTATAACTAATCACACTCCTTCCAATCATTTCCTTACATACATGTCTCTGTTATGAAAACATAATGTCTTCAAAGTCCAGTATCTTGTCTTATTTACCTTTTCATCACTAGTAACTAGCACAGTTACCTAACTTGGATTCAAGATATTTTTGAAGAATGAAATTAAATGAATGAATAAGTGAACAAATAAATATATGTATGTCTTCTTTAGAGAAATGCTTACCTGAATGGGCTCTATGTCTGTTACTTTATGTATTTTATGACACAGAATGTTACAATAAGAGACAATTAATCAATATTATGTAGAACCTGTGCTCCAAAATTCTGTTTGAAATTCAGTGCTTTCACTGAGTGAAAACATTTTCATTTTCTTTTTATTTTATTCAGGAAGTATAAAACTAGATACAATGCGTCCCTGATAAACCACAATCCTGACTGGATTTTCAAAAGGCCTCTATAATATAAGTGAGCAGCTCATTTCCAAAGTCCTTGAACAATGATAAATGTTACACACATACAAACACACAACACTGCAAGCTGAGTGCCTGTTTTACACTCCCAGGATGTCCTCCTAGCTCTGAATATAGCCTGCAGAGGATGCCAGAGAATGAAGAAATTGCCAACTCCATAACTAAGCATTGATCACATGGCAAGCAGATTTAAAGGAATGTTGAATAACACCCACTGGAATTACATTCTTCTGTGCTCTACCAGTTGTTTAATCTTCAGATCAGGCAGAGTGTAACAGCACCACCATGCTAGGTCAATTGCCAGAACAAGTATGCATCTCCAAGACCACATAATGACTCACACACATTGGCCTGTATCAAGGAATTTTCATTGAAAATGTAATCTTCCTCAGACTTTCAAAAATAACTAAAATATTCTGACCCCATAGGTAGCATGGGATTTACCTACACATTATATCAATTATTCATGAAATGTTTTATGCATAAAGAGATTGTTCCAAGGTTATTTATAGATCATAAATAGGAAAAATTCATAGAAAGCAAAGCATAATGTTCATATATCTACTCTTTCTAGTACAAGGTTCTTATGCCACGGGCTCTAAACGAGGCTCAAAATATATAATTTTGCCTGAGTTAAAGAGGTGAGTGGAAGGTAAGGCAGGAAGCAGAGTGGGGGTATTGACACACGGGAGTAAAAGCACAGACTTCAGAGGCAGGAGCATCAGAGTTTAGCTTTCAGCACTGCACTTATTCCCCTTTTGTCCTCAGTTACTAAATCACTCTTGCTGCTGCTCTTTACTCACTTATAATGAAAACAACAACAATAATAACTACCTCATAGATTCATTGTGAGTATTAAATGAATAACAAGCTCTTGGCACATTTCCTAGCTCGTGCCAAATACCATGCCATGCTAAGGTTGGTTAAAATTACAAGAGTGCATGTGTGATCACTAACTGTCTATGCCAACTTGACTGGGCTAAGGGATACTCAGATAGCTGGTTAAATGTTATTTCAGGGTGAGAGTGATTCAGAAAGAGATTAGCATTCAAATCAGTAGGCTGAGTAAAGAATATTGCCCTCAGTAATGTGGGCAAGCATCACCAGCTCCCTCAAGGGCCAGAATGGAATCAAAAAGCCAAGGGAGTATTAATTCTTCATCTTCTGGAGCTGGAACTTCCATCTGCTCCCGACTTGGGAGCAGATCAGAGTTGGGGTTCTTGAGCCTTCACACCAGAAGACTGCTTACCACATCCCATTCTTTCTCAAACCTTTGGCTTTAAGACTGAATCACACCACCAGCTCCTCTGAGTCTCTAGCTTGCTCTCAGCATGTCATGGGAATTTCTCGTTCTCCATCATCACGTGAGCCAATTCTCTTAATAAATCTTCTCATTCATCTATATACATATCCTACTAGTTCTATTTCTCTGGAGAACCCTGAAGAATACCCGTGTTAGTCAACTGATTGATTAAGTCAATAGTGCCCAGCAATAAAAAAAAAATCCTGCCAGTTTAAAAATAGGAATAGACTGATTGGTCAATTATTTATTTATGTATTATTTGATATGGCTTCAGGAATAGACCAGGGAACTCTACTTAACACAAATTATGAGCAAGTTAAAATTAAAAATGATTCATTTTAGGAATCTCAAAACTATCTTTCAAAATGCTCACAAGCACAAAAACATCTTACTATAAGTTAAAAGGCAGTTTCTTGCTAGGGGCCTTACTTACTCAGGTCTGGGGCTTTCCTTTCCAAGGAGAAAAAGAGAAAGGCAATAGTTCAAGTGCAAAAGCTCAAGTGACCTTGCTGCTCTGGTGGTTTTAGTCACTTGACAACATTCCTGGGAAATACCAGGCCCCAGAGAAGGTAGGGGGTATAGGACATATCTATCCAGTGCCTTTAAAAATGAGAATAGAATCCTAAATAACATACTAGAAAATGCTGAATTTCTTCCCCACTGTATTTTTTTAACCTGGAATCCTCTGGCTAATAAGACACTATTCTAACCAGAATTCTAAATATCACAGTAATAAATCTCAGGAGAGATATTTTTGTTAAAAAAGTAACTTTTTTTCTAAAAAAAGATGCATTAAAAATCCTAGTGATTTTACAAACAATTAATAAAACAAGCCTTTTTCTAATGTTCAGGTTCAATTTTCCCAAGCGTAGTATTTTAAAAGGTACTATAGGTTCAAACATTTCTTTCTTAAACATTTTTTCCTCCTTTATTTTTTTTCTTTATCCAGTTGTGTTTTAGTGGTACATGAAAGAAAGGGAATAAATTAATCCTTAATGTGGTAGCATTATTGTCATGTATCCTGCACTGGTAATATTTGCAAAAACTAAAGCCCAATTTTTCAGAAAAGCCAATTTCCTCATCATACAAAAACTGGGACATGAGACTAAATTTTTTAGTAATTTTATAGTTAGGATCTATGAATAATTGGGCAAGAGAAAATGCCCAATAGAGATTAAGAGTTTCTACTCTCTACTTCATTTCTCTAATCTGTAATATACGAATAAAGTAGTTCATATGTATATATTAGAGGCTACTTGGGTCTCTAAAACAAATTTTTTATTCAGATAAAATACACTATTAGGTAAATAATATTACTATCCCTATTTTAAAGATTAGACAACTGAAATACAAAAATAATAAGGTACATACTCAAAAATACTAGTTATGTCCTTAATTGTGAACCTTGAGGAGAAAATCATCAAAAGATGATGATTTAAATCTGGATATATAAATCTTACACGAATATCAAAAATTTAAATCATCTTTAAAATCAGGCATTTTAAATGTCTTCATTCTTTAATCTATGAAAAAATTCCAAATAGAAACCAATGCTCTTTTGTTTTGATTCGTTTTGTAACTTTATAATATTCTCTTGGGTTTTGAAAGAATCTGAGATGAAAATGAGTACTGACATAAGGATTTGTGACCAGATCAATGTGTAATTATGTTTTTGGTAAAAAAATTCTCCTGGGAAAAACCAAATTTAAATCCTCCTAAGAGACTCAGCTCAATCTTATGGATGATTGGTGATAAGTCACATTAGGAAGAGAAAGGAATTAGTGACGAGACACAGCACCCTGTGGAAGCATCTTTCTCGAGAATGCCCTGGGTCAGCCAACATGGCAGGAGGCCTCAGGTCAAAAGGAGAATCAAATCATTTCTTTCAATTTTGATCATGATTGGACCAACCAAGCATAAGCTTATAAGAGGAGTCAATCTCTCTGAAGAATATTTATGCATTTTTTTGTTCCACACAAGACTGGGTGGCATTTTGAAAATGATCTTTTCAAACACATTCATTCAATCTCTACCAGCATAACATCTTCTACTTTAGAGGACAACTTGAAAAATATGAATAAAGACCTGTTGAACTTTCAATTAGAAGTTTAAAAGATCACAGGAATTAAAAGGAGACATGGCAATAAATACCACCAATAATAGCTGGCTCAGAGGCTCCCAGGACATTGTGTAGCTCTGTGCTCAGCTGTCATTATGGCAATCTGCAGTGCACGCAACGTACATAGTACCAATTAGAATTGGAAAACATCATGGCCCTAATGCTGTTCTAAATTTTATTTATTTATATATTTCTGAAGATTGAACGCAGGACCTCCTGCATGCTAAGCATTCTACTACCACTGAGCTTAATCCACAGTCTTATAATTACTTTTTATGTGTAATTCACTTCATCTTCAGCCTTATCAAAAACAGACTACCACATCCCCATTTCACAAATTGGAAAAGGGCTAAATCCTAGTTAAACAGTAAACAGTAGAATTATAATGCAAGGGAAGACTTTCTTGCCCTAGAATTAACTAGAGCCACCATTCTCTGCTGCTTCTTTAAGAAAAAAAAAATAAAGAAAGCAGGATCAAAACAATAATGACAAGGCTGAACAATACAGTCCAATATGGACTAAAAAATAAAATTGTGAGACACACTCAAAAGGTTCTTTATTTCTCTGGTCAAAATGGTCTTTCTGTACTGTGGGTTTATGCTTTACATCCTACTAACAAAAATAGCATTAGTAGGAAAAGTTAATCAAGTAGGTTAGTATGTTTAATAACACTAGAGTTTAAGCTATGCCTACTTTATTAAATAACCCTTTTTGTTTATCTAATTCACATATAAGCAATGCAGGGAAATTGCCCTGCCCTAAGCTAGTCTTACAGCAAGGCTCATTATAGCTTCCACTGAAAGTTATATTCATAAAAACAATGAATTACTTAGAAATACAGAAATCACGAGAGAAAGAAGAATGCATTTGGCTTGGTACATGAAGCATAGAGTGTTGTGAGTATTCATTCCATTTGTTTCCTATCCCCAATATCCCTAGACTCAAATTTAAATCATTTCTTCTTCACCTTCCCATACTAGCAACCCAAAGTAGATCTAAAGAATTCTTCTGGGTTACACGATTTCCCTCCAGTCTTAATCTCTCTCCAAATTCTTAGACAATGCATTTTGAGACCTAAGTATTACTGCATTTGCAGAAAAATGTGTTTGAGAAATTCAAATGGATTGGTAAAGCCAGCACTCATATTGGAGTATTTTGACTAAGGAATGTTTTGAGAGGAAAGGTGTGGAATAGGAGGCAATGACCAAAAACTCTTAGAAAACAATATTGCCTAAGAAACTTTATACCAGAAACAACCATAAAATTTAACCCAGATAGTCCATAAATGTATTAATTTTCAGAGTGTAAGTTAATAGATAAAATATTTCAAAGAGGAAAGAATTGTATTTTTTTAATATCAGTAAGATAAAATTGATGAAATATCTCCTGGTATACATATGCAGCAGAGCCCTGTATTATAAATATTCACTACCATGCCCCACTCTAACATCACCCCATATATATATATATATATATATAAAG
Source organism: Marmota monax (assembly GCF_021218885.2). Classification (NCBI taxonomy): domain Eukaryota; kingdom Metazoa; phylum Chordata; class Mammalia; order Rodentia; family Sciuridae; genus Marmota; species Marmota monax. The sequence goes on from NW_026693836.1 coordinate 1,279,915, forward strand.
GCACCAAAATATCAGTGGATGAGTTTGGCACATAATAATCCAAATAGGGTGATTAAATTGCTACTAGTTTATGGCAGGAAAAAAAAGAACTTTTTGTTACTGGTTAGCTAATAACATATTTTCCTTTGGAAAAAATAAAAGAAGTTTCTTCCCAATGGAACAGAATGTCAAAAGAGTTTTGTTTTTTTTTTTTCCCTTACTATTACCCACCGTCTTGAAATAATTTCATCTATAATTTATGATTGAGAGTGGAAGGCCCAGCAGTTTCTATTCAAAACATAAAGAATATATCAGTTTTGTTCTTTTAAACTTAATACTTAAGAAATATTCATTTTAAATTAAAAAATTGGGGAAAATCTTGAGACCTGCCATTTAGAAATTTGACCTGAAATAATTGTCTTCTCTATGCATTGCAAGTAACTTGAAATTAATGTGCTATGATAATTTAGGCCATTCATTCAAAAACAGTGAACTGAGCTGGATGTGTAATCCCAGCAGCTCAGGAGGCTGAGGCAGGAAAATTGCAAGTTCAAAGACACTGTCATCAATTTAATGAGGCCCTGCACAACTTAATGAGACTCTGTCTTGAAATAAAAAATACAAAGGGCTGGGAATATGACTCAGTGATTAAGAATTTCAGGTTCCAATCCCTGGCACCAAAGAAGGAGAAGGAGAAGGAGAAGAAAAGGAAAAAGTAAAAAAAAAAAAAAAATTGCATTGATCATCAACCATGTACAATGTGCTACATTGCAAGTAAACTAACATAGTACATAATTTGCCACATATTGTTAGACTAACATAGCCATTAGCCAAAAGCCTTGTTCTTATAAATATTTTTTCATTGGAACATAGACACACTTCTTTGTGTTTCATCTATGCCGATTTTTGTGCTACAATAACAAAGTTGAATCATTGTGACAGAAAGCATCTGCTCATGAATCCAGAGATATTCAGTCTCTGACTCTTTACAGAAAATGTCACTGACCCCTAAAACAAAAGATTCAGTTCATGGTTGCCCTGTGATGGAGTGTGTTACTATTTATTGAGACAGGGAAATTACAGAGAAAAAGTAAAAATTTTGTGGGAAAGAAAGGATGATAGAAATCAATATCTCTGTTTAGAAATGGCCCGGTCTGTTCACAATAGCATTCCATTTCCTGGCCCCTAAAGTTAGTTTTTAGTTTGTCTTTACCCTTGACATCTCTTTTGTCCAGGCAACTGAACATCCAATGGCTACATAATGTAGTAGAGTGCTTGAGATTCCCCCTGCTGGAGAGTGGCTACCAGAGTTGTAACATGCCTTCAGCAATATGATGTATACGATGCTTGGCAGCTTTCTTTACTTCTCTTTGCCTAACTTTCCTCATATCAAAAATAGTGAAATAGCAATAATATCTGATTCATTTTATCTCAATAAAATTAGAGAATTATCAATTCTTTTATCTGAGATTAAAATGAGTTAATATTTGCAAAACAATAAGAGAAATAAAACATTTAAGTGTTAAACAGGTTTAGCTTTAAAGACAAAAAAATGTTTTCCTCAGTAAAAGTCAAATTTAGTCTGTATTGAGGAGCAAGATAAAATATTGGTTTCATTTTAGATGTACTTGCCAAGCATAGTCTGGAGATCAGTTCCTGCTACTCTTAGAAGGTCCAGAGACTGTTACTGGGAGGATGGACACAGGACATAATTAAATGAGTGTGTGAGATTCCATTGACAGTTAAGATGAATGGAATTCTTGTTTTTATTTGGAAATTACTTATAACCACCTGGAAATTATTATTATTATTTAATTTCTTCAACTTTTTTGGTTCTTTTTAGTTATACATAACATTAGGATTCATTTTGTTGTAATTATAAAAGCATAGATTATAATTTGCTCTAATTCAGCCTCCAGTACTTCTCTCCTCTCTCCCCCTGTTCCCTTTCCTATACTGTACTTATCATTATGCTATTTACATTACTTGCATAGCTGCCATTTAATATGTTTCTACTAAGAACCAGGTTCTTGTTGCCCATTCCTAATAATTTTCTTACACGCCCAACAAACCTATTATCTTGATTTAATAATAATCACTCCTTTTCTTCCTAGTTTCACATCCACATCATGCAAGCCTAAAGGGAATGGCTCATTTTGTTTTGCAAGTTATGTAAGTACAATTATGCAAGTGATGTTTCTTCGCTCCTTGCTCTACACTCACCTTTGTGTTCTTGATATCTATCATGCTGTGGGTGTGATTCTGCTTATTCACTTGCATCACTGTATGCTCTCCGATTATCAGAATATGGCACAAATTGTTTATTTTTTCTAAAATTCACAGAAATTTTCATTATTTTTTGGTTTTGTGTCTGTTATAAAACTGTGTGTTAATACATTATTTTCCACATCTGTGAACATGTACATGTATATTTGTGGGTAGTCATTCCTAGGAATGCAAATGTGTTGTTGGTAGGGTGTGTCCAACTTTAATATATTAGGTAAAGCTCAGTTATTTTTAGACAGTAAACATAACACCAACATTATATGAAACTAACTTTCATACCATATACTAATTAATATTACATTGTGTTCCTCTTTATAACTGTAGTCGTTTTGAAGGTTTTACAGTAATATTACTTGCGGTACCACCTGAATTTCACTGTTATCTATATATTTGCTGTAGACAAAGAAATAAATAGAGTGTGGGAGAAGATGTATTTTTTAGAGGTGAAAGTATGATGTAATACCGACAGCAGAAAACTAATGTATAGAGGAGACTGCAACTGGAAGAGAAAGGGAATATTTGATGGATTGAGGACTTGAGAATTTGTAATGGAGAAGCCTAACACTGAACTGAAAGGTTTTGTCCAAAACAAAAACACGTCTTGCACCAAATGAGGAATGAGGAAAATATGGCTCAGTGGTCAAGTGTCCCTGGGTTCAATCCCCAGTTCCAAAAAAAAAGATAAATCCTAATCTATTCTTTATTTTCAGGCTCATTTTTCCCCGAGACTTCTCAAGTTACATGTACTCTGAATCATTAAAGGATTGCTGAGGAAAAAAATCACTGTATGTTTGCTAAGCATATCACAAAATTCCTTGTAAACTACCTGCTTTCTCCTAATCTCCACGAGTAATTGCCTGCTTTAATTCAAAATATAACCAGAATCTAATATCATGTCCCGGTTATCCCCTTTTAAGTCCATCATCAATCCATGTCTGGATGAATGTGATAACTTTAACACCAAAGATGATTTCCTGTCTATTGCCCTTTTACAATATCCAATATCCAAATCATATCAAGTTCCCACCCCAGATCAAAACTTCCACTGTTATCTCTCTCTTTACATTCTTGATTATTTTCTTTGCCATTAAGAAGCTTTTTAGTTTGATTCTATCCCATTGATTGATTCTTGATTTTACTTCTTTTAATTAAGGAGTCTTGTTAGGAAGTCAGTTCCTAAGCTGACATATAGTTGGGGCTACTTTTTCTTCTATTAGGTGCAGAATCTCTATTCTATTGCCTAAGTACTTGAACCACTTTGAGTTAAGTTTTATACAGGGTGAGAGATAGAGTTTTACTTTAATTTTGCTACAAGTGGATTTCCAGTTTTCCTAGTACCATTAGTTGAAGAGGCTCTCTTTCCTCTAATGGTGCATTTGTATACAATGAGATAACCGTATGTATCTGGATTAGTCTTTGTGTCTCTATCCTTTACCACTGCAGAATGGGAGAAAACCTATGCTTCCTGGACCTCAGAGCATTAATCTCCAAGATATATAAAGAACTCAAAAAACTTAACACCAAAAAAAAATAACCCAATCAATACATTGGCAAAGATATGAATAGACACTTCTCAGAAGTATGGTCGGTCAACAAATAAATGAAAAAACTGTTCAATATCACAAACCATTAGAGAAATGCAAATTAAAACTACACTGAGACTTTAATCTCACTCCAGTAAAACGGCAATTATAAAGAATACAAGCAACAATAAACGTTGGCAAGGCTGTGGGGTGAAAAGTATGCATATAGATTGCTAGTAGGAATGTAAATTGGTGAAACACTATAGAAAGCAGTATGGAGGTTCCTCAGAAACCTAGAAATGAAACTACCATTTGACTCAGTTTTTCCCTCTCCTCAGTTTATATCAAAGAACTTAAAATTGGCACACTACAATGACACAGCCACAACAATGTTTATAGCAGCTCAATTCACAATAGCTAAACTATGGAACCAACTTAGGTGCCATTCAACAGATGAATGGATAAAGAAAATGTGGTACATATACGCAATGTATATTATTAGCCTAAATAAGAATGAAATTATGACATTTTCCAATAAATGGGTAAAACTGGAGACTATCTTGCTAAGAGAAATAAGGACATCCCAACAAACTAAGAGCTGAATATTTTCTCTGATATGCAGATGCTAACTTACAATAAGAGGGTGGGGGGTATGGAAGAATAGAAATACATTGGATTAGGCAAAGGGTAATGAAGGGAAGGGGGGGAGGAATAGGAATAGGAAATATAGTAAAATGGATTGGACATTACTATCCTAAGTGCATATTTGACTATAGAACCAATGTATTTCTACATCATGTTCAACCAAGAAAATGGGAAGTTATACTCTATATAATATGTCAAAATAAATTCTACTAACAGGTGTAACTAATAAGAACAAATAAACAGCATTTTTTTTTCTTTTTTATTGTTTTTTTTTCAATAAATGACAGCAGAATGCATTACAATTCATATTGCACATATAGAGCACAATTTTTCATATCTCTGGTTGTATATAAAATATAGTCACACCAGTTTATGTCTTCATACATGTACATAATGGGTAATGATGCTCATTACATTCCACCATCATTGCTAACCCTCTGCCCCTACCCTTCCCTTCCCAACCCTCTGCCCTATCTAGAGTTTGTCTATTACTCTTTTGTTCTCTTTTATTGCTGAGTAATATTTCATTGTGCATATATGCCACATTTTTTAATCCATTCATCTACTGAAGGGAATCTAGGTTGGTTGGTTCCACAGTTTAGCTATTGTGAATGGTGCTGCTATAAACATTGATGTGGCTGTGTTCCTGTAGTATGCTGTTTTTAAGTCCTTTGAGTATAGATTGAGGAGAGGGATAGCTGGGACAAGTGGTAGTTGCATTCCTAGTTTTGCCTTCCATATTGGCTGCATCAATTTGCAGTCCCACCAGCAATGTACCTTTTTCCCCACATCCTTGGCAACACTTATTGTTGTTTGTCTTCATAATAGCTGCAGTTCTGACAGGAGTGAGATGATATCTTAGAGGAGTTTGATTTGCATTTCTCTAATTGCTAGCACTGATTAATACTTTTTCATATATTTTCATATATCAATTGGGTTATTTGTTTTTTGGGCCTTAGCTTTTTGAGTTCTTTATATACCCTAGAGATTAGTTCTCTATCTGATGTGTGAGTGGTAAAGATTTGCTCCCAAGATGTACACTCTCTATTTATCTCAAAGATTGTTTCTTTTGCTGAGAAGAAACTTTTTAGTTTAAATCCATCCCATTCATTGATTCTTGATTTTAATTCTTGTGCCAAAGGAGTCTTATTAATGAAGCTGGGGCCTTGAAGATTAGTGCCTACTTTTTCTTCTATCAGAGGCAGGGTCTCTGGTTTAATTCCTAGGTTCTTTTTCCACTTTGAGTTGAATTTTATGCATGGTGAGAGATAGGGATTTCATTTCATTTTGTTGCATATGGATTTCCAGTTTTCCCAGCACCATTTGTTGAAGAGGTTATCTTTTCTCCAATGCATGTTTTTGGCAACTTTGTCTAATATAAGATAATTGTAATTTCGTGGGTTAGTCTCTGTGTTCTCTATTCTGTACCGTTGGTCTACCAGTCTGTTTTGGTGTCAATACCATGCTGTTTCTGTTACTATTGCTCTGTAGTACAAGGGCTGGTATAGTGATGCCCACCTGCTTCATTCTTCCTGCTAAAGATTGCTTAGCTATTCTGGGTCTCTTATTTTTCCAGATGAATTTCATGATTGCTTTTTCTATTTCTATGAGGAATTCCATTGGGATTTTGATCGGAATTGTATTAAGTCTGTACAGTTCTTTTGGTAGTATGGTCATTTTGATGATATTAATTCTGCCTATCCAAGAGCAAGGTAGATCTTTCCATCTTCTAATGTCTTCTTTAATTTCTTTCTTTAGGGTTCTGTAGTTTTCATAGTATAGATTTTTCACCTCTTTCATTAAGTTCATTCCCAAGTATATATATATATATATATATATATATATATATATATATATATATATATATATATATTTTTTTTTTTTTTTTTTTGTGAGGCTATTGTCAGTGGGGTAGTTTTCCTGGCTTCACTTTCAAAGGATTTGTCACTGGTATACAGAAATGCCTTTGATTTATGGGTGTTGATTTTATATCCAGCTACTTTGCTGAATTCGTTTACTAGTTCTAGAAGTTTTCTGGTGGAGATTTTTGGGTCTTCTAGGTATAGAATCATTTTGTCAACAAATAGTGCTAATTTAAGTTCTTATTTTCCTGTACTATCCCTTTAATTTTTTCATCTGTCTAATTGCTCTTGCCAATGTTTCAAGAACTATATTAAATAGAAGTGGTGAAAGAGGGCATCCCTGTCTTGTTCCAGTTCTTAGAGAGGATGCTTTCAATTTTTCTTCATTTAGAATGAGGTTGGCCTGGGGCTTAGCATAGATAGCTTTTACCATGTTGAGCTATGTTCCTGTTATCCTTATTTTTCTAATGTTTTGAAAATGAAGAGGTGCTATATTTTGTCAAACGCTTTTTCTGCATCTATTGAGATGATCATATGATTCTTATTTTTAATTCTATTGATGTGATTAATTACATTTATTGATTTCCGTATGTTGAAACAAAACTTGCATCCCTGGGATGAACCCCATGTGATTTTGGTGCACTATCTCTTTGATATGTTTTTGTATTCAATTTGCCAGAATTTTGTTGAGAATTTTTGAATCTATGTTCATTAGAGATATTGGTCTGAAGTTTTCTTTTTTTGATGTGTCTTTGAATGGTTTTGGAAACAGTGTGATATTGGCCTCATATAATGAGTTTGGAAGTACTCCCTCTTTTTCTATTTCCTGAAATAATTTGAAAATTATTGATATTATTTCTTCTTTAAAGGACATGTAGAACTTGGCTGTGTATCTATCCAGTTCTGGGATTTTCTTTGTGAGTAGGCTTCCGATGGTGTTTTCTATTTCTTTGCTTGAAATTGATCTGTTTAAATTGTGTATATCATCCTGGTTGAAGCTGGGCCAATCACATGACTAGAAATTTGTTAATACTTCTGATAATTTCTATTTTATGGGAGCACAAATTTTCAAAATAATTTCTAATCATCTCTGTATTTCTGTGGTGTCTGTTGTGATACTTCCTTTTATAGCACGAATGTTAGTAAGTTGAGTTTTCTCTTCTTCTCTTCGTTAGCATGGCTAATAGTTTGTCAATTTCATTTATTTTTTCAAAGAACCAACTTTTTGTTCTGTCAATTTTTTCAATTGTTTATTTTGTTTCAATTTCACTGATTTCAACTCTGATATTATTTATTTACTGTCTTATACAGCTTTTGGTGTTGATTTGTTCTTCTTTTTCTAGGGCTTTAAGATGTAATATTAAGTCATTTATTTGTTGACTTTTTCTTCTTTTAAAGAATAATCTCCATGCAATAAACTTTCTCTTAGTACTACCTTCATAGTGTCCACAAGATTTCAATACATTGTATCTGTGTTCTCATTCATCTCTAAGAATGTTTTAGATCTCCTCCTTGATGTCTTTTGCAAGCCATTGTTGATTCAGTAGCACATTGTTTAGTCTCCATTTGTTGGAGTAATTTTTACTTTTTTATTTTGTCATTGATTTCTAATTTCATTCCATTAAGATCTGATAAAATGCAGGGTAGTAACTACATTTTTTTGTATTTGCTAAGAATTTCTAAGTGGCATATTCTATGGTCTATTTTAGAGAAGGATCCATGTGCTGCTAAGAAGAAAGTGTATTCGATTGATGCAGGCTATATATTCTATAATGTCAGTTAAGTCAAAGTTATTGATTGTATTATTGAGATCTATAGTTTCTTTATTCAATTTTTGTTTGGAAGATCTATCCAGTTGTCAGAGATATATGTTAAAGTCACCTAAGTTTATGTTAATTGGACTCTTGGAACTTGAGAAGATTTTGCTTGATGAATATAACTGCACAATTGTTTGGGGGCATATATATTTATAATTGTTATATCTTGTTGGCATATGTTTCCCTTGAGCAACATGCAATTTCCTTCTGAATCCCCTTTGAATAACTTTGGCTTGAAGTCTACTTTATTTGATACAAAAATGGAAAACATTGCTTGCTCTTTCAGTCCATGTGAGTGGTATGATTTTTCCCAACCTTTTACCTTCAGTCTGTGTGTGTCTTTTCCTATCAGATGAATCTCCTGGAGGCAGCATATTGTTGTGTCTCTTGTTTTTAATCCAATCTGCTAGCCTATGTCTTTTGATTTGTGAGTTTAAGCCATTAACGTTCAGGGTTATTATTGAGACATGGTTTGTATTCCCAGCCATATTTGTTTATTTTTGTTATTTAAGTTGACTTGATTTTCTTTTTTATTAGTTTTTTCTTTAGGGTACTATCTCCTTCTGCTGATTTTCATTATTGTTTTTCATTTCCTCTTCATGGAATATTTTTCCAAGGATGTTTTGTAGTGACAGTTTTCTAGCTGTAAATTCTTTTAACTCTTATTTATCATGGAAGGTTTTTATTTCATCATCAAATCTATAGCTTAATTTTGTTGGATACAAGATTCTTAGTTGGCATCCATTTTCTTTCATAGCTTGATATATGTTGTTCCAGGATCTTCTAGCTTTTATGATCTGTGTTGAAACAATCTGCCATTATCCTAATTCGTTCCCCCTACTTGTAAGCTGATTCCTTTTTCTCGCCTTTTAAAATTTTCTCCTTATTCTGTACATTGGGCTTTTTCATTATAATGTGCCTTGGTGTGGATCTGTTGCGATTTTGTACATTTGGCATCCTGTAGGCTTCTTGAATTTGTTTTTTCCAATTTATTCTTCATGCTTGGAAAGTTTTCTGATATTATTTCATTGAATAGATTGCTCATTCCTTTGGTTTGGACCTCTATGTCTTCCTCTATCCCAACAATTCTTAAATTTGGTCATCTTATGCTATCCCATAATTCTTTAATTTTGTGCTCATGTTTTTTTTACCATTATCACTATGTTCTTTTCAAGATTATATATTTTGTCTTCATTGTCTTTTGTCCTATCTTCCAAGTGGTCTATGGTGTTGGTGATGCATTCACTTGAGCTTTTAATTTGATTTATTTTTTTTTTCATTTCAAGGATTTCTGGTTTTTTTGTTTTTACAATATCTATCTCCCTGTGGTAGTGATCTTTTGCTTCCTGTATTTGTTTATATAGCTCCTTGTCAAAATGATCTGTCTGTATTTGCTGTCATATATGTTCCTTCAATCCACAGAACATTTTAATTATGTATATCCTGAACTCTTTCTCTGTATTTTCTTCTGCTATGGTTGCCATGAATTCTGATAATGAAGTATCTTGATTTGTTTGGGGCACTTTCTTCCATTGTCTTTCCATGTTGCTTCTGTGTCTTCCCTTCTAGATCTGTGGGTCCGGGGTGTTATTGTTTTTACCCTATAGGTTTGTAGTGCTCCTGTAGGGTTTCAAAACCTCTCCTTTGTGGGGAAGGACAATGTTAACAGATCCCAATATCAACAATATACCACCTATGAATAATTTGTTTCTATTAAGACATTTACAGTTTGGTCACAATGTATAGAAATGTTGGATTCAATTATTATCTATAATATCATCTGTAGTTTTATAAAAGGGCTTATAGTTTCTGATGGTGGACAATGAACTGAAGGTGTGGTGTAGGATGATATGCTGAGGAGGTAGGATGTGAGGATATAGAGTTAATATATCTTAGGAAGTGTGAAAGAGAAATCTAATGAAGATGATTAGTAGCAAGAGAATAGACAGGAAGTAATTTTGCATAAATAAGTACATGGGAAGACAGTAGAGTACATAAAACAAACACACATATGTATTTGAAAAATAAAGGATGTTAAAATAAGAAAAAAAATGGAGGGGAAAAGAAAAATAAAAGAAAAAAAGGGAGGAAAGGGCATAAACAACATCTCTATATTGTATTATTCAGATGTCCCAGTCCTCTCAAATCCTAATTCATGCAAAGTTCTTGGTTTCACATATGTTGGGTATGTGAGGGTTGGAGGATAGAGGGGGAGAAGAAAAAGAGAAAAAAAAATCTCAAAGGAAAAAAAACAGGATTATTGCTAGTTTTAGAGGTCCATATATTTCCTGCTTGCCTTCTCATCCAGTGGGGTGGGGTTGTGTGTTGTAAACTGGTATCTCTGCCCTCAGGATGGTGAAAGTAACCAGGGTGGGAAGGCTGGTCATGGTGTAGGGCACCTGAAACTGAGGAGTGGCACCTGCCTGTCCCTGCAGGGAGACTACACCTCAAGGATCTCTTTTTGTATCCACTGGTATGACTTGAGCACCAGGTCCTATCTCCCCATCTTGCCTGAAGAATTCCCAGTTCCTGGTCTCTCTGTTAGTCTCCAAACGTTTGCCCCATCTCCCTTTCCCTTAGCAGTTCCCAATTGAGGAACCTCTCTCAACAGGGCTCCTGTGGAGAGTGCCCTGGTCATACTATGCACCCATCCCACTGAGAGCTATTTTGTGTTGGGAAGCTACTGTGCTGGGTTACCACCACTGGGGAGAGAGGGGAGTTGGAAATCTGGTACCTGGTCAGCTGGAGTTCTGATCTGGGAGCTGCCCCCACCAAATATGGCAAGGAAAGTGAGCCGAGATGGAGGCAGTCTGCTTCCAGTGCCAGGGTGTTGGGTGGGGTCAGGGGAGCTGGACAATGGCATTGTGCTGAGAGTAGGTAGCAGCAGAGTGACCTGTAGGGAAGCAGAGCAACATCTGGGAGTTCTGCAGCTGTGCTGAAAGGTGATCCTGCTAAGGAGCTTGTGAGCCCTGCATTGGCTAGTACTTTGGGGGTTGGATGTCGGGAGCTAGGAGCCCTTCTCAAACTTGAGTTCTGATTGAACAGGAGTCCTGCTTGAATGCTGATACCAGAGCTCTGTGGAGGGGCACAATGCTGGTGATTTCTGTGTGAAAGCAGCTGTATAGGAGTCCTCTAACACTCTCAAGAGATGCAGTATTCCCACCAGGTGAGATCTGGGTCACAGAGCAACACAGAATGCTGCCTCCCTCTGGGCCTCCATCTTGGATTCCTAAACAATATATTTTTAAAAACTGTCACTGTCTTCTAATTGCACTTGAAATGAAATCCATGACCTTGTAATGGTATATGAATCAGCATCATCCTTCTCTCCCCCTTTTTTTGAGGTACCAGCCACAATGGCCTCTGGCTGTTAGTCCTTCAGGTTTCAAACCCAGAGCCCTCACTCATCACTTAAGTATTATCCTTCTTGGTTCTCCTTCTTCACAGTATGTCTGCTTCAATATTGTGTCCCAAAGATACCCTCCTGGAACACTTTACCTAAAACAGTCACCCTCTCACTCTTTGGCTCATTTCTGGGCTTTATTTTTCCTGATAGCATGTCACTATCTACCAAAAAATTGTGTAGCATGTAAAATACATTTCTGCTTACCATGGAGAATGTAAATTCCATATTGCTGGAGATTTTTTTATTGTTTTATTTCAAATGCTTACAGCAGTGGAAGCATATAGTAAGCCCTTATGGATATTAGTCAATGCATAAATGTCTTTTCCAAAAGGAGTTTGTTTCACTTATGAGAAACTATGTCCTAGTAGTTGAAGAATTCTTAAAGATATTAAGTTTGAAAATTCAATCCAAAATTTATAACCAAATCACTTTTATTTTAAAGCCCAGGATTTTGAGTTATTTAATATTTCACAATAAATGATCTTTCAGGTACTCATGTATATACATTATCTGTAATTTATGAGATTTTCGCACATAAAAACCAATGTATGTTCTTAAATTGTGGTAACATGTTGGATGTAACATTATTCCCTCCTATTTAATTATTCTAATACTGAGTATTATTTCATTTGACAAGTAGTTGCAATCTCATTATAACAGTATTCATAGAGTTCAGTCTTCAGCTAGATCTTAAGATGGCTTCAGCATGTTACTAATGTTCTTTATCATTCCACTTATATCTTATTATATCGCTTATAAGGTATATACAATTTACTTTTCAAGCTCAGTGTAAGATGCAGAAATAAATCTGAACAAGTTTTCTCCAAAAAATCCTAATAAGAAAGATAAAGTATGTATAAAACCATTTGTCACACAAGAATATAATGTAGCATTTTAGTCCTTCACCCCTTTGATATAGGAGCCAAGTTTTTCCAATGGGTTTCTATGATTTTTTTTTCATGCATATCTCATTCATTAAAATACACTAGAAACCATTGTATTTTACTTCAAGATTTTCTTCATTTAAAATAGGAATTTCTGCCACTAGCTAAAAATATACACGTTATAAAATACAGGTTTTTATATTCAGATGAAACTTTCTCTTTTCGTTGTCTTGTTCTCAGCTCAGAAACTCTTAGTATTAACTTAGATATTTATGTACTAGTCAAAATATTTCATATAAAAATAATAATGTGACATCATAACTTTACAAGTTGTGTCTTGCACTTGTCTTTGAAAACTATTATAAAGGGTATCTTGCAAAAATGTTTTGAAAGAATCAAATTTTTCAACAACACTGAATTGAGGATACATTCTAATGATTAAAGGCCATTTCTGCCTCTCCACAAAATATTGGGAGTACAGTCTGGCTTTTATTGACTGCTAAGACACCCAAGCTAAGATGACAATGGATTAAGCACAGTGCATGTGTCCCCTTGCTCTCTGCCTCAGAAGTTATATTTACTTAGCATGATGAAAAACATCTGGGCATGCATAACTGCTTAAATCATATAAAGCATAAAATTTTAAATTTTTACTAACCTATGCTTCTTTTAAGTATCATAAAATATATTTGTTCAAAATATTTTCAAAATATTTCTACTTATGAATTTACTCACATTTGTTGTTTTATTATATACCAATGATTATGCTGAGTGCTACTAACTAGTATGAGGAGCAATATATGCTTCTTGCTTCTAATACTTTTTTGTAATACATTTTGTAGAAAATGAAAAAAAACAATACCTAATATAAACAAATGATTCCAATAGAATTTTTTCTGTTTTTCTCTCTAAAAATATCACAATAAAACTTAATATCAGGTGTTCAAATATATTTTTAAAGTATTGTTCTTCTAAATTTAAAAATGTAAAGTCATGAAAAGTGTATCTATATCATACAGATTCTTAATAAATTACGAATTAGGTTATGACAGTAAATTGTTTAAAGTCAAAAAATGACTTCTTTTAAAACTGGGAGCTAGATTGTAGGCCCATGATTTCTATTATCACAGATTTAATTTCAAATGGATTCTAGTGCAGTGCGGTGGTAGGTACAGGGTAAATAGACAGAAAATCCTGTATGTGAGTTTCATATCCGGCAAATTCAACAACTTTTAGGTATAAATCAAAAGACTGGTTTGAGAACCTCTTTACTGAGATAAACACTTTGACAGCAAAGTGGACATAGAGTCATTACATCAGAAAGAAACTTGTACATCTACACTAAATCTTTGCATAGCAAATTTAATTGCTTCTAGGACTATAGCAAGACAACTGACTTGAGAGCATGGCTCTCAACATCAATGAGTCTTCCTGCTCATGTTCAAAATCTGCAAAACCTATTATGATAAAGATGTTATGTGTGGACCATGTGGAAAACCACACTGAACCCATACAGTGCTTTCCTATAACAATAAAAATATTGAAGGAATTTAATCAAGAAGCAGCATAATCTCCCAATGGTGTGTAAATGTCAGAAAACATGTATTCAAAAGTTTCTGTAGTTCAGGGAATTTCCTTGATTAAATATAGTGTACAAACCTACACATACAATAGTTCAAATATGCAAAGGTGAAATGTTCATGGGAATGCCAAGTCAAGGTAATGAAAAGAGAAATTCACCTGGATAATTCTTTTATTGACTGCTAAGACACCCAAGCTAAGATGACAATGGATTAAGCACAGTGCATGTGTCCCCTTGCTCTCTGCCTCAGAAGTTATATTTACTTAGGCCATAGAACAAATGTTATTCCTTCCAAAGAATATTAGTCATTCTTTGAGGAAGGTAAACATTGCACATAACTCTTACATTATTTTCAAGAGTACCCAGATCACATTGGAATTGACACTTAGAAAAATTTTTCAATGAAATGAAGGGAAGGCTCTTCTTTTTACCTCTCCATCCAATCCTTGCTCTTACTCATCTTTCAATTTATGCTTGTTAAAAACCTGCAAATAACAAGAAATTAAAAAATAAGCAGTTTGTGAGCTTATACATCCTAATGACTGCTTTGTTATCTATACAAAATCTCAAGTGAGCCCTTAAAATTATTAAAATGGTAGTTTTTCTGTGATGTTTATTTTACCACATTATCTCTCTCTCTCTCTCTTTCTCTCTCTCTCTCTCTCTCTCACACACACACACACACACACACACACAAGCTGTTGATCAAATTTTCTATCTTCTTCAAATGAGGGGAGGAGGAGATGGTTTCCTTGACCTAGAAACACCTCCTGAATTCTTTTTCTGTTTTGTTTATTTCTATTACAGAATAATCTTTATGATTGACACATTCTTTCTTTAGATATGTTAATACCTTAACAGTAATAACAATAGCTTTTAGCTGGCATTGAAATCACTCTTACCTTTTAAAGGACACCCAGGAGACATTATTGCTTGTAATTCAAGCTTTTTCGGGATATTCCACCAGCATGAGGGTATCATCTACTATTTCCTCAAAGCATTTTCTTTTTTATTTAACTTCTTATATATAACTTTTTCACTAAATTCATTAAGAGTATGGATTCTTCCTGGCTCATTGGTAAATGGCTGTAATCCTAGTAACCAGTGAGGCTGACACATGTAGGAATATTGCAAGATTAGACTGGCTCAGGCAACTTAGTGAGACTCTTTCACAAAATAAAAATTAAAAGGGTGAAGATGTAGCTCAGGGCATCTGGGTTCAATCCCAAGTACCTCTTCCTCCCCCAAATTAAATAAAAGAGTATAGATTATAGAGCCATATTTCAAGAATTGAATTCTAACCCATCCATATACTAGATATGGGGCCATGAATAAGGTATTTATGTCTCTGTCTCCTCATCAGCAATGTAAAGATAAAGATACCATCCTGAGAGGATCTAGTGGGAATAAATTAGTGAAAATATGCAAGGTATTTGGGAGAGTGCTTGATACATTAAATAGTACTTATTAATGTTCTCCTGTGGCCTCAGCACCAGGAGTACAATAGAAAGAAACAGATATGTGATTCCTCTCTGAGTTAAATATACAAAGCATATAGTCTATTTAAAAAAAACTGACCAAAATTCACAATTACACACACAAAAAAATCAAAATATGTAACTGCATATTACACCATAGAAAGAAAGAGAAAAGGTAGCTGTGTAAAGTGATGGAGCCAGGGGAATCACCTCTGAGGTGGTAAAATTCTAGAGAGTAAAGGATTACTCAATGAGAAAATGCAGGAGAGATTATTCCTGGCAAGGGATACAGCAACTCATAAAAGGGACACAAAATAGTGGTGTTTGAGGAACCAGAAGAAGACAGGGTCCTGGGAAACATGGAATGATCTATTTGGTGTTATTTCATAGTCATTCATTTGTAAATATAAATGAAAATTTCTCATTATGTCCGTGAGTTATACAGCTCAGTGCCTGACACTCAGCAGTGTCTCACATTGTCTTTTATATTTCAAAATAGAAATTAGCAAGTTCCCAAGTGGAGATTTTTTTAAAAAGAAATGTAATTGTAGTTGACCAAACAAATTAATTTTGCAAATTTTCTCTTTTAATGTGCTCTAAGATAACCTCTCTCTCCAAGTTTCTAGTGATTCTACAATATGGCTCCCAACTCTGCACTTGGATTTACCAAAGAATCAGAATCCAGGTGGCTAGAGTACACATGTGGCACCACAAGGGCACATAAAACCAGTTGCCAATGACCTGTGTGGAGCAAAGGAAAGAGACAGCCTTGGATAGAGCCAACGAAAGAAAAATATATATAAAATCACAAATGGTCAGGAACCTGGTCTGCTAAAATCAGGCAGGTTGGAAAGACATAATTATCTGAGAAAAGAGAATGACAAACATAGTCCTAAAAGAACGAAAGAGGTCATCTGTACTGGATTGCTGTCACAGACAATGACACACTACACAACCAATTATTCTTTGATACAGAATATCCAGTTGTAACTCTAATATATTTTCATGTGAATAATGTGACCTGAAGTTCCTCACAGAAGAGATTTTGACAGATGGAGCCAACTTCTATGTGCAGGCAACCTCAAAAGCAACATCTGCTTGAGCTCCAGGAACAGTTTAAGGAACCTTATAAGTACCCCAGAGGTGGAATGCTTATTTGATGAGGTCATAAGAAACACACAAAGGTACAAGCTGGAGATAAATGCAATGGCAATAAGGAGCACATCCAAAAGTTCTTGCTGTGGCAGTCTCCATGTTTATGATCAGATATACGTTGTTGCCTTAACCCCACAGGCAGAAGTGTCAGATTCTTCTGATAATAGGAGCTTCCTTCAAAAGATTCCAGATACCATTTGTACAACAATCTTGAGATGACAGATATAGATGAGCAGATACTGAGATATTAGCTGTAGAAAGCTAAGTGAGAGGAACTTTACTTTCCTCTCCCTGCCTCCCCCCCCATTCTTTTTTTGAAAATGTCACAGAACCTGGCACAGATAGAATCCTTTTTTACATTCAATATTTCATGCATTCAACAAATATTTGCCAAATTGCCTACCATATGCAAGTCAGAGCTGGGAATATTGGGGTGAAATCCTGCCCTCCTAATAGTCTTCAGATCATTTTTACAAATATTCGTTAAGTACCTCTTCTGTACCATGAAAGAGTCTCAGGGCACACAGGTAAATGTTATACTTTCTGCTCTCCAGAAACTCCCTCTCTAGTTGGAAAAGCAGACAAGCGAGCAACTGTGGCATGAATGTGATATGATAAAGATGTGCACAGGGTGTTGGGAGCCCTGTCTGGGGTAAGGCGTGTTAAGGAAATCTTTCAAATTGAATGAAGACTAAACTGAGTCTTCAGTGATGAAAGGAACTAAGATAGAAAGAAATTATATTCACCAAAAGATAATCCATGTGAATAAAGGCAGAGAACTCTGAAATATAATAATGCCCAATATTTTGGGGTGCTTATGATGTGTATAAAGGGTATACATAATGAGCATTTTATACAAAAATACATTATTAACCTTACTTTTCAAATGAAGAAACTTGGGCTTTGGGAAATTAAATCACTTAAACATTAATTAAAGTAGAGCCAGGATTGGGTTCTGTCTGTGAAACTCCAGAGCCACACTCAGTAATCAACGTGCTTGAATGCCTGCTATGTCTGTGAAGCATGTGTTGACCTGAAAACAAGAGTGGAGAAAAAGGTAGAAGCTACGTTTTATCCAAAATTATAGCCATACTATGAGTCAGTGTTTAAATATGAAGGTAAAAAAACAGTAAAATTTTTAAAGAAAAATATTGAAAATCAAATTCATATTGATATTTTTAAAATTCTGACTGTAATCTTTAGAATACAGTTCAGTGGGGAAAAAAATCAAAGACCTGGGGATCCAGCAGGAGGCTACTATAGTATTTCAGGAGGGAGAAGGCAATGACTTGAAACAGGGCAATGGTAGATGGACTAGCAGACAGATGTGATTAATGGGGTAGGTTGTAAAATTATGCAGACTTAGTAGTTACTTCAATGTGAGGATGAGGGAGAAAGAGAAATCCAGGATGATCTTGATGTGTCTGTTCCAAGTTGACAGGAGCACTGGGGCTATCCTTAGCCCAGATGGAAAAGCAGGAGGCAGAGCCAGCCTGTACAGCCTGCCATAAGTTCTGTTTTGCACAATTTGAGGTTGAAACTCCCAAGAGGTATTCAGAGGGAGAGTTCTAGCAATCTGAACATATATGTGAGAAGTTCAGATTAATCCTGAAGAGATAAGCTGACCTTAACCACCAAACCAGTCATATAAAAGAAATGTTGGTAATAATAATGTAAAATGCCAGAAAGCCTGGATTCAAGGTCAATGTCTCCATTTATTAGCCACAAAATCTTGAATCAATCATTTATACTCCTGGTCCTTACTTTTCTTTTCTAAGAAGAAAATAGTACAAGTGATCTTACAGTTCATTCAACTCTAAAACTTCTCTGTTTTTTTAAGAGTGTTTTTACCTGGTTTTTCCGCTGAAAGCATTTACCATCTAATGGAAAACAGTTAAGTACTGAAAAGAGATGAAGAAGGTAGACCAATGTCATAATGGGAACGGATGGAAACATAAACAAGATTTTAAATTGAGAACAACTTAATTCTTTTCTCATTATACAAATATGTAATAAATTCGTATGATATGCCATCCAGTATATTATGCTCCATAAATAAAATAAATATGGCACTGCCCTTGTAAATTTGTATGACCTTGGGCAAGTTCTTTAGGTATAAATTTAAGTTAATGTAACTTCACTACTATTATGTTAATCAAGAGCCATAACATATCTTGAAGCCTTTTTATAAACATATACAATTCCTATGTTAATATTATTCTAATTCTTCCATAAGAATCTTACCACCCCAAGTCCCAGACAATTGTTCTCTTCATAGTAAGAACATTGAAATAGTCATTATTATGAAATCTTTATTTAATCTGGTTCACCATTATTACATGCATCACTAAGAAAGAAAATCCTGCTAGGTGCAATGGAGCATGCCTGTAATCCCAGTGACATGGGAGGCTGAGACAGAAAGAGCACAAGTTTCAGGCCAACCTTCACAATTTAATGAGAACCTATCTCAAAATAAAAATAAAATAATGGGGATACAACTCAGTGGTAAAGTTTCCTGAGTTCAATCCCCACTACCATAAAAAGAACAACAAATATACTTTTATTAGTAAGCTGTGATCCCCAGGGCATACTCTTCTCCTAAGGTTTGCTGAGTGGCCCTTGGTTTTCCTCACAAACAAATTCTTTGAAATGCTATGTATGGAATTAAGGTTCAAAGAAGAGTAATGTCCACAACTGACACTCAAGGACATTGGAATTTGGATTGACCCTAGATTAGGTTAGGGAGTGAGTGAGGCTACTTTGAGAAAACTTTTTAGAAGGACAAGTGGAAGCAGAGTGAGGAATTGGGAATCTGAGTTGCTCAAAAATTTTATCAATGTCATAAATGAAGGATGCCTTTCTTAAGTTTACAGGTGATAGTAATTAGAACAATGCAATTAAACTGGAAAAAAATGAAATGCAATGTGGACTTGATAGAGTAATTATCTATTCAAACATGCTGAGAGTCAATAGCTTATATTATGATATAGTCTGTATATTAAAAACAATTAACTAAATATAGTATTGGAAATAATATGCAAAATAATCTGGATGGAACTACATGTTGAAAAAATGGACAACATGATTTCTGTTTTTCAGTACCTGCTTTAAAAGTCCTACAGAAATCATAGGAGAAACAAAGGACCTAAGGGGGAAGCTTAAGAGGGTGGAAGGGTTATGTGATCTTGTCTAGAAATAACCCAATGGGAGAATTCACTTGTCCTAGTGCAAGAATGGTCACTGCAAGAAGAAGAATAGCAATCTTTACTACATGGTCATCTATAGTAAATATTTTTAAAATGTTGTTAAAATATTGTAAAATGCCCCAAGACACAAGCCTAATAAATGACAAAGCTGGATATAGCATTTCTTTCTGACTTTAAAGTTCATTGCCTAAACAATAGATATTCAGAAGATCAGCAATCTGTGGCTTTTACACCCTAGGCTAGTTGGTTTGAATGGCCAGTAATACTGATGGCAATGAGCCTCATGCCACAGCCTATCAGAATTGCTGCTCATTTCACAAATGGTCTATGAAAAAGTGTGTAAGTGCTAAGAGAGAGGCAGCTATGATTATAAACTTAAAAATAACTCTAGCTGTGAAGTGCTTCTTGATGATTACTACCCTGCTTATAGTCATTTTAGAGTGATGTTTTACTGTTTGGTGATTTGCAGATCAATTGAATCACTGTAATCAATTGATCTACTATAAAAATTATCATGTGAGATATATATTCTCATAGAATACATACTCCCATCTTTATATTTGTGATTTTTCTCCAAACACCCATTCTGCCTAGTTCTAAGACTTCCCCAGAATATGTAATCTTCCTAACACTGCTTACATGTCTGCCAACTTTAAAAATGATCAGTGCTACACAAATTATTTCATAAATGCTGCAAAGTGATAGGAATGTCTTCACTCTCAATCATGATCCATGCCCCTGACATTCTTTCCACCATTTAGCATTTTAAACCAAGTCACCATATTGCTACATTCCTTACTTCACACATGGTTTTTCTTTTCTTTATTGTTCTACTATATCTATCATCCTCAGAAAGAGCATATGAAAAATATTCTCTGGCTTATTTTGTGAAAGTAATGCAAAATTACTCATACTTACTACAATTTTCACAATCTCCATTACTTCTTTCTACCTTCTACCTCACAGATTTGGAGTTAAAGACTTCATAAATCTTTTTTATTCTCATAAAATATCCATTTTAGGCTTTAAACCTTCTAAACAAAGATGCCTATGAGACTAAAAAGAAACTAAAGCAATGTGTTAATTCAGTAATCATTTGATAATTAAGAAAAGGAGTTTTTGGCCAGGTATGATGGCACATGCCTGTAATCTCAGCTGCTTGGGAGGATGAGGCAGGAGGATCATAGTTCAAAGCCAGTCTCAGCAACAGTGAGGCACTAAGCAACTCAATGAGACCCTATCTCTAAATAAAATAGAAAATAGGGTTGGGGATGTGGCTCAGTGGTTGAGTGTCCTGCTTTCAATCTCCAGTACCAAAAAGAAAAAAAGAAAAGAAAAGGAGTTTTTATAAATTCAGGAAACCTCCACACAGGCAATGCCCATTTCAACAATAAGAGGAGAGAAATGCTCTGCTAAAATGTTTACCACAGACTTCTTTTCATGAAAGTGTCAACTTGCAAAATTAAAACACTCTTTCCCAAGTAATTCCATTAAGCAAAAGTCACTGTGTTTGGTTTTGAGATTATTGTATAATTACTTCTATGCATTTAGCATTCATTATCATGGAAAGATGAATCTGTGTAATCAACATTTGTTTAGACACGATGTTTTGTCAGTACTTGGGTGGCAAATGTCACTAAGCTAAATAAAAGCATCTCTTGCATATGCTTGTGCAATAGGAAAGACACTTGGGAAGTTAATTCTGTCCTGTTGCTGATTTTGAATGTCAGCTCTGACAGCCACAATAACAATTGGTTCAGGTAGTGTTGACAGCCTGTGAGGACAGGCTGGTGAGGCTAGAGCAGGCAATGCATTGTAGATTCAGATTCTTTGCACTGTAGTCCTGGAGTCAAAAAATTCAAGTGACTGACATGCAATTCAATAAGTGCTAAAATGAGTTGTGGCTCACTTTAGTTAAATTGATTCAGATTTTTGGATGACACCAGATAGCAAATGATAAACCTCTCTTATCATCTAAATACTTTTGATAAAGTTCTTCAATATAATATTTAAAAGCAGAAGTTAACAGCAGAACAACTGACAAAATGTTCTCAAAAACTGTCATCACAGAGCATTTATATGGAGAATGGGTACCCACCTCCATGCTGTATGATACACCATGAGTCAGGATTATTTTTCTGTAAAGGGCTGTAGAATAACAGAAAGTACCATGAGTTTTTGTCACAATGACTCAACTCTTCAGGTGTAGCCTGAAAGTAGTCCTTGACAATATATTCATGAAGAAGCATGCAGGATGTCTAGAAACAGTTTAACATGCAAGAATAGGCAACAGTACAAATGTGACCTTTAGGCCATAGGTTATTGACCTCTGTGCTAGATTATGACCTTCTAGAAGGTTGCTATCTTCTGTGAGAAGGGGGATGTCTCCCAGTATGGATATGTGTGGATGTGTGAAAGAGAGCCTTCTAGTAAGTTTTGAAAAGCTCTTGGGTTCTAAGTCTATTTTGATTTAGACTAGAGTCATGCAGTCATAGATCAGCCTTGATAAGAGTCAGGAAACAGAGGGAGTCTATTCTGTTTCCAATTGAAAAAGGCAATCTTATCATCTTATATTCTGGTTTAAATATTCTGTTCATGACAGTACACTTTTTAAAGGTCTATGCTCTTTGGAAGTGAGATAACCACTGAAGAAGAAATGAGGAATTTGATCTCTGGCCTCAGTGATAAGTTGCTATCATAGGCATTTCACTTTCAGTATTTGGACCTCAGTTTCTTCTATACAATTATATCTGATTGTCTCAAATGCATCTTCCAGGTCTAATATTCTATGGCATACAGAGTTGATTTTCGTTAATCAACTAACTATGTTCTATAAAATTGTTGGGAACACTGAATTAGCAAATACTGAATGGTTATTTCTAGAGGAAAAACAGAGTAATGTTCCTTTAAGTCTCTAGTTACCTTTTTGCCAATCTATCAGTATATAAATTTAAATAGGAAAGATTTAGTTTGGCACATGGTTCAGAAGTTTTGTTCCATGGTTGGCTATCTCCATTGTTTTTAAACCTGTATCATGGCAGAAACATCATGATGGAAGGGCAAGCCAGAGGAAAGCTCTACCTCATAGCAGCCAGGAAGCAGAGGATGATAGAGAAGAGGGATGGAAGAAAAGAAAGACACTGCCAGGGAATGCCTCCTGGGTCCTGTTTCCTCCTTCTAAGCCCCATCTCTTAAATTTTCCACCACCTCCTACTAATCCATTTAGCTATGAATCCCTCAATGTACTAGTAGTGCACATTGATAAGGGCAGAGCCCTCACTAACTAATCACCTCCCAAGTGTCCTGCCTCTGAACATGGCTGCATCTGGGACAAAACCTTGAACACATGAACTTTTGGAGGACACTCTGGGTCCAAGCCATAACACTCTGTAAAACATGTCACAGCTTTCTTATACATTAAAGCAATAGACAACACTTTAACACTGTGCTGGGGCACCATTTTAAACAGTGAAATCACCATTGAAACACACAAAAATGTGAGAAACACAAAACTGTTAGAATGTGAGAAGAACACATGTTTACAGTATGTGAGCTGACGTTTGTGTTGTCTCCTTCTACCTTCGTTGGGATCATGCATGCAAAGTGACTCAAATTTGTTCATCTCTATGAGTATTTTAAATGACTCTAACAGTGCTGAGAGAATTGATTTAGGGTTACAATAAATTCTGTGAGAAGATGAATTTACTTATTAACAATGTGTAAATATTAAACATTGACTCCAAAATGACTGTTATGACTAAAGTTTTTACAAATTGCTGTGCCATATTAACCCTTTTTTGTTTCCTTTTACTCTTCATAGAATTTTATATACTATCCTTGGTCAGAACACACACACACACACACATACACACACACACACACACACACATATATATATATAGCCTCTATGGGTTCTAGGTCAGGTACCCTCTGCTGTTATGCCACACAATGGTAGCATTCTTCTTTTTCTTGTCTCTTCTGAATCCAGTCCTTCTTTCACACGGATTCCAAAGTTAAAATAAATAAATAAATGTGAACATGTCACTTTGTTGCTTTGGTACACCTGATAATTATTCATTGGCCATAGAATAATATCTGATTGTCTCAGCTTGTTTTCTCCCACCCTTCAAAACCTAATCCAAACCCAACTCATATCCTTCCACCACTCTCATTATATCTTGTAAGTTAACTGCCCTCAGATCTTAATATATCCATCCTATGATCTCATTGGCTTGAAGCTTTGCAGTTTCTATTTTTGTTGTTGTTGTTAAGCTCATAGCTCAAATTCACCTCCAGTGTATTTGTTTTTATAAAAACAAAAGTTGCTTATAGCATTTAACTATTTATATGAAGTTTATGTACTATACTGCCATCTCCTTAAGGCAAAGCAATTATCCTATGGATATGTTATATTCTAATGCTTAATAGGATACCATGGCATGATAAGTGCTCAATAAAACAGTGAAGATATAAAATTGTCATTCACTGAAAATATTTAGTATCAACTATTTACCAGGTATAAGAATGTAGCAAAAATAAAACAAGATAGGTAGAATTTAAGGATTAGGAGGATGTTATTAACTCTTCAAATTGAAATTTCCTCACTTATGAAATGATAGTAAAATCTTCCTGCCTTATAGTGTTGTTGAAAGAAAAAACTGAGAAAACAGGCAAATGTAACAATCAGCACTATCCTTAAAGTTTGTAAGTATTCAATACACATTAATTTTGTAGGATTTACTATTGGATTAATTATCAATTTCTTCCAATGTTGTACAGAAGAAACTCCTATAGTAGTGTTCTTAGATTTTAGTGAGACTCAGAACTATGAAATCTGACAAAGACTATAAAATTTCTCCTTGGGAGGTTGAGGGCATTATATACTCTTATATAACATGATTTGCATATCTGTCAGAGTTGATCTACTAATGTATGACTTAGAGATACTTTAGATCTTCTTCACATTCTGTAATTATATTCATAAACTTTCTTCATTTTAGAATTTTTTTCCCACTTCGTACAGAGGTGAGGTATTCTTCTTTCTTTTTAAGAAGCTCATAATTTCCTTAGGATATTTGTGATAAATCTAGTATATTATCTGGCTGCAAGCTACAGAAAACCTGACTATATTAGCTGAAACCAAATATAGGTTTGTTTTTCTTATGAAACTAAAGTCTGGAGGTAAGTGGCTGCTGGCTTGGCTGAATGTCTCAGTAAATTAGTGCATATCTGTGATTCCCTTGGCCTTTCACTCATGATTTCTAAATGACTGCTGCAAATGAGACTACTGTAACTGCATGGAAAAAAATGGAAAAGAATACTAATCTTCTCAGAAAAACTCCGTGTAGTTCCACCAACATCTCTCTGGATGTGATTGCATCCCTTGCTGTACTGCTATGCACAAAAAATACTGCAATAGCAAACAACTAAGTTTTATAATGAATACCATCTCAAACAGATATTTTTTTCTCGAATGGAAGTAGGATGAAGAACCAGGTATTTGTAAGCTCTAGTATCACGAGCCACACTCATACACACACCACACCCCCCCACCCCCACACCCCTCACACACAAATACCCTAGGGATGGCTTCATAAACCTGAAAGGACTGAGAGAATAATCAACAAATTTGGGCCTCTCTCAACATATTTTGTAATAAATGGACATATATATTTCTCTCACTCTAACTTTTCCATTTAAAAAGTAAAATATGAGTTTTCTCTTTGTATTTGTATAAACAAAAATAAAAAGTTGCTTAATGGTAATGTTTCCTAAAGATAGTTCTCCTTTGGTGAATCTGGGACATGAAATCTCAAGCATTAGGTTTTAAAATCTACCAGTTTCCCTTAAAAACACAATTTTTCCCACAATTAGCCACAACCTCAAAAGAAGACATGTAGGAGACAAAGAGTGGAGCATCGGGCATGGGTCACAGAGGAGTTTGAGATTACATCTAGACTAAATTAATAGTAATAATAGTAATAGTAGTAGTAATAATAATAATAATAATAATACCCATGTGATCCTTTTGGCCATACTGTAGAATCTGGCAAGGGCAGAATTCTAGATTCTCCACTCTTTGTTAGTGCAATTTCAGTGGTGCCAAAGTCTGTCCTGTAGTATTTAGTTGCATATTGGAGTTCTTGTCTAAATGGTTTCTGTTTTGCCAAGATGCTACTTTCCTGTTCCTTTGGCTAAACATATCAAACATGTTGGGGTATTTTGTGTCTGCACCTATTGGTATTTCTAAGCTGTTGGTTTCTTCAGTTCCTAGCCCAACATATAGGAAACTAAAAGAAAACCTAAAGAACACACCACCATGTTGTTCCTTGGGTCTCACTGACCCTGCCTAGTATGGTGTGCCTCCATCTTTTTGACATGCCTTAGTCTTCTTGTAAACACTATATATATATATATATATATATATATATATATATATATATATATATATATATATATATAGTGTTTACACACACACACATGTATATGTTTTATACACACACACACACACACACGTATATATGTTTTCACTTGTGCTTATCAAGAATAATAAGACAAAATGGAATCCTACTCCATTTTCCTGGAAGTTAAAATTTCCTTAGAATTTTCAAAAGAATAATGACTAAAGCTTCCATGGCAAAAGTCACAGATCTGGAGAGGACATACAAACTTCTCCTAAATTTCATTCTGTAAGGGCATCTGTTCTTCATTAAAACAATTATACCTTGTGAAAACGCTTGAAAGTTAAAGTTATTAAATACTTTTTTTGCACAGATTTCCTGACTTGTACTAAATATTTAAGTGTCTTCATCAATGTGCTGTTTATTAAAAACTAGGAGTCTGTATATACGATAATGAAAATTTAACTCATGATAGGTCTTTAATAATTTTCAAGGAGTATTTACATAAATTAATAACACTACTTAACTAATAATACATATGAACTTATAAATAAGTAATAGAACTTTCTGATAAATATTTAAGCCATTAATTCTTCCCATCCCATTGGAAAGAGAAGGCTACTGACAGTATTGTCTGTCCCTACTACTACGAAATGATATAAAAAATCAGGGACATGGTGAATTTGCTTCAAAAAACAATGTTTAGGTTTCATTACTTTACAAAATAACAAAAGAAAATGTTAATGATAAATCACAAGAGAAAAGTCACTAATTAGTAAAAACTTGGATCGCAACAGAACAGAAGGCAATGAACACAGGGATACATTCAAGTTGAGGCAATAAATAGGGCACAGGAGCACCAGTCATTCTGGAACATTCACTATGTTTCTCCAGCACTGTACTTTTTAAATGTCAAATACAAGGTTACAATGACAGTTGTCAGCAGAGAGGAATTACAGACCTGCAAAACCACTCACTCAATTCCAGTGATTTAGCCTTCTTCCCTCAGGGAAAAGTCTAAGTAAACAACACACAGATAACATTTACCTGACATTTTTCTCTTTCTTCACCTTGATTGGTAATTCAGCAGTAATTCAAGTTCCCTTGGGCACACCTCTTGGGGTCAACATAGTTCTCAGAAAATATTTTGAGAAAATGGACAACTTCCTCATGTCTCCAGACTTCACTGAGCTTCTCTGCTCTTTAAATGACCCCATTCTTACCTTGGAATAATAAGACTAAACATGTCAGGAAAACGTAGTCAACCACAAGCCGGACAGTGGGGTCTCAGGATCCACAAGTGTCAGCTGACAAACTAGTACAATTACCCCAACTTCCTAATGCCATATCTTTCTGATGGGAGCAAGTGGCCTGTGTCTTATCTGGGCAGAAAATCATGTGAAAATCCCTCAGCTCCCATCTTAATCATTCCCATATACACAGTAAGTTGATTGCTCCACAAAATATGTCTGAGAAACCCTGACAGGAAAAAAAAAAATACTCAGGAGGAAAACTACCACAGGTGTTATGCTGCCTCAGCCATGCCCCCAAACCCACAAGCACAGTGTTCAGGAATAGTCTTGGATGCAATGTTTCTTCTGACATTGCTCAGACTCCAACTTCAATATCTGTCACTTGGCCTCAAACCTCATGATGGCTTTCCTTCCCATTCCTGGCCCTTCACAGATTAAGAACTGCCACTGACTTTTGTGCTTTGACCCCATGTCTCTTTATAAACTTGAAATCTAGTCTCTTCCTAATTCTTCTTGCAATTGGCCTCTTTGGGAAAATCCACCAGATCAAGCTCTTACATTATTGAGAAGTGTCTGTACTCCAGCCAGACTGTATCCCCTCTAGGATGGGTATAATTACTTGCAAAGTTGTGGCTCAAATATGGTTTTTATACTTTATAACACTTGTTTAGCCTATTTTTAACCACTAGGAGAACTCTTAAAAATATTAAAAACAACAGAAATAAATAACTGAACATTGACATTTTTTAAAGATGAAACTTTTCTTATTTTCACTTCCAATTTAAAAATAGGATAAGAGGGAAAATTCAACTTCACTATTTCTCTACTTATTTTCTTTCTATTTCCTTCTTTCCTAAACAAAGATAAATTCATTAATTTGGCATATAATTTTCTATATGTGCATATAGATGCGTGTGTGTTTTCATAAGTAGCTTATAGTGTTATCTTGGGTTTAGCAAGATAAATACTATTATTCTGCATGTTTTATTCTAAAAGGTGATGTTCTCATTCAATATCTTCAACAACTATCTAATAATGTACCTAACTGTATAATAACTAGCTAGACATCAGTCATTTAATTCCCCATTTTAGACCAATGGTCAGTATTTTGTTATATGTGTGTCAGTCAGACTTTTATTCATGTTAATAAAATACCTGATAATAAAAACTTAGAGGAAGAAAGATTTATTTGCCTCATGGTTCCAGAGGTTTCATTTCATGGTTGACTGAGACCATTGCTTTGGGCCCAAGGTAAGACAGAACAGCATGGCAGAAGGGTGTGGCAGAGGAAAGCTAGTCAGCTTATGGCAGTTGGCAAGCAAACAGAGAGAGAGAGAAAGAGGGAGAGAGAAAAGTGCCAGGCAGAACATAAACCTTACCAGGGTCTGTCCCAAATAACATACTTCCCCCAATTAAGTCCTACCTCCAAGTTTCTACCATCTTCTAATAGACCATTCAAATTATTATTCCACCAAATAGATTAACCCATTAAACATATTAGAATCTCATAATCTAAGTATTTTCTAAAATCCCTACCTTTGAATACATAATACTGTGGGATATGTTCCAGATTCAAACTTTAACAATGCATATGTTGTGTGTATCATTACATATTCATCTCCTTACTGAGAGACATTTGTTCTCAAATTTTACTCATGTAAAAACACTCAGTGCATCAGCACTTTCCTATACTTACGGCCCATTTGTGCTGGTTTTTCTACATCAGTGTTTATCAAGCTGTGTGTCAAACCTATCGAAGTGTTATCAAGTCAATTTCCAACGTCAAGACCATAATTTTAAAAAATAACATTAATAGAGAAAAACAAAATAGTATAAATGAGATAAGATAGGATGGAAGAGGGTAGAATACTAGGGTTCATAACGCATAATATGGTAGACTGTCCCCACCAAAGAGCACTAACGATTTCTTCTATCCTGTTTCTTCCCCTATCAAGAAGTTTTATCTATTTTTGCTTCCCTTGAATATGCCCAAGTTTTATGACTTCTGTTATTTGATACAATGGGAAGAGATGTAATGTTGTTATGGTTTGGATCTGTAATGTGCCTCAAAGGGTCAGGTGTTGAAGCCTTGGTCCCCATGCAGCATTTTTCAGAGGTGGAGCTCTTCAGAATTGATTGGAATAAGAGGGCTCTCACTTCATCAATGGATTTATCCATGATAGATTCATAATTTGAATGGACTGTTGGGGGAGGTGGAAACTGTAGAGGTGACACATAGCTTTATGGAGTGGGTCCTTGGGGACATATACTGGGAAACTCTAACCTGTCCCTGGTCCCTTGAACTCTCTTCTCTCTGCTTTCTGCCTGCCATGGGGTAAGCTTTCCTCTGCCACGCCCTTCTGCCAGGATGTTCTGTTTTACCTCAGGCCCAAAGAAATGGAGTCAACTGACCATGAACTGAAATCCTTGAAACCATGAGCCAAAATAGATCTTCCCTCAATTAAGTTATCTTTCAAAGATATTTTATCACAGGAGCAAAAAATCTGACTATCATAATGGTCCCAATAAAGAAATATGGGTCTAAAGAGGTCTGGTGTCTTCTGCTTTTGTTCTCCTACTCAAATCTTCATGTAAAGAAATCCATCTACCCTTATGAAAAAAGCCCACATAAATAGAGACAAATAGACCAGCTATGCCAGCCAGTCCAACTACTGAGGTATTAGACATGGGACCAAAGCCAGCATTGACCACTCAGCCCCAGATTAATGTCCAGATGATATTGTTTTGAGTGACCAAGGAGAATAAAAGTGAACTTCCTACTGAATCAGTCTAGAACATGTATTCATTAACAAATAAATTGTTTTACTTTTAATCTGCTAAATTTTAAGGTAATTGCATTAAATATTATATGTATTAAGAGTAATAATATTTTAGTAGTCAACATAAGCTATGAAATACTGCAAGATCAAAAATTCTAAAATCTTAGTTGTTTTTAAAAATTAAAGGCCCATTTATCAATCAGTCCCTGTATTCATTTTGGGTTTGCTATGTTCAGTGTTATCACTCTAGGACTCTGCATGAGAAACTTAAGCATCATCTGAAAAACTTCTAGTTATCATGGCAGAGAAAAGAAAAACAAAATCTTACAGTGACAATTGAATGCTTCAGCTTGGAAATGTACTTATCACTTTTGCTCAAAATTGTTGGACGAAACTTCTCACAAGACACTCAAATTCAATAGGATGAAAAATAGATATTCTATCACATAGCAAGAAGGCATAGAGCTCATAATATTTGGTGAACTACATTATGTCTGTGAATGTTACTTCAATGTACCATGCTTTTTTTTTACTGTGTTGTGATGTTTATAAGAATAAAATACAGCTCTAAGATATGTTTCTCAGTGTGAGATTATTGAGTGATACACCAAATACATTTTCAATTTTCCCAGTTTTTATCAAAATGTTTTCCAAAACATATATACTGATTTATACTCCAAAATTGGCAATAAAACCATGCCCATCAGTGCCCTCTGAGAAAATTTTTCCATCCTATTCATCCAAAACTGAGTGCTGTTAGGTTTTAAATTCAAGCAATTTGGTGATTTAAAAATGTCCAGTTTTTCTTTCTACTTGTATGCCTTTTGTTATTAACAAGTCACATATTTATAAGCTATTGATTTTCTGTGATTTGCCAGTTCATGTCTTCTACTTACTCTATTCTGGGTTGTTTGCTATCTTTCTGATGAAAAATAAACATTAATTTATATTTTATGTCATTGTTTCATGAAAAGCTTGCATTATTTTGCAAGGATTTATTCATTCAAACACTTATTTTTTCTTACATATTCTATATACTACTGCTTATCAGTGCCATATCTTTTCTTCTTTTTGAGACACTTTTCTACTTGATTAGCAAAGTCAAATATATCTTTTCCTTTAAGATTTGTGCTTTCATCTTGTTGAAGAAAAATCTACCCTGAATTTATACAAATATTTTCTAGAATTAATTTGATTTTTTTCTACATGAAAATATTGTCTCATCACCATTTAGAGACTGATTTACTCTTCTCCCATCAATATATAATGTTCTCTTTGGCTTTATATCAAGCTGCCATATACACCCTATTTTTGGTTTACCAAGAGTGGAGTGATGTGTACAACCTTCCCCAGGAAAAGGCACTAAGGGGATACATTACTTATAGAGAACATTAAAAACAATTATAAAACTAATGAAAACCTGGTCTCCTTTTATTATTATCATGTCCTGTCAATTCTAAAATGTTAATGAAAAACACTTCTCACTACCAGGGTGGAAAGCTCCCACTGCTACCTTCCCCATCTTGGGACCTTTGGAAGATAATTGATCATGAAGATTCTGATCTTACAAATACATTAATCCATCTCTGACCATTGTTTAATGAAAAGAGATTTATTATAAAAGTGAACTCTCTTCCTTATTATTATGTTATTGTATCATTTAAAGGGGGAGAACTTCCTAGTGATGCAATATTTAGTCATTGACTTTATTTTAAAGACTATTGTCCTGATATTAGTTAAGCTATACAATCTTTCTTTTGATTAGTACAATTTAAAGCACCATGGCTATGAACTTCTCTAGGCTCACATGTGGGGCAAATTAGCTCAGATTCACATATTTTGGCTCTAGAAAGATAACAAGACTTTATGGACCTCAGTTACCCTGCTTTTATACTGGAGGATTTGACTGTGATGATCTCTAATATTCTGATAACTCTGACCCTCTATGATCTTCCACCTTTTCTATCTAGATTTCCATGGTTATAAAGGCCTCCATTTCTTCTAACTTGTACTTAGCCTGTTCATGAAATAATATAAACATCTGTTTCTTCTGGCTAATTATATATCACAAAATGTAAAAGGATATCAGAAATCCATGGGATATTTTGAAATTATTAAAAAAATATATTTATCTCTTTGGCTATGGTTTTAATCATAGTTATACAAGCAAAATACATAAAATACCACAAATTGGTATTTACCTTGAGCTTTTATCTCTTTGACAAAATCTTTGGATCATATAATGACTGAGTAGTAACAGAGATGAAAGTTCAGGGTGAGGGAAACAAGATCAGAGATGATGACTTTATCTCAACAGGAGAAAGCAATTTACAACAATTTTTACAACATTATCTGTATTTTTGCCAAGTATATTTCATTCAAAGACTGCTGGCCATCAAATATGACAGGACATAGTAAATAAATATTAATGCTCTGTCTTGCATAGTCTGCAGTAAATATTTAAAGCCAGAAATGATAGTAAACTCTTCAATACAAAACTTCTTGTTTTAGGAATTAAAAATTAGGCCCCAAAGAAGGAATAATTTACATGTTGGTTTTTAACATTGTGTACTTTAAATAAATACATATTGATTATTTATTGCCTTGACCTAGAACCTATGAGAAAATCTTGTAGATATACAACTCTCTTTTCACTACCTTAGCCAAATTGAATGTTTTCTATTATAAGGACTTGTTCTGTTCAATTGTCACAATTTTGACTAATGTATTTGTGCACGAATTTTAGGGAAGATTCAAAAATTCTTTTGAGAATATTGGAAATGTTTTGACTAAAAGATTGTCTATGTTAAATAAGAAATGCTTCTTAAATTAACTGTTTTCTTCTCTTTGGGATGTAGAGATGTTGAATATTTGCTGATTATCATTGGTATGAATGATTATGATTAAAGAGCATTTTTATTAGAAATTTATTTATGTTGACCATATTCTAGCTTCATCCACTTAACAAACTTCCTCTCCAAGACCTTATGATTTCAAGGATTTGAGGGGTATATATCGTTGGCATCAAGTGTCATGGCTTGATGCAATCCTTCCTTGCAGTTTAAAATATTTTGGTATTATAAAACAATCAGAAGTTTTTTTAAAAAAATCACCACAAAGTCACTCCGTAGAAGAAAATCATTAACACAATACTAACTTCCAAGAGATTCTACAGATATGCTGTGTCTTGCAGTATATAGTACTTGAATTTCAAAAAAAAAAATGTTCCTCAAGGTCATCTAGTCCATAAGTTCACAAAGCATGGGCTCATGTTTAGCATATCAGCATCACCTAGGAATTTGTTAGAAAAGCAAATTCTCAGCTTCCCCACTTCTACTTCATAATAAACTCTGCTTAGAGGCAAGGAAATCCATCAACCTGTGTGTTAATGATTGATCTTCCAGATGATTTTGATGTACACTCATGTTTGAGAACCATTAATCTAGGCAATTCCCCTGCACACCCCATCTGCATCTTTAAAAAGGGAAAAATGAAATATGGAAGTATTTATAATTCCTTGTTTCCTAAATATCTTATTCTCTGTCTTCTCTCCAATTATACAAATACTCAGATTCAGTATGAGAACATATATTTTCTTACTCTTGTAAGACTCAAATATAGCATGATAAAATTTTAGAGGTCAAAGAGACTTGGAGATTAGTGTGTTTGTTGTATTTTGTACTCCTACAGAGTTCTATTTAATAGCTATTTCACTCAAAGTTATTTGTTTAATGTCTATTTTACTGAATTTGAATCTTTATGAAGCAATAGGCCATACAACTTTGATCATTATTAATTGTACATTAACTTCACAATGACTTTACCATAGAAGTTGCTTAACCAATATCTATTGATTAAATGGCAATTGACTGCATAAACATAAAAACATTTTCTATAGATCCTGACTCTGATAATAATAATGTTCCAATAACATACTCTATGTTTCTATAATAAAAAGAATACTTGGAAAGAAAAAATTATCAATTTTAATTTCCTAGTATAGATGTCTGTTTCTTAACCTATGACATTTACAAAAATATACCTTATTTTTAACAAGCAATCAAATATAATTCATCATATGAATGTGTATGCCAACCTCTTCTTTTTTGTGATAATTAAAATCTGTGTTGTAAAAGAAAGTCTGAGATGTTACAGGAGTGTCTAGAATAATCTTTTGTTTCAAAAATAAAAATAAAAAAAGATATAGTTTGTGACAAAAAATCAAGTATCTGAGTTTAGATAAAAGCAGTATGAGTCTGTGTAGCCAGTTATCTGGATACAGATTCCAACCCTGATACGTACCATTTGTTAACCTCAGGCACATGCTGTCTTTTTCTGTTTTGTATAATGTTGGATAGTAATGGTATCTTTCTTATAAGGATAAAAGAAGTGTATTAATGTACACAATGTATTTAGACATAGTTGTCATTATTATTATAGAGAATGAAGTACTAAATTAGAACCTAAACCAAGCTCTCTGTATTTCTCTAACAATATGTTCTCAATATTAAAAGTGTATTAACAAGCTGGGCATGGTGGTGCACATCTGTAATCCCAGGGGCTCAGGAGGCTGAGGCAGGAGAATCATGAGTTCAAAGCCAGCCTCAACAACTTAGCAAGGCACTTAGCAACTCAGCAAGACCCTATCTCTAAATTAAAAAAAAAAAAATTAAGGACTGAGAATTAAGCACTCCTGGGTCCAATTCTCAGTACCAATAACAAACAAACAAAAAAAAGAAGCTATTTCAATTGGCTTGAAGTTGATATTGCAAACGTGAATAGGATGCCTAAGTCTTTCCAATAAGCATTCCACCAAAGCATACAAGATCCAGAGCAGCAACGTTTTGCTTTACTTGTGAAAGTCTTTTGAAAATAACAAACTACTTTTAAAAGAAAGGTAAGGATGAAATAGCATCCAACATTTTACCTAGTCTACCCATTGCTCTCTGGCCTCTTCCCATGCCCTTCCTTGCTTCTCTCACTGGATATGAGGCCTTCTATGGGTGTGCTACCTGTTATTCTTCACCTTCTCTGTGGGGAAAGCTGCTTCCCTCACCAATAGTGTTTATTTTAGTCATTGCTTAAACATGGTTTCTCCCTTGAAAGGGAAACCTTCAATCAGGAAGAAGGTAAGGGAATAGGTTTCCTGCTACATGGATTACATTAGCTATACTTAGGCCATGATTACAGTAAATTATATGTTTAATGTCTGTCTATTGGGCCACATCTCAAGTACTCCCAAAGTGGTATTCTTAGTCTACTTTATCCTGCACAGAGTAAGAACTCAAAAAATAAGCTGACTGACTGAACAAGCCATGCATATATTTTGGTAAAGAATATGATAAAAATATTAAGGATAAAAGTCAGATTCCTATTCCCAAACACAATCTTTTCATTTTAAGGAGGAGGAAAGGAGGATGGGGAGGATACAGAAGAAAAAGGAGAAGAAGGAGAAAGAGTTGGAATAGCCCAGTGGGGTTTGTGGGGGAAAAATGTTTTTGCAGCTAGACCATAGTAAACAGCTAAAAAATAAGATTGGTGGCAGGATATTTTTTCCATAAACACATTGAAAAAGTAAGCTGCCCCGTACACTTATTTTTAACTTCATGTAAATATACAATGAGGAGGTTTACTCCTTCCTTAGGTCCTAATATGAATCAAAATATTGTGTTTAAAACAGTAATCATTTGATTACTAAATTAATTTTAGACTAAAACTAACCCACTGGTTCCCAGGCTCAACAAAACTTTAGTGGAAGTCTTTGCAGCTTTGCCAGACCAACCACACTTAGCAGACACAGCCATTAATGCCAAAAAATAGAGCAAGGATCCAGGTACCTTCGTTTAGTTTCTTTGTAGCTTAATGACAATGTTTTCAAGTTGGATTTTGTCCAAATTCAAAAGAAAGAGCCAGAGTGTTTATTTGAAATACTGTCTCAGGCCCCAAAGCTGTCTTGTAAGAAAAAGAAAACCATTTATCTAAGAAAAGAGAGAATGTACATTTCATCCTCAACAAACGTTATAACATGATTTAAGTTAGGAAATGGTGAATAGTTGATGTACCGGGGGGAAAGTAATTTAAAATAGAGCTAGTCAATTGCTACAAGAAAATGTGAGAACAATATCAGAAAATAAAACCTGGGGTTATCAATGGTAAATAAATTGATAGGAATTAGCAATAATGCAATACACAGTCTGCAGAAATCAAACAGGAAATGCTTCAGGGAAGCGAGGGATCCCCTTAGTGGGCTCTGCAGATGATCTTGCCCTCCAAAGTGACCCTGGATGAAACTACACCTGCACTTCTTGTTGTTTTCCTTGACATCTCTGTTTTGCAAAGTGTCCTACATTTCCTTGTTGTCTGTTTTGAAAAGTATAGATGCAGGAGAGGATGGTTTGAAAAGTTTATTAACGTTTTACGTAACATTTTGTCCTCATCACAATCCAATGGAGTATATGTAATTATGTCCGTTTTACAGATGAGCACATGACATTCCATAAGGTTGAATAACTTTCCCAGGGTCTTACCACTACTAATTATTAGCACCAAAATTCTAGCATGAAGTCTACACATACGGTTTTTTATTGCCTTCTCCAATGTCTTGTTAGCCTCTCTTATATTAGTTTTTTCTTTGCTTAAAGCATATAACCACACCGGAAGAAGGCTCTCATATGTTTTCTGAATTTTAGTCCTCAAGCCTTTTTCTACCTCCTCCTTTTCCCTAAACGATCTCCTCCCTCTACCACACCCACAGTTCATACACTACATCTTCCAAATTTCCTGAGCCATTCCAATATCTTATCATCTGTCTGGAACATCACCACCTCTGTAGGCATATTCTTACACAGAATTGTTTCAAGACACTCATCCACTTAGTGAAGTCAGCTCTTATTTCTTTTCAGATAGTCAGTACATAACTTAATCCATTTCTTGCCTTTGTATCCATTAGTCTTGCCTTAAAGACAAGGACTTAAATCTTTACTTCTTTTTTTAGTCTATGTTACAGCTACTGAATTCTGTATTGTTGAATGTAGTTACTGCCAAAATAAAAAAAAAAAAAAGTGATGCTGCAATATCTAAGGGATCTGGACACGTCTACTCAGCATTTGCTGGCAGTAGCTGCTTAGGAAACCAAAGCAACCACCTTCCTCTAAAAAAGTCAATCTTTGAGAAACATGAGAGTAAAAATTTCAGACACTGCAATGATTAGCGAATATAAATGAATATGGCTTAGGGGGTCTATCAACAAGACTTAAATTCTAATACTATCACTAAAATAGCCCAGTGATATTTTAAATCACAAATTGTAGCATTCCACCCAAATGGTTTCCACTTCCTAAAAAAGCCTTCAACAGCCCCTGTAGGATCTGATTCTCCAACCTCAAGTCCATGCCCTGACTCTGTTACTTCTTTAACAATATCTTCTATTACTTCCTTCTTTACTCCTTTTTTAGCTGGCCTTTTGCATGAACTCAATAGTGATCAAACTTTAACTTGTCAGAGTTACCTGGGAGAGTGATTAAAATGTAGATTTCCCACCAGAGGTTCTAGTTCAATATTATAGGGTGGGGTCTGATAATTTGCATCTATAACAAATTCTCAGGTGACATTAGTGCTGTAAGACTTGGATCCACAGTCAGAGACCAACTGGATTAAAGTCATCAGCAATAGGAGACAAAGATTTAGATGAGAAAAATCAAATATGGTATTTTCCCACCAAGTCCCTTAGGCCCAAAGACTTGCAAGGACACACACACAAACACACACACACACACACACACGAGAGAGAGAGAGAGAGAGAGAGAGAGAGAGAGAGAAAGAAAGTCCAGCAGATCTAAGAAGTAAGTCTAGAAGAAAATACTGGCAGTGGCTATTGGCACATTATACTAACTAATATAAGACAAGAAGCCTTGAAAAGAATCTGAGAGCATTTTACACACAAAGAAATCACAGTATTGAAACGTTCAACATTATATGAGTGTGAAAGATTTAGTACCACCTTTATGGGGAAAATAACCAACTAGCTGCAATGACAGGAATATTGTCATTCCAACCTTAGATGATGAAAAAGAAGTGTCCCCAGAATGCAGAGTACAGGACTGAATAAAGTTACTAAGGATTAGCGACCATGGTGTGACTCCTTCTCATCAATTCTGAACAGGAGCGCTTATTAAAGTTATCCGGCACGTGGTTCACCCCTGTGTGTTAGTTGGAAAAGAACACTTAGCTTTTTGATTCAAGTCTCTAGATGAAGAGATGCCCATCCAAAATTAATGCATCATGTCTCACTTAGGAAAAGGCTGAATGAACATTTTCACCTTTATAAGAGAGGATGAACAAAATACTTGGTGACCAAATAACAGTCTGGCCTATCTTACCAAACATTTCAAGATCTTTCTTCTTCCAGGTGGAACTGAACCTCTCTCTATATACCCCACATTCAGTTATGACTATGTGCCTTGCTTTGGCCTATGAAGGGGAGACAGGTGTACTTTCAGTCCTTCATGTCAACTGGCAATGTTCCATCAGCCTGGGACTCTATAGGACTGTGGTACCAGAGGCTACACTGACCCTGTTGGATATGTTATAGGAGCAAGAAATAAGTGCCTTGCTATTTTTATCCATCGAGATTGGGGGCAGTTTTGAGCACCATCTCACCTTTTGAATTCATGAGCTGGTTAATTTGAGACATTGTGAAAAATAGCTACCAACTGGTTAGACTGTGCTTAGTACTACTTGTCACCTTTTCAAGGAGAAAATATATGTTTAATATTTAATAACCATGGAATATTTGGCAAGACATTTATGCTTATCTCTTCTGTGAAGAGATGGGGAATGCTTCTTCTGGGCCTATAAAACCTCTGCATTTGGAGGAGAAAAAGTAATCAAAAACCATGTATGAGCAGTTTATACAGTCTTTCCATTTCATATGCACGAAACCCTACTTCATTGGCCTCTCATAGAGATTATCTGATATTCACTAGAAGTAGAATTAAGCTAGGGAAGTTTAGAAGGGTGATTGAAAACTTGTTAATATATTCATCATGTCTGCAGACTTGAAATAAAAATCATCTCAATATAGGCCAAAGAAAGGGATTTATACCATCGAACATCCATCATGATTAAAAAAAAAATAATAAAACCTTACAACAATTAAAAAGAGCAAAACTTTCTCAACGTTATGTAGGATATCTACAAAAAAACAACCAAACGTAATATCATGGCTAGTAGTGAAAGAGTGATAGCTTGTTTTAAATATA
Organism: Marmota monax; assembly: GCF_021218885.2. Taxonomy (NCBI): domain Eukaryota; kingdom Metazoa; phylum Chordata; class Mammalia; order Rodentia; family Sciuridae; genus Marmota; species Marmota monax. The sequence goes on from NW_026693836.1 coordinate 1,319,432, forward strand.
ATATTAATCAATCAAAATTCAAACCTAAGATGGGGAGAAAATATAGGGCCTATTGATTCATAAAGAGGGTTAACTACAAAAGGGCATTTTGGGAAAAAGGAGATTATTTTATGTCTTGATTATCGAGATGATTATATAACTGTATATAACTATCTAATTTCATCTCAAATTTTACCTAAATTTTACTAAATGTAAGTTTAAGAAAGTAAACGTTACCTACAGAAATTCTATCTATCATCATTATCATCATCTTTTATTACTCATCTATTTCTCAGGCTGCAAATAAAAAAGCCTGCCTTCACATCCTCATGTAAGCCCCACTTATCCCATATGATATTTTAATAACATTAAATTTGTTGTAGACATCATATATTAAAAAGTTGTAGCTCAGTTCTTCCTATGTCACAAAGGATCTCCAGAAGAGCTCTAAGTCATGTAATTCATTTAAATTAGCTCTTCTCCAAGTTCATGAGCATATGTGAACTGAAAGGAAGCCAGAATGAGAATCAGAACTCTTTTCTGCTTTAATTCCCTTTCTCTTACACCCAAATTTAATCATTCAATGTGTCAATTTATTCAGGCAATTAATTTGCTACTGTAAGAAAACAGGAACATCCAGTGGTACTGAAGTTCTGATCCCAAGAAAATGTGTAAACCTAAGATATCATAGTCTCAGGTAGGGACACAAGCCCATTTTCTCTAGCAATTTTTAAAACAGTCTTTTCTAAAATTGTTGAACAAAAATAAAATCAAATGTTTCCTTTCAAGTTACCATGAGTGATTGTTCTGAAAAATGTTATAATCACTTCCTTAATTTTTCTGGAAGTCTTAAACTATAGAACATGATTTACATATGTATTTATATATGTTTATTTATTTATTTTGGCAGCTCTGGGGATTGACTGCAGGGTTTTCTATCTCTGAGCCATGTCCCCACCCTTTTCATTTTTTAATTTAAGAGAGGGTCTCTCTAAGTTGCCCAGGCCAACCTCAAACTTGCCATCCTCCTGCCACAGCCTCCTGAATCCCTGGGATTACAGGCATGTACCAAAATGTCCAGGAGAACATGATTTCATATTTCACAGTTTAGTATCAGAAGCAATTTGATTATTCTCCATAAATCAATCATATTTAGTTTGGGTTGGGATGTTTCATGTTAATTTTCATTGACCAAACTTGCAAAATTTTTTGAATTCAAATGCCTTTAATTACCTTCTTTCCCTTTGCTTCCCTTCCCTTCTCTCCTTCCATTATTTTTGTGCCTAATTCATGTGTTGAAATTCTAATCTCCAATGTGAAGATATTATGAGGTGAGGCCTTGGGATATAATTTTTAGCATATATATATATATATATATATATATATATATATATATATATATGACAGTAGAGTGTATTTTGACATATTACACATACATGTAATATAATTTTCAGTTCCTGTGGTTATACATGATGTGAAGTTACACTGGTCATGTGTTTACATATGAACATAAGAAAAGTATGTCCAATTCCTTCTACTGTCTTTCCTACTCTTATCCCCCCTCCTATCCCTTCATTCCCCTTTGTCTAATCCAATACATTTCTATTCTTCCCTTCTCCCCCATTATTGTGTGTTAGCATTCACATATCAGAGAGAACAATTGGGCTTTGGCTTTTGGGATTGACTTATTTCACTTAGCATGATAGTATCCAGATCCATCCATTTACAAATGCCATAATTTCACTCTTGTTTATGGCTGATTAATATTCCATAGTGTATATATTCCACATTTTCTTTATCATTCATTTGTTAAAGGGCACCAAGGTTGGTTACATTGTTTAGCTATTGTGAATTGAGCTACTATAAACATTGATGTGAACACATCACTATAGTACACTGATTTTCAATCCTTTGGGTATAAATCAGAGTGGTATAACTGGGTCAAATGGTGATTTCATTCTAAGTTTTCTGAGGAATCTCCATATGCTTTCCAGAGTGGTTATACCAATTTGCAGTTGGGTATATAATTTTTTAAGGGATTATTATCCTTAAAGAAAAAATAGACACCTAGTCCAACAAGTAGATAATGTCCACTAATACAGATTCCCAAAATGTCTCTGTATACATGTGGGTCAAGAATCTCAGACATAAAGAGAGTAGAACTCATGATCTCATACCCTAGTCCAATCCTACTGCCATTTCTTTAATACTAAAATAATTTGGGGAGTCCAGCAACTTCGTAAACACTCTTTTTCCTTTTCATTTCATGAGATTTAATTTTCTGATGGACTGGTTGTCCAGTCAATCACCCTTCCAAACTAAGTAGTTCGTTGAACCAAACTACAATTTCTGTGATAAAACTCACTTGGCCATGATTTAGTGTTATGTTACTAGATTCTATTATCTAACATTTGAAAAATTACTTTTGTATTCATATTCACAGAAAATATTATTAAGTTTTCTTCTAACATATTTGTTTCTTCTGATATATTTTTGTCGAGTAATTTCAGATTCATGAAACTAGTTGGAAAATGTTTTTTTTTCTTGAAATACTTCATATAGAACTATTTTTTTTCCTTTAAACATTTAGTTGGATCCACCAACGAAGCCATCTGCACATGGATTGAATTAATTGGAATGTTTTCAATTTCCTTAATAGATTGAGGAATGTCCAGGATTTCTGAATCTCCTTGAGTGAGTTTTGGCATTTGTAGCTTTTTAAGGATGTGTTTATATTATATAATCTCTCAAATTATTGCAACAAAGTTGTTAATTCTCTTAGGTTTTATGTCTCTGGGATCCAGAGAGATACTTCATCTTTCATTCGTTTTTTAATAGAATGATGTTATTTATTTATTTTGGACATTAACACTTTGAAAAAATACATAACTGGCTTTTGACCTGATTTTACAAAAATAGAATTTGATTAAAGATTTAAATTTCAAAATTTAAAAAATAAAGGCATAAACGTATCACTGATTATTTGTAACTTCATATATTTGCAATATCACCTACCTAAATTTGAATGATATATTTGATATTTACAGAAAATCTTATTTGATTGATTTACCACTACCTTTTTTTTTTTAACAATTTAATTGTCTTTTCTCTTCTCTGTATTACTTCATTCTTTGTGCTTCCCTTTGACTTAAATTTTTGTTTCTAATATTTCCATTACTGATTTGAAATCTTTGCTTTCTTTTGCCAAATTTATTACCCTATATAATCATCTCTAAAATGTATATGTGTGTGTGTATATATATGTGTATGTATATATATATACATATATATATATATATATATATATATATATATATATGATTATATCTGAATGTCAAGTCAAATCTTGAACTGTAATCCACTTCCAAATCACACTTGTGTTAGATTCCTTCCCAAGTTTTATGATTCATTTGTGAGGTGTTCCCCTAAATTTCATGGGTAAGACAATGCAAGAAGGTTCAGAGAAGAAATGATTGGGTTGTAAAAGTCTTAACCCAATTAGTGGATTAATCACCTAATAGGATTAATTGAGTTGTGACTGAAGGAAATTTGGGTGTGGCTGGAGGAGACTGGGTGTTGGGTATGCCTTTGGGGTACATATTTGTATCTGGCAAGTGGAGATCTCTCTCTCTCTCTCTCTGCCATCTGATCATTATGTGAGTTGCTTCCACCACACTCTTCCAACACGAAGTTCTGCCTCACCTTGAGCCGTGAGGAATGGAGCCAACCTTCTGTGGACTAAGACCTCTGAAACCATGAACACTCAAATAAACTTTTCTTCCCTAAAATTGTTCTGGTCAGATCTTTTAGTCACAGCTGTGAAAAGGCTGACTAAAACACCAAGTTAATATTAAAGAAAAAATCACATAAAGATACTAGATATATCATTTCTTAAGGAAGCAAGAGAAAGAGTTGAAAAGATTCCTCCAAAAGACTTTTTTATGCTTCTTATGTTAAAAAAAAAAAATGAATAAAGGTTTTTTTTCCTGGCCTCATTATTTTTGAAACCCAAAAAGTTATTCAAGCAATCCCTTACTTTGAGGAATGTTAGCCATCTCCTCCTTTCTACTTGGTTTTTCCTATGTTATCTCTGGCTAGCTACTGTCTCTACCTAAAGAGATTTAGAGTCTACATAATTGAGCATTTTAAGAATATTCACAAAATTTAAACATAAACATAGACATTTCCTGATCTATGTAACTCTTCATTCAATCCTTTTTGAGCAACTTCCAAGGCAAAGATGCACATGACAGACAGTAGCCACTATTTATGTTTGATATCACTTGACAATTTACTTTTAAATTAAATTTTTTATGAATTTGATTTTTAATACTTACATATGTTAATGAAAATGGGTAAGATATGATTCCCTCTTCACACTATTTTTTTAAAGAGAGAGAGAGAGAATTTTTTAATATTTATTTTTTAGTTTTTGGTGGACACAACATCTTTATTTTATTTTTATGTGGTGCTGAAGATAAAACCCAGCACCCCACACATGCCAGGCCAGCATGTTACCGCTTGAGCCAAATTCCCAGCCCCTCTTCACACTATTCAATGAAGTAAGGGGAGACCAGTAAGTAATAGAGAGTACAATAAGTAAAGAGAGACCAATAATTAATAGAGAGTAAAAATTGTGCAATAAAAATTATGATAAAAGTTTTCATGGGATACCAGATACAAAAGTTAATGTTTAGTGTTTGTTATAGATGAGGGTGGTAGCAAATATTCCCCTATTGGATAAAAAATGAAGGACATAGAAATTAAATAAAATTGTTGCTTCAAAGACATTCTCAAAGAGACATTTTTGGGGTCCGGAAAACTTGACATTAACCTTACTAAATTGATTAACATTAAAAAAATAATGTGTCAATCAGGAAGAGGCTTGATGAGACTTCTAAGTCTTTTGTGGGACCCAATGTTGGTAGGGTTTCTTACTAGCATAATTGGATTATTGGATCTTTCTCCAAAGCATATATCTGCATCCTTTCTGGTATAATAGATACATCAGGCTATCACTGCCTCCTTCCATTAAATATTCAAATCCTATAATTAACTCCCCTTGTTGATTTCATGCTCAACCAGCAACCCTCTGATGATTTGGCTTCTTGAGTAGTTTGCACATGAAGAGTGAAGGTACAACTCAGGATGGTACTATTATCTATTCCCTTGAGCAGTTAGAGCTCACACTGAAATTTAAGAGTCTGCCATTCTGATTGATAAGTCAGCCTCTTGAGAACATTGTTATCACAAGCTACCATCCCAGAGGGGGATCAGCTCAGGAACACTGATATGAATAAGCTTTCAATATAAAAGCCTAAATTCCAAATCCTGTTCTATAGGGAATTCCCTGGAGAAATACATGTGACATTGTGGAGTTCAGGGTTCCACCTCTGCAAGGAACCTGTGTGGTTCTGGAAAAAAAAAATGCTTTTGGTGCTCTGACAACAGGATTGGGTTTGTAGGCATCACCAGGTGCAAAGTCCTACAGTGCCTTCTGGGCTTGCTGCTGGGTATCACCTTATTGAGTATTGTAGGCAGCTTAAATAATTACTGGAACTTCACTTTGATTCCTGAAATTTCCTAAATCTGGTGGTAACTTTCTCTTTTCTTTCATATTACTTTCAACAACTTTTAATAGCTGACTTATACTTGAAATGCCTACAGAGAATTCTCTTTTTCCAAAAACCTAAGCTATTAAAAAGATATCCTTATATTTGGAATCCTTAGAAATAAAGCAAAAATATCGCCAGCTAAGCTCAATGAAAGAATTTTTATATTTTAGTGTTGGGCAAATAAAATAGTAAAAAGAGCTTAATTGGTTTGTTGTTGTTGTTGTTGTTATATCAGGGATTTAAGCCAGGGTAGGTAATCACTTAACTATGTCCCCAGACCTTTCTTCTTTTCTCCTTTTTTATTTTCAGACAAGGTTTTCCTAAGTCACTGAGGGCCTTGCTAAGTTGCTGGGGCTGACTTTGAACCTGCACCAAGCTCATGGTTGCTTCTAACAATCCTATATCTAACATAAGTAGGTGGATGAGTAGTCTTCCTAATTGTTCTGCATATATACATAAACAGAAGAGCACATCTTAAAGAAAAATTATACATGTTTTATAGTATAATTAATCTACTTTCTTGAAAACATGAATGATTTAGTGATACATCTGAATTCTCATGAGATACAACATCATAAAATATTGTCTCTTGATGTTGACTCCTACTTGTTAACCTTTTAGAAAAGGTAAATTAGTGGAGATTTCACTTGTCAGAAATCCTGTTTCAATGCAAAGGCAACAACAATACACTTATGGGAAGTGGGCAGGTATATGAGACAGGGTAGGACAGAACATGAAAAGGAGGACATAGGTAGGCAGCAATGACAGACGACAGCAATAGTAGATGGTCAGTAGTGGCACAGCAGATCTGCTCAAGATCTCAAGGATAATGGAATGTACTGGTAGGAGAGAGAGATTCAGGATAGGGTCCAGTCAGTCACCTAGTGAAGAAACAGGGCCCAGTGATGATGGAGATAGCACTGGGCCATTAGAGAGACTGTGTATGGAGATTAGGTGTCCTTATTTAAAGCTTCACAGATATCTTGGGATGGCAGTAGATGTTGTGAGAACTGAAGCAGGTTATTTTCAAAATATTTCTTATTGTCATAATTATCAAAGTAAAATATTTTCCTTAAAAGAAAAATGAGGAAATAAATATTTGTAAAGAACCTCAAAATAAAAGTTGTAAAACTAAACCCAGGAGTTAACTGGTTCTTTCCAAATCTCACTAAAATTCAAATAATCAACTTCAGTGGTATAACTCTGAAATGATAAAGAAAGCAGAGAAGGATACAGTAGGAGAATGGAATTCTCAACACAAGTCTGACAAAGAGAAAGAATCACTAGAACATAGTGAGCTTTTAGCTTTTGGGGATTTTCTGTATGCAAGCTGGTCAGGGAGATAGCAAGAAATATGTTTTTACTTTTCTGCTACACCCCAGGAACTAGAAAATTCAGTTATCATACAATAAAAGAAAATTTTATTAAATTATATATGGAAGAATATATTGGAGATAAGGATTTATTAGAATACAGATTCCCTCTGCTCCCCTATAAGGAAAACATGTTTTTTTCCTCTCCAGAGTTATAACTAGACAGACTATGGTCTGGGTGATCCTATTGGAAATGGGATGAACTAAAACAAAGAATAGTAAGCAGTGACCCTGACTCACTTCCCTAGGTCAAGGCTCAGATCTCAGACTGCTAGCCTTTTATAATGCTCCTCATTTTAGGAGAGAACTGGGAGATTCTGTCAAGAAATACTCACAGATAAATTTTTTAAATATTACAACAAATAACCATGTCTACACCTACCTATTCACTGTGGAGTCTAAAATCAAGAAGTCATGTCAAAGTATGAAGATCTTGCAATTACAGTTTTTTGTTTTTTTTTAAATGAGTGGCTCAATTTTAACCTCACAGAGATATACTTCATAAACACTTCAGAAAAAGCTGTAACCTAAAAGACAGAAGCTAAGGCAAACAGAGAAAGGAAAGGGGAAGAAACAGAAAACAAAAAGTTCATGACAACTTCCAAAATCAATAAAATTTCAGAAAGACATCTATGAGGTAAGATGAAAATACTATTTTTTAAAAAAAGAAAATGCAGATAAAAAGGAACTTCTTGAAGTTAGAATTATAAGATCAAACCAAAAAGTCAATAGAGGACTGGAAGATAAACCCAAAGACATCTCTCAAAAAAAAAAAAAAAAATATATATATATATATATGTATGTATATATTTATATGTGCATATATATATCACTGTGCCTATATATTTCATATATATGTATGTATTTATATGTTTTACATATAAATATATATATGAGAGAGATTTCAGTTAAAGAGAAAAACAAAGACTCAACTCAAAAGATTGACAACACAAGTCAAGAATTCCAGAAAGAGAGAAGGTATAAATATTCTTTTTAATTTCTATTAGTGGAACCTAATATTTTTCAGAATGAATCATTAATTTAAAAGAATTGGATTTTTCAAAACAGAGTGAATCTTTTTTAAAAAATTTTTCTGTTTTAATTAGTTATACATGACATTAGAATGCATTTATGCACTTTGATATATCATACATAGATTGGATATAATTTCTAATTTTTCTGAGTATACATGTTGTAGAATCATATTGTCATGCAGTCACATATATACATACAGTAATAATGTCTATTTCATTGTAATATCTTTCCTATGTCCACATCCCCTCCCCTCCCATCACTTTGCTCTACCTAATCTAAGGTAACGCTATGCTATTTTTCCTTAGTGCCCCACACCTTATTGTGAATTAGCATCCACATATTAGAGAAAACATTCGGCCTTTGGTTTTGTGGGATTGGCTTACTTCACTTAGCATGGTATTCTCCAACTCCAACCAATTACTGGCAAATTCCATAATTTCACTCTTCTTTAAAGCTGAGTATATATACCACAATGTTTATCAAAGCAATTAAATTAACAATAACTAGACTATGGAACCATCCTAGGTGTCCCTCAACAGAGTGAATCTTAAAGACACTGAAGCACTGCCTTCAATAAGGAGAATTATTTCAACATTCTGAAATTCCATTCCAAACTATCACTCAAGCACATGAAGAGAATGACCAAAGTATCATACATGAACACTTTTAACAAATTTACCTTCTATATGTTTTTTAACCACTAAAGGATAGGCTTTATTAACACCACATAGGAAACTATAAAATGTGAAGGTCATGGGTGAGGACAGTATTAACAACAATTAACTTTTCAAATACGAGAAAATGATTTTAAATCTGAGATTATGTTATTGCATTTGATCATTTATAGAGTTTAAATGTCTATAACAATTATAAAATTTATACTCAAGAAGAGTTGGACAAACAAAAAGACAATTATTAGATTCAAGAAAAATGTATAAGAAAGTATATATAGTCATAGTAACTATGATGTAGTTAAACCATAAATATTATTTAGATATAAGGAACAGAATACTAAACATTCAAAGTTTATGATATAACTATTCTCATAAGTTTATTGTGTGGGGAGTGTTTGTAATTTATGGGAGAAATATAAGCAAGCTAAAGCCTAAATGATATTGACTTGTAAGAAGCCAATAATCAGACAAATATTTTCAGAAAGTAAAAAAAAATAATAATAATAGCAATAAATTTATATGGAGGTGGCTATGTCCCTGTAGTATGCTGTTTCAAAGTTCTATGGGTGTAGACCAAGGAGAAGGATTGTGGGGACAAATGGTGGTTCCATTCCCAATTTTCTAAGAAATCTCTATACTGCCTTCCATATTGGCTGTACCAATTTGCAGTCCCACCAGCAGTATATGAGTGTGCCTTTTCCCTCACATCCTTGCCAACACTTATTGTTGTTTTTAGGCATAACAGCTGCCATTCTGACTGGAGTGAGATGAAATCAGAGTGGTTTTGATTTGCATTTCTCTAATTGCTACTGATGATGAACATTTTTTCATGTATTTTTGATTGATTGTACATCATCCTCTGAGAAGTGTTTCTTCAGGTCCTTGGCCTATTTATTGATTGGGTTATTTGTTGAATGTGATGATCATTATTATCCAAAGTACACGTATGAGGACATGAATTGGTGTCGTTATACTATGTATACAAACAGAGATATGAAAAATTGAGCTCTGTATATGTAATAAGAGTTGTAATTCATTCTGCTGTTATATATAAAGAAAAAAATTACATGGGGTAACTATGAGGAAAAATAGTTTTAAACATTGAAGGAGCTCTAAAATAAAATGGTAAATGTGAATTCACACACACACACACACACACACACACACTCGGGTTTGAACCCAGGGGTGCTTTATCATGGAACTTTCGTATTTATTTATTTAAATCTATTTATTTTTTTATTGTTAATTTTGAGAAAGGATCTCACAAAGTTGGCTAGCATCAAATTTGTAATCCTCCTGCCTCAGTTTCCCAAATTACTGGGATTATAGGCATGTGCCACTATGCCTAACTTTGGTATGAATCCTTTTTGTCAATTTTGTTCTATGTATAGGTATCAAATATAAATTTTTAGAAAGTTATAACAGTGTACAATATCCTAAATTACAGTCTTATGAATAAATTCCATAACATTCAAACTTATTCTGAATGTGTAATCATTACATTGTGGAAATATACTACAAATTATTTAATTATACTCTATTTATAGAAATTTGTGTTTCTTTTAGTTATTCACTAATACCCTATTCATTTTATATTTACAAATATTCTAAAAAATATTCTTGAATCAAATCTCTATACTTTTCTAAAACTGTATATACTTGTGGGATTATTGGCTCAAATGAAGTAAGTTGATGTTTGTTATCTTTTCTGTTTTCATTACTCTTCTCTCAAGAATTGCTTTTAGATATTTACCTCCCTAGTCACGCCCTGTGTAATAGTAGTAACACATATAGTCTATAAATGGTTCATATTTATCATATATATCTGTGCTTCATACATTTAAGTGATGTTTCCTCCCCACCAACTAACCAAACCAGAGGTGCTATCACATTGTTGAGAATTGGTTGTAAAGATTTCTTTGATTTTGATTACTTGGCACCCAATTCTCCTTTTCAAATATATTATCAATCCTATCTTTATCAAAAAGGTGCCAAGGTGAATGTTTCCCCACTTCCTCAGCAAACATCAAACTTAACTACATTTTTTTAAAACAAAAGCTTTCAATGTAACTCTGAAAGTTATGTTAGGTGGCTTGTACACATTTCCTTAGTACCTAATGCCAGGTATGGAAATATTTACTTATTTCAGACTTTGTTTCACTATTAGGGAACAATCACTGATTTCAAACTTTCAAGCAATTTATATTTAGAAAGTATACTTCTGAGTGTCACCATGGTTCTTACTATAATTTAGCCTGTTTTTAAGTCAATTTCTTATTGATTCAACCAGAACGGTCAATTATATCCTGCAGAACTTCTTTAGTTCTCAAATTATTGACCTGTCGAGTCAATTTGTAATTAGACAACTTTTTAAAAGTACTTTCTGTTCACAATTATAATGTAGCTTTGGAACTGTTGTTGAATTCTCCCAAATTTGGTGATTACCTGGGTCTGATGCTGTTTTTATCTTCAGCAATTATTTTTATTGAGGTATATCTTGTGTTTACAAAAGGGGTTGAAAAATTGCTTGGAACATTCCAATCCTAGATTGGGTTTGTCAGCTAGTTATTAGTTAAGAACCATATGAAATGTCATTTTTAAGCCAGAAAGATTAAATATTAGCTATTCCATATAATTTGGACTAATCAGTTATTTTCCTATTATGCACTCAAGAACAAAAATGAGTGTTTATAATGTGTTAGGACTGTTCAGGCCCTGCCACACAGATTTTAAAGAGTCTTTAAAATTTCATTCTTTATAAGGAAGGCACAGTCATACAAAACCACCCACAGAGGGTCAATATTTTTTTTTTCAGATTGATACAAACATTGCAGAATCTCCCTCCCCTGAGTCAGGAAAACAGATCCAGTCCCAAAATATGTATACTGAAAAGAAATTTGGAACAGGAGTCAGGGGCCTGAACTGTATTATGGGTTCACCTATTACCTGAGTGAGTCTGGGTCAGGTATTGCTACTTACTCCTTCTTCCAGTGTTGGTGATAGTTAAGTGTTTAGCTCCTCAGAGAGGCCTTCCCTGAGTATCACTCAAGATGAGATCTCCATGACATTATGCTCTTTCTCTTCTGAAAGCATTTGTCATACTAAAAACCATTTGTTTATTTACTTAGCTATTTTCTATTGTTTTAATAAATGAGCTCAATGCAATGAACTTTCCTCTTAGAACTGACTTGATAGTGTCCCAGAGATTTTGACATGTTCTTTTGCTATACTCATTTACTTGTAAGTCTTTTTTTTTTAAATCTCATCCCTGATTTCTTCTGCTGTGCATTGGTCGTTCAATAGCATATTATTTAGTCTCCAGGTATTAGAGTAGCTTCTATTTTTTTATTTTGTTGTTGATTTGTAATGTCATTCCATTATATCTGATAGGATGCAAGATATTATCACTATTTTCTTGTATTTGCTGAGAGTTGCTTTGTGGCATAACATATGGTCTATTTTAGAGAAGAATCCATTGCTGCTGAGAAGAAAGTATATTTGATCATTGACGGATGAAATATTCTGTGTATATCTGTTAAGTCTAAATCATTGATTGTATCATTTAGTTCTATAGTTTATTGGTTTAATTTTTGTTTGGAAGATCAATCGAACTATGTAATGTTTTGAACAACCAACAATTAAAAAATTAAAAAAAAAAAAGAAAGGTGTGTTAATGTCACCCAGTATTATTATGTTGTGGTCTATTTGATATTTGAAGTTGAGAAGTGTTTGTTTGATATATGTAGATGCACTATTCTTTGGGACATAGATATTTACAATTGTTATTTCTTTTTGGTGTATAATTCCCTGAAGCAGTATGAAATGTCCTCTTTTGTCCCTTCTAATTAACTTGGCTTGAAGTCCAATTCATCTGATATGAGGATAGAAAAGCCCACTGTTTACACAATCCATATGAATGATGTTTTTGTTTTGTTTTTTTCTTGATACTTTCACCTTTAGTCTGTGGTGTCTTTGCCAATGAGTTGTGTCTTTTGGAGAAAACATATTGTCTGCTCTTGTTTTTCAATTCAATCTGCCTGTCTATGTCTTTTGATTGATGAGCTTAGGCCATTTATGTTCAAGGTTATTATTGAGGTTATTATTGAGATATGAAACCTTGAGGTTATTATTGAGATATGACTTGTATTCCTAGCCATTTTGTGTTTTTGAATTTGAATTAGTTTCTATGTGGATTGACTATTCCTTTAGTGTAGTTTCTCCCTTTGCTGGTACCTTTTTTTTTTTTTTTTCATTTTAGCTTCATGGAAAATTTTCCTTAGAAAGTTCTGTAGTGCAGAACTTTTTAAGCTTTTTTTAATCACAGAAGGTTTTCAATTTATCTTCAAATCTGAAGCTGAATTTTGTTGGGTACAGTATTCTAGGTTGGCATCCATTTTCGTTCAGAGCTTGGTATATATTAATCCAAGACCTCCTACCTTTGAGGGTCTAGGTTTGGAAATCAGCTGGGATCTAAATTGGTTTCCCTCCAAATGTTATCTGACAGCTTTCTCTGGCAGCCTTTAAAATTCTATGTGTTAGACATTTTCATAAATATGTGCCTTGGTGTGGGTATGTTGTAATTTTCTATATTTGAGGTCCTATAAGCCTCTTAAATATGATTTTCCATTTCATTCTTTAGTTTTGGGAAATTTTATGATATTGTTTCATTGGAAACATTGTGCATTCCTTTTCTTTGTATCTCCTTGCTTTCATCTGTCCCAATAAACATTAAATTTCATCTTTTCATGTTATCCCATGTTTCTTAGAAGTTATGTTTATAGTCTCTTAGCATTTTCTCTGCATTGTCAACTTTGTTTTCAAAATTATATATTTTGTCTTCATTGCCTGAACTATTTCAAAGTGGCCTTGCCTGCTTTTCACGCTTTTCATTGAATTTTTAACTTGATTTATCGATTCCTTAACTTTGAGGACTTTTGCTTGATATATTTTCAGAATCTCTCTTTTTTGAAGTGATATTTCACCTCCTGAATTTTATCTCTAATTCCACTCCTTACATTGTCCTTTACCTCATGCATCAAAGAATGCAAAATTGATTCAACATATATAAATCAATAAATGTACTCACATCAGTAGACTTAAAGACAAGGATCATATGATTATCTCAATAAATGCAGAAAAAGCACTTGACAAAATATAACACCCCTTCATATTCAAAACACTAGAGAACTAGGGATATTAGGAACATACCTCAACATTATAAAAGCTATATATGCTAAACCAAAGGCCAACAACTTTCTAAATGGAGGAAAAAAATGAAAGCATTCCCTTTAAAGCCTGGAACAAGATTCGGATGCCCTATTTCACTACTTTTATTCAGCATTGTCCTTAAAACTCTAGCCAGAGCAATTAGAGGAGAGAAATTAAAGGGATGCAAATAGGAAAAGAAGAACTCAAACTATCCTTATTTGCCAAAGATATGCTTCAATATTTAGAAGACCCCAAAAATCTACCAGAAAACTTTTAGAACTCATAAATGAATGCAGCCAACTAGCATGATTTAAAATTAATATGCATAAATCAATTGAGTTCCTATACAAAAGTGATGATCTACTAAAAGAGAAAACAGGAAAACAATTCCATTCACAATAGCCTCAAAACAAAATTTTGGGAATCAATCTAAAAAAAAGGGTGAAATACCTCTACAATTAATACTACAGAACACTAAAGAAAGAAATTGAAGAAGACCTTCAAAGACAGAAAGATAGGCAGAAATAAAATTGTCAAATGACCATATTATCAAAATCACTATACAGATTTAATGTAATTTCTATTAAAATCACAATGAAATTCTTCATAGAAAGATAAAAAGAAGTCATGAAATTTATTTAGAAAAATAAGAGACACAGAATAACCAAAGCAATCCTTAGCAATAAAAGTGAAGCAGGAGACATCACAATACCAGACCTTAAATTAAATTATAGAGCTATATTAACAAAAACAGCCTGGTACTGGCACTGAAACAGAAATATAGACCAATGGTACAGAAGAGAAGACATAGAAACAAACCCACATAAATACAGATATCTCATATTAAACAAAGACACCAAAAATATGCATTGGAGAAAAGATAGCCTCTTCAAAAAATGGTGCTGGGAAAACTGGAAATCCATGTGTAGCAGAATGAAAATGAACCCTATCTCTCACACTGCACAAAACTCAACTCAAATTAGATCAAGGACTTAGGCATAAGAACAGAGACCCTGTGCCTAATAGAAAAAAACTTAGGGCCAAATGTACATCAGTGCAGATTAGGAACAAGACTCCTAAAGAACAAGAATTAAATTTAAGAGTAAATAAATGGATAAAATCAAACTAAAAAACTTCTTCACAGCAAAGGAAACAATCAAGAACATAAATAGAGAGCCTACAGAATGGGAGAAAATCTTTGTCACCTAAATGTCAGAGCATTAATCTCCAGGATATACAGAGAATCCCAAAAAATAACACCAAATAAACAAATAACCTAATAAATAAATTGGCAAAGTAACTGAATAGACACTTCATGGAAGAAGAAGAAATATGATCAATCAAAAAATATGTGTAAAAATGTTCAAATCTTTAGCAATTAGAGAAATGAAAATTAAGACTACACTTGGATTTCATCTCACTCCTGTCAAAATGGCAAGTGTCAAGAATACAAACAAAAATAAATATTGGCGAGGATATGAGGCAAAGGGTACACTTATCCATTATTGAACTGATTTGGTTGCAAATTGGTGCAACCAATCTGGAAAGCAATATGGAGATTCCTCAGAAAACTAGAAATGGAACCACCATTTGACTCAGTTTTCCCACTCCTCAGTAAATACCCACAGGAATTAAAATCAGCATACTACAGTGATACAGCCACATCAATGTTTATAGAATGTCAATTCACAATAACTAAATTAGGGAACCAACCTAGGTGCCCTTCAACAGATGAATGGATTAAGAACATGTAGTACATATACACATAATACTCAGCCTAAAGAAGAATAAAATTATGGCATTTTTCTGGTAAATGGATGGATTTAGAAAGTATCATGCTAAGTGAAAAAAGCCAATCAATCCTCAAATCCAAAGGCTGAATGTTTTCTCTGATATGTGGATGCTAACTCACAATAAGTGGGTGGGGGATAGGGAAGAATAGAAGTACTTTGGATTAGACAAAGGGTAATGCAGGGAAGAGAGGGGGAATGGGAACAGGAAATATGGTAAAATGGATTGGATATTCCTATCTTATGTGCATATTTGATTACAGGACCAATGTATTTCTACATTATTTACAACCAAGAAAATGAGAAGTTATACTCTATATATGTATAGTATGTCATAATACATTCTACTATCATATATAACTAATAAGAACTAAAAACACATGTATTTGATGTCTCTTTTCCTCAGCAAATGAAAAGCATGAGAGAGGTGATATCAATACCCTGTTTATTCCTTTATCCCTAGAATCTAGGACATTGACTGACACATGCTAAATAACGCATGTGAATTTGTTCAGTGAATAAGTGGATGAAATTAGCCTAATAGTTTAGACTCTTAGTTTCATTTGTAACAGAAATATAATAGTACTGTGATGCCACTTACAGAGTTGCTGTGTGAGTGAGACGAGGTGGCTGGGTAGACTTGAATTGTTTAATACGATAGAAGATATGTATAGATATTCCTAACTTATGATGGGTTGATTTACATTTTTTTTTTTTTGCTTTTTGATAGTCTTAAGGTGATATAATTCAGTAGAAACTGTACTTCAAAATCATTTCAGTTAGAATTTTAGTCTCTTCCCAGTCTAAGGATATGTTATTGTTGAGAGCCATCCATGGACTGTGTGTGGACTATATCATGCATCTCAGCCTAATAAATAGGAGAATATGGTGTCTGGGAACTTCCAGCGGACATATCCTCTGGTTGACTGCCCAGAAACATGGTGAGTCCTATTCAGCTCTGCCTCATCCCAACAGCTCTAGAGATGGGGTGACCTGCTGTAGTCACACATCCCCTCTGAAATGGGTGTGGCCTGTCAAGATGCCAATCAACCTGCTAACTGCAAGACATCACTCAGCATCACCCCTGAAACCTTATCCCTGTCTTTGATGTACTTCCTTAAATATACCACAGGAGACATTTTCTAACTGTCTAGCTCCAGCTCCTGTGTGGACTGAACCTATCAGGGGCTCCATCTTTTTGAAACTGTCTTTCTGACTTTGTCTTTTGTTCTTCACTAATTATTGTAGACTTTAATTTCTTAGGTGGTTTACACCCTCCTTGGCAGGAATAAGAACTCTCTCCCGAGGCACTGGCCACCTCCCCATATGTTATGATACTCTCTTGCTACTCTGGACAGTGGCAGCAAGCTACAGTTCCCAGTCAATTATGTGATTATGAGGATAAAAGATCATTGGTCTACACTGTAGTGCATTGCTAAGCTATGATGTTCAGTATGTTAGGTGTTTTAAATGCATTTTTGAATTATGATATTTTCATTTTATGATAGGTTTATTGGGACATAATTCCATTATAGCTTCAAAAACATATGCATTTCACCTTTTCACTATAAGACCTTTCCCCAAATTCAAGATAATGTGCATAAAAGTGTTTATATAATGTGCATAAAAGTGTTTTATATACTGAATAGCTCTTGAAATGCAAAAAATAACATTACATAAGTGAAGAATTTGCTATATTCATGATATAAATATTTGCTGAGGCTTCATTCCACTAGAATATACTTTTTTTCTGGCTACCTACATGCTTGCTTTTCCTGAAGTCATTCAATGTACTGTTTCACACCAGTACCCCAACTTTGACTGCCTTTGTTGATTTGTTTGCTCTTTCTGGGAATACATCCAAATAATAAAGATCCTATATGAATTAGGGTTGGCGGGGGAAGAAGTCATTCTAGGTATTAAAAACAGGAAGGGTTAAATAAATACATGTTCTTTACTAGTTGAGAGTTTTTCTCATGAACACAATAAATCTTAACAAACACTTTTTCTGTATGTTATTATCTTGCGTTTTGATCTGTGTAGTTAGTGTGATTGCAATATCTCCTAGTGTTATTATAATAAATAATTACCTTAATTATGAATATGTCTTTCTGTAAACAGATATATATATACATATGAGAGATTGCATAGTATTTATCAAAAGTGTGCAATAAATAGTAATTATTATTTATCTGGTTAATTTTTTATGGCTCCTGTGATAATATCTTTGCAACAAAAAGCTAAATTCCCTGAGATCAAAGAGTCAGTCTTCAGATCGTATAAATTCCCTTCAGTGGGAAACACAGTGTGCACTAGGTCTGTAATTCTTTCAAGTGAGTCACACTGAGTACAGAAAATTAACATAGACTGCAAAAGTATTTCCTTTTTTTTTTTCCTTTACCATTCCTATTTTATATCCCCCACTCCTTCACACACGTTTTCCATTACATGATCCTTATCTGGGTTAGAATACAATTGAGAAACATTTATTATTTTATCTTAGCAAAAACATATCCAGGAACCAGGTTCCAGGGAATAAAATTCCTCCCATTCCATACACGTTTACCCAGTTCTTTCTCTGCAAAAGATACAGTACAGGACATAAGTATGAGCAAGACAGATTCTTTGAACTAAGAATTGGAAATCTTCAGTAGCTTAGAGTTGGGACAACCTGACCTTGTCTTGAAGAAAAAGAAATCTGGATGATAACAAAGATCTGACACTGGGTATCCCAAAATATCATTTTATGTGCTTTGTTCTTGCCTTTCAAATTAATGACAATAACTTACCTTGACATGTTTTAAATGAATCACAAATTGTTTTTATTACATGACCTGAAGTTGTATCTAAAGTCTCCTGACTCTGTTTTATTCACTCTTCCCAGGAATATATTTGGAAATAATTTCTAATTCTTAATTAAAGTAGAGTGTGGATGCAAAAATGAAACAAAGATGAGTGTTGAGATATAATAATGCTAGTGACTATGACTACAGCAGGGAGGGTCTAATGTGAACAGAAAGAACACAAGCATTAGTGTCAGAAGACCACTTATTAGCATTGTCATTTCAGATATGAAAATAAAATTCTCTAGATCTTAATATTGTCATCTTTACTATGAGAGAGATGATGTCAATAAGCACATGCTCTACTTATCACAGGCTTTCTATAATGAGCAAATGGCATCATGTATGCTAACGTATATAAATGTAGACTAATGAATGTAACATTTATAAACACATTAGCTGTTGTCAACATGACTTAGCATAGCTCATGCCTGATATCCTAAACACCATGAAGGCTCAACTAAAGTCCTCCTACTGTTTTTGGATGCCATAAAACTACTATTCTAAGGTCAGAACAGAAATATGATGAGAGAAACCAGGGTTGGTTGTACATGCTTGTAATCCCAGTGACTTCAGAGATTGTGCAGAATTAAAAGTTGGAGGCAAGCCTTAACAATGAAACTTAGGGAGACCCTGTCTCAAAATAAAAAGTAAAAAAGGCTGGGAGAATAACTCAGGAGTAGAAAATGTCCCTGAGATAAATCGTCAGTAACATGCACACTCTTACACGAATGGAGAATACAACAATACAGAACAAAAGAATGTAGCAAAACAAACAAAAAGTGTCAGGTTGTCCAGGATTAGAATTCTCATTCAGCAATATATAAGTGTTTTGGAAAACATTCTTATATTTCTTTAAGTTTCTTATTTTAAAAAATTTAATGCTGTACCACATATAGATATTCTAAACACATTTGCTTCATTACTCCTGATTGTAATCATTTATTTATTTACCAAACATTGTTTGAAAATATCTGCTTTTTGCCAGATTCTATGTCAGACACTGAGGACACTGGCCTTTTCCCTCCTCTACCTAATCTTTTAGGAAGTGTAATTCCAAGGCTAGGAAGCAGTTTCAATGCCCTCTTTCCATAGACTATGATGAATTCAACTTCTCCCACTGCCTTTCCTCAAATTAAAAAAAGAAAAGAATAGTCATTGAAGAGCAAGTCCAATGATGAAATTTATCTAAAACTTAGAAGAATAACTATAATCAAAGCAAAAGAAAAATGGTTATAATGTCAGGTCAGAGATCATAAGAAGTAACAGCATATCAGGTAGACCCCAAATATGTCCAGTCTGAGCAAAGGCTCGACAAGACCTGAGAATTTAAAAATAAATAAATATTTTGTTTTGTTTTTCATCTTTTCATTCAATAAATATATTGAGTCTACCATTTTCCATGTTCTCCTTAGGGTGCTGAATCTAAGAACCTTATTGCAACCAACTGGTGATGCCTGAGAAGAACTTAGGATTTACTACAAGCCATGGCTTGAAGGCAAACGATTTCAGATGCCATTACCAATCCCTGAAGTCATTTAGTCACCAGTATGAGCTATAATGGATTATTGATCTCATAGACTATAAAGGGTCTGGAAGATCTATCATAGGCTATTGGGTTAATCTAGTGACTGAATGTGCATACTGATTTGTCTATTGTCTCCCCTTGTTCTTGCCTATAATTCCTACTTCTGCAGCTAAAGGATGTGCCTGCTTCCAGGAGGAAAGAAACACTATTTGAGGTTTCATGTTTATTATTTCATGAAATAATAGCTCAGAAAATGAAGTCACTGGATGCTTAAATTTGAATACTCAAAATGTGCCTTCATTTATGTGTCCATCATCATTAAGCTTATTCAGAAGTAAAAGCCTGGTGAATTTTATTTTAATTAGGATTTTTTGGAAGTTATACTGCATATACATATGTTCTGGCATATACAGTAGTTTTATGTCTTTATATTGCATTTGTTTAGGATATGTGTATATTTGTGTGTGTACATTGTGTGTGAGTGTGTTATAAAAGAGACATGCAAAGCAAGAACAGCTGGATTTCTGCCAGTGTCCTAAGTTTCATGTCCTTAGCTGAGTCCCCCATCTTTTGAATTTCCAAGAACAGTCTCCAACTGAAAGGTATGAACCCCTGAAAAGTGAGCACCTTGATAAGAAAATATTTGCATAATTTTTATTATAAAACTGCAAGTAAGTATTAACAATGACCTTGCTATATATACACCAAAGATACATTTCAATAAAGAATAACCAATGTCACAGTGAACACACTTTCCTCATACAGTCAGGTAGCAATCCAACTTAGTCAACTCACTGACTTAAAGATTGATAATTCATTGGGCTTGTTATGTATATTTCTCCAAGAAATGCCTTATGCAATATCCTAGAAATGTGGGGAAAGCATATGAAATCATATTTCCTTTTGTAATATTGACAGTATAAAGACCAATACTTACAACCTCTAATTTCAGAATGTATATACCAAAAAATGCCTATTGCATAAACTCTCTTGGTATAAATCGGTTAGAATACATAAAAGGTACTCCATAATAGAGGATAAAGCACTGGCTTAAAAGGCCTTAGTGCTTTGCAGAGATTATCTTAATTCTACCCACCACTCAAGATCCACCATAACAGCCATCTTATTATGAAACATTTCCTGAATTCTACTCTTCCTGACTCTTTGCATTGCCTTTTACATTTCCAGCTAATGAGCATCGTGTGCATTTCATTGCATTTGGTTTTCATGTTACCTTTGCCTTTCATGCCAGTTTGATTAGAAGGGAGAAGGAAGTGCCAGAAGTTCTCAGTCTGCTACATTTTTATAAACTATGTAGCATCACAAGAAAAAGACCAGCAAATGAATTAGGCCTGTGAGCACATCATTGGGATGAATATGAGATACACTCACTGACTCTCTTTTTCAACCCAGCTACACTGATTGTTTTGACCAAAGTCCACATTCTAGCCATAGACTGCTGGTACATGATTTTGTTTACACAAGCATGCATTTAATTATTTGAACATGCAGGAGAGAAAAAATTTAGCTAAGAGAAGCAAATAAATAATTATGAAACTAGCAATGCCTTACATTGTTACCCTTACATTCATTCTAAAGTTTTAACAACCAATTTCACTTGCATTTTTCATATTTACATATCACTATTAATATCTGCAGTAGTGTAAAATAATGTTTGAGACTGTAAGTTATCCAATCAAAGAGACACTTGTTTGAAAGTAACATTCTCTTCGATTTTAGTTTCCTCAGCTACAAAGATAAGATAGTAACAAACCTTTAGTTTATTGTAAACAGTAATCAGGATAATGCATACAAAAGCAATTACCTTGATACCTGGCAGAGAAAATGTAGTCAGTACATATTAGGTTTTGTTATTATTGTTTTTATTATATATATTGATCTACTAGTATTATTGCAAAGGTACTGCCTCCGTGCCATCCCCCCCCCCCACTTTTTTTTTATGAATGTCTTGCCTCTTGACTTGCCACCTATAGTAACCAATTCCTTGGGCAATAGTAATATCAGTCCACACTTCAGTCTGTTGACTATATCATACCCAATGATTTTTAGACAATGGATCACACAGTCATATCTGTGTTTTCTTCTTTCCATGATTTTTAGACAATGGATCACAGTCATATCTGTGTTTTCTTCTTATCCAAATATCAAACCACTGATTTAAGAATCTTTGTTTTGAACTATGATCGCTTGTCTTTCTGGTCTACTTAGTCAAAGTCACTTGGATCACATCATTATCTCTATTTATTAATATCTTTACCTCAAATTTCTTTTTCTCCTCTGCTTTCAATTACTTGTTTCTCAGTCTTAGATAATCTTCATTTTTGAAACTCTCATCCCAAACCTAACTTTTCTTTCTTCCTCTGTTTAAATCAACCCTTCTACAAAAATCCCATCTCTATTTAAATATTTTTTTCTGTTCTTGGATGTAGAAATTCAGATAGTGCTTCAAGAAAATTAGTTAAGAATAGATTAAAATTGCTTTAAATTTGTACTCAATAATCTCAGTAGATTTCTAAAACCCTACAGCATCCTATGGTTTCTCTAGCTAAATTGTCACCCATTTTCTTCAGGATCTTAGACTTCCTTAATTCTCCTCAAACTCCTGAATATGTCAATTCTTCCCTTACTTTAATGGATAGCTTTACCTCTTTAATTCGCATATATACACATTCTCTCTTTACTTCCTTTCTTTCCCTCTCCCTTACCTTCTTTCCCACCCCACATACCAGCTGCAGAAGGAAAGAGAGACTTCTGATTGAATGGAAAATACTCTCAAATTTTTAGACATCCACCTATAAACCTCAATGCCTGAAGTATTTACACTATTTATCTCTTGATTATGTATTTTATTATAGTCACTCCTTATACCCCAAGTACTTTCCTGTACTTGTATCTTCTTACTAAATGGGATCCAATCTCTCATTTTTAATTTAAAAACCAACAACAAACTCTTTCTTTGGTCTGCTTAAGTCTTCTGGCTGTCTAACTACAGCTCTATCCCTTTTTCCCTTTGCCATTCTCAAATATTCAACAAAATCCTCTACAGTAGCTGTCTCTCTTCCCTTGTCTGCTATTTACTTTTCAGTCTAGTTTAATCTGGTTTCCCATTCATTCCACTAAAACAGTGTTTTTAAATGCATTAATGATTCAGTGTCACTAAATTCAACAGAATTTTTTTTTAATTCCAACTTGTTTTAGAGAAATTCTCAAAAGTTAACATGCATCCTGAAATGCTGAAAATCATAGATACTTCCCTACATCCCCTTTCTTCTGAATATCAAACAGTACTCATTTCAAGAAAGTCTCACCTATGCTCAGGACATCAAGTACTATGCACATATCAATTTCCTAATTTATATTTTTACCTCTTTCTTTTGAGCTTTAAGCCTGTATTCCGATATGTCTTCTTGACATCTGTACTTGCATGCCTCAGTTTCATCTCAAATTCAATACAATTAGAAGTAAATTCATCCTCCTACCCATTCATTTTTTATCTCAACAAGTGGCAGAATAAAATATCCATTTCATTGCCCAGCTCAGGAATCTAGAAGCAATTCTTCGATCCATTGTCTTCTCACTGATGATACCACAAACCTTATGTTTGTCTCCACTTTCAGTAATACCACCATCATCTCATCCAACTTCCTGATGATACTGTCATGGGTCACTACAACTCTGTACTAGCCAAGTGCTTCCACACAGTACATTTTCTAACCCAACTTAAATTTTACATAAAACAGAAATATGATCATGCCATTCTTAAAACCTCATGAAGGTTTCCTAGCTCTGTAGAATAAAGACAAAGTTCCTTAACATCCTTGAAACTATCATAGATTCAGGCTGTTGCCTGTGTTCAGTACCATCTCAGCTTACTCAATACACTCTCTGTACCCATACAGTAAAATCTCCATGAGGGAAGTGTTCCTCCATTTTGTTCACCTCTCTATTCTCAGGGCTCACCAAAATACCTGACATTCAGTTTGTGCTATCTGTAACAAATCTAATGGCTTGCTCAAGGCTACACAGGCACTAATATCAAACTTTATATTTCAAAGAGTTAATTGGGATAGGAGCAGAAAAGAACAGACCAAATGAAAGAGTGAGAAAAATATTCTAGCAGAGTCCACATCACTTTCAGAATTAACATATTAGGGATGAGTTGAGTGAATATGGACCAGGAGGAAGGAATAATAGCACTGTCTTTCTTGACAAATGAACTTCAACAATTCCCTGATCACCAACCCAGGCTAATAGCTGGTTCTCAAGTATGACCTCTAGGGGGAGGCCACAGCACTTCGCCAGGGGTTCCCTCTTCCTTACCAGGAGGGTGTAGGCCACCAAAGAAGATAAGTCAGAAATAATTAATGAAAAACAAAAGACAAAGAATCAGAATTATAATTTTAAAGGAGAGTGCCTGATAGGCCCAGCCCACACAGGAGCTGAAGCTGGACAATTAAAAAAAATGGCCTCAGTGGTTTATTTAAAGGAATACATCAAGGCAGGGATAAAGTTTCAGGGGTGGAGTCTTGCCTTGTGATATATTCCAGTTGGCAGGTTGATTGGCATCTTGGCAGGTCACAACCATCTCTGAGAGGTTGTGTGGCTGCAGCAGGTCACCCCGTCTCCTGTGCTGTGTGGGACCAGGCAGAGTTTGAATAGGGCTCACAATGTGTCTGGGTGGTCTTAGCCAGAGAAAATTTCCACTAGAAGTTCCCAGACACCATATTCTCCTATTCACTAGACTGTGATGCCAATGTAGTCCACATACAGATGGCTCTCCACAAACCTCAAAAGGAAAAAGAAGAGGAAAAGGTAGACAAGGAGAGGAGTAAGAAAGCAAGGACCATGACTAATGTGATTCTGCAACCTGTACACTCAGAAAATGAGAAATTATATCCCATCTGATTCAAATGTATGATATGTGAAGGTCATTGTAGTCTCATGTGTAACTAATTAAAACAAATAAAAAATTTAAAAAAGAAAGAAAGAAAGGACAGGAACTGCTTAGTTTATAGAATTCATATCCCACCTATCATTAAACTTTTCCCTAGGGAAAAAATGATGATGGTACAGAAAAGAACTTGTGAAAGGGAAAACAGAAGCCATGTTTTCATTATTTTCCTTAAAATTCTTCACTTTCATTTTGCCTTCATTTTAACAGGTCTTAGAAATCATCATTTTCAGCACTGCAAACCAAACAAGCTCCTGGCACTTCTGATACAAAAGAGGTGTCATAATTTCATGCTTTTTGCAAACACACACTGTGAGCAATCAAGGAAACAAGGAAATTAAAAACTAATTCTGATGTTTATTCTACTCATTTATTTTATCAGTCATCTCAGTCTCATGCTGAATAACAATCAACAGGGTTTGATAGA
Organism: Marmota monax; assembly: GCF_021218885.2. NCBI lineage: Eukaryota > Metazoa > Chordata > Mammalia > Rodentia > Sciuridae > Marmota > Marmota monax. The sequence continues at coordinate 1,344,876 of NW_026693836.1, forward strand.
CACACCTAGGGGAGACCAGACATCTTCCCTCAAAATCTCCAGAAAACTAGAAAGGAAAGTCAAATAACAATGCTTTGGGGAGGTGTCTCTAATTATTCAATCAAAAGTATTGACACTACACTTTTAAGATAGTCTAAAACTTCAAAATTCAGAAATTGCAGTAGGAGATCAATAGTTTAAAAGTTGGAGCTCCTCTCTCACGAAATCAAAATATTTGACAACCAAATATTATAAAAAGGAAGACTGTCCCCAGAAAAATATGGACTTAGAGTAATAGTAACCAGTTGCTAAAGTTAATTACAGATGGCAATTAGCTACATGTACTTGATTTTCCCTGCCTGACTTTTGGTAGGTGGGAAGTCACACAGGCCCATGATGATTCCTTTAGTGCAAATTCCACATAAGCCTCAGCAGTATTCTGGAAATGATTTATAATGCATAAAATCAAATTATCCATTGGCCTCATTTGCAGCTCCTGAACTTCTCCTCAAAAGTGTGGTAAGGAGCTAAACAGGGTGGGAATCATTAGCTTTAATTATCCTTAAACATTGTGGGAAGACACTCCTAGCCTATTTAGCATCTTCACTTGGCCTTGAGCCAAGGAGATTTTGGTCTGGAATGGCATGCTATTTTGTGGCCCCTACCACTTAATGGATTATGCAATGCATATGAGTTCAGTTTTCACTGGGCTAGGAAGGCTGCTCTCATACCTCCCGAATTGGTCATGACCCATTGGGCCTGGACAGCACACCTCCTACCTTATTTGTTAGAAGACTAGTCTATGGAATACTTTGAAGTTCTCTCATATAAATAAAGCAAATACTGGGCTGAGGCTGTACTCAGTGGCAGAGCACTTGACTAGCATTTGTGAGGCACTGGGTTTGATCCTCAACACCACATAAAAATAAATAAAATAATGGCATTCTGTCCATCTTTAACTAAAAGAATTTTTTTAAAAAAGAAGAAAGATTTACTTTACAAAATATATAATAAATAAAGCAAACGCAGGCTCTCACTCTCTTTTTCCAGTGTGAAAGCTCAATCCCTAAGGTCATAGAGTTGTCCTGCCCTTGCTTTCTAAAATTACTGTGTTGTGTGTTTTTTTTTTTTACGTGGCCTTCTTTTCTTAGCTTTGTTTCATAGTCAGCCCCCTTCACGCAGAGGAACCCCAAATTCCATTGCCCGTAGGGGATGTGTGCGAGAAAACATCAAGACCTATTTGTGCAATTCTAATTGAACAGGGAGCTAACATTTCTTGAAACAGTGAGAATGTGTACAGCAAGAAAACTTGCTTAAAAGAAAGCTACTGAGGCATAGGTATTGCAATTTAATATATTTGGCTGCTAATAACAATTTTCTTCTCTTTATTCCTAAATAAATCTCAGGTAATCAATCAAAACATATTTTTTGAGGACTGGTTGCAAAATGGGGTTCCCTGGAAGCAAATTGTGGGAAAGATATTTTTGTGCAGGAGCTGACTGAAGATCAGCACCCATGGGAGAGTAGAGGAAGCCAAATGGGAGAGAGAGAGAAACTGAATTGCACTCAAGTCACAATTAAAGCCTCAGCTGATCATAAATCCTATAGATGGCTGTGAAACTGAAGAAACCTTTAGACTGAAGCAAGGGAAATGGGCCTTTCATACCTCTGCCACCTTTGACCCTTCCTAGTAGACCAGTTATTAGATATAGGCTCCCATCATTGAGAAAATTTTCAAAAAATAACTCATTTGTGTGGTGTTGACTGTGAGAAATCTCACATGCTATCCCTAAAATACCTAGTATGTATTTGTTCCACGAAATCTCCAACTTTTTAAGTACAGATAATACCTAGTTCATACCTAGCAAATCCCTACTTACCCTTCTTACAGCCCAAAATCTCTGTGTTGATTTCCCAGAGTAAAAATAAATCTTCCTTTCTCTTTCTTCCCTCGTCAGCCACACCCCATGGTAATACTTGTCAAACTGAATCACCTATTACTATTTTCCAGTCTGTGTCTCACTTCAGACCATGCGCTCCTTGAGGGCAAGTTGAAATTTAAATGTTACTATCTGAGTGAAATTTCCCAAACTACCCTATATAACCATATTTCAATGTTATTCTGAATTATGTTAAACTTATGTTCTTTCTTAGCTCTTATTGTGACTTGTGATTATTAGATTTATTTATTTGCCTAGTGTTAAACAATCAATGAAACCATTGCTTCATAATCCCAAATAAGAGTAATTCTATGTGTGGCCAGTGAGTTTATATTTACCTTAAACATAATAAATGACACATGTTAAATGGAATATTGGAATTTATCAAGGCTTTTATTTTTCATGCCAGGGAACAAGTTTCTGGACAACACTATCATATATCTTGTTTATTTCAAAAATCCAATTCACAGTACTTATTTCATGGCACATTCTTAAATCACTAGCATCTCAAAAATCTATAACCAACATTATCAAATGTAAATGTAACCATTATTTAATGTAATATAAGTATGTTGGAAATTTGCATGATTTTATGATCTGTTTGATATAGGAATATACTCTGTCTTGAATATATTTTATTTATGAGCTAACTAGAAATGTGCCTGAGTTTGGGGATATGTCCAATTTCAACTTTTCTTACCCTTAGCTTTCATTTTACATACATACATTGATATATATATATATACACACACACACACACACACTAGAGTTCAATTAAAACCAATGGGAGATAGCTATTGCTCAGTAACATGCATTTTACAACAATTTAGATCCAAGCATAGAGTGAGGGAAGCATTCAGAAGAGAATTATATAGAAATAACCAAGAAATTTTGGTTATAAAAATGTGTAACTCCTTTACTTGTGAGTGCTAATTATCACACACAAAGGTAGGGACCTGCCTTCTGTTGCTATTCTAGTCATTGATGCATTTATTCAAGTTACTTTTCTGATTGGCTAGTAATACATCTTTGTATTGTAAACACAGAAATACATGATTGCCAAAGTGCTGAGATTTTTAGAGTTCAATGGTAATTCTCTGCAATCAGGATCCATAGAACTACCAAAAATGAAAAGATTTTTATTTTTTTTTTTAGAGAAAATTGGTAAAATTCACAGATGTATAAAATGTTTTCTATAAGTTCTTGGCTTTCTTGTGGGTGACTATTCCTTTGATAATTTAAAGGAATTTAAAAATCACAATAATTCAAAAATCATAAAATTAATAGTTAAGACAATACAGGTATTAGAAACTTAGGACAGGGAGAAGGAAAGATTTATTTTTACAGAGGTTTTTCAATTTTTTCATTTTTTTTTTCAATCTGCTGCAGTAGTGTCATTTGACTGCAAAAGCCTCTTTCCACAGTTATTCATCCACATAAACCAGGCTACTCTATTATTAAACACACCCACTGTGATTGCTAGGGAACGAAAAGAAGGTGCAGAAGGGGACACAGGATAGTGCCAAGACACATTTGACCTAATAATAAAAATATCAGGCATAAGTGACATTGTAGCAGAGAAGAAGCAGCCATTTCCTTCCCCTTCCACATTTTTCTTTATTTTGTACAAAATTACTTATCTATGGAGCCCAAGGGATAGAAATATGATGAAAAGAACCAGAGTCCTTCAGAAGATGGCTAATACAGAGATCTCAAAATGGAAATAGAGGAACCATCTGGTTGAGAATGCACACTTGAAAAAATTGTAAGCCACTAGGACCTCTTAAAGCTCTTACCATGTCATGTAGTCTGCAATCACACTGGTTATTGGGTGCTCAGAAAAGGAAGCAGGCACCAACTAACCCTGGTCACTAGGAGCCAGACAAGGCAAGCATACAAGCAAGGAAAATCATTAAGTAGCCCTCCTCAGGGAGCAGCACAGGAGAAAAGCAGAGGAGGCTGGACAGATCTGTGTCCCTAAATGCTCTAAGCAAATGTTGCAGCTTCTAACATCTTGGCCAGAGGCTGGTGTTTCCAGAGGGAAAGCCACTTCACAAAAATGTCATGTTAAGGGAAGACAAGAGAAATCTTTTTCCAAAATGAAATAATTTCAGTTTTCTCAGAACCTCATTTCTTATACCAAGCATTTACTTTGTGTCAAAATGTCAGCAAATCACAGGTGATATCTTATTTAATAACTATTTTAAAACTCTATGAAGTGAGTGTTATTACTTCACTTTCTAAATAAGGGAACTTGAGAATTACAGTGAATAAGAGATTATGCAGTCACAAAGATAGCCTGCAGAAATTTTTCAAATAGCTCACTAGAATTTATAAATTAGTGTGGTTTGCACTAATAAGCATTTCATGAGAGAGTTTTTTGGTCTTTATTTCCTAAAGAAAGGAAAAGTAATAATAGCAATTGAAATTTCCACCCAAAAAAATTGAATTTGCTTTAAATATCATGCACTTTTACCATTTCACATAGACTTATGATTTCTAGAGACAAGTGACCACTTCTTGCATCTATAACTGGGTAAATTAACATTCCTAAGTATATTACATTATAAAGGATAGAAGAATTTTAAAGTTAGTAGATCCAGAAGAAAAGTATATTCACTCCTCCTGGGTAATATTTTCATTTGGGAAATATTGGAATTTCTTTTTTTATTTATTTTTTACATACATAACAATAGTGGAATGTATTACACTCATTATTACCCATTTACAGCATAAGTTTTCATAACTCTGTATATAAAGTTAATTTCTACAACATTAAGTACAGTATAAGAATATTCTCTTAAATTAGATCCTATGAATAAAATTGACTTAAGGGAAAAATTAAAACTTCTTGAAAATGAATTATATATATATATACATATATATATACATATATATTATAATGCATATATATAAATCATAATGCATATATATATATATAATTTCCAAAAAAAAATATGATTTCAGATACACCCCACACACACTCTTTCTCTTTCTGTTTCTCTCTCTTTCATGTTTTTCCATCTCCTCAAATAGAGTCAATAGTGCATTACAAAAAACATGTAATATTAATTCAGACTTGCCTTTTTTATTCCATTAATTTGCTCTTTTTCTGACTCTATGTCAATCTACATACTCCTTAGCAGAAAAATTATAATATTTGGTCCAAAACTTAAACTTCAGGATAATTCATACTTGTAAAACTCATTTCTTTGCCCCCTGTTTTAATCCATGTCCCAAATATACAGTTAGCCAAAGAAGCAAGAGAGTGATGCTGTAAAAATGTTTTGTCTTGATAAATTTTGGCATATAAAATCATTAACTATAGGAACCAGAAGAGAACTTTAAAATGTCATCTTCCTATATTATTTTTTATAGATTTGTTTAAGTTATGTGACTTCTTTTTTATTATTTTATTTATTTATATGTGGTGCTGAGAATAGAACCCAGTGCCTCACACAGGCTAGGCAAGTGTTCAACCACTGAGCCACAACCCTGGCCCCCTACATTATTTTTAAAGACTTTTCAAACCAGTATAAAAATAGGAATGGTGCAAGCCAAGTGATAGAGACATAACAGACATGTAATTAAAACTATAGGGGCACAGAATACTGTCAATCTAGATGTGTATTGTTACCGATAAAGAGAAAAGAAAAGAGTTACAGACTTTTGAAAAATCTTTTGCCAGTTAAATATATCAAAAATATTCCTGAGACTTTGGAAATGTTGTACCATATGTGTCAAAGAGAAATCTCATTCTCTTTGCAGTTCTGTTCAATGTTTTATGTTCCCTTCATTTCTGTCCCCTCCTCTTTTGATGATGTGCATGTCATGTGTCTATGAACCTAAAGGAAAAACTCACATAAACATAGTGTCTGCACTGACAACTTTACAGCTAATCCACAGTGAGGACGGCATCTGTGGAGCGTGATAGATTTCCACTGCAGTGTATCTACAGACTTTGTAAAAAGGAAGGGCTAGGTGCTAAGCATGTATTCTGTTCACTAGACAAGTTATGTATATTACTTTATGGCCTTTATTCTAATATCTCAATTAGATTACAGGTTTGTAATTAAAATGATTGTATTGTATTTTGTTAAATGCCAGCATTTGTTTTAAAATCATAAAATACTCATTCATTGCTCTTGGATGAAATTGCCATGTAGGAAATATTGATTGTTAATTTCCACAACATTGAGTGTAGTGCAAGAATATTCCATTAACTGAAATTCTAGAAATCTAGCATTTATATGAAAGTTAATAGGGACAAAAAATATTTTAGTACACAAAATGATTAAACAGACCCCTTTGGGTGCAAGTGGTAAAAATCCAACAGAAGCAAGTCAAAACATAAGGATGAGAAAACAAATAACATTGACAAGAGCTTCTTATATTCCAGGCTTTAGCTAAATAGTTTGAACACATTAGCTCTGAATATGCAGAGCAATCCCACTAGGTAAATACTCTAGTCATTCCATTTTGGACATATGAGGAAATGTGGTTCAGAGAACTAAAAGCACATGTGCATATCCACAGAGCTAGTAAGTGATTTCTTGAGATAAGATTGAGATAGTTTGATATCAAAGTTCAAGTTTTTAATTAAGCCACTATAAAAGAGAATAAATTTATCTGAAGAAAATGAGGGGTGTTCCCAAAGTTAAAGGAAGAACAGAAAATTATCCCAAAATTTCAAGAAGGAGGGCAGGAAAATAAAACCAAGAATTTTCTTACATTTAGATCTTGCATCCTCCCCTCCTAAACATCAGCAGTCTCCATGCGGCAGGGAACATACTGAACAGATCAGGTCCCAGTCTCCTATCTCTACCACTAGTGTGGAAGGACACATCACCAGCACAGCCTACACCCAGGATCAGAAGCTGTTGGGTAAGGACTGTGATAAGTCAGTCTTGGGCCTGACACTGAGCTGAAGAAATGTGACATGTGGTCTGCTGGCTTGAAGAGGGTAGGAAGGATTTGGGATTAATTTTGTGATCACATGGAATAATTTGAGTAGTAGTTCTTCAAAGAAGAAAGGCACAATTGGTAGGAAAAGTACATATGGTCATATTAGAATGGAAATAACAATGGGAGTCCATGATATACAATACTTGGACTCAGAGGTTACAGACTGCATACTTGGCTCAAATATGAACGAATCTAGGCCCTTAGGAATATTCTCATATTCTCCTATGTTGCAGTCTCCTTCTCTTCCTCACTGTCAGCACTTAGAATGAAGCTAAGGCATTGCGCATGATAGGTAAGCACTCTACTTCTGAGCTACATCCTAGCCATTTTTATTTGATTTTGTGACAGGGTCTCACTAAGTTGCTCAGACTAACTTCAAACTTGCTATCCTCTAATTTCAGCCTCCATGCAGTAAGACTAAACAAGGCTCCAAGCTGTGACAGCAGCAGAAACTCCTCATCATCTTACTCCTCCTCCTCTATCTCTGCCTCCTCCTCCTCTTCCTTCCTGTCATGCTTGAGATGGAATTCAGGGCCCTGTGTATGTTGGGAAAGTACTCTACCTTTGAGCCACTTCCCCAACTCTCCCTCGTGTCTTCTAAACTATTTAAAAAGAATAATCATCCCTGCCCTACTGCCTTTATAATCCTTTGAAATAATAGTTTTTAAAAAGTTAAAATCATCCATGTGACTTATGATCATTCCAACAAAACTTTGTACTATTTGGGGGAATAAATGTATTCATGAGCTAAGTAAATTGTGTGTAATATTTTGTCTTGCTAAAGAGAAAAAAAAAACTTTCAAATATTTAAAATACTATCATCTTTTAAACACCAAACTTTCAGTATGAAATGTATACTGAATGAATTTTTTTCAATTTATTTATTAGAGCAAATATGAAAATCTAGAGCTGATAGAAAATTCTATTAACACTTTTCATGACTCTATAATGAAACCATTAAACCGAAAGTTTCCATAATTTACTTTCTACTAATTAGATATACTTTTTTTGCTATTCACTTTTAATTCATCTATTAATGTACTTACTTGTTTGTTCAAAGTATAAAATTCTATCACAATAAGTCTGAATTAATTGGTCTGATTCTATCAATAAACAGGTAGCCATTAGGGTCTGATGACTTAATTTAACAAACTTCCTAGTAGCAATGGCCTAAAAATTTTCATCTTTATTGATTTTTTTAAAAATATTTTTATTAGTTATTGATGGATTTTTATTTTATTTATTTATTTACATGTTGTGCTGAAAATTGAACCTAGTGCCTCACACATGCTAGGCAAGTGCTCTACCACTGAACTACAACCCCAGCCCACTCTTTATTGATTCTAATGAAGTTAGAATCTTTGTGCATAAAATATGACATTTTTCAAAGACAATAAAAATTTCATAATAAAACTGAATTTTTAGAAGCAGAGGCAGTCTCTTCTAAATATTTCCCTGGATATTGCTTACCACTCTGTCCAAAATTTACTATTGGCCTATCATCCTTCCCATAAAAATAGATACTTCTAGATGGTTTACCCACATGTACCCAGGGTGAAATTTAAAACATGCTTTAAACTTAACACTTGAGAGAGAAGACTGTCTCCTATATACCTGAAAATGAATTTCAGACTTATTTAGAAATCAAAAATTCATACACAGAATTTGAAAAGCCCTTGAGCCATCTCATTCTTCCAAACTCTAATCAATTTTAAACAATCCTAACAGTAAAGTGGCTTTATAATATGTACTCAGAGTTACAATGAGGAAAAAGTATTCTTATTCCAATTACTAATATTCTAACTAGAAATAGAAATCAAATCAAAAAGTCTTTCCCATTTGTTTAGTGCTAAGCCCCCAAAATCATGTTTGCTCAAGCAAATATTCTCCATCCAGTTAATAAATTGCTTCTTATATACAAACAACCCATAGAAAGACATCCTGCCTTACTCAGTGGTTCTAAGAAAAACTTCCTGCCCATTACCAATTCTTGCATACATTTCACCATGATGAGTATGTTGCCTATTTACAAATAAAGGAGTTGTTTGCATGTTACCTTGTATGTCACTTATCAGACCATGTGAATCTTGAAAGAATGGATATAACTGTTGAGACAGATGTAGTTCAAATTTCCATGGAATCATAATAGGAAAAGAAAAATCTTTTTTTTTATTTTTAAAACAATTTTTTAGATGTAGATGTACACAATACCTTTTTTTTTTTTTTAATGTGGTGCTGAGGATCGAACCCAGTGCCTCACATGTGCTAGGAAAGCGCTCCACTACTGAGCCACAGCCCCAGCCCGAGGTAAAGAAAATTCTTATCATCAAATTCAGAAAGTTCCACACTGGCTTCTCCAAAACTGAGAAAAGTAATAGTAGGCAGTGTATTTTCTTGTCATTTAGAGTTATTTTCCTAAATAGATGGAAAGAAATTACAAAAATAATTTGAAAGCCAAAGTGATTCTGAAATAAAATTGTACCACCCAACTGGGTTTAAATGTGAAAGCTGTTGGCCTCATTTGTGGAGTAGAAGCCATCCTCACAGATTCGGCTATCTCCCAGACAAATCCCCCAGAACAGTGCAACAACATTTAAATTTAGAATGTAATTTACACAGAAGCCCTCCAAATGTGATACTTTCACATGCTCTCACTGAGTGAAGCCATATTTGTATTCAGTGCTGGATGATGCTAACCGCTCCTTGCTAAAAGTGGTATGATTTGCTGAAATGTCTATTTCCATCCCAACATTCTTTGTTAGAGGGGTTCATCTGTGAGATTGTGTTCTCAATTCCCTGCCACAGTTGAGAGAAGGGCAAGCCCCATTTTTTTGAAGTAGCTGACAGTTGCGTCCCCCAAGATAGAACCAGACTACCTGTGGACAGTGTGCTCCCAGTACACACCTACTGAACTATTCCATCATTTTTATGTGCTAGTTAAAGGACTCTCTCCAGCAAGGAGAAGATATGAAGGTAACAGGAAGCTACAGGAAAAAGTAGGACACATTTACCTTCAACTTTCAACTGAAAAATGGTATATTTTCTTCCAGCAAACCAAGTATCAGTTGAAATCTAAAAAGAAAATGGGTAAAGAGGAGATTTTCCTTAAAGATGTCCAATAGAGTGCTAAGCAAAAAGGAGAAAACCTGTCAGTCAGGATAGAGTCATTTAATGTCTGCGTATGGATTTCCTTCCTAAGAATATTTCCTGAGGTGGTCTGCCACTACCTGCCCACTCAGTATTCACACTAACCAAACTACTTCTCTTGAGCTCTGGGTCTGAGAGCTACAAGACAAGTAATGCCTCTAGTAATATTAATGGGAGTAGAAGTATCCCTAGGTCTTCTGGTCTGGACTGAAGTGGCTTTTCCTAAGAGCAGTGTTATGGTTTTGATGTGGGGTGTCTCCCAAAAGCTCATGTGTGAGACAATGCATGAAGGTTTAGAGGAAAAATGATTGGGTTAAGACTATTACAATCCAATGAGTGATTTAATCTCCTGATAGGGATTAACTGAGTGGTAACTGAAGTGGTAGGTTGTGGCTAAAGGAGGTGGGAATTGGGGCGTGGGTATATGTGGGATATATGTTTTGTATCTCAAAGGTGGAGTCTCTTTCTGCTTCCTGAGCACACAGTTCTTCCCTCTGCCACATACTCCACCATGGTGTTCAGTCTCATCTAAAGCCCCGAGAAATGGAGACCAAGAGCTCTGAAACAATGAGCCCTCAAATAAACTCTTCCTCCTCTATAATTGTGCTGGTCGGGTTCTTTAGTCACAGCAGCAAAAAAGCTGACTAAAAGAAGCAGCCTTTTGCCTGACATCCAGACAGGATTGGGCTTCCTCCATTGTAGATTGTACTAGAATTCAGCACTTTTCCTTTTTAGAATTTATTCCAGGGGAATAAGTGGAAGTGCATCATCATTTATATTATTTGCTCACTGTATAGACAAGGGAAAAGAGATAAACAAATAGTATTAACACAAGGAAACATTTCTGGGTTAAAAGCATGAAGAAACTTATTTGGTGTGTTTTGATCTAAAACCTCTAACAAGAAAGGAAAGAATAAATAGAAACAAAGAAAGGGAGGGAAGGAAAGAGGGAGGGAAAAAGGAAGGAAATAACTTGATGATTCATCTGTCAGAACAGTCAGGTAATACAGGTTAAGATGAGACTGCACACGAGTTCACACAACGTAACCACGTCCAGTTTCCCTTTCTCTTTTCTGAACTCCTGTTTTCATACTTGGCTCCTTTCAATGGCCTTGCTTCATGGCTACATGCTCACTGGTTATGCCCTATGGAGAATAAGAGAAAATCTGTTTCTCCAACAACTCAACTAAAATAGAACAGAGTCCTGTTGGCCCTGTCTTAACTGGGCATGCATACCCATCTCTAGCCAGTCAATGTGGCAGGGATTTGTGAACAATCTCATTTGCTTAAGCCAATCAAAGCTCAATCTCAGAGCCAAGTATGAGCTTGTAACTCCCAAATATCATGACTGGAAAATAGGATTCTATTCAGAGAGCAAAATACTTAAGAATGGGTGCTATGGAGACAAGAAACAAATATCCACAAAATTACCAATTAAATTTTATACTGGAAGCCACAAAAAAGGTTTTCAGTGAGGAAATAGTAAAACCAGATTTAGTTTTGTGACTGGCTTCAATGTAGAATAGTTAAGTATAAAGGGAAATTTCAAAGCAAACAATAGGATTTGATGACTGGATAGGAATGATAAGAAAGTATAAGAAGGAAGAAGACTGCTTTGAATTTTCTAGCTTTCATCAGTGAATAGATGTCTTTGCAATACATTAAGATAAAATATACAGGAAAAGGAGCAGACTTTTAGGACTCCTGAAATATATTATTTTACATCCTGTAGGAAATAGCTTTTATGTAGGCAGAACTTCGGGAAATATTTGAGGAATGTGTTAATCACTACACAGGTGGGCTTAATGGTTTACCATCTCCCAAGAACATTTTAAAAATAACATTGAACTACATGAATTTCCAACACAGTGCTTAAGCCTCTTTCCCCTTTTTTTAGAGGAGGCACCAAAAACACAGGATATCAAACACCTTGAACTACCTTCTAAGAGAGTAAAAGCTGAAACTCAAGTAGGGTATTTGACTAATTCCAGCGCTAGTAGAAGCAGGGAATATATATATATATATATATATATATATATATATATATATATATATATATATATATATATATATATATATATATTTAAGACAGGTTCTTGATAAGTTGCTTAGGGTCTCCCTAGGTTACTGAGTCTGGCCTCAAATTTTTGATCCTCCTGCATCAGTTTCCTGAGTCGGGATTATAGGTGTGTGCCACTATACCTGTAAAATCTTTCAAATCTTACTTGAAGTCCTACCAGCTAGAAAGTACATCAGTTAGTTTTACTGCATTTAAAAAATACCCCATAATATAGTACTTTAAATGACAACCAAATATTGAACTTATTATTCTATCAGTGTGTGATTTGGCAAGACATTGCTGATCTTGGTCCTGGAGAACAGATCTCAGCCAGGACTCAGCCAAGGTCAGCTGAAGTTCCTAGTTTCTCCTTAGCATGGTCTATCAATAGCCAACATACTAGCCCCAGTTTATACAAAGAGTGCAGTATATCTCCAAGAGGAGGAAGAAAGCAAATTTCAAGGTTCAAGGGATTTTCAAATTTCTGTTTTGCAATTTCTCATAGGCCTAGTAGTAGTCAAGCCATGTAGCCAAAGTCAGAGTTAATGAGAGTGGATACTACTGAATAACACAGAAAAAAAGAATGCATAAATAAATGGGCTATTGCCACAGTCCACCCTCATGGCCAACAATTTGATCTACACAAAGTATTGACCATAGGACTGTTTCTAATTTTTAGATGGGAAACAAAGTTTTTATATTGAAACTTCATAAACTCTTGGAGTTCACAAAAAATAATAAAGTACTTCCTATTCTTTCCAGCACATAATTATTCTTAGACTCTTGTTGTGGAAAATTGAGCCAATGAGTTTTCACTGTTATCTCACTTAACATCACTGCATGAGACTTTACAATTATTCACAACTACATTCCCAGTAAAATTAATAAGACCCTTTTAAACTAAAAATTTTAATATAGAAATTCTAATTAGTATCAACTTAATTTAATTCCAATCTTAACATTATCATTGCTGTTCTCATTATTAATTTGTACTAACCAGTTTCAATCAATTCCCAACAGTGAATCTCTAACCAAAGGCTCATGATGGCCTATTCAACTTGCAAATTAACTATGCTTAAATTCTGGACAATAAAAAAAAATCTGATAAAAACTACAAAGTTTGAGCACATCAATATCAATTTTAATGAAATCAAGAAAATATTAGATTAAGAAATTTAAAAATCCAACTTTTGTTTTTATCTATGAGAGTGAAACAGGGATGAGATTTACCACCTGAAATAACTTAAAAAATAAATTACATGTAAGAGAGAATACACAATAGACAGCAGAATATACAATAGACAGGACTGGACAATGATCTTTGAGGGAAAGGAAACATAGTTTGTATACTATATTTCCCACTTAGAGATTGGAGCATCTTCAGGGTGCAAAACAAGAAAGAAGAACCCCACTGGAGTCTGGAGTCCCTCTAACTGGAAGAGAGTTGACATTTCAGGAAGGGCAAAGTGGCTTGAATATATAGGTCAAATTATCAGAGAGGAGAGAGATACAGGAATAAGACAGGAGGGGGAAAGAGAGATTGATTCAAAGATCTGCAGGCTCCTCCCAAGTCATGAGAAGATCACAGCATGAACCTGATACCATTTGAAGAGCAACCAAAAGGAACAAGTGGAATAATCTTAGGAGCTCAAACAGAGCTTGAAGTAGTTTGTGTTCCCATCACCAAGAGTAAGAAAATTTTGTAATAAATATATAGGGAATTAGATAAGATACTCAGAAGAGCATTGCCTCCGTATTAGGGAAAATAGTGCTAGTATAAATAAATGCAAAATACCCAGTGCCCAAAAAGGTAAAATTCATAATTTCTTCATTTTGATAAAAAAAATTAATAGGCAAGAAAATACTAACTTCAATGAGAAATAAAATATCAATGGAAATAAGCAGAGATTGTAGAATAAACAAATATAAATATTAAAAAATTAATTAGAATAAAATTCTATAGATTGTGCTGAGCACAGTGGTGCACATCTATAATCTTAGGGGCTCTGAAGGCTGAGGCAGGAGGATCTCAAGTTCAAAGCTGGCCTCAGCAACTTAATGAGCCCCTAAGCAACTTAGCAAGACCCTATCTCTAAATTAAAAATAAATAAGTAAAAGGGCTGTGGATGTGACTCAGCGATTAAGCACCCCTGGGTTCAATCCCCAATAGCAACAACAACAACAAAATTACAGATTGTAAAGCTAATAGATAAAGACATTAAAACTATTGTTATAACTAAAATCCATACTTTAAAGAAGATAAAGAAAAGCATGAGCCAGAAGGCTTTTTATCCTGAGGTGTATGTCAGGCCAGGTCTCTACCACTGAGCCACAGTCCAGTCCATCCAGCAGGCATTTTCATAGAATTTTTTAAAATTTGCATGGAAAAGCAAATGACTTACAATCACTAAAATGACTTGGGAAAGAACAAAACTATTTGGAGGATTATACTATAATAATAAGATAGTGGAAAAGTGGTTTAAAGGTAGACAAATAGATCAATGAAATATAATTGAAATAGATACATGTATATATTGCCAATTGATCTTTGACAAAGGTGCCAAGGCAATTAAATAGAAAAAGTTGATATTTTTAACAAAGGGCAATGGAAAAAATACAAAAAAAAATAAAATATAATAAACCTTGACCCTTATCTCAAACCATATGCAAAAAAAAAGGAACCAGAATGAATCGTAGACTTAAATTTAAGGGATAAAATTGTATGAGGAAAGGCTATATGAGAATCTTCATTTAAGATAAATTTTAAAAAGACATAAAGAACACAATGACAAGAGAAAATATCAGTAAATTAGACTACATGAAATTAAACTACATTTCAAAACTACTATCATAACAAATGAAAAGCAACCCAAAATTTGTAAGAAACATTCAAAACATACATCCAGACATAGAATTTGTATCTAAAAAAATACCTAACAAATCCTTACCACTCAGTACTAAGATTTGAAAACATTCTTCACCAAAGAAGATGTATGGATAACAAACAAGCATGTGAATGTTACAAGAGAAACGTGAATTAAAATCACAGTAAGATATTAGCACACACCCACAAGAAAGGAAAAAATTAGAAAACAATGATCGGAACATGTGTTGACAAGGATATGTAGCAATGCAGCATGCTGTTGGTGTGAATATAGAATGGTTGAATCACTCTGGAAAACAGTTTGGTAGTTTCTTAAAAAGTTATATGTATCTAATTTATGTTGTGGTTATTCCATTTCCAGGTATTTATCTAACAGAGATAAATGCATATGTTCACATAAATACTTGTACATGAATTTCTTTCCTGATAATAGCAAAAAATAAATAAAAAATGGGAATAACACAAATGCCCACCCACAGGTAAATGGTGAAAGAAATTAGGGAATATCTATTTGACGAAATATTACTGGGCAGTATAAAGAAACAAACAAGGTCATGATAACACAACAACAAAAACAAACTCAAAAGATTATCCTGGGTAAAAGAACAGACCAGACAAGAGAAAATAAGAGTATGTACTATGTGATCCTACTTTTACAAATTCTAGAAAATGTAAGATATGCTGACAGAAAGCAGATCAGACATTGACTATGGACAGAAGGAAGAACAGGAGATGGAATACATAGGGACACAAAGAACTTTGGGGTTTGATGAACATATTCCTTATCTGGGTTGTAGTAACAATGTCACAAATTATACTTATATATCACAGCCCATGAAATTAAAATTTTGCAGTTTATTGTGAATCATACTTTAAGAGAGGTGTAGGAAGGAAAAGAGCTAAGAAACAGTTTTAATTTTGTAACCAATACTCTACTGGAACTCAGATTATTACTTACCATTTCTATTTTTCTTTTATCTAATACTGGGGATTGAACCCACAGGTGCTTTACCATAAGCTACATGTCTATTTTTCCTATATTGTTTGTCCTTCACTTTGAGACAAATTTTCACTAAATTTCCCAAGCTGACTTGCAACCCTCCTAAGTTTGCAAACTTGCAACCCTCCTAAGTTTCCTAAATTGCTGGGATTATAGGTATGTGCCAGCACTCTAGGCATTACTTACAATTTATGAATTTTAGTTTCCTCATATATAAAAGGGAAAGGTTAACTGGGCATGGTAGCCCATGCTTGGGATCAGAGTGACTAAGGAAGCTGAGTCAAGAGGACCACAAATTTGACGTCAGCCTCAGCAACTTAATGAGGTCCTGTTTCAAAATAAAAAACAAAACAGGGTACATTCCCCAGTACTGAGAGAGAGAAATTTGAATTAGATGACTTCTAAAGTTCTTTCAAGTTTGAAAATCTAATTCTTTTTACTTTGTGTACCTATTATCTTAAACATAGTAGATTGTATAGTCATAAATATTTGCGGTCTCTCCTTGTTCCCCCTCCCCTTAGAAGGGTTCCTTTTAGGAAGGTTTTATTTACTGCTGAATGAAACTTTGGCTTGGCTGTATGATTTGCATTGCTCTGTGAAATGTGATTGCAAGAAAAATGACAAGAAGCCCTAAAAGGATGGTTCTGCTCTGCCTGTGACACTCTTCTATGTGACCAGACCAGCAAGTCTTAGACAGGGGCTGCTCTTACAACCTGAGCTCCAGAATGCAAGATCTCTGATAAGCATGAATGTGAGTTAGAAAGGGATCCATTTCTACAAGTGTCTAAGATTTGAGGAGCCTTTTGTGACTGTGGCATATCTTAGTTCAAAATGACTGATACAGAAATTAATATTTAAAATGAGACAATTCTACAATTATCAGTCCACACATATGTTGTACTTACTGGTTTGGGGGCTAATTGGGGAAACTGCTCTCAGAGGCTGAAAAGATGATGATAAATATTATATAAATGAGAAAATATTTGGGAAAACTGTCACCTGTGATAAAACTGATACAAGTAGATATAAGTAGATTGGCATTAACAAATAAATTGAAAACCAGAATGTTAGCAAGAATGAGTTAGTTACATGTTTCATTTCTTCTACCTGACCGTTTAGGTTCCTCAAGAGCCTGTAGTAAATGTTGTTCATTTCAGAGAAAAGTAATAAGTTGGGAGTGGAGGGACTTCAGCTGGTTTCAAAAAAGTATTTAAAAGAAATACAGAAAATTCAAAAATTCCAAGATTTGTGGGTTTGGGAAGATGGAACTGATACTTATATTCAATCACTGGAGAAGATCTTTGAGCAACAAAGGGTAACTATTAGTTGATCAAATCAACAATATGGTTGTAAAAATTGTTCTGTATTGTTTTCAGGATTCTCATCTCATTATTAACAAGTTTACTTGGGAAGTAAAACCCTTGACTGGATTATGTTCTCTGAGACCACAGCCATATCCACTGTGCCTAAGGTAAGTGCTAGGAATGGAGTACACATTTGGTGGATTGTTGCCTAGCTGACTCCCTTCATGAAAGAGCAGGATAAATCCCTACTTGCTCTCAGCTGAAAGGTCTCCTCCATAGACTGCTTAGTTGCAAGCTCTCCTGCAGCCTTTCTTATAGTAAGGGTTTCTCCTCATATTTCAGTTAGCACATTTCATAGTGGGTTCTTCAGAATACTTATTTTGTGAAATGCTAATGTGTTAAGTAAAAATAGTTTTGTGCTCAAATTACTTTAGAAAGCATTCAGTTAAACAAAGTTAAACTTTTTTTTTTTCTTTTTACGTTCAGGACTTGTCAGGAATTTTAAAATGTTAATGGAAGTGCTGAATCCAAGTGGGACATGATTTGAAACATTTGTCATATTTTGATCACAGAACATTTTTCCCCATAGAGCATCTAGCACATTTCATATTCTGTGGAAAATACGTAAAATGTAATATTCCATTAAAAGCTATTCCAAAACTATCAAAAAACATTCAACAAATATTAATATCTTTGCTTTAGGCCAACTTTACTTCCTTTCTCTCATTCGTGTGTGACTCCCCCATGGAACCAAGAATAGTTAAGAGAAATGATAACATATCTTAAATTTTGGCTTCCAGTTTTTCTCTATATGTTTTTTATACCATGAGGACTTAGATAATCAATACCTTCTTTGTTCCTCCATTGTGCCATGTTAATAGCTCAATTATAGCACATCTTTCAGCTGTGAAACTGCCTTTTGTTGTCCCGAATGCAGCAAGATGTGGCCCTGGTTCAGCAGGAAGGAAGCCAGTCTTATCTGGTTGCTGGCTCAGTGCCTGGCACACCAATGGAAAGCTATATAGTAAAGGATAGGAAAGGTAGCAGAATACAACAGTTACTAATATGGCATTATGTAAAAATGTGGATGTGTAACCGATGTGATTCTGCAATCTGTACTTGGGGTAAAAATTGGAGTTCATAACCCACTTGAATCTAATGTATGAAATATGATATGTCAAAAGCTTTGTAATGTTTTGAACAACAAATAAAATAAATAAATATGGGTATACATAAAAAAGGAGCCCTAAGAGAGTCCTGAACAAAATGTGAAAACATTGCTCATCTTTCTGCCTTCCTCTTCCTTTTCTGTTTGTGTCACTTTTCCAGCACCTTGAAATTATGGTATGGCCTGTTGTTCATTTACTGTTTCCCTTAGCTCCCTGTCATTTATTCTCCTGAGTATTCCCCAAATATGCTCTGTGCTGGCAACTTCCTGCTTCTGCTTTGGTTGCTCCTTCCTCCAAACTGCTCCTTACCTATGCATACACAAACCCGCTTATCCTTTGAGGTTCTATTGAAATATTCTCTTGTCTTTGATTTTCCAATTTTAAGTAAGCTTAAATATACACAGTGTTTTATGTATTCTTGTTTTTTACATGAAGCACATTTTTCCACATAGTGTATTAGATCTCGTACATATGGATCTCTTCTATCTGACAATAAACTCCATGATTCTGCGTGATATAGTTTGTTCATCTTTGGCTCTTCATCTTCATATGTACTTTTTCATTTAGAATGTGTTACAGGAGACACTAGTATATATGAGACTTTCAATAAAACATAACCCTCATATCCATATTGACTGGCTCTATCTTGGCGAAACACATGCTAGTACATATTCCTGGCACCTCTTTAACTCTTCCAGAATCAATTTGCAGTGTGATATATTAATAATTAATATCAATTGTTGAATGTTTAATTGAAACATTTATATGACATATTCCATAGCACACAGTACGCAATTATTTCCTTTCTCCACATTCTCACATGTACTTCTTGTCCTTAGCTCCTTTTTTATGTATACCCATATTTATTTATTCTACATATCACTTTTATTACGTCTCTGCAGATATGCTGCCCTGGAGAAGTTTCCATTACTCCCTCAGAATCATGCACACTTGTCTTTGTCTTTTCCAGTGCAAGATCTTCCTCCCAAGCCTGCAACTCTCCTGATCTCTTTTTATGAGGAACACATTATCTTCATATGTTTTAATAGGGTACCCTGAAAACAATCTGCGTGCAATCTCTCTCTGCAATTCTTCTTCTTCTGTTTTATCTTAAACATGCTCCAATTAGAAAACTTTGATAACATTATTCCACATACACACACACACACACACACCAAAAAAAAAAAAAAAAAAAAAAAAAAAACTACTTCCATTAAGGAGCAAAATGACTTCCTAATAGCCAAACTCTTAAATCAATTTTGAGAGAAACATTGGCTATTAATCAGCCCTTCCTCCTTAATACTTGTTCACTCAGCTTCCCAAACAGCCCGTTTTTGTATTTTCCTCCTACTCTCCTCTTTGCTTCCTCTTAGTCTCATTTGGTGGCTTTACCTCAGCTGTGGGCAGCTCCATTCTTCTAGGTCACAGGCCACAAATCATAGAAACCTCAAGAAGTCATTTTTATATTTGCTTTTTGTCTTAGTTTAAAAGTTAGGATGTAATTAGGAGGCAAGGTAGTTTTTATTCAAACTTTTTTCTTGATAGTGATCACTTTTTTAAATTTACTTAATAACATTTTCTTTTGAGGGGTTGAGGTTTTCTATATTTTATCTCTTTTTCCTTTAATTAATTGAACCAGAATCCTTTTCCCATCTGTCCTGTGTTACCACTGATTTTCAGAGCAATCTCATAGAGATGGAACAAGAAGAATGTGGTCTTGGCTGGTGCTGATGTAGAGGAAACTGGAAAATTGGTGGCATGGCATTACTGTTTTCAATAATGGCTGTACTGCAGCTAGGTAGAGACTATCGTGTGAACATTCTCAGAGCTCCAACTCTGTCCACATTGCTGTAATCCTACACAACGTGAACTGCCACATCACAACTAGGTGGCCACATCTGAGTGAGTTTATAAACCATAAGACTAACTCGCTCGCATGCTGTATATATTGCTCATGTTGGTACATAAGTGTGTTCCATTCAGCATTGCATTTACAGTAATGTTTCTCATCTCTGAACATGGAGAATCTTCTGGACACTATGCTTCCTGCTTTGCACACAGCTACCTTATTTAGTAAATGTATATTTACTAAAGATTAGTCAAAAGAGAATAATGTTATCCAGAGTCCTACTTTATGTAAATGATAAATTTCATCCTATCCTATAGGATTTCTGACTCAATTCTCTTAAGGACTACACTGATTTCTCTTTTTGTTTGGATTTCCCCTCCTAAATATTCACTTTCATTCCTCCTACTCTTCACAATCTCTAGTAACCACCATTCTGCTCTCAATGTTTATGAGATGACTTTTTCCTATATTTCACATATGAATGACATCATGTGGTACTTCCTGTACCTGTTTTATTTCACTTAATATAATGGTCTTCAGTTCCAGTTATGTTATCAGAAGGGACAGGATTTCATTTGGTATGACCGAATCATACTCCATTGCATATATTTGTCATTTTTTTTCTTTATCCATCACTTGATGGACTCTTTAGGTGTTCTCCTTTCTTTGCTATTGTGAACAATCTACAATAAACATGGTAGTGCAGGTTTCATTTTCTTTGGATATATTCCCAGTATTGGAAATGCTGGATCAGATACTGTTTTTAATTTTTGAGGAACCTCTATACTGTTTTCAATAATGGCTGTACTGCTTTACATTCCCACCTACAGTACGCAATTATTTCCTTTCTCCACATTCTCACATGTACTTCTTGTCCTTAGTTCTTTTCTTAATAGCCATTCATGCTAGAGTTAGATCATATCTCTTGTGGTTTTGAGGTACAGTCCTCTGATTATTAGTAATGTTAAACTTTTTTTTCATAAACCTGTTCACCAATTATATGCCCTCTTTTGAATGCCTACTTAGGCCTATTGCCCAGTGTTTTAATTGGGTTACTTTTTTGTTGCTATTGAGCTTTTGGAAGTCCCTATATATTAAAGATATTAATATTTTGTCTCAGTTCCATGCTTAGTCAAGTTAGGTCTGAGATTTGGTGACTATAATAGATATTTAGTCAAATTTCTCCTGGTATATAGCTGTCTCTCTATTATGTGTCCTTGGTTAAAGGACATAGTATAAGTAGTTCAGACAAAATCCATTTACCCTAACATAGTGTTAAAAAAAGAAAAACTTTAGGACTCTACTGTTGGCAATCTAGTCACATTGTTTTTATAAGTGCACATGCACAACTGGAAAGTGAGGGTCTTGACAGACTATGAATTTGTCCTATGTGATAAGTATCTGCGTCCTATGTGATAAGTATCAAACTATGTCTGATTTATTGGTTTCTTCAGAATTGATAGTGACCTGTACACCTAAAATATTTAATAAATGCTCTTAAGTTGAATAAAATCATTACATGCATGAGGTAAAATCATGTTAATTCTTTATGGAAATAAATTTAAATACAAGTACTAAGGGGACCTTAATTGAATCTATTTCAAACTGATATTAAAAGAAAATGATAGAGACTAGAAAATAAAAGGGATATGTATTCAAAACCCACTTATTTGTCAAAAATTATATGAGTCTGGATAAAAAAAGCCAAACTGATCCTTAGTTTTCTATGAAATAAAAAATAATATTATCTCATGGAATTATAATTAGATAATAATAATAATAAGTATAATTATAGTAATTATAAATATAATAATAATTATAATTATAATATATATTGCATATATATGATTTATAAAGTCTCATATATATGTAATATAATCTATGTGTACTGTATAATGCAATACATAATATATAAGCTATATATATTTTATATATGCAATATATTGCATATTATATATGTAATATATAATTTCATATGTGTATAATGTATGTATCCCTAGTTATCATTTCATGATGAGTATTATTTTCTCTATTTTATATGAGATGAAATTTATTTATATATTTTGTATATTACATATATATTATGTTTATATTAGGTTTATATTAGCTTTTCTGCAATAAAAACCAACCCTATAATCTCAGTGGCTTATTTAAAATGTATTTCTTGCTTGTCCTGCGAGGACTACAAGAAACTTGCTGATGCTCAGTTGCTCTGTTCTAGACTGTGGGTGGATGTATACCATATTTCATTTCATTAGAAGCCTAGGTTGAAGGACCTGCTGGCTCATGGAAGAGGGAAAAGTACAACAGGACAGGTAAAACATTATACTTTCTCTAAAAACTCAAAACATTTTATTATCGAAAACTAGTCACATGACCAAGCCAAATCAGCATGGCAGGAAGCATACTCACTGAGAGAAAAAGGGGAAATGTTATAATCCAGTGCTGTTATAATCTGGATCTTAAATGTCTCCCAAAGACTCATGTGTTGGGGGCTTGGTCCCAACATACTGAGAGGTGGTGGAACCCTTTGAAGACCAGGACTAGTGGACAGAAGTAGGATTACTGGGGGGTATCCTTGAATGGGAGTTTGGAACTCTAGCTTTTTGCTCTCTCTTGCTTCCTTGACACCCTGGATAAGCAACTGTGCTCCTTATACCCACTGTAAGGACATATTTTAAATTTGTATTTCTCTTCTACTAAAATAAAACCCAAACATCTATTGAATGTTAGGTACATTCCAGACATTTTATCAGTGACTGAGAGTGAAGTTTAAAAGATTCAGATTCTGACCTCATGGAGCACATTATATCACAAAATATTTCCTAAAAATCTTATCAGTCTAGGCCTGTTGTAGTGGCACAGGCTTGTAATCCCCCTGGCTCAGGAGGCTGAGACAGGAGGATTGCGAGTTCAAAGCCAGTCTCAGCAAAAGGGAGGCACTAAGCAACTCAGTGAGACCTTGTCTATAAATAAAATACAAAATAGGGCTGGGAATGTGGCTGAGAGGTCAAATGCCCTTGAGTTCAATCCCAGTACCCCCCTCAAAATAAAAAATCATACCAGTCTAGTACTATTTCATTCTAACATATGTAATACCTTGCTAAATAAGTAAATAGCATAATTTCCTGTATCAAATACCTATTAAAAAGTATGTTCTTCACTAATTTTCTAAATTTAACATTTTTGCTTAAGTTCCTTGAAGAAAATGTTGTCGAAAAATTGTCCCACATTAAAGATCAAAAAGCAATATCAAAGGTAAGGAATGAAGAGTCATTTTAGGCAGTACAATCTCCTTTCATTCCATATTTTCAATTATTCTCTTGTTAAAGGCTTTTAGGCACTACCTGTTAAATATAGTCAAACAAAAAAGTTGTGAGAGAGTCTTTTTTTCCTTATTTTCTGTTTATAACTTTTAGCCAAAACGTCGTTCATAAAATAGTTTTCTTATTTAACTTTGTAATGAAAATGTATTTCTTTAAAAAAAAAAAAACAGAAAGCTGACAGGATGTTACTATTAATTGGAAATGTGGTAAGGTTTTCTGTGAATTGACTGTCTGGAAGCTGTGCTTAGCTCGGAAGTGCACATGTGTATTTATGCACACATGCAAAAACTTTTAGCAAAAGAAAAGAAAAAAGAAGAAGTTTTAGGCAGGTTTTGCATCAAATTACCCCATTTTATAGGTTGCTGTGGAAACAGATTAGCTCTCTGGAAGTGCAAAACCATGCTTGAGTCTAATGCAAAGAACAATCCATAGCATGAAAGAGAAGAACAGCTGGGAGCTGAGGTAGTGTGAGCTGACATGTCAGACAGTAGCCAGACAAAGTGAGCCAGGCACTGTCTGGGAAAAAAAGAGGGTGGGGGCTGGGGAAACAACTGAGCACTGTCACACAGAGTCACAACATGGCCCAGCTGTTCACTCTCATCATAACTAAGAAAATACAGAGAATTCCGCACATGAAGATTAAGCTTTTCTGGGGGAATGAAAATTTCAAAATAAAAGGAATAGATGGGATGTCCAAAGTCACTGCCATTCAGAAGCTTTTGGCTAGAAAATGGAAGCAGAACTCTTTGTTCTGGATCCTATACACTCACTGTGCTTGTATCTGGGAGATAAATGCTGAGGGTCCTCTCTCTGTGTCTGGCACATTGTCTTTCTTGATTTGTCGCTTTATGGGAAATCACTTAGCTCAGGAAAGTCACCACATAGTACTTCTCTTCTTGCACTGTTCCAAATGGGACAAAAATGCCTAGACTGAGAGGAACTTGGGGGTGTCTCTGTCACATAGTATTATCTGGAGGAACTGCCTGGGAAGTGGGAGAACTGGAGTTGTCTACGTCATTTGCTTTCTTTGAGTTGCTGGGAAATGTGATTAACATTCGTCAAGCGGGCTGGTGTCAGAGAATATGTTTTAGGGGTCAAAGAGATTAAAAGACACTATGTTCTGAAATCTTGAGGATTTGCAATCCCCTCTAGTATACTAAATGCTCTAAGAATTCCCAAAGAGGGAAAAGAGCTGTCAACTAAGCTCAATCCAATGTTCCCCTCATTATATGGCAGCAAAAGCCTTTTACCACTTAACACCTGTTAAGATCCCACAGTGATGTTGAAGCTTAGTGTTTACTTTGGGAAACATTGGATTAACTGTTTTTGAGGTCATTTTCAACTTTAAAATGTGCATTGTATGGTATATTTTCCAATCTTTATTTTGACATGGGGTCAAGAATGGAAGTTCAATCTTGGCTAGCACCTGGAAGGAAACAATTCAGTACTGCTGAAATCATCATTAAAACCCCTGAGGGTGACTTCTATTTCACATAAAACTGTGGGCAGGTAGTAACAACAGACAGATTATTTGAGAGAGTAGGTGTTCCCCTGGCCTCTAGAATGTAATTTAAATGCAAGTCAAACTCTTATCCATAGGTTGCCATCAGGATAATGTTGTTTGAAAATGGTGAAAACAGCAAATACTCTACCATTCCACAATTTAAAATTGAACTCACTAATTAACTGTGTGATTTTGTGAAATTATTTAAACCCAATTCCTTTTTTGTGGGGGTGGGTACTGGGAACTGAACTCAGGGGCACTCGACAACTGAGAGCCACATCCCCTATTTTGTATTTTATTTAGAGACAGTATCTCACTGAGTTTTTTAGCACCTTGCCATTGCTGAGCCTGGCTTTGAACTCATGATCCTCCTGGCTTAGCCTCCCCATAAGCTAGGATTATAGGCATGTGCCACCATGCCTGGCTCCCATTTCTTTTGCTACAAAGATTACCTTCATGTTCACTAACATAGCACCTGATACATAATAAGTGCTCAATAAATGTTAAAAACAAAATTTAGTATTAGGAAATTAGGATAGGCTTCAGAAAAACCAAGAAACTTCTATGTTAAAAGAAAGAAATAAGACATGCTAAAGTTAGGCCTTTTAATGATACCTGTCAGTTTGAATTAAGGAGGAATGATATCAAAAGTTAACTGATATTTCAGACATAACTCTGGTTTCTTTCTTTAATTTTACCAGCCTTTACCCCAAATAGTTTTATTGGTGATGGTCTTTCCAAAACACAAATATAATCATATATCTTGCTTAACTTAAAATCTTGAGTTAACGAAGAGCACACTGATCACCACCTGTCATTGGTGACTTGTCACACTCCTGCATGTCTTGTGAGCACAGCAAGCCCTAGTTTCTCCATCTCACAGTGAACTACTTGAGCTATCCTAAAGGTACCACGTTGTGTCCCAGGTCAATGCTTGCTTTCCATCACTTACTCCACAAGCCTTCTCAGCCTCCCATCCCCAACCCATCAACTTCCCACAGAGTTGGCTTTGTGCTCTGGGTGTCCTCACTAGATCTTCCTATTTGCCTGATGTGTCCCAGGGCCACACTGAAATGATTTGCTTTCACTTCAGTACTTCCTTCTAGAAATTCCAATCAATTGTATGTCTCCATAGTCTCACAGAAGGCCCTGGACAAACATCTGTTAAATGAAAGCAGGCGGAAATAGAAAACGTTTCTGGAAACTGTTTAACCCAACAAATGCCTCTGTGGCATGGATGAGAGGTTTCCCTCCAGCAAATGTTTTTATTGTAATAATAATGTTCATAGCAGAAGTCAAGGTTCTATAGGTGACTGAGTTTAAATCCAGACTCCACATCTTTCTAGCTCTGAAAATGTGAGCAAATTTCTTCCCTCCTGTGAATAATCATACATACTTCAGTCCTTAGTACAGGGCCAAGCATAAGGTAAGTGCTTGCGTATTGTTAGTTGCACTCTTTGATACTATTTGTACAATTATGAAAAACATTCACTATATAAATTTGTCTAATGTGCCTGGGGCAATGTGTTCATTATGTGACTCTAGCCAAACTGCATTTCATGTTTTCATATGTAACAATAGCAGGAAGGAGAGCAAGGGAGACTTCCAAAGATTAAATATGATAATCTTAATATGAAATTACATTTAAACTATGGAGAGCTATTGAACTATTAGTTAAAATTGCTTATCTTATTTAAACTCGATTCAAATAAAATTAAACCTTGAACCTAACTCTAGGTATGGAAGTTTGGTTAGAGACAAAGTAATATAAATGGTGTGAACTCACTAGAAATTGTAATTGTAAACGAAATTCTGAAATATCTCACCAGCCCAAGTATGCAATATGGGAGCCTTCACTACTTCTGTGGCCTTGAAACCATGTCTCCTCCCAGATGGCATACCAGATCTACAAAAAGCTTAGCAAAATCTGTCCTCTCTAAAATGGTGGTTAATTGAATAAAACGAATGAAGCTGACTGACTCTGAAACAATCTGGTCATATGTCTACTCACTGCTCAATACTTGAGCAATTTCACACTAAGCAGCAGCAGGTTGAGGAACCAAACCCTGAAACTTCACTCACTTAGCAAAAGGCTGTGACCTTGGGGGAGCAACAAATAGTAGCCCATGTCTAACAAAACCTTTTTGGTTCTTACTGTTTCCTTTAGTAATGAGAGTGCTCTGGAGAGATTCTCTTAGCAGGGAATCTTCGAAATAAATAGGAGAATGATTAAGATGATTTTTGTTTCCATTGTCTTGCAGATAAGTACAGTATTTGGTCATCTAATATGCTAATTTCTGCATCAATACAGTATTTTATGAATCACAAATAGACATAAAATACATAGAGATGGAAACTGCATGTTTCTTTCAGAGGATACAAGGGATTGGTTTTATTATTTACACTAAATTAGAAGCACAACCATTTTCTCCAATTATAACCACAGAGCATACTTTAAATTAGGAACTTTGAACTGAACATCCCCAAATGACAACTAGCAAGAAATCAAGAAGAGCTGAGTAAGGCATTCTGTCTAGTCTGAGGTGAGCTGTGAGAATCCCTGAGAGCCTTCCTCTGATCTCCAGCTTAGCTAACAAAGATGGGGGGCCATCAGGAACAATAAGGATTGCTGGTTAAATAGACAGCATCCAGTAAAATGGAATTTCAAATGAATGAGGAATAATCTTTTAGTATAATTTGGTGCCAAAGACATTACAAATTAGGGATATATTGAAAATGTACTCAATTTTACCTGAAACTCAAATTTAATGGACAACTCTACTCCTTTTGTTTATATTTTTTATTTTTGTACTGCTGGGGATCAAATGTAGGCCCCCATGCATGCTAAGCAAGCATGCTGCCACTGAGTTGCAATCCCAACCCTCAATGTTTTGTTTTGTTTTGTTTTGTTTTTTTTAAAAAAAAAACCTTTATTCAAATATAATTGCTATGCAATAAAGTGGAAGATATTTGATGCACACAATTTAGTGAGTTTGGAGGTATGCATACACTCATGAAACCTGGATTCACAATAAGGTAGCAAATTCATCACCTCTAAAAGATTTTTTTTTTCCTGCCTTTTGTTTTTTCTTCAATTTTTATGTGTGCATATGTGTGTGTATGAATGTGTTAAGAATACCTAATAATAGTCAGGCATGGTGGCACACGCCTGTAATCCTAGTAGTTCAGGAGGCTGAAACAGTAATATCCCAAGTTCTAAACCAGCCTTAGAAATTTAGTAAGGCCCTAAACAACTTAGATATACTCTGTCTCTCTAAAGAAAAGGGAAAGCCTGTGAATGTGGTTCAGTGGTTAGGTGCCCCTGAATTCAATCCCGAGAAAGAAAGAAAGATGAGAGAGAGAGAGAGAGAGAGAGAGAGAGAGAGAGAGAGAGAGAGAGAGGCAAACAGAATATTTAACAAGAAAACCTCTTGACAAAAATTTAAGCATATGATGTTTGACTGTTAACTATGGAAACAATGCTGTATAGCAGATCTCTAGAACATGTTCATCTTACACAACTGAATATTCAAGTCCTTTGAACAAATTCTCATTATTCCCCTATCCATCTTCCTTCTGCCTCTGGCAACAACCATTTTACTCTCCGTTTCTAGGAGTTTGGCCACTTTAGATGTCTCATGTAAAGAGGATCATGCAGTGATTTTTCTTCTGTGACTAGTTTATTTCACTTAATATATAATGTTCCAGATTCATCTATGTTGTTCAGTTTTATTTGCCACATCTGAAAGTCCTAGTTACAATCAATTTATGAGAAGTTCTCATCTGTCTTTTTATATAAATTAGCTACTGAAGCAAAAATGAAAGGTGAGACTTCAGACCTGAGGTTCCAGTCAAGTGCCACTAACCCCACCTGCTATGTGTCACATGCAGAAAGATGAGCACTACTGATGCCAGGAAAGCACTTGTTATCCCTCCATCTGACTCCACTTTTCCCATCTTCTCCTTAACTCTTATTTATGTAGGAAAAGAGAACGAGAGGATTAAGCATTTCAATCCAATGCCAAAATACCAAAATTATAAAGCAAACACTTAGAGCCACCTGTATATAGAGAAACTGTTCCAACATGTTCTTACCCATCTGTTTAGTCAGTTTCATGTCATTATAAAGATCTGACAAGAACAATTAGAAGAGGAAAAGTTTATTTGGTTCACAGTTTCAGAGGTCTCAGTCCAAAGATAGCTGACTCCATTGCTCTGGACCCAAGGCATGGTGGAAGAGTATGGTGGAGGAAAACATCCCAGGACATGGCAACAGGAATCAGAGATTCCACTCAGCAGGAACAAAATTTGCCTTTGGTGACCTACTCCCTCTAGCCACACCCTACCTACATGCAGTTATTGCCCAGTTAATCCCTATCATTGGATTAATGTACTCATTAGATTAAAGCTATCATAACCCAACCATTTCACCTTAACAGAGCTTTGGAGGGATATCTCAGATATAAACCATAACACCCTATTTTCTTTTGATTAATTTATTTTGGCATTTAGTGCAAGACCTTTCTCCCTATTACATACATCTCTATGAGTCAAATTGGTGCCAGGGAAAGAACAAGGATCTGGGAATCAGACAAAGTGTTTTCACACTTGCAGTCCAGAACATCTAAGTTTTATGAGCTGATTCTTAATATCATATCACAGGAATATTGTGAGGCTTAAATGGTATAATGTATATCCCAAATTTTGTTTGTTTGTATGCTTGTTTAGTGGTTCTCTTTCTCCTTCCATTTCTGAAATCTTAAGAGGTTTTGAAAGACTCATTATTTTATCCTTTTGAAATATTATGTACATATCAAGAACTATGTAATGTTTTGAACAACCAACAATAAAAAATTTAAAAAAAAAATTGAGAAAAAAAAATATTATGTACACAGAAACAAATCGCTCCCTCCTCCCCTGTCCACCAGGCTTCCGCCCATGGTTCTCTCTACAGGCCCAGGGTTACCTGCCTGGACATATTTTCTCTTCTTTATTTCTCAGCTTAACGTTACCTTCAAATGTGTCTGCCCTAGAATCCTCATCTTTGGAGTAGTATTCACTATAATTCCAAATATATATGTATTAAAATAGTACTTAAATAGTCTGGCTTACATATGCTTAGTGATTTTTGTAAAGAATACCTAAAATCATTAAAAATCATTCTCTGAATTTGGAAGTAAGGGTCAATGCTTCCTAAGGGTTACAAGGTTATAAATCTTATCAAATATTAAAATATAAGTATTCATTATGTTTATGATAAAAGACATTTTAACTGAGCATAAGAGTATTAAAGGGAAAGATCTCATAACCAACAGCAGATAGGAATAGACCTTGAATTTGCTCTTCTAGCTCTAAATATTGGGCTATACTCCTCTGTGATGCTAGCTTTCTGTTGATATGGTAATCTTACAATGGACAATAATGAGTATGCAAAAGTTGTTGCACTCTGTCTCCCCTAACACACCAATATTATTCACAGGAGCCATGCCCCATAGTGCATAAGATGGTGTCATATACATACCAAACAATTAGCAAATGTGTATTGACTGATTGATTTCTATTAACAATAATTTTCATTGTCTTCCTGTTCTAGAAATAAACACCTGTAGTCAAGAAAATGTAAAATGTTCATTTTATTTATTTTTCTTTTAGCATATTTCCACACAGAGATTTTGGACTTTGTTATCAGGACTGTTTCAATTTTAACATCTCCTTCCACCATATCTAAATACCACTTGTACACACATAATAGATCCTCAAAGAGAAATGCTGCCTTAGAGACAATCTGTTTTGCACCCTGCCTAAAGCATGAATACCCTTAGATACTTGTCCAATGTCTGCCTAAAGAAGATTAGAGCCAGGGAATGCTATTCGCCAAGGCCACTGCAAGATGGCAAATGTTTAGAATGTGCTCATTAAACTGAGTTGGAACCAGCCTCTCGAGTCCTCTTGTTGTTCGTAGGTAAGCCTTCTGGACCAACAAAAATTCTCATCCCTTTTCTTTCAGAACTGCTTTGCAAGTGTTTTTAAGATATAGCAAGTCCTCCTAAATATTTTGTCTCTTCCCTTTGTTTTAATATTCTACAAAATTAAATCTCCTCCTCAACTTTTATTTCATCCAGCTTTTACCTTTATATCTTGCATCTGGTTTCCCAAAATAATATGTATACATTAATAAGAGCAAATTGATTTTAAAAAACATGATGTTTTAATATTGAAGAAGTCTAACTATGAATGCAAAGACGAAGTGTAGCACCAGGATAGGATGGTTCTTCTTGGGTTATAACTTATATACAACAATCCTCTATTATTAAAAGGAAAGGGGTTGTTTGTTTGTTTATTTGTTTTCTTTTGGGTTTGGTTTTTGTGGACAGTAACCATCTCAGCTATAGTATGAAAGTAGGTCAGGATTGCCAATGAAGTAACACAGTGCTATAAGTATGCAAATATGTGGAAGAAGAGAAAAATTGAAAATTGCACTTTGAACATCGAGTGAAAAAGACTGCCCATTCATAGTTTTTTTTTTTTTTTTTTCCCTCTCTTGACCCTGGCTGTAAAAACATCTCTATCACCCTCATCTGAGATTTCCTACTCTGATTCGTTGAAGATTCACCTATCATTCTGTGTGCTTCTAAGAAAGAAAAATGCTGCTAATTATTCTGACACAGTGCTTTCATGATATACAGACAATATTATATACCCCAATACTTTAGACTTTAAAATTTGAACAAAAATGCATCTTAGAGTCACCATGTATGTTATCAGCTATCTTATATACACACATACATGCACACATACATATACACACATACTCTATATCCTATGTTTGCTTTGACCTCTTTTACTTTTTTCCTTCCTGCTTAGAATGTCCCTATATTATTCCTTTTATACAATATACCTATAGTTTATTTAAAAAAAATCATTCTAGCAACTTGGGAATCTCCAATTACAGCAAAATCATCTATCAAGTCTACAAACTAAGTTATAAGAAGTGTAATTTGAGGCCAGGATTTAAAGTATTTAAGTTTCCTTACCTTTTCACTGGAGGGATAGGCATCTGGAGCTAAGCATTGTTAATGGGTATGACTGACACAGTGGCCCAAAAATTTTATATAAAACTGTATAAACAATATTTCACTTCATGTTTAGCTTATCAAAATCAAACAATACAAGCAGACATGTCATAATCCTTTAACTTTGGTGATAAACATTGTAGTGAATTCCACAAAACAGGAAAATACTTTGCAAAAAATAAATTGGCAAACCCCTCTCAGATAAGTTTTGCACATTATGGAAAGACCTTTTAAGCCTGTTATATAAAGTCCTCACTATATATCACTCCAAGAAACTGAGTCATTGAAAGAACCCATAAAGTAAAGATATGTTATATGTAAGGAATAATTTCCTATGAAACTAATTTTATTTTATTTTATTTTACCAACCCCATCAATAAATACTTATTCAGAAAGATCTATGTGAAAAGGCACAATGTGTTATCATGGAAAATTATAAGAGTGAGCTTCAGAACTAAGAATGCTGCAAGGACTAGATAGGGCTGAAGTACAGCTCTCTAAGTGGTGAGAGGAAAATGCTCAAGTGCTCAGATGTGCAGCCCAAGTATGAATTGCCCTATTATTATAGTATATTTAAAAAAAAAAACAAGGTTTTCCAATTTTAATTAGTTGAAACAATTTGTAGAGAAAGCATCCTGATATATATTAGCAAAAGCTATGATCCCAAGTAAGCCACATGTTCAAACCAAGGGGAAAAGCTAAAAGGCATCATGCATAACATAGAAACCTAAGTAACACAAAAATCTAAGCAAAGAGACATGAAGACAGAAGAGACAACCCATATGGATAAGAATCTAACCATACCCAGCACCTACTGAGGGAGACTAAAAACTAAAAAAAAAACAAAACAAAACAAAAAAAAAATAACTATTTTTCCTGAATTATCTGTAATACCCAACTTCATAGGCATGGAATAAAATTTTAAAATTAGAAAATTCTCTTCTGCTTTTTAAAGGGAAGAGAGAAGTGCACTTTAAATTCTCTGACTTTTCCTCTTGCAGATTCATGATTTATATGCCCAGCAATCAACATTTTTGCAAGGTCTACAGTTCAGCATTGTATCTTTTTGCACTAGAGGGCACAACTTCCAAAATGATCTCTGAGAGCCGGTGTGCTGATATGAGGAGAGACAAGAATTTTGGTTTCCATCAAGAAGCAATTCAGGAGTTTCCTGCTGCTTTCACTGGGACATTTCTGAAAATTTCACTTCCCTGTGCTGCAGAGGTGCATTATTGGGGCAGCTGGGGGCTCAAGAGGCTTGTGGAACTTGAGTCCTGGCTTTTGAAGTTACCTCCTATGGGTCGAGTTTTCAGTTTGATTTTACTTTTAAGAGAGGCTATATGGAGGCATATTTTAACTCATTTACCAGAGGAAAATCAAATCACAAAGAAACAGAGGTACCCCAGAGGCCCTCAGGTATGCATGGAAGAGGGAGGAAAAGGAAGAGAGCAGAGAAGGAAAGAAAAGAGACTGGAACTTCAGCCTGCAAGAATACCCTATAAACCTTTAACCCCTTAAGCACCACAAAGTGATTAAACACACCTACTTTAAATCTGCCTGAGAAAGTATGCAGATACATGAAAGAAGTGAAAAATTGAAAATTGCACTTTGAACATCATGAAGCACTCACTTGGAATCAGATTGGCTGATCCACTTAGTGTCTTTAGCATATATGGGTTCTCCTACAGAACTGCAGGAGAAAAGTAAAAGCAGCTATAAGGCAGAAACTTATGTGGCATTTCTCCTGAGGAAGTAGACTAAGGACAGCCTAAGAAAGTGGTGGATAATACCTGAAAGGACAGGTCTGCAGAAAAGGCAGTCTGTAGGGTTGTCTGTAGGGTTGCTGAAAGTTTGCTTGGATAAAGTTCTGATAATATGTGCTCAAAGCAATGATAACACATAAGGAAGGCTCTAGAGGTATTTCCTACAAATTTTGTCTTGGCTTTCAGAACCTACCCACACTTCATTTCAATGCCATTATCTTGGACGGGATTAAAAATATTAACGTAAGAGAGACATGATTCTTTGACAGGACCATTTACACAGCACCAAAATTCACTTCATTTTGTGTGCTTTCAGTTCATCCACTAACGATTTCAATATGCTCTTCCAAAAAAAATTTGAAAACGCTACTCAATATAATCTTATCACTCTTCCTTACTTTTTAAACTTTTTTCATTATTTTTCAAGTGATAGGGTAGTTAATGTAATTGTTTCAATAGATAATTAGGCAGAGAGTACAATAAGCATCTGGAAACTCAATACACCAGTGACAAAAGAATATGATGAAGGAAAACTAAACAATTGCCTGGCCAATGCAAATATGCAGTAAAATTAAATTGTTAAATGGTCTTCTGCAAGAATAACAATCTGAAGACTTTGCATTTCTATGGCATCATTATCATCATTATTAAAATTTTTGTTACTGATTCTGATCCTATGAAGAGCCAAAGAAAATAATCAACTATCTGGGAGTAATTTGTTTCTCCATATGATGAGAATTAACTTTTTTAGAGAACAGGGTCCCATTCTGAGCACTGAGAAAAGATCATCTCTGGGGAGTCCATTCTAATGTGAGTACAGCAAGAGAGTCCGCAACCAGGAAACAGGAAATTGAGACCAACCTGAAGTTTACAGAAGTTTCCCCACACAGCCCCAACTTACAGGACATTCCCAAGGTACCACAATCCCTGGGACTCCTAGTGGGCTGCATTACTCCAATATTTACTTCAGAGATTTTGGAAAGACTAATTTGTCAGGAGTAGTACAGTGGAAAGAGCAAGGACTTCATATTCTTTGTAAGCTTCAGGCATGATATCTGAACAAAAGGTGGGGGGGAAGCAAGGAGAAGCTTCTGATTTTGTTTCTTTTGTTTTGTTTTGTTTCACTTCCCTTACTTCCCTCAAGGACCTTTCAGAACCTTGATGCCCAGTGTATTCATGTACATGATCACCAAGTCAATGCAAGTTATATCAAAACCTTATCACTGACACAAACACTATCAAATCACCAGACACAACTAACACAATCTAAAGGTTAAGAGCAATGGATTTCTTTTCTTTTCTTTTTATTAGTTGCTCATGACAATACAATGATCTTGACATATCATACATTTGAATCAAATGGGGTATTATTTCTCATTTTTCCAAGTGTACAGGTTGCATAATCACATTGGTTATACTCAGCTAAGTCACCTTGGGCAAATCACTCAACAGTCCCAGCACTTCGGATTTCTATTTTGTTTTAATTGTAGATGGACACAATATCCCTATTTTATCTATTTTTTTAAATGCGGTGCTGAGGATTGAACACAGTGCCCCAGGTATGTAAGGTGTGTGCCCTACTACTGAGCCACAACTCCAGCCCTTGGTTTTCTATTTTATGAATGAGGTGATGTTTAAATTCAATAGCACTGAGCATACCTTATGACCCAATGTAAACACCCAATAGATGGTAGCTTTTAATATTTTATGTTATGCTAAGAAATCATGTGTAAATCCTTTCACCTTGGAAATTTGCCTCATTGGGCAAAATATTAGTGTATGAGATCTTTAAATTAGGCATGTCATAAGTGCTCATTGTTTAATCAAGGGTGTTTTGTTTATATTAACTTAAACCAACTTGTCTAGCTTCAGCAAAAAAAAAAAAAAAAAAAAAAAAAGAGTGGTGGCTTAGAGGTGTGGGATTTGCAGATAGTAGAATTGTTAGAATCTAAGTGGCTGGATATCTCGAGAATCAGTGTCCAATAAAAGCACATTGTGAGCACACTAGTAACTTTAATTTTTCAAATATCCACATTAAAAAGTAAAGTGAAATTAATTTTAACCTAACATATTAAAAGCATAATTTTGATGTGAATTAAACATAAAATATTAATATATTTTACATTATTGTTATGGTTTGGATGTATTGTGTCCCCCAGAAGCTCAAGTTCAACATAAGAATACTCAGAAGTGAAATGATTGGATTATGAGAGCCTCAACACAATCAGTGAATTATTTTCCTGATGGGGATTGACTGATTGGTAACTGAAGGCAAGTAGGGTATGGCTGGAGGAGCTGGGACATTAGGGATGTGCCTTTGGGGTATATATTTCTTATATAGTGAGTGGAGTCTCCGATTCCTGATTATCACCTGAGTCTTCTGCCTCCACCACAATCCTCCATCATGATATTCTGCCTGACTTCAAACCCTGAGGAATGGAGCCTGCAATCTATGAACTGAGGCCTCTGAATCTATGAACTGAGCCCCCAAATAAACTTTTCCTTCTACAAAATTGTTATTCTCAGGTCTTTTAGTAACAGCAGTGAAAATTTTCACTGAAACAATTTTTTTTTTGTTTACTAAGCTTTTCAAATCTGGTGTATATTTTACACAAACCACACAATTCAATAGCCACAGTGGCAAGTGTCTACCATTTTGGAAAACAGCTCTGGAAACTCGTGAAATCAAGAACTAGAGAGCTGTTTGTAACCAGATAGTAATCTATCCACTTCATTCTCTTCTGGTCTCTGCTCATATTCTTCTCTTTCCTGGATAGACCAATATACTCTAACCTCAGCATGTTTATTTAAAATTGCTGACCTGGGCTGGAGATACAGCTCAGTTGGTAGAATGCTTGCCTTGCAAAAACAAGGCCCTGGGTTCAATCCCTAGCACCACAAAAAAAAAAAAAAAAAAAAAAAAAAAAGAACTAAAATGGTTGACCTACTATAAAGCAAGAGTATTTAAGCCATACTCAGATAATAATTGTAGTTTATATCCCCTGATACATCAGGAAAAAGTAGCTGATTGATACAACTTGCCGCGCATCCACTCCATCTCCTACTAACCATGGAGAGTGAGAGCAGGGGGAGGTGTGACTATCATATTTAGCAGGGATTAAAATATCTAGATTAAATCTGTAGTAAAGCAAAAGTTGAGCATTCTATGTGGTTTCCTCCAGGGCTAATATTTTCTTCAGACAATGATACCCCCCCTTCAAGAGTAATGATGAGATTGTTAGTGCTTGATTTTTCCTTTGTAGTAGTGGTCTGAACATATGAAATTAATATCCTGAACCAGGGATCAGAAAACTTCTTTTTAATGAGCCACAGAATAAATATGTTAAGCTTCCTGGTCCAAGAAACAAAACTGAGGATATTCTGTAGGTATTCAAACAATCATTTCAAAACCCTAAGACCATTCTAAGCTCACAAACCAGGAAAAATAGGTGAAAGGCCATATTTGCTGTCCAGATATAAATTGCAGACCCCTATCCTACATAATTCCATCCTCATCATATTGTATACTAAATGATGGTCTCCAGGTTTAAGTCTGGCTCTTTCTCTGCACCATGGAAGCTTATAACAGATCTTAATGTTAGCAGCATAATGAAGTTCAGCTTCACTCTTTAGAAATTAAAAAGGAACTGGGAGCAAAATGGTCCCCTTCACTAAGGGGGCCTTGCTACCTCCTGCTATTTCCAGGTTCCCTATGGTTTGGCCCTTTGAGGAACCATTTTTCTGACACTCACAGGAAAGGTCCACATTATAAGGGAACTAACCTCGTAGGGGGCACACTTTTGAAATGCCCAGTCACAGAGATCCTGACTCAGCCCCTGGGTGTGCTATTGTCATAACCTTCTCACTGGCAATTATTATCATGAGTCAGGAGTCAAGCTGCTTTCTGGGACAGATATGTTTTAAGAGTATATTCTATATTTAACACTATTACTTTAAGCACATAACCTCCCTAAGCCTGTGTTCCATATATAAAAATCAGAGTTTGATGACTACCTCCTAGGATAGCTATTAGGACAAAATTCCAGTGCAAGTAAATCTCTTAGCACTATGTTTGGAACATATTTAATCACTGAATATATAGTGGCAGTTAGTTAGGATTTCATGATGGCAACATTAATGATGGTGACAATGGTAGTAATGATTACAATTAAGAAGATCAAACCAAAGAGCCTCTTCTAATAACATGTGAAGTCAACTTTAGAGAATCTCAGTTCCAAGTTATGTCAGTACACATAATTCTTGAGTTTACTGATACAATCCAGATTTGCAAGTATTATATCAGTCTCTACTGCACATTTCTCATCACTCACATTTCAGATATTTTAGTGAGAAAAATTACTCACACACACACACATACACACACACATACCCTCCGAGGCTCCCTCTATATGCACAGGCTCTTTGCTCAAACAAATCTGGGAATTATCAAGCTAAACAAAATTAAACATGTTTCCCAATGCAGACATTTAAAGAATTTTTGCTATGATAATGTATATTGTGAGTCTTTAAAAAGAAACTAAATAAGTAATTTTTTCAAAAATTAATTTGACAAAGGCAATATTTTTTCTTCCTTTCATCTTGCTTTCTTTTTATCCCCCACTGCAAACCTTATAGTACCAGTTTTCTGTGGAACATGTTTTCAAAACAGTGATAATGGGTACTATTGATAACATGCTAAGAACTATTATTTCATTTGACTCTCAAAATAACTCTATGACTTCGATACTATTCTAATATTCATTCACAAATGAGGAAACTGCTCAGGCCATTCAAGTTCCCCACACTCAGAGAACAGAACCTAGATTTTAACAGAGTAACTTAATCCCAGACCCTGCACACTCGATCCATGTGAAGTATGAAAACATTGAAAAAAAAAAACTGGTACACAGTATCCTGTAGTGCAAAGGCACATCCAGGCATGAAATGCATGTTTCGCTCTCACCACCACATCTTCTCAACCTGCTTCCCCTCCTTTGAATGGCCAGTTCCTCAAAGTCCAGTTTTTGCAGGTGGAGGATCACTCCCCTTTTGTTCTGAGCCATTAGATTTAACAATATTGGATTCATGTTCTCAGAGTCAACAGCTTCTCTTTTCATTACTAGCCACCTGCTGAAGTGCTTATGGTATGAGATCACATTCAGAGGCATACAGCCCTGCCTTCAGACTCTAGCTCTACCCCCAACAACCATGAGGCCTTGAGCAAACTGTGGAACTTCTCAGACACTCAGTTTCTCCATCTAGAAGTCAAGAATAATAATAGTTTTGAGAAATGAATGAGTATTTACATGTAAAAGTTTATGGTATTTAATAAGTTGATATTTGTTTATATCTTAGTATAGTGTCTGATATATTAAAAAAGCATCATATCACATCAATAAAATAAATAGACAAGTACATAAAGTTTTGAACAGAACATACTAATCATTAAATTATATTAGAGATCATATTTTTATTGTTAGAAAATTTAGAAGGTCTTATCAAGTATAAGTATTTAAAAAATTTATAATCATCTTAATTAATAGAGTACACCTGTATCCCCAAATCCTTTATAACTTGGTTCCTTACTTGTTTCCTTCACTTATTATT
Organism: Marmota monax; assembly: GCF_021218885.2. Lineage (NCBI taxonomy): Eukaryota > Metazoa > Chordata > Mammalia > Rodentia > Sciuridae > Marmota > Marmota monax. The sequence goes on from NW_026693836.1 coordinate 1,384,445, forward strand.
AGAGCAGGTGTGAACACAGAAGTGAAGAGAAGAAACCCCCAACTCCTAAAATAACCACTCAAACCGCTTATAATAAAAGTTTTGTTTTGTTTTGTACTGGGGATTGAACCCAGGGGCACTTAACCACTAAGCTGCATCCCCAGCCCTTCTTCCTTTTTGTTTTGAGACTTAAGGCATTTCAAAATTGCTGAGACTGGCCTCAAACTTGCAATCCTCCTACTTTAGCCTCCCACATTGCCAGAATTACAGACTTGCACCACCATGCCTGATAAATTTAGTATTTTTTTAAACAGGGTAATATTCTCTTCAGTTACATACCAAACTATATTTGTCCCCAGAATTCTCATAGTCCAGAAGAATAGAAGTAGTAGATCAGAAGACAGATGGCCATAAGAAGAAGTTAAAATACCCTGGAAGTAACAGTTGATAGCCTGACAATGAAAAAGAGGACAATAAAACCTCTGCTAATAGAACTTAATGCAGCTGCCAATTGCCATTGTGTTCATCTTAAGTAACTGAGAAAGTATCTCATTATAATCTGTATTTTAGGAAAGTAGAAAGTTAAACAATGTAGAACATTTTTTTTCTAATAAGAGTTGAAAAAGTGGTTAAATGGTAAAACATCAGTTATTTAGAGATTTTACCTTTATGACCTAAAATTCCTGCATAAATAGTGTTGCTGAATTTGATTTGAGTGATTACAGCTATGACTTTGAGGACACAGGTTTACAGTATAAATGATAACATTTCCTTATTAAATAAAATAGTAACTGAGTATTTAACCTGAGTAAGATCTTATTTGGGTAGTATATTGAAAATAACAGGACATGCTTAAGCACAAACCAAATATCTATCTTATAGGCAGAAGCTTAACAGAAAGACTAAGTAAAATATATTTCTATCAGGGCAGTGAGGAGAACCATTCATTGAACATTGAAATTTTACCTTTTTATCAAGTTTCTATAACAATTAATTAAATTATTTTGTTAACATAAAATTTCTATGCAATTAATGAAGCAAATTTAACTTTAGAGTTTACAAGACTTTTTTTTATCTATTGCCTTTCATTTTTACATAATAATAAATAATAATACCTAAAATAGTAACAACAAGAATAATGACCAAGTGTGGAAAACCATTTTAAAATTTTATAAAGATTTTCCCATTTATTACTTCAAAAAGTCCTGAAAAGATTACTTTATCTGAGGAGAAAGTGAGGCTTAAAGAGGTTAGGCAACCATCCACCCAGGTACTAATTTGCAGAGAATACAATTCCACCCTAAGCACCATGTTCTGAAACACAATACACTGTTGCCTTCAAAAACTGTAATTGCTGGAGATTTGTTGTTATCATTTGCAAGAAAATTAATTTCCAAGTAGTTAAGTCATTTCCAAGATTATTCCTCACAGGGAAGTCCAGGGTCAAGCCTTCTGACTGTTGTTCTGTGCATTGACCATACCTTCCCCATTTTTTTTTTTTTTTTTTACTTTCCTAGTTCTAGGCAGTGAATTATGGTTCAAAATCATGGGCTCAAAAAGCCTCACACAAATAAATCCCCACAGTTCAACTGCAGATTGCCACACAAGGTTATCCTCTAGGTTTTATGGATAAAAACCACAAATAAACAAAATCAGGGAAGCAACTGAGTTACAACTGGTGAAACAATGGTCTTTGGGCTAAAAATCCTGACTCATCTACTTTGAAGTTGTTATTCAAATGCTAGAAGCACATTCCTTCCCTACCCTTGATCCCTAATCATCTTTCCTGAGCAAGCAGCCTACATCAGTATCATTTACATAAGAGTGGTTAAGAAGTGTGCTTATTTGGGGTGGGGGACAGTATTCCACCTGTTTCATGAAAGCTATGCCACTTGGAAGGGACATTTACAACTTAAGGACCTGATTTGCAAGTAATAGGAAAAAAATAGCATAATATAAAAAATAACCTCCTGTCTCCCTTTACAACAACAGATGTCTTCTCTGAACTCCTTGGTCAACTTTCCTGTGGTGAAAAGAATGGACAGTGCTGCTGGTGGTCATTATGGCTGTGTAGGCTCTGGAATGCTTCACAGCCTGTTTTCTATTAGCCCAGAGATCCATATTAGAAGCAGATATGAGAGTCAGATAAATGAAGGTGGCTGGGAAATATGTTCGCACTTCTGAAGAGGCATTCCTTCACCACTCTATAATTACAAAAAAAAAAAAAAAAAAAAAAAAAAACGAGGGTGTTCATTGAAAACTTCAATGTGATAACCTTCAATGTAATTATGACATTCATCACCATTTGCCTTTGACAAAAGGAAATCCTGCCATAATTCTGAAGGCAACTAAATCCCAAGGTTATGTTAAACAATGCTTCTGGACTGGCTAAGAACAGCATGGACTCTGGTTCTGCTGGTTCATTAAAGTACTCCTCCTGCAGCTTAGCCACAGGAGCCCAGCACCACAGCATTAACAAGTAAGGTGGCCTGCCACCTTCCCCATGCACAGCTGTGCATGATGTGTAATGAAGGAGCATACGGGGATCCCTATTCCTGCTATCGCCAGAAAGGAAAGAGAATGCACATGCAAGATGGTCCCTGATTTCCTTATATTACACTCTACACAGTGTGTGTAGGAAGACACAAAATTATATCCCTAAAATATAATTTTCCTTCAAATAAACTTTGTTTTAAAGAAGACTTTGATGATTCAGTGAATAAGAAGTTTTCTTTTAAATTAATTCTAACATGTATAATAGCATTTTTATCATACTAGAATCAGTTACTGTGAATTCACAAGTTTCCTTCTGTTAATTTTTATTATCTGATTAATAAATCACTTATTTTGACCTTAATGAAGATGGATTTTCAGAAGAAACTTACCCCCTAAATTGCAATTATTCCTCTTAAGAAAAAAAATTAAGCTAATCACATTTTGTTTTATCCAACTACTTGAGCCTCCTTGGTGTTCTTATTGGTAAAGTTTTCCAAAGAACTTATAAAATATCTTGTTTTCAGGTTACTAGGATTTTCAGATTTTGAAGAATAGCCTGGTCATGTTTATATTGAGTATATATTGCCCAAGAATTTAAGTTTAGAGAATCAATTCATGTAATAATGTTTCCAAAGTTTTATGATACTTAGAGTGGTTTTAAGCAAACTGAAGTTATTATGCAACATCTCAAGCTTACAGTGGTGGCAAGGGCCACAGTTTATTTAATCTTTCTTGTATACATTCACCCATGTGCAAGTACAGTCATATGTTTATTGTGTATTTTCAGTAATTAACGTTTATTAGTAGCCTGTCTCTCACCCTGAAAGTGAAAATAAAAAAAAATAGAACTCTATCCAAATTTCTTTTCCTACTCAAAACATAGATAATCCTCAATTATATTAAACAAAGAATGTTATCACAAAATGTTTACACCCATTTCATAGACATGAAGACCCCATCTTGATGAATTATAAAACCCCTAAATGAATGCCCTATGCACACAGAGGACTGGGCTTATTTTACTTACTCTCAGAAGACCCGAGTAAAAGTCAGTACACAGTGAAGTATGAGTTGAATGGAATTAAAGTCTTTTTACCTTTGCTATTCAATCTAGATAATATACACATTCATGCATACACAGAATCAGATTTTTTCAGCCAGATGGGTGCCTCGGGCTGCTGTAAACCCTGCCCTTTCTGTCATCTATCATGTTTAGCATTTGCTTTAGTTGTCCATTACCTTCATACCCTTCTAATGATGTTTTTGTTGCTCAGATTAGCCAGAAGTTGTACTGTATCCTCCATCAAGGAATCCTAGTAGAAATATTGCTTTTATTTTGGATTATCAGTCTCATAAACTGGTCCAATAAATTAAGTTATGCAGTAGTGCATTGCCAGAATGAGACGTGTGTGTATGCGTATGTGCCAGTGGAGAAGTAGGGCCTGGTGTTTCGTTGTCTCACTCCCAGGTTCCATCCAAATGGTACTGCATTGCTTACAACCACTTGAGTATGAAGTGAGAAAACTTACTAAATAATATCTTCTTATGGGTTAGACATTTAGAGAAGTGCCATATGGCCACTCATTAATTGCTCATAATGGTGTCTTAATTACAAATAATTGAAATAACCTGGCCTCTGAGCTTCTTAATTTATCCTCAAATCACTCCAGGCACTTTTCCTGGTTTTTCTCCCCCACCTAGCCATTTATTCCTGGCCAGCATGCTAGCCAGACGAGGAAGAAGTAGTAGCCCAAACACCTCCCAATCTTCTATTTCTTCCCTTCTAAAGGAAGTAACCATTCTCCCAGAGAAGTGTGTTCCACAGGAAGTCACTGAAGCTAGAGGCCAGTGTCCTGTGTGGGTGGAGAGCATATGCAGAGCAGCCACAGGGGCTAAGGCCCTTGCTTTTGGACCACTGTAGTCTATTAAGAACCCATCAAATCTGTGTTATGCCATGAAGGTAACTATAGAGCCAGCTGTGTGTGTGAGGCTGGGTTTCCCTGAGTAACTGAATATCACTATCAGTGTCAGGGCTTTTCAACAGTGGGTCACAACCCATTAGGGAGACTTAAAATCAGTTTAGTGGACTGAAGCTAGCATTCTTAAAAGATGTTACTTAAATTTTTAGAACAAGATTCTGTTGCTCTTAGGGAAAAAAATAATAATACTTGTTTCACACTTACCCAGCTATGTAGGTGTTGTAAACAAACAACATATACGAGATGTGCCATATTGTCAATTTCATGACTGATGGTATGGCTCACAGACATGTGTTGCTAATACTGTGTGCCCTCTAGTGGCATTTTTTCTTATAAATTATTCTTGCTAGTTAGGTGCTAGACTCAGTTGTCCTACTATGTTGTTGATGTAGTGAATGTGCTGTGAATATGTATATCTCATTTCAAATTGATAATCTTTGATATAATTATTTACATTTTTGTGTCCTAGAGCAAGTATTGGATTGGCCTTTTCTAGGTATGGGTTGGTTTTACCTTTATTTTACCAATAAGGACACCAAGGAGGCTCAAGTAGTTGGATAACTGGTGAAAGTCACATAGCTACTAAGTAGGAGAGCTTAGAGACACTTCTCTTCACCACAGTAGACTGCAAGCACTAGTTCTTTCTGAAGCCTGTGGGGAAATTGATGTGTGTGGTGGGGGTCAAGTCTGTGACTCTGGAGACAGAGCACCATGATGCATCCAACTATACAACACTGCTGCATTACTGCATACTGAGAAAATGATCTCTCCCCACTCCAGAGCAAAGTGGTGAAGGAACATGAGTTTCAGACATGTCATTTTTCAGATGTTCTTCAGCTGCATTTTTTCAACCTCTTCAGAAAGAACTACCTTGTGTGGGGTAACCAAAATTTCATTTAGAAAGTTTTGTTGAAATTTGATCACTGTTATTTCTTGGTGCAGTCTTCATGAGTTCTAGCTCTATTGAATTTTTCTGATATCTTTTGTCTATTAACTCCTCCACTATTACATAAAACTATTCCATATCTACTTTTAGTCATACTGTTTCCACTTATTAAAATTTCTATTTTTAATTTACCTACTAAAGGAACTTGTCTATTATAGCTTTAAAATGCCATGACTTAATGACACCTAATAGACTGAGAAAAAATTAAATCTAAACTATTAAAGAAACAGCTTTTAAAAATATATATATCATAAAATCATTCTCTGAGAATGCCGTAGAGAGCAAATTAGATAGATGGCTGGAGTTCAATAAAAACAACTTTGAAATGTATTGGGACTGGGTTATTACATGCTACTTCTGCCTGCAGCCAGCATATTTCCTCTTTATTGTAAAGTATAAGTTCAAGCTACAAGTACGTCCTATTGACCTCAACTTTGTTGCACTTCAGGGTCTTTCTGCCTTACCTGACAGCCCCCCACCTGCAATATCAGGGATTTGGTGAGGTTTTGTGATGATTCAGATGTATTTCCCCACACGAACCAATTTTTTTTTTAATGTTAAACAAGTGGATTTTACTTTATTATATTATCAAAATCCCAAAGCGGTAAGAAAACAGAAAACACAAACAAAAGGGCAATAAGGCAGAAACAGAATCAGTTGGGTCAGGAATGCTAGGAAAGTCAAGTTTGGGTTTTATTTGTTGATAAAATTGTTCTGCTTGTCACCTGCACTCCTGCTTGCCTTTACTTGCTGATTCTTGCTTCCTATTCCCCTTTGCCTTCAGCATGGTTCCTGTATGCTACCCTTCTTTTCTTTCTCAATTTTACTGCTGAGGTTGAAAATATTACTGAGAGCTGAGTACTCTAGTTGGGACTAGAATTGCAATAATGAGATGGAAGCAGAGAATAACTCATTGAGTTTCTATTTCAAGATAAGCATTCATTCGCCATTGTGGCTTTCCAAACTGTAAGACTGGGAAGACTATTAGCCACATGATGCTATGGTTAAAAAATGGAGAAACATTAATATGGGTAGCAATATAGAAAGATGAAAGCTTCATCTTTGGAAGCAGATAGACTAGGTTCAGTCATATCTCATTATGTACTAATAGTATGATTTTAGAAAGATTATATAACTTCTCCAAACCTCATTGGTAAAATAAGGAAAACAATAATATTTATACCATAGAAATATGTGAACATAAAGGGGGTTAACATTGTAAAATTTTTAAGAGATGATATGTTGTAAGCATTCAAAAATGCTATTTTATTATAATTATATCATTACTACTACTATTATGCCAAGCCCAAGGTGAGAGATAATACGAGAATAAAGTAAGGTAGAATTGATCATGTCAGGAATCTCACTCTTGGAAGCAGGAGAGACATAATTACAGAAAAGAACAGAAAATTTGAGCTCAAGCAGTTTGTAGGTTTGTGGGCTGCAAGTCAAAAGATGTGGATAATGTAGAAAGCACTTGTGTGAGAGGACTTATAGAAAAAAATCTCTGAAATCTTTTCCAGGTCATATGCTGATGGTTATAGTTTAGGTGTGAACTGTGCCCCCCAAAATTTCATGTTAGACCATGCAGAAATGTTTAGAGTTAAAATTATTAATTATGCATTATGGATTAATCCATTTGATGGGTTAATAATTTTAATGGATCATTGGGTGGTAACAGTAGGCAGGTGGGGTATGACTAGAGGAAGTAGGTTCCTGGAGTCATGTCCTTGGGATGGCCCTTGGAGATAATATATCTTATCCATAGCACTCCCCCCTGCCCCTCTTTTTTACTTTTTTTTAAAAATTATTTTTATTTATTTTTGCATTACAAGTCTTAATAAACCATTATACCATAATTTATCATATCTTTGATTATATATAAGGTATGTTGACACCAAATTCACAGCTTCATACATGTATTTCGTATAATGATGAGGGTCTCCTTTCACCATCCATGCTATTCTCCTTCTTCCTCTCTTTCCCTCCCACCCCTATTCCCTATCTAGAGGTAATATTCCTCTCTTGCTCTCCCTCCCAACCCCATTTTGAGTCACCCCCCCCCACCCTTATATCAGAGAAGACATTCAGCATTTGTTTTTTGGGGGATTGGCTAACTTCACTTAGCATAATCTTCTCTAATGTCATTCATTTCCCTGCAAATGCCATGATCTTACTCTTTTTTATTGCTGAGTAATATTCCATTGTGTTTAAATGCCAATTTTTTTTTTTTATCCATTAATCCATTGAAGGACATCTAGGTTGGCTCCACAGTGTAACTATTGTGAATTGTGCTGCTATAAACATTGATGTGGCTGTGTCCCTGTAATATGCTGTTTTTAGGTCCTTTGGGTATAGACCCAGAAGCGGAATAGCTGGGTCAAAGGGTGGTTCCATTCCCAGTTTTCCAAGGAATCTCCATATTGCTTTCCAAATTGGCTGCACCAATTTGCAGTCCCAACAGCAGTGTATGAGTGTGCCTTTTCCCCTGTATCCTCCCAACACTTGTTGTTTGTCTTCATAATGGCTGCCACTCTTACTGGAGTGAGATGGTATCTTAGAGTAGTTTTAATTTGCATTTCTCTGATTGCTAGAGAAGATGAGCATTTTTTTGTATATTTGTTGATTGATTGTATATCATCTTCTGAGAAGTGTCTATTCAGTTCCTTGGCCCATTTATTAATTGGATTATCTTTTAGGGTGCTTATCTTGTTGAGCTCTTTATATACCCTAGAGATTAGAGCTGTATCTGATGTGTGAAGGGTAAAAATTTGTTCCCAGGTTGTAGGCTCCCTATTCACCTCACATATTATTTCTCTTGCTGAGAAGAAACTTTTTAGTTTGAATCCATCCCTTTTGTTGATTTTTGGTTTTAATTCTTGTGCTATAGGTATCTTATTAAAGAAGTTGGGGCCTAGCCCCACATGATGGAGATTAGGGCCTACTTTTTCTTCTATTAGATGCAGAGTCTCTGGTTTAATCCCTAGATCCTTGATCCATTTTGAGTTAACTTTTGTGCATGGTGACAGATAGGGATTTGATTTCATTTTGTTGCTTATGGATTTCCAGTTCTCCCAGCACCATTTGTTGAAGATGCTATCCTTTCTCCAGTGTGTGCTTTTGGCAACTTTGTCTAATATAAGGTAGTTGTAATTTTGTGGATTGGTCTCTGTGTCCTCTATTCTGTACCATTGGTCTACCAGCCTGTTTTGGTGCCAGTACCATGCTGTTTTTGTAACTATTGCTCTGTAGTATAGTTTAAGATCTGGTATAGCAATACCACCTGTTTCATTCTTCCTTGTTAGAATTTCTTTAGCTATTCCGGGTCACCTATTTTTCCAGATGAATTTCATGATTGCTTTTTCTATTTCTATGAGGAATGCCATTGGTATTTTTATCAGAATTTGCTAAGAGCCACAGCCAAGTAATATGATGCATGGCATTTTTGGTTGAAAGATGATGCCAGCAAGCCATTGAGATGATATGATTATGTTAAGATTTGCATTCATATGGATATTGGACTCCTGCTGTTCACCTGGGCCTGCTATGGGACTCCTGGAGAGTTCCCATTGGTTGGGGAAGTGCGGTAGGAGGGAATTCCAGAGGAGGAACTTCCTCTTGGGATCCGGGAGAACGCTGCGTGGGTCAGTCGGCAATCTTCCCGGGAGCATACGGAGCATTGGCGGCAGTTTCAAAAATAAAGTTTGTTCCTGCTTAAGTGGCTCATGATTTTGTGCCCAGCCAGTCTGCGGCAAGAATTGCATTGGTAGTATGGTCATTTTAATAATATTAATTCTGCCTATCCATGAACAAGGTAGATCTTTCCATCTTCTAAGGTCTTCTTCTATTTCTCTCTTCAGGGTTCTATAGTTTTCACTGTAAAGATCTTTCACCTCTTTGGGTAGGTTGATTCCCAGATAGGTATGTATGTATGTATGTATGTATGTATGTATGTATGTATTTATTTTTTGAGGATACTGTGAATGGGGTAGTTTTCTTCATTTCATTTTCAGAGGATTTGTCACTGGTATACAGAAATGCCTTTGATTTATGGGTGTTGATTTTATATCCTGCCACTTTGCTGAATTCATTTACTAGTTCTAGAAGTTTCTTGGTAGAGTTTTTTTGGGTCTTCTAGGTATAGAATCATATCATCACCAAATAGTGCTAGTTTAAGTTCTTCTTTTCCTATAGTTATTCCTTTAATTTCTTTCATCTGTCTAATTGCTCTGCCCAGTGTTTCAAGAACTATGTTGAATAGAAGTTTCAAAGCCCTAGAAAAAGAAGAACAAATCAGCAGCAAATGAAGTAGAAGGCAAGAAATAATTAAAATCAGAGCTGAAATCAATGACATCAAAACAAAAGAAACAATTGAAAGAATTGACAAAACTAAAAGTTGGTTCTTTGAAAAAAATAAACAAGATTGACAGATCCTTACCCATGCTAACAAAGAGAAGAAGACAGAGAACCCAAATTACTAGCATACGGGATGAAAAAGGCAATATCACAACAGACACTACAGAAATACAGAAGATAATTAGAAATTATTTTGAAACCTTATACCCTAATAAAATAGAGGATAGTGAAGACATCGATAAATTCCTTAAGTCATATGATCTGCCCAGATTGAGTCAGGAAGATATACACAACTCAAACAGACCAATATCAAGTAAGGAAATAGAAGAAGCCATCAAAAGATTACCATCCAAGAAAAGCCCAGGACCAGATGGATATACAGCTGAGTTTTACAAGACTTTTAAAGAAGAACTAATTCCAATATTCTACAATCTATTTCAGGAAATAGAAAAAGAGGGAATACTTCCAAATTCATTCTACGAGGCCAATATTACCCTGATTCCAAAACCAGATAAAGACACCTCAAAGAAAGAAAACTTCAGACCAATATCTCTAATGAATATAGATGCAAAAATCCTCAATAAAATTCTGGCAAATCGGATACAAAAACATATCAAACAGATCGTGCACCATGATCAAGTGGGATTTATCCCTGGGATGCAAGGTTGTTTCAACATACGGAAATCAATAAATGTAATTCATCACATCAATAGACTTAAAAGATAAGAACCATATGATCATCTCGATAGATGCAGAAAAAGCATTTGACAAAATAGAGCACCCCTTTATGTTCAAAACACTAAAAAAAACTAGGGATAACAGGAACTTACCTCAACATTGTAAAATCTATCTATGCTAAGCCTCAGGCCAGCATCATTCTAAATGGAGAAAAACTGAAGGCATTCCCTCTAAAATATGGAACAAGACAGGGATGCCCTCTCTCATCCCTCTTTTTGTTAATTGTGGTCTGTCAGAAGCTAGCAGCTTTCCTATGCTAGGGCCTTCTGCCATGATGTTCTGCAGGCTCAAAGCAATGGAGTCATCCCACCATGGACTAACTCTCTGAAACTGAACACAAATCATCATTTCTTACTCTCAGTTGTTTCTATCAGGTATTTTTGTCACAGCGCAGAAGAGGTGACTACCACACTGATGTTAAGGACTTTGTCAGTTCACTGAGTTCAACAGATATAAAATTAAGTTACTGGTTTAATGTAGCTACAGCGAACCTTCCAACTCTCAGAGTATATTGTGGCATGAAGTTTAGAATTAGAGTTAGTAAAGATGTGGTGACTGCAAAGTCAAAAGAAGGAAGTCATGTGAGACATAAGGGAGATAAGTCACAATACAGTGGAAGATGGGGAAACATGGGAGGAAGGAAAAGAGAGAGTAAAAGAGATCCAAAAATTAAAAAAAAAAAAAATGAGTGCAATCTCCCTATGTTCTATGATGACAGAACTTTGTAGCATTTATAGCAGGAATTATACAGCATGAGGATGCTAGGTATTACCTCAAATGCCTGACCAATGTATGAGGATATTACTAATTACCCTCATAAAATAATTCTGTGAATGTTATATATGGTATTACCCAGTGGTCTCAGATTGACCCACAGATAAACACACCATAGTGCACGGGCACACACACACACACACACACACACACCCTTCTGGAAAGTACACTATTTTGGTCCCTAATTAACCATCCCCACAGAATAATACTACATTTAATTACTTACATTAAAATTGTTAAAACTTCTAATTCAATTTTATGTATACATATGTATAGGATTTTATTGTAATGAATTGACTGATTCTAAAAAAAGGTTTTAAAACACAATTAAAAATATCATTCCACAAAATATCCCTAAATAATCCTTCATTCCCTTAACAGGCTATAAGAAAACTATCTTCCTCAAGTAGTCCAATTGCAATATTATCACACCAATGCCCTCAACAACCTGTATTCCCTTTTGACATCCTTTTCTCATATACACAAATAAAAATGTTAAACTTTTATCATTTTAGTTTGCATTACATTTTCTTAAAATTTTATATATACATACATAAACGCTTTTATATTTGTGCATATATGTGCGCATGCATTTTTAAGCCACTCAACATGCATGCACTCTTTCCTTGGCATCAGTTATACACATATATACAAATAAATCCCTCTTGAATTTATAGGCAATATGAAACAAACAACAAATCAAAGTGTAGCACATAAACCATGCTTAGGAAAATCAGTACATCATGTGAATATTAGCCAATATGATTAGTTCATTAATGGACACACAATCCAATCACAACCTGTGAGATCCAACAAGATCATTTCTTGAGCATTCAAACTTTAAAGAAAGGCTAGAATTTTCCACGATCATCTTGCTTCTATGAAAGAAATTGTGCCATAAATTGTGGGCTACTCTGTAGGAAGCAGGTTTGAGAGACCATGCAAGAATTACCTGAATCTGTTTTCACCATTTGACACTTTCCATGAAACTTGAATGAGAACAGTTTTATTCCCGGACTTTTCAACATACTTCCTTTTTGTTCAATTAAAAAACAACAACAACAACAAAAAGATAATGCTATATTGAAGAGATTACTACTGTGTATGTGTATGTATGTGTGTATATATATATTCCCGGTATAAATTAGATAAAAGAGAAACATTAATATCTTCTGATTAAGTAAAAATCACTTTTTAAAAATAGGACAGTATACTGAAATCTCACATTAAACCTAAACATATGCATGTACACACACACACAAGGAGCTGACTTAAAATAATCACAGTGTACTTCCAATTTTATGTGTCAATGATATTTTATTATTTCTCACTAAGCCTTCAAATTGTCTGTTTTTTTTTCATTTTTCATATATATTACAATTTTTTTGCTTACTAATAAAAATTATAGCATTCTGAGACATTCAAACCATGTCACTTCTATCACATAAAACCCTCAGATTTTAAGAACCTGAATATTCAGTTCACACCCTCAGATTTTAGGAAACTAAATATTCAGTTCACATTTATTTCAGTGAAAGCTTTATTTTTCTGGTTATACTTCCTTTGATAAAAGGAATACCTCAGACTATTTCAATGCAATTTTTTAAGAAGTAATTTTCAGGTGGATCACAGAGGATAAATTGACCCCAAAGGGAAAAGTGTTTATTTTGAAGATAATCATAAAACATGTTTCATTTACAGAGGGTTTTTTTTCCTCCAAAATGTAGCATCTGCCTAAATAATACCTCTGGTGAATAAGCCTAGCTGATGAATACAAGTTTGTTTATGTATTATCACATACTTTTCCAGATTTGCAGGAGGGCCCAGAACCCATTCTTGGCCTTCTTATTCTTAATCTATGCTTCTTTGTGAATAACTTCATCAATTTTCACAGCTTCATATAATGTTGACTTGCAAATACATTTAATACATTTATCAAGTTCTCTTCTATCTTCCAAATTCAGCTCAGAAATTTCTGGGGTCCCAGAGGATGTAAGACTAAATCAATTCAAAGCTAAATTCATCACCTTTCCAATAAACTCTCACTATGGATTGGAAAATGTATTAGTCAGCTCAGGTTGCCAGAACAAAGTACCATAGACTAAGATGCTTACACAACAGAAATTTGTTTTCTCACTATTCTGGAAAGTGGAAGTCTGAGATCAAGGTATCAGCAATGCTGATTTTTTTCCATACCTGTCTGTGTCCAAATATCCTCTTCTTCAAAGGAGAGCAGTGATGTGGTGTTCCCTCTAATAATGTAATTTCAATGTAATCACCTCTTTAAAGAACATATTTTCAGAGCTGGGCGCAGTGGTGCTCCCCTGTAATCCCAGCGGCTTGGGAATCTGAGACAGGAAGATTGTGAGTTCAAAGCCAGCCTCAGAAAAGGTGAGGTGCTAAGCAACTCAGTAAGACTCTGTCTCTAAATAAAATACAAAATAGAGCTGGAGATGTTGCTCAATGGTTAAGCACCCCTGGATTCAATTCCCAGTACAAAAACCATATCTCCAAATACAATCACACTCTGAGTCACTGAAAATTAGAACTTCATATTTGGGAATGACAAAATTTAACCTGTATTAGAGGTACATTTTACAAACTTACCATACAATAAGAAGTATACATGGTTGTGTGTATAAAGCAATAGCATCTTCTTTGGATGCTACAGATTCTTTGTGAATCCAGTGCTCAGTAAACACTAACCATAATATTACCAACTACCCCAGGCATAAGAAATCTCATACAGGGCTGGGAATGCAGCTCAGTAAGGTAGAGAGCTTTTGTGGACTGCCAGAGGCCCTGGATTTTATTCCCAGCACTACAAAACAAAAAATAAATAAAATAAAAAAATCTTTATGTAGATTTTAAAACATGATAGTTCCCTCAAATGTCCATCCTATTATCTGGGCTTGTCTCTCTGCCTAATGCCCCAACCTTCTCCTTCAAACTTCATATTCTCACTGAGCTCATATTTATCACTGAGCTCATATTTATCACTTAACACATAATTCAAACATTTACTTCCTCCCCTGAAATGCTGTTTCTCTTGATGAAGCAGTTCATCACTTTTTCTTTTCTAAACCTTTTGTCACTAGAGTGACTAGTTTTGCCTTGTGGTATTGTGGTCATTAATACAAAAGCATAAATCCTCTTCTAAGCTCCAGCTCCTCAAAGGCAGAGCTTTTGATTTTTGTACCTTTACTAAACAAAATTTAGCAAAGTGCTTGGTGCATAGTAGCCATTCAGTTAGTATTTGTTAGATGAACACACATATAAGAGTAGTGATATTAAATCCATAATGCGTATAACAGCTTACACCTACAAAGTGCTTTTAGGTACACATTTTTCCTTCAACAACTCAATAAGGAAGATGGGAAGACCAAGGAGCAGAGTGCAAAGGACAACCAATTGTGGCCTGCAGGGAAAACCTGATCTACTGCCCACTTCTGCATAGTTGCTTAGTGAACAATTTGTTTTCCTTGGGCTGGTAACAAAAACAAATAGACATAGATATAGTCTCCAGACTAAATTTTCCTATTCTTACCATCTTACATTACTGTAGTACAAATGTCACAATTGATACAGGATTAGCCAGAATCTATAGCCATGCATTGTTTAACAACAAGGATACACTCTTAGAAATGGATCATTAGACAATTCCATCAGTGTGTGAACATTGTAGAGTACACTTACACAAAAAACAGATGGAATAGCCTACTCCACACTGAAGATATATGGTATAACCTATTGTTCCCAGGCTAGAAACCTGGGCACCATGCTACTATATTGAATACTGTAGAATACTGTAACACAATGGTATTTATGTATCTAGACATATCCAAACAGGTAGGTTAGTTTACTCCAGTGTCACCACAAACATGTAAGCAATGTGTTATGCTATGATATCACTAGTCAATTTGAAGCTTTTCAGCTCAATCATAAGCTAATAGAACCACTGTTGTATATCCAGTCCATCATTGACTGGAAGGCCTTTATGCAACACATGACTATACTTTATTCTAACATTCTTAGTTCTTACTTAATGTCCTCCATGAGTTCCAGGATCCCATCCAGAATACTATATTATATTTAGTCATCATGTCTCCTTTGGCACCTCTTGGTTATAAAACATTCTCAGACTTTCCTTGCTTTTAATGACCTTGATAGTATTGAGAAATTAATCAAGTATTTTGTATATAGAACTTCAATTTGAGCCTGATGATTTTCTCCTTGCTCGACAAGGTTTATAAGTTTTGTGGAGGAAGACTGTGGGCATTAACTGCTATTCTCATCACATCATATCAAGGGTACTGAAATGCTATTACCATAACTTTTCACTGATGCTATCACCTGATTAAAGTGACCTCTACATTATTAAAAGTTGAAAAAGATAGAAATACAAATAATATTTTGTGACATGAGACAACTATGTGAAATTTAAATTTCAGTGTTCATTAACAGATTTTGTTGGAACACAGCCAAGCTAAGATTTTTTTTTAATACAATCTGTGGCTAAATTGAAGTTATAATAGCAGAGATGAGTAATTGCAAAACAGACCCAAAGCCCACAAAACCAAAAATTATTTATAATCTAGTGGTATGGTTTGGATGTGAGATGTCCCCTAAAACTCACATGTGAGACACCACAGGAAGGTTCAGGAGAGAAATGATTGGTTGTGAAAGTCTTAACCCAATCAGTGAATTAATCCCCTGATACAAATTAACCAAGTCATAACTGATATGTATATGGCTGGAGGAGGTAGGAATTGGGGGTATGGCTTTGGGGTATATATTTGTGTCTGGCAAGTGGAGACTTCTCTCTGCTTGTTGACCACCATGATGAGAGCTGCTTCCCTCTGCCACGCTCTTCTGTCATGATTTTCTGCCTCATCTTGAACTACAAGGAATGGAGCTGGCCTTCTATGGACTAAGTCCTCTGAAACTATGAGCCCCTAAATAAACCTCCCCTATTCTATGATTACTCTGTTCCGGTCTTAGTCCTCACAGCAAGAAAACTGACTAAAATATTTAGCGACACAGTTTGGCAAGTGGGTGTTCCAGTTGTATACTTGTAGATGCTGCAGCAGGAAAAACACCACAGACTTTGAAACCAACGTGACTCTGGGCTCTGGGTCATGATGACTATGAATCCTTGGGCGAATCACTCTTCTTCCACATGGTTGTTTCTTTATATATAAAATGGGGCTCATACATAACTTTCACTACAGAAGACTGGTTTAAAGATTAAGTGGCTGAAAGTATATAATGTCACGGTCACTCAGGATGGAGTCAAGAAATATGGGCTCAATTTTTTTACTACATCAAGAAGAATTTTAGGGAATAGAAATCTATTTGAGAAGTACTTTGGGAAAAAAAATAAAAGCAAAAATATCAAAGGGAAAAATGCAACCATCCTCTGATTATCTCTTGATTTGAATTATCTGTTTTTACTTTTTTCTATGAGTCCAGGTACTAGAGCAACTACCAGATTCCAAGCACAGAGGACAGAGAAATGAATGGTCTAAAGCTCCTGACTTCAGGAGTCATGAACTTGGTTGGTTACAGTATAAGATTAGAATTCATATTTCCAATGAATTATAAAATCCACAGGTAATATATAATAAGAAGTGAATTCCTTCCTGTGAGGCTTTCAGTTTCCTTAAGATGCTTACAATTCTGCTGTCTTCATCACTTCCGCACTCCCTTCAAACTCTTCCTGAAGCTTGATGTAATTGCACATACCCATGCTCTTGAGTACTCTCATCTTTACTCCAAAAAATTCTTGGGGAAAAGCCTGCCATATAAACCCTATAAAATCTTCTAAAATCTTTACATACTGTCATCAATGAACAGCATTAGAGAGGAAAATTATTCCAGTGCTCTCAATTGACAACCATCAGCCTTCTTCAAAAATTTGGTTCTTTACCTTCTAACTTAACCTCATCCGTGAAAAATGTACAGACAATATTTAAAAAGTTGATAAAATTTTAAAAAATCATGGCTAACATCATACACAATGGTGAAAAGTTGAAAGTTTTTCCACAAAGATTAGAAACAAGAGGAAGATTCCCATTCTCACCACTTCTGTCGAAAATAGTATTGGCAGACCTAGCTAGCGAACTTATGTAAGACAAAGAAATGAAAGGCATCTAAATTCTGAAAAGAAGAAATTAAACTCTCACACTTTTTACAGATGATGTGACTTTATACATAGAAACCAGAAAGATCCTACGTAAAAACCTGTTAGCACTAAAAAGCAAAATCAGTAAGGTTGCAGGAATATGAAACCAACATACAAAAGAGGGTAGATATTTTTATATACTAACAACAAATTATCCATAAAGAAATCAAGAAAACAATCCCGAGTATACATATCTAAGTAACTTTTGAACAAGGGCAGCACAAAGACATCAAAGGAAAGGATCATTCCATAAATGATGCTGAGGAAACTTGATATACACAAGCAATATAAAACAGGAAGTGAAATGCTTATCTTACACATCCACAGAAATCAATTCAAAATGGATTAAAAACTTAAATGTAAGATTCAAAAACAAAACTCCTCAAAGAAAAATGGCTTTGGCAATGATTTTTTTGGCTAAGACTCCCAAAATACAGAAACAAAAGCAAAATTAAAGAGCTGGGACCACATTAAACTAAAGAAGCTTCGGTACATCAAAGGAAACTATTAACCAAATAAAAAGGTAGCTCACCAATTGAGAGGCATATATCTGATAAGGGTTTGATGTTCCAAATATATAACACACTCACATAACTCAATAGCAGACAAAGGGAAAAATCCATTTTTTTAAATGGGCAAAGGAGGTTAGTAGTCATTCCTCTAACAAAGACACACAAATAGCCAACATGACCAGGAAAGGTGAGCATGCCTATACTCCCAGCCAACTTGGGAGATAGAGGCAGGAGCCGCTCAAGTTTAAGGCCAAACTCAGCAACTTAGGGAGAACCTATCTCAAAATAAAGAAATAAAAGGACTTGGGATGTGGCTCAGTGGTAACCCAACCCTGAGTTTATTCCCCAATACCTCCCCCCACACACACACATTAATTAAGCATATAAAAGGTGCTCATCATCACAAAATATTATAAAAATTCAATTGAAATGAAATGAGTGATTATCTTATACTTGTTTAGGATGGCTTTTATCCAAAGGGCAAAAAAATTAGTGTTGATGAAAGTGTATAGAAAAGGAAATTGATAGTTATAGATTGGCACAGGCACTTTGGGAAACAATATGGAAGTTCCTAAGGAAATAAACACAGAACTACCAATGACAAAGTCATCTGCCTTCTGGATACATACCCAAATAAAATGAAATAACTTTATTGAAGAAATACCTGCACTCACATGTTCATTACAGTTATTTACAATAGCTAAGATATGGAAACGGCCAAAATGTCCACCAAGGGATGAATGGATAAAGAAACTGGGGCAAATATAATAGAACTATTATTCAACCTTAAGATAAGAGGAGATTCTATTATTTGTTACAACATTGATGAACCTAGAGGACACTATGAGAAGTGAAACAAACCAGGCACAGAAGAAAAAATATTGCATGATCTCAAATATATATTGAATTTTACAAAGTGAGCATAAAATAGTGGCTACCAGAGTAGGGTGGGAAAAGATGGGAAGGTGCAGATCAAAGAATTCAAAGTTGTATTTATATAGGTGAATAAGTTCAGAGATCTAATGTAAAACACAAGGACTACCAATAATAGTATTATATTATATGCTTGTGATTTTCTAAGTTAGGTGATTTTCTAAGTTAATCAATATTTAGGTACTTTTACCTCCTCTCCTCACACACACGTAAAATAAGGTAACTTTGTGAGACATTTGGTGTGATAATTTACTCAACAGTAGTAATTTCTTCACTATGTATATACATCAAGGTAACTATATAAAATATTATATCATGTACTTTATGCAATAAAAAATTTAATAACTAAATACTTCTGTCAATCACTGGACAGGATAATATTTTGGCCTGTTGTGATGAGAAGTCTTAACCCTGTCTGACTTCCTTCTCTTTTCTCTGTGTTGCTCACATTCTTCTCTGCCACATTCCCCTACACCACATTCTCTATTAGAGGAAATTGTACTTTTCTCCTCTATTCCAAATTGTTTTCAAAGAAATTTCATTTCAAGTGACAACAGAAGAGAATATGTTTCACAAATAAACTGAGCAAAAGTAACTCAAATATGAGATTAGTCATAAAGTAACTTAAGGAGAGTACATGAAAATGTAAGAGCACTTCTCAATTGACAGTGCTCCGATTTCAGTAATGCCCCTCCATGGTGTCTCCTTTACCTGTCCTATACATCATATGCCTCCACTTAAGCTCCCTCACCCATGTGCCTGTTCAGTGGCCCTGTGTGTAGAGACTGTGTTATAACTGACTTACCCTTATCAGGTCTCTTAAATTTAGTTTTCTTTCCTACAAAATGCAAATAATAACAACTACCTTTGTTATCAAAGTAGAATTAATTAAAAGTTGTGTTATAATTAATAATTGTAGTATATAAAATATCTGAACAGAAGTTACTAACAAATTAATACTCAAGATATGTAATTCACTTCTCATACTCTCTGACTGGATAGAGAAGCAAATTTAAATTTCCTTCTCTGATTCTTGGGAAAAAGGAAAAACTCTTTTTCTTGACCTTCAGCATGGGCAACTAGGGGTGGTCTAAATGGATTAAGTGCTATGGAAATGCCTGATCTTCCATGGGCAAATTGTCATCACACTTTTAAGAACTATATTGTTCTGAAAGACTGCTTTTCCCCTCCATTGTCAATTCTGAATACTTGTGGCCCTCAGGAAAGGATACATATCTGTGGAGAAATTTCCATCTATCCATTCAATTTACCAATAATGAAATTATGAGGAGAAACTGGCTAGAACGTAATAGAGGCAAAGATCTACTCTAGTTTCTAAAAATCCAGTCAGACATCCCAGGATTCTCTAACCAACTTTGTACAGTATCACAATTCAGGTCACCTAATGCTGTATTATGGAACAAATATAGGATAAAAGTCTTCTTTGCATTTCATGACTGAGACTTTGATAGCAAACACTATGGAAGTTTATCTCAAGTAGAAAAGATAGTGTGAACAACGGTCTGGCTAGGCCTTGTATGTATACAATTATCTGAACACAATTTTTATACTAACACGACTTTAATGCATGTTACAGGTGAGCTAATGTTCACATGGAGGAGCAAAGGAAACAGAATAATGATTGCAGAAAAAGAAAAAATGTAGGAATACCACTGTCGAATTTTAATACTTACTATCAAGCTATAACAACTAAATCAAGACAAGTCAGAAAAGTTTTAGTATTAGTGAAGAGATAAATGCAAAAACAATGGAAGAAAATATAGCATCCACAAATACAATCATATGAATTTTTTTTTGACAAGGTCATTTGAACCTTGACAAAACACTCAATTATTTCTCTTCAAGAAATACTCCTAGTGCTAGGAGTGCTAACACATGCCTTAAATCCCAACAGCTCAGAAGGCTGAGACAGAAGGTTTACAAGTCCAAAGCCAGTCTGAGCAACTTATTAAGGCCCTCAGCAATTTAGCAAGACCCTGTCTCAAATTAAAATATAAAAATGGCTGGGTATATGGCTCAGTGGTTAAGTGCACCTGGATTCAATCCCATGTACTAAAAAATAAAAACTACTGGGACAGTTAATTGGTCATCCATATTTTAAAAATGAACTTTCACCTAAACCTCACAAATTTTATGAAGGTTAATTCTAAATACATCATGTTCCTAAATGTAATACATCAAACTATACTTCTTTTACAATAAAGAATATAGGTGAAAATCTTTAAGAACTGGAGTAAAACAAAGAGATATTTTATGACATCTAAATTTAAATCCTTAGAAAAATTCATGAGAAAAACTGTGTTTGAGCTGGGGTGGTGACTTAGCAGTAGAGCGTTCACCTAGGACATACGAGGCCCTGGGTTCCGTCCTTAGCACCACATAAAAATAAATAAATTAATTAAAGATAATGTATCCAACTACAATTAAAAAATAAATAATACAGAAAAAAAGAAAAACGGAACTTTATCAAAAACGTATAACTTTAAGTTTGCCAAAGATAAACTTTAAAAAAAAAAAGGCAAGATACAAACAGGGTAAAAATACTTGCAAATCAGATATCCAACAATAGACTTTGTCCAGAACTCTCAAAACTCATTATAAGAAAACAGCCTAATATCAAATGGGCAAAGTCCCAAACATTTTACCAACAAGCATGTAAAAATGGCAAATATGCACATGGAAATTTTAATATTATTAACCATTAGGAAAATGTAAATCTACACACTGTTGTCATCACAATATACTTATTATGATGAATAAAATAAAATTATTGACAATACCAAATGCTGACAAAAATGCAGAACAACTAGAAATCTTTATTGTTGTTGAGAATGTGAAATGATACTACCAAAATGTTGAATGACATTTTGATAGATAATTTAATGTGTCAACTTGGCTCAGCAGCAGCACTCACATATTTGGTGGGCCAAATATTATTCTAGACATTTTTGTGAAAACTTTTTTTTGGTTAAATTGACATTTAAATTGGCAGGTGTTTTCAGAGGCCCATAAAACAAATCAGATTCGCCTCCACAATGTGGATGAACTTCACTTAGTTAATAGAACAAAGTCAGACCTCCCCAGAACAAAAGGAATTTGGTTTGCTGGCAGCCTTTGGATTTGCACTGCAGCTCCTTCCTGCATCCTCATCCATCCTGCTGACCTGTCTCATCAGACTGTGGATGTACAAGTCTCCTACAATCATGGATTACTATATGATCAAGCAATAATAATAAAATCAGTATAATTCTGGCGTAAGAATAGACAATCTGGAAAGAATAGAATGACTACAAGTGAACTCAAGTGTATAAATGAATTTGTGTGTAAAAACAGAGCCCTCTTAAGTTGAGGCAGAGAAGGACTACCTACCCAGAAAGTGGCTAGAAACAGTGGATTACCTTTTTTCTGAGAAAATATAAATTAATTAAATTTTTGTTCCATACAACATATTAAATTCCAACTGAATAAAAAATCTTAAATGTGAAATTAAAAACATGAAAGTTCTGAAAAAAGAAATCTCAGAGAAATTCTATCATTATCCTGTAGAGGGAAATGCTTTCTAGAAATCTAGGATATAAGGTGAATTTTTTATGTCAGGAAAAAAAGAAGATGGTAATGAAGAAAGAAACCGAGGGAGGGATGATAGACAAGGGAGAGCTACAGTGTGGAACACATGGAAAGACAGAGGAGTGGAGGGAAACTGGACAAAATACGAGCAACTTGCATAACATTACAAAGAGCTAAAGATTGTTGATATATGAAGTCCTCCTCAAAAATTGGAAATCAACACAGCACCTTGTAAAAAACCACACAGAATATAAACAGTTTACACAAAAGGAAATAGAAAAGACATTTAAGTGATAAATTTTTTATCACACTTATGACAAAAAAATTGCAAATGAAAATTAATTGCATTCATACATAATTTTACCTATCAAAAGGTCAGGGATATGAAGTTTAATAAATATACTCTTCTAGGTTCTGGAGAAACTACAACCCTTATATGTTGCTAGCAGAAACATGCATTGCCTATGAAGGGCAGTTTGATAATACCTACCAAAGCTACACAAAACTACATTTTGACCTAGAAATTTGACTTTTGCAAATATTTTGTGCAGATATTCATTCACATACATGTACACATGTGAAGTATAGTTTGCAATATCAAATAAATGGAATGAATCATGTTGTCTGGCTAGGACTAGTTTAGTTCATTATAAAACATCGTTATAATGGAATATTATTAGAAATTCTTCACACACTGGTGAAGAACAATTTCCAAGATATATCATCAAAGTAACCAAAAAAAAGAGAGAGAAGAATGAAGTGCGGAATACCATCTCCAATATGCCATTATTTTATGAGTAAAAGTAGGGAAATTATTTTGTTCCTGTAAAGGCATAAAGCAAAATAAGGATATATAATAAACTAAAAATGGTAGTTCTCCTAGTGACAGTAGGGTGGGGACTTGGAAGATCAGTGACAGAATGAGAGAAAAATATTCACCATATATTTTTTTACATTTTAAAAATAGATGAAAAAGATGAATGGATTGTTAAAAGACAAATGAAAAGAAATGAGTACATTTTTCAAACTTTCCCTAAATGAGCTGAGTGGTTTAGCTGCTCATTTACCCAAATCACTGATATTTTTAAGATGAGATATACATACTCTTATAGACAGGAAAAATCAAATTGTCATGGACATCAGCCTATCGTTCTCAAAGTCACAATTTAAAGCCTTAAGCTATGAGACTATACTCTCTAAAAATTGTTTACATTTTCATACAACCACATACTTATACTTTTGCTGAGACTTTGATTCTAAACTTTGTTCTTAAGCACCAAGAATTAAAAGGAGTTCCTGCATGGTCATTGGTGAATAGCTTTACGTATACGAATAATGCAAGAAGAGGAACCATTGCTCTGTTCATCTCATGCTTCCACTAGCCAGCTGCTGGTGTTAGCTGTCACTTCTAAGGACCACAAGATCACCAAGGATCATGTACTCAGGACTTCCTGACTAATGCCATGGAGAATCTGGACATTTAGTATAATGTACTTTGAAATAATAGGAAGTTTCTGTTTGGTAACAGCTTGAGTTTGAAACTTTTTTTTTTTAATGAAGTTTATTGAGATGTATCTCAGGAGCTGTCTTCTTGGATGACCGAAAATGTCCTGGGTCACAGAGACAAAAATTTATTTTAATATATCACAGACATTTGCTGATACTTTGGTGCCATGGCTCATAATGAGTAGCTGTTTGCAATAGCACTGTCTGCAATCCTAATGGGCTCTTATAGGGTTTCAGAGCTCATTTTCAAGTGGGTATTTGTGAGTGTGGATATTAAAATATAAGACTTACCTGCCTTTAAAACTTTTGAAAAAAATAATTTTCTTCATCCTTGACAAAACAGTGGGCTTGCCAACAGTAAGTATGGATTTATTTTTGAACAAGTACAATGGAGATGTGCAGGCTGGCTCTTCCAACATTATGTTAGTAGGAGAAGATTCTTTGTATGTTTAGACCAATTGTCCCAGTCCCTACACCATTATTAGTCTGCATGTATAGAAAGCCCTTAGAAGAGTGAATGTGGTAAAATCAAAAGAGGAAAGGCTCTAGAGGAAGAAACAGCTCTGTTTGAATTCCAGCTTTATGCCTAGTAACACTGGAATCCATGAACAAATTACCAATGGGCTCAACATCCCAGTATAAAGGAATAATGACAGTAATGCTTTATAGGATGGTTTCTGGGATAAGAAGACTATATTTTTAAAAGGCTGTCACATCAAGGTCCTCAAAACAATATATATTAATGTTATTTTATTAAGGGCCATAACTTGTGGATCCCAGCTTTTCTGAAGCAGTTCAAGTAAGGAAATGGTTCATAAAAATATAAAAATCATTCCTTTCCTCAGACCAATAACTCTTTCTGTTAAGTAGTTATATGATATCCTATGACAGATTCTGGATGGGTTATTTAATTTTCTTTAGGTAACCAGTTTTGTGATACGAAATAGAAACAAATGCCATTTTTATTCAAGATTCTTTTATAAAATAAATACCCCATTAGTTTCCTTTAAATGATATACCATTTTACGCAATTCAATAGCTATCCATTGAGTGTCATCTCATCACACCCTATGTCCGTGGTTAACAAGACAAACATTATCCTTGCCCTTGTGGAACCTACAGTTTAGTGGAGTTTATATAAATAAATTATCAGGTAATTAAAAATGCCATGATACATGATGCATTAGAGAATATAGAATACCCAGCCCTAGGTAGGTCACAGGGAAATCATTAAGTAAGGCTAGGTACAGAAGTCTAAATGATAACAACTGGACTCAGAAGATCTGTAAGGTCTGTTCTCAACATGGCTCTCCAGGTTATTCATTTTTTTGCTATATTAGGGTTCATAGGAGGAACAGAATGCACAGGAAGTATAATTATAAAAGGAGGACTTATTAGGTTGGCTTACACAACCAGAAGCTGGATAGTTCACAATGGCAATCTGTAGGCTGGAAAGCTGGAAGAACCAGTAGCTGCTCAGTCCAAGATGCTAAAGCCTCAGAACAAGAGGGATCAATGGTGTGACCCTACTCCAAGATCAAAGACTTCTGGAGAATTTGCTTTAGAAGAGTGAAAAAGTGAGATATACTCAGATGATTGCAGCAAAAATCAAGAACTGGTTGAAGACATTGTAAAAGCTACCTAGACTAAGCCCCAGTCCAACATCATTCTAAATGGAGAAAAATTAAAAGCATTTCCTCTAAAAATTGGAAGGAGACAGGAATGCCCTCTTTCACCACTTCTATTTAACATAGTTCTTGAAACACTGGCCAGAGCAATTAGACAGACAAAAGAAATTAAAGGGACACACATAGGAAAAGAAGAACTCAAAATTTTCAATATTTTCCAATTATATGATTCTATACCTAGAAGATCCAAAAAAAAAAAAATTCCACCAGAAAACTTCTAGAACTAGTATATAAATTTAGCAAAGTAGCAGGATACAAAATAAACACACACAAATCAAAGGCATTTCTGTATATAAGGGACAAATCCTTTGAAAGGGAAACAAGGACAACTATCGAATTTATGATAGCCTCAAAAAAAATTCTTGGGAATCAACCTAACAAAAGAGGTAAAAAACCTCTACAATGAAAACTACAGAACACTTAAGAAATAAATTTAAAAAGACCTTAGAATATGGGAAGATCTCACTTGTTCTTAGATATGCAGAATTAATATTGTCAGAATGACCATACTACCAAAAGCACTATACAGATTTAATCCAATTCCAATAAAAATCCCAATAACACTCCTCATAGAAATAGAAAAATCAATCATGAAATTCATCTGGAAAAATAAGAGACCCAGAATAGCTAAAGCAATCCTTAGCAGGAAGAGTGAAGCAAGTGGCACCACTATACCAGACCTTAAACTATACTACAGAGCAATAGTAACAAAAACAGCATGATATTGGCACCAAAACAGACTAGTAGACCAATGGTACAGAATAAAGGACACAGAGACTAACCCACATAATTACAGTTATCTTATATTAGACAAAGAAACCAAAAACATACATTGGAGAAAAGATAACCTCTTCAACAAATGGTGCCGATGAAACTGAAAATCTATATGCAACAAAATAAAATTAAACCCCTCTCTCTCTCACCATATAAAAAATTCAACTCAAAGTGGATCAAGGACCTAGGAATTAAACCAGAGACTCTGCACCTAATAGAAGAAAAAGTAGGCCCCAATCATCATCATATCAGATTAGGCACCGAGTTCCTTAAAAAGACACCTATAGCTCAAGAATTAAAATCAAGAATTAATAAATGTGATGGATTCAAACTAAAAGCAAAAAGAAACAATCAGTAAGGTGAATAGAGAGCCTACAGCTTGGGAGCAAATTTTTACCACTTGCACATCAGATAGAGCACTAGTCTATAAAGAACTCAAAAAGCTAAACACCAAAATAACAAATAACCCAATCAATAAATGAGCCAAGGACCTGAACAGACACTTCTCATAAGATGATATATAATCAATCAACAAATATATGAAAAAATGTTCAACATCTCTAGCTATTAGAGAAATGCAAATCAAAACTACTCTAAGATTTCATCTCACTCCAGTCAGAATGGCAGCTATTATGAAGACAAACAACAATAAGTGTTGGTGAGGATGTGTGGGGAAAGGCACATTCATACATTGCTAGTGGGACTGCAAAATAGTGCAGCCAATATGGAAAGAAGTATGGAAATTCTTTGGAAAACTGGGAATGAAACCATCATTTGACCTAGCTATCCCACTCCTTGATCTATACCCAAAGAACTTAAAAACAACAAACTACAGGGACACAGCCACATCAATGCTTATTGCAGCACAATTCACAATAGCTGAACTGTGGAACCAACCTAGATGCCCATTAGTACATGAATTGATAAAGAAAATGTGGTATATATACACAATGTAATATTACTCATCAATAAAACAGAATAAAATCATGACATTTGCAGGATGGAGTTGGAGAATATAATGCTAAGTGAAGTTAGCCAATCCCATAAAACCAAATGCCCTATGTTTTCTCTGATATAAGAAGGCTGATTCATAGTGGGGTTGGGAGGGGAAGCTTGGGAAGAATAGAGGAACTATAGATAGGGCAAAGGGGAGGGAGGGGAAAATAGGGGGCAAGGGGTGTAAAAATGATGGTGGAATGAGATGTATATCATTATCCTATGTATGTGTATAAAGACACAAATGGTATGAATTTACTTTGTATACAACCAGATATGAAAAATTGTGTTCTATATGTGTAATATGAACTGTAATGTGTTCTGCTGCCATATATAACAAATTAGAATAAAAAAATAAAATTAAAAAAAGAACCAGTTGAAGAATTGAGCTTGTATCTGCTATTGCTTCCTTGTTCTTACAACTTTTATTCCATCCAAGCCAACATCCTATTGGTTGGTGCTGTCCATGCTTAGGGATAATTTCCATTTAAGTTGGCTATCCCACAGGTCAATCATTCCTAGACACACCCTCATCAACACACCCATTCTCCCCTTAATACTTGGTATCGCTTAATCCAATCAAGTTGACAATTCAAATTAATCATTACACTTGGCATTCAACCCTCTCTTTCTATTCCTTCCATGGGCTCACTTATCTGAATATCTTATGTCACATTCCTGGGATATATTTGCAGGAAATTTGATGAAACAGGAGAAGATCATATTGAGCGAAATAAACCAAACTCAAACAGACAAGTATCACATGTTCTCTATCATATATGCAACTTAGGGAAATAAAGATGACTTAGAACTAGAAAAGGAGGCCTGTTAGATAAAGAAAACAGAATCAGGGGAAGGAAAAAGAAAGGAAAGAGAAGCTAACAGGGAGTATGATAGGATCAAGGTATGTTCCATGCATATACAAAATTGTCACAATGAAACTCATTATTTTGTACAGTTCAGATGCACAAATAATTATAATAAAAATAAAAAACAAAATCACTTTAGGAGGCAAAAGAGCTATAACATCTATAGTGTATTTAGTTTTCTGTAAGTGTCTCAGTAGCATCATTACACATGATTGTAATGAGTTTGTTTTGGGGATCTACACAGCAATAAGAAATTGCAACTGTCAGTAGTACTCATTGGATGCACAGAACCCAGTCTTGAGTAACTCCTTCATATGATGATTGCCAGATTGCACCTATCACTCTCTCATCTATATCTGATAATCTCATGCAAATAGAGGCAAATCTACTGAAATGAAGATGTAGTACTGGACCTTAATATTTCCTGAACTTGTTAAAAATAAAGAATTGTACAGCAAATATTTGTTCCATGTACTTCATCTTGGTATGGAGCTTTACAATTCCCATCAGTTCAACAAATACCTTCTAATAATTTACTGTTCCAGGCCTGGAGATCACTGACAATCAAGAAAGATATGATTCCTTCTCTCAAGGTCAAGTAGGAGGAATACATAACTGCAACAAAATCATACTGCATTGTAAGTGCTCTTGTAGACTGGTACACAGTGTAGTGGGAGCCAGTGACATTCTTCCTTTAATAAGTAGTCCAAATGACCTAGAATTTTACAGCGTGGACAGACAGACAGGGTCTGAGTGTTGCCTGAATGTTTTCCAGCTTTGCAATCATGGGCATATCACTCAACCCCTCTGTGTTTTGTTTTTTTTCTCTATAAAATAGAAATTAAGAAATGCCTGCATCATAGGATGAAGGTGAGGAATAAATGAAAGATTACACAAACAGCATATAACATGGGGCATGACCCACAGAGAGTGCTCCATGAATGTTGACTAATTTAGATTTTATTATTTATAATCCAGACATTTATTATTCACACAATCACACCAAACAGCTTTCAGGTTCTTAACATGCTTTGTTTGCCTGCTAGGTTCACAGTGCTTTTTCTACTTTAGTTGCCATTTCTAACTCTATATATATTAAAAATCCTACCTATCCACATTAGTATCGTGTGGCTGCTGTAATAAATTCCTCAAGCTGAGTATCTTAAAACCAATAAGAATTTATTTTCTTAATTCTGGAAGCCAGAAGCATGACATCCAGATATTCACAGAACTGCACTCCTAGTGAAGCGTCCAAAAGAAAACTTGTTTTTGCCTTTTCCAGTTTATTGCCACATTTCATGACTTATATCCTTGTCTCTCCAATGTCTACCTCTGTAGCCACAGTCCCTATGCTCTGTTATTAAATATCTCTCTGTTTCATTCTTATAAATATGCTTTAGAGTTAGTAGGGCCTACCATACTAATCCAGGACAATCTCTTTCTCTCAGTATCTTTCACTTAATCGCATCTTTTTTTCATAGTAAGTAATATCTACTCTTTAATTATTTAAGGTAATATTGATATGTCCATGTGTGAATCCCTGGATCCTCTCTTTTGGAACCACCATTCAGTCCACAAAACTATCCCGTAAGAACCAAATAAATGCCACTTCCAGTGGTGAAGTGTTCCCTTGTAACCTCCAGCTCACAGCAGTTTTCTGGCAACCTGAGGCTCCATAGTACTTTAACTTTACATCTCTTAACAACTTATTATTCTGCAACTTTTTGAAACAGTAGTTTTTTCTGAAATTCATTTTCCTTGCCAAATTTTCTCTTGAAAAGATAGCTAAACAAAAAGAATTTTAAACTTCTATCCAAACTGAAGATGGTATATTTCTTCAAGTAGTTTCACTTTATGGACCATAAAGTTTATACCTTGTATGGCTATGATGGCTACCACACTCTTCAGCATATACAGGAATCTTCATTTAATGGATGAATTGCAAGGTAGAAGAATGCAAGTATTTTTGATGTCTTACACCCTTTCTAAAAGCAGTTTTGCTTATTGAGCAATTAGAAGCAAATATATTTTCCCAAAATATTGAAAGAGTGGTTCAGTTAAGAAACAGTTAAACAGAATAGATTTCTAACATTAGAGTGTCATCTTTAGAAATGTGGAATCATTTCTCCACTTATCCTCCAGAGCAGGGATAATTCACTGGTACAGAATTTTCTCTTCATGTCATGGAAGGTGGAAGATACACATTCTTTCTCCCAGTGGCTAGAGTCTGTTTTCCTTCTTGTACATTACCAAATAATACTCTAATCATTAGCTTAAACTAAGAGAAGGCTACTTAGTAGTCAGCTGGACACAACCAGATGAGGAAATCTGCCATACTACCCTGCCAGCTTCTAATTTTCTATGATCATGCTGAAGCCTGGAAGGTAAACTGTAGTTACAAAGTATTGCTATAAAGGTGTCCTTGGCTGGTCCACCATTTCATAAAGTGTAAGTAGTGATTGATTTGACAGATGAAGCCACCAGCCAATTGAAGCCTGATATAAAATTGTGTACAGTTCTGCCATTAGACTTAGGCTGCTCTCTAACTTGGCCTTTGGACTAAAGAATCTAAATAAACATGGGATTACGGTATAGTGGTCCAGCTTCATTTTCACTCCATCAGTCTCTTTAGTTAAAACTAAGTACACTGATCCATACCTATATTCTGACCCATAGTTCCTGACAGCTGAGGGATTATCTGAAAATTTCCCAGTCTTTGAGTTTGACCTTTTAGACATGTTGAACTTCCAGAGGGAACGTGGAGGTACCAAAGAAGGAAGCCTCACTCAAACTCCAGGAGGAGGTCATAGACCTCTGGGAGCTTGAAATTAGAGCATATTACTAGGAATATCAGGAAAGGGGGCAGGAATAACCAAAATACAAAAAGAGTTTGGTTTTCCTCTAGGACACAGGTGCCTATCCATGAGGATGCCAGAGCCCATGAAAGAGCTGCCGCATTATCTCCATCCTCCCCTCACAGCTGTAGACAGGATGCACAACACCTCTCCCTGTGCTGTTTCATTGTTGTTTTTCAATATGTCATGTGTTGGTCCCTACTATACTATATGATTTAATATGTTTTTAATCAGCTTTTTCACTGCTGTGACTAAAGGACCCAACCAGAACAACAGTAAAAGAGTAAAAGTTTATTTGGGGACTCACTATATCAGAGTTCTCAGTCCATAGAGAGCAGGCTTCATTTCTTGGGGCTTGAGGTGAGGCAAAACATCTTGTCAGAGGGTGTGGCAGAGGAAAGCAGCTCACATGATGATCAGAAATCAGAGAAACTCTGCTCACCAGATTCAAGTATATACCCTATAGCCACACCCCCAATGAACCACTTCCTCCAGCCACACCCCATTTGCCTCTAGTTACCACTCATTTAATCCCATCTGAGATTAATTCAATGATTAGGTTCAGGCCATAACCCAATAATTTATCCTCCAAATCTTTTTGCACTGACTCACATATGTGCTTTTGGAGGACACCTCATATCCAAACCATAACAATATGAAACCATTTTTTTTTCCTAAATTGGAGGTATTTAGAAACAAGTGAATGCAAACAGAAAGAAATAGAAGTAACACAAATATCTTTCAAAATATTAAAATATAAACAAACAAACTAGATCAATTTTGCAGAAAAAAGAAATGCCTTGGTTCAAAAGTACAGGGATATAGTTCAACTTTACCACTAAATGTGGGTCCTTAAATAAATCACGCTTGTTCCCCATTATTTATGTCTTCTTTCCTCTTTTAACAACTATTTATAAGTGTTTGCTATGTGCCAGGAACTTGACTAAAAAACATCCTAAAATTTCACTTTTTCTGGAGATCTCCCTGTGTACCAGGAAAGATACTGGGTCTTCTGGAAGAAACATATCATTTGACAACATAACAGCTTAAGTAAACCAGTGCTACAACCACCCAATTTTACAGATGGGGAAGTTAGTATTAAAAAGTTTTAGTGGTAAGCTGTGAAACCCTAATTTAAATTAGACTCTTAAGCTCCAGGAGCCTGATACTAATACAATTGACTACTTGCCAGGAGCCTAGATATAGACCATTGCTACCCTGATTAATATAATAATTAGGAAAAAAATATGAGAAAAGCAATTCAAAAGAGCAGATTTTCAAAAGCATATTTTGTTAACTTGAAAGAAGAGAGATTAGTAACAAGACATAGTGAAAAAATGAAGGAGGAAAAAGAAAACTTGTGAAGATGAGATTGTCTGAGAATCTAATTATAAATTCTACTCTAGAATGTTAAATATTCCTTCCATATGCATAGTGATTGCCCATTTATTACTTAGGTCTATGCACAACCCCAGGACCAGCAGGAAACATGAAATATTCTTGATTATATCACATCCCTGAATGAGCAACATAGTCATAAGAACACATCACTAAAATTGTACTCTGGCCTTGAAAGGATGAAATGTTTGACAGTGTTGCTTTAAATATGTGACAGGTGTATGTTCAAGGTTTGCATCAGAATATTTGTACTTTTCATTGGGAACAGATGGGCATCAGTTTACTATGAAAATGAACCCAGTCATAGCAGCCAACAATAAAGAGTGGAAAGAAAAGAAGCTAAGTCCCACTGAAGCACAGGAGATGGTGGGCAGTAGGGCTAAGGGAAAGCTGCATTCATTGTCCACATTTCTCTCTCCAACCTGTTTGTTGAAAATGTAAAGTTAGTTTTAATGCACAAAGCAGAAATGTTCTTTCTTTTAAATAAAATTCCTCATTAAGGCCCATATGAACCTTACCTCCACACTGCGGCCTTCTCTGTTTAAAGTGCTTTGTGCATTCCATTAAAGCACTTATATCAATCATTGCATTTAATTCTACATTTACAACTGGCCTCCCCAGATGGATTCTGAACCCCTGACACACAGATGCCATAGTAAAAAGAATATGTGTGTTGAAGCAGAAGAATCATCCAAGGTCAGAACTCCAAAGTGGTAGAGCTAAGTTAATTAACCTTTTGAGCCTTCTTTTCCTCATTTGCCAAATGAAAATGATAATAATGTCTACTTATTAGTGTTCATCTGAGGAGGGATTAAGAGAATGCATGGAAAATGTTCACACAATCCTCATCACTCAACACAGTTGAAATCAGAAATTGTTTTTCAGTGTTCTCATGCCACTAATGCCAAGTACCACAGGTTATATGTGCCAAATTAAAATACTGGTTATTAACTAGAAAAATATCATTTTTCCATGGCTGATTGATCAATATAAGAAAACTACACAAAACCCACCAAAAATTATTATCTGTGCAAAACAAATTGAGAATTCATGAAAACAATCCTAAAAGTTTTCCCATGTCTTAGTGGTACTGTTGTCTGTGTCAAGGACACTGAATATAAATCCAGATCATCTCTTCAAACCTGCAATGCACTCAAAACAATCTTTCTCCACCCCCAGAGTCTCTAATTAAGGTCAGCACTCAGTAGCTAGTGCTTCAGGCTCTAGACTGCTCTGGAGTAGCCCTGTGACTTTAAGCAAATTATTCAGTTTCTACATATCTAAAGGAGTAATAATAAAACTACTTTATAAGAATCTCATAAGGATTAAATTTGAAAATATGAATAAAGTAACTCTGTAAAATATACTATAAATGTAAATTTTTTCCCTCCTTCTCACCTTCTTCACACTTCTCATAAGCTGTCTTGATTAAAAAAGAGTAGAATGATAGATTCAGCCACATCAAGGTGTCAATAACTAGATCCAAAATTTTTTCTCTTCTGGTCTCAGCCTTTTTGGTTCACGTTTTCCCACAGCTGGGACCACTTAATTCTCACATGCAGGTTCCGACCTGCTCTAGCCTGTGAGAGTGCTCCTCTTTCATGCCCTGCTTTCTGTCCAATATAGGAGAGAGGATGTGGGGGAGAAAATAAACCACTCACAAATCCACCTATCCATCTACTCATGCCATCACTTAGAAAATATTTAATGAACAGAACATGTGCCAGGCTCTGAGCTAAGTGCTAGAGACACAAAGACAAAAGAAAGCAAAATAAAATAAATAGACATAATAATTGGTCTATGCCCTCAAGTTGCTCACAATTTAGTTAGGAGGCAGAAACCTAAACAGATCCCTGCAATGAGGCAAGATGAATGCAAGGCAAGAGGCAGGCATAAGCCATGACAGGGAGATGCTGGATCTGTGCCTGTGTCATAAAAAGAAAGAAGAGCTCATCAGTCTCCATATCAAATGCCAGCTCTGGTTTCTGAACTCCATCTCATTAATTTTCCTGGCACGCCAGGGCCTCTAGGACAGGAGTCCTCATTTGCTGTAGTCAACTGGTCTCCCAGAAATCCAAGTCCTCTTCTCATTTTGAAGCCAATTATTAAGGTCAACAGCATGTTAGCAGACTACTTGATGTCCTTAGTGTTACCTTGATTTCTGCCTCCCCAGGTGACCTATGAAACTGTTGGACTGATGGGTGGTCTCTGCAGCTATCTCTGAGTTCCTTGGAACTGCATGCATGGTCTCCTGCCAGATTAGAATTTCTTTTAGAATAAGTCCCATTCATCCTCCCCACCTCCCTCCAGTCACATTTCAACACCTGATCCTTGTGCATGCTGAAGTCTGAGGAGTACCCATCAAGAAGGTTAAGTGGCACATCTACTTTTAAGTGGGGGACAAAAGCTCTTTAATATTTTTTTTTCCTGGCTTTTATTTTGCTGTACTGGTGGTAGATGGAATTCGGATCAATAATTCCTGACCACTGCTGTGTACCAGACACTGATAGACACTAGGGATATAATGAAGAGAAGAGGTATAGCTTGTAGGACTCCCTGGAATCATATCAATGAACCATACCCTAAAATATCTCTTCACAAACTCTATATGTGGAGGGAATGCTTTTCTGTAGTGTCTTCTGGTTTTAAAAAAAATGCTTGTTCACAGAAGTCTCAGTCAGTATCTGAAAGTAATAAAATTAAATTATTGCCAATAGTTGGGCAGATTACTTTCCTTTCTTAATTAGCTCTGACTCAAATTTTCTTCAGAGAGACATACATACAACATAACTACTTTTTAATATTTTTTAAGAATCGTGGTCATAGTTAAAAGTAAAAACACAATTCCCGGTGCTATGTTACCTGCAAATGTGAATTAAAGACCATTTGTACCCTAAGTAGCCCACAGTACAGAAAGAAAACACAGTATACAGTTATGAGAAAATATGTTTTAGAGTGCTGTATGTTTAAGTGATTGGTTGATTCTATATCTTAAAGAAGATTTTACATATGCCTAGGATGTAACCTGTAAAAATGAGTTTCACACCATCCAAATTATTAGATCGACAATGCTATGGACATATTTCAATAACAAAGCATCTTTAAAGAGAAGAGCACTGTAAGACATCCACATATCAGTTGTAAAAGAGAGAATCATGCAGATACATAGTAAGTACTTCTTTATATATATATATATATATATATATATATATAAACTTTGGCTGAGCATTATGCTATAATTCTTAAACATAAGAATTATAAATAACTTTCACAACTTCCCTATAAATTCGACTTTACTATTTTTCTCAGTTTTCAAATGCTGAAACAATTTCAGAGATAATTCTTAATTTGCTAGATCAAGGGCCAGGGAATGACAAAACTGTCATATTAACACAAGTCTCTCACAACTTGAGAGACTAACTCCACACCCCAAATCATGCCTGCTTTCCTATTCCACCTTAATTAACCTTTTTTTTCTCCTCTGAGTTTTGTCTGCTGTTTAGTTTTCATTTGGGTCTGTTTGGTTTTGGGTAGGATTTTTCTGAGTCCTACACAGTCACATTGATTGCATCCTTACTCATGCCAGGCGCTCCTCTAGGGATATTGATGGAAACGCCTCCACCCCTAGAGAACTTTAATCTATAAAACCTCTTCCTGCATCCTGTGATTAAAAACATGATCCTATTCATCATAACATGTTCCATAGCCTGCCTTTCCCTTAATATATTACACACATAGGGAATATGTACTTATACCAAACACTCAGGCTTTTGATCTCAGGGGACACAGTCTACTAGTGAGGAAAAAAGATTTCAAGCAAGCACAATATTATTACAATGATGGAGAAATGAAGGGGGTGTTATGCAAACTCAGTTGGATGAGAGAGGTCAGAGAAGGCCTCATGTAAGAGGAGGCACCTGCCCAGAACCCAGAAAGTTGAGTAGAAACAAGGCAACTGTAGGATAGATTGTAAGAACATTCCAGGTGGAAAGATGTTTCTGCTTGAAATTGAAAGGAAGCACAACCTCACTTAGATCAACATGAATTTTCCTCATTACACAAACATCAAACATGAGATTAAGCTAGAACACTGGTGTTAGCATTAAGCAGATCTGATTTCAATATTGGCACCCTGGGAAACTCAATGCCCCCACCTACAAAATGGTATAATATCTATTGTGGGGAATGAAAGAAATGATGTAGATCCACAGGGTTTAACAAAGGTGAGCATTATTCTTGTTGCTATTAGCACATCTATAGTACAAGATGACAGGTAGACCTGTCCAATTACCCTCTGATTGGTTTCAAGTCGTAAAATACTATTGCAGAATCCACCCCATAGTCTCTGAGGAGGATATGGATCAGCGCTGTTTATGGTATGAGCCATAATTCTCCTGTGATCAGGCCAGACACATCTATGAACAACACATAAGGAGAAAGCAGCAAAAACATCCACTTTTGCTTTGTTTTCTAAGAATGGTAATGGCTTCAGCTTCCTTCCTTCCTCTCAGTGAGCTCGAGCAGAACAAAAGCAGAATTTATTTCATTGTACTGCCAACACTTCATTTAATTTCCCTGGAATAATTCTCAGGGTATATCCTTAGCTTTTTCTTATTTGTCAGTCCTTTCCCAGTGCAGCTTAGGAGATCTTAGAGGAGATGTGCTGAATCAATATTTGAGCTTTATGTGGGTCCAGGAAAAGCTCTGAATACACAGCACTGAGCTGCAGGGGCCCAAAGCTGCCTGAAAGCTGTCCTGTCCAATTGTGTTAGCTTCTGACCTGGTGGTAAGGCCTGAGCTGCAAAGCCTACTTCTCTGTGTTTTCCCCAAAGGAGTTTCAGACAAGTAGCTTTTAGAGGTTGTGAAATGGACATTCTCTGCTATCATCCCCTTGCCCCAAGGAGACCTGGAATTGTCTTTTTAGTCACCAGCTCTGAAATAGGAGTCAGTGGGCCTGAGGTCTATCTAGTGTTCTCTTTGCTGTTACTATAAGCAACTTGTTGACTTCTGTGGTGTCTGTTTCCCTTTAAAATATGGTCTGATTGAGCTAGTCAGTCTCCAAAGTTCCTTCTATTTCTATATTGTTTAGGAAAACCAGCATGCGCTTCTCCAGTATTTTAATAGCAGGACATTCATTCAGTTAGTCATTCAGTAAAAATTTATTGCAGTTTACTCACACTGGCCACTCTGCAGGTACAGAAATCAAAGATGCTTTCTGAAAACAAAACTGTTTCATGCTCTTTGCACTCTTAGGGTCTTGCAGGAGACACAGACAACATAAGCACATTATGGCAGATGTCATGAGTCTTAATTAAAGGCAAGGGGCAACTCCTGTCTGCCCTCTCAACACAATTCAGGCTTCAAGAGTTGGGTACAAAAATGAGCATTGCATTTAAAGGCTCATGAAAATAAAGCTGAAAATGTTTTGATGTGAGCACCCCCAGGAAACCCATTGAGAAGCTAAGGAGACTGGACCACATACAGAATCAAGGACCTATGACCAAGAAAAAGAAGACTTGGGGTAAGGGAGTGGAATTTACATATATATATATTTTTTCTACAAATAATAGAAGGGTCATCATATGAAAGAAAATTTAAATGTGTTCTAGTTTCATGAGATAAAATTATGACCAGTGACTGGAAGTTGTAAGAAAATAGATTTTGGCTCAATATAAAACAAAACAGCTCAGAATTATATATACAACAGAATAGGATGCTCGGGAGGTAGTGAATTCCATCACTTGAAGAGTTGAGTGGAAGGATGAGAGGACTGGAAGAGCATATTTATCTGTAGAGAATACCTAGACAATCCATGTTCAATGTGTGAGCAAGGAATGGCTAAAAAAATCTATGTATCCCAGATCACATATTTATAGGGCAATAAAAATTATCTATAAGATTCCCTCTTTCTGAGAATCTAGAATTTTATGGATCTATGATTCTACTAGATGTTTGTAGGCCAAACCGAGTAATTTGAAGAGCCTACAAAAGGTTCCTATCATAAGAGAACTTTTCCACAGGCAAAGACCTCACTATCTGAATGTATGTGATGGGAAATGAAAATTATGTCATAGAATGTCTTTCATAGAGGTTAAGAGATAATATGTAGGAAATACCTAACACTATAAGAATGAATGAGATGATTCATGCCAGGTACTTAGCATAATACCTGATAGGTATGCACTGCAGCTTGGGCAATAAGAGTTGATGATTTTATTCTCTAAAGTCCTCTTAAGATGAAAAGCACATTAACACCAACCTGGCTTGAATCAACTGGACTTGAGCTACCTATCTGAACACTTCCAGACAAGAGAACTATCCACACTATTAGACCCAAATGAAAATTCCAGGAGCTTGCGCTTGTATGAGAGAAATAAGAAAAATACAGATAAGTTACCCCAGCATTTTTCAAATCTTGAGTGGACTGAATCAACTAGTTATAATCTAAAAATGTCTCTCAAACCTCATTCTTCTCTTTTTTGTGGTGCCACTCCCCTTAGGACATATAAAAAAAAAATGCAGGTGAAAGCAATAAAGTAGGAGTCAGAGAGGCAGTAGGATCAAAACTAAATGCAGAAACCTGAGGTGAGTTGCCGGGAGGTGGGAATAGAGCTGTAGACATTATAAACATGTCCTTGCTGAGGAAGGACGGAGGAAGAGCTGGCTCAAACTATTATCAGACCTTCCCTTCAGCACCCCCTTGCTATTTCAGTCCATTCTCCACACCAGAATGGTTCTCCAAGAAAACAAAGGTGTTTATGCCTACTTAGTAACTTAAGTGGGGACTGGGGATGTGGCTTATGGTAGAGCTCTAGCCTGACACATGTGTTTGAGGCCCTGAGTGTTTGATTCTCAGCACTGAAAAAATAAAAAATAAAAATAAAACAAGAAAAGAAAAACTACTTCAGTGTGCTTACCAAGATTACAAGATGTAGTCCAAGTGCCTTGGTTTGGACAAGACCAGGTCCACCTCCTAGACTTCACCCACCCTCTTCAATACTGTCATCTGGTACTTGTGTCATCTGTCACCATCCCCAGACTTTTCTGTATTACTGCTTTTACATGTGCCAGTCTGTGCACTGAAAACCATGTTCCTTCCCCATTGATCTTCCTTCCCATGGTAAACCCACAAATCCACCTCCCTCCTTAAGTCTTCTTTCATTAGTATATCACTATCACACTTAGGAAGCCATTTTCGGATATCTCCACCGAATGACCCCAATGCCCAATCTCAAAAGGCTTCGTTTTTCCCAGAGCACTTTTCTTCACATCTTTAAAACATTTTTAGAAAGAGTGAAGTCAAAGACTTAGTCCCCAGGTAAATAGTAAAGTCTTCAGATAGGAGCATTTATCATCACATCCCAAGTGTCTGGCACCTAGTAGTCACACTATTGATATTTGCAAAAGAATGACAGAACAACCATTTAACCTGAACCCCTCAGAAGCAAAGCTCTTTATAAACAAAATGTGAGTGCCTGCATACCTGCCATAATTCATAATCTCTCTTATTTGTGCCTTCCCTTTTCTCTACCTTTTTTATGTTCTTTATACATGTGTAGGTTTATTCCAACCACACCAGGTACTTATTCATCTCTTTTTATTTAATTTCTCCCTCCATAGATCTGCTGTGTGTGTGGACATCTCAGCTATAGTGCCTCATGTTCATAAATACCTGTGGATGGTTTTACTGTGCAGACGCCTTCAAAATTTTAATGGAAACTGTTTAAGGAACCTGCTTGATAAGCTGCATCACTGGCTCACACTCAAAAGGGACAGAGATGTGTCAGTCAATAACAACATATAATGCATTCAAATACAGATTAAAACACCTAAAAGTAAAATAAACTTCATTTAGACTTAATAAAATTTAGTGCATCTTCTAGAGTGCAAAATATTTTCAAAGGTGGACACCTTCAGAAAGAGCTTCTCTGACAGGACAATGTCCCTCTGGAGGTTTGCTGTTGGGATACAGGATCCGTTGTGACTTTGTTCTCATCATTTCATGATTTAATGTGCTTAAACTGACAGCTTTATTTCTGGATTTTTCAAACAGGCAGCAACATTTCCACAAAGGGAGGAAAAGGCACAGACACATCTGAGGCCTGAAGGAGAGCTTGGGGCTCCAGCACGTCGCCTCCTAATTGCAAGCTCATGTTAATGAGAGAAGCAGGGCAGACACTGGGGTGGGTGGAAGAAAGGGGTGCTTGTACACCATTCAGAGCAGCCTTGCTCTCACCTCATTGCGAAGGGGAGCTGTCGCTGGCTTCCTTTAACACACAGCCCGGATGAGCTGACATGTGGATTCCCTATTAACTGTTGCTGCCTGTGATTTCTATGATTTAAGAGAGGAGCTGACTATGTTTTTCACCACATTAATAGCAATGAAACATATGATGAAGTGCCATGCTCTTTCCAGGACCAGCTGCACTTCTAGCCAGACCCTGCAGATTGAGAGCCCTCTAGGCTTCATATTATTCCAACAATGCCCCTCCCTATGGTCAACCAGTGTTGCATTGTAGTGGCTTTGGGCTGCCTGGAAGCACAGAGTCCTACCTGTTTCCACACTGGTGCCTGGGTAGAGAGATAAGTACAGGCTCCACAAGCCACTAGTGGATTTTGCAGGAAGATAGAACTATTGCAATTCCTTGCCTCACTGACTATTTTTCTCCTTGATGTTAGTTTGTCCAGGAAGCTTTGTGGATATGGTAGCTTCTTCTTATCACTTCTGAGACTTCAGAAGAATATGATTGCAGTTTTCAGAAAAATCCAAGGCTTATATTAGATATGTCAGTAGCACACCCATGCATAACATTAGTCCAGTGAAAAAGAGAGAAAAGATGAGAAAAGATTTTTGCAAGAATTGTGGTTTTTCCAAATTTCCTCTTATTTCTGGTGAATAATCATTCCTTTGGACTCCTGCTTGTTGCCATGAATGAGTCCTATGGGAGATTTCTTTCCCCCACCTGGCTAATTTTTTTTCTTTAGTTTTTTTTTTGTTTGTTTTTAATGAGGTGGACAACTATGTACACTCGTGTATGTGAGTGTAAGCACACATATACCAGCATGACCTTCTGTGTATATGTATTTCTTTATCAGTGCCAGAAAATTCAAAATATTTCCAAAAGGCTGTATCACTTTCCCCAGCACATTTCTATGGTCTGGAATTACATGGTAGTACCCTGTATTTCAGTGCCCACAGCCTGGGTGTAACCGTGAGGGTTACTCAGACATTCAACATTTGTCACCCACAGACAAGTTTACTGTTGTGTTATGCTTATCACTGTAAATCCTGAATAAAGACAGGAGTGTCTACACAGTTCAGTCCACATTTCTTGAACTTTTGGTTCCACATTAATGTGAAAAATCAGTATAACATTTCTATGGAAAGGTGGTATTAGTTTTTTTTTGTTTTATTCTAATGAAATATTACAAACTGAATTATTTAAACAGAAATCTATTTTCTTACAGTCACGGGAACTATAAGTTCAGGAGCAAAGTTTTGGCAGCTTTAATTTCCCTGAGGGCTCTCTCGCTGCTGTGCAGATGCCACCTTCTCTCTGTGTCCTCACCTGGCTGTATGTGTGTCCCTGGCATGGGTTCCTCTTCTTAGGAGGACTCCAGTCATATTGGATTCTGAGCCACACCCCTCATTCTAAATCAGGTATCTCTTTAAAGACCTATTTCCAAATAGAGCTCACTCTGAGGTACTGGGGGTTGTAATTCAACATGAAGCTGGGGGGAACACAATTCAGCTCACAGCAATGAGTCTTTTAGTAAAAACAAAATGGTATTCAACTTGGGCAACTGGCTTCTGGCAGCTCTGTATTTTGACAATGATCTGCTTATTTAAGTCATTCTAAGGATGCCTGGTTTAGAGTAATAGTCACTGTCCTTTGTTCATAAAGAAAACAAAAGAATATATTTATATTCTATTTTGGTAAGGGGAATTTGCCAAGTGGCATTCTTTAAATGAGACCTTTGGAAAGCATTGCATGTGACTAAAATAATAAGAGATGCAGGTCTTTCCTAGAATAAAATTTAAGAAGCTCTCAGAGCCACATGTTTCTACTCACTGAAATTTCTGTTTGCTTCTTTATTCCCAAATCAACAGTGGTTATATAGAAAATAAAATTTTAAAAACTCTTTCTGCCACTTGACCAAGTATCCTTCAGACATTCAAGGTTAGATATATGCAGGATTCTTGAACAACTCACAAAGACCCCTTTGAATCCTTCATTACTCTAAGATGTTTTCCTCCACTCACTGCCTCAATAACAATACTAATTATTGTTATTAATGTTGCAATGATGAAAACAAAAGCAAAGCTGCTATTATTAAGTTACAGGCATTTTCCTAAGAGCTTTATATTTATTATCCCAATTGATTCCAATAGCAGCTCTATGTAATGAGGACCATCATTATTCCCATTAAGAGAATGAGAAAATTAGCTCAGTTCAGGACCAAGTTATGGAGTACTTGTTTTCTCATTGGTCCTGAATCTGCCCATTTCCTGACATCCAGCCCATTGGTTCTCCATCCTGTTGATTATGTGGATCTGGTGTTCATCTATCACATGGTATAATTTATGTCTGCTCAGAACTTATACCCTATTAACCCAATCCAGCCCAGAGTCTTGGCTGGCCCTCTGGGTTGGCACCACATTTACCTGCCCCATCTCCACACTCACAGATATATGGATGATAGATGTATTTCATTATCTCAGAACTAGTAGCGGTGACTTGTACATTTTGCATCATTTCATGTCATCTTCCATATTATGAAATATTCTCTCACTCTGACTTATTTATTTCTTTCCATATATTTATTAGTAAATTATAGATGTACATAATTGTGAAATTTGTTGTTATATTTTTGTATAGGCACACAATAAAACAATATAATTTGGCCACTATCATTCCCCAGTATTTCCCTTTCCCTCTTTTCCTCCCTTCCCCAGGTCCCTTTCCTTTACTGTTCTTCTTTCGATTTTCATGAGATCCCCTTCCACCACCTTTCTTTTCCTTTTTTCTCTCTAGTTTTCAGAATTTTATTGTTTTAATGCGTTTTTCTCTCACGCAATACTCCCATAGCTATAAATCAATGTTGGGCACCACAAACTGAAACATTTTCAGTTAAGGTATGCTTTCTGAGGCCTTTGTAGCATATAAGGCTGGGAGAAGAAGGAAGCAGGAGATTGTGGTTGATCAAATATATTCCCATTAAAAAAAAAAAAAAAAAAAAAAACACTATATTTACTATGTTCCAGACACTTTTCTAGGTACTTATGTCAATTTAGTCCTTTCAATGACCCAAGTGCAGGTGGATATAATGCCATGTTGCAAATGAAGAAACCAAGGCACAGGAGAATTAATAACTTGCCCAAGGTCCCCACTGTGGTTGGTAGAACTTGGACTGAGTCAAAACAGTGTGTCTGTGGAGCTTGTATGTTTACTACCTGATCTGTAGAAATGGCTACGACATGCTCACTACTTTTCTGCTTGGGGAACTTCATGCTTAGCAAGACATGGGAGAACTATTCTTGAATCAGAATTTATAATTTGTGTTCACAAGTCTATTCAGGACCCTGGAAAATACTGGCAAATAGTACTCTTATGAGATTACAGTGTGTGTGAAATACATCTAAGCAGCAGTGAACACTAGAGAGAGATGAAGGGCCCTGCTTGTTATTGTTATAAGCACAACAACACAAAAAATAAGGCATAGGAAGTATTTCACTCTATCTTTTACCAAACTCCATGTATTTATAAAGCATTGTCTTACTTTCAATAATATATACCAAATAATTTTCTGTAAATTAAATGTTTCATATTGAAATATCTACTCAGACGTCATTATAGGGAAGAAATCAATCTAACAGTTATTTAAAACATACAAAATAGATAAATAAAAGACAGTCATCATATTATTACCTATCATTTTACATAGTGCCAAGGGAAAATACAGATCTTACTGATGGTATACATATATGTGAAAGTTTGTTATTTTCTTTCTTTACCCTTCTCTTCATGGATATTTACTGAATGAATACAATGTGCCTAGCAGCATTTTAAAAATTCAGAGAGAATTCAGAATAAATCCCTGTTTCTTCAAACATGTTTTTTTCTACAATAAAAATAACCAACAAACAACATCAGGTGTTATCAAGAAAAAAAGAAAA
Organism: Marmota monax; assembly: GCF_021218885.2. Taxonomy (NCBI): domain Eukaryota; kingdom Metazoa; phylum Chordata; class Mammalia; order Rodentia; family Sciuridae; genus Marmota; species Marmota monax. The sequence continues at coordinate 1,429,194 of NW_026693836.1, forward strand.
AAAAAAAACATGGTGAGGAGGTAGAAGCAGAGTGGATGGGAGGAGAACTTTCTCTGTGCCCTGAAGATCCATCCTCAATAATTGTTCACACACATTGTCCAGTCTGTGTTTTGCCAGGGGAAGGTAGGTGTTCTCTAAGCATAAAAATAGTGAGCATGTCATCATAGCCATTTGTATAGGTCAGGTGGTAAACACATGAGCTCCACAGACACACGGCTTCGGCTCAGTCCAAGTTCTATGGTGGGGACCGTGGGCAAGTTATTAATTCTTCTGTGCCTTGGTTTCTTCATCTGCAACATGGCATTATATCCATCTGCAACTGGGTCATTGCAAGGACTAAATTAATTAACATAAGCATCTACAGGAGATGGGAGGGTGGAGAAAAGGGGTATTTGTGTTTCTTTTCTCCATCTGTTTCCTGCAAGGCCAATAGGTTGGAGAATGGGCCTCAGTGCTTTGCACTCAAGACTCCTTCTCAACTTGGGTAACTCAGACCCAAGAGGAGTGGAATATAATCTCAGGTGGGGAAGTTAAGGAGTTCTTTCTGAGGCACTGGCATTTTTCCTTTGAAACAGAGGATTCCAAGCCAGAAAACAAGTACACATTTTTAGTAACCTGTTTTCTCATAGGGCCATTTGACATCATTCAAGAAGGTTTTGGAAATTTTAAATAGTTTTTTGTTGTTCCTTGTAGATTCCTAAGATGTGATCACCAGAGAAGATCCATCAGAGAAGCAAGGACAATGAGTGAGTTGGGGCATGCAACTGATCAGCAAGGAAAGGGACATTGGACATTGGCTAGAAGAGTAGCTCAAGATGGTGTGAGAATGCAGAAAAGGGAAGGAGGAACTTGTGAGCAGAAGTGCCATCCTCTATGAGGCCCAGGGCCAAACGCTCCATGCCTAAATTTGTGGACAACAGAGAATTGCCATATAATTGATCTGGCTAATCTGCACAGACAGCTACCTTTTGTTACCCTCACTTTAAGCTATTTTTAAATTTAATTTTCAAAAAAAAATGCTATTTAAAACTACAAAAATATCAAATATTTTGAAGCTATATATATTCTCCTTTAAATTCCTTTTGCTTTAGTTTCTCTTTTTCCTTAATTTTTATGGCTGGAAGAATAAAATTAATTCAACATGGTTGCTCACAGAGACATTTTCCAGGTCCCACTAGGCATACTGTATACATTTATTCAAACTTGGGTCTAGAGAATAAGAATCTCAACTAAATAATTTATTATATTTGATGTAAATTCATCTAGATTGTTTTGCTTTTCTGGAAAAAAATGCTATTCATGCTCTTAAACAGTTTGAAATATTTGTAACACCATATTTTTGGAATATCTTTATCATTTCACAACTCTGTTTAGACAAACACAAATTGGAGTTCAGTATCTCAGTGTATGACTCTGAAAATATGCTCATTTGGCAAGACTATTTAAGCCTTATGGACTTCACCTGGAGCAAAACAAATTGAACTTTCTAGGTTGAAGGAGAAAATATATTTTTCATATTACTGTTATCAGACCTGGCGTCAGGGAGCCCTTCACTTCAGAATGGGCCCTCACTCATATGACCAATCATCTCTGGTTTTTTGAAATTTTAAAATACATGTTTTGCTGATTTCTGATATGGCAAGAGCTCTTTATTTTCCTTAAATAACCACTTTGAAAGAATGAGCTTGCAATTTTAAAACTAGCACTTATTATTTCAGACCATTCTAACATGACTCACAGATTGAAGGCTTGCCACTCACTCATTTTTTGGCTAGCATGAACAATTCCTCCAGAAAAGCTACAGAAATGTTTACACATGCTATGTTAACTGTGGGCTCTTCTGAGGATTGACTTGAAATTAAATGATTTATTCCTTTTTTTTAAAAGCTCAAATTCCTATAAATTAAGGCAAAAATAGAAATTGCATTTATAGAGTAAACTAGGGTTTACTCTAAGAACTCTGCAGCGGAAAAAAAAACTCTTTGCCACATTTCACAGTAAGTAAAATATTGTTAACAAATGTGCCAGTGTTTCTCTGGGCAGTTTATACTTCATTTGAGAATCGTCATGTAAGCAAGTAATCACAGAAAATGTGGCTCTACTTAGCTTAGACTTTAGAGCTGTAAGGGACCTTAAAAATTATTCATGTAAACTCCTTATTTTATTGATAGGAATGCCCGGAGCTTGAGCAGAAAAGTGAGTTAGGCAAGAATGGTTTCATCACTTCTGAATTCGTACAGAGATGCCCAGAAGCTTCTCTCCCTCCTCCTGCAGTGTTCCTCTGAAATTTCAAGGAGGCTAACTGAAGTGGGCCAAATCAGCAAGAGTTACTGACAACATGGGAAATCTGCAGTGACCAGTAAAAGAGAGGAACCTATCCAGGGCAATTTTCTAAGAAATTAACATCTATACATTGTCTCACCAAACCTTAACCATACTCCGTAGTTTTTAGTCTCCTCCTGCATGTATTGAATCCTCTGCTTGACACATCAACCATAAACCAGCTTGTGCTTTGCCCTCTACAGGGCAAACAGTCACTGCACAAGACTATTCATCCACAGGAACATACAGAGGCTAAAGTCCTTCACCCTTGAAGTCTATGATCACCACCACTCACCAAGCCTTTTTCTCTGGTATAGGGAAGTATCACATCACCTACTGAAAAGAGTACCACTTTCGGGTCTTGCAGAGGATTTTATTTATTTCCCATGCTATGTAACTCCCCAAATGGGGTTTCTTAATCATTTATACAAATCATATAAGCCTGAGGAATACTAGATACATTACTACTTGGAAAATCTCCTGGGAAATCTGTTTTTTTAAATGGGTAGTTTAGCTAAATGACCTAATGTTTTTAGTTATAGGATTAAGAAGGAGAATACTCATCCTTCCTCATTTATGTCAGTTCTTCATAATTTGTAAAGGAAGATTTGGCCAGTTGGCAGAATGTACAGTCTCTCTGACTATTATGAGCAGTCACCCCCGAATTTATAACCAGGGGCCATTTTTCATATTTCAATAACTATCAGTTCTACAGGGTACATATATACTGTGGCATTTTCTTAAAGAAGGTACTTTTCCAAATCCATGCCCTTGTGTTTAATGCTTCCATTGTGTTTTGACATTTTCATGTCTTCATTAGTGAATTTCAGCAAATCTCTTCTCCTTGAAACCATTGCCTGCCCCTAACACCTCTTTCATAGAGCCATTTGCTCAATGAAGGATTAGGGTAATTTTTATTACTCTGAACAATAAAATAATGTGGTGTCTTTCTTTGTCTGACCCATGAAGGCATCCATTATTCTTATATACCCTCTCATCATGTTGGTAATTCAAGTTGGTTTAATTTAATTCAGTTCACTGGATTACAGAATGTTAACTCTCTAGTAATAAGTGTTGATAAAGTGCCAACCACACAGGCAGGGTACTGCCCTCCTCACTGGCCTTCATGAAGCTTCACTTTCAGGGTTTTCCTTTCCTCTCCCCTTAGTTGATGACTGTGTGTGAAGCTGTGCAGACCATCAAAGGACAATCATTGTACACAATCGGTATGCAAAGTAACTACTTTTTAAAAATAAGTGACAATTTCAAGAGTTCCAGGGTAAAACTGGTAGCACTTGCTCCAGAGAAGACATCTGAGCAAAAGGAAAGTCCAGATAGAATTATTAGAACCATATTCTGGTTGATGCCAAGGTTCTCAACCCAATACCTGACTACATACAGGTTCCTGCATCTGGACTTCAGATCCCCTGGGGTGGCCATTGTGAAAGCCTGTCACTAATCCCAGGGATCCAAGATGACCCTCTGTACTGGCCATTCTTCTCTTCCAAACAGTCTGTGAGCCTCATAAGTGATTATTAATACCTAGCCTCAACCTTGTTTCTTCTCTTTCACCTCTACTCAGGCCTCTAAATTCCACACAACCCAGGCTGTATTTACTGCAACTACATTTATGAGTTAAAGCACCCTCACTCTCAATGCTGTAAGGGTGTTGAGGCAGGAGAAAAGAAAACTACAAAATATATTCAATTCCAGAGATGATTATCTAGGATCCTTCTAATACCTTATTTGAAATAAATATGAGGTCCTATAAAAACTAGGGTTCTGATTCATTTCTTTGCCATAGCTAATAATGTAGACAAAAAGTCATAAATGCTCTGTTAGGCTTGGGGAATTGATACAGCTGCCAGGCCTATCACTCATAGTCAAGTAGGATTTCTTCGTGGCACTTTATAATGAACCACCACTACACACATAAGATTTTTGTTTTTTCTTTTTGTTGTTGTTTTGTTTTGGTGCTGGAGGTTGAGCACAGGGCACTATACCAGAATTACATTTTCAGCCATTTATTTATTCTGAGATAGCATCACTAAGTTGCCACCTTGAATTTGCAATCCTCCTGTCTCAGCCTCACAAATTGCTGGAATTCAGGCATGTCCCACTGTGCCTAAGGCACATGTAAGGCCTTTAAGAACCTCTGTGGGAAGACAATTCCGGAGTATTTTTTGTTAATCCCTCTTTTGTTCCTGCCAGCAGGGATGTGGAGGCTTTTCCACATCTGCAGTAAACCTGCCAACTGTAGGCTTAGCCCCTTTCCAGAGATTTTTCTATGACTCCTCATTTTTTCCTCTCCCACAGGAACTTAATTATCTGATTTTTTACATTTTCACTTTTGTGGGTAAACAGGGACTCTGAGGAAGATAGTATAATTACTGATCCTCTTCTTCGTCTTGATTTCTGAACAGATTAAGAAACCAGTGAACAATGGTGGTCAGAAGATCCATTTATGACCAATAGCTGCTAAGGAGAGAATGTGGCCTAGAATGCAAGCTCAATAGGCCTCTTAACACTAAACCCCAAATGAGTCAGACTTACTCCTCTCTATGCCAAGTTCCAGGCTCCCACCAGTAAGATTTGCAGAATCTTGTAATGGACCCCTACACCCTGTGGGCATTTGTTCCCAAGAGGAGTTGCTGAGCTGAGCTTTATTTTTTCCACAAGCATTCTGATCAGATTAGGCACTGGTCCCCCACAAGGTGCTGAGTGCATGAATGGGTGGAAAGAAGTCAAAAGTGTTTAGGAAGAACCTCTCTTAATATAGACCAGAGGTTAGGAAGAGGCAATCTTTACTTAAAAATTGACCAGCAGCCAATTCTACTGACATAAATTGCATCTTTTTGTATCTTTAAACTCTTCATCTAGAGTTACTGGCCTAACCTCTTCTTGGCCTACTTAGCCATTCTAGGGGCTGTCCCTGCCATTTCTGGAATAGGTGCAACCGTGGCTAATGGTTGTTTCTCCTGCAATAATGTTTATATTTAAACATTCCTGGATAATTATGCTGCTTGGTCAACCAAAGCAGGCTGGATAGGTTTCCCACAGGAACCTCTGTGGGAATTGCCTGGAGACTAGATTATTCACTGCAGGAGCCTGAAAGTCAATTAATAGTCATGGTGGAGTCCAGCCCCTCTTACTTAGTGTGTGGAACCCTGCCTCCAGTGAGCCATTAACTTGTTTAGAGCCATGTCATTGTCCTAATTGCCACAATGGCACTAACTCTACTCCTCAGTTGAGAAAGCCTGTGCACCAGTGCCCCATTTGGCACACTAACACCTTCATTGTCTTCTGGAGAGTTTAGTGGCAGGGCCATGGTGTGCAGTTCCTGGGAACAGTGGAGTAAGGAAAGGTTGTACTGGCATTCTAGTCAACGTAACCAGTCTGTGCCAGGTGAACATTTGAGACTCGTTATTAATCATAGCCGTGTGTGGATTGAATTGTAAAACATACTTTTTGAGAGCAAAAAGGAACTTTACTACTTCACTGTTTCCTTTTTTCTCAAATGTTTCTCACATGGGAAAGTTCAGAATGTACCAGAAGGAAGATGGGTTTAGAATGTAAGCCTGGGAGTAGAGTTCAAATCTCTCAGTGTTTTTTTGGTTGTTGTTGTTGTTTTGGGGAGGGGTATGAGGAACATATTTTTTCATCTCTCTCTTAGCTTTCTCTTCTGCAAAATAAACATAATAATGATCTATGTGTTCCCAGAGAGGTGTGAATGGTATAAATAGGTAAAGTACTCGCAGCACTAATTGACACGTGGGACAATTAAGTTTTTTGGACCAAATAAACTCTGTTATGACAATCTACCACAAAACAAAAACTGTAATGCTCATATACATCCTTTTGATGTTTTATAAGGCAAAAAAAAAATTGTCCAAGGACATTATCTTTTTAAGAATAGACTTTATGCTAAATGCCTGAGTCATAATTTATCTTTTGCCCTTTCCTGTGCACTAATTTTAGTTCTCCTTTGATAGCACTAGACTAAAATGGTGCTATTCCATAGGAGAACAGAGAGAGAAAGCAGGTCAAGTTGAGGTTTCTAAGAAGAGTATTAAGAAAGTACGATCCTCTATATTAAGAACCTGATGTATATTGGTGTTCACATCCACCCAACTAAAAAGAAACAAAGCTGTAATGTGTGTGCTTCCAAACCATTTACTCCACAGAACCATTTCCTGGTTTAGTTAATAGGTATCAGATTTTAAAAATCTGATGGAGGGCTCATAAACTTAAACATAATTTTAAATGTGCTCAATGACAATCTCTTGCGTGACTAATTCTTCTATGTAGTAGATATAGAGGAATACCAGGACAATAGAGCATAGCTGCATCTTACTTCTTTTATTTCTAACTTTTTAATATTTACTTTGACATCTATGTACCAACTGATGTCCCTGTCACTGTTGTACCCCTTTGTTCCTCCAAATATAGAATACAACTCTGCTTTGATACATAGCAAGTGCTTTTTGAATTAAAATATATATCTGTTACTTGTAGGCTTCATATGTCAAGATGATGCCCTAACAGCAACCTTCATACATCCGTGGTATCTCCTCATTGCCTTTTGTTTGTTGAAACTAACGTGTGACATACAAGAGCTTTTATGATCTGGCCTCTTTCTCTCTGATTCCTCATCTGTAATCACACTTTATGTTCAACTCAGGCTGGACTATTTGAAATTTCCCCCAATGCATTATTATTTGAATTTGCTTTTGCCTTGTCTTGGGATATTTTCCCCATGTTCTTTGCTTCCCATTTTCTTACGTCCTTAGTCTTAATACAAAAGTAAGCCTTCTCTGAACTCTCAAAATATACACTTGTTTTCTTCAAGCTTTTTGTTAACTTTTCTGGTGGCATTATCAAGCTCTACCTTCTCCTAATCTACCTATCTCCACTAGAACATGAACAGTTTGTTATAGTCCCATTTTTATCTCAGGACCTGCAACTATGTCAATAAAAGTTTGTTTAATAAATAAATCAAATGACCAAACAACAGGGTCACCAATCTAAATCTGGAAATTATTGGGGGAAATTGGGAGAAAATTATATGTGCATTACAGAGCCCATATTGCAAGTGGGTTCGCCTAGATCATTCCCCTAACATCTTCACCATTCCACACCAAGTGCTTTCTAGGGAACTTATACACCACTCACAAGTTTGTGAAAAAAAAAAAAGCAAAGTCAACCAGCATGGAAATGAAAAGTGTTTGCTGAATGAAATTTGAAGCAAACATCCAGGAGAAGAGATTTTTAAACCATGGTCTTTATATTAGACTGTGTAACTAATTTTATATCTAAATAATAGACTCTAGAGATTCTCTGAGAAGACATTAATTAGGTAATTATTATTGTCTGCTCTGTGCCAAAAAGTATTAGACAATGAGTTTGTGAAGGTGAACAATGCTAGGTAAAATTCTCTGGACTTCAATTCCCTCACCTTAAAATAAAAAAAAAAATTAAATTATCTAACTCATAGAATTTATAGAAATTTCCCACATAATAATGGCTGCTGTATAGTCAGTATTTAGAATGCTAGTTTTGGTGAGATGGTGAGGAAGATGACTGCAGTGCTGCTGATTTCACCACCACATGGACCTTGCCAATTCAGAGGAATAACAAATACTGAATTACATTCTTTGGTAGGAAAGCACCATGAATCTCATGAAAGGGAAATAAAAAGGGACCCCAGTGTGATGAAGGGAGTAATAAATTCTCTCTAGGAATGGCATGAGGACGTGGAACTAGTCCTGAAGTCTTCAATTTTAATGAAATCTGTTAATTAGGTTGAGTTCTGGATATATTTAAAACAATTTTTAATGGTTCACTTATTAAAAGGGGAATCATCTGTCTAATTATTTTCATGGCATCTATCACTGGTATCTTTCTTCTTGGACACATGCATTCACTTTTAGACAATACATATATGCCAAGAGAATTACATTGTCTGTCAAGCTTGGAAAAACTTACAATACACGCTTTGCTAGAAAATCATAGAAGTTGGAGCTCTGAGAGTTTGACAACTGTCCTAAACTGGAATCGTAAATCCTCATAGCAACATTTTTAAAGGTACCTTTTAACCAATAGTATTCAGAGGGCACCAGACTCCATGTTGCTCTCTTGATCTTAAGGTAAGGACTGGTGTACCAGTGTTTATGCCTAAGGAATGCATCTCTTGGTACTGCAGAAAACAGGTGATTTCATCTTCAGCAGGTAGGAGAAGTGTTATGATCCAAACAGGTCTCCCGTTTTTAGGAATACAGCTAGACTTATGAAGCTACGTAGGCCTTGATTAACCTATGTTGCCTTCACCCTTCCTCTTGGGGCTCCTCAGTATCTAAAGTTTATTCAATTGCTGCTCTTATATTTTTATGATGAAAAGCCATTATAAAACCACAGCAAATAAACTAGCCAGAGATTAATATCAATAGCAACAATATAACAACAGCAGACAGAAAAATTACAGCTGGAATCCACCATAAACAGGCAAAACTGAGCTCCAAAGAATACTTCACTATTCGGTTCATAAAAAGCTGAATGAAGTCAGCTTAGCCACAGGAGGACCATCAAACTGGCTTTCCTGGACAGGCACAGCAACTCGTTGATCAACTCTGTCACTTAGGACAGAGTTAGTAAAGGAAAATAGATCTCGCTTCTTCCATCTGGCATTAGAAAGCAAGGAAGGTAGCAAAAAGTAAGGAAGGAGACGTGATGTGTAGATGTTAAAGCAAGCAGACACACTTGGAAAATTACAGGGAAATCTCAGATGAACCTTCCAGGAGGTGCTCAGCATAATCCATCACTCATTGAACACTGAACTCTTCAGTACCCCCAAAGCCTACATATAGGTGATGCAACTTACAGCCAAATAAAACACTATATACAAACTTTGTTGGTGGTGGATATTCATCTCTTTTACTCCTGGAAATATATATTATATCGAAAGTGTTGATAGTGGTATCCAGTGCATTTTGGGATTCATACAGGCATAAAGCTTAAGGAAAGACATTTAAATGGAAACCTAAAGACCTAAGGAAAGTTTTGATAGGCATAATAGGAAGTAAATGGATATTTCAGAAGAAATAGTACAAAATATGATGACACAGTGTATTGAATGGGTACTTAGGTAGAAGACCAGTAAGTTTGAGAGTTGGTATTTGGAAGGGAAAAGTGGAAGGTGAGAGCAGAAAAGAAGGGTATGAATATCATGTTAGAACATTGTTTTGTTTTTCTTTTGAACTTTATTTTTGATTTTTGTTTGTTTGTTTAGGGGTGTTTTTTTCTTATGCAATGGAAGCAGCTCAAAGTTAGAGCAAGGGCATGATATATTTTAGGAAGATATGTTCATCAGTCTGAAAAAGCAATTACAAGAGACATAGAAGGTAGATCACTTCACATGTTATTTTGATAGCCCTGAGAGAGTGATTAAAAATAAAATAGAATCAGTTATTTATTGAATATGGTATTTGGAGAAGAAAGTTTTAGATCTATGCTTCTCAATCTTGAATGACTGCTCTTGGAGATTCTGATCAGGATAAGGCATGTAATTCTGCATTTCTAACAAGACCCCAGGGGATACAGTGCTGCTGGTCCATGAATCATACTTTGAATAGCAAGACTTGGGACAAGCCCAGGTATCCCATCCTTGTGAGACTGACTATGTGGTATTTCATTAAATATGTTTAGATCAGGGGAAGATGCTCTCTACTACTGGATACAATGTGAGGGACCACAGCCGTTTCAAGGCTAAACCTGGAGCTAAAGAATTGGAAATCATTGTAGAAGAAGTAAAAGACAAAAGCTAAGGAGGTAAGATTTCTTGGATAGTAATATTGATGGAAAAGCAGTCAAATAGTATACTACTGAAAATCTGGAACATCATGGATTTTTAAAAATTATTTTTCTCCCTTTCACTCCCCAGTACTACCCTCTTCCCTCAGCTCTGTAGTACTGGGGATTAAAATGGAGCAAATCATGTTCTCCATGTTTATGAATATGTCAAAATGAATCCCACAATTATGCAAAACTATAGAACACCAATAAAACATAAATAAAAAGAAGATCAAGTAGTCTTTATATTTAAAAAATTAATTTTTTGAAGGAACAAATCAATGTGTCCATATTTAAAAAGGAAGTGGAAGAAAAGGAGAGAGAACAAAAGCAGAGAGTGAGAAGAAGCAGTCAAGATGATCAGAAGACAACAGAGTCAGAGAAGATGGAAGTGAGTCTTGCTGAAGAGGAAAAGGGATTTTCAGTAAGGACGCATGTCACTGAGAGTGCATGGTCTTCTAAGGTGTGGAAGAGGAGCACAAGACCCTCCAGGACAAAGAGACTCAGTCCCTCAGCTGCTGAGGAAATCGCCTGTGCTCACTCTCAGTGAAGTCCTGTCCAGAAATGTACCTTTTTCAGAAAAGAACCATCTCACTCAGGTTTAGGCTTTCTTTCTAGAAGCAACTCAAATCCAGGGAGTGGCTTAAATGAGAATAGGAGGACTCAGCTTTTACCCCAGGTTGAAAGAGTATCCTCACCCAAAATGATCCCATGGAATGTATGAAGTATGAAGTCTTTGTTCATACTGCCTGATGGTTCAAATCCTGTCCTGCCCAGCCCTGCTTCCTTCACTCCCTCACATTGGTGTTCCTGAGATCACTCCCCAGTAAAATTCCATCTCAGAATCTTTCCCAGAAACCTTACCTAACACAGATGTTGTGTTCATTTCTAGAGATTAAATTTCAAAAATTGTTTTTATTTGAGGCTGCATCTCCCTAGTCCCTTTTCTAAGCTGAGATTGCACTTCTCTATCTAATTGTCCTTTGCATTTCTGCTGCTTAAATTGTACTAGTAGGTGCTGCCACACCATCTGTGTGGAACTGTCCAGCAAATTTGGGGAGCATTTTTTTTTTGCTCCAGTGAGGTCACATTCCCAGCTGTTGTGTCATGTCTCCCATGTCTTGTCTCATTCTCCCTCACTCCTTATTTTGCAGAGAGCTGTTTAAGGTACAATCTCCCTCCTTCCTTATTTCTATTATCCACCTGCTGTTGCAGAGAACTGACATTATCTTACGTACTCTTTAAAATGGAAGAACATGGAGCTCCCTAATTAAATTTGCAGATCAAGCTAAAATGAAAGGCATAGCAAAATCACTAAGGACAGGCAAGTAACATAAAGTGGCTTCAGAACTTAGAAATATGAGCAGGAAATGACCAAATGAGCTGTAGCAAGGAAACCTGAAAGCTAATACATCTGGAGGAAAGGAACCTGAAACACAGCTATTTAATTTTCCAGGGAGAAACCTGGAAAGCAACAAGACTAGCATGAATAGGGGGGGAAAGACAGGAAGTTGATATTAGACACTTCAACATAAGCTTACGGTACACTGAAACTGAACAAAAACAAGGTGCATTTCTTGGCTGCATTTAAAATGCATTACCACACATGGCTGTGATGTGATCCCTTTATGTAGCTGCCATGTGGGAGACCGTGTTGGTTTTCAGGTGCTTTGGTAAGAGAGTGAAGTAGACAAAGAGGAGGGGCAATTGGAAGACAGACACAGAAACAATTAATGAATAGTAGTGATTGAATTACAAGAAAACAGGGCAGGATTGGTGCAGGGAATCCCATCTAGTGCCAAGGGGGAGAGGAGATGAAGCTGGGAACAGCGTACACCTGAGTGAGGAAAAGTCTGCACTGGGGTTTTGCTTGTCAATATGGGATTAAAGCTGGGAGCGCAAAGGGCGGTTTTGAATAGTTGGCAACTGTGACATGGTCATCTATAAGGAGTTGTAAAAGAAGACACAGGTGCAGAATGGACTCTGAAACAGCCCTTCATAGAATGAGGCTGAGCCGAAGACTAGTTTCAACATCTGACAAGGTTGTATCATCCTGCAAGATGAAATTGGTTAGTTCAGATAACAACTGGGCTAGGTTCTTTGTTCCAGCTGATTCAGGGAAAATAGTTAAATGAGTAAAACGTGTGTTCAAAAGTAGAACGGATATTCCACTAGCTAAGCTCATTAAGACCTGGGACCATGTCTTACTCTGTATCTCAGGTGTCTGGTGCAACAGAAGTGTTTATTAAGTGTTTTCTAAATTAATTAATGATGGGAAAGTGAGAAAAATTATCCCTGTGGCGATGTTCTGGCAGACCACAGGTCCAGCATTTCTTGGGCTCTTTGGGAAATTTCCCAAAGGATTTCCATTCAAGAAAGAGATCCATGACTTTACACTTGTCCTTGACTCAGAGTATCTTTTTCAAGAATAGAAAACTGCTTAACATGGGGTTAGGCAGGTTCTTATATTTAAAATTTGTTAACTCCTTTCTTTTTATAGAACAAATGTGAAATAGAAGACCCTGACAGGAGGTGTTCATTAATTTATTAAACAAATGTTTGGATACTGTATAGTTTATCAGTTAAGAACATGACCCTACAGGCGAGATGTACAGATTTCAAATTTTGGGCTCTTATACTTCCTAATTATATGTATCCTTTGGTAAGTTATTTGACCTCCCTATGCTTAATTTCTTCATTTGCAAAAATAAGGACAATAATCATTCCTGACGAATGAATATGATGTGAGAATTAAATACACCATGTAAATCCTTTAGGAGAAAGCTGATTAATACTAAGTCATGTGTGTTTGTGTGCATGCATGTGTGTGTGTGTGTGTGTGTGTGAGAGAGAGAGAGAGAGAGAGAGAGAGAGAGAGAGAGAGAGAGAGAGAGAGACTAGAGGGTTGTACTCCTGCCACAAGATGTGGTCCAGAGCAGAAAGGAAGTGGGGAGGAACTCACTCACCTCTTTCTCCACTTCCTCCAATCTCTAGCTACTGTTAGCCAAACCCAACTGCACTCCTGGCAGCAAAGAAGGATGTGTGATGCTATGAGCTATCTATGTCCCCAGGACACAAAATAGGACAGAGAGAAGCAGAGGATGGAGCTGTATGTACCAAGAGGGGGAGATGAAAGGGAAATGAAAGTACACAAACATTCAAAATTGCTACATAAGGAAGAAAATACAATATAAGCCAAGTGCAATACTAACTTTAGAGTGTTCACACATCTTCAGTCCTGAGCCAGTGACCAGTTCAAATTTTTCCATGCAAAGGAGCCACAAATATAAACTCTGAAAGTAGCCGCTGCCTATTGTTTCCTTCCTTTTTTTCTTTCTTTCTTCCTTTCTTTATTTTACTTTATTTTTTCACCCAAAGGAAAGGAGGGGGAAACCATGGCTACAGAGGGTGATTTAATATCCTGTTTCCTCTAAAGGGAAATAGATACTTCTTCATTTTAAGAGTTTTACTGCTTGGGACTAGAGAGAAGCATACAGGGGACAACACAAAATAACTAACACAGAAAGTTATAAAGCTTGCAGTTCTTACTGCCATGGCCATGAGCCAGTGGAGCCTGAATCTCTTGAGGCTATAAATGGAAAGCCCAACAACGACATCTGCCCTTTGCTTCTGTTCTCTTTGAACACTTCCCTGATTCTACCTAGAGTCATTCAAGGATCCCCCTCCCTTCCAACCTAAATCAACACATACTTCTATGTTTATAGAGACAGTTTGACCAGCAGATACCCACCTCACCTGACCAAAGAGCTGAAAAAAACTACCAATTCAGGTAAAAAGTTTTCACAGTTCTCACTGGGTCCTTAGCCCCTTCCACTATATCACCATGCATATCTGAATCACATTTCACCCAGCCCCAAACACTAAGCATCTGTGAAGGTTCAGATCACACAGTCTCCAAGGAGCTCCTGGTTCCCATGGAATGAGATTTGCCTCATCATTCACACAGCCTTCCTCTAATTTGCTTTCTTATCATATCAGAGGCCTGGGATGCTAGCATGCACAATAAATCAATGGCATTTTAAGTTTTCCCTGTGGCCTCAATTACTATGCATCTTGGTACAGCTTGCTGTGCTGATCACGTTTGTGACTTCACCTAAATTCTTAATGCCCTATCTCAGTGCAAAGAAATGGGATTTTTTATGAAAATGTAACTTTTAGCTTAACCCACCAGACAATTGCCAGTATGCTATGAAAAGAATAAAACTGCCCCCCTAGAATTTAGCTTTGATATGGTCTACGACCTATATTACAAACTCTGTGGAGATCCAGACATATCTGCCTTGAGTACAACTACATTTCTTTGAATACCTGGTACATAAATTAGTGCTTAAAAATATTTGTTGAATATTGGACAACAATTTACTTTGCACATGGCATTTTCTAAGCACCATTCCCGTTTGTGCCACTTTTAGCACACATTTATATGCACACATGCACACACACACACACACACACACACTTCACATTCCTATATGTTGGATTCTCTCAGTGCTATTTAAAGTCATGCATAACTCAAGGTAGCTAAAAGGATTATCAACATAAGAAAGCAGAAAATAGTTCTTTGAAAACACAAGACAAAGTTTAGCATTGACAATGGTCTTAGGAATTAAACACCTCTTCCACACTCTGCCTCTGCTCTGCAAATCTAAGGTTGGATTTCTGTTTCCTGAGATCCCTTTCCCATCTGTTTTCTCTCTATATTTAAAGAAAGGTACTCAGTTTGGTCTCTTCTTCCACAACTACCTTTGCTTCCTCGGGTTTTTAATAGAGTAGGAATTCCCTTCCCAAAGAATCCAGACTTCCACAATTGTATTAGAAATACCAGGGTAATCTTCAGTATGTGTTGTTACAATTTTCTCCATAATAAGGCCTTTCCAGTGTCTTTTTCCCAATCATACATTAAGGCTCATTTGATGCTTATCGTACCAATTCCTTCCCAACCCCACTCCAACCCTGCTCATGGTATTTATAGACCTTAGGAGGTGATTGTCTCCTTTGATTCCTTATTTATTTTATAACTAGATTATTAACTTCATGAGGACAACTCCAAGCATCTTTATGTTTCCTCATGCACATATGTTATCTCCAATTTCAAAAAGTTAGCTCCTTTTGGTCTCAAAGCTGCTATTTTTTTCCACTTTTGATCTATCAAAATAAATGTTATTTGGATGAAGAATATGATTTTAGCCAGGTTTTATGCAGCTATGACCAAAAGACCTGACGAGAATAATTAGAGGAGTAAAAGTTGATTTTGGAGCTCATGGTTTCAGAAGCCTCAGTCCATAGAAGGCTGGCTCCATTCCTTGGATCTCAATATTAGGCCGAACATCATGGAAGAAGAATGTGGGGGAGGAAATTGGTCAGGTCATTGAACCAATGAGCCTAGAGATCCAGAGCTCTGCTCCACCAGGGCAAAATACAAATGCCAAGGGCATACCCCCAGGGACCCACTTCCTCCAGCCACATCCTACCTGCTTACCACCAAGTTAATCTCTATCAGGGGATTAATTCGCTGATTAGGCCAAGCTTCTTTTAACCCAATCATTTCATATCTAAACTTTCTTGCGTTGTTTCACACTTTTGGGGAGACACCTAATCTACACCAAAACAACTATAAAAATAGAACAACAAAATAGTTGATTTGAACCCCTGGAAATAAAATGCTGTAGGTTAAATACTATTTGAATCCTGTGAACCAGAATTCCTCTAAGGGTTCTTCCCCACCTTTCTCAGTTATTGCCCCATTTTGACCAGACTCACCTTATTTGCAAAGAAAACAGTCCCTATGTCCAAGCAGCACTAGAACAGCAGCTGAATGAATGAGCAAAGATGGCTAAAGAAAATGAATATGGTGAGATGGCTAAAGATAATTAGTAATATGCTCATCTTATGACCCATGGGGAGGGGGTGAAGATACTTGATACTATAAAAGAACAGGAAAAACAAAACTTACGCTTACACATGGATTAACATCTAAACATATTTAATATGCATAGTTACAGTTGATCTTGATAATATCTCTAAAACAGACAGGATAGTTACTATCTCCAATTAACAGATAAAGACACTGAGGTTCAATGTTTTACCTAAGATTGCACATAGCTATAAATGGTAGAGTCAATTCTCAAAACTAGGATAGAGAGAAAAATAGGGAAGGAGTAAACTTAGGAGGAATAACTTATAATGTTCTATAGCATAATTGAGTAACTTTAGTTGGCAGCATTTAATGATATATTACTACAAATTTTACGTATAGAAATATCACACTGTATTCCATAAACTTGTATAACTATTATGTATAATTTTTTAAAAAAAAAATTAAAAACTATCACACACACTTCCAACCTTTATGGAAGTGTTGAGGGAGGCAGTGATATTTTTCCAAGAAATTCAACTTTCTGAGTAATGTAAGTGGGCAAGGAGAGTGGATATCACAGAAATATCCCTCCAGGGAAGAAAAGACTAAATCTTATTCTGAATTTCAATATCAGGCCTCTGAGATTCACATTTAGGTTTTCAGTGCCATTTAAAACCAGAAACATTTCCACCTGATCGCTTCAGCTTTTCACCTGATCTGGGAGTACTCTAGATAAACAAAAGCTGCTGTAGAACAAGGAAAGGCTGCACACAGCATTAACTAAAGTGAAGGCACCCACTGGAGAGAATTCCTTTTTTATCCCAGATCTCAGCAGCAGAAGCCAACTAACCACTCTTTTATCTTTAATACCCTCATGACATGTGTATGCTTCTACAAAGTAACTGCTTATTCATGTACTTTCCTTATGTAAGATCTTGAAGAATTTCCAATTTAAACCTATATAATTTCCAATTCTGCAACTTAGTAATGTAAAATATTTACTTATTTGCCTTTACTATGTTATTATATCTTTTTTTTTGCCACAATGGGGATTTCTTGTAAGAGAAAATTAGACATACATATTTCCTATGAAGATACATTTTAATAAATCATAACAATTTTCAATCCTGGATTATTCATAGTTGTATAGGGAATACATAGACTCCTTTAATCAGAAAAAAAAAAACCTATGTAGCAATGTATGCATGTATTTTGTTGCCTAGGGTAATAGCTCATACAGACTTCAGATTTACATAGCCATATAGGTTGCTAGGTCTGAGACTTTAACACTCTCCTTCACATTGTGCAAAATTTCTAGCAATCTAAAAACAGATTTGTGCATGGATAGGAGATAAGGATCAAAAACTTTCTATACTGTCAAAAAATGTGTTTGCTGATCTCAAAGGCAAAACATTTGGAAGCTACTAGGACATTGATTCAGGTAATAAATTGTACAAAAAGAAAGAAGAGACTGTAGATTCAAAATTTATGGAGAAATTGCTAGATATTTGGGAGCTTGGGTAGAACACCTTAGATTAATATTTAAAATTATCTTTGAATAGCTAAAAGCTCATGGGAGAATATACCAAAATAACAATTCAAAAGACTAAGGCTGTACAGCAGGATAGAATTTGAAATAGACCATCTTGTGATTCCTCTACCACTTATTCATCCATTTCTATGGAAAAGAAACAGGATAAATATATACTTGGGCACAGGAAAGCTCAGAATAGATACCAAAAACTAAACAAGTATATTTCAGTGAAAAGGTTGTGTATGGAAAGAGACAAGGGAGTCAAACCACCTCTTAGCCACCCTTAGTTCAAAAGTTTGCTAGAACTCACAAAACTCAGAACATTTTTGTACTCATGATTTCAGCTTATTACAATAAAGGGACAGAGATTAAAATCATCAAAGTTAGAAAGCATGTAGAATAGAATCTATTAAAGACTATGTACAAGCTGCTATATGGCGGGAACAGAACTTAATTCTCCTAGTCACAATGTGTGACAACAGGTGTGGAGTATCACCAACCAGAGAAGCACATGCAAGCCTGACACCCACCCACAGTTTCTATATTAGGATTCAGTCACTGTAGACATGGAGCGTCTCCCTGACTGACCTTAGTTAGTCAGCCTCCCAGAGGCCCAACTGACACCATGGCCCAGGCAGCCACCATAAACACATCATTAGCATAAGATGTCTAGTATGTTCAAAGGTTCTCAGATATACATGGACACTCTAATCAGTCAAGATATTCTGAGGTCTTAGATGCTGTTTCCAAGTAGATATCACGGGCCAGTACTTTTTCTTGAATGTTCAGGATCTGAAACCCTGACCTGATTAGTTAGTCCTATACTGCACAGGGACTGATCAATGGAGGGTTTCATGGGGATCCTTGAATGAACAATAGGACATAAATTAAGAACTTATTCCAGCAGCAGGGTTTATGATGGATTAGAGGAGAACAGGGGAAACTGGGGTACCAATTACAAACTTGTTATATTCATCCAAATAAGATAATGAGGTCCTGAAACAGGATAAGGACAAAGGAGCATTTATAAGCATAAGAATTATGTGATGAGGTCTATGTAAAGTTTAATCAAACAACTATGTACAGAGCTGTACTAAATCATCAAGGCCAGGAAGTCTGAAACCCAACACAAAAGCTTACCAGCCAAGAAAGCCCTGTGAATTCCTGCCATCAACCACTACCCATGTATAGAGGTGATCCTTACATTTGGTGAGATGATTTGATAGCTGATCTCTTGAAATGATTTCCAAGAAATCTATCTAAAATAACATTGTACTAAAAACAAATGTGGTAAGATTTTAACATATAATAATAATTCAATATTTTTCCAGATTATTTTCTTATTTGGCCCTTCTCCCTATTCTAGCAAGGGAAAGGGGAGAAAGAGATGGAAATTTGTCCTTGATTTCTATGCATCAAAATCTTAGGCACTTGGGGAAAAAAAACAAAGAGTATATAGCACAAAAAAACAAACTGAGCAAAAATATGAGAATGAGTCATTGTAAAAATAATGGGCATTAAAAAATTGTCAAGGTATAGATAAAGTCAAGATGTATGTTTTACACATATTATGAGTTCAAACCTATATGAATGATGTGGCTTCCAGCCTATGACTTATGGCTTACCTGGTTTTCAAATGTGATCCTATAGTAAGTGCCCTGTGCCTGCCTGCCTTCCTCACATTGAAATAATCCTTGTCCATTTGTCTGTGTTTAACTGAGATGAGATTCCTGAGAAATTGGGAAATTCAATAGATAGATAGCTAGGTAGGTAGAGAGAGAGAGAGAGAGAGAGAGAGAGAGAGAGAGAGAGAGAGAGAGACAGATATCAGGAATGAATCCCAGAGGCACTCAATCCCTGAGCCATATCCCAAGCCCTTATTTATTTATTTATTTATTTATTTTATTTTGAGAAAAGGTCTCACTCAGTACCTTAGGGCCCTTTAAATTGCTGAAGATGTGAAATTGGATTTGAAGATGAGATCCTCCTGTAGCAGTCTCCTGAACCACTGGGGGGTCTAATATATTTTTACATCTCCCCTTGTGTCCAATACAGTGACTGGAACACCAGAGGCCTTAGTAAATTTGAATAATGAGTAAATATTTTCTTGGAAAGAAATGGCACATATGAAAAACTGAGTTTGAGGAAGGCAACCAACAACTCTATCTACTGTGTAAAGTTATCTGATTTCTGCCAATTTGCCAGTCACTCTTTTTTTATGCAATTTGATAAATTTTGTGACTGCATCAATCAACAAGTTGTTCTAGATTTGTGTGGACATAATTACCATGGAATGAAGAGATGAATCTGACCAACAAGGAATTTTCATTTTTGTGATGTAGGAAATACATGCTGGGAAGAAAATGCCCTCTTTCTACCAGAGGATATGGAACATACCCCTGTGTTACCAGGAGTCTCACCTTTGCAGGGAGATATTTCCATCTTCCTCCCCTGTATTTTTCAGCCTCTCAGAAGTTAGTAGAATGAAAGACTTTAGACAAACATAAATGTTTCACTGTGGCTCCATATTCAGACAGGAGCTTTACAGCATGTGTTTTAATCTGAGAAGAAACATGGCAGAAGCTAAGAGAAGAAAATAAATGCCCCAACCTTGTTAAAAAAAAGCAGTGTCCAATCTTCCTTGGAGGAGTGACACTCTACAAAAGAAATGGCTCAGAGCTTCTTTGCCATCTTGCAGAGTGCTGAAGGCAAATGTACACTTCCTAAGTTAAATATTTGTTTTTCCCCTTGGAACCTATATTTAACTTTGATTTCTAATCAAACTAACTGCCTGCGTAATGACAAAAATTCATTTTTGTGTGAAAGGCATTTCATTTAGTGGCATGAACCTGGGAGAGAAGAGTGAACAGTTATGTGAAAACCACAGGCTCAGGTTTAGGGCAGGTTTTCTGTGCATATCTTGGAGGTCTGGGATTTATTAATGTATGCATAATGCCTCTGTAATTTGTTAGGTGGGTATCCAGCTGAAAAAATTAAATACTGCCACAGAATGTTATTTAAGAATGAATCTGTTCTGATCAGGAAAGAATTGATGTGTGCATGTCAGAGAATTTTAAGCAAAGCTTAAATCAGGCATTCTCAATCTTCCTTTGTAAGAGTTTAAGGCCATCTCAAGCTGTCCTTTCATGCCTACACATGAAAGGTCCCTCTGGGGACATGTGCCTTCCTGCTTCATCTCCAAAACCCTACCCTTAAGTTTCAGAACTCTAATATGGGAGTTGATTTCTCCTGACCAAGAAAAGAAGGTGTGGTTATAAAGCACATTCTCAAGACACCATACTTTTTTTTTTTAGTTTTATTGATTTTATTTTTTTAAAATACACAACAGCAAAATGCATTACAGTTCTTATTACACACATAGAGTACAATTTTTCATATCTTTGTATATAGAGTATGTTCAGGTCAATTCATGTCTTTATACATGTACTTTTTTTGCATTACAATTCTTATTATACATATATACCACAATTTTTCATATTTGTTTATATATAAAGTATGTTGACACTCAATTCAAGTCTTTATACATGTACTTTGGATAATGATGTCCATCACATTTCACTGCCCTTGCTAATCCCGTGCCCCCTCCCTTTCTCTCCCACCACTCTTTCCTATCTGGAATTCATCTAATCCTCCCACGCTCCCCCTCCCTACCCCACTATGAGTCAGCCTCCTTATATCAGAGAAAATATTCAGCATTTGTTTTGTTGGGATTGGCTAATTTCACTTAGCATTATCTTCTCCAATGCTAAGAGCCACAGCCAAGTAATACGATGCATGGCATTTTTGGTTGAAAGGTGAGGCCAGCAAGCCATTAAGATGATAAGATTATGTTAAGATTTGCATTCATATGGATATTGGACTCCTGCTGTCCACCTTGGCCTGCTATGGGACTCCTGGAGAGTTCCCATTGGTTTGGGAAGTGCGGTAGGAGGGAATTCCATCCATTTACCTGCAAATGCCATGACTAAAATTCCATTGTCTATATTAGTCATATTTGTTTTATCCATTCATCCACTGAAGGGCATTTAGGTTCGATCCACAGTTTAGCTATTGTGAATTATGCTGCTATAAACATTGATGTGGCTGTGTCCCTGTAGTATGCTGTTTTTAAGTCCTTTGGGTATAGTCCGAGGAGAGGGACAGCTGGGTCAAATGGTGGTTCCATTCCCAGATTTCCAAGGAATCTCCATACTGCTTTCCATATTGGCTGTACCAATTTGCAGTCCCACCAGCAATGTATGAGTGTACCTTTTTCCCCACACCCTCGACAACACTTATTGTTGTTTGTCTTCATAATAGCTGCCATTCTGACTGGAGTGAGATGATATCTTAGAGTAGTTTTGATTTGCATTTCTCTGATTGCTAGAGATGATGAGCATTTTTTTTTCATATATTTGTTGATTGACTCCTATAGCGCAAGAATTAAAACCAAGAATCAATAAATGGGATGGAATCCAACTAAAAAGTTTCTTCTCGGCAAAAGAAACAATCTGTGAGATGAATGAACAGAGAGCCCACATCCTGGGAGCAAATTTTTACCCCTCACACATCAGATAGAGCTCTAATCTCTATGGTATGTAAAGAACTCAAAAAGCTAAGCACCAAAAAAACCCCAAATAACCCAATCAACACATGG
Organism: Marmota monax; assembly: GCF_021218885.2. Classification (NCBI taxonomy): domain Eukaryota; kingdom Metazoa; phylum Chordata; class Mammalia; order Rodentia; family Sciuridae; genus Marmota; species Marmota monax. The sequence continues at coordinate 1,451,430 of NW_026693836.1, forward strand.
GCCAAGGACATGAACATATACTTCTCAGGACACCAAAATGCTGAGAATACATGATAAGTAAGTTAGTCCAACCTCCTCTCTGAATTGCAATCCTTTCTGTATTGTTTCTGCCAAATAGCAAGTTGTTTACAGGGCTGCTGGATCATCTGTGGCAATGGGAAGCTCCCAGCTGAGCCAGCAACCCACTCCACCATTTTATAGAGGCCTTTTTTCCCCCCTAACATGTAAGTTCTGATATAAGTATTCACTTTATAGATGGTTGTATTTGGAGAAATCACTTTCTGATGTTTTAAAAACAGCAAAATTAATAACTATATTATTTTCCAAGTGCCACACTCAGTGCATTATGTTTTACATTTTTGAGGTCAATTGTTGTATATTTTTCTCTACATTTATAATGAATTACATGAAATAAAATTAAGAAAAAGATTCCATTAAAAACAGCATGAAAAAATAAAATAGGAAAAAATTAGCAAAAGTACAAATATTATACTCTGAAAAGTAAAAAAAAAAATTTGTTTGACAAAATTTAAAAATATCAACTAAATGGAAAAACATTGAATGTCTATGAATCAGAAGAATCAATACAGTTATACTTCCTCAATTTAGTTACAGATTCAATGCTATCCCTTTTGAATTCAGAACTTTGTTTACTTCTTTTCCTGATTCTTTTTTGCTATACATATTTATATTTGTTTATTTCTTAATAATCATCAAAAATCCTATGGACTGAGAGGGCTTAAATAATCTGAAGTTTATTCTCTAAGAAAGAGAACAATTACAAATTCACAATTAGGTACAGAGTAAATGATTAGATTGCGGAAATAAATTGCAAAAAACAAAAATTTTGAAAAATTGAAAAATACTAAGACATGACAGAATTTCTTCAGTATTATTTTATATAGCTTTTCATTTCTATGACCAAAGTATTTGACAAGAACAACTTAGACGAGGAAACTTTTTTAAGGGTTCACAGTTTTAGAGGCTCAGATCATGGTCAGCAGGCTCCAAGAAGCTTGCTATATGTGGTCTAATAAATGAGCTTTTTAGGGGACATTCCTAGATCTAAGAATAACAAGCACCTTCATAATGCATCTCTACAGTACTTCTATTTTCTCTTTCCTGTTTTGACAGTATGCTTTTGGATCCTCTATGCTAAAGAAAATGATTCTTAGTATCATATTTATAGTGATGATAAAATGACAATTTAGTCTTCCCCTAGTATACCTGATTCAAATCATTTTTTATTATTTAAGGTTGAGGAAAATTTATTTGTAACCTCACAACCAATAAATAGAATATCATAGATATATGTAACAGCAATTTCACAAATAAGAAATCCTGGACCAAGTTCCTTCCATGTGCTGGCTACGTAATCTAGTCTTTGCTATTCACCAGAAAGTTTGTGTGAATTGGTATTATTTCTCTCATATATGTTTAGCAGAATTCACCCAATCTGAAATCTTTTGTGAAAGATATTTTAGTCACAAATTTATTGAGTTCAAACTATTTCTTCTTACATCTATTTTGTAAAGCTGTCTTCCTAGAAATTCATCCATTTCATTAATATCATCAAAATTTTTGTATGACTTGTTCATTGTAATCTCTTATTTTTCAGTCTTGACAAATCCCTGTAAATCCTGGTATTAGATTTGTGGTCCTATTCTTTATTTCCTTTTTAATTTTTTTTTCTTTTTTTAGCTGCAGATGAACACAATAACTCTATTCAATTTATTTATTTTTATGTGGAGCTGAGAATCAAACCCAGTTCCTCATATGTGCTAGGGAAGTGCTCTACCACTGAGCTACAACCCCAGCCTTATCCTTTATTTCTTGATAAGTCTTGCCAAGAGTTTACCAATTTCATTCATCATTTCAAGGAATCAAGATTTAGTTTATTGAACCTCTTTTTTCATGTTTTCAATTTATAATAATTATGAATATATTCATATTAATTTTTGCTTATTTTCCTTTTTGCTTTGCTTCTTCCTGATCATAATTTTAAAAATGTTTATTGATTTGATATATCCACCTTGTTTATAATTATTCCATGCTCCTTACTATTGGTGGTGATGGTATTTCCAGAGGGCTTATTTTGCTTTAACCTCATGCTTATGAAAATATTTGGTTTCTAATATTCTGGAATTTTTCCCTGAGTTTTATCTTTTCCTGATGTATATTCTTCAATGTGTTCTTTAAGTGAAATTAACCAAGTACCAAATTTTCTTAATCATTTGTGTATGAAAATATCTTTTATTTCATTGTTTGGTCTTACCTAGAATTCAGCTTGACAGTTATTCAATCACTATGAAGATATTTTTCCATTATCATCAAGCATCTATTTTGGGTCTGGAATTCTGTTCTTAGCTTAGTTGTAACTTCCTTTTTACACAATTAATTTTTTATTTGATTGCTTAAATGTCAGTCTATTGGTTTCCATTTTTTATACTATATTACCTTGTTTTATGTGTCTCCTGTAGGAGTTGGTATGCTTCTTTAACTTAAGGGTTAATGTTTCTGTCCTATATACTAGAGAATTCTTGACCAAATCTTTCTGAATATAGCTCCTTACTCATTCTTTCTACTCTATTTTTAAGACTCAATTCATTCATATAAACTTATTCATACTATCCAATATTTTTCTAACACCTACATTAAGTCTGCAAGCAAATTTTGGCTCTACCTTAAAAGTACATTCAGAATATGGTATTTATCTTTACTTCTGCTGGTGCACCCTGGCCCAAACTATCATCATCTCTTTATTTATTTTTGTAATAATCTCATTTACCTTTTTCCCCTATAGTTAATTCTCATAAAAGAGGATGGAATAATTCAGCAAAGTTTTTGGTATCTGGGACTAATCTCAGGGATGCTTAACCACTGAGCCACATCCCCAGCTTCTTGTATTTTTTGAGACAGGGTCTCATTAAGTTGCCTAGGGCCTCACTAAATTGTAGAGGCTGGCTTTGAACTTGTGATCCTCCTGCCTCAGCTTCCCAAACTGCTGTGTATCATTGCATGGGGCTAGTAAAGGTATTTTTCAGATCATGCTGCCTCATCATAACCCTACAATCGCTTCCATTTACTCCAAGTAAAAGTGAAAGCTCCTCCACTCCTATGAGGATCTAAAAGGTCTCCCACTCCACCTCCAGCTACCTCTATGACTTTTTGTCCCAATGCCCTACCCATTGTCCTTTCTGAAGTATTTCTTGTTCCTTCAACATGCCAGCTATGCTCCCACACCTTCCCCTAGTGTATAAAGCTCTTTCCAAGGTCTCTCATCACTTGCTTCTCTTATCAGGGCTCTGCTACACTATGAGTAGTCAGTGAAGATCTTCTTGAGTACCAAAATTTCACCACTATGGCTGGTACCCCACTCCTACCTGCTACCATATATTTCTTCTCTAGAGCACTTATTGTTATTTGAAGTTCTATGCAATTTAGTGGTGAAAGTTCTTTATTACCCCTCTTATTTACTCCACAGAAGTACATCCCATCAAAGCTATGTTTTTGTCTCTCCTTCCCCTTGGTTATACTTTCCAGCATACTAAAAATATCTGAATACATAGTAGGTGCCTTATTGTTGTTGTTGTTATTGTTGTTGTTGTTGTTGTTATTATTGGTGCTAGAGATTAAACCCAGGGACGCTTTACCACTAAGCTGCATCCTCAGCCCTTTTTATTTTACTTTGAGACAGGGCTACCCTAAATTGCTGAGGGTTACCTTGAACTCAAAATCGTCCTGCCTCAGCCTCCTGAACTGATGGGATTAAAGGTGTGTGCCACCACACCTAGCAAATATTTTTTCCTTTTTTTTTAAATAAAAATGAAAGAGTCAAGAAATTTTTAACCTTTCTTTCATGCTTTTCTATTTATCTTTGTGCTCCACAATGGATAATTTCTTCATATAAATCTTATATCTTAATTACTTGCTTCACTTGTATCTAACATGCTGTTTAAAACATTATTTTTTCAATTTTAATTTCATTTTTTAATAAGAGCTTTCTTTACTGATATATAATTTACCCACTATAAATTCATCTACTGCTGAGAGCCATAGCCAAGTAGGAATGACGCATGGCAATTTCCTTGTCAGCCTACTCAATGTTGCTTAGAGGGAGGACTCTCCATTGTGGAAATGGGCTTGCCTTGGACCCAGGTCATTTGCAGTGACATTGCATGAATGTTTGAGAGTTTTGATTTGAAAGGTGACCTTGCTCGGGGATTAGGGAGGATCTGGGTTTAGGCTGGATCCTGCTGGGAATAGGGCGTATTCTGCTGCCTCAGGCGCCCACTCCTTGAGTTCCCGTTGAGTTCTCACGGGATTCAGAGAGTATTTGGGATGCAGAGCCTGGTGGAGTGTGTGGATTTTCCCAGAACGTGCGTGTAGAGTGCCGGTGAGAGTTCGGGAATAAAGAATTGCTGTTTGAATCTACAAGGCTGTGAGTGGCTCGTGATTTTGTGCCCAGCCAGACTGCGGCAATCTACATTTATTTGTTTAAAAAAGTTTTGCTCTTTTTTCCTCTCTACCTGGGATTTTTTTTTTATAGTAACTTATTTTCTCATCATAACATGTACTGTTTATTACCTTTATAAGTACTGTATTGTAAGAATAAATTCTAAGTCTTTCATATGGTTCTGTTTTCTGAAGTTCATGGGTTGCAGCCCTCTAGGCTGTTGTGTAGCATGTGGTTAGTATTGGACATTGTAAGTTTAGCTTCCTTGTAGCATGTGTTCATCCTGTGCCATCAAAGTTCCCTGTCCTGGGAACCAGGGCCTGTGTGTTTGCTTCTGCCTGAAGTCCTTAGGTATACATATTCTCTAGTTCAGTACCAGATTCACCTTAATGTCACATTTTGTGATTCCCATACTACCCCAGGTTCTCATGGGTAACTAGGATTTTTCCTTACTCTGAACCAGAAGTCATACTCCATTGCTCTTTTTTGGCTAGTGAGAGGTGTTTTTCACATCATCTTTTCTGGAACAGGAACCACTCCTAGAATGTTTCCACCCTTTGTATCATTCCTATGCAGAGCTCCCTCAGTGTCTTCATACTTTCCCTTAACTACTTGACAGGTTTTAAGTGCCTTACTTGTTTCCAGAATTTGAGAATTTCACCCTCTCTAAAATTCTTAGATACTTTTTGGAGTTATGTCTTAGTCAGCACTTCTACATGCATTTGTATAGAGAGGTGTCTTTATTAACTCAATCCACCATATGGGAGTTTAAAAACTCCTTTACTGGGCTGGGGTTGTAGCTCAGGGGTAGAGCCCTTGCCTCACACACATGAGGACATGTGAGGCCCTGGGTTCAATCCTCAGCACCACATAAAAAATATATTTTAAAAAGATATTTTTAAAAAAACTCCTTTACTTTTTTTGAATTAAAAATTCATAGAAATAGGGGCTGGGGATATAGCTCATTTGGTAGAGTGCTTCTCTCACATGCACAAGGTCCTGGGTTTAATCCTTAGTACCAAAAAAAAATTACATAATAAATTCCAAAATAATTTAAAATGTCAATATTATGTATGCTACATCAAATATATATTTAAAATATAGATTCTGGATCTAGTTTACCTAGTGTTGAGTCCTAGATTTTCTATCAAATATTCATTTAACCTAAGTAAATTACTTCATGATCTGTGCTTCCACCAGACCATGGGGATAACTGCATCTATATGCTGAATTTCTTGAACCTCTTAAGGATTTCTGTGAGGGCCATAGCCGAGTGGGGATGACACATGGCATTTTTGCCAGAAGTAGTGGTTGAGAGGTGACGCCAGCGAGCCATTAAGATGATGACTTTTGAGTTCTCACGGAGCTCTCCCGGGGGTTCCTGAAGAGTTCGCGTTGGTTGGTAAAGTTCCGATGGTGGGAGTTCCAGTTGGTGTGTGGTGTGTTCCTGGAGGAGCCGCGTGGGTGGTGTTCCAGAGAGTTCCCCAGGAGTGTGCTGGTGGTGTTCAGAAATAAAGTTTGTTCCTGCTTGAGTGGCTCGTGATTTGTGCCCAGCCAGACTGCGGCAGATTTCTATGTCCCCAGAGAACACAACGTGTCAGGTGCACACCTAACTTTATGAAAATAAGTACTTGATGTTGCTACCCTCTGCATCACTGTCATATTCAGCTGTGCACATGAAGCCCATATATAAACATTTTTAAATACAGATGTATTCTTTTTGCCTTATCAGAGCCTACAGTAATGTCTAGCAAATTATTGGTATTCCTAAAATATTTTGTTGAGTGAGAGTTGTAAAAAATTTTTTTAAATATATTAATCTATTGAAAGAATAGCATGTTTTTAAAATTCATGCTACCAGAACCAAGGTTGTTTACCTGATGAGGAATATAATTTAAAAGTTCAATAATAGAGTTATTATAAGAACAAAGAGCTGGTGGTTAACATTTAAATCAATTAAAGAAAACAATAACTGGGTACAGTGGCACACACCTGAAATCCCAGTGGCTCAGGAGGCTAAGGCAGGAGGACCGCCAGCCTTAAGCAAATCGAGGCACTAAGCAACTCAATGAGACCCTGTCTCTAAGTAAAATACAAAATAGGGCTGGGGATGTGGCTCAGTGGTCAAGTGTCTGAGTTCATTTCCCAGTACCAAAGAAAAAAAAAAGAAAGAAAACAAGAATACATATTTCATACATATTGTAATATGTAGATGCATCACATATGAACAATGGATTAATAATTGTTGCTATATCTAAGTCTTCCTAATAAAAATTAGGAGGTGCATATGAAAAGGGTGATAAGGCCCAAGACATGATAACTTCATCATTTTTTATGAAATAGAAAACCTAGTTCTTCAAATTTTTAAAAATATAACTCATAGAAATAAATGCATTTTTATTACCCCACAAACATATGTACTTTCCTTATCCAGCATCTTGAGATATGTGTCTGTAGACAGACAGATATTTGATTGAGGTGAAATGTGTTTTTAATATGGGCCACAACGAAAAAGGCTTACAACCTCCACATTAAATTGGTTTATGACCCACTATTTTGTTGTAACCCATTTTAAAACTCAGTACATTGGACCCTGTGCTTTTTGCTTCTGATAAAAATGTATTAGTTTAAATATATTATTTTACAAACACAGCTTCTGAGAAGTTTTTATAAGGTTGTGTAATATCCATCATCCAAAACACATGCTTCCAAAAATGAGTCAACAAAGAAACAGAAAACACAAATCAAAATGTAAAATAAGACATATTTATTCAAATCAGATGAAAATAGATTAAACATCTTTAATATAAGATAAATATTTGGAACTAGGTTCAAACAATGAGGTCCTGTGCTACTAACAGCAATAACAAAAGAATCAACACAAGTTTGGGATTGCAAGGATTGATAAAAATAATTAGAAAAGCAAAGAGATAAATGAAACATTTTTAGAGTATCAAAAACAGCTCTAGTATAACCTCTGAGAATTTAGTTAGGAAGATGAAATATATTTTGTATAAGTAGAGAGGGAAATGCAAATAAGAAAATGATAAAAAGAATTTACAGTTTGTATGATTAATGAGAGTTATTTAACACTTTATATACCATTTATACATGAGATGTTTTTACAAATCAATATTATATCAGTCTTCTATTGCTGCCCTAGTTATTCTAAAATTTAGCAGCTTGAGAAACAACATTCATTGTCTTACAGTTGCTGTGGGTCAGGAATTCAGGAACAGGCCAGCTGGACACCTCCACCTCAGGCCTCTGATGAGGTTTTGATCAATATGTTGACTGGGGCCACAATTATTTGAAGTTTTGATGCAGTCTGTAGGATTTGCTTCTAAGATGGCTTGTTCACATATTATGGCTAGGAGGCCACAGTTCCTTAGTACATGCACCTCACTTTAGAGCATCTAGAGTTCACTTACAATATGGCAACTGGCTTTTCCCAAAAAAAGAGTGACCTTGAGAGAGCAAACAACATAAAATTGTGTTTGTCATATTCTACCAATCACAAAGAGAAAAAAAAAAAAGGGAGAAGCTGATTGTTTAAGGACATGAATACTTGAAAGCAGGAATCATTTGAGCTTACCTTGGAGGCTGCGTCCATGAATTTAAATTTTTTTTTCAAAATGCACAAATGCTATATAAATGGCATGTCACAAATTAAGTCATACAAAAGTCAAATAATCCAGGGACATCACATACCTGTAATTCCAGCAACTTGGGGACTGAAGCAGAAGGATAGTAAATTCAAGGTCAGTTAACTTAGTGAGACCCTATCTCAAAAGAAAAAAAATTAAAAGGTCTGGGAATGTAACTCAGTGCTAAAGCACTCCTAGGTTCAATCTCCAGTAAAATAAGAAAAAAGAAATCAGTAAACTTTAAAAAAAAAGCTAGTAATAATTTTTAAAAGCAAATATTTTAAATATCTAAATTGCAAATATATGTCTGAAAAGCCAAGTGCAGGAAAGAACTAGGAGGAAGAGAATACTTAAATTGCTGGTGGGAATCCAGATGATTCCAGCCATATTGGAATTCAGCATTATCTAAGCTGAACTTATGAATTTTCCAAGATCCATTGAACTTTTTCAAACAATCCATCTTCTTTTACCCTAAAGAACTCTTGCATATGTACCACAAAAGTCATGTCCAAGAATTTGTTCAGCCTCATAAGTTGACATAGCAAAATCTGTGAATAAGCTAATTGACATTCATTCAGTTATTTTTGAGTTTTGAATTTTGATTACCTTTTAAATTTTCCATGTTTTTCTGTATTTCCCAAGTTCACTACTATGCAATAATGTCAGAAACAAATAAAAATCTAATGGCTATTAGCTAGAAGCCTAGAAATAGAGCCAGGAATAGGAAGAGAGAGCTGGGAATGTGTTCAATGGAGGGCATCCAGACATAACATTGAGAATATCCCCCCTTACCTTTCTGATCACACATTAAAATGTGACCATGTTTAAATTCAGCTTAATAGTGTACAGGCAATTTCAGTGCCCTATTTAAATGATTGCTCTGGGTATTAAAAGGGCAAAGTGAAACACAGCTCTGTGATGACCCCAGACCTACTGATGGGGTTGGTATTAAATAATAGTATCTTTCCCAGAAAATACAATATTTCCATATTCTATAGTTCTCAGGAGCTACTTTGACCCAGACTTCCTGGAATCTGAAATACATACAGCCGTTACTGCAACAATAATTTTCAAACACCTCAATGGCTCATAAAGTGAAAACCTTAAGGCATCACACAGCTGTTGCTGCCATTAGGAAATGGCTGGATGGGAAACAGTGAGGTGAGTAGTGTTCTCGGTGTTCTTCCTCCCTTCTCAGCAACCCATATCCAGCTTTCACACACCCCTTTCCCAATCCCTTTTTCTCTCATCAGGGTCCTCTGTAGATTCACCCAGTTCCAACCTCCTGCTCTGATTGTCTGCTGGTGCTCTTGACATGGACATGGCAACTGAGGGGTACATCAGGCCTTAGCTTCAGAGCAAGGCAGGCTGCATTCTTGTTTGGTCACTGCCATCCACTGCCAGGACTGGGAGTTCTGCTTCTTGTGGGGATGATGGGCCTTCTCAAGTTTTTTGATGCCTTAGTTTTTTCTTTCCTACAATGTCTTTATTGATGTTATTCTTATTTTCTATATACTCTTTAAAAGAAGTCACCTTGCAGCTAATTTAACAGAAGATGTAGACAAGCAAGCCAACAATTAGTGTACATTGTGATGTTCACCTAAAAAAAAAAAAATCAGTTAGCAATTCTGGAACACTTGTTGAGGCACTGCTATAATGGGGTGTGTACATGTGTGCATATGAGCCATATTAAGCTTACAAAACTCCCCATTTTATAAATGAGAAAACTAAGAGATGCAGTGATCTAATCTGTCTCTTAAATTCTAATCTCAGAAATCTAGTCTCTCTGCTCTTAAATTCAGCCCTTTATTGCTGTGCTGTGGGAGCACAGAGGATGTATGCCATGCCATTTCTGAACTTCCTTCAGAAGTTGTGAGGAAGAAACTAAGCAGCAGGATTTGAAGAGCATCTGTCACTCCCCAGATCACCAGGGTTCATTCCACTCTTCTAATTCCTCCCTCCATTTTTACTCATTACAAGCTATCATTTCCAACTCTGCACTCTCAAAATCTTCTCTTAGAAAAAAATTCTGTTCTTATATCACAAAAGTAGATTAACCTGGCAGGGCCTCCAAATTAGCTCTCATTGTTCATTTACTGAAAAATTGGGTGGAACAGTTTCCAGAACAAATGATAGCCTGCCTGATTACAGCTCAAGTGCCTCAGTCTCCACTGATCCTTTCATTGTGCCTAGAGTCAGCTCTCACTCTAACTTAAATCATACTGAGAACAACAGCAACAACAAAACATCAACAACAGCATCCGTGACAGCTATAGCTCTCACTTATTGAGCACTTTTGCTGTGCCAGACAATACACCAAGCACTTTTTAGTGTTGATATCTTCAATCCTCAGAACAATGAAATAAGGAGGTGCTGGTTATTATAATCTTACAGATGAAAATTTTAAATTAGAGAATAAGCAAGTTGCTTAACATCATGCATGTAGTAAATGGCCTAGCTACTGTGTAATATAAAGCTTGTCTGTCTCCAAAGACTGTGTTCATAACCATTTAATATACTGTCCACATTTTCTTCTTTCCACCAACTCCTACACTTCTTGCTTGAGAAAAGCATCCCTGGGGGCCTCCCACTCCAAGAAAGCTCATCATTCTTGCAAATATGAGCCCTTTGAGCCTCATGGCAGCCAATCCTGATAAACCCAAATCCCAAAGGTAAGAATAAGTATGTTTTGTGCAAAATTGGCTCCCAAGCATTTCCAGGCATGTAGTTTTGCTGATTTCACACTTCTTTGAGGCTTTTTGTGTGGCCTTTTCTCACCAATTCCAGAAATAACACCAATTATTCAAAAAAGAGTAGCTACATCTTTAAACACTATTAATAAAAATGAATATAGTTCTGCATATCTATAAACTACTACCCAAAGTCCTGAGCCTTCAGTTTGTTCTGCTCACTTACTTCCGGGCCTTCAAACCCATCTTCCAGGAATACTCACATATTTCCTCTCATCTCAGCTGTGGGCATGTTCCTCTTTCATACCTTTGTCTTGTTGCCCACTCTGGAGGGTCTTCTCTGACTTCTATCATCCTGAATCAACTCATTCTTGAGATAGTTCAAATTTTTCCTTTTTTATGGTCCTTATTGCAGTCTCATTTTGGAATAGATTGCTTTCCACTTCACACACTCATTGCATTGTGTGTAAGTCACTATAACAGTATAGTACATACATTTGTGGATATTTTACTTATAAATATGCCACTCCTGTGAAATTTCAGTACTTTATAAAAATCGTGTATGTGCACATGTGTGTAAATGTGTGTGTATGTACTTATTCAGGATTTTACCCTAGGACTTCCATAGTAGAGTCTGTACAGATAAAGAAACTGGGGTAAAAGAGGTTAGTAATTTGTTCATAGATGAAAGATGGTAGAATGAGTTGACATCTGTATGCACATTTTCCTCCAGATGCATTATTCTCATTAGTCCCTGGAATACCCAATACACAATATTTAGTGAATGTTCTGATGAACAGAAGAGAAACACCATTATGGTATATTTGACTTCCCATTTTCCTCACAGAAGGCCTGCTTGAGGATCTTGTGTCTCTTGCTGAGCTCTATCACATCCACCACCACTCAAAATAAAATATTATGAAGTACCATTATAACAAGAGGACAAAGAAAAATGAAAGCACACTTGATAAGGAAAATACTTCAAAACACCTCTGGGTGCAACAGACTTGTGGCCTGAACTTAGACCTCACCATGTATGATTCTGCTCCAACAAAGAATGATTGAACTTGTTCAACTGACAAGGATATTTGTTTAAAATAATCCTCTTTTTACCGGGTGCAAGTGATCTTTTTAAAATCTTTCCTTTTAGATATTTTAAGAAATGTTTCTTTTCTGGCCAGAAAACCTGTTTACTTGGGTCATGTACTTGGCTAACCAAAGAGAACTTGGGATTTTTAATTATATGCTAAATTTGGAATAAATGAATTATGAAGTCTCAATTTCATCAGGACGGATGAGAAAGATCTTTTGTCTATATCTTTGTGTTCCTCTTTGTTCTCTTTCTCTCTCTCTTTCTCTCTCTCTCTCTCTCTCTCTCTCTCACACACACACACACACACACACACACACACATACACACACACATGTCCGCACACACTTCTTACTTCCTTTCAGTGCTTTGAGAGGAAAGATTTTAGGGACATTCTGAATATACTGTAGAACACAGGTTTTCACCTTTACCACCTGTGTTAGCACAGTGAGCCCTGCTTCATAGCATTCATGCTCTTGGGTAGCCACTCTCCTCCACATTGAAGAGGGCTGACTTGTGAAAACAGACGAGTTTCATGGAAATGGTGGACAGTGACTTCAAAGACAAGGTCGTAAGATACAATGTGCCTAACATCTTGCTTTTGTTGGGATCACCTTCTGTTCTGGCATATCAAGAAGGCAGTCAAGCAGTCCTATGAATAGGATCATGTGTTGAGAAACTGAGGCTGTTTGCCAATATCCAGCAAGGAACTAAGGCCTCATGTGAACAGGCATATGGATGAGCCATCTTGGGAGTGAATTCTCCAGACCCAGTCACGTGTTCAGATGCCATAACCAAGGCCGACACCGAAACTGCAACCTCAACTACAGATACAAGCCATAACACCAAGATAAGCTGTTCCCAAATTCCTTAGCTGCAGAAACTACACAACCAGTGCTTATTGTTTTAAGTCAGAAAATGTTAGGGTCATTTGGTATACAGCAGTTGATAACTAATACACAATTCAGTGTTGTTGGTTAATTTCTCAGTTCCTTTCTACTCATTATCACAATTTTATCCTATCAATAAGCCTTGAGAACAATACTATTATGATACATTAAGACTAAGGGTAGTCACACAGATATGATGAGATTCCAATGAATTTGAATCCAAATAAGTCTGCTTTAAAATATAAGCCCTTCTCTATTATGTGCAATCATATAATGATCTATTTTTGTCAAAGCACACAAGTAACAGCAAGAACAGATGCTTATCATCATGGCAATTGATCTACAAGTGTTTCCTATGCCAAGAAATAAAATATTGCTTAGGCAGAGTGTTCAGTATTTCAAAAGACTTGCTTTTTTATTTTTACTACCTTTTGAACTACTGAGAAAAAATAAGCATTTAATACAGCCAACATAAAATTCATATGGTCTGTATTATGTGGTGAGTTATCCAAAACCTTCTCTCTCCATAGTCACTATGGGGCTATTATTTGAGGAAGTCATAATTCTAATACCGTACATTAGATTAGACTAAACTTATGAGCTGAGATTTGACTACTAATAGAAGGTTTTTGTACCACCACACTTCCTCTTCTTAAACCAAAGCAACACCAACTGGCAATCACCAGAACCAGTGTAGCCCCTCCTAGGTGAGGCAGCTGCTCTAGCAGGACCATGAGACTTCCAGAAAGAACATGTTTAGGTTTTGCATTTCTAGTGTACTATCATCTGTCTCCATAAGGTTGTGAAATTCCAGAAAGGGCAAACAGAGAAGCAACTTGGGAATAGCACATTCTGTGGGAAGACGTTGATATAAAAAATAATAATGATGACAGTGAAAAACCTTATATAACAATTTTAAGTTTATAAAGTCTCTACATATATTTGCTTTCAGGATGATTAAAATTCTATAGGAAAAGATGACAATGGCAAAGATGATTAAAATGTCATCTATTATTATTCCTGCTTTACATATGAGAAAATTAAAGCTCAGGGAAATCAAGGAATTCACTCAAAATCAGTCAGCTGATAATAGAACCTTGCTTTAGTCACTTTTTTCGCTGCTGTGACCAAAAGACCTGACAAGAACAATTTTATGGAGTTTATTTTTTTGTAGTTTATTATCGCGTTCACAGTGTCAGAGCTCTCAGATCATAGATGGCTGGCTCCATTCCTCAGGGCCCAAGGTGAGGCAAAACACAATAGCAAAAGACTATGGTGGAGGAAAAGAAGGTATGGACGTGGCCACCAAGAAGCAGAGAAATTAAACTTAGCTCACAAAATATATACTCCAAAGGCATGCTCCCAATAACCCACCTCCTCTGGTCACACCTTACTTGCTCACAGTCACCACTCAGATAATCCCTAAGGGAATTAATGGACTGATTTGGTTAAGGGTTTTATGACCCAATCATTTCACCCCTAAACCTTTTGCATTGTCTCACACATGAGCTTTTGGGAGACACCTCATATTTGAACCATAACATTCCACACCTGGCCCCCAAAAGTTGACAAACATCTCACCATGAAAAATATACTTAGTCAATTTCCAGGAATGACCATAGTCTTAACAGTTCCATTCCAAGAATGTCCAAAAGTATAAGTTCCAAGTCTCCTCAGAGACTCAAAGCAAACTCTCAGTGTGAGCTCCAAAAGCAAGTTCACACATCCAATATATAAAGGAACAAAGTAAATATTTCCATGTAAAAAAAATAGTGGCATACACAGAAAGGATGGGACCAAAGCAAGATCAAAGTCCAGCTGGGCAAACAAGCCCTGTAGATCCATGCCCAACATCTAGGGTGCATTGCATTTGATATTCTTTTCAAATAGCTTGTGTAACTCTGCCCCTATGGCTTTGCTGGTGGCAGCCCACATGACCCCTCTCTCTTTTTACTTGTCTCTGAGTGATTCCTGCAGCTTTCCTTGGCAGATGTTCCATGGTACTGGCATTTCTTAATCTTGGGTGTCTCTGCTGAAGATTCAGCTTCCTCCTCACATAGCCCTCACAGGGGCTGCCTACAGGGACTCTGACCCTGTGGCACTTTGCTTGACCTCCCAGGCCTACCTTTGAAATCTCAGCAGAAGCCTCTATGAACCCTTAAATCCAGCATCCTTCAATCCTGCAGAACTAGCACCACGTGGTTAATGCTAAAATGTGACGCCATCTCTAGCAGTAACCAATCCTCCAGGGATCATGGCTTCAGCATGCTCTGAGTGGCTTGGTAGCTGAGCATGGTGAAATAACTTCCTAGGCTACCCTTTGCAATCAGGGTGTCCCACTGGTCTCTACTCAAAGGAATTTTTACTTTTACACCCTCCCTTGAACCTGAGATGGGTGTGGTCCTGACAATACCCAAGATGCCTTCATGTCATCTTGCTTATTGTCTCTGGGCAAAGTCTTTAGAATTTTTTTATCGGCTGTAATGTCTTTAAAACTACAGCTATCTTAGCCCCAGTTTTACTCCATTTTCTGTCCAAATTGCAAGTTTTTCAAATGGTCCTGCTTTGCTTTCTGTTCCCGATTATCACAATAAACTTGACTAAAAGTCTCCGGCAATACCCATACCACCCCCTGAATGCAATGCTGCCTAGAAATTTCCTTCGCCAGATTAAGAGGCCCATGTTCCTTATATTTATGTCCTCACAGAAATTCTCAAGACATGGATAAAATGCAGACAACTTCTTAGTCAGAGCATAACACAAATAGATTCTAGTCCAATTTCCAATAGATTCCTCTTTCTCTGAAACCTCATGAAGCAAATTTAAGGTCTACAATCCTATTTGGCATTCTGGTCTTCAGAACTCCCACCAGGATTGCACATGAAGGTTCACTGATAACATTCTAAAGGTTTTCCAGCTTGCATCACTAAACATTCCAAAATTCCTCCCACAAATTTCAAAAAGCTTCAAAATTTCTGAACCATGTGATCAGGTTAGTCACAGCAATAACCCTGATTTTCAGTACCAATTTCTGTGTTAGTCAGATTTTTCTCTGCTGTGACCAAAAAACCTAACAAAAACAATTTTAAGAAGGAAAAGTTTATTTTGGAGCTCACAGTTGCACAAGTCTTAGTCAATAGATGGCCAGTTCTATTCCTTGGGTCCCAAGGCAAGGCAGATCATGGCAGAAGAATGTTGCAGAGGAAAGCAGGTCTGCACATGAGCAACAATAAATTGAAAGACACTAAACTCAGTTCACAACATATAAAGTCTGATGGTATGCCCCTGTACCCCAGTGTCCCACCTCCACCAGTCACACCCTATCTGCCTAAAGTCACCACTAAGTTAATCCCTATCAGTGGATAAACACACTGATTGAGTTAAGGCTCTCATAACCCAATCATCTCACTTCTAAATCTCGCATCATTTCACTTATGAGCTTTTAGAGGACACATCATATCTAAACCATAACAGACCTGAAACTCAAATCCAAGGCTTCAGACTTTATACACAATGCTTCTTCCAGAATTTGACTTATGTGTCAATCATCTTTGTACATGGCACCATAGGCAGCACATTACCCTGCCAATAATAGGCCCTCAATATATTTTCATTCCACTGAAAATGAAATGGAGCTTTTATTACAAATAAAAGAGGAAATATGCTTTCAGGGAGCTAGTGCTGTTGGTAGCTTTGCCCCCCCCTTCTTCCCTCTTTGAATAGTGAGCAAGTAAACAAAAGATGAGGTGCACTGAACTGTCATGGAGCTAGATTCCATGATGACATCCCAAATGGAGACACATTTTCTCATCTTTCTTATTTCATTCTTGCTCTTTAAAAAAAAAAAATGGTAGGACTATTTCATGGAGAACATTACTCATTCACTGGATCATTTATTACAGGCATGAAGGTCATCTTGATGAACCCTACCCCCTCCCCTCCCTGCACATTATCATTTGAATAATCAGAATGAAGGTGAGTTGGGGCAGCATGAATTTCCCAAGAACTCCCAGCTCTTTCTGACTGTTCTGGTCTCAATTCAGCACAGCTTTGGTAATAAACATCTCACAAAAGAAGTTGTTTTCATTCAATTGCACTATCTCCAGACCCATTAATTAAAGCCAAGATCCAAGATAATCTCAGGATACTTATATGAGGACTAGGTCAGAATTCTATTTTAAGAGGCAAATTACAATTTAAATGAAGGTGTGAGCTCTTATTTTTCTCCTCTCCTACCTCCTTATTCCTTTCCCCTCCTTCACCCTTGCTCCCAGAAGTAGCACAAACATTGTTAAATGTTTCACTGCTAAAAATAAAAAGATCTCATTCAATGTGTGTGTCCCTTGTCAAAATCTGTTTATCACAATTAAAGTCTTTTTGAAAAGTTAATAAACACTTTCCCTGTGTTCTCTGCACAGAAAAGTAATATCTTAACCTAAATGTGTGGCAATCTCCCTGCTTCAGAATTGGCCTGTGTGTGTCTATGCGTGTAACTTGGAACTGCAACCAAAATTCACATGTACTTCATTAAAATAAGGTTATTATACAAATAATTCTTATCTTTTTAATTCTTTCTTATGTCAGAAGACAAAATTTCAATACATGTTATTTTCTTTAAAAAGGGAAAAAAAATCACATTGTGAAAGAGATCTTTGATTTATGTTACTTTGTGTGGGTGGAAACAGTTTTATTTAAAAAATCATACTGCATTTCCATGAAAATATAAGCTTAGAAGCAGGGTTGAGTTGTCCAGATTCAGAGTTCTTATTGATCAATGAGCCTCAGTTTTCTTTTCTTTTTTTTTAATTATTCCTTAGCATTAGTCTTATTCTCAACCTAATTGTGGCTTTTCTCCAAGGAATTTAGGGTTTTTAGAACTATATATTCAAACCATTAATATCCAAAGGACTCCTGGTGAACTCCACAAGAGTCAGTACTGATATAAATTGTACTTTCTATGCAAAAAAATAGTCTTTAGCCACTAAGTACAATGGCTATGGTTTCTGAGTATATTTCTAAAATGATTTAAATACCTCATAATATAAGAATGAACTTAAATGAATACACTTAAAATACTGCAAGCTTGTTCATTAATTAGCATAACCTTTAAACTTCTATTGTTAACTAGACCCCATTTTGAAATTTGGACTGAAATTCTCATAGCTTATTATAGTCATTATAGCTTATCATTGAGACATGATACAGTGGAATTCCATCACACATGCAAATTATATGGCCCTAATTTTCTCACAGAAGGCCAATCTTCTTTAGTATTTTCGTATATTTTTAAACAGCCATTATGAAAGCTGAAGATTATACTTAATTTGTCAAATGGTTGTTTTTTAACTATAGGACTAAAAATAGGACTTTACCAAATCTGCTGTGTTTGCATACTAGTCTACATTCTGTTGTGATGATAGCAAATATCAGACTATTAACACCAAAGTAACTGACATTTGTGATTGTAACCAAATGGTGTTATAACTGTGGGGTGTTCTCCCATTAAAAATGCTATTTTCCTGAATTTTCATTGAGTGTCAACAAATGATTATTTAAAGAGATTTTTACAGATTTAGAATTGATCATGAAGGATCAGTAGAAAACAGGTTGACAATCTATGGTGTAGTTCCAAGATAGCTGGCTTTGTTACGTCAAGACTGAACTATTCTTACCAAAGGGCAGTAAATATAAAATTCACAGAGATGTTATTAAAGACTTTGAAACAATATTAAAAGATTAGCGGTCACTCACATGTAATACTTAACTTGAATTGGTTGACTTCAAATCAATACAAAAATTGTATGCATATTGTCTTTTTATGTCCTTAAACCATTTTTTGATGTGAGTAGGACAATTTTATAACTTTAGTAAATCCAATATCTCTGAAACAACTTTGTGATTTTGTTTCCTTAGAGATTGAGCTTCTGGGTTTTGGAGTTAGCAGACCTGGATTGCACTTGAACTTTTAGGCAGAAGGTAGTAAACTTGAAGAAAGCTGCTTATCCTTCTTTATTTGTACAAAAGAATAAAATAAACTTTATTGAATTTCTGTGAGGATTAAATGAGGTATGGTATACAAAGGTTCAAAATAGACTTATCTGGCACATAGTAAAATTATTATTATGGTAGTGAATTTATCTACCAATTTATAGGTAGTTCAGTCATCAGAAATATTTAAGTGTGGACATTAATTTTATTTCACAAGTGGTATCAATTCAAGTATCACAAGATTGACCACAGAGGTATTGAAAATATTAAATAAGAAATTTCATTCTTAGAGCAGCTTATCTCACACACACACACTTGACCACACATGAGCACATAAGCACACACAGAGACATGCCCTCCTGTAAGTAGTAATTGCTAACTTCCTGTAAATGTACAACTATCTCCAGTAGGAACTTTTAACAGACTACAAGTAGATCTTGGTGAGGGAACCAAAAATTGTAGACTCTCTTCTTCTAAGTTATGTTTCTTACTTTTTGAAATGCAGCTCAGGTGATGGACTCCCAAATAGTATTGACTTCCCCTCTATCCTAAATACTGCTCAGAATTTAAAAAGGTATCTGGAGTTATTTCCTACTTGTTGCATTTAACTTTTTGTCACTGTGTTCAAAAGACCTGAAAAAAAAATAACTTAACAAAAGAAAGTTTATTTCGGCTCACATTTTCAAAGGTTCAGTCCATGGTCTGCTGACTCCATACCTCTGGACCAAAGAAAATCATGGTGGAAGGGTGTGGCAGAAAATCATGGTGGAAGGGCATGGGAGTGGAAAGTGGCTCAGAAGAAGGCAACAAGGAAGCATACAGAACTCTGCCCAACAAGGACAAAATAAATGTAAACCCCAAAGGCACACCCTCAGTGACCTATCTTCTTCCCCTACATCCTACCTGCCTACAATTACTGCCCAGTTAATCTGTATTAGTAGATGGATCTACTGATCAGATTATAACTCTCAATATAATTATTTAACCAATGAAAATTCTTGCATTGTCTCACACATGAACTTTTGGGGGACATCTCATGTCTATACCATAACACTACCATTTGTAGATATAAGAGGCTTCAGAGACAGCTCTGAATTGTAGTCTGAGCTCTCCCAACTAACTTGCTTTGTGATTTGGGCCTCTGTTTTTTCATTTATAAAGTGATAATATTAAGTCAAGGGTTATTATGAGAGTTAAAAAGAAACTCATTTTTAAATGAATCCTAGCTCCCAGTACAGTAAATTATTATTTATTTTTGTTAAATACCTGCATTGGCTTTGTCATGTATCGAGTAAGCCAAGTCAAACTATGTCCCCAGAATTCCCTTCTGGTATGTTTCCAAGTAGGGTGAACTACAGAGTTTGTTTAATCTTTTAAAGGCGTCAGAGGATAGAGAGGAAGTAGCCTTATCCCAGTTATTTAATCAAACTCGAGGTAATTAAAGTCCCTAATCAATTGACTTTCAATTAAACAGATTATTTTGGGTGGGCCTGACTAAATCCATTGAAGGCCCTTTAAAAGAAAACTTAACTCTCCAAAAGAGGAAAGGAAGGAAAGAATTGGTCTATGGCTAGGCCTATGGATAGGCTCAGCTTATCTTCCTGTCTGTTCATGATTCACCCAAAATTAATTACATAAATATTGTCAGAAAGACAGATGGATGTGATAGACAGGTATCTATTTTCATATAGACATTTATGATGTGTGTGTGTGTGTGTGTTTTACTGGTTGTTTTTCTCTAGTTGAAGTTTGACTAATGCAATGCCCAGCCTAAAACTATTTTTCACTTTATTGAGACACCACCACTGTGCCTGATTGAGAAGAGCAATGATAAACTGAACCACAGAGTTAGATTCAAGGTGGGAGTGTCCCAAGTCTAACTCTGGTTAGCAGTATGTAAATACAGGCAAAATTTAACCTTATAAGTGAAAGTGTGAATGATAACTCCACCATGTTATCAGCCACATAATGGGACTTAGTAAATATTACATCCCTTTCCTTTTCCTTTCCCAGAACATAAGGTTTAAAATGGATAAAATGACATGAATGCATTTAATTTTATTAACTTAATGAATAATATTTTTGCACTTTTTATGACAAGCAGGAGAGCAGATGATTCTGAATGCCTGAAGTCCAAGACCAGGTTGTTGGGAGTGCTGATTTTTTCTGACGCCTCTCTTCTTGGCTTTTATCCTCTCTGTGCCCTAACAGGGTCTTTCCTCTCTGCATGTAATGGCTAGTGTCTATGTCTAAATTTACTCTTCCTTTGAGGAAACCAATTGGGTTGGGTTGGTTTAGGGCCCACCCTACTGCCTCAGTTTAACTTAGTCACCTCTTTCAAGTTCCTATTTCCAAATGGAGTCATAATTTGAGATACTAGAGGTTACAGCCTCAACCCATGAATCTGGGTGGGCAGGACACAACTCAGCCTATAACAATTATTAATAGCTAATATTTGCACTACTATTAAAATAATAATTTACTCACATTAATATGGAGCAATTGTCTAGTAAGAGTTTGAGCAACAGATAAATGGGGAATAGCCAATCCTAAAGTGGGCTGGAGGCTCTAATCATTCTTACATAAGTACTGCATTCTTGAAAATTGTAGACTATTTTGTTACTCCTTAACTTATCAATATCATATCTTGTTTAAGGAGAACTTAGGAAATTTCAGAGCTTGTTATTTATTTATTCATTATTTGATTTTAAATTTTCCTGCTTCCCAAAATGTTTTTCTTTCATCCAAAGAAAAGGCTTATAAAGCCACAAATTTCAAACTTGTCATGAGAGAAATCAGTGCCTTTAGGAGCCTGAGAAGTTTTCTTATAAGAAAGGAACGAGCGAAACAGGGTGAAGGATAACGAAGAAGAAAGATAGCACCCAGAGGGAATTTCAAAATGTGTTTGAAGCTGGGAAGAATAGATTGGGGACAGGCAGAGCAGCTTACCATTTCCATAACAAGAAGACTTCACATTTATAACAGTCGCAAAGGAAGGACACATTCCTTCTGCCTTTCAGTCATCACATGTGATTTTTGAGAAAGATAATCTCTAAAATCAGCAAATGATCTCCCAGTTTGCATATGAGCATTGTTTTAACCAGCATTCCAAGGGTTGATTTGTTTAAAATATAGAGGAGAAACCATGAAGGAGGAAAAGAAGTATTTATTTATTTATGCAGTTATGTATTTATTTACTTAGAGTGGGACTGCATCAAACCCAGGGGCACTTTTCTACTGTTGCTACATCTCCAGTCCTCTTTAATTTTTATTTTGAGACAGGGTCTTGCTAAGTTACTGAGGCTGACCTCCAACTTTCATCATCCTGTCTCCGATTCCCAAGTTGCTAGAATTACAAGCTTGCACCATCACACCTGGTGAAGCTTCAATTTATTGAATACCTCCTACATACTAATGAAAATAGCTAACATTTATTGCATATTTAATATATTTCCAGTCAATGTGTACTTCACAGGTCTATTCATTTTTCTTCACAAGGAACTGATATGGTAGGGTGCTGTCATATTCCTCATCTTACAAATGAGGAAAGAACATTAGGGAAGTAAAATATCTCATTCAGAGTATAAACAGATGTGGGGCTATGTGCTTAAAGACTGTAAAGCAAGTCCTACTTGATTCTCTCATCACTTGAGTATGCTGACATTAGTCCATCATACCAGTGAAGAAGCCTAAACCAAGAAGGCTTAGATAACAATTAGTTTTAGGTCACAAAGTTAACAAGTAGGATGAGAATGGGGATCTAGGTCCCTGCAACTCCAAGGTCTCTTCCTAAGAATACCAAACTGCCTTTCCTAATGTTTGTCTCAGGAAGGATGATACAGGAAAACAACACTATTAAAATATTCCTTCATTATTTGGCTAAGAAAGCAAAATCTTTTTTTATCCTAAAAAAAAAAAAAACCCAGCTTTTTTTCTGATTAGAATATTTATAAAGGTTAATGAGCAACAAAATGAACTGAAAGCCAACAGGGAAATATTCCCAGTTGTAAACATCAAACCTCTACATTTTTTACCATACCAAAAAAAAAAAAAAAAAGAAATCCCAAGTTAAAAAAAAAAATCCATCAGCTGAGCAACACATTTACTATTTTCTTTCACAATTTTTTGATCGGCATTGACGGAACACTGACATCATCACTCCATACTCCTGTGAATACTGATAGATGATGAGGAATATGGTCACCACCCCTACAGGGAGGACCTTCCCATAAAATCAAGCACATCATATATGATCTCACATGTATTTCTCCATTAAAATTATGAGGATGTTTTTATATTTTCTCAAAAGGTGAAACATGGGTAAAAATGAATGAAATTTTTGTTTGTTTATTTTCTTAATGAGCACAGGCTTTTGAAGAGCTGATACTTTACAACCCATAGAGACCCCATTCTCACTAGGCATACTCATAATCCTTAAGGCAAAGTCCCTGGGGGGACACATCATCTTGTGCAACCTTGATGATCACAGTCATAGCTAATCTCCTTCAAGGTTTTTGGGGAGACCATAGTGAGAGAGCCATGTTGATTCAAAGTAGAGAATTCAGGGCAAATTTCCTTGGCCCATGAGAAATCTCTCAACAGGCTGCCAACAGTTATATCAATCTATTAAACTATCTTTTACTAAAGCTAGTTCTCTCTTACACTGACAAGAAAAATGAAAAGCAGTGGGGGGGGGGCAGGTAACAACTTGCTCTAGGTCATAGAGCTGGCAACTTACAGAATTCTTTATCTAACCAATGTCATTCTCTCCATTGCCCATATATGCCTCTACTCCAACTTTCTTCCTTACTTGTGGTGAGCCGCTTCTGCCGTTTCTGCAGATTATGGTCGCCATTACAAGATGGCGCTGGCTCCGCTGTGGTCTGTGACAAACAATTTCTTATCTGGGAAAGTTGGCACATGATTTTTCACCACCCTGTGAGAAAGTTCCACGCGGCAGCTTTGCATTGGGGCTTGGGATGCTTTATTAAGGCTGGGAGGGGCACCCGAGAGGAAGAAGAAGAAATATCCAGGGACCTGAATAAAACTGTTGAAAGAAGATTCTCGAGTTGCGTCTTCCTTGCGGGCAAGGGGTCGCGACAAGTGGTGCCGAAACCCGGGATCCAGAACTTTCAACAGTCAGGGGTGGTGCACCGGTTAGTCCCAGGTAAGTGGGATCCGCGACCAAAGCGGGGTTAGTCCCAATAAGTGGGATCCGCGATCAAAGCGGGGTTAGTCCCTAGTAAGTGGGATCCGCGACCAAAGCAGGACAGCTCCTCTGTAATGAAAGAGAGAGCCTTATATTTTATTGCAGCTGCACTGTGTACTTTCGCTCCTACTTTCGCTTTCTTTTTTTTGTGCTTTCTTTGTTGTTGCGTCATGGGTGCCGCATCTTCAAGTCCGCTTCTCCTGGCCCTAGATGGCCTGTTACGTTCCAAGGGACTGGAAGTGAAACATAGTACTTTACAGAGATTTTTACAGAAGATAGATATCGCTGCACCGTGGTTCGCATTTTCGGGCAGCCTTACTGTGCCTAGTTGGGATAAATTAGGCAAAGATCTTGACTTTGCTTCTGAGCAGGGCATATTAGAGGGTGGGGTGATACCCCTTTGGAAAATGGTCCGTAGTTGCCTTACAGATGATAGATGTCAGGAAGCACTTACTAAAGGACAGGAGGTTTTAGAGCGATTGCATGAGGAAAAATCGGAGATGGCAGAAAGTGAAGTGACTCGGGAGGATGGGAGTGTGCAGAGCATGAGACGGGGGAGGAAACGGTTGTATCCAGATCTCAGTACGCTGCGTACACCCCCATGCGAAAGTGGGTCAGAGGAGGAGGAGGATGAGGAGGAAGAGCTCGAGAGGCTGTCTCGTCAGCTAGGGAGTTTAGCTGTAGGAGAAGGGAACACAGATAAGCAAGGGCTCAAGAAAAGCGATCCCCCGGATCCACCGCCGGATGGCGGGGGCGTTTCGGGAAGAGCTTTCCATGCCCAAACATGGAGGGCTGTTCACGCTGAGATGGGTCTTGCTTATCCAGTTTTTCAGGATGACAACAGGGGAAGAGTCCATGAACCCTTAGATTTTAAAATTGTGAAGACCCTGGCGGAGTCTGTACGCACTTATGGGGTGGATGCCGCCTTCACGCTGACTCAGGTGGAAAATCTGTCTAGATACTGTATGACTCCCTCTGATTGGGCTAGCCTTGTTCGGGCTTGCGTTTCCCCGGGTAAATATTTGGACTGGAGAGCATTCGTGCTAGAGGGCGCAATAGAGCAGGCCGCCCAAAACCATGCAGCGGGACGCCCCCATTGGGACAAGGATATGCTCTTGGGACAGGGTAGATTTGCAAATCAACAGACAGGATTTCCTCTTGAGGCATATGATCAAATTAACAATATTTGTATTCGGGCATGGAAGTCGCTTCCAAATAGAGGAGAGGTGTCTGGCAATTTGACCAAGATTCTACAAGGCCCTACAGAACCTTTTTCAGATTTTGTAGCAAGGATGGTGGATGCTGCTGGAAAGATTTTTGGGGATCCTGATAGAGCCATGCCCCTTATCAAGCAATTGGTCTTTGAACAATGCACCAAGGAATGTAAAGCGGCAATCACTCCTTATAAAAATAAGGGCATAGAAGCATGGATGAAAGTGTGTAGAGAGATTGGAGGACCTCTAACTAATGCAGGTCTTGCAGCTGCTGTCCTTCGGGTGGCAAAAGGGGGCAATCCTGGTGCCGGAACATGCTTCCATTGTGGTCAGCCAGGTCATTTCAGACGTGAATGTCCTAAAAAAGATAATTTTACTGGACCCCCTCACGGTGGCCCTTCCAATGGCTTTCGTCAACCAGGGCTGTGTCCAAAATGTAAAAAAGGGAAGCATTGGGCAAAAGAGTGTAGATCAATGAGG
This sequence comes from Marmota monax, assembly GCF_021218885.2. NCBI lineage: Eukaryota > Metazoa > Chordata > Mammalia > Rodentia > Sciuridae > Marmota > Marmota monax. The sequence goes on from NW_026693836.1 coordinate 1,477,094, forward strand.
GACATCCATGGACAGCCTATTTCAGCTGGGCCAAAAAACGGCCGAAGGGGCCCCCGACCCCAGGGCCCACAAATATATGGGGCAATGGAGAATGTCACACCCAAACCCGAGACATGGCCATCTCTACGCCATCCCATGAGACGCGGAGAGCCACTACAGGTGCCGCGGGATTGGACCTCTGTTCCACCTCCAGACTCGTATTAACACCTAAGATGGGAGTCCAATTGGTGGAAACTGAGTTCAAAGGGCCTTTACCGCCTGGCACTGTAGGTTTGCTAATTGGACGTGCATCTTCTACTTTGCAAGGTCTTCATGTCTTTCCTGGAGTTATTAGCCCTGATACTGTAGGGACAATAAAAGTTATGGTGGAAGCTCCAAGGGGCATTGTATCTATTTCCCCAGGAGATCGGATTGCCCAATTGTTACTTCTACCCAGCCTGCATACCCGCTTTTCTGCTGATTCCTTTTCAAGGACAAGTGATGAGATTGGAGTTACTGGAGGGAATTCTGTTTATTTGTCCTTAGATATGAATGACCGTCCTACTTTAAACTTAACCATAGAAGGCAAATCAATTTTGGGATTGCTCGATACTGGAGCAGATCGTAGTATAATTGCACAAAAGGACTGGTCAAAGGGGTGGCCGGTGCAGCTCTCAGATCAATCACTGAGAGGCTTGGGATATGCCCAAGCCCCTCAAATTAGCTGTAGACATCTATCTTGGAAGGACCCAGAAGGACACAATGGCACTTTTCAGCCTTATGTACTTGATTTACCTATCTCTTTATGGGGTCGTGATCTGATGAAAGACATGGGGTTCACTCTTAGTAATGACTATTCCCCGGCGTCTCAACAGATTATGCAAAATATGGGGTATAGGCCAGGTCTAGGACTAGGAAAACATCTACAGGGGCGTAGGCATCCTGTGCAAGGTCATCAAAAGCTTAACAGATTTGGTCTGGGTTTTTCCTAGGGGCCACTGGGGCTCAAATACCCATAACATGGCTCACCGAGGAGCCTGTTTGGGTGCCTCAGTGGCCTCTTCCCTCGGTTAAATTGGCAGCAGCCCATAATTTAATCAAAGAACAACTGGACTTGGGTCACATCCAACCTTCCACTTCTCCATGGAATACTCCCATATTTGTTATTAGGAAAAAATCAGGAAAGTGGCGCCTACTACATGATTTACGAGCAGTTAATGCTCAAATGCAACTTATGGGGCCCATTCAAAGAGGGCTGCCTCTGCTCTCCTCTATTCCTCAGGGCTGGCATATTATTGCTATTGACATTAAAGACTGTTTCTTTTCTATTCCTTTGCATCCTAAAGACTCACAACGTTTTGCTTTCACCCTTCCCTCGTGTAACCACGAGGAGCCAGATCTTAGGTTTGAGTGGGTAGTGTTGCCGCAGGGAATGGCTAATAGTCCCACGATGTGCCAGATGTATGTGGGGAAGGCACTCGCACCTCTCAGACATAAGTATTCCTCCATCAAGATCATTCATTATATGGATGATGTGTTATTGGCCGCTAAGTTAGAGCAGATAGTTAATGAGGCCTATAGAGACTTAGTAAAGCTGTTAGCTCAATATGGGCTACATATCGCACCTGAAAAGGTTCAAACGGGGAATTCTATTGAGTATTTGGGAGCAATCATTGGGCATGACAAATTGAAACCACAAAAAATCACCATAAGAACTCAGGATCTCCAAACTCTGAATGATTTTCAAAAACTGCTGGGAGATATTAATTGGATAAGGGGATATTTACATATTCCTAATGGTGTGCTCCAGCCTTTGTATGCTACCCTTAAGGGTGATCCAGATCTTGCTTCTCCTCGTAGCCTCACCAAAGAGGCCAGGGCAGCCCTTATAACAGTAGAAGAAGCTATACAACATGCTACTCTATGCAGGCTCCGCAGTGATAAACCTTTCCAGTTATGTGTGCTTGCCACTATGCGGCAGCCTACTGGAGTACTGTGGCAAGATGGGCCTTTACTATGGATCCACCCACATATATCCCCAGGAAAATCTTTAGAATACTATCCTGATGCTGTTGCAGCGTTAGCACTTAAAGGGATCCACCAAAGCATTCAATTTTTCGGACAATCACCTTCTTCTCTTATTATACCCTATACTAAGGCTCAGCTTAATGTTTTGTGTGCTACTCTAGACAACTGGGCTATTCTATGTTGCTCGTTTCAAGGGGATATTGATAATCATTACCCTTCCCATCCATTACTCCATTTTGTTAAAGAACATCCCATCATTTTCCCTAAGGTAACTTCACCCAACCCAATTCCGGGGGCTGTTAATATTTTCACTGATGGTTCCAAGTCTGGAATGGGAGCTTATGTAATTAATGATTCTCCCCCTGTTCAGCATCAATTTGCTCCTGGTAATCCACAATGGGTTGAACTGCAAATTGTTATTGAGGTTTTTAAACAATGTTCTTTTCCTTTTAATCTTATCTCGGACTCCATTTATGTGGTACAAGCACTCAAAGTCCTGGAGGCCGTGGGAGCTATTAGTAATGCCCATAATGTATCTGCTTACTTTAATCAGCTTCAACAACTTATCTGTAGCCGCACTGCTCCTTTCTATCCAATGCACATACGGGCTCACACCTCTCTTCCTGGTCCGTTATCACAGGGTAATGCCTGTGCAGACTCAGCCACTAGAGACCAGTTGATATGCTTGGCTTCCTCCTTAGAGGGGGCTAAATTATTTCACCAGAATTTCCATGTTAATGCTTTAACGCTGCGCAGGCGTTTTTCCATTTCAAGAGCGGATGCTCGTCAGATAGTATTACAATGTCCCCATTGTGTCACATTTCTTCATCCCCCTACTTATGGAGTGAACCCACGGGGATTGAAGCCATTGGTTGTCTGGCAAATGGATGTGACACACATACCTGACTTTGGTAACCTCAAGTATGTACATGTTTCTGTTGATACGTGCTCTGGAGTCATTCATGCCTCTGCTTTGTCGGGAGAGAAGGCACGTAATGTTATTACTCATTGCCTAGAAGCATGGGCAGCATGGGGTGCTCCTGCATCCCTTAAGACTGATAATGGACCTGCTTATACTGGCAAACAATTTACATCCTTTTGCTCTACCATGGGAGTGCAGCTTACTCATGGTCTGCCTTACAATCCTCAAGGACAAGGCATTGTTGAGCGTGCTCATCGCACCTTAAAGGAAACTTTACAAAAACAAAAAGGGGGAATAGGAGCTGAACACACTCCTAAAGAACGCCTGTCCTTAGCTCTCTTTACCATTAATTTTTTAAATTTGGATATTCATGGTCACTCTGTGGCCGATAGACATGTGTCCCCTCAGCCCTCTGTAATTGGCTATGTTAAGTGGAAGGATGTTCTTACGGGCCAATGGAATGGTCCCGACCCCGTGCTGACATGGGCACGAGGATCTGTATGTGTTTTTCCCCAGGATCGCACGGAGCCGTTGTGGGTCCCTGAACGTCTGACAAGAAGAGTCTTGACATCAACCGACCAACAACAAGAGATACCACAGCAACCCTGTGATGAGGATCTTCACTCTGCTACGTGCTCTGGTTCTGGTGCTGGTGCCGATGGCACAGACGACACCAATGCAGTGGTGGGCAGTGGCACGGGCTTGGCCAATGCCGATGCCGGTTCATGGTAGTTCTAGTGTCCTCCCCACTCTTTTCTCTACCTCATGTGAGATGTCTGCTCCCTGTGCCTCTCCTAGAGGGGACGTGGAGAGCATTTTTAATCAATCTCAGGTTAATCTCACAGGAGTTTTTTGTTTCAGCCTTGGAAACGCTAATTGCATCAGCCTTAAGACCAAAAATTTGACTAACTGGGAGGATCCATTGCGGTCCAATCAGGTCTCAGGGAGTATTATTAATGCCGTACTGAGCCAAGTAGTTTCAGGGAAGCAATTAGGTTCAGGGACCCCTGTAAATAGCTCTGCTTTTAACATAACTACCTTGGCTATGATCTCCAAGGTACTAATCCCAGTGCCTCCTTCTTCTAATAGTACTTACAATGCCACTCATTTTAAGGCCTCTCCTTACTGTACCCCTAATCTTGGTTTCCCCCCAACATTTACGCCTTGTCAGGATCATTCTTGGGAGAGACTTCAAGTTGCTAAGGGTTTCTCTTTTTCCCCCTCTCTTAAGAGGTATGTTTATAACTTTAACCATAGTGCCAACTCCTCTACAGGAGTAGGTTGGTCCTGGTTTCAATGGCTGATTTTCAATGAGAAGGGGGCTTCAGCTGATATTTCTGGGAGTCAGAAGCTGGCTGGCTAATGTTTCTGGTACTGTTCGCGAGAGTGAACGGGGTAATAGACTTACATCTGTTTCGTTCAACTCTTTGCTATATAATGCCACATTGCCCCCTGCGATGGTCTGCGTCCAATCCCCATTCTTGCTCCTTTTGACTAATGACACCTCGTCAGGGATGCTGGATTGTTCTAGTGTTACCTGTCTCTTATCTGAGTGTTGGAATGGTTCTTGGACTGTAGCAGTGGTTATGAAAATTCCAACCTTTGTCCCAATCCCAGTCACTGCGGACCCAGATAAATTCTCCATTGTTGAGCTACTTAGAGTCCGCAGGGATTTTGGAATTACGGCAGCTATAGTGACAGCTGTGGCAGTGTCTGCTGCTGCAGCGGTTACGGCCGGAGTGGCCATGGCCAGTCAAGTACAAACTGCTGCCACCATTAATCAAGTTGTTCAACAAACTTCTACCATACTTGAGTCCCAAAATTCAATTAATCAACATATTTTGTCAGGGATTTTAGCTGCCAACCAAAGAATAGATTTACTCCAAGCTCAGGTAGAAGAATTGGCCGACTTGGTGCTTTTGGGTTGTGTTGACCAACGTGCACATTTATGTATAACCTCTGTCAGATTTAATGATTCCAGAAATGCCTCCCGCATCATCGGAGAGTATCTATCCGGAACCTGGTCCATGGCAGCAGAAAACTTGATCCAGTCTCAACTAACTCAGATTGCTGTTTTGAATAGTACCCGTGTCGAACCAGTGACTTTGGGTCAATTCACCGATTGGATATCTTCTGCTTTTTCCTTCTTCAAAGAGTGGGTGGGGGTAGGCATTTTTGGTGCAATGTGTTGCTTCAGTGTTGTACTTTGTTTGTGGCTTCTCTGTCGCCTTAAAACTCGCCATGCACAAGAAAAGGCTATGATCATACAAGCTCTTGCAGCTTTAGAAAATGGCAACTCGCCTCAAGTCTGGCTTGCGCATCTTAAGCAGTAAACCTTTGTCATGGTCGTTACACCCCAAGTTATTATAACATTGCACTGGGATCGACATGACTTTCCTTGTTATTCTCTTAGTGTTGGAAAGCCCTTGCACTCTGCCGGTCTTACTGCCATTGCACGCAGATGGGTTTCCACACTAGTGCTTTTCTATCGCCTTGAAGTTCGTGCCTTTCTTTCAGGGTGCTGTCAACTTGTTTGTCGTTATAAACAGCCACAGTTCAGCCTCAGCTATCCCCCTTCGTCCACCATCGTCACGATACAGGATGCGAGGCAAGGCACTGCACTTGAGTGATCCTTGAAGAGGACCTCAAGGAGAGCATGTCCTATTGCATGCGGGTTAGACGCATTCACGCCCCGCCCCACGAAAAAAGGCGTCGGCTGATATGGCCTCAGATCTGGGGAAGGGCCCTCCTTGGGACTGAGCCATACTATGCAGCCACTTCTGCACAGTGGGATAGGACCTCTACTCTCGCCTGTATTGTTTTAATAAAATAGAAAAGGGGGAACTGTGGTGAGCCGCTTCTGCCGTTTCTGCAGATTATGGTCGCCATTACAAGATGGCGCTGGCTCCGCTGTGGTCTGTGACAAACAATTTCTTATCTGGGAAAGTTGGCACATGATTTTTCACCACCCTGTGAGAAAGTTCCACGCGGCAGCTTTGCATTGGGGCTTGGGATGCTTTATTAAGGCTGGGAGGGGCACCCGAGAGGAAGAAGAAGAAATATCCAGGGACCTGAATAAAACTGTTGAAAGAAGATTCTCGAGTTGCGTCTTCCTTGCGGGCAAGGGGTCGCGACACTTACTAAACTCAGGAGGTATCACAGCATCCCAAATACCTAAAACAGGACACCCCATGTCACTTCTTCCCCTTGGTTTCCCTCTGCCATTCATCATACTGCCTCCTTCCCTATTTCTATTTATGTTACCAACTTTTCTTGCAAGTCATACAGATTCCAAACCATAGACTTATGTTAAATTCTTCCTTCTTGTCAAGTCCTGCTAATTCTGCTTCAACACCATCTCCTAAATTTGTCCCCTTTTAAGCATCTCCACTGTCCACGTTAAATGTAGGACCTCTTGACCTACATCTCACCTACTCTATCACAGTGGCTTGCTAATGACTCTCCTGTCTTCTGGTTTCTTGTGCTCTAATTCATTCTTTCTCAAATACATACTTACTCCACAACCAATGTAATCTTCCTAATCTCTCAGTATGCCACTCCTCTGATCAAAAACCTTTTTTCTTCCAGGTATCCCAAGTGATTTCCACTCCATTTTCAAAGCTAAATATCAAATATTCCATAAGTATGTTCCATTCCATAAATTGGATATAATCTTTAAAATTCATTGGTTTTGGTTTATAATTTAAGTAGCACATCTTATGACTCTTAATTTTGCTCATCCCAACCTTATGAATTGTTTTTTTTTTTTTTTAGAAACAGAGACCATATCCCATTTTTCCATCTTTGATCATACATAATCGTTTCTTTATCAAATAATTAATATTTTTTCAGGTGGGTTCAACTTATTGGGCTGGGATTAAAGTATCAGGGATCAAAATCCTCAGGTATAAATGACAGGAAACATATTCAGAAGAACATTATCTCACCTCACTACACCTTATTGAACACCTATTAACTCTGAGACACTGAGGTGCTCAGAAAGTAAAGGGGGTGTGACTTCTTGGGTGTGTGTGGATCCTGCTACTGGGTAGAATTCTCTCCAAGAGGGAATCAGATGCCTATCAAACAAGGCAAGGATGGTAAGTCACACTCTAGAAAAGAAAATCCAGGTGAACCAGAAGGAAGAGACAACTCAATGTCTCAGGAACAGAAATCTGACTTTCTTAAACCAATCCTCACTGATTGGTCTATTATTTTTTAAGGCCCTGGGAATAAACAGTACCAGACTTCTATCAAATACTCACTTTGAGGATATGTACACCCATAGCTTATTTCTCTCCCTACAGGTTTTCTTCTTATAAATAATAAAAAATGGCATCCCACTACCACAATAAGCAACATGACTTCGTCACATGACCCCTTGCAAAGAGAAATTGCAGGAAGGTAAAAGAGTTTCCTAATATAGGTAATCTCACCTTTAACAGATACTACAGTGAACATGCATGTGAAAGGGATGAGAAAAGCATCATAGCACAAAGGCTGCAGTACTGCAAGGAATTCAAATAGTTGTGTTAAAATGGATATCATATCAGACATATGCTTTTTTTATTTTTGGGGTAGGAGCTCTGCAGACCAAATTGCCAACAGGAATGAATTTTAATGACTAGTTTATAACCTCTGAGATGCTTGAACATCTAACACAGTTGTAGTTAAAATGTAATACTGTTACAGCTCACTGCAATTAAGAATTCTGCAGGGAAGCTTCCATGCTGGAAAACTCAAGTTTGCTTCACATTGGGAGACTAAACAATTTCTGATCATTTAAGATGAAATGTATCTAATTCATTGATCTATAAATGTTCACAAAAGATTTGATCCCCAAACATTGAATGACATTACTAAACAATTCAGCTTTCTCCATGGGATGAATGTAAATATCAACATAAAAACTTGACATTTATTCTGGTTTACATTTTTTCCCTTATGTATGAACATAGTCATTTTTCTAAATCACTTGGGTCCTGAAAGGACAGTTAGGTAAACATTACAAACCTAAAATGCAGGTGCCAATACAAGCGTTAGGTCATGAAATAGCTGTTCAGCAGCCCACAGGCAGCCTCACTTACCACATTCAAATATGTTGTAGTCAACTCCCTGGGTAGTACCTCCATTAAAAAGTGTGATTCAGGTAATGGTTTGCTTATTAGTAGGGGAGGAAGTCCTGATATTATGAAGAGTTATATAGAGTTAGTCACGACTGCTTTTAACTTTCACTAACATCAAAAACTATGTCTCATAAACCCTTGGACAATAGGGAATGAAAATCAAATGGCATTTAAATCCGTAGCTCACAAGTATCCTTTTTTTTGTTTTAAGAGAAGACAAAATCAAGACTTCATATAAAAATCAAATGAAATTTATCCATTAGACCAAGATCTGACTATGCACAGAGAAAACATTCAAACTCCTTGAAACCACCTTCAGGTTATTCCTTAGTTAAAGCAACATATTGTCAAATGATCTCTCTTCAAACAAACTGGTATTCTCTGGTGAGCTATTCTCTATGAAGAAACATGTTTTTAGGTTGATTCTCTTCTCAGTGACTATCTTACTAGAAAGAAGGACTGTAGACATGACCCCACAGTAGGGAAATTTGTTTTGAGATAAAAAGGAAGAAAACCTGAGCTGGAACACAGTACAGGGCCAGTCCAAGAACATGGCTAGTGAAGGATCACTCACAGTACATTTATTCTGGAAGAATGTAGAAGACTGTCAAGGAAAGACTGTTACCACTGGAAGATGGGGTTGGTGTACACAAACAAAATGCACCCAATTTGTAATATTCATAGAGGAAAACTTCATAAGGGCTCCATGAGACCTTAAGAAGACGTAAGTAATAAAATGCATTATTTACAATAGTATCTACATAATGACATATCCGTAAAAAAGAAGAAAAAAGCCCCAATTAAAGTATATGGCATTTTTCCTGGAAGCTAGTATTGGAAGAGGTAATTTGCCATAATCCCTGAATTCTACACTCATTGAGAGTTGTACTATGAATACAACATAATAAATGGCCTTTACTAGGATCTTTCTCAGAGTTATACTTCAGCAACAACTTTGAAGGATGAAGGAATGTCTCCCGCTGGGACTAATAGCATACTCACTTACAGTTTATTAAAAAATGGTGAGTGTTACTATTTTGACATGAGGTGTCCCCTAAAAGCTCATGTGTGAGATAGTGCAAGAAAATTTACAGGTGAAATGATTAGGTTTGAGAGTATTAACCAAATCATCAAATTAGTCCCCTGATAGGGATTAACTGAGTGGTAACTATAGACAGGTAGGGTATGGCTACAGGAGGTGGCTCATTGGAGCATGCTTTTGTGGTATATATTCTGTCCTTGGTGAGAGAAATCTCTCTCTTCTTCCTCCTCCCCGCTCCCTCCTCCCTCCCTCCTCCCCTCTCCTCCTCCTTCTTCTTTTGCCTGGTTCCATGTCCTGAGCCACTTTGCTCCAACACAATCTTCTGACATGAAACTCTGCCACATCTTGGACCTAAAGCAATGGAGCTGGCTGTCTATAGGCTGAAATCTCTGGAAATATGAGCCCCAAAATAAACTTTTTCTCTTCTAAAATTGTTTTTATCAGGTCTTTTTGTCACAGCAATGAAAAAGCTGACTAGAACAGTGAGCTTCCCAGATTTATGTTCTTTAGCTACAGTGAAATCTGACTGTGTGCACAGCACCCACATGAACATTATCACAAGTTTCCATGTGAGATCTGGACACTGCATAAGAAAGACTGATATACAACTCATGCTTCCAATGTTCGCTGTACCATGAGACCTGAAAAGTCCTTTGTCTCTGATTCAGGAACTACGTATCTTCTCAGCATCTAAAACATACTAACTCATTAGCTAACAGGTAAGGATAAATCTTAGACCTGACACCTAAGAATTTAACAAAAGTAGCCATTATTATTGCTGAAAAGTATGCATTCTAACAATTTTGCTAGAAAGAAAATATGGAAGGATTAGGGATGCATTCCAAAATTTAGAATGAATCATGAAAGCTTTTATATCCTAGGTACCTATATGACTGAACATATTGTGCAAAGCTATATAGTGTACAACAACAGAAATGAAAAGTAATGCTGCAATTGTCTACAAAGAATCAAAATGCATTCTGCTGTCATATATACCTAAAATTAAAATTAATTAATTAATTAAAAATCTCAGAGTCTCTGTTTTCTCATCTATCAAAAGGGGATTCCAATAATATTTGTCTTGGTCCATCTTGTAAATTTCAGTGCTAAACATAAAATAAATGCCTAATGAATGTCGTAGTAAATTTTAAGAATTCAATAATGTAAATAACTAAATTCCTTAATTAATATATATACACATATATAATCATTACACTACAGTACAATTCAATCAAGCAAATAAAGCTTAAGGATCATACCTTCATCTAGTCAGTCTAAGAGGCAAAATCAGGTTTACCTGAAGAGTTTGCTTCACACATAGTTTTGTTGTTGTTGTTACTACTATATTTTCTAATATAAGAACTAAGATAGTTACAATGCTTTACTATTATAAAACACTTTATATATATTAATATTGTCTCATAAGCAGCTCCATGAGATAGATACTCCTATTATTATCCCTAATTTGCAAAGAAACTAAGAAACAAAGAGGTAAATAACTTACAATAAACATCCAGCTGATAAATCAAAAAAATTGAACTGAGATAATATTTTTCCAAAGACTACTCTTAACTAGCACTTACGTCATTTTAGAAAATAATAGTCAATAATAGACTATAAAAAGGAAAACTAATAATTTTTAATCTGTGGTCAAATACCTCTGCAAAATTATCTCATATAATTTTCTCTTGTTGGGCAAGTATTGTCATCACCATTTTCACAAATAAAGAGACTGAAACTCAGAAGAAATGCATAACTTAGCCAAAGTCACACAAGTAGGAAGTTGGAAAAACTGGAATTTGAATTCAGGGTTGATTTTTTTTCTGAACTCCACGTTCTTTCTACTACATAATGGTGTCTAAAGGACACTTGAAGGAAAGCATGTGGCTGCAGAAGACAAGTTTTTCTAGCAAAATTTTTTGTCCTTTTATACTTAAGAAAAAAAGGGAAACAAGTAGAAACTGTCCAAATAGGTAATCTTGTCACTAGAGGCTTTTCATGCCATTTGAAGATTTTTGAAAATATACTTAATGTTGTATGAAGTAACTACTCTTCCCAAGTCATTATCAACCAAGTTGTCATTGTTTTTTTAAACCTTTAATGGGTATTTTTTTTAACACTCTACTTGATTATCATAGAATTAGCAATGGTTTAATTCTAGAAATAACTCTTTTCTAAATATCTAATTTATGCAGGGCACAATTGTGCATGCCTTAATCCCAGCTACTTTGGAGGTTAAGGAAAGAGGATCACAAGTTCAAGGGGAACCTTGGCAGCTTAAAGAGACACTCTCTCAAAATTTAAAAAAATTTAAAAAAAAAGAAGTAGAGATATAGCTCAGTGGTAATGATGTCCTGGATTTGATTCCCAGTGCTGAAAAAACTGTAAATTATATTAGTATTTTTAACCTGTTTTAGGGTCATTTAAGATGACAGAAAAGTAAAGCTTGAAGAGATTCCTGAAATAACTTAAACTCCCCTTTCTCAGAAGAGACAATTGACCTTCCCAAGGTTATATTCAAACCAAAAGGCAGCAAGAAACTGTCACCTGGGTTTTGGTAGATTGAAGAGCTGAAAAGAGCTTATAATTAACACCACATACATTTCTATACTTTTGCAAATCTGAAAAAAAATTTTCACTCAAAAAAGGAATATAAAATCCATAAAACTGACATTTTTTCCTCAACCATTTTTAATTTCCAAAGAAGGTGGGGAGGGGAGTGAAGTAGGAAAGAGGAGGAGGGGAAAAAAATGGAAGAAGAGGAGGGGGAGGAAAAAGTGGAAGAGGAAGAAAGAGAAAAATTCTAAACATAGTACAGTAAACATTCCATATCCTATACCTACATCTGCCAGCTGCAAAGGTTATATTTTTTCTCATTTCTTTAGCTGTAGCTTTATATGTTTCCACTGGAATGGAGACACCCCCCCTCCAAACACACATACCACGTTTATATATATATACACATACACAAAGTATTACATATGTAGTCACTTTCCTTTATTTGTAGTAGTTATTTTCTACAAAGTCACTAAATTGGAGAATGGTGAATAATTTCTCTAAGAGGAAATACATGCTAAGGATTTTGTGTGGCTCTGATCATATTTTTCTGAACCAATCAGAACATAACCTAGTTTCATATATGTTTCTGCTTAAATTCATCTTATCTAATATTCTTAATTCTTGAACTCTGAGCTCAAAAACTAACAGCACTATAACTCATGCCTGAAGTTTATCTAACATAGGTACTTTCAACATAAGGACAGCAGTCTTTTTTATACTTGGGAATGCTGGACAGAACTTCCTCATTATACTTATTGGCCATCTTAACAGCAAACTTCCTGGGGAAAAAAAGATGAAAAAAAAAAAAAATGTGGAGCTGGGGATGTGGCTCAAGCGGTAGCGCGCTCACCTGGCATGTGTGCGGCCTGGGTTCGATCCTCAGCACTACATACAAACAAAGATGTTGTGTCCGCTGAAAACTAAAAAATAAATATTAAAATTCTCTCTCTCTCTCTCTCTCTCTCTCTCTCTCTCTTTAAAAAAAATGTGAAAAAAAGGTGACACTGAGTAGACCATGAAAAAAAACTTGTTTTATAGTATGAGAGCTCAAACATGACTGAGTGTGGCCTTGTTTGACTTCAGCAATGAGTTTGCATTGGAAGCAACTCAAAGTTTTGACACTCTGACCATGGCTACAAATGACCTAAAAAGCATCATATGGACCTAAGGGTTACAAACAAATGTTAATGAGTGGGAAAATTCACAAATATGAGATTTGTAAATAACAAGGCATATATATACCATTTAATTCACAAATCTCATAATATTTTGCACTGAATACATCAAAGCTGGTGAATTTTCAGCACTATAAATTTGAAGCAAAATGAAAATAAATGCACATAAACATTTTGGAAACTCTTAAAGGCTTAGCACCCCTTAAAATGGATAGGTATTTATTAAAAAAAAAAAAATTATACCTATCCATTTTAGGCCTCTCTGATATATCAAACCACAGCACAACATTCTCAAGTTGATGACCTCACTTAAATAGGAGAGCCACCTTAGAACATCATTCAGGTACCCCTGGAATTACCAAGAAAACAGTGAAGGATCTCATTTACCTCTATTTGCCTGCAGCACAGATATCCACATACCTATCTGTCAATATCTTTTTATATTAAATATGGATTTCACCTTCTGAGCTACAACCTTTTCCTGAAAAAATCTTCGGGGATTATGGTATGTTAATCAGTTTTTCATTGCACTCACTAAAATACCTCAGAAGAACAACTTAGGGGAGGGAAAGTTCATTTTGGGCTCATGGTTTCAGAGGTTCAGTCCATAGTTGGCTGATTACTTTGGTCTGGGTCTGGGATGAGGCAGAGTGAGTGGGCATGTGTCAGAAAACCTGCTCAGATCATGGCAGTACGGAAACAGAGAGACCAAGTTGCCAGGGACAAAATATAAGCCCCAATGGTATTCTCCCTGTGACCTACTTTCTCCAGCCATATCCTATCTGCCTACAGTTATCACTCAGTATAGCAGTTCTCACATAGGAACTCACACATTGTCTCACACATGAACTTTTGGGGGATACTTTATATGAGTGATGTATTTCTGAGTTGTCAATATGACCACATATCTAGAAGTTAGAGACAAAAGCAGGCAAAAAAGCATCAGCTTCAGATTCCAATTAAGCACACCCTTTATGTTTAGTGAGGACTATTGATCATCATTCATCTCACTAGGCTTCCACATTCTCCCCAAGCCATCACTATGGCATACCCAGGATGCCAAAAACTACTCCTAGAAATGAGTTTGGGAGATGAGTCATCTCTCTCAAGCTAGTGAAACACGTGTTACTAGGAAACAAAGAAGAGTTTGGGGGAGTTAGATTGCATGGCTTCACTGTCAATTCTAACTCAAATATTGTGATTTTTTTTTTTTTTTTTTTGCTTGGTGCTTGCATTAGCCGGTTTGGAGGAAGTTTCTAAGAGCCACTTATATCCTAAATGAAAGCTACCTATACCCAAAGATTTTTAACAAGGAACACTGCAAACAACCTGCCCAGCTGTCTCTTCCTCTGGCTCCATTTCCTGCAGATCCTCACTTCATATCCTGATTGGGAAATACTGCAGTGTCATTCAGTGGTCTTGACTTTCCTAATCCCTTGGCAGGCTCCAAGCTGTATCCAAAGGGTTTTCTTCTCCCTTCTTAGCTAGATATCTCCTCTAACTACTCCTTAGACTTAGTTCCTGTATCACTTACTCACAAAAACCCCTGAGGTCCCTTTCTCAGACCTCCTCTCCTGGGTTCTCTATGCCCTACAGTCCCAATGCCACTCTGAGGTCACACCCTTCACCCTGTGCTGTAATCATTTGCTCACAATTCTGTCTTCCACATTGGAGAAGGGAGCCTTTTCATTACTTGAAAAGATCATATCTTGCTAATTATTTTATTCTCTGTGACACAGCATCTAGTACAGAGCTCAAGTTTGCATGAAAGATTGAATAAATGAATGAGTGAATTTTCACTTATTCTAAAAATATGTATCATTTGTCCACTGTAGAATGCATCAGAATTTTTAATGAATTCAGAATTTCTATAATTCATAAATTTAGTTTTCTTTAAATGTTTCCGTATCTCCCCCTCTCAGTCTTCCTCAGCTCCTGTATTCATGAAGGAGACTAGAAATTCATTTAAGCCAATTTATTTTTAATTATCTGCAAAGCATAAATTTTCCACAGTGCCTTAATCCCCCTGTAGGGAAGAGATGCTCCTAACAAGTACAGCCTCCAAGGCACACAGGAAGAAGAAGCAAGGAAATGGCTGCTAATCACCTCACACAACCTCAGCCAACCTGCAGGAGTGAGTTCCATGCTGACTTCTCCCCTTGGGAGGTCACATATGTGCTCTTAGTCCTCTGTGCCTCTGAGTGCATGTGTGCCTCTAGGGGAAGCTGACACAGGACCTACTGAATCATTTTGGTGTGTGGAGGAGTGAGGCAGGCCTGTGTCTCATCATTTGACTTCAGCCACACTTCATCTTTCATGCATCACAGTGAACTGAACCAGGCTTTTTTTTTTTTTCCAAAAAAAAAAAAATAATAATAATAATGAAATGCCTTTAGCCATTCTGAGCAAATCAGTCTCACCAGGCTCCAAAGAGCTCAAACACTCAGCTCATTTCTCATAATCCATAATTAAACCCAAGACCTACTTGGAATGATAAAGAATGATATTTGTACATGCTCAGCAACATTAGCACAGGAACAGTAAACAGGGAAATTGGATACAGCAAAGTCAGCTTCTCAAGGTGAATAAACATATGGAATGACTTTTCTGGCCAAGCATTTAAAGCCAAGGGCAGTTAAAAAGTGGTGATACTTGCCTGGTTTCCAAAATCTTTGAGGTGAGAATTAGATAAACTAAATAAGAATCATTAATAATTAAGTAAATTAAACCCAACTGATAGATTCTTTACCATGGGATATTCCATATATATTTTCAAAGGATGGGTTTTAATGAATAATTGATGATAGTGATCACCTTGTTCCACTAACACTCCTTTCCAGGTGCTATGCAAGGAGATTGTATAAATGGTATCCCACAGGATCCTTACAATAACTTTACAAAGTAGGCGCTATTATTATTCTCATCTTACAAATGAAGAAACAAGCTCTGAAAGGTAATTGACTTGCCAATGATTAAAAACATCTGCATTGCTGTCATAACCTGCATGTATTTTTATCAAGTTTCGTTGAAAATTATCTCACAATTTCTAAGAATAAGAAGAGATTCTTTTAGGATGTGCAAACACCAAAATAGAGGTGGGTCCTTCGCAGATACCAACACTGCTGCATTAAGATATAGTAAGCTCACCACTCTCAAAGCATCCATGAACACCTATACACTGACCTTAACTTGCACTAGGTATGTCTCCAATTGTGGTCAAACTGCTCATAAAACACTCATATGGACATGTTTGTCCATTCCTGATGTTTGCCATACTTAATCATGTGACCTTCTTTCCCTCCTTCCCCTGGAGAAAGAGGTAATCTGTGTATATGAGGATTAAGTCCTGAGCCAGAGTCTGGTAAAGAAAGAGTGCTAGGAGACATATTAAAATGTAAGGCCAACTTTCCTGGAAAAGAGAAGTGCCCTTTCAGACCTGCCCTTCTTCTGGAAACTATTTTGAGAAAACAAATGGAAAGTTACCTACATGTACAAACTCTGACCTCCAGAGATCCTGGCCTTGGGTCTGACTCTGCATGCCTAAGTGCCCTAACCTCATTTCCATCTGTTGCATCTACCCTAACTTGATGGCCTGATCACAAGACCTGATGTTTTGAAATTCTCTACTTGGATCTCACTTCCAATTAAACCCATCAGAGTATTAATAAATTACTGTTACTTAGTATAGCTTCCTTGCCAGATAACAAGCTAAAACCTTTATATGTATCATGCTATTTATATTTTACAGATGACAAAATTGAGATACAAAGAAGGCAAGCAGTATTCCCACATGTCCTAAGTGATAAATTAAAAATCCACATCTCCCATTCATTCTGCCACTAGAGCTCATGTGACTAAATGCTACCTCATAACTTCTCCTATTCCAGCTAAGACAAAAACTCCAAACTTCTCCCTGAAAACTGATGGCTATTCAGTCTTCATTTTCTTCCCATTTCTGTCATTATTCTCATATGGAAATCCAACTGTGTATCCACTTTTATGTTTTTACAAGTGCATTATAAGTAATATTTGAGTTCATTTTTACATAATCACATATGCATGGAGTAAAACTGACTCCACTTCAGTCAGCAATACTTCCTCTTTCCCTCTCTTCCCTATTTCCTTTCCTCTACTGGTTTTTCTTTTATTTTCCTTCTATTATTTAGAATTTGTTTTTAAATTGGTGCTTTATAGATACCCAGTTTTATCCCTTTTTTCCCCTGCTCTCATCCACCCTACACATGTTTTCAGCTACAACTTCTTAAAATAACAGTCATCAAAAAATATTGAGGCCTGAAGATGTTTATCCTTTAAGAAGATTTAAGGGCAATATGATAGTTATTTTCAAGTAGTTGAAGAATTAGCTTTGTTTTGTGTTTTTAGGGAATAAAATTATGATGACCTGCATGTAAGGGGAAGTAGGATTTTAATAAAATTATTCTTGATATAAAGCTGTAATTTTTATCAACTAGAGCCATTCGGAAATCAAATAACTATTATATTACATTGTGATTCCCTCATTAGTATATTCAAACAGGAAGTAATTGGACCTCTTGCCAGATATGTTATGATGACAAAAGATGGGACTCAATCAGTCCAAATACCTCTTACAACTTTTAGGTTTTTTAGTTTTGTAATGAGACTCTGTTCGATTGTCAACAGTGGCTCTCAAATCCATATCTCACTCTCCTTCCAGCCTTGCATCTCAGTAGTTCCCAGCATGAATCCCTATTCCAGGCAAGTGAAGTTCCCACAGACCACACTCATCTCCCAGCTCTACTTTTGTTGAAGTAAATTGACCCAGGCAGAATCCCTGTCTCCAAACCACAATCCCCATCAAATCATCTTCTTGTTTTAGCAATGTAATATTCTTCTAGAACTTCATCAACACAGCAAATTCACACTCTTGAGGTTCTTCCTCCTTCCTCTTATTTAAGTCCTAACTCATACATGTGGCCTACCTTAAAAAAAAAAGTTTAAGATGAAATATTTTCATATCCAAACACCTATTGTATGAGTTCTTAACTTTAGTGTCATCAATGAACCTAGGAGTTTCACTAAATTTGATGACAATTCTTATTCGTAAGTGCTCATGTGTAGTCTTCTTAAAGTTATCATATTTCTTTAGTCTCAGTGAGATCTTTGTGCCCTGAAAGGTGAAAGAAAATTCTGTTTACATTTTCAGTCATTCCCTAAAGTTTAGCAATTAACTACTCTCTCTTATATTGTTTTAATAATATTCTCTCTTATGTTTTAAATCCCTTGAAGGTGGAGGCCATTTATTTATTTTGCCTGCTAATCCTAGGTTACAAACTCCTTTATAAAGAACAGGATAGAATCAAAATCTGTATCCCAAGGACCTGGTACTTGGTAGAGAATTTAGAAATATTTGTGAAAGAAGGAATGCCTGAAAGAATTAATGTCATACCACTACTGAAGTAGTTTTCAGTTATTTCTGCTATTTCTCTGAATATTCTATATTTGACCTTGCAGTGGATCAAATATGTCTTCCCAAAATTCATAGGTTGAAATCCAACTTCTAACATGAGGATATTAGGAGGTGAGTCTTTGGGAGGTATGTCATGAGGGCAGAGCCCACTGAATGGGATTAGTGCCCTTATCAAAGAGACCCAGAGAGATCCTTTGAGGCTTCCTCCATGCAAAGTTACAGCAAAAGACAGTTGCCTGTAAGGAGTTGGAACTTCCACCAACATAGAATCTGTCAGTACCTTAATCTTGGACTTTTTAGTCTCAATAACATTAAAAATTCTATACTTTTTATAGGCTGTTTTTTATAGCATCTTGAATTGACTAAGACAGATATAGAACTTTCAAAATAATCAGTATATAGTCAGCCTATTATTTACCTATAAATATATAAATATCTCATCATGTTTTGTCACGTTTGTCTGCCACAGATTACCTGAGAATTTTTGAATAGTAGAAGCAACTTGCATTCATTTAATTTCCTGTTTCTGGTGCTCCTAAGGAAGGATCTTTGATGTACTACTGATAATCACATACCTGTCCCTCTCTCATTATGCTGCAAAAGATGATAGATATGAAAATGTATGAAAATGCTACAAAGAAAGCAACAATGATCACCCACCAAGACCACAGAAAAAACACTCTGGAGGCACAGCCCTTGTATAGAGTCATCTTGCAGAGCTAGGACTGCCTTTATGCATAACCCTGAATCTGTTCCTCTGTCTCATTTACTGGTTTAAAAAAAATAATAATAATGAAAAGTAAATTGGTTCTCCACTCTTTTATACATGCTCAGTGGGAGATCAGCTACAACTTGCCCTTATAACATGTTGGGGAGTTCTGGGCACCTCTTAGTTTCATCTTAAATGTGGATGATGAACTGAATTGAAATAGACTCTTTAACATTATCAGTGTAGCTCTCTGCTAAGTATACCATCCAAGGTTTTAAAATGTGCTGTCTCTTCACTGGGAATATTCAAGGCAATGAACTCATTTTAGCAGCAATTCTTTAATAATGGTGTCTGTATGTTAACAAGGAGAGAGAATGGCTTACTTTTGTTAAATGCTTTTTCTCCTTACAATAGGAGCTGCTTTATTTTAAGTATCTAATATTAACATTTGCTGAGCACCAAGAGTGAGCTAGAAACTGCATTGCATGTAGACAGGTTCTTGTTCTCAGCTGCAGCACTTATTGGTCAACAATGGAGTAATTAAGTAAGCAGCAGACTTGCAATCTTAATTACATAAATACAGAGACCTGGTTAAGCCTAGAAGTACTTTCAAGAAAGAACAAACTGCCTAGCAAAAAAATGCACATGTTTGAGCACTGAAGTATTCCTGGTATCCTCCTGAGATTATTTTCTTTCTTTTTATCTGATTTTCATTGGGTACTGGCTTGGTGAGAACCAGATGCTTCAATGCAATATATAATTATTGATGGTACACTCAATTCTTGTCTATTATTTCAGAATGGCAACAAAGGTAATCATATCATTGTCACTAATAAACTTTACATTATGCTTTCCCATGCAACATATCGTCTAATCCTCCAAACTCTCATTTGAGGTACGGATTGTTATACTTGAGGAATCTGAAACCTATTAAGATGTGACTTCCCAGGGACCACAAAGCCAGTAAATGACAGAGATGGAGTTTCAACCTTGGTTTTATGAATTCAAACCCTGTACTATTTCTACAACGATAAAGAGCCTCAAGAAGCATATATTTGTTTTGAGCCCTTGTATGAGAGAATTAAATTTTGTTTTGGGAACAGAAAAATGCAAAATTGAATAATAAATAACAGCTCCTCTCTTACTAACTCCTTACTAAGAGGAGTCAGAGAAATAAGGCATGACTATAAATACATAGGATACTAGCCAGTATGGAATAAATGACACATGAGCGATACAAGCCAAGTGTCCTATGCAGTGCTTAGAAAAGGCTTCTCGGAGAAGATGGTAGATAAATGGAGCAATGTGGAGTAAATGCAGAGAAAAACAGGGCAGACACATGAAATAAATGAAGTAGCAGAAATTTTAAAAGAACAAAAAAATTTTGTCCCTGCAACTGTGGAAGAATGTAAGAAAACTATAAAGTATAATCCTGTACTCAAGGATCCTACCATTAAATTGAATAGAAACAATCTGCACATTCAAAACAACTGAAGAACAATCTAGGGCACCACATATACTAAATGAATGGTGAATTGCCTGGTGGCAGCAACTGAATGCTGACGGTGCACAGAAAATGGCCTTGCAGGTCTTCAGGCAACTTTGTCCATCAAGAGAAAAGGAGTGAGGCACTTATTAACAAAGACAAATGGATGAGAATATGAGAATTGGACCTGAAAATGCTTTGAGGAGTACTTAAGTATTTACCAAATTTCAGTGTACTTCATGTACATTGAACTAGATATTAATTTAAAAGTCTTAGAGACAGTCACTTTTGTATGAAAAGAGAAACAGTCAGGAAATCATGGTGGCAGCTGTGCCTAGAAAGAGGAACCACAGCATCTGAGCTGATGGAAAACCCCAAATAGGAGTGAAAGATCAATCACAAGTTGTGTGTTGTGTGCTTTTATTTGAACGGCTCATTTGATCTCTGATTCTCAGTTTTATCATCTATTGAATAGAGCCAATAATATCTTCCCTGAATCAATTTCAAGTCTGTAAATGAGAATCTTATAAGGGCTTGTTGATTTAATTGATGAAGTGAATTTCATTCAAGGCAAAGCTTTTGTTTTACAAAGGACTTTACATAAAAATTAAAAGGAAACTGCAGGGCTGGGGATGTGGCTCAAGCGGTAGCGCGCTCGCCTGGCATGCGTGCGGCCTGGGTTCGATCCTCAGCACCACATACAAACAAAGATGTTGTGTCCGCTGAAAACTAAAAAATAAATATTAAAAAATTAAAAAAAAATAAAAGGAAACTGCAAAGAATGGGAGAAAATATTTTTAAATCATATTCATAAATATGAATATGATAATACTCAAATATTAAACTAACTCCTATAACTCAATAATAAAATGACAAATAATCAAATTAACAATAACCACAGAAGATATGAAAAGGGGCAAGAAAGCATATGAAGAGAGTCCCGCTATCACTAGTCATTACTGAAATTCAAGTCAAAATTTCAATGAAATATAACTTCACACCCACCAGGATGAATATAATATAATAAGAAAGATGAACAATAGAAGCTGTTACAAGGGTGCGGAGACATGTAAGGACTCCACCCACTCATGTGGGCTCTATACACAAGACTCAACACCTCCAGAAGATTCTGCCTCCTAATGCTATCACACAGTGACTCAGATCCAACTTGTGAATTTTAGAAAGACACATTCAAACCAAAGCATGAAGAAATTGGAAACTTTGCATATCGCTAAATATATATATATATATATATATATATATATATATATATATATATATATAAATGCAGACAAATATATGTAAATGCAGATTTATATTTTATATTTTTGTAATGTAGCTACTTTGGCAAATAGTGTGGTAGTTATTCAACGGTTAAATATAGAGTTATCATATAACCTAGTGATTGCATAGTAGTATACCAAATTGAAATTGAAAACATGTATTCACACAAATATATTTACATGAATGAACTTAGTTGCATTATTCATAAGTGCCAAAAAGTAGGGAAAATAAATGTTTTCATGGAAAAACAAAATATAAAATATTAGCTATTAAAAAAGAAAGTACTAATAAATGCTACAATATTAATATACCTGGAAAATATTGTGTTAAGTGAAAGAAAGCCAGTTAAAAAAAGCCACATATTGTAGGACTTAATATGAAATGTTGAAAATAGTCAATTCCAGAAAGATAGAAAACAAAACAGTGGTTGCCAGGGAATGGAGAGAAAGGCAAATGCAGAGTGACTTAATAGACATGAATTTCTATTTGTAGGGGTGAAAATACTCTGGAGTTAAGTATTGCTGATTGAAAGGAAAGCGGGGAACCAGGAGGCAGGCAAGTGAAAATGAAAGACTGAGACCAGGCAGAGATATACTTGAGAGTATATTTGTCAGAGCTGACAAATAAAGGCATCTCTCTCCATAGAGTGAGAGGCAAAACAGGCTTGGGTTTTGGGACTTTTATGGGGAAGGCTCAGGGATTAGAGAGCTGGGTGGGTCCTAATTTGGTGTTTGAGGGTGGGGTTGGTATGAGAGAGTCCTGAGCCTTTCTCACAAAAGCCCTTGGGCAGGAAAGCAAATTTTTTTCTTAAAATGGTGGCTTTCACTTAAGATGGCCATCCAGATGCTAAGCAAGGATCCTACAGTGATCATTCTGCAACTGGTAACATACCAAAGTTTACACTGTGAAAGGGAGTATTGTATGGTAAGTGAGTTATTTCTCAATTTCAAAAGACATAGTTCCTTCTAATCAAAAAAAAAAAAAATTCACAGCTCAAATACACAGTGAAAATAACACAAAGAAGTTACGACTTGCAAAACATGTATAGCTCAATATATAAAAGTTTTGGTGAGTTGTGTCATACTACCAACAGATGAAATAAGACTTGTTCTGAGCATTTTCCATGTAAGCAGTTCATTTAATCCTCATAAAAAGCCTTTGAGTTAGGTACTAATATTATACTGTTTGTCAAATGAGGAAATCAAGGCACAGAGTGGTAAAGAAATTTTCCCAAGTTTACAACCAGGATTTGAACTCAGAAAGTCTGGCTATAACACTCATACTCTTAAAGGCAATGGCATTTCTTTAGAAAATAAAAGTCACAATACATACATAAATATTACTATTAATGAGTTTCAGTTTGTGGGATTGTTGAATCTTGGGCTGAAAGTGCATCTAGCACTGCTTCCTAGTTCATGTCTGAAGTACCCATTCAACATCCTGCCCGGATGAGTTTCATACCTGGCCATGCTGCATACTGGAAGAGGTAGCTTAGTCTTCCCCAGAAAGTTTATTCCATCTTTGAATGGCACTGGCTGATTGAGACTTCTTGCCTGTTTTAAGACTCTGTACTTCTTAAATGACGGAGGTTTTTGTTGACTACTAGCCTTATTGTCTTAGATCAAGTTGCCAAAAAAGCAGAGTTGAAAATGGGAATTTAGGTGGTCAGCATGATTTATTAACAGAGGCTCTTAAAGACAAACCTATAAAGGGAAATGGGAAAGGGGAAAAAAAAGAAAATGGGAAAGGAAAAAGACATAAGCAAGAATTGGTCAGTGAAGTTCATCCTTGGCCCCATATATGTTCTAGAGCATAAGCCATACCACAAAGTTGCCAACTTGGAGCATCAGTATGTCATAAGCCAAAGTGTTGGTAATTCCTGGTCAGAGAAGCCAAGAAAATACTTAAGGCAGCTGCAAGCATGGAAGCCAGGAGTAAGATGTGTGGGCAGGTTAAAGGAGATCCAGGTAGCATCTCACAGTCTCTCCTATGCGGTACCTAGTTTACCTAAATGAAGCACAGAGAAAACTCAGTTTTAAAACCTAAATTTACTCTTAAGCCCATTCCACTAATTATCCCTAATCCTGTTTCCACATTTGTAACAAGGGCACAATAATACCAGCTTCATAGAGGTATAGTGAGGACTGAGGGAAATGACACATAAAATATATTCAGCCTGAAGCTTAGTACATAGTGTTCAATAAGTAGCAGTTATTACCATGGTAAATTTATATTAACCATGTATAGAAATGAAATTTTGCATATGTTCTTCCTCAGTGAAGTGGAAAAAGGTAGAGGACTTGTTTAACCCACGACTGATTCCAAACTTTACAATTTCCTTTCTCTCCCAGCCCCTATAATACAATGTCTTTGTATTTCCTCACCATAGTTTGAATTCACACAGTGAAAATATGAATTATATTCTAAAATCTTCCTGCTATTCACTGAAGCCATCACCTCCAGAGAAGCAATCTTTCTTCTCAGCTTTGCCTTTGTCCCATCTGAATTAAGATTTCACTCTGGACTATCATAATATCATATATCCATCAGCATCTGACTTTTTCCTTTGTGGTGGTGAATACCAAAGTCTGACTGTGAATCTGTGTCCTGCTGAGCTGCTTTCAAATGTACTTCTGGTTCCAGGGTTATCCCTGTAGAAGGCATTTTTAAGGACTCTGGTGTTTTGCCAGGAAAAGGACTGCAGTGCAGCTGCCAAAACACTTGACTGCAAGCCTCTCACCCAAATCCAGCAACCAAACTGTTGGCTGCCATGGTGGCAGCTCCATCAGTGACAGCCAAACTGAACAGACTGGAACTTGACATTGGATTGGGGAAAAAAGTGGTGCATAGTGTGTTCTGGAGAAAAGTTCCTCATTCCCTAAGGATAGAATATTACCCATCCCAACAGGGAAGCTGCTATGCAGTCACAACAGTGGGGGTGCACACACCATTCAAAAAACCATAGCCAATAACTCTATAGAGATGATATCTGGTAGGAAAGTCTTTGGGCCAAAACATGCCCTGGCACTCAAGTAGCAAGCTGACATGCCATTTTTCTCTGCTTCCATCCTATCTCCAGCTTCTCTCCACTATACACACATGCCAAGGCAAACATCCACCATTAGTGCTCCTCTTTCATTCATGCATGCATACGTGCATTTGTCCATTCAATGAATGTTCACTTACTGAGCATTTATTATCTAGTGGTGCCAGGTTGAAGACGGATTTATGAGAAAAGGAACTAAAATAAGGTGACCAAGTTTAACCCCAGTACCCTTCAAACTCTGTGCACCCTTGTGATATATGGTTGTTAAAAGATAATTTTTGAGGAAAAGCTCCTTTAAATATGGTCACTATGGTGGGAATGTAGAAACTAGCATAAAGAGATAATTAGGGGCCTTTCTGGCCCTTCTCAAATCACTGTTCAACCTAAAGCTCACCTAAAGCTGAACCTCTCTCTGCCTGCACAATGTGGCAAGTAGCTACAGTGAAATCCCATTGCCTCAAAAGAATCCTTCATGTTTCCCATGTGTGTTCAAGTCTCTGTGAAGTCAGGGCCCCCTGCAACTCCATTTTCCACTCTGGGATATAAGGATGCTGTCACAGGTAAGGCTGATAGGCATCTGGAAAACAGGAAACACTGATATTTGCATGTTTAATGGATTCATTTCCAACTGTTCATTTTTTCCTAGAATGTTTGAAATAGTGAGCCAATAATAATGAGATGGGATGTGACAACTGAAACTCTCCAATTTAGCAAGATTCATTTTGCAAAATCATCACAGAACATCTGAATCACTGCTTAGCAGAGTAGAACAACATCTGGCAAACAAGCAGTGATGTATTATAATGTTTTTAGCACCATATGGCAATATGTCTTCAAAGTCACCTGCAGGTTGAAATGATAACCCCTCTTACAACTACCTCAGGAAAATGTGGGATGGGGACAGGTAATCAAGGAGTGTGTTGGAATCGTACTATATGGTACCAAAAGTATGCATTGCTAAATATTAAAGCAAGTGTTTGAAATAGCAATACATTATCAAGAAGCTAAAGTAACAGGTTGTCTAAAATCTTTAATTACCATAAAATATAACAAACCAAGACCCAGCTATTGAATCAGAAGATCGTATTATCCAGGCCCAATTAAAAGTGATTAATAGTTCCTGTGGTCAGCCTTAATTAAGATTCTTGTCCTTTAAAATGAGAAACAAAAATCAAGAATCCAGTGTCAAATAGGACCTTACATGTTAGGTGTTAATTTGTTTCTTATTTTAGATTTAGCAATTCTAATATATTCTTTCCTTTTGACAGTACACTGTCTATCTAGCACCTGGAGTAGGGAGCACTGCCTGCTGTCTTGGGGGATTTATCTTGCTCCAGCTTCTCCCCAGCTCCTCCTGCTGCATGCTCCTCATTTTCTAGGTGTAGTTCTCATCCTCATCTCAATGTAACCAGTGCTACCTTACATCACACCAGTTTGTGGGGGTAGGGCAGGAGGAGCAGGGAGGAAGGAATCCCAAAGCAATGACTAACTGGTAGTTCCCTGCTTCCTCTTGAATTTCCTCTGACTCCTCAGGAAGGTAGTGCTCTCAAGTTTTCCCTCAGGAACTTGTCACTTTCCACCTTTCCCTCCCCTCTGGGATGCAGCTATTTCCTAAGTGCTAGTGAAGCCCTGCCAGCTATAGGACCCACAGCAAAGCTCTGGAAGCATCCTGATATTTTCCTTGTTCTAGAGGTGGTGGCTGTGATCACTAGCTCTGATCATGGGTGCCATGTTCAATATCCTTTATGCCCAAGCATCCTTGTCATTCTCAATCATCACCCCTTCAGTAGGGTTCCTTGTACTCCCAACACCTTGGGGATTTGCCCTTCTGTCAGGTCTTTCCCTGGTCCTCCAGCACAGCTTTTTGGGGTTGTTTAGCCAGAAAATAGGACTAACAAATACATCACCCTGGCCCTGACCCACTGCCCTTACATTGAGTTAAAACATAATGATAATTATAAGAGTAATGAAATATACATGATTTTAATAACTAGCTCAATCACTTAGAGCACCTGTATAGCTTATTTAAAAAGGTAGCAAAATCTGCATTCCATTACAGGCCTGACTTTAGATCCTGCCTTTAATTTCTCAACTCTTTATTCTTTTAGAATGTGTTCTTTTCTAGGTAAATCTTTAGGCATTCGTGGAAATATATATCAGAAATCAAATTACAAGCAGCAATACTTGACTAAATTCCCAATGAGTAGTGTAGTTTAGTTTCCCAAGCTCAGACCTCACTGCAATGGGATTCATGCCTTTTTCGTGTATTTCTTCAGACTTTACAAAGTGCACCTCATTTGCTCTCACACCAACACGCTGTGCTGGGAAAGACAAGATAATTACCCTGAACACGCAGAGGACAAATATGCCAAAATGCTAATGTGGAACCTGATCTCAGTCTTCTGAGCACTTTTCCCCTTTTCAAGACCCTCATTGTTTTTCCCAGTGCCAGTGTTAAGCAGGCAAAACAGGTCCCTCAAATAGCTCTTCAGGCCTTATATCCTTATACATAGACTGCTGTGTTTGAGAAGCCGGTCCAGAGGATCCAGAACAGACTCCCTCCCATTCCCTTCTCTTCATTCCTCCCCACCTCTGGTTCTGTCCTCATCTCTGAATTCTTCCTAGAGAGCTCCCTTTCCCATGGCTGATCCCAAATCCTACTTGCTATGAATGAAGTCTTCCCTTGACTCCAGTGTGTGAGACTCTCCTCCTCCACCCTCACAGGACACTGTGTGTGCCCCTCCAGAGACAGATAGTTCTAAGTTCTGGTTATTATGGTTATTTGAATACAGTTTTAGTCAGCATTTTGACTGCTGTGAATGAAGGACCTGACCAGCACAACTGTAGAGGAGGAAAAGTTTATTGAAGGCTCACGGTTTCAGAGGTCTTGGTCCATAGAAATCCAGCACCATTCTGTGGGGCTCCAGATGAGGCTGAACATTATGAGGGGAAGAGTAAAGGGGGAGGTGTATGGCAGAGAGAAGTGGCCAGTGGCTCACAAGGCAATTAGGAGGGAGGGAAAGAGAGAGGGGGAGAATCTCCACTTGCCAGATATAAATATACCTCCAAAGCCACGCCCCCCATGGCCTACCTCCTCCAGCCACACCCCACCTGCCTCCATTTATCACTCAATTAATCCCATCAGGGGATAATTCAGTGATTGCTTAAGGCTCTCACAACCCAATAACTTCCCCTCTGAATCCTCTTGGGTTGTCTTATGCATGAGCTTTTGGAGGACACCACATTCAAATCATAACAAATGCTTTCATCCTTCCCACTGTGTTAGATTGCAAATCCATTCAAGGGAAGGATTCTGCCTCCCATTCTTATAACCCTTGCAGTACCTTAAAACAAGAGTACTCCTTTCTCGAACAGACACTTAATAGCTGTTTGTTAAATGAAAATAACTTTAGCATGTTCTTCACTAACAGATTATATTAACGATCAAATACTATGTATTCCTTTTTTACTTGAGAGTCTCCATAGTTTCCCCAGAAACAAGAGCACTTTGAAGTCATTTGAAGCCTTTAATATAATCTTCCTTTAATGGAGTTTGCCTCCCAATTGGTACAATATATTGTTTAGAATTATATTTCCTTATGGGTTTATAGCTTTAAAAAACTTTTTTTTCTACCTTAAAATTCCCTTGATTATTTATTAGGGTTGATTCATATCTAGTAAATTTATAGTTTTCTTATCAAAAGAAAAAATCTTATTACATTTCAACTGAAATATCTTCATTTTCTTTAAACTCCAAGTGATTTTTGATGTATATTTTATATTTGGGAAAATTAGATTTTTATACACCAAACAAATATGTTTGGCATAGTTATTGCATTAGACTAGAACATTAGAATTGTTTCTGCCCAGTTTGCTTTCCTGTGCTCTGTTTAGTAGAAGTAGAATATGGTTGATACTAAAGGGTACCAAGCCAGCCTCCTGGCCGACCTCTGACCTGGCACTGATACTTGACCTCAGTATTATAGGGAGCCATTGGTTATTCTCTTATGAACCCCTGGTTTACCAATGTATAGAAAGAGTTTAGAGAATGATTACATGGAAAAAGTATAGTCTTACCCTATTACTAGAATTCTGGTTTTTAATACTTTTTTGCTTTTACTTGATTATAATGCATGCACATGGTAAACTATTCATACTCAAAGGTGTATAAACAAAAGTAAGCTTATCTTCCACCAATCTCCTAATCCCACACTCCAGGGACAGCCATGGGTAGTGTTGTTTGTTTGTTTGTTTTTGTTTGTTTTCTGGTTAGCTTTTTTTTTTTTTTTTTTTTTTGTACATTCTAGAGTAGTTTCTCTGGTTTAGGGTGTAACCAGGGAAATTGCAATCAGGTTCAACAACAATCATACCAGCCTGCTGGATCAGTGCCGGGCACTGCAGCTGAGCCCCTCCCTGCTTCTCAAGGTTTATAGCTGAGGGAGTACAAGCGGGGCGTTTGAATACAGTGTAGTAAGAGTCATAGCTTACAAGTGCCAGGTGCTGAGGGAAATTGCAGACATCCCAGAGGTGGTAAAATGCTTTATGAGGGCTCCAGTAGGGAGAATGATGGAGAGAAAGGAAATCGTGATCCCCAAGAATAGCCTGTGCAAAGTCAAGAGGTAAGAGAATTCCTGCCAAGTTTCACAACTGAAAAGTGGTAAGTTTGGCTAAAACTTGTGTATGAATAAAAATGGGCAAAAACGACACTAGAAAAAGTAGTTCAGTGACCACATTCCCACTGTTCTTGATATCCTATCACAGAAAGACCATGCTAAGTGAAATAAGCCAGTCCCCAAAAGTCAAAGGTACAGTGTTTTCTCTGATATCCAGAAACTAATCCACAAGGAGAAGGGAGGAGTAAAAAAAAAAAAAAAAAAAAGAGATAAGGGCAGTAGACAAAAGAAAATGAGGGGAAGGGAAGAGGGGAGGGATTGGGCAAAACAGTGGAGTGAATCTGACCTAACTTTCCTATGTACATATATGAATATACAGTGAATCTCACCATCATGTACATCCACTAACTTAAAAAAAAAAAAAAACTATAAATAAATATCAGAAAGATTGGTTAAAGGAATGGGAAAAGAAGTAGGGAGGATAGCAGGGGAAGGGAAAGTACTTTGGACTGAATAAGAACAAAGTTATATCCCATGCTTTTATAATTATGTCAAAATGATTCCTATTGCCATGTATAACTAAAAAGAATCAACTGATTTTTTTTTTATTTAAAAAAGGAAAGAACAATGCCCCTGGAATAATAAAAGCAAAATTTAAATACTAGACTCATGTGTCAACTCAAGAAGAAAAAACAAAAACAATTTTTTTAATCTTTAGCATCAAAACACAAATGTTGTACCTATTAATAGGAGCCCATGTAAAGCTCAATTTATATATACACACATATATATGCACATACACATAAATATATACACAATGAGTAATGTTTAAGTCAGTTTAAACATATTTAGATTCTCAAACATGTATCATTATCATTTCTCTGTGGTGAAAACTTTCAAAGTCCTTTCTTCTAGCTCTTTGAAATACATAGTGTGTATGTACATTGTTTTCTATAGTCACCCACTGCAGTAGTACACTACAGCTCCTCTCTACTAACTGAGAGAGGATTCACTGATCAGCCTACCCCCCTCTCTCTCCCCCTTCTCCTCTCCTCAGTCTCTGTTAAGCACCATTCTAGCCTCAACTTCTATGAGATGGACGATTTCAATTCCTCAGTTGAGTATAATCATGCAGTACTTGTCTTTCTGTGCCTGGCTTATTTCACTTTACATAACAATCTCTAGTTCTATCCATGTTGTCACAAGTGACAGGATTTTATTTGTTACAACTGACTCATATTCTGCTGGGTATATGTACCACATTTTCTTTATCTGTTCATCAGCCAGTGGACGTTTAGTTTATTTCCATTTCTTCTCCATTGTGAACAGTGCTACAGAGAACATGGGAGCACAGATGTCTCTTCAGTGTGCTCATTTCATTTCCTTTGGATGGATACCTAGTACTGGGATTGCTGGATCCTATAGTAGTTCTATGTTCTAATTTTGTGAGGGGCGTATATACTTTTTTCTATATTGGCTTTGTTCATTTACATTTCTACCAACAGTATGCAAGGTCTTCCTTTTCTCTAAATCCTCACCAAAAGTGTTATCTTTTATTGTTTTTGATATTAGTCGTTCTCATAAGGGTGAGAAGATATCACATTGTGGTTTTGATTTGCTTTTCCTTAATGATTGGTGATGTAGAACATCTTCATGTGTATGTTGACCATTTGTATGTCTTTTTTAGAGGATTGTCTATTTAGATCTATTGCCCATATTTAATAGGATTACTTGGTTGTGTGTATGTGTGTGTGTGTTTTCTCATTTTGTTTGTTATTTTGCTATTCAGTTTTTGGAGTTCCTTATATATTCTGAATGTATATATCACAAATATTTTATCCCATTCTGTAGGTTGCCTCTGCACTCTGTTGAGGGTTTCTTTTATTGTGCAGAGCATTTTAGTTTTATGTAATTCCATTTGTAGTTTTATCGAAAGACCTAAAGTCAATTGTATAATTCATACAAGGATCCCTAAAATAATGCTAGGCAAATACAAATAGTAAAACACAACAAATGCTAAAAGAAAGAAAAGTTATTCTGGGCCATTGGAATTTCTTCTAGCACAACAACATCTGGCAAAGTCCCAAATGCATGCATATAGTATACACTGTTTGCCTCCTAAGTCCTGATATTATTGAAAATATTACTAATCAAGCAAATGAATACACTATTATACTTGGGGGGATAGAAAAGAAATCTCTCCAGCTTGGGAGGCAAATTAAGCTCTTTGTCCTTTGTATGAATCTATAGCTTTTCTGGCTGAACTTGTTAAACTGTCAGAGGATCTACTTTTAAAAGACGGTTTTTATTCCTGTTTACTTGCCTGCTTCTGGAGCCACAAACAGAAGTCCTAGAATAATAGCATAGTAGCCAAGCTCTTTAAAT
This sequence comes from Marmota monax, assembly GCF_021218885.2. Classification (NCBI taxonomy): domain Eukaryota; kingdom Metazoa; phylum Chordata; class Mammalia; order Rodentia; family Sciuridae; genus Marmota; species Marmota monax. The sequence continues at coordinate 1,508,897 of NW_026693836.1, forward strand.
GTTGATGCTGTGTTTGGCACCTTTACTGGAATTAATATACAGCAATTGTTATTATGCAGAAGATGGAAGAATCACACAGTTGTGTATTTTTACTCTCTAATTACTATTTAAATTGCACTTTATTGCTTATAAAATGAGTGTGAAAAATGAAAATTAGATAGCAATTAGAGGGTAAGAAACACAATTGTGCAATTTCTAACATCCAACAGAGTTTCAATAGTAAGACCAAATTAGCTATGACAGTTCAGGCATCTGACCCACTTGGGGTGTATGTATGGAGTATTTGAAATGCCAAAAGCAAGATTTTGAAAGAGCTGAAGAGATGAAACTTGACATTGGAATATATGAACCTATTGGCAACCATAGGTTCCCACTGGTAGAAACTATATAGCTCCTTTAAAGAATTTGGGAGGCATTATCTATGCAAACCAAGGAAAATGCAGACTTCAGTCTAGTGCTTATGATCTGTAACATGATGAAAGTCACTAAGTAAGCAAGTTAAGACTATGCTACAAATAATTAGTCATTCATTCATTCAATCCATGACACCTGCCAAAAATTATGGAAAATATTAGATCCTGGTGATTCAAAGATAAGTAAGCCATGATCTCTGATTTCAAGAAATTTATGTTGTTGTGTACCAAGTGTTAAAGAAAAAAAATAATCATTACTTAAAATAATTTTGTTATATAGAGAAGAAGAGGCTTAAAATTTGGTCTATTCTTGCTATCAAATATACTGGGCATACTGCTAGAGGAGGTATACATGTGATCAAATAATTACTAAAGTTAATGCTGGGATAAATATGTGAGTTACTATAATGTTAGCTACTTTAATTAAAAAATCCAGATTATTGCCCAATTAAATTTACCAACAGAAAAGAAACAGCTTTTATGGAGGTAGATTGAGTGTGTAGTAACTACTAAAGTTTCAGCCACAGAGTAAACCTGAATTAGGAGACAGTGTTTGGGGTTTAGGATGCACTATTCATCTGCATGGAACTACTTCTGTCACCCAAGGTTGCCACCTCTATACTTGTGGCCAACTGCTAAGGAAGGCTGCTACTAATTTTCAAAGCCAAGAAGAGATAAGGGTAAAAAGCACTGGAAAATTTGTTAATGTTTTTATAGTGCATTATAGTTATACGTAATAGTTGGATTCATTTTGAAATAAACACACATACTAGGAACATAATTTGCTCCATGTCAGTCCCCTTCAGTTCCACTTTCCCTCCCCTCCTCTCTCCCTTTGGGCCCCTTTGTTTTATCTACTTGTTGTTGTTTTTAATTGGTGCTTTATAGATAACACCTAAAAGTGGAATTTGCCAAGGTATGCTTATATATGTACTAGCACAATTTGATTGATTTCATTCCTCAGTTTCTCTCTTTTCCTATCCCTGCCCAATCCCCTTCCTCTACTCCACTGATCACTCTTCCATTTTTATGGGATCTCCCCATTTTTCCCTTATTTTGCTGTGGCTTCTGCATATGAGAGGGAACTCAACCTTTGTATGAGCTGATAAATCAATTCAGCAAAGTAGCAGAACACAAGATCAACATACAAAAATCAATAGTTTTCTTATACTCCAATAATGAATCTGCTGAAAAAGAAATCAAGAAAACTACTTCATTACACTGACTTTTTCATGTTTTTTTTTTTTTAAGTCAGCATGATGTCACTGAACTCCATTACTTTTTATATATGACACTAATGTTTCTTCAGAATGTCTCTGACTATCAGTCAAAAAGGCATGGTGGTGCATGCCTGTAACCCCAGCAGCTCGGGAGGCTGAGTCAGGAGGATCTCAAGTTCAAAGACAGCCTCTGCAACAGTGAGGCACTTAGCAATTCAGTGAGACCCTGTCTCTAAATAAAATACAAAATAGGGCTGGGGATATGGCTCAGAGGTTGAGTATTCCTGAGTTCAATCCCAAGTACAAAAAAAAAAAAAAAAAAATCATAGTCAGGTAAAGCCCTCAATTCAACACTGTGAAGCAGCATATCTTTTCCTAAATTATTTTTTTTCAAAAAAAGTCCAATCAAATAGATTTAATTTGTTTTTACCTAATTTTCATGGCACTGTTGGATTTCAAAAATTGCTGAGTTTCCTGGAATGGGAATACTAAAGATAATAGAATGAATTGGACATCCCTATCCTATGTGCATATATGATTACATGACCAATGTAATTCTATATCACATACAACCAGAAGAATAAGAAGTTTTACTCCATATATCCATAATATGTCAAAATATATTCTACTATCATGTATACCTTGTTGGAACAAATAAGAAAAAAAGAGTTTTTTAAAGCCTTTCCCCCTCCTTTTTGATAAGAATATATCTTTTCTCAAGATGGAAGAAAATTTCTACTTGTGAAGGAAGATTTGAGGATTCCAACCTCGTCCTCCTTCTAAAGAATACAGTTGGTTGCAGGGATGTATATCTGATATGTATTAACCACACAGCTCATTGAGCAATCTAGAGATTTGAAGTTGCAAAAAATATTTTATTAATCCTTGATTGCTTCGTTCTTTCTTGTTCAGTCTCCCATGATGGTGCTTAAATGTTACTAAGTGATCTTTTATATATTACTGTGTAGGAAGTAACAGGTAGACCAAAATGAAATAGGAATACAACCTGCTCCCATCTAGGAATCTACAACATAATTGGAAAACATGTATATATTACAAAAGTGTACAAGTGTATACATGATATCTAAAGATTCTATGAAAGAGTTCAAAATTTAGTAGCTTAAAGTCTTTACAGGGACATATCTCAAAGCTTGCCTAGATTCTTCATTTTTAATGAGGAAATTTAAACCACAGCAGGGAGTGATCAATATTTTGTGCAGGGCCATATATTCCGAGCAAAGCCAAAACTAGAACTGACTCTTAGAACTGACTCTTTGGACTCCTTGCTAAGGACATTTTGCCATACATTACATCTGATATCATAAAGAATAACAATGATTTGGGGATATTTCAAAGCAATCTCTAAATAAATGTATGATGCTAAGAATCATACAAAAAAGAAATTCAAAGAGAAGATCATAAAATAGTATGTCATAAGGAAATAAGATTAAATAAAGAACGTGATTGTCTTTGTGATTAACCTTTAGAGAACTATTAAGTTTATATGAGAGAGAGAGAGAGAGAGAGAGAGAGAGAGAGAGAGAGAGAGAAACAATTATTCAAGATAAGACCAATTCAAATCCATTCAGCTACCACCTGTCCCCCTCCTTGCTCTTTACTCTATGCCAGGTAATCTACGGGAATCTGGAAATACATAGTCAATAAGGACAAGATGTCTGTATAATCCATCTAGTGAGTATGCAATGGATTAAAAAATTCCATTGGAAGAAAATGGGAAAAGTATTCTGTGTCTATCAAATAGAATAGGTAAATCAGACAGAGGATCAGACTCTTCCAAAGGTTTTAATGTTCAAACTAGGTTTTAAGGACAAGTGGTACTCAGCCAGAATAAAGAAAATAAGAAGGGAATTTCTGGAGGAAGGAACACACAGCATGAAGGCATAAGTGTGTGAAGCCACACAACCCTAGGAAAGTCCCAGAAACTATGTGTGTAGAGCCAACTGTCTGTGGGTCGAGATGGAAGGGAATGAGACTGGAGCGGGGAGTACAAAACTGGTATCCCATCCGGTTGGCAGGGATGGGTTGGCAAGGATGGGCTCCAGGAACATGTAGTCATTTATTGGCAAACTTTTACTTACATGTTCTGTTCCTTGGGATTTTCAAATGAGTTCAGTACATAAAATGGGTTCGAACCCAGCGAGGAGGGGGACAGATGGGAGCTGGATGACAATGAAGCTTGTGTACTACTGTGCTATGTTTAAACTTAGTTCTAGAAAGCATGAGGCTTACTGACACATTTGAAGCCAGAAAATGGCATGATCAGATTTGTGTTTTAGAAATATCAGTTTGGCAGAAGGATAGAAGACACATTGGCAGGAAAACAGACTGGAAATGGGGAATCTAATCAGTAAACTGTGACAATAATCCAAGTTATCAGAGATTTGGACTCAAAGTAAAGTAGTGGAAATGATACAGAGATGTAGGAGAGAGATGCCATGGGACTTGATGGCTAAGGGGATGCGGAGGAGGAAGGAAGGGATAAGGGCAAGGGAACCAAGTATGTTTTGTCCAAGTTCACATTTCCCATTTAAGTGACTAGGAGGATGATGTTATCATTTACTGTGAAACAGGAAGTACTTAATTTGTCAACATTTAACTGGGAGTTGCTAGCACAGGAGTAGATGGGACCTTCCAAGGAGTATTTGGGGTGAGAAGATGAAATAGGGCACCCTGAGGGAACTAGTTTTAAGAGATAGGGAAGTGGCTGTGAAAAGAATGAAAAATAGAGTCGGGAGAATAACTAGAAATAAAATACAGAACACATAGAGGAATAGGCAGGTAGGAATTTGTAAAATATGATGTGGAAAGAAAAAAAAAAGAGAATAGCTTAGTTGGAACACAGCACAGGTAGGTATTTGTAATAGATCTTACAGGGTATGGTCCTGTTCATGGGACTTGGAAGTCAGGATGAAGAGTTTGTGTTTGATATGGAAAGCATTGTGATACTAGCGATTCAACAGATTATATTAGCAGCAGTGTTAATAATGTCTTTATCTTGTGCTTTATACTAATTTTGAAGTTCTTTCACATTCATTAATGTTCCCATTTGGTACTCCTCATCTCTTTGAGGCAGATAGGGCAGGGCTAATTATCCTTACTTTATAGATAAGAAAACCAACTCCCAGAAAAGGCTGAGCAATTCAACCTCACTTACATAGCAATTAAAGACAGAATTAGGACTGGAATTTTGATTCCCTGTATCTCCATCAAGAGTTCATTCTAATGTGAAATCCTGCCCTACCTCAGCCTTGGGAACACTGCAGAATACACATGACTATCCTGGACCCCAAGGAGGGATACCTCCTCCCACCACTCTCCTATTCCTCTGTAGTGGCCAGAATTATGTTAAGATCTAAACCCTCCCTTAAGAGAAACCTTGCAGAAACTCCACCCTAATTCTGTGCTCTCCTCCAGCTGCTTTGGATGCCCTCCAGAAAGGCAGGGTTTGGAGTTACTGCTGCCATTTTCCACATCCTGCCCAATGAATGGCAAACAGCCCCTAGACTAGACGTGTGCTGAGCAGGCTTGTTTCAGAGCTCACTTCAGGCAGATTCACAATTCTGCCTAGTGTAATTAACAAGGTGAAAATGAAGCTCAATTCTTGAACACAATTCTGTATGGGCCACTTATCACAACCCTGTCCTGGGGTATGCTCAGAAGCCAAAACTTTTTCACTCAAATGCACACCCTGGATGAGAAAGGTTGATAGGCAAGGGGCTGAGGGAAGGTTGTTACAAGCATGAAAATCCATTCCCACTACTATAAAAGAAAAGAACATAAGTTGTTTAAAGTGTCAGAACTTTTGGAAGGAATCCAGAGCTGTCTACAGTCAAGAGTTTGAATCTGGGACTAAATGCCCAGAACTATGCCTTCTCTATATTTAAACTACAATGAAGTAACTTTAAAATCTGGAAGAGGTATTCAAATGTTCCAGTTTCTGCTGTATGTAATTCAGGGGCCAATAAATCCAGAGTGCAAATGGATCCCATTCCTGAATCTGCAATGAAACCTCATAATGGCTTAAAATTACATGCACCAAGTCCAAGTCAATTTCAAACAATAACCAATAAAATACAACCAAAGTTTTAGCTACAAAGCACATGAAAAATATACAATAATACCAGTTGGAAATGCAAGCAATTTCTATCTGTATCCTGAGTAACCAGAATTAGATAAAGAATAGGTAGAATATGGAGAGTAGGCTTACTGAACAAGGTGAATGAAAGTCTGCTTCAAGTAAGAGAATAAAATTTAGAGCAATAGGTGAGGGCTAAGTGCAAGAAAATATGGTTAAAAATGGTAAAAATGCATGCTGGTACTTTCAGAGTCCATTAGGATGGTGCAACTGATTTGATCTTTCATGAAAGTCAAGGGTGACTTGGTCCCATGGTATTGCTAAACCAAACTTAGCTAGAAAAATGGAATTTTAGTCCCATCCACTCTCCTGCCAGAGGAATCAGAAATAAACCTGGTAGCCATAGACTTGCTGCAATAAATCAGTTTGCCTAGGGGTAAAACCTGAGTACAAAACTGTTAATTTGCAGCATTCACCAAATACAACTGGCATAGTCCCAGTCTATAGAACTGGGCTTGTAATTCAATATCTCATTTATAAGATAAATTTCCTGCAGATTAAAGGTCTGCAAACTATGACCACCCCCCCCCCTTGACCAAATTCTGTCTTCAGTTAATTTTGGCAAATAAAGCTTTATTGGAACCTAGCCACACACATTTGCTTAGATAGTATTCATGACTCTTTTTGTTCTGACGATAGAGTTGAGTAGATAAAGAAAAGTTTGTATGACTTGCAAATTCTAAAAAATTCTAAAAAATTTACTACCTAGTTCTTGGCATGTTTGCAAGCCCCTATTGCTAAAACTCTGCCTCAAATCCTAGAACACAGAGCGAATTCCCTAACACACTATGCATTGTTTTATGCATGCCCTGTCAGGGGCTTTGCATCATTTCCTGTGCCTCTAGCTACTCTGTAAGTGACAACTCTAAATGGATATATTACTAGATTTGTGTTCTTGATCTCAACTTTTTTGGAGAGCAAACCTAGCATGAGTGATGTGAGAACAAAACACAATATATAAACTGAGCCCTTCCATATCTACAGTCTGCCCATGTAAACTGTCCTGTGCTTCAGGGTGCTAACCTGTAAGAACTACTAGTGACCTATTAGCTCTTTGTGGTTCAGATAAGCACAGCCCATAAGGCACATCCACAGAAATCAAAGCAAGAGATGAAGATGAAAATCTGGTGTTTATTTTCTGCTCTTCCCAGTGGACCTGATAGCCATATATGTTGCTTGGCTGAAAGTTACAGAGTCTGTTAAACGCTCCTTCCTCACCAAGAAGGAGGCTGACTTGCCCTACAGCCCTGGGGAATAAGGGTGGTTCCTAGTTGTCAGGTACTTACTCTGGGTAATTTAGGGCAGGGGGAATATTGGCTTGGCTGGTGAGAATTTGATAAAGACATTTTTGGGATGTGGGCTCTGGAATAGCTGGATTGCTCATAGGAAAAGTTTTTGCTATCTTTTGGAATTGATTAAATTTAGGAGGGCCAGCCCTTCCCTGGGTCTACAAGCCTCCAAAATGCCAAAGCATCATAAAAATAGAAAAATTTTAAAAACTTGATTAATATAGTCATTTTTCTCTGCAGTATACCAGGAAAGTTCTGGCAATTAGTAGACCATCAAGCAATTAATTAATGTCAATCCCATGCATCTAAGCCAACATTAGGTGAATAGATACATTTCAATGAATTTGAGCTAACCATGACTTTAATTTGTCTTCCATTTATTGAACTTAGAATCTCTCCCACAATACAAACCCCAGGCTTATGGTGATAAATAATGATGTGGTTCTATAAATCTTTCCATGTATAGGTTATCTTATCCCAAAGAAACCTCAGTTTCATCTCTATTATAATTTAATTCTCTAATATGAACCATAATTTTTAATGAATACTGTGTTGGGACCCTCAGGAAAACTGCTGGTTGTTGAGGAGCAATGGAACGAATCAATTTTGTGTTCATCCAACCCACAAACGCTATTTCACTGCAAGACCCAAAAGACTTCTTTCCCTTTACAAAAAATATTTGTGGTAATGGGGGAGATTGAGTGCCAGTGTCTTTGAGGAGCTCTAGGTAGCTGCCCTGAATAGAATGAAGATTGACAGAAATTCTTATACTGTGTGTTCTCTGATTTTACAGGTCATAATAGGTTGCAAGAGTGGCAGAGTTAAGGTAATAGTGCTTAACAGAATAAAGGTGAATAAAATGACCCAATAAGACATGGAAGAATTAAAATCAAAGTGTTTTGACCCCGAGACACCTGAGGTAATGGTTAATTATTCCTAGGAATAAAAACAAGTATGCAAACCACAAAGGTACAATTTGGCACACTGGTATGCCAAGCCAAAGCCAAATTTAGTAGTGATAATTAATAGACTTTAACACAATTTCCAAGTCTTAGCCAAATCATATACTTGGGTCCCTTCACCTAAGGAGAAGCTTTGAGAGATAATGTTAATTACAAGTATGTTTTTGCATATGGAAGTTTTAGTGAATAAATCAACACTTAAAATTTTACATACAACTTTTAACTTAAATCCTTTTTCCCAGTCTGATCACCCTGCTAATATTGCTGTTTTAGTTTGCTTGTTTGGTTCTGGGGATTGAACTCAGAGCCCTGCAAGTGCAAAGCATGCACTTTACCATTAAGCTACATGTCCAGCCCCACCATCAGTTTTGAAAAACAGTCACAAACAATTTTCCTTCACATACAAGGGCAACAGTACATGTTTGCTCTCTTGCCTCAGGGCTATATCAACTTTTCTGTTTCCCATCCTGTAGGATGAAGGGAACCTTATTATCTTCATAATTCACAGAACAGCAAGCTAGTCAATCACATCATTGGCGTACAGACATGGTAAAGTGATGATAAAAGCACATATGTATTGACTGGATTTCTCAATATAGCAACTGGAAAAATGTTATAATAGTTGCTATTTATAATAGCATTTTATCATAAAACATTTATTTTGAAAAAAATCTATAAAGATATATACTAAGGAGTTAACAAAGTTCATCTTCAAGTAAATTATGGGTGATTTTCTTTTATCCTTTGCATTTTTCTGTTTTATCTGAACATTTTATAACTATGTTTGACATGTATAATAATAATTTTAAAATAAAATAATACCTAAAATAATAATACAATTATATTCTCTGCTTATATAATCATGTCAAAATGATTACACATACTTAAAAGGAAATAATAAAATAAAATAATAAAATAAAAATAATATTACACATACTTAAAAGGAAATAATAAAATAAATAAAGTAATTCACATTAAAAAAATAAAAAACAAAAAGGACCACTTTCCAGAACTTGATTTCATCACTTGAGAAAAGCTTGCATCTAGCTGTGATGAACCTCTGGAGAATTTTACCAGCTTCATATGATCTCCCTAACAAAATATCTATGCCAACAGCAAGGCTGACTGACCCTGCAGGTGGCCAAGCAGGTCCATCCAGAGTCCTTGGAGGCATGAAGCATAGGGAGAGGGGCACCGTGAATCTTTCCCCTCAGAACTCAGGGCTTTTCAGAGGCCAGTGTGCTGGCAGCAAGCTGAGCAGAACCACCAGAAATTAAAAGCTCTGCATGAAATGAAGGAGAAAAAGTAGATGTGTATCCCTAATTCAATGACTCCAGGCTCCCAAAGAAAGGAAATATGAAATTATTCCAACCTGTGTACAAACATCACTAAGATTCCTTCAGTCTTACCATGTGCCAGGCACTATAATAGACACCAGATTTTTTTTTTAAAGATGAACAAAAGAGAAAGGAAAAACTAGTTATGCTCTCGATGGAGCTTGTCTTCTAGTGTAGGACAGTCAAGCAAAAGGGCAATTAATATACACTGTAAATGACCAGGGGAGAAAGTGAGTGTCAGTGAGAAGCATTCACCAGCAACACTGATGATGTTGAGGCAGAAGAAGTGACTCTTCCAAGCAAAAGAAATTTAGAATAATCTATCCAAAGTCTTATTCTAGTATAAATCTTTTCTATACGTACTTAGGCTTGAATATTTTTAGCTATATAGGATTGTTTCCTCACAAGGTAGCTGACTTCATTCTTGCACAACTGTAATTGAAAGTACTCCTTTAAATAGAACCTACATTGCCTTTCAATCCATTGATCTAATTCTACAGAGAAGTCATACAGAATGAGTCAAAGCCTTCTTTCACATAATATTCTTCCCAATATTTGAAGCCCATTATCAGAACTTTTGCTCACTAATCCTTCAGCACTTCTTTTCTGTTTCTTCTTCATTATAAAATTTCAAATCCCTTTGAGATGCTAGCCATTCTTCACTAGACCTACTACAAGATATCAAGGTCCTTTGTAAATATATAAAATTAATAGTAATAATCAATAACCCAGCAAAGATTTATTGATAACCTATTACATTATACGCAATTTTCTAGGCTCAGATAAAAGCACAGAAAATTAATTGGACATAATCTTTGATCTTTTGGAGCTTATGTTCTAGTGGGGGAAAGGGAGTAAATACACAAATAAATAAAAATATAAGCCCACATACACATGCAAACACATACACAGCATATAATAGATTTTTTTTTTATTTCAGTAGTACCAGGTCTACTTTTCTCTGCTTCTTTTTACTTACATATAACATTAAGACACGTTTTGACATGATCACAAAACATGGACTATAACTTGCTTTAATTTAGTCCCCACCACTTCTGCCTTCCTCTCCCTTCACCCCTTCATCTTCTATGCTGATCTTTCTGCAATTTATTGATATACCTTTTAATTAGCATCTGGTAGCTATACTTGATATTGTACTATATGCATGGATGTACATATGCAAGTTCAGTCAGATTCCACTGTGAGAACTGTGACCCTCCTTTCTCCCCCTCAATCCCCTTCATCTAGTCTACTAATATTTAATCTATTTTAATGAAGTTCACTCTGCATTTTTTTCCTTCCTCTCCTGCTCCATTTTCAATTAGCTTCCATTATATGAGAGAAAACATTTGACCTTTGACTTTTTGGAATTGGTTTATTTCTCTGAGTGTGATAGTATCAAGTTTCATCCATTTCCCTGTAAAATGTCATAATTCTACTCTTCTTTATAGCTGAGTAATATGCCATTGTGTTTTATTTATATTACACTTTCTTTATCCATTCATCTATTGAAGGGCAACTAGGCTGGTTTCACAGCTTGGCTATTGTGAGTTGAGTTCCTATAAACATTGATGTGACTGCTTCACTGCTGTCTGCTAATTTTAAAAAGGCAGTTTGCCTTCCTTGACACAGGAGGGCCTCATCTAATCACTTGAAGATCTGAATTAAACAAAAAGAGTGGCCTCCCCTAGCAGAGTGAGTTCTCCAGCAGCCAGCCTTTGGACTTCATCTGTATCATGGGTCTCCTGGACTGGACTGGAACTGCACCATCAGCTCTCCTGGGTCTTGAGCCTGCCAGTCCACACTATACATAATTGCAGGAGTCAATTCCTTATCATAAATCTATTTCCATAAATACACACACATACACACATATATGCAAGCATCCTGTGGGTTCATTACACAAAGGGCACACTTTGTTGGGTAAAGAAAAAAAGTTCAAACTCTAGATAGGGAAAAGGGGTGTGAGGGGAAGGGAGGGGACATGGGGGTAGAAGAGATGCAATGAGATGGACATCATTACCCTAAGTACATGTATGAAGACACAAATGGTGTGAATATACTTTGTATATAACCGGAGATAGGAAAAATTGTGCTCTATATGTGTAATGTGAATTGTAATGCATCCTACTGTCATATATAACAAATTAAAGTAAAAATAAATAAAAAAGAAAAAGCCGTTACCAAACTAGTCATTCAGATACCTAGATTCTGAAGGAATAGGATAAAAAATAAGTTTTAAGGAAAAGTCAAAATAATAATTGTTTTAAACTCTTTCATTGCTATAATCAAAAGACCTAATGAGAAAAAATTTAAAGAAGAAAAAATTTATTTGTGGACTCACAGATTCAGAAGACTCAGTTCATAAATGGTTGACTCCACAACTATAGACCCAAGGTGAGGCAGAACCTCATGGCAGAAAAATGTGGTAGAGAAAAACAGCTCAGAAGATGGAACCAGGAAGCAGGTAGGGAGACAGAGACAGACAGATAGACAGCCTGAAAGAAAGACAGACACAGAGAGAAAGCAATTATTTCCAGGGCAGATGACTGAGCCTCTGGAAGGCATCAGGTAGGTGGTGAACATGACAAACACAAGGGAAGATGTGGAAGAAAATAAGAGCCCAGAGGTGAACTATTTTGTACCATACATCCCAGAGCCAGAAGTTAGCGAATGAGAAGCTAAATGCCCCAGAGATAAGAGCTCATATTCTGTGCCTGTCCCTGTGACAAGTATGACATTAGAGTTCCCAAAGAGACAAGTCAGGATATCTGATCTTTGGTAGAGTAAGACCACTGAATAAGGGCAAGACTGTAAGAAGATGAGGAGAATACTAGCTATTTATGTAAGTTTATTTTTTAAAATATAGAAAAAAAAGAGAGGAAAAAATTACTTGGCCATTTGGTGGTCTTCAATTAGAATATGGTTGGTTCTATCAAATTTATCATCCATGTTACCTGAAAAAATGGTTTCTTTCATCTACGAATGACAAAAATAAAATAATACTACTCAGATAAATAAATACTATAAGGTAGAAAAACTTATCTACCCTGTAGACTCTTAATAAATCTCAAAATTTTTCCTTCTAATCCTAATATTAAAATGGATATTTCCACACTAAAAGTAGCTCCAATTTTAAACTCATTTTCTGTTAACCTAAGAACATGCTTATGTTGAGATTTTAAACAATTATGCCTTTGCTAGGGTGAGAGGCTTGAAATACTCCCAACCTCCATAAACTGGTAGTTCCCAACATGACAACCTGGTATAGATCATTTTATGATTATTAGCAAATCACTGTTATTATTCCACTTCTCTAAGTTTAAAAGCCCATTTAAGATTGTTTCTCACATTTAGTTAGTCCTACAGAGGTTATCTGTATCATGTGGTCCACGGCTGTTCCCCTCCCCTACTTCATTCCCAAACTGGCTAGGCCTCATGATCTTTGGTCTTAAATATGGCATATGACAGGGGTTCCCCAAAAAACTCTCTTTAAAGCAGTGGTCTAATAATGTCATTGTGCTTCTCAATCTTCTTCTTCACAAAATAGAGATACTATTAATGCCTACGGGGTTTTTTGTTTGTTTGTTTGTTTTGTTTTGTTTTGTGTGTGTGTGTGCATGTGTTTGTATTGATTTAAACACTACATGTAAAAGGTTTTACAACAGTGCCTACTTAATAGGCAGGATAATTAGGAAGCACCTTGGTTCTCATTGGTATTACTATTTTCATCATTATTGTCATTATGATTGTAATTAGCTCAGAAGAAGAAGTAGGGAAGCCACTGGAGAGCTTCAACTCTTCAACACCATGACTTTCTGCCCAAATAAAGCCAGGAATAAAACTTCAAAGGGTTCATCTCAGTCTGTGTTCTCACCAAGGACAGAGGAAGCAGGAAAGTGCCAATACTCCTCCCAGAGGCCAGCATTTGAAGGAGACGTGTACAGAATTTCCATGTGTATAAGAATCTGACAGGTGTCAGGTAGACCAGAAAGAGAGAATGTAGAAACGTCAAAATTTCTACACTCAACCACAGGACATCTACCCTTTTCTGAATCCCACTTATCAGTCTGCTGCAATCAGGGTGCTATTGCTATTCTGGTGATGCATCTATAATTAGATCAGAAGAAGAGGTAGGGAAGCCACTGGAGAGCCTGATCTTCAACATTCTGCCCAAACATACGAGAAGATAATGAAGGCCGGTACATAGGGTGAGCTCCAAAGCTAAACTTCCAGGTTTTGAATCATATTTCTGTAGCTCAATATTCATGTGACCTTGGAAAATTATTTAACTTCACTATGACTTTATTTCCTTGTCTACACAAGCTGGGTAATAATAGAAATCATCTCATAGAGTTTTATAAAACTACAGTTTAGAATCCATAATGAGCACAAAGCAATTCCCGGCAGGATTAGGACTCAGTAATAATAGGCATTACTGGCAGCATGACAAATATCTAGAAGGGATATTGCTGGACACAATGGCGTATACATTTTAACATTTTGATATATTCTCCCACATTGACTCCCACTGCTCTTTCTAAAAAGGTTGTGCCAATTTATATCAACTATAGGTAAATATATTCCCCCTACCTTTGTCAGTACAAAATTATATCAATCTTTTACTATTGTAAATTTGAAAAGAAAAAAATATAACATGTTAATTAGCCATTTAAGTTAAGACACTTTTGTATATTTATAGGTGATGCTTTTAGTTTATGAATTGACTGCTGAAATTACTAATATTTTTTTAATCTGCCAGAGTTCTTGCTGTTGATTGCTTTTCTTGTTTTCATTCAACAATGGTGGACTCATCTTTTCCCTTCTTCTCTTGTACTTTCTCCTATCACTCTAGGCTGAAGAAAAATGGTGAAAAGACACCCAGAGACCCAGGGCATGCCTTCAGACTGCCCTCCTGCTGCTGAAATGAGAGCAGTTCTCTGATACAGGCCCCTGAGGCTTAGAGGTTAAACTCTCTCACAGTTAGTGAAGTAGGCATTGGCCAGACCTGTTTTCTCAAAAGCCAAGCAATGCAGTGGTTGAAACCAACCAAAAAGTCTATATCGTCACCATCATCTCCTCTTCAGAATGATCAGTAGTGCCCCAAAAATGTGGGGCATTTGTGTACCTAAGCAATGAATACTGAATAAATAAATTGAATTTACATATTTATACATCCAGTTTTCCACTGATTTACTAAGCAAGCTTATGTCAGCTCTATACTGAAATAACAACAAGGTATTTGGCTTTATTATTAAACAAAATAATATGTAAATAGATAACTTGCTCTCAAAGAAAATAATAATAACAACCAAATTATACAACCAAATATGCCAGCTTCTGTTTTAGTTTCTACTTGAGTCTCCTTATTACCCCCATGATGAGGCTCATTATGAATTATAGCCCTTAAATATATGCGTTCCTTGAAAATATTGTTAAAGCCCCCTTCAAAGAACATGAATCCATGGTACTTTGAGAGGAACAAAGTATAAATAGCACATAGCTTGGGTTATGGTTGGGTGACAATAAAGAGTCAAACCTGTGAGAATTCTGTGTTTCCTCTTTTTTTTTTTTTCCATTCCCCATGATGATTGTCATCTATCATTTGACAGTTCCTCTAAGTGACACAAAAACACTTCAGATTAACATGTCCCAAATCAGACTACTACCAGATCTGGGCTGGGACCCCAGCCAGTCAACAGTACAAACAAAATAACTTTTGTCCTTTTTTACTCTCCTCTCCCTCAGCCCCACATCTACCGCTTTATCAACCTCTTGTGTCATCTCTCATTATCTAGCAACATCACCTTGTTTCAAGAAAAACTGTATTTTAGTTTCATGTACTTTTATAGCATCCCAACTCCTCTGTCTGCTCCCATTCAGGCCCCTCTTGAATGTGCTACTCAAAAAAGAGTGAGAATTACTTTTGAAAAAGGCAGTTCATTTATATCTGTGCCTGAAATATTTGAAAGCTTCTCGTAGCTCTTGAAATAAATACAAGACTTAAAAAGTGCTCAAGTCCCCATGCAACCCGTCCACCACATCTACTCCTGGAACAACACCACACATATGACAGTCCCTTACTTGGGTCACTCAATCCACAGAGGTTTCTCAGTCAGGCGTATCTTCTGTGTCCCTGCCCTCCAAGGACCCTCCATAGCACTGTTGCTGCTCTCCTTTGTCCTAATTTTCTATGATGGTTTCTGTAGTCTAATTTACACTGGTCACAGTGAAACCAGAGTTTTGAAATGAAACTTGATTCACTGCTTCTGCTGGCAGGTAGGTCTGCATGAGCTGCAAGACTCCACAGCCAAGTAGCACACTCCATAGCAGCCCCTAATGTCAGGCTATGCCCTCCACTTTTGAAGCAAACCCCAGAAGCTCACTTTCAATTTCTTCTTCTTTCAGGGTTCTTGACTTATGAATTTGAAGAATGAAATCCACAGACCAGGATGAGTGAATTTAAGAGTAGGATTTATTAAAGAATAGAGAGGACCTGAGTGCAGGTTTTCTCCTTTCAAAGGTGCTGGTTTCAGGGTTTATATAGCACTTTCTACCATTGGTACAAACTTAGGCTAATTGGGGTTTGGAAAATTACTAACAATGTTCAACTCTCAAGTCCCAACTTCCATTCATGTTTGCCCCACTTCCATTCTTTTTTGGCGAGGGGTTAGGGTGGGTACCCAGAATTTAATTCAGGGGCACTTGACCACTGAGCCACATCTCCAGCCCTAGTTTGTATTTTTATTTAGAGACAGGATTTCACTGAGTTGCTTAGCTCCTCACTTTTGCTGAGGCTGGCTTTGAACTTGCAATCTATCTGCCTCAGCCTCCGAGCCCCTGAGATTACAGACATGAACCACTCCACCCGTCCCCAATTCCATTTTCTTGCTGCAGGTCAGAAAGCAGGTGGTTAAGGTGGTGGGATGCTGCATGCTTGCAGATTACTGCTGTGCTGCATGGAGAGTGCTTCTATAGCAGGCATCAGGACCATGTCCAGGCCTGGTACCTGAAGAATGACAGGTTGTGCACCTTGGCTTGCAGGGCCTAAGGACCACCATACCTACATGGTGGGTTCCAAGTGGCAGCAGACTGTGCTTGCCTACTGCTCTTCAACCCACCCCTGCTGTCACTCTGCAGGTCCACCACTCAGTTTTAGCTTCTTGGCAGGGTCCAGCAGACTGGCTGGGGGTTTGGCAGCTGGGAAGCCCTGTCAGAATTTGCAATTTTTAATGTGTCTGTGTGATTTCAATAATGTCCACCACCAGGAGCAAACTGTAAGCATCATGAAGGCAGGGACCACATGCTTTTGTTCACTGCTATATGAACAGTGCCGGTTGCTAGAGAATCAAATAAATGAATGAATTATTAAAACATAAAAGAATGTAATTCTAGAGTATGATGCACCCTTTCTGATTACTAAACTAAAATATGATGGTAATTAGACTCTTTAATTTTTACCTTAGAAAATATTTTAATACCTCAAATTTCTTATGGTAATTTTTTTATCCCATGTTAATGGATAAGTAACATACATTTTTTGTTGTTGTTAAAAAGGAATGAAACAAAGGTAAACATCATTTTTTTTGTAATCTGCTAGTTTTTTTCTATTTAATCTATCAGGAACATTGTTTCATATTAATATATTCTACATCATATTTAGTCACCATGTATTATTTTTCTTGTATATGTCATAATTTGACTTTAGATTATTAAAATATTTTTCCTCTTTGGAAACTAAAACAAATCTCTGCCAACAATCTTGGAAGTGAAATACACTATTGCAAATACATTTGATAATTTTGTTGGAATAAATTCTTAAATGTGAGGGTTCTAGGCCAAAGAGTGCACACATTTTTAAAGCATTTTGCAGATGCTGCCAAGTTACCCTTCAAAAGGAGATACTAATTCTTATCTCCACTGCGATAGCTAAGAATGCCTGCCTCCTTGCCCTTTTGGCGACACTAGATATCAACTGTTTTTTAAATCTTTGCCAATTTGATGAATAAATAAATATTGCCATCATGTATAATTTGCATCTCTTTAATAATCTGTGGCTAAACATTTTTAATGTATTCATTGGCTATTTGTAGTTTTCCTTTTGAGAGTTAAGTCAGTTCTATTTTTGATGATAAGAGATTGTTGATATTAATGTAAACTATTTATGGTGATGTCTTGGAGGCTGAAGGGGACATGGGGATTTCTCTCCCCACAATCTCCCTGGTTTAGAACTGACTTTCAGATTTTCTGTATGCTCAGATGGGGTCTTTTCTAACTTCCCATCAGTTTGCTGTCTCCTACCGCCCTACTTGTCATTAGCTGCTACTTTGTACTTACCTTCTTCATGTCTCACTTCTATTCTTCCATGGGTTAAAACACAAATTAAAAATTACACACAATGAAAAAATAATCAAACTTGTTAGAACTTTACCAAACTGTAAAGTTCAATTCTGGATTCACTTGGCTACTGTGAGAACTTCATTATCTGCTTCTTTTTTGTTTGTTTGTTTTTTGTTTTATTGATTTTATTTTTTTAAACACATGACAGTGGAATGCATTACAATTCTTATTACAGATATAGAGTACAATTTTTCATATCTTTGTATATAGAGTATGTTTATGCCAATTCATGCCTTTATATAAGTACTTTTTTGCATTACAATTCTTATTACACATATATACCACAATTTTTCATATCTCTGTTTATATATAAAGTATGTTGATACCCAATTTGAGTCTTTATACATGTACTTTAGATAATGATGTCCATCTCATTCCACTGCCCTTGCTAATCCCCTGCCCCCTTCCTTTCCCTCCCACCCCTCTTCTCTATCTAGAATTCATGTAATTGGAGAGGATATGGGGGGAAAATGTACACTCAGACATTATTGGTGGGACTGCAAATT
Source organism: Marmota monax (assembly GCF_021218885.2). NCBI lineage: Eukaryota > Metazoa > Chordata > Mammalia > Rodentia > Sciuridae > Marmota > Marmota monax. Next base: position 1,527,180 of record NW_026693836.1, read on the forward strand.
GGTACAGCCAATATGGAAAGCAGTATGGAGATTCCTTGGAAATCTGGGAATGGAACCACCATTTGACCCAGCTATCCCTCTCCTCGGAATATATTCAAAGGACTTAAAAACAGCATACTACAGGGACACAGCCACATCAATGTTTATAGCAGCACAATTCACAATAGCTAAAGTATGGAGCCAACCTAGATGCCCTTCAATGAATGAGTGGATAAAAAAAATGTGGCATATATAAACAATGGAATTTTACTCAGCATTAAAAGAGAATAAAATTATGGCATTTGCAGGTAAATGGATGGCATTGGAGAAGATAATGCTAAGTGAAGTCAGCCAATCCCCAAAAAACAAATGCAGAATGTTTTCTCTGATATAAGGAGGCTGACTCATAGTCGGGTAGGGAGGAGGAGCATGGGAGGATTAGATGAATTCTACATTATCTGCTTCTAGATATTGACCTCCTACAGACAGTGGGCCTTCCCAGGGAGTTGCTGAGAAGGTTGAGAAGCTACTGTATTTACACTCTGCTTTTCTTTCTAATGGGAACTATCTGAGCTCTTCAGCACTACAAAACTCTGGGAAGTTCTGTGAGTCAACAATTGTTGGAAAACAGGTCCCAATTAGAGCCAAAAAGCCCTGGGAATCCCCCTGACAGCTTGTCCAGAAGAACCATCTGGCTAAACAAAGAAAATCAAAATAACTCTTCTCTGCCTCATCAGGGGCCCAGATTAGCAAGGAAGAAAAAAAAAATTCCTTCTCAGGAGGACTTAACACTAAACTTAGTCACTGGCTTTTAGACACCTTCTCTGCATAAATAGGCTCAGACAGATTGTTCCATGAGCTTCTGAAATAGAAAGTCAGACCAAATTTGAAAACAAGCCAAATAATTAATATAAACTGTTTCGTTGCTGTCTTGTTTCTCTTCTTAATTAATATTTATGTGCGCACATTCAAGCAACTTTGCTGCTTGCTTAAGAATACACTATTGCAATATTGTTGGGCTACAGCTGTTTTTGCAATAAGAATTTATTTAGCAACTAAAATTGACATATTAATATGCTAGTAATTATATATTCTAAATGGGAGGAGCTATTCTCTCTTAAAAAATAAAAGCAAGTGGAGGAATATCATAGACCTTAAAGTGGCAAAAGGAGTTTAGGGAAAATATATATATATATATATATAATATATATATATTTTCTCTCTTTTTTTTTTCTCTTCAAAGAGAAGTTACAAGGTGAAAAAGTGTCAGAATGACATCTTGTTCCAGTACAGAAGAAGCAAGTGGAGCAGAAGGCTAACAAAAGTCAAAGCTTTCTGCAGGAGGCAACGTTTCTGTTGTTAGTAAGTGTCTGATGTCATCTGATGTCTTCGCAAGGACTTTGTTATGATAGCTCTGAGCTGATAAATCTTAGTCAGCACAACCCTTAATTAGGAAGTTTCATTCATGCCAATGTGTCATAGCAGACCAGTTTTAATGAAGTGCAAAGAATTCAGAGTAGTTAAAAGTGACCCATGGGCTGCAACACCCATAATGACAGCACAATAAGATGGTCCTCATCACCACCCCCAGCTCTACCTATGGGGAATCCATGTGAGGTTTACAGTGAGGCTCCAAAAGTCAACCACCACTCTTCTTCAAACAAACTTCCAGCTTTTTGCTGGAAGGCTATATTTGGCAGCAATCCTCAACTAAATTCCAGCATTCTTATTATTTAACTTTATATAAAACTTACTACCTTCCAAGGGCTTTGCAGTCATTGATTTGCCAGCTCATAATAGATGAGTGCACAGTTCCTAAATCATATTCTGCACCAAATGAAACAGTAAATCTCTTTCTCTCTCTTTCCTGTCTCTCTCTCTCTATCCCTCCTCCTTCTCCCCTCTTCCCCCCTCCCCTGTCTCCCTCCCAATCTCTCTCTACCATCCTCTCCCTCTTCTATCCCCCTCTCTCCAATTCCTCATCACCATTCCCCTATGTCCACTAACTATACCATCAGGCTCTCACTCCTGTGAGGAACCCCTATCCTGACAAAGTCAGGGCTCCTAGGACCTCTATAACCTCCACCCAGAAGAAACACCTCCCTACAGCTGCTCCCAATGCTACAGGGTAGAGTCCCTTTCATCACCAGGAATGTCAGTCACATTAAATTAGTAAATCATTTTTCTTGTCAAATGTTTCAGCTTGGCCTCCCCTGCCTTCTCAGACGCTGATAGTTGGGAACAAATAATGCTCTAACTACTTGTTTATTTTATTTTATTTTATTTTTATTGTTGGCTGTTCAAAACATTACATAGTTCTTGATATATCATATTTCACACTTTGATTCAAGTGGGTTATGAGCTCCCATTTTTACCCCATATACAGATTGCACAATCACATCAGTTACACATCCATTGATTTACATATTGCCACACTAGTGTCTGTTGTGTTCTGCTGCCTTTCCTATCCTCTACTATCCCCCCTCCCCTCCCCTCCCCTCCCCACTTCTCTCTCTGCCCCCTCTACTGACATTCATTTGTCCCCCTTGTATTATTTTTCCCTTTCCCCTCACTTCCTCTTGTATGTACTTTTGTATAACTCTGAGGGTCTCCTTCCATTTCCATGCAATTTCCTTTCTCTCTCCCTTTCCCTCCCACCTCTCATCCCTGTTTAATGTTAATCTTCTTCTCATGCTCTTCGACCCTACTCTGTTCTTAGTTACTCTCCTTATATCAAAGAAGACATTTGACATTTGTTTTTTAGGGATTGGCTAGCTTCACTTAGCATAATCTGCTCTAATGCCATCCATTTCCCTGTAAATTCTATGATTTTGTCATTTTTTAATGCAGAGTAATACTCCATTGTGTATAAATGCCACATTTTTTTAATCCATTCATCTATTGAAGGGCATCTAGGTTGGTTCCACAGTCTTGCTATTGTGAATTGTGCTGCTATGAACATCAATGTAGCAGTGTCCCTGTAGCATGCTCTTTTTAGGTCTTTAGGGAATAGACCGAGAAGGGGAATAGCTGGGTCAAATGGTGGCTCCATTCCCAGCTTTCCAAGAAATCTCCATACTGCTTTCCAAATTGGCTGCACCAATTTGCAGTCCCACCAGCAATGTACAAGTGTACCCTTTTCCCCACATCCTCGCCAGCACTTGTTGTTGTTTGACTTCATAATGGCTGCCAATCTAACTGGAGTGAGATGGTATCTTAGGGTGGTTTTGATTTGCATTTCTCTGACTGCTAGAGATGGTGAGCATTTTTTCATGTACTTGTTGATTGATTGTATGTCCTCCTCTGAGAAGTGTCTGTTCAGGTCCTTGGCCCATTTGTTGATTGGGTTGTTTGTTCTCTTATTGTCTAATTTTTTTGAGTTCTTTGTATACTCTGGATATTAGGGCTCTATCTGAAGTGTGAGGAGTAAAGATTTGTTCCCAGGATGTAGGCTCTCTATTTACCTCTCTTATTGTTTCTTTTGCTGAGAAAAAACTTTTTAGTTTGAGTAAGTCCCATTTGTTGATTCTAGTTATTAACTTTTGTGCTATGGGTGTCCTATTGAGGAATTTGGAGCCCGACCCCACAGTATGTAGATCGTAGCCAACTTTTTCTTCTATCAGACGGCGTGTCTCTGATTTGATATCAAGCTCCTTGATCCATTTTGAATTCACTTTTGTGCATGGCGAGAGAAAGGGATTCAGTTTCATTTTGTTGCATATGGATTTCCAGCTTTCCCAGCACCATTTGTTGAAGATGCTATCCTTCCTCCATTGCATGCTTTTAGCCCCTTTATCAAATATAAGGTAGTTGTAGTTTTGTGGATTGGTTTCTGTGTCCTCTATTCTGTACCATTGGTCCACCCGCCTGTTTTGGTACCAGTACCATGCTGTTTTTGTTACTATTGCTCTGTAGTATAGTTTGAAGTCTGGTATCGCTATACCGCCTGATTCACACTTCCTGCTTAGAGTTGTTTTTGCTATTCTGGGTCGTTTATTTTTCCATATGAATATCATGATTGCTTTCTCTATTTCTACAAGAAATGCCGTTGGGATTTTGATTGGCATTGCATTAAACCTATAGAGAACTTTTGGTAATATCGCCATTTTGATGATGTTAGTTCTGCCTATCCATGAACAGGGTATATTTTTCCATCTTCTAACATCTTCTTCTATTTCTCTCTTTAGGGTTCTGTAGTTTTCATTGTATAAGTCTTTCACCTCTTTTGTTAGGTTGATTCCCAAGTATTTTATTTTTTTTGAAGATATTGTGAATGGAGTGGTTGTCCTCATTTCCATTTCAGAGGATTTGTCACTGATATACAGGAATGCCTTTGATTTATGCGTGTTGATTTTATATCCTGCCACTTTGCTGAATTCATTTATTAGCTCTAATAGTTTCTTTGTAGACCCTTTTGTGTCTGCTAGGTATAGAATCATGTCATCTGCAAATAGTGATAATTTAAGTTCTTCTTTTCCTATTTTGATGCCTTTAATTTCTTTCGTCTGTCTAATTGCTCTGGCCAGTGTTTCGAGAACTATGTTGAACAGAAGTGGTGAGAGAGGGCATCCCTGTCTTTTTCCAGATTTTAGAGGGAATGCCTTCAGTTTTTCTCCATTCAGAATGATGCTAGCCTGAGGCTTAGCATAGATTGCTTTTACAATATTGAGGTATGTTCCTGTTATCCCTAGTTTTTCTAGAGTTTTGAACATAAAGGGATGCTGTACTTTGTCGAATGCTTTTTCCGCATCTATCGAGATGATCATATGGTTCTTATTTTTAAGTCTATTGATGTGGTGAATAACATTTATTCATTTCCATATATTAAACCAGCCTTGCATCCCAGGGATGAATCCTACTTGATCATGGTGCACAATTTTTTTGATATGTTTTTGTATCCGATTCGCCAGAATTTTATTGAGGATTTTTGCATCTAGGTTCATTAGGGATATTGGTCTGTAGTTTTCTTTCTTTGAAGTGTCTTTGTCTGGTTTAGGTATCAGGGTGATGTTGGCCTCATAGAATGAATTTGGAAGTTCTCCCTCTTTTTCTATTTCCTGAAGTAGCTTGAAAAGTATTGGTATTAGTTCCTCTTTAAAGGTTTTGTAAAACTCTGCTGTATACCCATCCAGTCCTGGGCTTTTCTTGGTTGGTAGTCTTTTGATGGTTTCTTCTATTTCCTCAATTGATATTGGTCTGTTTAGGTTTTCTATATCCTCCTGACTCAATCTGGGCAGATCATATGACTTAAGAAGTTTATCTATGCCTTCACTATCTTCTAATTTATTGGAGTATAAGGATTCAAAATAGTTTTTGATTATCTTCTGTATTTCTGAAGTGTCTGTTGTGATATTGCCTTTTTCATCCCGTATGCTAGTAATTTGAGTTCTCTCTCTTCTTCTTTTCGCTAGCATGGCTAAGGGTCTGTCGATTTTGTTTATTTTTTCAAAGAACCAACTTTTAGTTTTGTCAATTTTTTCAATTGTTTCTTTTGTTTTGATTTCATTAATTTCAGCTCTGATTTTAATTATTTCTTGCCTTCTACTTCTTTTGCTGTTGTTTTGCTCTTCTTTTTCTAGGATTTTGAGATGAAGTATGAGATCATTTATTTGTTGGTTTTTTCTTTTTTTAAGGAATGAATTCCAAGAAATGAATTTTCCTCTTAGAATTGCTTTCAATGTGTCCCATAGATTCCGATATGTTGTGTCTGTGTTTTCATTAATCTCTAAGAATTTTTTAATTTCCTCCTTGATGTCTTCTATAACCCATTGATCATTCAGTAACCTATTGTTCATTCTCCAAGTGATGTATTCTTTTTCCTTCCTTCTTTTATCGTTGATTTTCAGTTCCATTCCATTATGATCAGATAGGATGCATGGTATTATCTCTACTCCTTTGTATTGTTTAAGAGTTTCCCTGTGACATAATATATGATCTATTTTTGAGAAGGATCCATGTGCTGCTGAGAAAAAAGTGTAACTGCTTGATGTTGGGTGGTATATTCTATATATGTCAATTAAGTCTAGGTTATTAATTGTGTTATTGAGTTCTATAGTTTCCTTATTCAACTTTTGTTTGGAAGATCTGTCCAGTGGCGAGAGAGGTGTGTTGAAGTCTCCCATGATTATTGTATGGTGGTCTATTAGACTCTTGAACTTGAGAAGAGTTTGTTTGATGAACATAGCTGCACCATTGTTTGGGGCATATATATTTATGATTGTTATGTCTTGTTGGTGTATGGTTCCCTTGAGCAGTATGTAGTGTCCCTCTTTATCCCTTTTGATTAACTTTGGCTTGAAATCTATTTTATTTGATATGAGTATGGACACTCCTGCTTGTTTCCAAAGTCCATATTAGTGATATGATTTTTCCCAACCTTCACCTTCAGCCTATGTATGTCTTTTCCTATCGAATGCGTCTCCTGTAGGCAGCATATTGTTGGGTCTTGTTTTGTGATCCATTCTACTAGCCTGTGTCTCTTGATTGGTGAGTTTAAGCCATTAACATTTAGGGTTATTATTGAGATATGTGTTGTTCTTCCAGCCATATTTGTTTATTTATGTTACTAAACATGGTTTGTTTTCCTCTTTGATTATTTTTCCCCCCTTTACTGTCCTACCTCCCACTGTTGGTTTTCATTGTTATTTTCCATTTCCTCTTCCTGTAATGTTTTGCCAAGGATGTTTAGAAGAGATGGTTTTCTAGCTGCAAATTCTTTTAACTTTTGTTTATCGTGGAAGGTTTTAATTTCATCTTCCATCCTGAAGCTTAATTTCGCTGGAAACACAATTCTTGGTTGGAACCCATTTTTTTCAGTGTTTGAAATATGTTATTCCAGGATCTTCTAGCTTTCAGAGTCTGTGTTGAAAGATCAGCTGTTATCCTGATTGGCTTACCCCTAAATGTGATCTGCTTCCTTTCTCTTGTAGCTTTTAAAATTCTCTCCTTATTCTGTATGTTGGGCATCTTCATTATAATGTGTCTAGGTGTGGGTCTCTTATGATTTTGCACATTCGGCGTCCTGTAGGCTTCTAGGATTTGGGGTTCTGTCTCATTCTTCAAGTCTGGGAAGTTTTCTCGTATTATTTCATTGAATAGATTGCTCATTCCTTTGGTTTGAAACTCTGTCCCTTCCTGTATCCCAATGACTCTTAAATTTGGTCTCTTGATGTTATCCCATATTTCTTGGATGTTCTGCTCATGGTTTCTTAACAGTCTTGCTGAGCTGTCTATGTTCTTTTCAAGTTGAAATACTTTATCTTCATTGTCTGATGTTCTATCTTCTAAGTGTTCTACTCTGCTGGTAGTATTCTCAATTGAGTTTTTAAGTTGGTTTATTGCTTCCTGCATTTCTAGGATTTCTGTTTGTTTGTTTTTTATAACCTCTATCTCCCTGTATAGTTGATCTTTTGCTTCTTGGATTTGTTTATGTAATTCATTGTTGAAGTGATCTTTCATTGTCTGATTTTGCTGTCTGATGTCTTCCTTGAGACTCCAGATCATCTGAAGCATGTATATCCTGAATTCTTTATCTGACATTCCATCTGCTGCAGCTATTACCTCTTCTAACGTTGAGTTGACCTGCATTGCTTGTGGTCCTTTCTTTCCTTGTCTCTTCATACTGTTCACGTTCCTTTCTACTTGGTGAAACTGTTGTGCTATTGAATTTTCCCCCTATATATTTATATTGGTCTTGTATAGTTGCAAAGTTTCCCTCGCAGGCGCGGGCGGCGGCTCTACCCCTCCTCCAACTGGGGCAATGTGCCTACCATGCTGGCAGGCCACTGGGCCTGCTCTGTTGGTCGGTAGGAGGTCCGCCTACCTTGCAGGCGCGGGCGGCGGCTCTGTCCCTCTGCAGGCCGCTAGGCTTGTTCTGTCGGTGGTCGCAGTTCTGCCTACTTTGCAGGCGCAGGCAGCGGCACTGCCCCTCTGCAGGCCTCTGGGGCTGTTCTGCCAGTGGGTCGCAGGTCCGCCTACCTTGCAGGCGCGGGGGGCGGGGCGGCTCTACCCTTCCTCAGGCCACTGGGCCTGTTCTGTCGGTTGCAGGTCTGGCCTGTTCTGATGGTGGTCACAGTTCCGTCTACCTTGCAGTTGCGGGGGGAGGGGGCGGCTCTGCCTCTCAGCAGGCCTCTGCTCCTCTTCTGCAGGTGGGTCGCAGGCCCGCCTACCTTGCAGGAGTGATTGGAAGCTCTGTCCCGCCGAGGGCCACTGGGCCTTTTCTGTCCGTGGTCACAGATCCGCCTACCAGGCAGGCGCGGGGAGTGGGGGGCGGCTCTGCCCCTCAGCAGGCCGCTGGGCCTGCTCTGTGGGTGGTCACAGTTCCCTCTACCTTGCCGGCGCAGGGGGAGGGGGCGGCTCTGCCTCTCAGCAGGCCGCTGCTCCTCTTCTGCCGGTGGGTCGCAGGCCCGCCTACCTTAACTACTTGTTTATTAATAAAACATTTGCCACCCCTAATTCAAGCAGTAAGTAATTTGAAGTGACATTGATGTTATGTTCACAGTTATTTCTCAGTACCACTGAGAAATGCATATATTTATCTCCGTTTTGGGAAGCCCAAATTTGCACCTTCAGTTTTTTTGTTAAAGGCACACATCTCTCCTTTGTAGATTGCTGCCTTACTCAACTGCCTGTTTTGTTTTGTGTGATACCTATAGATACCTGTCACTGGGGGGAACTGGAGGAAGTCAAAAAGAAACATTGGGCATTTTGAAATCCTGCCAAAGGCACTGTGCCATCTTTCACTTCCTGTTCAAATGAGATCTCTTAATTACATAAAGATGCCAAATCCTAGAGAAGGTATTATTTTGTTATGTACTCACAATGATCATTGATATAATTTTACTCTTTGTCTAAGAATTAGTTTAATACTGATTGTGTTTGCTTATAGTAGTATGAAGGGAGCCTATTGGCTCCAACCCCATGGTCAAATTTCAGCAATCAGACTACTAGTATGGATATATCAGGTAGCTCACCTTTGTTTAATCCTTTCATCCACATTTCCTCCTCCACTTCCAACACAGCTAAACCTAATAGAAAAAAAAATACATATACATTTTGCCAAATTGTCAGATATTTTTTGCTAGCCACTATCAAGAATTTAATTCAAAGAAGCATTCCTGCAGTATTCCCACTGACTCCAATTAATTTGCATCCATAAGGGTTTTATTTTCTGGCATCTTTACTAATTGCTTATGCCCAATCTTCACTTGAACCACCCCCCCCCCAAAAAAAAATAGCTTATCATGAGCAAAACTTCATCAGTGTTTTCCATTTGAATTTTTTAGCATATTTGAAGTTTCCAAATATTTTGTTCCCAGAAGAATTCCAGAACCAAAGGGATCACCCTGAAAGCAGAGATCAGTTGTATTCACAATACTCCTGATAACACATGCATTAGTAATGCTGTCAACTAATTAGCCCGGCTGTCCAGCAAGAGCTCATCTTGTTACTTCAACTGCACACCAAATACACATCTCTGCTCTTCTGAGAAAACTGATTAACCTTTATCTCCCAATTTAAGAGTCTGAGTGATGTTACAAACAATTACCCCTTGAATCAATCATAATTAGTTCATTTATGTGTAGAGAAACAACATGTCCAAATTCTAGAACTTTATATATTTATTAATCTTCTAAAAATATTTATTGAATATTCACCATTTGTCATGAGTGGATTAGAGGCTGGGATTGTAAAAAAAAATAAAAATTAAACAAAGCTGGTAAGTGGTCTAAAGCAATAGGTTTATAGAAGAAAAATCAAAAAGTATAGGTAGAATAATGCCCCCCGACAGTTATGTGCTGAGCCCAGAAGTAGGACATACAAGTAGGCCACTGAACAAGTTATTTTATATAACAATGGGACTTCACATTTGTGATTAAATTAACAAACAAGAGGTGTAAATTATCCAGGATCCAATCTGCTTACTTAGGACTTTAAGCACTGAGAACCATTTCATATCAATGTAAGAAAGAGATGTGATAATAGATGCTATATTATTAGCTTTGAAGATGGAAAAGGGGGCTACAAGTCAAGGAATGCAGGTGGCTTCTAAAAACTGGAAAGACAACAAACTCGATTCTCCTATGAAACCTCCAGAAAGTGAAATAAACTCTACAGATATATTTATTTTTGATCAGTCGGACCCATATCGAATTTGTGACCAATGGAAATGTAAGATAATTTTTTTTGCTTTAATTCACTAAGCTTGTAGTAATTTTTTATGATAGCAATAGAAATTACTATAGGAGTTCCACTGGGTCAAAGTATAACTGTTCCACTAGTTAGCTGTGCAATTTGAACATATTATTTAATATTCTCAATATGTCAGTATGTAAACTATACTGACATATAAACTGGAGATAACTACGAACTGGAGTTAGTGTCCACTTCATAGGTTCATGACAAGGAAAACAATAAGATGGAGCATGTTATGACTCTAGCACCCTGCCACACAGCAATGGGCATTCCAGTGAATAGTTGGTGAAAATAGTGTTGAAATACAGCACTGAAAGTCATCTCTACCAAGTTATCAGGGTTTAACATAGGATTGGGCTGAGTAGACTAAAAACTCCACCAGGTCCAAGTAGACAAAAGAGATATGAAGAGAGCTAAATAGATGGGAGAAGAAGACCCTACCATGAGTCCATTAGAGATTATACTTCATGATTCTAAGCCAAATAATAATAAAAAAAAATGCTGGAAGTATCACAATACCTATCTTCAAATTATACTACACAGCTATAGTAACAAAAACTTCATGTACTGGCACCAAAAGAGACATATAGTCCCACAATACAGAGTACAATATACATTCATCTGATCCTTGATTAAGGTGCCAAAAGCATGCATTGGAGAAAAGAACACCTTTTTAACAAATGGTGCTGGGACAACTCTTTATGCAAATGTAGAAGAATGATACTAATCCCTTATCTCACACTCTGCTCAAAAATCAACTCAGAATGGACCAAAGACCTAGAAGTTTGACCATATAACTATGCAACTCCTAAAAGAAAATGTAGCGTCAACATTCCAGCATATAGGCACAGTCATTGACTTTCTCAATAGGATCACTAAAAAAATCAGAAAATAATGTCATGTGTTAATAAAGAGAATGGCATCAAATTAAAAACTTTTGCACAGAAAAGGAAACAATTAAGAATATGAAGAGAGAACCCACAGAATGGGAGAAAAATTTTGCTAGCTACTCTTTTGATAGACGATTAATATTTAGAATATATGAAGAACTCAAAATCTACACCAAAAAAATAAAATAACCCAATTAACAAATAGGCAGATGAATGAAACAGACACCTCTTAAAAGAAGAAATACAAATGGCCAACAAATATATGAAAAAAATGCTCAACATCATTAGCAATTAAGGAAATGCAAATTAAAACTTACACTCAAACTTCATCTCACACCGGTCAGAATGGCAGTCATCAAAAATAAAATTATTAATAAACGTCGGAGAGGATAAGGAGAAAAAAGAACACTGTTAACACTGTTAGTGGGATTGTAAGTTAGTTCAACCACAATGCATATTTAGTATGGAGATTCTAAAAAGGCCAAGGCATCAAACCATCATATGACTTAGCTTACCACTTGGCATTTATACTAAAGAATTAAAGTCATCATATTATAGTGATACATGCATACCCATGTTTATAGTAGCACAATTCACAAGAACCAAACTATGGAACCAGCCTAGGTGTTCATCAACAGAAGAATGAATAAGGAAAATGTGATGTATACACACAATGGAGTTTACTCATCCATAAAGAAGAATGAAATTATGTTATTTGCACAAAAATGGATGGTACTAGAGACATTACAGTAAACGAAGTGAGTCAAACTCATAAGATCAACAGTCATATGTTTTCTCTCATATGTGAAAACTGGAGAGGAAAGAGGAAAAGAAAAGTGAGGGCAGATATCATAAAAATCAAAGGTAGATCAGTAGAGGAAAAGGACCAAGGGGTGGATAACAGGGAGGAAGGGGGAAGACTGCTGGAGAGAGTGATATTGGCCAAATTATATTTTTATATTGTGTGCACATACAAATATGCAACAACCAGTCACATCACCATGTACAACTATAAGGCATCAGTAAAATCAAGTGGGAAAAAATAAAACCTAACTAAATGTTAAAAAATAAAAAAGAATGAGAGAGAGAGAGATTATGCTTCAACATCCTTCCTGATTAAATCCCTGTGCTTGTGCCAGGACCACTATTTCTCATCAGAGCTTACAGTTTACATCCTGCTGTATCCCTGAGCACCCCCTATAGTTAAAGCATGTATAGAGTTATGTTGTGTCACTGGTTTCTCTCCATTAACATCAATTCTTACCAATGATAGAGAAGAAACCAAAACAGCATCACAAATAATCATATAGTAAAGACAGAAGATGTGGATCTACCAATAATGACCCCTAAGCATTTCCATACATTCATTGATTCTCTCACACAATAAGGACATAGTCCTGGTGTCATCAAATCTAAACATGCCCAAAGACTACAGGCTTCCAGTTAACCAGAGAATTTAAAGTTGGCATAGATCTTAGAGGTCACTGGGCTCTACTTTCCATAGATAAGAGGGATTAACCATCATTCATGAGAGACTGGTGAATCTCCAACAGAGTCAAGCTAGTGTTAGAACTTATCGTGGTTTTTGCTGAGAGTAATTTGAAGATTAATAGCTTAAGCCTCATAAAGCTAATAAATTTTAGGCAACTGTGAAAGTCAAATTTTACTGGAGTTGTTGCCCCAAATTGAAAGTACTACTTATACAAATAAGAAGTATAATGTTTAAATACAAGAAAAATTAGAGATAATGCAGAAACCATTCTTGAATGAGAAAGGGAATCAGACAAAAGTATATCTAAGAAAACTTCCAAAACCAAAATTCAATGTGACTTCAGCCTTTTGAGATTCTGCCCCTAGAAAAGAGCCAATGCAAATACTGAGTTTAATATTTAGTGGGATTTTTTTTAAAGAAACATTATGAAACTTTAAGTAGTCTTTGTAATTCTCTGTGTAAAATCTAAGAAGCATAAAACATGGCTAGCTTCCTAATACTTCAGTGCATACAAGTGTCCTAACAAAATGTTTATTGTGAGCTCATTGGAAAGAGAGAAAAATAATCATTATGGGCCAAACAAAGCAGTACATACTTGCTAGGGAAATACCATCACATAGGCTAGAAAATAAACTGTTTAAGGAACAATGAACAAATTTTGCTATTTTAGATGCCATTAATTATGCTGCTTAAATGCTTTGAGTATGTACCTGTCTTTATATCAAAAAGTTTTGCAAACTGTCTTCCATGACCTTCAGCAAAGAGCGTCTCTGGAATTTCCTCTCTCAACAGTGCCACATTCCCAGCATAGAAATCAAAGTATTGTCATACTCTTTCTGTAGTCTCTTCTCCCACTCAAACCTTTTATTTAAGAAATTCCCAATCTGGAAAACACATTTTTTTTCCTTAGTGGCAAGGTATTACAAATCTTTATGACCTTGCTTAAAATACTTCACTTCCAAGATTATTAAAAAACAACTCATAACTGAACTGGGTTTTCCTTTACTCTCCCTAAAGATGTTAAAATGTTAATTCAAGGCAACTTACAAATGAATTTCATTTACTTAATATGTCATTCAAGTTTCAAAACTAGGTGCATCCACTGCCTTTTTTGCTTATAATTAGACCTTTAAATACATTCACAGGTTTGTCTGAGTGGTTTGCAAACCACACCTCAAAAACTATTTCCCCATGTTCTATTGATCCAGCTTCTCTCCCCTTCCTGACAGGCCACCACCCACTGCCCTTGCTGCAATGAGAGTGCACTGCCAAGCTGTTCTTGTGGTTGCCATGACCCTGGCTGCCAGCTCTACTCTCAGGATAGATGATAAGAACTATTCCTTTTTAAAATATTGTTCAGGTATACAACATGCCCTTACCTTTAGTCTCTTATGAAATAAGAAAGACCAACCTTTAAAGCTTAATTAGAGTTAATGGATGTTCTAGGGAAAATAAAACAGAAATGAGAAAGAGGGCAATTTACAACTAATTGCTTAGACCCATACAATGTCACTGCTCTTTAAAAGGCCATCTTCTACAGCTCCACCCTGGCTACCTCTCTAAGCTTCTGAGAGGGTTCTGCTTCTCTGAAGTCTCCAGCCTCAGGTTAAAACCCAAGAAAGGGAACATTCCCCTTATTTCTTCATGAAACCTGTCTCCTAAGTTACCATGCCCTACATTAAAATTTACTCCCCTCCAGAATAGTTAGCAATGGATAGAGCTTCATCTTTTGGAAATCCAAAGATCCTCACCAATTCAAAAACTTTAGACTTCACGTCATCCATATTATACAGGGTTATCTTGATCTTGAAACATGGATAAAGATTCAGGTATGACATGGGTTATGACCAAACTGAATATAGGAATAGTGCTAGATTCAACAATTCTGCCAAGGAGAATATATTTTTAAATAATATTAAGAGAAATTTCAAATGTCTTGAAATTATCTACCTATACATTTCAATCACATGTTATGTTTCCATGTCAAAACTTTAAAAGGAAATTGATATTCATTCAGATATTCTAGAGCTTATTAGACTAAAGCAAATATCCAAAATACAAGGTAAACTTTGTTGGTTATAACACTGAATAACTTGACTTCTAAGATTCAAGAAATTTAAAAAGTTGTTACTCAGCAACATATGTCAAAGCCAGAATGGCAAAGTCGAAAGGGAGTTAATATTTGATGAAAGCCCAGAGTGAATATTTTTACATAAGCTATCTCATTTAATCATGACAAACACCTGAATGGTAGGTGCAGTTATTCTCATTTAATGAGTTTGAAAAATTAGATTCATAAAGAATATGCATCTTGCACAATGTTATGCAGCTAGTAAGCAGAAAAGATGGGATTTTTATTCGGTTTTCTCTGGCTTCAGGGCCTGTGGTCTGTGTTTAAAAATGGCTTAAGAAAAATCCAAGTATGATATAAAATTTAAATGAGATCTATTGCAGAGGGTAACTGTTTTAAACTTCTGCAAAACAAACATTTTTTGAGAAATTTCCATTTCCAGGTTAATCACAAATTTCCAGTGGCCAGTAGGAGATAGTTCACTGGTTCCAGATAGGAGACAGCCTGAAGGTAGAGGAGAGGTTCCTTCCCAAGAGAAGATGAATTATTTGCCACATGAAAATTAGTTGTTTGATGTTAACTTTGATGAAAACAAAACCCATAACTTCCACATTATCTGAAAATGAAGTAACTAGAATTTGTAAAAAATCACAAAACAATACACTTACTAAGAGCTCCTACTTTAATCCATAAATCTTATAAAATTCCTACCAATGAGATATATATGAGTGGTATTTATTAATTGAATTTTACAAGAAAGGAACCTGTGGTTCAGAGAGGTTGCATAGTTCACAATCAAGGAAGTCAACAGTAATATTAAGGTTTGTCCACTTGCAGTGAACTTCCCACTGTATTTTACAGAATCAGAAATTTTAAGCTCCATTTAAAATTTGGTATGGCCAAGAACAAGAGCTGTGTGAATTTGTATCTGAGAGAAAAATTTACTCATAAAGCTGAATGATCAGTGGTGCAGCTCAGAATCAGTGTGCCATGAATAGATTTTTTTCCAGCAGCATTACAGGACAAGATGGTTTACTGGCTTGTCAGTTCATGGACTCTGGGCTCATTCATTCATATTCCAGGAATGTGGGGAAGTACCAGTCTGGTTAGTATGCTAAAAAAGGAAACAAAAAGTTATATTTAATAATAAGGAAAATCTGTATATGCCATAATAATGAAAGCTAGTAACTCATAACTTTTGGTTTTGAATAACCCTTTTGAACAAATATGGGCAAATATGTAAAATATTCTAAAGTAGAACAATAAATGTTAAGTTCAAAAGAGCAAAATTGTCTATAAGTTTACAAAATCAATAGGCCAATAACATGAAGAGCAAATACACATATTGTGCTATGTCTTGAGAGTCACCTGCATAGTCTTAAATTACCTAATCTAATAGTTTAAAATGAAAAGAAATTTTCTTTTTTTGCAAGAGGTACTCCTCACTATCTGTCTTAGAAGGTTTATTAAATGGATCTTTCAAATATCCTATCAGGAGGAAGAACAATTTACAGTTGATCTAAATTTTTAAAAAGTGCAGTTATTCCTTAAATTGGTGATTAGATGAATGAATTATATAAAGAAATGTGAAAGAAAAGCAAATTTTATATCAGGTATATTGAATGAGTCAGTTTTAATATGCATCAAATAAGAGGGAAGGAGGAAAAAATTAAGTAGCTCATATAGGCTGCCAGTTTAAAACATTAAAAAATTTCCATTTGTTTTATTTCTTTCCTTCATTACTCACAATGCACAAAATAAAATAAAATTTCCTATAGTAGGTGGCAACACATACTAGCTGTTTCCTGACTTGATCCTGGATTGTGCATGTGAAAATCTTCTGTGTCACAGAGTGAAGATGCTTGTGTAATCTGGAAATAAGAAAGAAAATATACAAATTTGGAGAAGAAAAACAAATCAGCTGTGAAAATATTATCCCATCAGTGATTCACAAGTATTCTCAAGCACCAAATTTCTGCTACAGTCTCATATCTATGAACTAACATTGAATTCTCTTTCCTACAACTCAAGATTTACATTTAACTGGATGGCACATAATATAATATTTATGTAAATTTCTATCATCAAAAAGTGTCCTGAAGCATTCACCCTTTCTTGCAATGATGAATTAACTGGTACCATATTTGCATGCTTGCCATAAACAAGCAAAAACTGGAGGAAACATAAGCGATGACTGTTTCTAGTCATTGGTTAATGGACTACATACATTGCAATCCCTGAAGGGAAACAAAACAGGTAAACCCCATTATCACCACTGTTTTTTGCCTGAATAGATATAATTTCCCAACCACAGCTTAGAGAAACAGAAGTTTAGAAAAGACCACCAGTTTGAATTGAGGAGTCAAAGATCAGCATGTAGAGTTTCTGAAGGATTCAGAAGTTGTAGAACAGATTACAAAAGAACATGAAGCTGTACAATTGGAGGCCACAGAATACCATGGGTAGGTAAAGGGTGGGGGCACTTCATATTGTTGGCCAATAGCTAGGTTCTAGCTGAATACGATGAGGTTTTATGAGGCTTAGCAGAGAGTGACTGCTATAAAGGGCACAGAAGAATAGAAGTGCATTAGGAAACTTTGAAATATTAACCTACTTAGAATGGAAAGACATAGTTAATACCTACAGCATACAGCTGTCACATCACAGGAGTGAAAATTATGTCTAAGCATGACACTACTCTAGACCTGTCCTTTAAAAAGACTAAACAGAAGCTCAATAAGATAAAGGAAATATTCCAATTACTAATTACCTTGATAGGACAAAATTTAATACTATTTTCAGAAAGATAATATAGCCTAAACTCCATACTGTATATTTTCCATAGTGTCAGGATAACATTTTTGTTAAATTCTTACATGCAAAGATGCAGGAAAATGTTATCCATAATTAAGCAAAGTCATCAAAAATTTAAAAATCCTTAAGTACCCTAGATGTTTTAATTAGCATTCAATGATTATTTAAAGCAGCTTGGGTTGAATAATTTAAATAAAATGTGGTCTTAATAAATAACCTGATTAGGAAAATTATCTGGGAAATGGAAATTATTTTTTCATAATGGAAAAGAAAAAAAAAAGAGGAAGGAAGTAAGAAAAACAAAAAGGAAGGAAAGTAGAAAGGAAGAAAGAGAGGGAAAAAAGAAAGCAATACTAACTGAAAATTAATGCTATGGTCTAAATGTTTGTTTCCTCCAAAAATTCTTATATTAATGCATAATACTCAATACAACAGTGTTACTAGATTGGGCTTTGGGGAAGTAATTAGGTCAAGAAGGAGGAGCCTTCCTGAATGGGATTAGTGTCCTTACTGAAGAGGCCATAAGAACCCCCTTTTCTCCTTCCACTATGTGAAAATGGACCTAAAAATGACCCCATGAGGAGCAGGCTCTCGTTACCCTCCAAATCTGTTGGCACCTTATCTTGAACTTCCTAGCCTCTGGAACTCTAAGCAATAAGTGTCTATTGTTTATATGTTACCCAGTCTGATTTGTTATAGCACTTTAAATGAACTAAGACAATTACGGTGTATAAAATGTTGAAAATATTCACTGCTTTGGCATTAAAGCACTGTTGGAAATGGCAGTAGAAAGGGTCAATAAACTTTATGATAGATCCATAGACATTAACCACACTGACTGAGAGAAATGGAATAGAAAACAAAAAAGCACCTCAGGGACCTTGGGAAAATATCAAGAAGTTGAATATAGATGTAGTTATCTCATTAAAAAAAAAGAAGAAGAAATATAAAACGAGCAGAAAGGTATTAAAAGAACTGAGTCAAACTTTCTCCAAATTTGGTAAAAAATAACACTGTATAAGCCCAAAAGTTCACCTATGTTCCACCAGGGTGAACAAAAAAGAAATCAAAGCTATTCACATTACAGTCACACTGCTGAAATACAAAAAGAAAGAAAAAAATCTTAAAGACCCTACAGGAAAGTGGCAGATTATACACACACACACAAACACATATATGCACACATATACAAAAATAGGAACAACTGAGTGCTTGTTAGATACAATGGAGGTCAGAAGTCAAAAGAATACCGTCCAAAGAACTGGAGTTAGATGGGAGAAAGGAAAGTACAGAAGGATCGCTAGAATTACATGTTCATTGAAAATAAAAGTGAGAACAAAGTAAAAATATTTTTAGATAAATGAAAGTTGAGGAAAATGTTCTGTCAGCGTACCTTTATCATGAGATATGTTAAAAGAATTTCTTCAGTTTGAGAGAAAATTATACAATATGGAAACAATGTAAAGAAAGGAAGGATGAACTCAAAAAAGAATAATCTGTGGCAAAAGTTTTAAAATCAGCATTTTAAAAAATTTCTTTAAAAGGCGAATGACAAAAATATACCATTATAATATGTATATATAATGTATGAATTAAACAGTTTTTACAAATACTTGTACAAAGAATAGAAAAGATAAAATTACATTATTACAAGTTTTGTACATTGGTAAAATACAGTTTTTGAAAAGTGTGAAGTATTTGAATACTAAGATTCTATATTATAATAATTATAGAAACAAATTAATTTGGATTTTAATAGCTAGAAAAAGATCTAAATGGCTATTGGTAATGAACAGATGAACTGGTATATTCATATAATTGAATACTAGATAGAGATTTAAAAATAAATGACTTGATGAAACACAAAATAACAGAGATGAATTCAATATAACCCAAAATTCTGTAAAGATTATTATGTTAGAAATCAGATCTGTGATTATTTGAGGTGTTAGGGGAGTTTCAACTCCAAAACAGCATTAAGGAATACTATAAAATATTGATAGAAGTGATTTTTCCACAGTTTTGTACTTTTGCTGAAACAAAGGTGTGCACTTAAAGATTTCTGCGTTCTGTCATATATAAATTACATCCCAGTGAAGTAGTTTATTTTTAAAAATTTAAATATAAGGGCAACCAAGAAAATCCAAAAATAAAGTAAAAATCACTCATAATCCCATTAACCACATGTTATGATTTACATACACATATTTGTTCTCATTTTCTCCACAAATTTTTCATACTTTAACATTTTGTTTTAAACCTTAACAGTGGTAAAATTGTTTTCCATTGATGAATTTTTTCATCCAGCATTTTTTAAATGATTACAAAGTATAAATGTAGCTGGATTAGAAGTTCACACAGATATATAAAATACTAACTATACAATATATATCCAAAAGACCTACTCATTGCAAACCTCTGTCTATTGTTGAGATTGCATTGCTATTCAAGATTAAACTTCAAATTTTGCCAATTGAAAGTACCATTAAGGGGGCTGGGATTGTGGTTCAGTGGTAGAGCGCTTGCCTCACACATGTGAGGCACTGGGTTCGATCCTCAGCACCACATTAAAAAAAATGAATAAACAAAGTAAAGATATTGTGTCCGTCTATAACTAAAAAATATTTTAAAAAAAGAAACTACCACTAAGTTTCTGTTTAAAACACTTACTTTAAGGTAATTTCTCTGCTACTTTCTCACCCTGACAGCATTTCTCTCCACCTCATTTGGATTCTCCTTTCCAAGACAGTTTCTCAATTCAATGATGGGACCCAGGACTTATTATATATTCTGAGTTTTACAGTATTCACTAGAGTGCAGGTTACCTTGGTCACTGGTTGTCCTTCACCAGAGTCTGGTAAGGTTAATGCGATCCAGCTTTTTGGAAGTAAGGCTACAAACCACCACTGGGAAGTATAAATCTTGCCTCTAACTCCTTTTGATTGTTCCTTGATTTTTCTCTGTAGTCAAACTTCTACACATTAGTATATAATATGTAAAACTTTTCTGAGTTGAAAGTCTAGTTACTAATGTTAAAGTGGAATTCTTTGAAATTCAAAGCAATAATGTCTTATGGTCATCTTCTTTCCTGAAAGTCTAGTTGTGATAGGCAGAGGACTATATGGGCAGAAACAACCAAGGAGAAAAAATGAATTAGGTAGAATGTCAAAAAGCATCTGTTTTTCTTCCTTTTCTTGCTTAAATGTTCTGGCTTAAATTTCAAATACTATGTTAAACAGGAATAGTGAGGACAAACATCCTTGTCTTGTTCATGATTTTATACCAGAAACTTTACAACTGCTAGAGGAAAACAGAATCGACACTCCAACATATAGGTGCAGTCAACAACTTCTTCAATAGGACTCCTAAAGCTCAGGAAATAATACCAACAACTAATAAATGGAATGACATCAAAGTAAAAAGCTTCTATACACCAAAAGAAACAGGATGTGAAGAGAAAGCCTATAGAATGGTAGAAAAGCTTTAATAGCTATCCTTCTGAAAAAGGATTAATATCCAAAATCTATAAAGAACTTTAAAAAAAAGAAAAGAGGGAAAGAAAACAACCCGATCAATTAATGGGCAAAAGAATTAAATGTACATTTCACAAAAGATGAAGAACAAATGACCAACAAATAAACTACGTGCAAGTCTTCATGATGTGAAAAACAAAGGTTAACACTTCTTGGGCATGTGGCTTGGAGGACTTGCTGAGTGTGTAAATAATTGACTTTGTGTTACATGACTGGTGACTTCATTGAATTCTGAAAATTCAGTTTTAGCTTTGGGTTATTTCATTTGACCTTTGTGAAGGTTTCACCTGCATAGAGTAAGTGTTCAACTTGGCTTAGAGTAAGTGTTCGACTTGTAACCCATTACGGTTTGGGTTTTTTTCACTATATTTAAAGTACAATTTACTAAGAAGAAAGGTTTGTTCATGCTAAGTGGATTGGTGTTGGTTTGGCATCTTTAAGTCAGGGTTTCTGAGTATTAAGATATGCTGAATATTAAACTCTTAATTCTAAAATTCTCATGAAAATCCTCTCACTTGAACCCCCCAAAAAGTATTCTCATTACTTTTTTTCCTAAAAGTTCAGGAAAAAGAAATAACACCAGTTCAAATTTTTCACAAGTGAGCGAGGAATATTTGCCTGCCGTATAATAACATGACTTAGTGTTTACTTTTAAAACTGGATTTTAAAAATCAGATAGCAACCCCAAAAGGAATAAGCCACATTTTATGAGCACCCTATATTTTATAGTTCTTAAGCTAAATTTATTTTATACCTTTTCCTTTTGAGAAAATAGCTATATACTACAAGCCACCATATGCACAGACTATATAGTGACTTGGGTCAGTCCTCTCATTGTTTTGGGGGTATATGACAAGAGTCTAGCCTTTATCACCTTCCTGAGTTATTCTGAAACTTTTTGGAACATTTTGGCTGCAATATTAGTGATAGAATATATCGTACTATGGATTATCTCTACTTCTGTATTTATTTATTTATTTCTAGATCTCAACCACAATCTTCTTTTTCCACTTCCTTCTTTCTTTGCCTGTAGGATATACTGTATGTAATCATGCACTTTGTATTAATGCATCAGAAATATAAGGATCTCTTTTGTATTTTTTATACTGTTGAATAATTCTAATCAAAACTTTTACTAGTTCAATAAATAAATTAATCTTATCAGAAAATATAAATAAATAAATGAAATGTTCAACATCTTTAACAATCAGAGAAATGCAAATCAGAACTACACTGAGATTTTATCTGACTTCAGTTAGAACAATTATCATGAATACAAGTAATAATAAATGCTGGTGAGGATTGGGGGGATTAACTCTTGTACTCTGTTGGAGTAAATGCAAATTAGTAAAACCACTATGGAAAACAGTATGGAGATTCCTAAAAAGATTAGAAATGGAAACACCATATGATACAGCGGTACCAATCCTCAATATTTATCCAAAATAATTAAAGTCAGCTTACTATAGTGATGCATGCAAACCCATGTTTATAGCAGTTTAAGTCACAATAGTCAAGTTATGGAACAGGGATAGGTGTCTATAAATAGATAAAAGATGTGTGTACATATATACAATGAAGTTTTACTCAGCCATAAAGAAGGGTGGAATAATGGCACCTGCAGGAAATGGATGGAACCACAAAGCATAATGATAAGCAAAACAAGGCAGATTCAGAAAGTCAGGGTTGTATTATGTCTTTCATATGTGGAAGATAGAGGGAAAAGGGTGGGGGAATAATCTCATGAAAATAAAACAGAAAAGAGTAGAGTAGAGGAAGTTTATCAGGGAGAAGGAGGATGGGAAGGAAAGGAAATTTTATAAAGGGGAATGAAATTGATCAAATCATTTTATGTACGTGAACCAATGTATTACAATGAATCCTCCTATTATATATAATTATCGTGTACCAATAAAAGTTTAAAACAGCAGAATTCATGGCAGAAAATGGGTTCACTATTTATTCCACCAGAACCTCCTCTAACAAACTCATCATGCTCATGGTATGTATGTCCACTTCCTCAGATACAATGCCTGATATATCTTGGCCGCGTACATCAGCAGTTTGCTATCTAGAGAAAAATACAGATCTGCAATCTACAATGAGTTTCTATTTTTAGAAATATAAATGAATCCAACATTAAATTTTTGAGGGGGTGGGGGTACTCATAGACTCCATTTTCAGTGTAACAAATGAGTACAATTCCAAGAATTGGGCATGACCCCCTATGCTTCTATGTCAGTGTCTTTCCATGAGTCCATAACTTGGTTTTTTCCATCACCTTGTTTAAAACTTATTTTTTTGTCTCCCTAAGTTTCTAAGAATAAGAATCACAAAATATTAATAATATGGCTTGAAAGTGAATGACAACTTGCTTTGTGCCAGGCTCTGTGCCAAGCTCATTTAGTCCTTAGACAAGCCTGAGAAGCCGACTCATATTTACAGTGTTTAGCTGAATCAAAGATGCAACCAGTTAATTTATGCAGCTGTCTAGTAAACCCAGTTGTGGTCTTCATCAAATCTGCTAGGTCTCATCTGCTTCCCACATCTAGGCTATTTGGCCTCCTTCCAGCTCCAGTGACTCCAGCAGTCTTCTGGTTATAATGATGTGGCCACCTGGGCCTCCCATGTGCAAGTAGTCAGCTTCCACCATGCTTAGCAGGGTGGTGTCTGCACAACTCCAACACTCAGGACCACCCCACCCAAAACATTTTAAGTCCTTTCTTCTCCAATGGCTGCCTACAGGGATCAGATAACACAACTGGGAACATAGGGAAATTGAACCAAGGTATAACCAATGTGAAATAGGCAATGTGAAGGAAATTGTTCTTGTTCTCTCCCTCTCCCTCTTCTCTCACCAAAATATTCTGTGACACTGTGGTTCCATATAATTTTTCCAGACATATCCCTTTTGGCCTAGAACTGTCTGGTTTTTCTTGTGAAACTATGATCAACCTGGTAATTCATCTCCTGTTTTTTGCTGCAATCCTTTCCTGACCCCCCCCCCTTTTTTTTTATTTTAACTGTGTAACTGCAATCTCTATCTCACTCCATTCCTTCCCATAAAGCATCAATATGTAACTGTGGCTTTAGTCTGTTTTCTAGAATGCTCCAGTTTATATAGCTGAACATGTCATTGATTTTAAGGTGTGTTCTGAATTCAGAGATGTTAACATGCGCTAATGCTTATATAGTTCATACCAGGTAATGTTCTGAGCACTTGGTATATAATTATTTGAATTTTCACAGTTTGAAGTCAGTAGTTGATGTTCAGAGACTTTATATAACTTGCCCAAGATCCCCGCAAGTAGTCGATGGAGTCAGATAGGAACCTAGCTCTGTCTGATGCTAAAGCACAGTACCTTTGTCTTTTTATTATGTTTTCCACACCTGCCTATTTCCTCTACAAAGCTGGGTTTTCTTACTGATAGGAAAGTGCCAAGTCACTATGACTCTTACATGTTTCAAAGATCTGTTAAAATGTATCTGGATTCATGTGTCTCTTCTTAAAGTCCCACCTCTTCAGCAAAGCCTTTTCTCACTATTTCATTACACAGAAATCTTTCCCTTCTGAGCACTGTTAGTAATTATCACCTTATACCATGTATTACTATTTAAAAGAGAGAAAAGAATTTAAATTTATTGAGTTTATTTACTAGATATCAGATACTATGTGGTCATACAGACACATTATTAAATTAATACTACAAAAGTTATATTTGACATACACTAGTATTTCATTAACAGAAAAAAAAATACCCTGAATATTGGAGAGGTTAAATAATTGTTAAGGTCAGAGAGTTAATAAACACCAGCAATTTCCATTGGTCAATACATCATTTTATTATTACTGGTTTTTCTCTCAAAATAAAAGAACCAAAATTTTATTTCCCACTATTCACTATAGTCCTCTTACAGCATTTTTTTTTTGTGAAACACACTTAATTAATAGAATGAAGAAAGAAATGAATAAATGAATGTAATACAAGTATGCCATCAAATATTGTCATAAGAAGGAGGAGTTATTTTACTGCAATGATGTTTCTTCTAACCACAAAGATTTCTGAGTTCTATTTTTTATTAATTAGCTAAAATTGTTTCTCTGTGGTCACTTTTTTGGAATAAATAGAAATTCTTGGAAAAATGCTGTACAAGACTGCTTCATTACTTTTCCCTTCTTATGGCCATTTATATTATAATTCATACACCATTCAATCCTTCAGACTTTGGGAAATAATTTCTGCATTTATTATTACACACATATACAATATAAAGTAAGTATAAAAAATTGTTTACTACAAGTAATTTATTACCAGAAACTCAGTGGATATCAAGATGCAGGTGACAAATGAATTACCTGAATATTTAGTCAAATCCAAACTTTAGTTTTGTTTTTTGGGGAAGTTACCAGGGATTGAACTCAGGAGCACTGGACCAATGAACCACATCCCCAGACCTACTTGTATTTTATTTAGAGACAGGGTCTCACTGAGTTGTTTAGCACCTTGCTAGATTGCTGAGACTGGCTTGAACTCACAATCCTCCTGTCTCAGCCTCCCTAACTACTGGGATTACAAGCATATGCCACCTCGCCTGGCTAAAATCCAAATTTTGGATCTCAGCTTTTCAAATGCAATCATTAATTTCTTAAGATAGGTTCCATTGGATCAACCACATTCAGATTCTTGTAGCGGTCTTTGCCATATACACAAAATTCTAAATCTACATTTACTGCTGTGATAATTTGGATCTAGAATGTCCCACAAATTTCAGGTGTAGAAGGCTTCATCCCAATGAAGCAATGTTTAGAGATAGGGCTTTTGGGAAGTGATAGGATAATGAGGGTTCTAACCTCACCAGTAGATTAATCCCTGGGTGGTTGTAATGGGCTACTAGGAGGAGGTAGAAACTTTGGCAGGTGGGGGGCATGGCTGGAGAAAATAGGTCACTCAGGATGTGTCCTTGGGGTCTATATCTTATACCTGGACCCTTGCTCATTCTCTCTCCCTCCTTCCTGTGTGCCATGAGCTGAGCAGCTTTCCCTGCCACACCCTTCCACTGTGATGTTCTGCATGACCTTAGGCCCAAAGCAATGGAGTCAGTCAATCTATGAACTGAAATAAATCTTTCCTCCTCTAAGTTGTTCTTCTCAGGCATTTTGGACATAGCAACAAAAAAACTGACTAACACAACTGCCAACTGGCTTTCAAATGTATGTACAATGCTGGTGGGCTTAATTTGAGTCTCCTACCCAAATGTATTTTTTCCTACCCAAGAAAAGGTTATTTCTGCACATTCAGCCAGTAGGGAAAGAGAAATTACTTATTTCCCTGCCCCCACCAAATGGATCTTATTTCTTTACTTTGTTTCTTTTAAACTATTAAGTCAGTCCTCACCCATTAAATGATGTATATAACTGTGGAATGAGATGTCCCAGAAATAAAATTCTACACTCTGAAGACCTTGTTTCCACCAAGTTAGCAACCTTTTTTCCAATATTACAGAAAATTCTCAGGGAGGTAGACTGCATAAATTGAGGAAAAGGGAATAGTAGGAGAAGAATAACATTTTTTTTAAAAAAAGACACTAGATTTATATCTCAAATAATGTGGTACTTGACTTAGCCTCCAAAGCCAAAAATAGCATGAGCTTATTTTTCTTGCCCATTATAAGTCCAAATCTAATTTATCATCCTCTAGCAAGACTCCAAGTTCTTTTTTACCATCAGAGCTTTCCAGGTTTTTCTAATCCATTTAATATCTGTGTTTTACATTATTTTGTCCCATATGTATCAAGTTGCATTTGCCAAAGCTGAATCTCATTCTATTAGTTCCTGATTTTGTTACCAACATTTTCAGTTTCCTTCATATGACTTTTCCAGATAGAAACCCTACTATTCTCAAGCAAAAGTCCCTTTTCTTTCTTATACACTGTGGTGCGTTTCATGAACAGTGATCCTGTACAATAGTAAATATAATAGCAATTCAGCCTCCATACACAGACTGAAATAATGTAGGTCCATGAGCACACATCACACATACAGAAGTCAACCCCAGGCTATTTTCTTTTGAAAGCACATACAGATAATGCACCCTGGTATGAATTCTCTGACAAACCATGAGGGGTTACTAGATATTTCAGTGCTCAGTTATAATCATTGACCTTGCAGACATATTAGACTGGAAAAATAAAATGATCCTAATATAATTTCTTAAATCCTAAAATTAAATATTCTACAAGTCTCAATGTTCTCATAGTGTGCAAATGAGCCTAAATTCATCATTTCTCTCCCACCCAAACCAAATATTAACTATATAACCCCTATATAAATGAAATGATATATTGACTACGATCTATGAGCATAATAGAATGACTAAAGTAATCTAACAGGCTGGCAGTCTGAAAATGCCCAGAATATAGCAATTAATGTGGAACATTGTGATTGTAAAAATGTCTATGTCCAAAATAGACATTTTCTGGTTAGGCTTTGTGATGAATGCAAGAGAAAAAACATAAATTAGGGGCATAATCATGACTGGGATTCAGGAAGCTGGGACAGATGCCCACCCTACTGTCCTTTTGAGACATTTAACATTTGTCTGGCTGAATTTTCAATAGTAACAACAGAGGCTAGCCAGATTATCATAAAGGAAGATGATGGTGTGGCATTATATAATTTATTGAATTCCACAATAACTCTGTAAAATTAGATAATTAATTTTTCTTATACATCACCAATAAAATGCAAAAATACCTTCAAAATGTGAGTTTATTAGCTTGATGTAAGCCTTTTTTAGCTTTGTTAATAAAATCTTATAAAAGTAAATAATATTAGTCTTTTAACCAGAGTGTGATGCATCATCCATATACAGAAATAAAGATTGACTTTCAAATGTTTCGATATTATAGGTGATATGTATAACAGAAAGAACCAATGCTCTTTGTGTCTAGTTTATTTCAAATAATGACAATAAAAAAATTATACTACCTTCAAATTGAATAAAATGAGATAAATTAACCTATAAGACTCATTATATATTCTACAACTCTAATATATTTACTAACAATGATAATGCAACATGTTTCTAATTTGAGTCATTGTATTGTCTCTTAGAATAATACTAAAATAAACAAAAAATACTTTTAGAGACATACAAAAAAATCTTCTTATGTTTCTGGATCTTCAAATTAGACTCAAGGAAAGGCTGATGAGATTGCATGTGGTGCACTTTTGTTTCCACATTGTGCAGACAGAAAGGAAAATCTAGAAGTTCCTTATTTTCAATGGAAAACAATACTAGGCCAGGAGGGACCTGGGCAGAAAGGACTCTTGGGAAGCTTCACCCTTTCTTTCCAGAATAAAGAGAAGCACACAGTATTCTGGAAAACTCCCGCCTGGAACCCCTCTTTGACATCTCACCTCTGAGTGGAGAACAATGCAGAGGACCAGAGCTGTGCAGGCTGCTCACCTAAATTGTGACAGTGTTGAATCAGAACAAACTTCTGAACAAGAAGAACCAAGACAAGATCTTTCTTCCTCTTTTTTTAAAAATTAATTAATTTACTTATTTATTTTTTTATTCTAATTTATCATATATGACAGAATACATTACAATTCATATTACATATATAGAACACAATTTTTCATGTCTCTGGTTGTACAAAAAGCATAGTTACACCATTTGTGTCTTTATACATGTACTTAGGGTAATGATGTTCATCTCATTCCACCGTCATTTCTATCCCCCATGCCTCCTCCCTTCCCATCCCACCCCTTTGTCCTATCTAGAGTTCATCTAATCCTTCCATGCTCCCCTCACCCCATTAGGAATCGGCATCCTTGTATCAGAGAAAACATTCAGCATTTGATTTTTGGAGATTAGCTATCTTCACTTAGCATTATTTTTTCCAACTCCATTCATTTATCTGAAAATGCCATGATTTTGTTCTCTTTTAATGCTGAATAATATTCTATTGTGTATATACCTCATTTTTTTTTATCCATTCATCTACTGACGGGCATCTAGGTTGGTTCCACAGTTTAGCTATTGTGAATTGTGCTGCTATAAACATTAATGTGGCTGTGTCCCTGTAGTATGCTTTTTAAAAGTCCTTTGAGTATAGACAAAAGAGAGGGATAGCTGGGTCAAATGGTGGTTCCATTCCCAGTTTTCCAAAGAATCTCCATACTGCTTTCCATATTGGCTGCACCAATTTGCAGTCTCACCAGCAATGTATGAGTGTGTCTTTTTCCCCACATCCTCTCCAACACTTATTGTTATTTGTATTCTTAACAGCTGTCATTCTTACTAGAGTGAGATGAAATCTTAGAGTAGTTTTGATTTGCATTTCTCATTCAAAATCTCAATGACATTTCCCTTAGAAATAGAAAAAGTAGTCATGAAATTTATCTGGAAAAATAAGAGATCCAGAATAGCTAAAGCAATCCTTAACAAGAATAGTGAAGCACTATACCAGACCTTAAACTATACTAGGGAGCAATAGTAACATGGTATTGGACTGGTAGACTAATGGTACAGAATAGAGGACCCAGAGACTAACCTACGTAATTACAGTTATCTTTATACTAGACAAAGTCGTCAAAAACATACATTGGATCAAGGACTTAGGAATTAGACCAGAGACACTGCATCTAATAGAAGAAAAAATAGGCCCAAATCTGTATTATTCCCAGACTTCCTTAATAAGACTCCAATAGCTCAAGAATTAAAATCAAGAATCAATAGATGGGATGGATTCAAACTAAAAAGCTTCTTATCAGCAAAAGAAACAATCAGTGAGGTGAATACAGAGCCTACAGAATGGGAGCAAATTTTTCCCCACACTCATCAGATAGAGCACTAATCTCCAGGATATATAAAGAACTCAAAAATATAAACACCAAAAAAAAACCAAATAACCCGATCAATAAATTGGCCAAGAAACTGAACAGACACTTCTCAGAAGATGATATACAATCAATCAACAAATACATGAAAAAATGTTCAACATCTCCAGTTGTGGGAAGCTGCCCTGCCCATGAGCTGAGCATCCTCTCTCAGCCTTGAGTAAGGGGCATGGGGTGTTTGGTCTGGCATCATATACCATGTGCTGTGCAAAGCAAGTGGTCTCCACCTTCACTCAGCAAAGAAGTTTGCTCTAGCCCTGGACTTGGGAGTTACTCAATAAGATTGGATAATCCCCCTTGAAACCTTATCCTCTGCCTTGTTTGGTGAAGAGCATCCTATGGAATCTCCTTTGTGTGTCCCCTGTATAAAAATAAAGAGATTTTGGGTGTACCCTTAAGGTCACAGAGCCATCCTACCCTCAACCTGAAAACTCCTTCTGTGTTGCATGATTTCTCCCTGTTTTCTTAGTTTAATATTGCAGCCAGCTCTTTTGAACCCAGCTCATCTCTTCAGCACATGTCGCTGGCAAGATCTAGCAATTAGAGAAATGCAAAATCAAAACTACTCTAAGATTTTTTCTTCTTTTGATGGACCTTCTGTCTCAGGATGGATTTGGCCAGACTGAAGGGACTTCAGGGGATGGAGACTGATCCAAATGGACACTGAGCCATTTGTACCTATACCATCAAAGCTCCATGGCCCTTTTTCTTTAGGAATATGATCATCTAGAGGATTCCTTGTTGGTTCTCTGCCAGTCATGCCATTTATAACATCAAGAAAAAAAGGGTATTTTGCAGAACCGTTACATTTCTTGTTAAGAAATATTTGAACATTTTCTTTTGATTTATTCTCAAGGTTTCTCATTTGATAGAGTTCTCATTGTGAGATATTATAAATGTTTTTAATTCTACCACAGCCAAATCTCTTCTAGATTCATGTAAAATGTTTCCTTTAAATACATTCAATATATTTGAGTTCTCAGGATCCATACTGCATCCTCTAAGAAAAACAACCAAATAACTCTCATTAGCAAGCTTTCACCTGAGATTTGGTCTGACTTTATTCTTAAGAACTAACTCCATAGGCAGTTTAGGATTTCCTGAATTTTCTTTCTCTTTAATAAATGTACCTATCCTCTCCTTCTATTTTGAGATGTTCGTGAAAATAGCTACACACTTATCTGGAGCCTGGAATTTTCCTCCAAAGCCTTGCTTAGTGTTCTCTGAAGATTTTTTCCATCCTTCTGATGGGCTTTGAAGGATACTTGGGTTGTACATACTTCATGTTGGATTTGCTTTGTTGTATCCTCTCAGGACTAAGACTTTCATGTACCATTCATCCACAAACTTGTAATAATTTAGATTTCTTATCTTCCCATACTTTCCTATAAGAATTTATGTTAAAACAAAGTAAAGAGGTTTATATTCCAAACTCTTTATTCATGGTTTTACACTTTCTAGATCTCATAGTTCATTTTTTTCTCAGTCTAACTTCTAGTACAGTTGATGTATGGTCTACAAATTTGCTTTCTTTTTTTGTAATTTTTTTATTTGTTTTAATTAGTTACGCATGACAGTACAATGACCGTCACATATCATACATTTGAATCGGATGGGATATAATTTCTCGTTTTTCTTAGTGTACAGGTTGCAGGATCACATTGGTCATGCAATCACGTATATACACACAGCAATAGTAATGTCTATTTCATTCCAGTATCCTTCCTTTCCCCTATCTCCTCCCCTCCCCTACCCTCCCATCACTTCTGTCTACCCAATCTAAGGTGACGCTATTCTTTTTGTTTTTCTCACATCTTCATACATGTATTTTGTATAACGATGAGGATCTCCTTCCATCTTCCATGTAATTCCCCTTCTCCCTCCCTTTCCCTCCCACCTCTCTTCCTATCTAGAGATAATCTTCTTCCCATGCTCTTCCTCCCTACCCCATTTGAGTCACGCCCCTTATATCAGAGAAGACATTTGGCATTTGTGTTTTTTAGTCTTGGCTAACTTCACTTAGCATAATCTGCTCTAATGCCATCCATTTCCCTGCAAATGCCATGATCTTGTTATTTTTTGGTGCTGACTAATATTCCATTGTGTATAAATACCACATTTTTTTTTTATCCATTCATCCATTGAAGGGCATCTAGATTGGTTCCACTTTCAATGTAGGTAAAACTCTCAAATTTTTGATGTTTCTCCTCCAAAAAGACAGAAACTGTAGTGGACAGTCTTTTGTCTATTCTTGTTAAATAATAAAATGTTTTAAGTATGAAATCCCCTATTATGACTGTAAACATCACAATCTTCTACATCATTTTTTCAGTATCTGGGCCTGAGCCTCCCTTGGCAGGGCTATTACTGTTGGGCACAGCACTTCCAAGATCACTTTCAAACAGAGCTTCATGGCCATTAGCTGACCTACGATGTCTCCCAAGGCCACTGATGAATCATTTCAGGTTTCTAGGTTCTTGCACCTATAGTAGACATCAGAGCACTGTTGCAGGTTTTCTTCCTAGAACTTCCTACTCCCTGACAACAAGGAATGACCCCAGGAAAAGTGAGGGATGGTGCAAGAACAACCGTGCCTCCCAACTGTCCCTCCATACTTCTTGTCCCACAAAATAATTAATCTTATCACATGAACCTACTGTATGGACTAAGCTCTGTAGGACAGAGGGGAGGGCCTATGTCTCTGGCCAGCATACACCCTTCTTCACTGTCCCAGTTCTAAGATATGTTTTACCATATCTATAGCTATTTTGGGTCACTGGTTGGGAAACTCCATAGTGGAAGATTTGCAGATCCCCACCATTGCCACTGGTCTTCTTTATATTTAATAAGCTTTTTCCTCCATGACCCTCGGAAACCTACTCCAGTTCACATGGATCAGAGAAGACTCCACCTTTTAGTTCTCTACTGGACCATATCTGGATCATCTTGAATCTGCATGGGAAAGTGTACAAAAGAAGTTATGAGGGATCCCTCAAAATGTGTTTAATCACACTTCACCTTTAAAAAACTGAAGATGAAATAATCAGAATTTTTTAAGACTTACCATTTTATAGAAAAAGAGTCTAAGTTTCAGGAAGGGTGAGTGACTTGCCTAAGACCACCTGGGAAATAATAAGAAGAGATTCTGTACTCACATCTGACCCCCAGGCCTCTTTCCATTTAATAACCACATTTTCTACTCTAATCACCTGTTAATTGTGTGATGATGGGAAAGAACAGGGAATGATCACCATGAATGCTTCTTGAAGTGCTAATTCTAGAACTTATCAAGAAGACCACATCTTTACATAGTCAATCCAAGTATCAGGCTACAAGTCTAGGCCAGAAAGTTGGGAGCTTCAGCATACTGAAAACTGCAACTAATCAAAATTAAAAAACACACTGCTGTGGAGTTCCAGCTTTATTATAATAATATCACTTTAGTATCCTGAGCCCCTTGGTTTACTCATCTATAAAATGGGAATATTGTGAAAAACACTAAGAATGCTATTGGTCTTAAAGAGAGTTTAACTTCCTTCCATTATCCATTTTTATCCAAATGGAATCTACACAACATGAAATTTTATGTACTACTAATAAATTTTAACAGATGTCCACATCATTGGTCACAGATTTATTTACCCAGGGACATTTTAAAAAATATTGATACTTATGTCACAACACCAGAGGTTCAGATTTGATTTATTTTGAATTGCAGGACTTTCAATACGCTGCTAATATTAAGACTGCAGTATGTTAAAAACTAGTATTAATGAACTTGTAGGCACTAATCATTGCCACATTGCAAAGCATCAATCCTTACAACCCTACACAAAAATACTATTATTTTACTCATGAATAAATTGGGACAAAGAGAATTTTTCCAAGGTGATTCATCTAGAAAATGGGTACATAGATATTTTGATTTTGGTCTGTCGTTGGAGCCCAAGCTAGTGACCACCATCTAATGCCATGTAGACAAAGGGTCCAAAAGGACATGTTATGACATTATTTTGTGACTTCTTTCTTCTCTCAGAGTCACCCTCACTGCTTCTCTGATTTTTATCATGATACCACACTGTAGTGTCAAAAGGCATCCTACTTTTCTCCTTAATGGAGCTAAGCCCCCCAGATAGACAACAGATAAAAATCCCAGGCCAGGTTAGGAGTTAAAGTTAATGAAATTCTCAACTATTTCATTAATTAACAGAGACACAAACAGAGTGGATTTCCTCCTAGTCTTCAGCACATGTCTGACTCTACTTGTTCCTCATTCAACCATAATGCCAAATTGGTCAATGGAAAATTACCACTTGGAATCACTCAATGTCAATCCATGTACTTGGCAGGAGGGAGAGCAGCAGTAAGGGAATTGGTGGTAAATGAGATTGAAAGACAGATGGAAACCTTGTCATAGAGACTCAGACTGAGGGAGTTGCTGATTAATGCCCAGACTTGGCAAGAAGCTGAAGGTAGAAGACACATTGCCTCACCTAGTGCAATAGGTTCCCATTATTTCTGTCACCTCCTATTAAGTATGTGAGTTTCTCATGGGCTTACTCTACTTCCTGTTCATTATATAACACTGAGGCACCCAAGGAAAAATTTAAGTACTCAAACACATTCAGGAAAAAGTCTCTTTGAGCTTCCTCTTAAGAGGTTCTCTCGGAATTTCTTACTGTGACTTTAGACCATGTAGGCTACATCAAAAGCTCAAAAATATAAGGTTGGGAATTGAGCCCTGGGTTACCCAGGCTTCCTTTCCTTTAACATTTGTCACATTTTCATTAACAGGACGCGAAGGAGGACTCTAATCCATCTGCATCTTGAATCTATTGAAAGACTGGCATGCTTTCAGGACTTTCAGTGGAGACATCAGCATACTGTAGTGGACTCATCCTTACCGTTTTCATCAGGACAGCATTGCCCTGTGATCCTGAGCAAGTCACTTAAACTTTCCAAGCTTCAGCTTCCTTATATAAATTAATAGTAAAGTAATTGCCTTACAGGGCTGTTGGGAGGAGCAAATGGACTAGTATATGAGAAGATCTGTGCCATCATAAAGATTAGCTGGCTGTCTCCTGTTGTTAGAGAGAGTCATTACCTGTAGTTAAATTAAATAATCCCTGCTGCTAGTCACCCTGGAGCAGGCAACACAGAGATGCCTAGTTGAGAAGCAGCCTGGATACAAATTAATGCTCTCTATTTAAAGCATCTACTCTAGAGACTTTCAATTTGGGGGTTCCTTTGAAAGCACTGTTTTCCATGCATTTGGCATGGCTCTTAGGATTCAAATGCAGACCAGCTCTTCACTGATCCCCAGATTCAGTCACTGCAGGGAATGACTTTTAGTTGTTCCCTAGAACCCTTTCAAAAGTAAACTTTGCAAATTCCCCATTTTTTTAATTAAGTTGTATCATATCATTGGAAACATACCATCAAAAATTGATAAAAATTCATGTAGTCATTTTTTATAATGTACGGCAATTGAGAAAAATAAAGTTAAACGCAATTTTGTATACATCCAGTTAATTTTAATAAACCTTAGTGAATTTTGCTGCATTGGGGTACTGTGATATGTGCCAGAAATGTAACAAGACATATTTTAACCTTCAGGGACTCTCAGTATAGTAGAGTGCAGTTACAAAAAGAAAATTTCATGCACTGTGATATATTCTAGGTCAGGGTTTGTCCAGGATACTGCAAGAACACTTTGGAGAGTGGAATGTGGCAGGATGAACAAGGAGCAAGCCTGGATTAATAAATTTTGACTGAACTATTTTTAAATCCTAAAGTAAATCTAAGCATATAAGAGAAATAGTTGGGTGCATATAGGTTCTGAAAAAAAAAATCCCCTAACAAAATTTTAGGCATTTCTTTATTATTGTTTATTTTGTGCATTCAGTAATAATGCCAAGGACCCACTAGGTACAGGCTCTGCCCTAAAAATCAAAGATATAGAAAAATGCAATATATTCCTTGCCTTCACAGGCTTACTGTCAAGGAACAGAGTCAACCATGTAGTAGAATGATGGCAAATCAAAGAAATAGGTGAAATAATAGAGAAATGTGCAAAGCACATAAATGTCCAATACAATGTTAAAATTAAGACTGCTTTGGTTGGTCAGGAAAGGCATCACTGAGAAAGAGATGACTGAATTCAAATGAGAACCAAAATATGAGGTGGAGGGTGGAGTACAGAATAGGAAACAGTGGGTAGGGAACAGTACAATTGAAAGGCACAGAAACAAAATTACACAATATTTTCTTGGAAATGAATACAACTACCTCCAACAGCCTCCAAGAAGGGGACTTTCTTTCTCTCATTTCATATTTGTGTAGCACTTTTCTCTTCTCTGAAATTTTAGGTAAATACCACATCAGTTTTCTTCCACAAAACCCAAAACTATTCTGGGTACTAAAACATGTGAGATTAGGTCTGTGCTTTGGCCTGGTTAGTCATGTGTCATATGCCTCTTTCCCCTTCTGAGCTTATGTATGGTTAATGACCCCTGAGACATCACCAATCCTCCAACTTCTAAATGTTTAAAACAAATGTCATGTTTTAATAGATTGGAAAATGAAGCATAAAGAAAATTGAATATGCAGATAGTCAGAGGCAGAAAAACTAGAACCTAAGTCTCCTGACTCTTAAGGCATTAGTCTTTTCATCATACAGAAGTTATCAAACTGGAGTACAAATTGCTATGGATATTTTTGTTCACCCTGCTAGATCCACCTGGGCCCTGCTCCACTCTGCTCTCTCCAGGGAGGCTTATTTCTATGTGTTGCACCAAAGAGATTCCCCTCATGCCACGTCTTTGATTGATTTCAATTGGTCTTTAGGATAAGATTAAAGGATAATTGAGGGAGGGAGAGCTCAGTATATTTTCCCATCAACCTTGATCCTCACCTGTGGGAACATTCCTCTAGTGAAGACCACAGCACTTGTCAGGTGGTCCTCTCCTAGGACTTGAAAAGAGCTCCATCTGCAGGGCTGGTAGTGACTCCTTTTCACTGACATTTCAGACCCAGCAAGGCTAATGATTCCTCAAAACCACTAGCCCAAGGGTTTCTAGTCTGGTTTCCAGTAGCTGCCCAGGTACTGCCATGAAATTGGGTGGCTTAAAACAGGAAAT
The DNA here is from genome assembly GCF_021218885.2 of Marmota monax. Lineage (NCBI taxonomy): Eukaryota > Metazoa > Chordata > Mammalia > Rodentia > Sciuridae > Marmota > Marmota monax. Next base: position 1,564,200 of record NW_026693836.1, read on the forward strand.
TCTTCTCATATTTTCAGAGTCCCACAGTCTGTAAAGATGCTAGAGGACTGCATTTCAAGCTTTGAAGGTACGTCATTGCAGCCTTTGCCCTTCTCTGTCCTCACACTGTCATCTTCTCTATTGTCTATCATCCACCTTTACCTCTTTTTTGCAAGTTTTACACTTGTGGGGCACAAAGAGCCCACCCCCCTTTATCTGAGATTATCTCAGATAATCTCTTGATTTCAAAAATCTTTAATTATGTCTGTTACCACATAAGGCGACATTCACTCTTCCTCCTTATAAGGCAATAATCAAAGACTCGGGAATCAGGACATGGAAGTATCATTGGGGGAGGCTGGTATTCAACCCATTTTAGTCTCTGTTGATTTTCCTTTACTCTGCTTGCTCCCATTTGAAATAAAGATTTCATTAGACTTTGCTAAATTCGTCTAATCGACTATGTTATCGTTTTGACACAATCTAATATGAAAGTCCTTTGGTAATTCTTTCAGCACACATGGGAGTATGGGTATAGGAAGCCACAGGATTAAAATAATATGTCTACTTAGTGCACCAATTTTATTTAATAGTAGCTAACTAAAATATTTTCTATTTTAAAAATGTGTAGAAATAATGAATAAACATTATTTGAAGGAAATTTAGTACCCACCGGAGATTATTTTTAGTTTGATTCTTTTATCCAACCAATAAAATAAGTTGGTTCTTCTGTCCTATAAATTGGAAGTATTTTAGAAACAGTAATTGTCATAGGATAGCTCACTTAAAATTTTGAATTTATTTTCTGTTTTTAGTGGTAAACTTCTATGTATGGAAAAATAGGTTTTGTGTAGCTCTGACCCTGTTCCCTTGGGAATGAGAAAATTCATTTTACCTCTTTTTCTAGTTTACTAGTTGTGTGGTGGTAAGATGATCAGGTAGTGGAAGAAGGATTTATTGATCAGGTTAATGAGATTTGCAGTGATGGACCATGGGAAAAACCTCATTAAAGGAATCTGGGATAAGTCAGTTTCATATTATATAGCCAGAGTTCCTGTCTCCATTGATGGTTCTGGATGACACATGGAAGGCGAAAGTGAAGGACATGTAAATTAGAGGACAAGTAATAAACAAACAGCATATCTTTGCAAAACCCAACAACTTTTAGGGATTTTTTAGAACATGAGTTGGACCATATTCTCTGATGGAAATTTTCCAGTGCTTTTCCATAGGACTCCTAATAAATGCTGAAAACCTCTAAAGTGTCTTTCAAAGTCTCCCATCAGTGGTTCTTAATGGAGGTGGTAATGCAACAAAGGGAGCCTTATGTAAAATTCCATGGGGTTTTTGCTGTCACCATGATTGCCACCCTTCTGCATCTAGTGAGAATGGCAAGACATCCTACCCCCATACTGAAGAATCTTTCTGCTCCCTACATGGCTTTTTGGTATGCTCTTTGAACACTATATATCACTTCATTCATAATTTACCAAGAACATAAAAGGAATGATCATGTCATCCATGTTATCATGACTTATTGAACAAAGTCATGGCCTCAGTGACATCACTCATGATATTGGAGTCATCCCTATATGACATCCGTATACGTTTACATTTTGGTCATGTCTATGCTGATTCTAACTAAAGGTGAAGCATTTCATCAGTTCATTACGTTGTCTAGTATAATCAGACCCTAGAGTTTATATATGTTTTAATAACTTCTTACATGTGCTATTATTTAGAAACTGGATAAGGTCTTTTTTAATAGAGCATTATAATTATTCATAGTATTTGAGTTCATTTTGACAAAGTAGTGCATTCAAGGAATTTGAATTTAATTTAATCCCTATGCCCCTCTTTTCTTCCCCTCCTCCCTGCCCCATTCCCCTTCTCTCTTCTTGATCTTCCTCTCACTCCTTTATTTATTTATTTTATTGGTATTTTCTATATATACATGAAGGTGAAATTATTTTCAATATATATATAACATGACTTTGTTAAATTTATTTCGTATTTCATCCCCTTTCCCTTCTTTCCTCCTTCCTTCTCATTCTCATTCTTTTACTCTACTGATCTACCTTCTACCTTTATGATAGTCTATCCCTCCCTCACCACCTTCCTTCCCTTATTTTGCTCCAGCTTCCACATGAGAGAAAAACATAGGGCTCTTGATTTTGAAACTGGCTTATTTCACTTAGCATTATTTTTCCATTTCCATTCATTTACCACCAAATGCCATTATTTCTTTCTTCTCTATGGCTGAGTAAAACTCCATTGTGTGTATTTACCACATTTTCTTTATCTCTTCATCTATTTACAGGCATCTGGGTTGATTTCACAATTTAGTTATTGTGAACTGTGCTATTTTATAAACGTTGAAATGAATATATTGCTATAATATTCTGATTTTAGGTCTTTTGGATAAATCTGAAAAAATGGGATAGCTATGTCACATAGGGGATTCCATCCCTAGATTTTTGAGGTATATCAACACTGCTTTCTATGTACTATTTTTTCATTCCCACAGTCAATATATAACTTTTTTTTAGAAAAATAAGGTTTATAAGCTAATCCTATTCTTGCTATATATTTCATTTCAGGAAATACAGAAGTTATTGAAAAATATTCACTGTGTTATGAGCCATTGGGTCTCATGGGGTCACTTTACACAGTCTACTAAACTGATGTCATTTCTGATGTCCCCAAGGTCCTACAACCTCCAACTCCAGTAGCCTGCTTGCCTGGGAGCTAGTTGTAGTTCAGCTTCAGGGACTCAGCACTGGCTTTTACTTCTGGAACACTGTCACCTCAGCTACTCTCATGGTTTCTATCTGAACAGCTTCAGGTCTCTGCACAAACGTTATGTGAGCAGTAAGGACTTCCCTGACAACCCCTTATAAAAGAGCAACCCCCTACTCCAGGTGATCAATCTTTCTTACCCCATCTTTCTTCTCCATAGCATTTATCATGATGATGATGGCCTTTCTGGTTTACTTGTATAGGCATTCAATTATCATCTAATTTTATTGATGCAGTGTGAGCTGTCAGGGGGCAAGGCCTTGCTTTCCATCGGTGCTTGGACCATTGCCTAGTGCATAGCAGCATCCAATACATGCTTGTTGACTAAATCAATAACTCTTCATTTTAATTTAAAATATTAATTTAAAACTTAAATTTAAAAAAATAAAATCCTCCCCATTTTTTTTGCTAACGTGTATTTTATAAAATCTTGTTCCTATTTCATGAAGGCAATACATTATCTTGATGCTTTAAAATTATTAATGGTAGTTTTTTCTTAATGCATCCTTCTTGCATTTTCTGTTTAGTCCAAATCTCCCACATATTTACTTATTTAGCTAGTTACTTACTGGCTTCTTTAATCTCTTGGTTGCATGTCAGAGGCTTCCCCAAATGTCAATGACGGTTGCCAATCTGCATTTCTCTAAGTAAGACACTGAAGTACAAACTGAAATCTCTGGGTCTAGGGGGTGAAGAGAGGTCTATCAACTGGTACATGTTGATGTAAGGTCATCTGACAGCCACTGCCTTTCTTAATGAGGATATGAAAATATTATTAAATCCTGGTCTGTCCTTTGTGGTGCAGTGGTTCTAGTTTTTTTCAAGGGATGGCTTCTGTCAACTCTTTTTTGAGAATATTCAGCCTGGCTGATAAGCTCTGAACCAGGCACTGTTCAATGAGAAGACTGGCAAATGGTTCATCTATTTTTGGTCCCAGGCTACAGGATACCATTTCTCTGTGCCTGCCAGTCTCTCTCAAATCTCTGTTTCCATTCCTTCAGAGTCATTAGTTTATTCTGAGTAGGAAGTAAACATCTTGGGACTTAACTATTCTTTAAAAAGACTTTTGAAGAAATTCCTGTCATGTACACAGGGCATGCACATGCAAACACAGAATTTTTACCTTCTCAGTGACTGGTGCATCCAGTTCCATGAATGTACAGGTATATGGGATAAATTGTAGGATTTCCCATCAATATAACAATCTTCTGACACTTAACTTTAATTTTTCTCTGTGCCACAGATTAACTTATCATTCTTCTGCTCCTTATGGAATATCACAGAAGATGTGTTTGTTCTGTCATTTATCCCTCTTGTGCTTCGTGTACAGAGAAGAAAAGTGAGAACACCTTAATTCTACCATTGTGAAATCAGTTATCTCTGAAAACGGTACTAAAAGGAGTTTGTTGTTATTGTTGTTTTAATTTTTATCTAGTCCTATCTCATTTTCTTCTGCTTTTTAATTCACTTGGTGTAATAGTTTGAAGGGGCAAATGTGCATCAAACTGTGGTTAGGCACTAGGGTGACAAAAGCAAGCCAGACAGAAATGTCCTCTGCTGTCCTGTACATTACAGTACAGGGAGGATTCAGACACCAATTTCCTGTTCCATACATGAGGATGTTATGAAGGAAAAAGTTCAAACCATTGTGCAATCACCTAGACAAGGCATTCAGAACTAGGTAAAGAATTTAAAAAAAAAAAAAAAAAAAGCAGGTGATGCTAGCTCAAGAAAACAGGCTTGGAGGCCAGGAATGGGGGTGGGTCTGCAGGGGGCACATAGGCCATCCAAAGTAGTAGCTCAGGCAGGTGTAGCAGGTGGCACATTCCAGTGACTAAGAGCATAAGCTTGGTGAAAGAGCATGTGAAGCAAAAGGGAAGGCAATTCTGAAAAAGAAAGGGAGAAAGGCACAGGCCAGAAAGACTCTGAGCTGTATTAAAAATTTAAACTTCTGTTCAAGAGCAATGGAACGTCCTCTTTCCAACGAAAGATCAGGTGTTTGTTCATAAGTATTATCTTGTGGGATGTATTTAACTTTGGATCTTTATCAATAGGGATTGCTTTTTGATGTAGACCATTTTACAAAGAAAGAATACGTTAATGTTCCTTTCCAAATAACAAGTTTCCCAAACAGTGTAATAGGCATTCCTCTCTTCATCAATTTATGATGCCTCCCTTAGCATATATAAAGGTATTCTATAAATTCAAGTTGTCTGTGTCTCATCTATTTGCTCTATACGTCTATTCTTGCATATATATATATATATATATATATATATATATATATATGAATTTTCATTCTGTCACCAGAAGAACTTAAGTCTAGATATAAAGCAAAAATATGTCACAGTCTGTTTAATTACAGAAGATATAGAGACACACATGTCAAAGAATCATCACCTTCCAGATAACAGCAAATGCAAACACTGTGCCAAGTGCCAAGTGCTCTGCATGCCCTGCCACTGCAGCCAGTCTTCTATAGCCTGGTGGTCCTTTCACATGATCCCTGTCAATGTCACCCACAGAAATATGTGCTTTAATTGCAGTTGAAAGAAACAGGCTTAGATAATTTAATTTACCTACTTAGGCCACAAATAGATAGCACCTGATGTATTTTCTTTTCTCATATTTATCTGACATGACAAATATTAATTATCTTTTCTCTGTATTCTCAGAACAATCTGTACAAGATTCCACCACTGTCTTCACAATGCTTGCTTGCAATCATTCCCCTGTCCACCTCCCATGGCATTTCTTATTCACGTCTATGCACCAAGTGTAGCACAGTGATTCACACACAGTTATAGTAAGTAAGCAATTGATTGAATATACTGTTTGCCTTTGCTTAAATTGCACTAGAAGTCTGACAAGATGGGTATAGCAGTCATGGGAAGGTATAACGAGCAGCAAAAACAAACAAAATATATTCTACACAATCTTACCATATATAAAACTTATTGGTTTAACACCAGCAATTTTAACTCCAAACTCATCTCCACATATTTGTAGAAGTTAAAGAATGAATCTTAGGTTCAGAAAGAGAGGGCACTGGAGAAGCTTCTTTGGATCAGTACAAGAAGTTTAATAGCCAAACTCCAGGTGCAAAAGGATAGTTGTGTTATGACAGCTCACCTCTGGCCAATACTAGAAAAATCCTGTGATTGGCAGTTGCAGACTTGGAAATCTATAATATTTAAAGCTTTGTAGTGATATACCCTTCATTAAGTATTTGGTGCCCCAACCAGCTGAATCCCACCATGAGCAAAAATATATTATCTTCAGTTTAGCTGTGTCAGTTATATTAGTATCAGTGACTCAACAAATTTTTATTGCTTAGCACATATAGCTATTTTATCCTCTCCTTGAGGATCACCACTCTCCTAATGAAGGCAATTATCAGTTTCAATATCAGGAATGTTCCATCAACTCAATATTTGAGAAGAAACACAAAGCTGAAATTATACTTATTTATTTCTAGGAATATTTTCCTCTTCGGTTCAAACACAAAGAATATTCTCATAAGCCTTCTCCTGAAAGACAACCTCTCAAGCTGCAATTTTTTTTTTAAAAAATGGATTTATTCACATCTTACATTATATATTTAAAATGTATGGAGTATTCACTATATGCCAGTTAATGTGTGATATATAGGGAGGGATACATAGATAATTAAGACAAGGTTCCTGCATGTGGGGACCTATAATCCACAGGAAAACAAAAACACAAATATACTTAAATTTTAATGTGATAAAAAATTTTAAAGGGGATGAATCATGTTCTGTGAGAGAACAGAAGAAAAAAATGATTTGTGTGGGCCTGGCTAGGGAGACGAAGGACAAAGATCCCCTATGAGATGTGTAAGAAGAATGTCAAAGGATTTGGCTAACAGACACAAGGAGAAGCTTTTTTTTTACTGAATATGTTTTAGTTTTGAGATGCTATCCTAATGTTAGGAATAGCTAATTAGTATTGAACAGGTACCACATGCCACATTCTGTGCTAAAGGCTTTAGGTATATTATTCCATGCAACCCTCAAATAATCTCTTATGAAAAAATATTTTCATCTACTTAACAAAAGCCTTTTAAATACACACAGGAGGCTGAGAATTGTTCTCATTTGTAATGTTACTCTCATTTGTAATGTCAGGCTTCAAAAGAAGTTGAGGTCTAGAGAAACAATGGAGCTGGGATCAAACCCACACCCTGTCCTTTGATAGATGCACATTATAGCCTCCTTACTGCAAAGTATTCTGGAAATGAGTGGCCCAGTGTGAAGGCCACCAGCCACACGTGGCTAGTAAACACTTGACATCTGACTAATCTAAACTGAAATGTGCCCACCGTTAGTGAAAAATACACTCCAGATGTAGAAGACAACCGATGATTAATTTCATCTGTTTTGTGGTTTCTAACATTTTTATTTGCATGGTTACTAAAAAATTTAAAATTAAAGATATGGCTCACATTATAATTTTATTGGACTGTCCCATAAAGATGATAAAAACCAGTACCAAGATGCCCTCATGGAGACTGCAGTCTAGTGGGGTAGATGGGACTGCACTTAAAGCAGGACGGGTACGTAACTACTGCTTCTTGAGTTTACACAAGGCAGACATTTCTTCTGACTAGAATAAATGGGGATCTCTTCTGTCTTTGTCACAACTGAATTTCCACAGAATCCCAAGCCTGAATATTCACTCTAACTTTGGGCTTATCATAGAAATGCAAAGAACATCTGAAGCCAAAGGACAACCTCAGCCTGGGAATGGTTATGGTTCACCATCTACCTCCACAGAGACAGAGAAGAAAAGGGATTGACAAAGCTCATGGCAACTCCAAACCCCTAATCATCCGGAGCTTCTAATAAGCAGCAGATTTCCTTTGTCAGGTACACTTTTCCAAAGTGATTACCACATGCTAAGAATAACACTAGACTACAGTGAGTTACCTTCCAGGGTCCCTTTTGCCTTCTCTGCTCACAAGGCAGCACTAGACAGGGAACTGACCAACAGGCAGGTGACCAGGTCTAAGGGCAGGCCAAGGCCCTAGAAAATACAGTCAGCAGCCTCTGAGTAATGAGAATTAATTACATCAATGTGGTCCCTCTGGGACTCCACTGGTTTTTCATTTTTGATTAATTTAAAGAAGCTCAATCTATTTTATGAATCAGCAAGATGTTTTGAAAGATAAACAAAGCTGTCTGCAATTTGACTTTCTCCTGATTTTACACAGCTCCAATTTCACTTTTTCCTCATTCTCCCAATTGTTATGGACTACTTACTCTTTGACAACTCAAAGAACCAGATGCTTTTCAAGACAAGAGGCCAAGTTCTCCTGAGAATTCTCCTCCATGGGAATTACTGTAAAAGGTACTATAAAAAGTGAATCTTCCTGGCAGCATTTTGAAGGCGAGTTCTTTGCACTGCATGGCATCAAGTTACCTGGAGACCTTTCAGCATTTGTTGTTCCGGAGCTCTAACTTTCAAATGCAAATGGGATGCCAGCAAGGCCACTTGAGACCTGAGAGCATATTGAGATGTCATTGTAATTACATGGGACGCAGACCTGGCCAGCAAGCCAGGACTATGTATGTGCAGAGGTAGTTTTGCTTCAAGCCAATTCCTCTCTCTCCTCAACTCCCAGAGGCCCAGCGAAAAATACAGACAAACCAAAAATAGTGTGAGTACCTTTCTGCAGTTGTAAACATTGACAACACACCTTCCAAAGCTTAGCCAGCTTTGAGATTTTACATAAGGTACTGAGGGAACTGTTCTTAAAATAGCGCTGATTGATTTTTTTTTTTTTTGTCTTCCTTTCTAAAGTTAGGAAACGGAGGCACAGAGTGACCAGGAACACACAAAGTGGTTGGCCACTAGGATCAGAACCACAATAGTAAGAACATAGTGGAGTAAAAATTCACAAAGAGGCTTATCTGACCCCACTCTATGTTCTTAACCTTCACAACATACAGCCTATGGCAAAATATTTACACAATGTACATACACTTCCTCTTATAATTTATAAAGTTTCTAATATAACTGGGCAAATCAAGACCTGATTGTTGGCCACATTTTTCTCATCTGTAAAATTGATTAATGGTAATAGAACAACCATAACATCTGGTTGTTTAGGGGTTGTATTTATTTCCTTGTATAAATCATGCTTTATTTTGTCTAATTATTTCCTTTTTATTCTTTAGAAGATTTGAAATGCCTTGGCAAGTTAAATAACCCTTCCAGTACTCCATTTTCCATCTATCAATGTGTATAATAACAAGCCACATGCTGGTACCTAGGGTTATTGGAATGAAATAATGGATCTGAAACACTATTTATTAATAGATGCTATATCAGCATTTTTGCACTGTAGTTGAAGTAACAAAATTCAGAACGTTGTTTTATTTCTACTCTTAATTAACAAGAGCATAGTGAAGGAAAACAAAACACTTCATTCTCTTATTTCTTTCAGTTACCACAAACTTGGGATGTTCTTCTCTTAATTAATTCATCATGTGCAGACAGCTTTAAGAATCCAGGGGGAAAAAATCAACAAGCCTCATCCCAGAGCCTCGCTACCTGGAAGAATGCTGGAAGGGAAGGGAAGTACTGAGTGGTCAGCTTTAGGGATACTTAATAGTAATCCCCTAGGTATCCTTATCCAGACAGCTCCATTCTCAAGTAAGGTCAGAGAGTAAAGTAAAGCCCTCACAGGTAAATATTGAACCAGGTGTTAAAACACCACAAATGCTATACAAAAATAGCAACCGCTGGAAGGAATGTGGAGACCTCATCACCTGGCAACAGCTCAGATTGAGGCTTCCTCATGAGAGATGGTGGGAGAAGGATAACCAAATATCCATGGTGTGTGGTCAGGTCTTCATATTCACACACATGGAACCTTCCTCAGAAATGCAGGAAAAACTGTTAGAAAATACAGAGCAAGCAAAGGGATAATATGGTTCTTCTGAACCAGGAAATAGGAATTGTGTCTATCAGGACTCTCTTACAATTCTGATTTTCCTATAATTGATGGTTCAGTAATATCATCTGGGTAACTTTGTACTGACATGGCTCTTTGTTACATATGTACATGATGCTACATTGTGTACAACCAGAGAAATGAAAAGTTGTGTTGCAATTGTGTACAGTGAATCAAAATGGATTCTGCTATCATATATACCTAATTAAAATTCATTAATTAAAATAATTTAAAATAAATATATGATTTGCAAGTTAAAAAAAAGAGAAGAGGAGAAAATTAGCATTTATTGAATACCTGCCGTGTACCATGTCATGTGCTAGCTAGTTTTCATTATATTATTTGATTCTCAAATGAGCCTCATAATTACTCTGAATTTACAAAAGGGGAAACAGACTCATAATTATGCTCAGGTTAAATAACTAGCAAATAGTCAAGCCAGTATTCAAATTCAGGTCTCTATTATTCCAAAATCCATGCTGTTTCTACTTTATTTACAATAATGCAATATTGTCTCAACAGTAGCTATTACTAATTGAACTTTCCTAATTCCCACTCATTGATGATGAAATGCATGATACTGGAATTTCATTAGGAACTTGAGCTGCCCCCTCCTAAGCCATGCATTCTGACCCACCGCCTAAGGTTTCCAATGGTACTTACTCACATCTGTATTTCCTTTATAGTCTCCATTTTATTTGTACAAAAACAGGATTTCAAGTGGAAGTTCTTATGTAAACACAGATTAGTGCTTGAAAAGATGGTAGAAACCAATGGTCCCAGTCTTCTAATTTTACCATTAGGAAACTGAGACAAGAATCAGGAATATTTGCTTACCATTAGAAGTGAAGATAAGAACAGACTCCCAGCCTACCCCAGGACAATTTAAGATCATGAGTCCTCATCAGCAGATGAAAAGATGGGAAGATGTAATGTGTGTACACAATGGAATACTGTCAGCCATAAGGAAGAATGAAATCCCATCATTTGCAGCAGGGTGGATAGAACTGGAGACCACTGTTTTGGGTTGAATGGCCAGACACAGAGGAAAGGTGCCTAGCTCTCTGCCATAAGTGGAAGCTTAAGAACGCCAATCTGAGGTAGGATAGTTATTGTTAGAGGCTGGGAGGGATGAGGTGGGGGAAAATCAGAGTTAGATAGATAATGGGTACCAAACACAGGAAGACAAAAGGAATAAGTTCCACAACACAGTGAGATTATTGCATTTAACAATAACCTATTATATATCTTATGGAGATCTAGAGAAAAGATGCTCCAAGTCTCCAAACATAAAGAAACAATGAGAAGAAAATGTTAATTACTATGATTTGACCAGTGCATAATTAATCAGTGTATGCCTGTGTGAAAATATCCCTCCAAACATTATTACCATGTACAATTAATACATATTAATTAAAAAATTAAAATAAAGAATTAAGATTGTGGGTTCTATCATCTAAGAGGTAAACAGGATAGATAAATATAGATAGATAAATAATACATAGATTTACAGATTTCAATTAGATAATGTTATGTTTGCTGTTTGCATCTAAAGGGATGACAAGAGTAAACAAATGCATATAATAATAGAGAAAGGCCAAAAAATGTTAACCCAAGCAATCTGGATTTATATTTCATCTTCACTTGCTTTGTGTTCTTATTCATTCCCTTGAAAATTTTCCCTTACCTGTAAAAAGGAAATGTTAAGCCCTACCTTTCCAACTTTGAGAATTTGATAAAATAACGTGAGCTAACACAGCCTAGCACAGAGTAGCCAAGAATTCAACTTGCCCCCATACATCTTACAAATTTGCGAAAGAAACAAAAGACAGTAATGACACTCTAGCAGCATTATCAACTTAACTTTTTTCAGCACAACTAAATCTTAGAAACCTGGGCTCAAACTTAAAAGACATGAAAACTCAAAACATATTAGCCCAGTAAACTATAACCCAGTCACTACTATAGCATAAAAATATCCACATGGAATCATCCATAGTTATCACATTATGTATTTACACTGTCATCTACCATCAGCAGCATACCACTGTTATCGCCCTAGCAGCTCATCCCATATCCACAAGGATAAGGATTCACCTGATGGAATCTTCCTTCAGCACCAGCTTGACATTGCACTCTTAGTTTTTTCCTTGCAGGAAATTGCACTCACCCCAAGGCCATTTCCCTAAAACAGTATATATGCTCAGTTGTAGTTTTTAAAAAAAGTGTGTTAAATAAAATGTGCAGTATACCCATGCTTTCATGATTCCTGGCCCTCATGTCAGGTAAACAGCAAGCTCGGTCAGCTGTTTCACCCTGAAATCTGGAGATCCACCTGAATCCTAGATACACAGGCTAGAACCCAGGAAGTGTGCTTCTTCCTCACTTCTTATTTTCTTTGGAAGTGAATGGGAATTTGTTGTATGGTAAATAGTACTCCAAGTGAAGTCTTTTAATGATGCATTTCAGGAAGTAAGAATTTGTTTTTTAAATTATTATATCGATTGTATTCTTAATTCAGCACCATCTTCTCCAATGAGAATCACTGCATGACTCATAGAAAGTGGAAGCCATTCTTTGCACTCTAGGATATTGGTTCAAATCTGTGAGTGCTGATAATGACAGGCAATCATCCCCAACTGTGTGTGCTGTATGTTTGTCTTAATTGAATGTATATTGAACAAATATTCACTGTTACTAAACTCAGAAGTGGCATGGGGCAGGAAGAAAGAAATAAAAGAAAATTGAGTTCTACTTACATGCCAAGACCCACAATATACTGGGTACCACCAAGGAGCATATTAGAAATGAAATGGAAAGCAAGGCCCACACTTTATACAGTGACCACAGCTCACTTTACAGGAACCATGACTTATCTCCTAGCTCTGCCTCACTGTGTGCACCCACATGGGTGCCCTGGGATCCATTCTCAGAAGTTCTTCCCAAGGACCCAGCATTAAAACAGACCACCATGCAGTCTCCAATTCTATATTGTAATTCTAATTATTGGGCTCATTTCCTCTTCCTATGATCAAGTACCCACCCTTGTCTTCTAATTCTAGAATTTGGATTCATATCCCTTTCCATGATTAACTGCCTATCCCTGCCTGATTACCACCCAACATACCATTTCTTTTCAAGAACAAAATCATGTCATTTTTATGAACTAAACACTATGAAAACTAAACCTTCCTATTTTAATTTCATCCTTCCAAAACACATTCAAGAATAGGTGTAATTGTGCCTGGGATAAAAGGAGGTAGAATTTAAAGTTCTATAACGGGTGGTGAACTGAGTTATAAAGATTGAAAGTGAAGAATTAGTTGAAGATTCAAAATTAGGCAGTAGTTCCAGAAATCTTACTGTCCTCAAACTAAGGAATACATCTTGAAGCATTAAAAAAACTCATATTAGAACAAAATGAGGAAGTAAAACACAACTGCATGACAAAAAAAAATTCCTATGAAATGTATAATCCCATGGAATGCAGAGTGCTTCTCAAATTTTAACATGTATACAAATCAATTGGAAATCTTACTGAAACGTACACTCTGGCTTAGTAGTCTTGGTTGCAGCCCAAACACCTGCATTTATAGCAAGCATATAGTGATGAGAATTCTGATGCTAGCCCATAGGTCATATATTGAGCAGCAAGGGTATAAAAAACAAAGAGAGGTGGCTGGGGATGTAGCTCAAGCGGTAGTGCGCTCGCCTGGCATGCGCGAGGCGCTGGGTTCGATCCTCAGCACCACATACAAATAAAATAGAGATGTTGTGTCCACCAAAAACTAAAAAAAAAAAAAAAAAAAAAAAAAAAATTAAAAAAATTCTCTCTCTCTCTCTTAAAAAAAAAAAAAAAACAAAGAGAAGTCTTCAAGATGCCTTTAGACATGTGGTAATTGTCTAATAGATCCATAAAGAAAATTGGAGATGCAGGATTTGGGGTGTGAAGAAGGTAGAATGGAAGCCTTATCATTTGAGGGTGCTTTATGGAGGCCAGGATTATCTTTCAGAAAGTGTCCTGAGTGTTTCCTACAGAGACCACATGGAACTCGGAGGTTTGGCAGCTCCTCCTAAAAAGCCTTTTCAATGTGAGAAAGAACAAGCTCCCTGTTACTGCAGAGTTACTTCCATCACAGTCAAGAACATTCACCTTCTATAGAGTGAAGGGTCCCTTGGCTTTTTCGTTTGCCAAGACTCACTCACACTGTAGGCGAAGATGAAAACATTTAGCATTCAGCTCCCTTAAAGAATGTTGGGAATATACACCAGAGATCTTTATCAAAAACTAAACAATTATTGTTTGGCAAGGGTTTAGAACAGAGCATGGAACAATATATAAATCTTGTTGGTTCTCTTCTTACCAGCAACTGCCTGACTGCTTTAACTTGCAAGTCTTGATGTTATTTTGTTCTTGTTTGGTTGTTGTGTTTCTATTTTAGTCTGGTTTTATGTTAAAGTTGTCTAATAAAATTACTTTTTTAAGAAACGCATGCTAACTTCCACCCCCTAAATATGCTGATGTTTCTATATAATTTAACACTTCAAATACAGAAATAAACACTTAAAAATCAGCTTAACATTTCTATTGTCATATCTAAGTAAGTGGTTAACTGCCATTCGCTTGAATACCTGCAGTGCTGGTCAGCTCATCACCTCTCAGAGATCTCAGTACACCTTCAGACAACAATGTTGGGAAATTCCAACTTATGTTACACCAGTTTGGCTTCATGAATCAGATTTGTTAGTTCCAGCCTACCTCTATTGACATAAAGAAAAAAAAAAAACATAGCCCCTCTTTCAACTAGTAGTTCTTCAAATATTGAAGATGGAAATGAATTTAACATGGGTGGTTTATTCTTGATGAACCCATGAAGTCTAACATTCATGATTGCTTCCTTTTCTAAATGCTTACAAAAAATCTCTTCCTAATAATCATTTTTCACTTCTTGTCAAGGATCACAAAAAGCAAGTTTCTAGTTACCAATGTGAAACTGAAGAATAATGAGAAAAATGATTTCATGTATCCCTTTGAAAGAATTTTTGTTCAACTAGCAGAGCAATTGTTCAAATATATATGCCATTGAAAACTATTCAAAGATAATGTACCATTAAATGTTTTACAAGTTTTTCATATACATTTGGGATGACCAAAAACATGACAATGACTTAAGAGATTTGGAATTACAATAACCTACTACACATTCTAAGAATTTTTATAAAATTTTAAATAGTTTGCAAAAGGAAGTTCTCAATATATTTGGACAAGTAGTATATTGGGGTAACCATAGAAGAACCCTTGGTTATTAAATTTAATTCTTTTGGGTTAGATGGCAGACTCCATATTACCAACATTTACAATAAAATGAAACTTGTTTTATGGATATGCAAATAGACTATCTTGGTAATTATTCCTTATACAGTTGTAAAGTCTGTATATCCTTCCCATATTGGGTGGAGCAATATGTTTTGGTCTCTATTCTTTATTTAGCAATTATTGACAGAAGACTTTGAAGTATTTTTAATATAAGCATTAATCTCTTTCTCCTTTTATTTTTTTTATGTTTACAAATTTTTTTTTATAAGTCAGCCTTTATTGCAATTAAATTTTCTTTTTTTTTTTTAATTGGTTGTTCAAAACATTACAAAGCTCATGACATATCATCTTCCATACATTTGATTCAAGTGGGTTATGAACTCCCATTTTTTATCCCAATTACAAGTTGCAGAATCACATCGGTTACACATCCACATTTTTACATAATACCATATTGTGGTGAGCCGCTTCTGCCATTTCTGCAGACTATGGTCGCCATTACAAGATGGCGCTGGCTCCGCTGTGGTCTGTGACAAACAACTCCTTATTTGGGAGAGTTGGCGCATGGTTTTTCACCACCCTATGAGAAAGCTCCACGTGGCAGCTTCGCATTGGGGCTTGAGATGCTTTATTAAGACTGGGAGGGGCATCCAAGAGGAAGAAGAAGAAATATCAAAGGCCTGAATAAACTGCTGAAAGAAGGTTCCTGAGTTGCGTCTTCCTTTCGGGCAAGGGGTCGCAACACCATATTAGTGACTGTTGTATTCTGCTACCTTTCCTATCCCCTACTATCCCCCCTCCCCTTTAGATCTGTTTTACATCATGTATTTGAAGCTTGTTATTGAGTACAATAAAAATTTTTCAGTCCTCATAATTATTTATCCTCTTATTCATGAATGCAAAAAGTTCTTTATCATGAGTAAATTCTCTATTTTGGAATATACACATATGTGAAAAATATTTTGGTCTAATACTAATATAAGCTATTCTCTCTTTCTTTATATTCACTTTTGTTTTTTTTTTCCATTTGTTTACCTTAAAATCATTTGTAGATTCATATTTACTGAAGTTTTAAGGTAAATATCATGATTTCTTACTTAGTGTGATAATTTCTGTTTTGAAATAAGCATTTATGACAACATATAATTGATGTAATTATCAGTATGGTTCATTTCAATCTATAATCTTGTTTTCTGTTTATCTCTCTATATTTCTTTTTTTTTTCTTTTTGCTTTCTTTTGGATTTAGGGAAATTTTTCATGATTTCATTTTATCTCCACTATTGGTTTTGTTTATTAGCTATTCTGCTTTTTAAAGAGGATGTTCCATAGTTCACATATGCATCTTTAACTTATCAAATAATATCATGCCATTTAATATATAAAGTTAAAAAAAATCACATATTTTTATTTCTCCCTCCTTTCTTTTTGTTAATATTTTCTGCTTATGTTGTAAACCCTATAATATATTCTTAATGTTTTGCTGTAAACAGTCAATAATCTTTTAAAGAAAAAGAAGCACAAGAAAATTACTTGTATTTGTTACTTCTGCTGTTTTTTATTCTTTTCTGTAGCTCTGTTTCCATCTGGTATTGTTTTCCTTCTGTCTGCAGAACTTCCTTTAATACTTTTATAGTTCAGGTCTGCCAGCAATGGATTTTGTCAGCTATTGTTGTATGAAAAAGTCTTTATTTTGCCTTCATTTTTGAAATATAGTTTTTATGGTAATAGATTTCAAGGCTGAAAAGTATTTTTTCCTTAAGAACTATAAAAATTTATTTTTATTGTTTTCTGACTTCCTTTGTGTTAACTAAAAATATTTTTCTCCCCCTTTAAGTACTTTTTCTTTACATGGAAAATTAGTTTTACATGACCAATTTTTCTTTGGTTTTCAGGAATTTATTCTATGTAGAGTTTGTTAAAATTGCTGAATTTGTTTGTAGATAACTTTCCTCAAACATGCACACATTTTCAATTTAGCTTTTTCTAATAGTTTTCCTTGCTCTTTCCCCTCTGTGCTTTCCATTATATATTGGTCAAGTTAGATTCTCTCATCTTCCACTGAGTCACTGAGGCTCTCTTAATTTTTTTTATTTGCATATTTTTTCTTTCTCTAAACTTCATTTGGATTTTTCCACAGCAAAGATTTCCAGTTCAACAATGTTTCCTTCTGTGAAATCTAATCTTCTGTTAAGTTCGTCCAATGAATTTTGTATTTCACATCTCAGCAAGACCACCATCACTCTCTGCCTGCATTCTGCCTCTTAGTGCTATGATCAATAAATTGCTTCCAAGAAGAAAGCTAAACTGATTGACCATACAGCACTCATGCATTCCCTTTCTTGGGGATCACAGACTTACACTGTCTCTTTCTTGTAAAATGTCAGAAAGTAATTGTTTCCTATATTTTTCCCAGGGCTCTCGTAGTTTCAAATGGAAAAGCAAGTTCCATATTTCACAAGCAGAAGCACAAATCTTGTCCCGCATAATTTGGGGAAATGCTAAACCAAAAAATGTGTATAGATGCTTTGGATGTGTTTTTACATTTGAATTATTACTTTATTTTCCAATGATTTATTGATAGAATGATAATTAATTCATAGGAATTTTAAAATAAGACTCTAACTTAAATTAATATTTAATGCTGAGGAGACAAATGGCATGTATATCATTTGAGGAGGGAAAAGCGTACATTAAGTCAAAATAATTTAAGTAGAGTTGACTGAATACACACAATGAGTAATAGAGTATTGTGTTTAATATTCAGAAATTCTGACTTGACTATTGGAGAAATATTTCTTTCCTAGTTTTTCCAATTAAAACATTAAATTTGAGCACAAAAGATCATCCAGTATTAGGCCAGGAAGAGAAATATGTATCATTCTTTCCAAACTGCACATTTTACAGCTTTAGAACGGAGAATTAGGGTGAGAGCAATGTTTTCATTCACCTGAGGCAACACAGCTTGCTGATGGGACTTAACTCCCAACACCAAGAGTCACATTCCTTCCTTCTTCCTTCCAACTTCAGTTCATTGAAAAACAGGGTGGCACAAAATTAATCAATATAAATAAATAAGATATCCTTCTAAAAATTAAAAATGTTTCCATTAACCTTATCATGTATTATCTAAATGGTTAATTAAGCAAATTCTACATTAATCCTACTATTTATTGCATACTTTGTGGCCAATTATTGCATCTAAAAAGTTAAGCAGCTCAAATATGGCATAAAAGAAGTGGGTAAGAGGTAGCTCTTTCTGAAACCATTTGTTTCACTTGTATACTAATCAGCACTGTGCAGAAGTATATTGAGCAAAAGTCTTAGAAAATAATTATTATTTGAGCTCATAGAGATTTTGTAAAGAATTGCATTCTTTATCAAAAATCTCAAGTCCTTGAAAATATCAGATCCCCTTCAAGAAGTTCCTCAAGGCTTTATTTTTACAATCTGACTTAGCAAGCATTTAAGGAAATAATTCATCTAAACTATTCACAGAGTTCAACTGAATCTTTAACAAGATGGTGTTAGAGAGATTAAATAATGTCCTGAACGATGTTCAAACATTTTAGAATCAGTGATTATAAAAGAAACTCATAATTCCCTTCACTTCTTACTAGTACCCTAGTAAGAAGTACCCTTCTTCTTGAGAAATGGACCTTCAGATCAAGCAGTGGAGGTGGTATAGTAAGCTAAATTAAAAAGCATACCCAAAGCTGCTGAACTCCAGAGAGCTTTCCACTGGCTTTACCCAAGCTCTATTTCAGTATGTCTTTCTGACTCAGCATTTACCAAATAACTATTGTTAAAATGGACAGTTAAGGCAAAACATACTACTTTAAGTGGTTATCAGCTAGAGAAAGTAGTGTGTGGAGCCCAGAGAAATGAGTTTCCAGAAAGCATCTATACATTTAGTCATCAGATAATCATTGAGAATGTGCTGCATGCTAAACATCACACCAGGGAATGAACTGGTGACCAAGTCACAGTGTGTGTGCTGATCTTGTTCCTTTCTCTTTAGTTGCTGCATGCTTCCCCTACTCATCATTGCCAGGAACCACTGAAGTGGAAACTCAACAGGACCCTCTGTGTTGTTTCTTGCTGTATCCTTACTCACTAATACTGATCCACCAGTAGGAAGATTTTGAATTCTCTGGTTCTTCAAGTCAGTACTAAAAATAGGATTGTGGATGTGTTAGTGATTTTTCTACATGTATTCATGTCTTCTCATTCTTATTGCATGATATATGTCAGAAGAGATATTAAAATCTCAGAACCTGACTACTGGAAGGAGGAATCATTTAATACATCTTGGGTTGAGAGTAGGCCCTTGTAGCAAGCTCTGTTCTTGCTTTGAGTTTACCGTAAATTCAAACCCACCATTGTCTTATTCATTAGAAAAATCCAAATTTGATGTAATTGGTGAATAATACAGAAATGGCTTCTTTGGGGTCAACCAAAATAGGGAGTTCCAACACACAGCAATACTTCATCACCATCACCATCCAGTACCTCTTCTCTTGCTAAAGTGTTTCCTCATTTAAGATTTTCATCCGCTGAGTCTGTCATTTCTCTTCCATCCTTCAGCCTCCAGAATGTGCCCCTCTGCAAAAGTCATCAACACACATCCATGTTACTTGAGCATACCCTTTGAGGACATTCAAGGAAGCTGGGCCACAAGCAAGCATTGAGTGCACACTGGGACCAGGTTCTATACAACTGCTTTTATACTTCTTACTGTAAACAATTTTTGAGGATAATAAATATTATCATCTTTACCTTATAGTTGAGTAAACAGATGTACAAAGACAATAGATAACATAGCAAAATGATATGTATTTTCTTTGCTATTGTATCATATAAAAGTAGGAATTCAAAATCACATGTGAATGGTTCCAAATCCTGTGCTATTTACTAGATTTTACACAGTTCATAATAACAGCTACTATTCATTGAATACTTGCATGTGTCAGGCATTGTACAATGCATTTCCCAAATATCATATAATTTAATCCTCACCATGACCCAACTATGAGTAATGCTATTATCCCCATTTTACAGTTGAGAAAACAGAAGTTAAGCAAAGATAAGGCACTTTCCCAAGATCACAGAGCAAGAAAGTAGAAAAGGAGAAAATAGTCACATCCATCTATCGTTTTCTGCTATATCACACTAGTGAAAGGAAATGTGATGCTCACGTCCTGTATTCCTCGTCAATTTAACAAGTCTCCTTGCAGACATTCATGAAAGGATTTTCTATTCTCTACTCAAACATTTTTAGTGACAGGGTGTTCACTGCTCCATGATCTGGTCTGTTGCCCACTTGGATCCTCTAGTCATAAGAAATGTATTTGTTTTGAATCAAAAGCTGACCTTCTTTAAACTTCTGAGTTCCACTGTTCTTTCCTGAAGAGCAGCAATTTTCTATAGCTCTCTTCCATAGCATGGCTCTTCAAGGACCTCCTTCATTTTCAGCTCTAGAGGGTGCATTTGCTATGATTGGTTGTATGCTAGATGCTGTGGATATAGTCCACAGTCCCCTAGGCAGTAATAAAACAATTTAACAAATTGACATGAAATAGAAAAATGGACAAGTAGCATAAAACTGAAGTAATGCATAAGGGATTGTGAAAGTATAATTCCAGGGAACTTGGTCTAAAATTGGTTTGGATGGGTGTCAGGAAGGCTTCCCCGAGAAGGGGGTGTTTTAAAAATCTGTAGAAATTTACAAGGAAAATATAACTAAGAAGTGAAGACACTGACATGAAGATGTAGTAAAGAGAGTGAATTCCTGAGGCTGAAGGAAACACAGGCATTCCATCAATGAGAGGAAGGCTGAAGATGCTGAAGAACATTGAGCAAATGAGGGAATCCACTAAGATAAGACTGGAGGGAAATGCTGGCCATTTTCGTGATAAAAGTCCATACGTGTTGCTATGGTTTATGTGAGGTTTGAGTTTGTCCCTGAAAGATTCATGGGTTGGAAATTTGGTCCCCAGTGTGGCAATGTTAAGTGATGGAACCTGTAAGAGTTGGAGCCCATCAGGAGGTCATTAGAGGTGCTGCCCCTAGAAAGGCTTAAGTAGCTCTCAAGGGACTCCAGTTTGTTCTCATGAAAATAAAAAGAGAGAGAGAGAGAGAGAGAGAGAGAGAGAGAGAGAGAGAGAGAGAGAGAGAGACTGGCCCTTTCCTTGTCTCTTGTCTTTGACTTTCTGTCTCACCATGTGATCTCTCCCTTTGCCATGTGTTCCCATAATGATGCCATCTGCCATGTTGTAATGGGGACCCTCGCCAGAGATGAAGCTATGTTGTTTGGACTTTCAATTGCCAAGTCTATGAGCTGAATAAACCTCTTTTCTTTATTAAAGTACCCAGCCTCAGATATTTTGTTGTATGGGTGGAAAATGGATACACAGTAATACACATGAGGTGTTTATAATTTTGAGCTTGGTCTTTAACGTTGATCTCTAACACCATTTTTCAATAAAAAGACAAAGCTTTCCTTGGAAAAAGGAGTAATATGGTGAAACTGTAGCATAATTTAGTTCCAGAAAGTAAGGAAAAGCTAAAATCAAAATGAGAAACAAAACTACTTTGAGGGTATATCAAAAGAGCAGAGGGGCCAACTGAAGAACTTGCAATCGCTAAAGATGGAAAAATTGAGCAAAACAATAAATAGTCATTGGATTATAATCCAAAGTATAAAGCAAATATCCACAAGTTAATAGTGATATAATAAAAATTAATAAATAAATCATTATTCACACATAGACAAATATCCCCATGTACAAGAATTCCAAGTAATTTATGTAGTTACTCAACCCCCAAAGTGGTGGATCATCATTCCCATTCTCCAGTAAGTGTGGGCTGCACATACTGACCTCCTGCCTTCCAGAATGGAAGAGGGAAAAGAAGTATTTACAAAGTAAAAATCTTACAAATACTACCTCAGTCAGGTGATCAAAGTCAATATTGATAGAAACAAATCATATCACTTGATGTAATGCTACTGGAAAGATACTCTACCTCTGTGGTCTTCCTCACAGAAGGCCCTATCTCCTGTCTAATAATGAGAAAAATGTCAATAGAGGTCATTAGAGGTGCTGTACCTAGAAAGGATTAAGTAGCTCTCAAGGGACTCCAATTTGTTCTCATGAAAGTAAGTTGTTCTAAAAAGAGCAGGACCGGTCCTTTCCTTGTCTCTTGTCTCTGTCTTTCTGTCTCACCATGTGAGACAGAGGACCAATAGTCCTCAACAAGGTCAGGATGATAAAAAACAAGGAAAGTCAGAGAAACTGACAGCCAAGAGGAGCCTCAGGAGTTATGATGATTAAGCACAATGTATTTCCCTGAATGAAATCCTGGAAACGAACACAACAAAAGAAAAGAACTAAGTAAATTTGAATGAAATGTGAACTTTCGTTAATATAAGTGTTATAATATTTTTAGTTCATATAATATTCATTAATAGAGATAAATGTATCCTACTAATATGAGGCGATAATAACAAAATAAATTTGATGTGTAATATATGAGAACTCCTTATTATCTTTCCAATTTTTCTGAAAATTTAAAAGTACTCTAAAATACAACATTTTTTTAAAGGCAAAAAGAAAAATATGGTCCTGGTCTGGAGAAGAATCAGGACCAACATCAAATTTCTCTAACTCTAGTTTAAGACTATTTCTATCAGATCATTATATTATAGAAAGGTACCCATATATTTTTTTTATAAATCCAGCCAGCTAAGGAGTCTCAACATCCCTATAAATAATCTTACAGACATATTCTAAACTCAAATTTATAACTTGCTTATTTTCAGAGATCTCCAATTCTCTTCCAGTTCATTCTAGCAACACACACACATGGCCCTATCAGAAAGGAAATGCTGTGGTAAATATCTCCATCTCCTTAGTCCTACCTCTGTCCTATGAAGACAATCTTTGCTACCAGGTGAATTATTATTCCCTGTAACTTCCCTGTCATCCCAATCTGTCAACTGTCTTCTCACACTCCACCTCTCCAAACATTGGCTGGACCCCAAGATCCTCTCTTTCCAGCATACATTTAGCATCACCCCAGATCTCTTAATACCATTAATATTCAGCAAACACCTCGTTCCCCAGTCTGCATTCAGTTGATCTTCCAGTCCTGCTCCTAGAATGCTCAGGGCTGCTGGAATAAACAAACCTGCTCAGTAGATTATCTCCAGGATAGACTATCTACTCCACAATGGCTCCAGACTAGTCCATCTTTGCTGGACTTTAAACAATGTCCACCAATAGCTTTTCTTTTCCCTAAAAGTCCTGTACCAACTGTTCTCTTGAGGATCCCTAGAACATGCCCACTCTGTTTCAGCCCTAGACTTACCTATTTCCTTTTCATCTTCTCAAATAGAATTGTCCTCTGCCTGAGAAGATCCTGACCATCAGGTTCTTCCTCAGCTTCCCTCTCTCTTTCCCCTAGCAGGGACATCTTACTGACTCCTGTGTCCCATCTCCTGACAATATGCTTCTCTCCTTTCACAATCACCTCATCTTTCCCAAAGGAAAAAATGTTCAGAGTTCTTTAGTGTCCCCCAACACCATGGTTTAAAGTTTCTCCTTCCCTGCAGAGTCCTATCTCTTAGTCATTGTTTGGTTTTATCAAGCTGGCATAAGTTCACCCTCTCTATGTTAATTTCTTTTCCTTAGCCTTCAAACATTGTACCCTCCTAAAAACAAGCTTTGTTCTACTGTACTTTCAATTGCCAGATAATGGATGATGCTGCCTGTATTCATCATTTGTGAGTGATTTTGTATTTTTAGGCACATTTTGGAAAGCATGACCACATGCAAAAAAAAAAAAAATATACTAAAACACATTACTGGTAGTAAAAATGTGGGAACCACTATCCAAGATGCTCTGCAGCCTCATCTTGATTTTCATGTTTGATGGTTCTTCACATTTCATCTCCTGTGTATTTGCCTGTCTTTCCAGAGCTTCTAGAAAGGGACTGTGTTCCAAGATAGTCTCATCGTTTTTCCTATTTAAATAGATTGTTGACTTTCCTAAAATTCCCTTGAGGGAATATTTCAAGTTTTATTTATCTCTAACACAGTGATTTGTATATAATAGGTATTAATTAATCATTACTGAAAGAATAAATGGTGAGCTGACTTTGTTCTAGGCTACTGATGTTAGCTTTTTTAAAGTAATTTTTAATATTTTATTCCTAAAACAATTTGAGACTGCTACTTTTTCCTTGTTATGAAATACAAAGAAATAAAAATGAGGAGCACAGCCCAAGGACCTAGATGATATGGAAATTCACCCTTGCAATCCATTTGATATAGATTCTGCATGCTGCCAAGGTAGGTCCTTGAGAGCAGGGTCTCATTTTGATGTATGTTTTGTACAGTGCCTAGGTCAATGGGAATTCATGGTGAATAAATTGAGGATGAAAGCAATGTGACTGATGGATACAGAGAGAAATGAAACTCCTATCATCTATTTTCAGCTGTAGAATTACATAGATAGCCTTTGGTCTCAAACATGATGCTTTGTAAGTTTAAATTCTTCAGCCTCAGAATCTGAAATAATACCTGCACACTTAGCTGGTTTCAAAAGGGTTTTGCTTAGGGTAATGGCCACAAAAGAACAAAGTATTTCTTTTTACTGAGCAGAATAAATCAATAACCTAGCACTTCAGAAAGCTGTGTGACAAAACACATTTTATCCATTCTCCTAGGTTCTTTCCTACCAAATAGTTATATTTGTATTCCTCTTTAATTAGAGCTACTGGGTTTTCATAGTTGTTTAATTAAATTGGGAGAATATCAATTATTGATGATTTTAGAAAATTAATTGCAATTACAGGGCCAATCTGTCAGTAAAATTAAAAAGTCCAAAACATTTTAACAACAAAGTTACAGGGAGCAAAGGATGAATATAATAAACAGGAGGCATACTTAATATTACTACTCACTAAGTTTTATTGAAATTGCTGTTATATTTTGACTTTAAAATCTTAGGTGCAAAACTTGGGTATATAATTTAGAACTCTTAGCTCAGATGGCTCAAATAGCTATTTGGCCTCCTTTAGAAATGGAAGATATCATATTAAAGTACTTCCACTCAGCATTACCTTTGCATTGACTGGTCAGACAGTGAGTATCAGAAATAGCTTAGGTCAGCCTTGATGAGCACTATTAAACTCCTGCATATTTTCCATCAGCGCCATTCTGAATAATTAGCCATTGACCCATTGTGCATCCCTGGTGTGGCTGAGGATAGAAACTAGCTAGCATTTCCTGGATAACATTTGCTATATTATTTATATATTCTTGCATGATAAATCACCCCCAAAACATATCTATTTAAATCAATTCATACTTATTACCTCATAGTTTCTGTAGGTGAGGTGACACTTTATCTGGGTCCTCTGCTTCTAGTACTTTACAAAGTGTCAGGTATCTGCCAGAGCTAGAACCTCTGGAGGACTTATCAGGAGAAAGGTCTGCTTCCAAGCTCCGTTAAGTGTTAGAAGGACCCTGATTGTGTCCTGCAGAAATATTGTTATTACCTTTGTCACAATATATGCCTAGATATAGTAGTTACGCCAACCCATAATCAAGGATGAGGAATTACACAGGTTATGGAAATGCAAGGCAGGGATGAGTGGTGCCATATAACGATCTGTCTGCTAAAACAATCTCTCCCATGGCATTGCCTTTGTCTTTATATCCAAACCTACAGGTCCTCTCACATACCTCCTTTCTAGACTTCCTTGACTCTTATTTTCCAATATTGCTCTTTTGGGCACCTGACCAACCAACTAAGCCATTTCTACTACTGCTCAGGAGTCTGCATGTCACTGTTATTACCTCTGAACATCACCCTCCACAGAAAGTGGATGTCCAGGTAACTCTTCAAAACTCTACCCTCAGGGGGATTTTTTTTTTCTGCTGTTGTTTTTCATCATTGTGTGTGGTTATATTTAAGACAGAACTCCTTTCTGATAGGGCCATATGTGTGTTGCTTTAATGAACTAGAGCAGAAGGGGAGATCTCTGAAACTAAGCAAATTATAAGCAGAAGACTAGAATACTTCTGTAAGATTACTTACATGGATGTTGAGGTCGCTAGGTTGGTTGGTTTTATAAGGAAATAATATGAACTAAAAATAGAAAAATGTTCATTTAACATATTATGCTAACCCGTTCATGAACCATGCCCAGGTTTTTACATTAGTTTAAGCTTTAGCTTTAAAACTTCATGTATTATTACTTTATTCCTGATAACAAATAATCTAACTCTATATATAAAGAAAATGAGCCTTTTATTGTGACATTATCACAGAGATAATCACGTCTGCTTATCTACATATATAAATATGCAATACACATCTATGAAAATATGATGCACAGACATACATTGCATAGGCATATTGGTTGTTCTATTGTGGTTTGTTTTTTAATTGCTGCTGCTGTTTGAGAGATACAGGCAGAAGACATGAGAAAACTCAGTCATAGATTAAGAGCTTTATTAAAGGCACAGCAAGCATTATGAGCATCAACATAGTTATATCGTTTCTCACTGCCTCTAAGTTCCACAGAGACAATGTGGAAAGCTCAGGTTTCTTATTTTTCTATCAAGGAGTCAGGTCATATGCATAAGTTGAAGGATAAGTGCCTGTGAAAAAAGTATAGGTAACTTATGATTTGGGGTTACCTATTCAGGCAAATTACCATGCCTTCTAGGCCTGCTCAGGCTTATGCCTATCATATTATTTTCATCATATAACATATTATTCTTCTGCCTTCTCATACTTATGACTTGTTGGATCTGGCAATATTCTCATTGGATTATTCTAGGCAGTTATGTAATTAATCCATGTCCGTGTTTAAGTACTTAGTTTCTGTTAAGAAGCAACAGCACAGTAAGACCTCCTTTGAACAGTGACTAGACTTGCTGCAGAGATATGTCCTTTCTTTAGAACTTTGGCACTAAATGCTATGATTTTCTACCTGGTTCTTGCAGAGGATCCACATGACTTTTTTTTTTTTTTTTTTATCCAAAGCAGATACCTTTAGCAACATTGGAAATATTAGGTCTAAGAGGCAGAACTGCTTCTTACTCTGCTTTCAAGCCATCTTTTGCTTTGGGTCTGGCTCAAAAGTGATAAGTCTTCTAAGTCACTTCATAAATAGGTTGGAATAATGTTTTCAATGTGGTATATGCTATTTCCAAATTCTGAAAGCAATACAAGCTTCTATGCCTCATTTTTAAATGTTGATGGTACAAGAGAAAAACTCATTCTTTATTTTGAAAATCATGTCCTGGCAAGTCCTAGACTACTCTGTGAATGAGCAGGTCCCTAAGCATTTCTGGGTTCATCTTTCACATTATGATGCCTTACCTAGGAATTCACACTTACCTTGACATCATTAATATATAGACCAGGAGATTGTTGGGTTTGAGTGAATGTGAAGAACAAAGGTCAAAGGGACGTGGTCAGAGCACTAGAGATAGTCTCTAATTCTTTTACATTGGCTGAGGAGAAGGCAAACATAAAAATCAAGTAACAGAAAGTTTTATGTAGGATTTATCAACTTTATGGTAGGGGCAAAAATAGTGCAATACTTTTTTAAAAGGCAGGAGTATCATAAGCTGAATGATTATTATGAGCCAATACAAGGACTCAGAATGTCACATGGGTTAAAATTCAATTCAGTGGAGATTTAAGATGGTGAATTTTTGGAAAACTTCATTTCTAGTCACTCTATAGCTCTCAATTAGAGCTGTGGGAGTACTGCTTCTCAGCAAGGTGGGTCAAAGATGAATTTCACTAAATTTAATATTGGACAGTTAGAGTATCTTAAAGACCCAGAAATTTGAGTATGCTGAGCAAAGAAGAAAGAGTACATTGGAGCCAAGCTGCTTGTGGCAGCAAGAGTGGTGATGGTAGCAGCTCTGACTCTCCACAAAGGCGAGGGATAACACAGAGAGAAACACAATAGATTTGCCACAGGAAAACCTGAGATCAGAAAAGCAGCCTGAACTTATATGATCCAGAGACCACACTGTGAACCGGTATTTGAAAAGGGCTCTGTGTGTCTCACGTGGACAGGTAGAGCTGAGATGGGAGCCATGTTGAGGTGGCCTCCCAGTAGCTCACTGCTGTGGGAGCTGGAAGATCATAGCAAAAATTGCCATGCTCTCCCCGCAAGCACCTACTTTGTGGTCTAGGGTATAACCAGCAGAATATGAGTGAAACAGGTACAGAGAAAATTGTTTCCAGGGGTATTTTAGTCAAAAAAATGAAGGGGAACCCAACTTGCTTTCCCTTTGAGCTTGGCAGCTCATGTGACCAACTGAAATAAGCCAGGAATGTGAAAAGGCAAGTATGAATACACTCAGGGACTGTCTGTGATCATGGGCAACAGAGCATGTGGAGGACTGGCTCTCCTGCCCCACAAGTAGAATTCTTGGGAGATCCAGAAGACCATCAGACAATAGCCACTTCTGGGCCTTGGGGGTGTGTTCTAATTTCTTCAGAGCAGATAAAAGAAAAGCCCTTGAGGCCTGACATGACCTAGGCCCCATTTATTGAAACTCCCCTCATAGAACTATGTAGCTTCCCACCCTGAGAGTCCAACCATTAGGTCTATGCAGACAAAACTCTAATAGTATTTCCCATTTTATTCTCCTTATATTAGTGAGAAGGGAAGATGAGAGTTATTTCAATCATCTTCAGTCTTAGGCCACTCCACCTGTCAACTTGTTGAACAACACAAAAAGAGGAAGGAGTTAACAACTCTCAGTTCTCTCTCTCTCTCTCTCTCTCTCTCTCTCTCTCTCTCTCTCTCTCTCTCTCATAGCCCAAGAAGAAATAGAAAGAAAGACAGTTGTGAACCGGCAATGATGAACACAGCATTTCTCCCGATTCCCACCTCCTCCAGCCATACCCATTAGCTATTCATTAGTGAGGAAAGAAAGCAGGAATGCTGGGTTATCCATTCCCATTAACTATTTTGACCAACTCAATGGAGAGGATTCCTTCATTTTCAGTGAGGAATTTTTTCCTTTCTTATTTGGGGGGCTGGTTCTTGTTGTTTTGATTGGTCATAAACATATATAATATATGTTTATTTCCTTTTTTCTCATTTTTTAGCATTTTTAATGTAGTTATTTCTCCTTTCCTTGTCTTTTGAGGGTTAGGGTTTCTGGTTTACATATTTGTTCTGTTTTCAAACAACAACAAAAAAATTCATTTCAGCTAAATTCTCTTGTTATCTCTTTCTCTGTACTCTTATTTTGTTTTTCCAATTTTTCTCCTCCTTCCTTATAACCATCATCTCCTTTCTCTTAGTTTGCTTTTTGAAATACAATTTCTTGTCTATCATATTCTTTCTGTCATATTTTCTTGTATTTTAATTAAGTGTATTTTGCCATCCTTTAGAATGAACTGGCTTATGTAACTCCTTCCCCATCATTCATAGTGTTAGAATTATTGCTGGTGTAGATGAAATAGTCCATACCTGTTGTATGATTTAATGGCAGATATAGTTTATGATTACTTATTGTTTTTGCTGTTGGCATTGTATAACCCAACATTCCTGCTTTGTGTGTGTGTGTGGGGGGGTGGGTGTGTGAATTAACATTATAGATGTCAGAGTAGAACAAGGTATTTATTTTAATGCTGTTTGTATTGTTTTTTGCAGTAGTTGTTGTTATTATTGTTTGTTTCTTCCATTCTGTGAGGTTCTGGGAACCAATAGAGCACTATTTTAGTCAGCTGTTCAGCTATAGTGACTAAAAGATTTGACCAGAACAATTGTACAGGGAAAGTTTATTTGAGAGCTCACACTTTCAGAGGTCTTAGTCCACAAAAGGCCAGCTTCATTTTTCTGGGCTCAAGGTGAGGCAGAACATCATGGTGAAAGGGTGTGGCAGAGAAAAGCAGCTCACATAATGATCATAAAGCAGAGAGAGAGGTCTACACTTGCCAGATACAAATATGTACCTAAAAACCAATCTCCCAATTCCCACCTCCTCCAGCCATACCCTACCACTTCAATTATCACTCAGTTAATCCCTCTCATGGAATTAATTCACTGATTTGTTTAAGACTATCACAACCCAATCATTTTCCCTCTGAACCTTCTTGCATTGTCTCACAGTGAGCTTTTGGGGACACCTCACATCCAAACTATAATAGACACTGTAAGTTCCCAGGGTAGAGACTCTGCTGCTGAACTGACAGTGCACCTTGCTACACATATAAATCAATGACACTCAAATTTCAACTACACTCTAATACAATGAATGGAAAGCAGAAAAACTCAAAATAATGACCAGGTCTTAAATAGAAATGGCTGGAACTGGGCCCTCAGGTCCCACTCACAGACACCCACTACTACAGCACATACAGAAAATTGACACAAAGGCAGTGGATACTACATCTACAATGGGGGCCTCAATCTAGAACAACCCAGGAAACTTTGGCAAGTTAAGTTTTTTCCCTGAAAAAGTCCTCACATAAGAGTGGAAGAATTCCATCCCAACAGATAAAATGCAAAAAAGAATTTTAAAAAAATGAAAAAAAACAAAGTAACATGACACCTTCTAAGGTTCATAATTCACTAGAAACTGACCCAAAAAATGTTAAACTGAATGAAATATCAGTTAAAGAACTCAAAAGAATGATTGCAAAACTGGTCAATAAATTCTAAGAGGACACTCAAGGGAAAAAACTTAATGAATTAAGGAAGTCAGCAAAGGATATGAATTCAATAAGGAGATAGAGACATTGAAAATGAACTAAACATAAATCTTAGAAATGAAGTAGACAACAAATAATATAAAATATTCAGTTGAAAGTCTCTCTATTAGAGTAGACCATGAGGAAGACAGAGTCTCATATCTGTAATACAAAGTGGCCATTATTGAACATTCAGATCATATTAAAGAAAATATGTAACCATGATCAGAATATGCAAGAACGATGGAACAACATTGAGACAAAATTTAGGAATTACTAGAATTGGGAAGAGCTATGAGATGTAGGCTAATAAAATGAATAGTTTCTTCATGTAAAACATAACAAAAGATATTCAAACCTTGAGTACAATATGGACAATCAGACACAAAATGCATGCAAAACCCCATATAGACAAGATCAAAAAATAAGTTCTCCACACCACATTATAATTAAAATGCCTAACATACAGAAAAAGCCTTAAGAAAAAAATGTCAGGTCACATTCAGAGGAAGCCAATCAGAATCACTTCTGATTTCTCAGCACAAACTCTAAAAGCCAGGAGGACTTGTTATTATGTGCACCAAGTTCTGAACAAACAACCAAATAAATAAATAAATAAAACTGTCAACCAAGATTATTAAATACAGCAACATTATCCTTTAAAATAAAAAGGTGTCAATTAAAAAAAAAATCCTTCTAAGATAAGCAGAAACTAAAACAAATTAGGACTACTAATTCGGCACTACATAACTTACATTAAAGAAAAAGTCCACAAAAAAAAGAAATAAAAAAGAAACCTCAGAGTTCACAAATGCACAGTTTCATTTGAAAAGTGGATAAATGAAAAACAGGACCAAATTACACATTAGAAATAAGTCAAAATGACAAGAATTAGTAATCATCTCTATAATATGCTTGAATGTAACTGTTATGCTTGAATGTAAATGTTTTTAACTCTCCAATCAAAAGACATTATACCTAAAGAACTTAAAATCAGCATACTATAGCCATATCCATGTTTATAGCAGCTCAATTCACAATAGCTAAACTATATAGTCACCCTTCAACAGATGAATAAATAAAGAAAATATGGTATATATACACAATGGAATATTACTCAGCCTTAAAGAAGAATGAAATTATGTTACTTGCAGGTAAATGGATGGAGCTAGAGACTATCATGCTAGGCAAAATAAGCCAAACCCCCAAAACCAGAGGCCGAATGTTTTTGCCAATAAACAGATACTTATCCATGAGGGGAGCGGGGGACATAGTAAGGAAGAATGAAGGAACTCTGAGTTTTGCAGAGGTGAGTAAGGAGTGGGTATGGGGGTTAGAAGGATGGTGGAATGAGATGGACATCATTACCCTATATACATATATGATTATACTACCAGAGTGACTGCACCATGTACAACCAGAGGAATGAAAAAATGTATTCCATTTGTGTACAATGTGTCAAAATGCATTCTACTGTCATGTATAACTAATTAGAACAAATTTTTAAATTTTCACAAAAGACATTGACTTTCAGAATAAATTAAAATACAAGACCCAACTATATGCTATTTTCAAGAGATTCACACTACAGGCAAAGACAGCCACAGGCAGAAAATGAAATGAAGGAACATAACATACCATGTGTATGAAGCCACAAAACAAGCAGGAGTAGCTACTCTCATATCTAAAAAAAAACAAACTTCAAAACAAAATTAACCAAAAGAGACAAAGAAGTTCACTTCACTCTGGTAGAGGGAACAATTCAAAAAGAAGACATAATGATAGTAAATATTGTAAATCAAAATGAGCGCAACTAATTACATAAAAGAGAACCTGATGAAATTGAAGCCACAGAAAGACCCCAGTACAATAATATTAGGTTATTTCAACCCACCTCTCTCATAATTAGATAGTTTATCCAGGTATAGACTCAGTAAACTTCTATGGACCTAAAAAACATTATAAATCAAATGTTCTTAGCAAACATACATGAAATATTTTATCCAACATAGCTGAATATACTTTATTTCCAGTTCATAAACCCTCTGTAAAATAGACCATATTTTTAGCCCAAAGAAGTCACTTAGCAAATAAAAAAAAAGTCCTTGCATTTGTTAGATCATAATGGAATGAAATTAGAAATCTACATTGCAAAATCCTACATAAATTATATAAACACATAGAAATTAAACAATGCACTTTTGGATGATAAATGGGTAGTAGATAAAATCAGGAGAGAAAATTAAAAATTCTTAAACTCCCAATGAGAATACTGATACAACATACCATCTCTTGAACACTATGAAGATCATTCTAAGAAAGTTTATAGCTATGAGTGCCTATATAAGAAATGAGAAAGATACCAAGTAAACAACCTATTAATGCATCTAAAGGCCTTTGAAAAAAATAATAGACCATTCCAAAAATCAGTAAAGGAAGAAAATAATAAAAATCAAAGCTGAAATTAATGAAATTGAGAATTAAAAATAAAGTACCAATGAAAAAAAGAGATGGTTCTTTGAAAAGGTAAGCAAGTTTGATAAGCACTTAGCCAAATGAACTAAAAGAGAGAGAAACTGAATTCATAAAACTAGACATGAAGAAAGAGAAATCACCACAGACATCACAGAAATCCAACAGATCATCAGAGACTATTTTGAAAACATAGTACTCCAAAAAATGGGAAAACCTAAAGAAATGGATACATTTCTAGATACATATGATCTACCACAATTGAATCAAGAGGACACAGAAAACCTAAACATACCAATAACTTATAATGTGATAGAAACAGTAATAAAAAGCCTTAAAAGAAAGAAATAGACTATGAACTGAATTCTACTGGATATTTAAAGAATAATTAAATGCAAATTATGAGCTGAATTCTACCAGACATTTAAAAAATAACTAACTCTCAGTCTATAAAGCTAATACCACACTCACACCAAAGCCAGATAAGCACATGTCAAGGGAAGAAAACTAAATACCAATATCACTGATGAACAAAGATATAAAAATATTTAATATTTTGTTGAACATGATTTGCTAATATTTTATTAAGAAAATTATACATTGTGACCATGTCAGTTTTATACTAGAGATGCAATGATGGTTTAACATACACAAATCAATAAATGCAATTCATCACATAAATATAATTAAGAACCAAAACCACCTATTTATCTTAATAGATACAAAGAAGGCCTTTGACAAGATTTAGAACCCATTCATGATTTTTTTTAAAAAAATAAGAAACTAGGGATAGAAAGAGCCTACCTCAACATCTTAAAAGCTATGAATGAAAAACCTATAGTAAACATCATGGTAAATGAGGAAAAACTAAAAGCATTTCCCTTAAAATCTGGGACAAGACAAAGATGTCCACTCTCATTTACTATGCCTATTTAGTACAGTGCTAGAAATTCTAGCATGAGCAATTAGGCAAAGGAAGGAATAAAAATGAGCAATTAGGCAAAGGAAGGAATAAAAATATCTGCACTGTTTGCAGATAATCAAAAAAAAAAAAAAAAACTCCACCAGAAGACTGCTAGAGCAAATAAACAAATTTGGCAAAGTAGCAGGTTACAAAACTCAACATACAAAAGTCAATAGCTCTACTATGTATCAAAAATAAATCTGCTGAGAAAGAAATCAGGGAAAAATTCATTTAAAATTGCTCAAAAAATAAAAATATATAGGAATAAATCCAAGCAAAGAGGTGAAAGACCTCTACAAGGAAAAAGACATAACATTGAAGAAAAAAATTGAAGGAGACCTCAGACGATGGAAAGACCTCCCATTGTTCATGGATAGGCAGAATTAATATGGATAAAATGGCCAGACCATCAAAAGCAATATACAGATTCAATTCAATCCTCATCAAAATATGAATAACATTCTTCATAGCACTAGAGAAAACAGTCCTAAATCCATTTGAAAGAATAAAGGACCCAGAATATCCAAAGTAATTCTAAGCCAAAAAAGTAATGCTGAAGGCATCACAATAACTGTCTTCAAATTATACTACAGAGCTATAGTAACAAAAACTACATGGTACTGGTATAAATGTGGACAAATAGACCAATGGTACAGAATAGAAGACACAAAGACAAACCCACACTTATACAGTCATCTGATCCTTGACAAAAGTGCCAAAAACATACACTGGAAAAACTGTCTTTTTAACAAATGGTGCTTGAAAAAATTGATTGTATGTAGAAGAATGAAACTAGACCCTTACTTCTCTCTATGCACAAAAATCAACTCAAAGTAGATTAAATACCTATAAATTAGAACAGAAACTATGCAACTACTAGACAAATACATAGGATTAACACTCTAGCATACAGGCAGAGGCATTGAATTTCTCAACAGAGCCCTAATGCTCAGGAAATAATGTCATAATTATAAATGTGAGAGCATCAAATTGAAATGCTTTGGAACAGTAATGGGAATAATTATGAACATGAAGAGAGAACCTACTGAATGGGAGAAAATTCTTGCTAGCTACTGTTTCTAACAGAAGATTAATATCTAGAGTATATAAAGAATTCAAAAAGCTTTATACCAAAAAATCAAATAACCCAAATAATAAATTAAACAGATGCTTCTAAAAGGAAGAAATACAAATGGCCAACAAATATATGAATATATGAGAAGTTGTTTAATATTATTAGCAATTAGGGAAATGAAAATCAAACTACAATGAGATTTTATTTCATACCAAACAGAATGGCAGTCATCAATAACACAAACAATAATAAAGGCTGGAGAGGATGTGGAAGAAAAAGAACACTTTCAAACTGTTCATGAGACTGTAAGCTTGTCTTGTATAACCACTGTGGAAATCAGTATGGAGGTTCCTGAAAAGGAGAAGTGTGTTACCACCGTATGACCTAGCTATACCATTTCTTTTATATTAAAGGGTTAAAGTCATCATACTGTAATGATACATGTATATCCATGTTTACCACAGCACAATTCAGAATAGCCAAACTATGGAACCAGCCTAGGTGTTCATGAATGAATGAATGGATAGAGAAAATGTGGTATAAATATGTACACAATGGAGTTTTACTCAAGCATAAAGAAAAATGAAATTATGTCATTTTCATTATGTCATTTTCAGGGAAATAGATGGAATTAGAGACTCAGAAGGTCAAGGGTTGTTTTCTCTCATATGTGGAAGCCAGAGAAGAAAAAGGAAAAAAAAAAGTGGAGGGGGGCAGAATCTCATAAAAATAAAAGGGAAATTGGTAGATAAAAGAGGCCAAGGAAAGGGAGGTGAAGAGGGACAGGGGAAGTGCTGGGGAATGACAGTGGCCAAATTATATTTTTATATAGAATGCATGTACAAATATGAAACACATACTCCATCATTATGTACAACTATAATGCACCAACAAAAAGGGTGGAAGTAGGAAAAAGTGTAACTAGTGCCTTTATTATTCATTTATATGGATAGAGTCAAAAGAGTTTCCAAATCTACTGGAAGGCTTTTTACTTACACAGCCATTCAGAAATTGAGGCACATGGCAGCCTTGTTACCTTTAAAACATGCTTTCCTAGATAACCCTGGACTTTGATATGTCATTAGAAGAAATTAAAGAGTTTCAGGTATGCAATAATTTTATGAATCTGGAAGTAGCACACATCCCTTTTTCTTGCATTAAGTTGGTTAAAATGAAGTCATGTAGCCATATCTGACTAAACAATGACCAGAAATATATTCCAACTGAATGGGTAATTATAAAATAAGCAGGACTGTATTCAAAATAAAAATATGAGGACCTTTTTTCAAAAGCCAGGAAAACATGCTCAGCCGCCCGCCTGCGCAGGAGACAGACAACCCCAACTGGAGGAGGGGCCCAGCCGCCCATCTGTGCAGTAGGCAGACCACGCGGCCTGGAGAAGGGGCCCAGCCGCCCACCCGTGTGGTAGGCAGACCACCCCAACTGGAGGAGGGGCCCAGCCGCCCGTCCATGCAGTCACCAACCGAGCTCTGGACAAACATAATGTCTCCCCAACACCCCCCACCTCATCAAACACCTTACGAGAAAAGCTGATGGAACTTATCTTGGAAAATCCCACCAACCCTTAAAACCCATCAACTGGAGGGCATGGCTACGCGCTCGGTTCTGCAGCGGATCAGGCGCCTGGTTTACATCTCAGAGAATAAGAGTAGAGAGGCCACAGGTGGAAGCTCAAGTCCTCTCACACTGGCTACCACCACCACCCTGATCACAGAGACGCAAGCTAGGAATAGACAATGCCACCTACTGGAAGAAAAGAAAACAGAGTTCTGAGAGCCTTTTTTTTCTTTTTCTTTTTCTTTCTTTCTCTTCTCTCTCTCTTTTCATCCATTCATCCAGTCTCCTCTACCCTTCCCCCTCTGGTCCTCACAACCTCAACATATGTGAAACCAAGAATTGTGCATGAAAAACGTCTTTAACCACTGAACCACCACAATAATATAATATAGAGGAATTGCATATGCCCCATCTCCCTCCCCCCTTTTATTTATTTTCTTTTTTCTCTCTTTTCTCTTATTTTCTTTTCCCCACTCTTTTTTTCTCTTTCTTTCCTTGTTATTTGTTTTTCTCCTTCTTACTCCCTCCATCCCATTTGCAACCCCTTAAATTTTACTATTTAGAAGTAGGATAATCTTATAAATACAGATAGGAGTTTGAATCTATACATTCTTCCATAAATTACCCACCTATTGGTTAGAGCTCTCCAAAGTTACTAAGTTAGATTAACCCCATACCCTCACTCCTTTCCCCTAAACATAACATTCTACACCTGAAATTCAGTTTTCTTCATGCTACCAGAAATGGTATGCCTTTCATGAAACTAATGACTATATTTTTAAATGATAATTGAAACCAACATTTGTAGACATAGAGTCTAGCTATAAATGTAGTAATAAGGAAAAAGTGTGTTTAGATGATGTACTATTGATATTGGGAACTGTTAACATTGTCTTTCTCCACAAAATAGAGACTTTGGAACTATACAAGAGCAATATAAATATATAGGGAGAAAATCAATAACACAACAGTTTCACAAAGCTGGAAAGAAACGTGTGCAGTATGAAAAGACAAGGAAAGAAAGGACCACAAGCAATGCAGGTCAACTCAACTTTAGAGGAGGTAATATCTGTAGCAGATGGAATGTGAGATAAAGAGTTCAGGATATACATGCATCAGATGATCTGGAGTCTCAAGGAAGACATTAGACAGCAAATTCAGACAATGAAAGGTCACTTTGACAATGAATTACATAAACAAATCCAAGAAGCAAAAGATCAACTACACAGGGAGATAGAGGTTATAAAAAAAAAAAAAAAAAAAAAAAACAGAAATCCTGAAAATGCAGGAAGCAATAAACCAAATTAAAAACTCAAATGAGAGTATTACCAGCAGAGTAGAACACTTAGAAGATAGAACATCAGACAATGAAGACAAAGTATTTCAACTTGAAAAGAACATAGCTCAGCGAGACTGTTAAGAAACCATGAGTAGAACATCCAAGAAATATGGGATAACATAAAGAGACCAAACTTAAGAGTTATTGGGATACAGGAAGGTATAGAGTTCCAAACCAAAGGAATGAGCAATCTGTTCAGCGAAATAATAAGAGAAAACTTCCCAGACTTGAAGAATGAAACAGAATTCCAAATTCTAGAAGCCTACAGGACGCCGAATGTGCAAAATCACAAGAGATCCAAACCAAGACACATTATAAAATGAAGATGCCCAACATACAGAAAAAGGAGTGAATTTTAAAAGCTACAAGAGAAAGAAAGCAGATTACATTTAGGGTTAAACCAATCAGATTAATGGCTGATCTTTCAACACAGACTCTGAAAGCTAGAAGATCCTAGAACAACATATTTCAAACGCTGAGAGAAAATGGGTTCCAACCAAGAATCATGAATCCAGCAAAATTAAGCTTCAGGATGGAAGATGAAATTAAAACCTTCCACGATAAACAAAATTTAAAAGAATTTGCACTAGAAAACCAGCTCTTCAAAGCATCCTTGGCAAAACATTATAGGAAGAGGAAATGAAAAATAACAATGAAAACCAACAGCGGAAGGTAAAAGAGTAAAGGAAAAAATAATCAAAGAGGAAAAACAAATCGTGTTAAGTAACATAAATAAACAAATATGGCTGGAAGTACAAACCATATCTCAATAGTAACTCTAAATGTTAATGGTTTAAACCCACCAATCAAGAGACACAGGCTAGTAGAATGGATTAAAAAAAAAGATCCAACAATTTAGAAATTATAAAGGAGTAGAGATAAGATGCATCTTATCTGAGACACATCTGATAGGGAAAGATATACATAGACCGAAAGAGAAAGGTTGGGAAAAATCATATCACTCACATGGACCTCGGAAGCAAACAGGAGTGTCCATAGTCATATCAAATAAAATAGACTTCAAGCCAAAGTTAATGAAAAGGGATAAAGAAGGACATTACATACTGCTCAAGGGAACCATACACCAACAAGACATAACAATCATAAATATATATGCCCCAAACAATGGTGCAGCTATGTTCATCAAACAAATTCTTCTCAAGTTCAAGAGTCAAATAGACCACAATACAATAAATATGGGAGACTTCAACACACCTCTCTTACCACTGTACAGATCTTCCAAACAAAAGTTGAATAAAGAAACTATAGAACTCAATAATACAATTAATAACCTAGACTTAATTGACATATATAGAATATACTACCCAACATCAAGCAGTTACACTTTTTTCTCAGCAGCACATGGATCCTTCTCAAAAATAGACCATATATTATGTCACAGGGCAACTCTTAGAAATTATAAAGGAGTAGAGATAATACCATGCATCTTATCTGATCATAATGGAATGAAACTGGAAATAAACGATAAAAGAAGGAAGGAAAAATCCTATATCACTTGGAGAATGAACAATAGGTTACTGAATGATCAATGGGTTACAGAAGACATCAAGGAGGAAATTAAAAATTTCTTAGAGATAAATGAAAACATAGACACAACATATCGGAATATATGGGATACAATGAAAGCAGTTCTAAAAGGAAAATACATTGCTTGGAGTTCATTCCTTAAAAAAAGAAAAAATCAACAAATAAATGATCTCATACTTCATCTCAAAATCTGAGAAAAAGAAGAGCAAACAGCAAAAGTAGTAGAAGGCAAGAAATAATTAAAATCAGAACTGAAATCAATGAAATTGAAACAAAATAAACAATTGAAAAAATTGACAAAACTAAAAGTTGGTTCTTTGAAAAAATAAATAAGATCGACAGACCCTTAGCCATGCTAATGAAGAGAAGAAGAGAGAGAACTCAAATTACTAGCATACGTGATGAAAAAGGCAATATCACAACAGACACTACAGAAATACAGAAGATAATTAGAAATTATTTTGAATCCTTATAATCTAATAAAATAGAAGATAGTGAAGGCATCGATAAATTTCTTAAGTCATATGATCTGCCCAGATTGAGTTAGGAGGATATACACAACCTAAACAGACCAATATCAATTGAGGAAATAGAAGAAGCCATCAAAAGACTACCAACTAAGAAAAGCCCAGGACCGGATGGGTATACAGCAGAGTTTTATAAAACATTTAAAGAAGAACTAATACCAATACTTTTCAAGCTATTTCAGGAAATAGAAAAAGAGGGAGAACTTCCAAATTCATTCTATGAGGACAACATCACCCTGATTCCTAAACCAGACAAAGACACTTCAAAGAAAGAAAACTACAAACCAATATCTCTAATGAACATAGATGCAAAAATCCTCGATAAAATTATGGCAAATCGGATACAGAAACATATCAAAAAGATCGTGCATCATGATCAAGTAGCATTCATCCCTGGGATGCAAGGCTGGTTCAATATACGAAAATCAATAAATGTTATTCACCACATCAATAGACTTAAAGATAAGAACCATATGATCATCTCGATAGATGCAAAAAAAAAAGCATTCGACAAAGTACAGCATCCTTTTATGTTCAAAACACTAGAAAAACTAGGGATCACAGGAACATACCTCAACATTGTAAAATCTATCTACGCTAAGCCTCAGGCAAACATCATTCTGAATGGAGAAAAATTGAAGGCATTCCCTCTAAAATCTGGAACAAGACAGGGATGCCCTCTCTCACCACTTCTGTTCAACAAAGTTCCCGAAACACTGGCCAGAGCAATTAGACAGACAAAAGAAATTAAACACATAAAGATAGGAAAAGAAGAACTTAAATTATCACTATTTGCAGATGACATCATCCTATACCTAGCAGACCCAAAGGTTCTACCAAGAAATTTCTAGAGCTAGTAAATGAATTCAGCAAAGTGGCAGGATATAAAATCAACACGCATAAATCAAAGGCATTCCTGTATATCAGTGACAAATTCTCTGAAATGGTAATGATAACAACCACCCCAATCATAATATCCTCAAAAAAAAATAAAATACTTGGGAATCAACCTAACAAAAGAGGTGAAAGAACTATACAACGAAAACTACAGAACCCTAAAGAGAGAAATAGAAGAAGATCTTAGAAGATGGAAAGGTATACCTTGTTCATGGATAGGCAGAACTAATATCATTAAAATGGCCATATTACTAAAAGTTCTCTATAGATTTAATGCAATGCCAATCAAAATCCCAATGGCATTCTTCACAGAAATAGAAAAAGCAATCATGGAATTCATCTGGAAAAATAAAAGACCCAGAATAGCAAAAGCAATTCTAAAAAGGAAGAGTGAAACTGACAGTATAGCAATACCAGATTTTAAACTATACTACAGAGCAATAGTAACAAAAACAGCATGGTACTGGTACCAAAACAGTAGAGGTAGATCAATGGTACAGAATAGAGGACACAGACAAATCCACAAAATTACAACTACCTTATATTAGACAAAGGTGCCAAAAGCATGCAATGGAGGAAGGATAGCATCTTCAACAAATGGTGCTGGGAGAACTGGAAATCCATATGCAACAAAATGAAATTGAATCCCTTTCTCTCACCTTGCACAAAAGTTAATTCAAAATGGACCAAGGAGCTAGGAATCAAACCAGAAACTTTGTGTCTAATAGAAGAAAAAGTTGGCCCTAATATCCATCTGGTGGGGTCGGGCTCCAAATTCCTTAATAGGACACCTATAGCACAAGAGTTAAAATCAAGAATCAACAAATGGGACATACTCAAAACTAAAAAGCTTTTTCTCAGCAAGAGAGACAATAAGAGAGGTAAATAGGGACCTACATCCTGGGAACAAATATTTATCCCTCACACTTCAGATAGAGCCCTAATATCCAGAGTATACAAAGAACTCAAAAAGTTAAACAATAAGAAAACAAATAACCCAATCAACAAATGGGCCAAGGATCTGAACAGACACTTCTCAGAGGAGGATATACAATCAATCAACAAATATACGAAAAAATGCTCACCATCTCTAGCAATCAGAGAAATGCAAATTAAAACCACTCTAAGATACCATCTCACTCCAGTAAGAATGGCAGCCATTATGAAGTCAAACATTAACAAGTGCTGGCGAGAATGTGGGGGAAAGGGTACACTTGCACATTGCTGGTGGGACTGCAAATTGGTTCAGACAATTTGGAAAGCAGTATGGAGATTCCTTGGATAGCTGGGAATGGATCCACCATTTGACCCATCTCTTCCCCTTCTCGGACTATACCCAAAAGAACTAAAAAGAGCATACAATAGGGACACAGCTATATCAATGTTCATAGCAGCACAATTCACAACAGCTAGACTGTGGAACCAACCCCGATGCCCTTCAATAGATGAATGGATAAAAAAAAATGTGCCATTTGTACACAATGGAATATTACTCAGCACTAAAAAACAACAAAATCATGGCATGTGCAGGGAAATGGATGGCATTAGAGCAGATTATGCTAAATGAAGCTAGCCAATCCCTAAAAAACAAATGCAGAATGTCTTCTTTGATATAAAGGGGGGGGGGGGGGGGCGACTCAAAACAGAGCAGGGAGAAAGAGCATGAGAAGAAGATTACCATTAAATAGGGACGAGAGGTGCATGGGAATGGGAGAGAGAAGGGGAACTGCACGGAAGATGGTAGGAGACCCTCATTGTTATGCAAAATTACATATAAGATGGTGTGAGGGGGAAGAAAAAAGAGAGAGAGAGAAACGTGTCACAGTAGATTGGGTAGAAAGAGGGGAGGGGAGGGGA
Source organism: Marmota monax (assembly GCF_021218885.2). NCBI lineage: Eukaryota > Metazoa > Chordata > Mammalia > Rodentia > Sciuridae > Marmota > Marmota monax. The sequence continues at coordinate 1,607,274 of NW_026693836.1, forward strand.
GGGGGGGATAGGAAGGGCAGCACAATACAATAGACACTAGTATGGCCCTATGTATAAACGTGGCTGTATAACCAATGTGATCCTGCAATCTGTACACGTGGAAAAATAAGATTAAGATTACATACCCCATTTGAATCAAATGTGTGATATGTCAAGATCATTGTAATGTTTTGAGCAACTAATAAAAAAAAATTTTAAAAGCCGGGAAAATAGTATGCTATTAAAACATACTTAAAAATAAACATTTTGCCTTTCTTATTTGTTTTCCTATTTGTCATGGTGGGTTTTTTTAAAAAAAAATATTTGATATTAAATGTTGTTCTAGGTAAGGAACTAAAATTTCATATCATCAGCATGAATTTTACTATTTATCTTTATACTGTGTAATTCCAGCTTTAAATGCAAATATGAACATTTAATTCATATGTGGAATCACTAAAATTACAAAGTTTGTATTTTGTAGCTTGTATATATGCATATTTTGTTCTTACCAGAACAATGGAAACACTATACAAAAAGGACTCAACTGTTTTTATTTCACTTCTTGAGACATGCATATTTTGTCAATATTGTACCTCAGCTTCCTGACAAGAAAGAGAACACAGAAAGGAAAAGGGATAGTATCAAACTCTACACTTTCCTTTCCTTCTGTGTCTGTTTTTTGGTTTGTTTGTTTTCCTGCAGTACTGGGAACTGAACCCAAGGACACTCTACCAGAGTTATATCCTGGCCCTTTTTATTTTATTTCTTTTAATTTTGAGAGAAGAGTCTAAATTGTTGCTGAGTCTGGCCTTGAACTTGCTCACCTCCGTCCTTAGCCTTTCAAGGTGCTGGTGTTACCAGTGTGCGCCACAGTGCCTGGCTTCTATCTTGTCTTTTCCAACGTAGTAGTTAGCTAACATAAGGAAATAACACAGATGAGAAAGGACATGGTAGTTTCTTGGTCATTTGTGTTTCTTGGAACACCATTACCTCTTGCTTCCAAAACAAATTCAGGTTGAAAAGGAAGACTTGTTCTCCCAGGGCTTTCAGGGCTCCCAGTTCTTTAGTCATAAATATAACACATTTACCTCATCCTTGCTTTAAGTCTCACTGATCTTTCACATACTGTGGGTGCACCAGGACTGTGTGCTCATGGGACACTGAGAAAAATATATGCCAATAGGGCAGCAAGAAACAGTAGACATGCCTATTGAAAATAGCTCCTCTTTCATGCATGTATTTACTCTCCCATTATACTTCCCTTACAAAACACAGGATGGAAAATGTTAATTATTAACAAGTTTTAGGATGGTGACAACAGAGTGCTAAATCACACACAATGCCCTTCTGAGCAATGTGCTCAACGAGATTGCACAGGTTGCATATTCATGAGGCCAGCATTATCTAGCAATGGGTCCAGAAAGTTACAAAGAAGAATTTTATTTTATGAAAGGGAAGCTTTATGAAAGAGTTAATGCTTGAGAAAACCTGAGTACATAATCTGGATGCTTTCTATGATTTATTTATTTGTCATTTCCCATTATGGTGTTCCTTTATCAAGCATTTGGTTTCAGACCTTTGCAGGAATTATCTCTTATCTTTCACAATTATGAAAAATATATTATATTGTGGTACATTATTATCCTTCCTAACAAACTGAAGTTTGCAGAAGCTAAGTGATTTTACAGGGCCACAGAGCTACCAAAATTACTAGCACAATGTCTACTTCAGACCAAAACTCTTGTTGTTTACACTGATACATCTATTCCTTGTTGCTTACCAGTAACCAAATTCAATCATTTATTTTATTTTATTTTTAGTTTTCGGAGGACACAACATCTTTGTTTGTATGTGGTGCTGAGGATCGAATCCGGGCCGCACGCATGCCAGGAGAGCGCGCTACTGCTTGAGCCACATCCCCAGCCCCAATCATTTATTTTAAATAAATCTTTTTCACTATGTAGAATATACTCATTTTCTGTATAATTTTTTTCTAATATGTACACAATATGATAAAGCCAGCTCAATATATCTTAGATTTGGAAGAGATCTTTATCCTAATAAAACCAATCTGCAGTCAAGAAACATAATTCCTGTTTATAGCATCACTATTTGAATGTCCATCCATTGTTTGACTATTCCAAGTGTAGAAAAACTCATTTACTCTGAGGCAGGCAGTTCATTTGCAAAAATTCTCACTGAAGCAGATCTGAATCAAATCAAATGTTGTAAAAATGTTAGACTGTATATTTTCATGGCACAAAATGATGTTTCAAAATAAAATTAGGCTAAGGAAATATTATATTTTAGGAAACATCAAGACAATAATACTGTTTTAGGGAGAGAGAAAAGTTAGTTTTATTCCTTTCATTATTACTAACATGCAGTTTAATAATTTCCCAATGCATATACAGACTGGCTAGCTGACAGCTGGGGATAGGTGAATGAGTCTGAAAAAACTATAGTCTCTGGCCTATCAGGTCTTGCATTTTGACGGACGGATAATGGATACTGTCAGCAATAAAAAATTTAAAAAAGAATAGAGTATAGAGTCTAAAAAGCATCTGGTTTCAAATCTCAACTCCATAACCTCCCCCATGTCTCAGTACCTATGTAAAATTAAAGTACATACTTATGTTATCTGACTCTCTGTTTCCTCATCTGGAAGTTGAGAATAATAAAAACTATTTCACAGAATTGTTATGAGAATCAGATGAAATCAGATTATATATATATATATATATATATATATATATATATATATATATATATTACATATATTGCATATATGCTATTTATACACAGGCATTATACAAACATAGATGTCATTATACCGTTCAGTACATAAAATATGTGAGCAAATGTGAAAATAAGTTGGAGATGAGATTGATTGAAAGCAGAACAAGAGACAAGAAGTATGAAGGAAAAAAGTAAGTGGCAGAATGAGAAAATGAACTTGAAAGCAGACAAAAAACGTTTGGCACGTAATGTATTAAACATCTTCATATACAATGTTGTGCTAAGTGACATCAGAAAATTTTTAATGTTATAATAAAGCAGCAGAAAATGCAATCTTAACCTCAACCAGTGCTTCTCATTAGAATTGGGAAACAAAAAACCTGGGTTTATCATTTACTTGACTTGTTCTGTGATTTTGGTTTATGTGATGTCCAATTTGAGGCTCTTTTTCCTTTCTTGCAAAATGGGAGTGATGAATTCCTATCATCCTAGGTCACTGATGAAATTCAGAAAGCGTCTGTGAAAGTGTTCAATGAATACATTAGCATTTGTGTGGTTCTGTTGATTCAAATGGGCTGGTAAAAATATTAGGATAGCAATTCTGTAGGTTACGTAAGGGCTGGTAACTGATAATACTTGAAGCATGAGCCATGAGCCAGGGAGCAGCAGAGCAAAGATCAGGATGAAGAATCTTTGGGAAAAAATATTTATTTTCCTATAGAAATTACAGTTAAGACTTTGGCTCAAGGAAAGTGAGATACAGAAATTCAGACTGAGAGAGATCAGATGTTATCAGGCTACCATTTGGAGTTTCAGATTTCCTGTATACTCTTGGAAATCATCATCTCTGCTTGACACACACAGTCATAAATCTGAAATAGGACAGTCAAATATAATTGAAGACTGAAGACATTTCTATAACGAGAAAGAAATTTTTGTTGATGTTGTTTTGTTCTTTTGTTTTTCAAATAACCATGCAGTATCCCCCAGGGAGATTAACATAGGAATAAAATCCTGGTAGAGAAATGGCAACTTCAACAGCAATTTTATTGCCTTTTAGATTTATTTTTAATTTAATTCTTGGACCTCAATTTTTCCCTGGTGAGTAGGTACTAATTGCAAATTTACAGTATGTGTACTCTGGTGGTGGGGGGGTGTTTGCTTGCTTGCTGAATAACATGCTACCTTTCTCTGGCAAGAGCACTCTCTTTTTCCTTTGATAGAAATAGCTCTTTAACTCTATGTAGTCTTAGTGGACCATAAACAAAGATATTTCTTTGTTGAGGACAAGGTCTGGAGGCTTATGATTCAAGCATGATGACAAAATGTTGAATGTATTGTCAAAAGAAATGGAAAACTATTTGAGCTGACTCATCCAGCAGTGTTATCTGATGAGACTGTGATTAGCAATTCCTACCTAGGTTTCTCAAGAACTTCCCTTCTTCCAGACCTTTCAAACTGGTTCTACAAATGTTCCTTTGTTTTTCTGAGTCAGTTCATATACTTCCACTAAATGACTTACTTGCTTAAGTGAGTCAGAAAGGGTTTCTCCTGCTTGCAACCAAAAATAAACACAAAATGTATAAATACCCCACTTTCTAATTCTGAGAGGGCATTACCACAATCAATTCTAAAACCTGTAAGTAAAAGCACTGTTAAGATTTATTTTTCATTATGCTATTAACAAGAAAAAACATGAACATAAATCTATGTATCCTTACAAGGCACAAACGCTAACTGTTCTTCTGTATCATATGAAAGAGCTCTCTCTCTGGTGGCATTTAGATTTGCCACAAATAAAAATTTTGATAGAGTCTGATTTACCTATATTTTTATTTCATTCTCTCTGTTTTTGATATCATATCTATGAGTCATTACCAGTCCAATGTCATGAAACTTTTACCCCATTTTCTTCCCAGAACATTGTAGTTTTGGGTCTTATGTTTAGGTCTTTGACCCATTTTGAGTTAATTTTTGCGTACGTTACAAGATCACAGATAGAAATTTAAGATCAACTATCATTGGCAACTATAATTAATAATATTGTATTGTATACTCACAATTTGCTAAGAAAGTAGATATTACATGTTCATGTGACACCAAAAAAAATAAAGATAATGTAAGGCAATAGATGTTTATATTGATCATAGCAAACATTTCACAATGGGTACACACATGGAAACAAAGATATATAATTTTTTTTCCCAAAAGAGAGCAAAAAGACAAATGTTAGATCTTTTGTTATGTAGAAAAGAAATTTAAAGATTATTGTCATCATTCAAGAAATTCTGACATCAATTAGTAAATGCTCTGATCAAAGTAGTTTACTAAGCTGGGATCCTTGAGTAGGAAGTAATGTGGGTAATTCAGGCCATGTTTCAGGCACCATGTAAAGAACACTGTGGGTTTGGTTAAGAGTGGCTCAGCTGCCTTCCGCTTTTGTCACAAGAGCCCTTTCTGTCTTAACAGCACTAAAGGTCTGTTCTCCTTACCTTCTGGGATCCTATGCTCTTCAGACCTCAAACCATTAACAATATATATTCTAGGAAAAAGAGCTTGCCCTCATGAAACACCTGATATATTCCAGAAACTGCATTAACTCACTAAAAACATATGTGAAAACATATTATACATATCTGCTCAAGATATGATCCATCTGTATTTAAATGAGGAACTTAAAAGACTACAAACCTATCAAATCCATTTATTCTTTCACCTCCTAATCTATTTATTCTTGGTTTCTTATAAATAACTTTAGTCACTGTGCCAAGATCTGGAAATACAACTATTAACAAGCCTATAAAAAGCTTACTTCCAATTTGAATATAGAGACACTGCAAGTGATTCATTATATATTCTAAAGAAACTAGGCTAGGTGGATGCACCTGTAGTCCTAGCTGTATGGTAGGCTGAGGTGGGAAGATCACTTGAGTCCATGATTTACCACTCTGGGAAAATACTGAGTGCCTGTATAAAAAAAAGTGAAAAAGAAGAAAGAGGAGGAGGAGGAAGAGGAGAAAAAATAAGTACAAGAAAGAAAAGAAATCTTTGAGAATGGTAACAGACTAATTTGATACTGGGAGCAAGTAAATACTTGGCCAGAAAATACTTGACACACAGCTCATAGGATCCTATCCATGAGGTCAGTTCACATTCTGCTCATATTATTTATAACAGATATAATAAGATATGAATCCACAGCATTTAGGATTTTGATCAGGTGAGCTAGATAAGATTATGGTACTCTGTGGTACTCAATGAAAATTCAATAGTACCTCATTTTCATTTTTTCTCTACCAAAAGATGACTGCCCATGAGAGTCCAATAAAAACAAATAGACAAGTCCTTTCCTTTGCTAACTACACACCGAGCCACAGAAGTTTCTTGGAGAAATAATTAATAAATTGCTGACTTCCCATAATTTTTGCTGCCCTGACTTCCTTCACACAGGTCTCGGTTGCCATCTCAGGCATTATAAGACATTTGATCCTGTATTTTAAAACAGATATAAGCTCTCACAGTGTAGGTTAGATATGCTTTCTTAAAGATTTTTGTCCAAGAGTACAGATAAAAACTGCCTTTTATAAAAGTGTAAATCTTTAAAAATTAGAATTTGCTTTAAGTCTTTTTCTTCTGTTCTTTCTGCTGCAGTGAGTCTGTTTTGTTTTGTGGGTTGTGTGTTACTGTGGCTCATAGGTTTTCTTTCAGAAACTGACAGTGCAACTCCTGGAGGTGGTGTCCTTCAGCATTTCTCACATATCAATCCTATGGGTTAGCTGTCAACTTAGAACAAGGAATTAAACTTGAGCCAGGTGACTCATTTTTATCAGACAAGGAGCTACACTTTAAGCCTAACTGTTCTGCAACTACTCAACTGGGAGGGGAAAGTAAAAGGTCTATGATGAAAGGTTTCTTAGAGACAATGAAAAGGTATCTAAAGTGGATCAACAGGACAAATGCGCCCATACTTCGTGTTTTCTGACACGAACAGACACTTTAGTAGCACAATAGCTTGTATTCACAAGATGTCAGGCTATTGAAAGCTTTTTTCAGACTTTTTGAAAAATCTCTCTAACGAGAAATTAAAGCTAAAAGACTGATAGTATCAGAGAGATTTTTCCCCCTCTGCTTTTTTTAGATTGGGAAACAAAATCCCTGAATACTCTTTTGTGACTGGACATATTGACAATTTCTAGACGCTTGGAGGAATTTCTTTATGTGGCCATTTAGAAGACTTAATTCAGGTGGAAAAGGTTGGGACCTGTCAGCTAATCCATCTTCCCTGGGGGGAGCTCAAAAGGAAGAGGAAAGAGGGCACTGATAGGCAGCACTTAGGAAGCACTATTCACCTGAGTTCTGAGATTGCTTTACTTTGACAATATCCTACTTTATTTATTGAGCAACTGCACTCCACCAGGCACCTAATCAAGCATTGACCCAACTGAGACTGCAGCTCCTAGATCATAAAAAAGGAGGCAGAAAGCAAAGGCAGGGAAAGATGAGAACATGCAAATGCCATGCTGTCTACCTAATCATGCAGGAATCCCAGGCAAGCCATAGAGAGCCAGGCATTTTGTCCTCATCCTGAAGAAGTAGCAAATGTAACCCACTTTAAAAATAAATCAAAACTCAAAATTACTTTTCTTCCAAGTAGATAAGCTGATTACCACATAGTGACCCGGTTTGTGGAAATATAACACAGTACAACTCAAATTCATTCTTGCTCTTTAGAATGCATTTAAGATTTTGAGGCTTCTTTATCTTTTAATCACTGATATGACCTCGTGTCCGGGGCCCACTTTGAAACCAGCAGAGATCCTGACTGTCTCATTAATCATTGTGTCCCTGTACCTGGCACTGTGCCTGACACACACTGGACTCTCAATAAACATGTGCTGAATGAAGAAAAGACAAAAAATAAAAATAAATCCAAAGTTATCACCAATATGTGCTCTGTCACATTTATTTGAACTTAATTATTATTTTTGCATGTTACTTCAAGTTTTGGCTTTCCGTTTCATAGAATTTGACAAATTGGAGGCTGAGATATCAAAAGAACAGACTTTGCCTTATGCTGTGTTTTAGATTAAGAAGGAGAGCACACGTCATGAATTTGATATTGTCTTTCCTGCTGTTTGTGGGACTTCCCTCTGTTCATCTGTACACATTGCTCCCTGTTGCTGCCAAGCAGGCAGGCAGCAGGTCCAGGTGTCTGGGAAGTTGATTCTCAACCAGGATCACATCAATCATCTCTATTGGGCAAGTACTTCCATGGTCAAAGCAATAGCAGAATTCTAAAAGTGTTCTGGCCATTTCTTCTCTGCTACACATGTGGAACTCTCCTCCTCTTCAAATCCTAAGAGAATAAGGCAAGCACCAGGGCCTGCCCCCCTTTCTCATTCCGTGTTCCCACCCTTCTTCTGTTTCATACTGTCTTTGCTTCCTTTTTCTTTCTGGTGACCAGAGTGATTGCTTCCCCTCTGTGCCCACACTCTCTTCTCCTTCCAGGGGCCTTGGAAGCTCAGGATGTCCAGATCCTTCTCCAGGAGCTAGAGGACTATATGCTCTCCTCCCACCATTCCCTCACTGAGGCCAAAACAGAGGTTCATCATAAAAATGTCCCTGCTCTCTTCAGTGGAAGAATGAATTACTTCATCAACAGGTTCATTGTCAATCCTGACAGTGTCATGGTGAATAGGATGGAGTCCTATGGAGTCAGGACACCTAAGCTTGAACTCCAGGTCTTTTCATTCATCAGCTCTAAGTTCTTGGGCAAGTTATTTCCCCCTGTTCCTTAGTTTCATTATCTGTAAAATAGGATGAACTATAATACTTATACCCTATGTTGTTGTGGTTGTTGAATGAGTATAAATAGTTAAATGATGGATGGATAGATATATAATAAAGAGCAGTCCTTGACATTTTGAAGCTGGCCTGGCACTCATAGCCAAGCCCTATTTTTCTTCTGTTGGACATAAAAAAATCTTACAGAGTGCCAACATTAAACATGGTTACTCTGAGACCATGATAAAATAAGACAAAATAAAGCCACTTTCTATTTTTTTTTCTAAGAACCTACAAAAGCAAGTTCACTGTGCAAATGTAAAATGCCAAACAACCCTTCTCTCCTGGCTAAGATGAGCTATGGCCCACTTCTTCACTAATTATAGCTTTATCTATTCCTATTATCCCTTCTCCATAGATAAAATTTAATGAGATACTTGATCATAAATTTTCCCTTTTTCATAAAATTCAATATGAAGCAAATTTCTTTTTCTTTAGGCTGTCTCCGAGATACCTCAAGCCAATCCTAAATTTTTTAGTTTGTTCTTTCTAACATACTATTACTGAGGCAACACACAATTCCCATGGTGTCTATTCTCCTTCACAGCAACTAGTAATAAACTCAACTAGCTCAACTTCTGGTATTCCTGCGGTCTTTAGCTAATAGAAAAAAATTAATAGATAGATAGATAGATAGATAGACAGACATATATACAATACTGACTGACACATAGAAAAGTATTCAAGAAACTTTTCCTATCATTACTTTTTCATACAGCTTCAGAGTATTAAGTACAGGACTGGAAAATCATGTGAAGCATAAGAACCAAAAGCAAGATTCATAAGGACAGACCCATCAATCAAATAATAAGAACAAATTATGTCTACAATAGGAAGTCAGTCCTTGGACAATGAGACAACTAAGTGCCAGAATACATAGGGATCCTTGTTCAATAAACAAATTAACATAGTAAAATCACTGACACAATGCCTGGCACAGAAAGCATACAAAAAATTAATGTTTTTTTTTCATCATTTTCATGAAATACTCAGGAAACCTAGGGAATAAGGTGACATTCACTCCCTGTTTATACTCTGTTGGTTCATAAAGGACAAGAACAGTCCTCGCACTCTGCAATAGCACCTAACAAAATACACTGAGGTTCTACTTTCAGAAAGCTCTTGGCATTCTTGTCTATAACTGGAAAACACAAATATTTTTTTACACAGCAATCAAACCACTGTCATTTGGCATTCTGTGGTATGGTCCCATGACACTCATTTGCAGTGTAAATTCGAATCACATCCCAGCAATTTTGCTATCACTCTCACTGTAAAGTCACCTTGCAGGTTTCCTTTACCAGGCTGTGATTATTTTTCAACTTTATTGCTATGCTGATTTGTTTTTCACTTGCTTGTTGATGAATTTTGCTCTTAACCAGAAGTATTTGTTCAGTGGCTAGTAATAAGCCCAGGGAATCTCTACAGGACAAACCTTATGAGCCAACTGGAATAACAGGTAAAACTAATGGGGATCCAGTTCTCATTGTTCATTCTGTAGCTTCTGTTCCAGGCACTTATCAATTTATTCCACTGATAAAACAGCACGCTCACAACAAAGTCATGGAGAGTGAAAAACAATACATCTGTGTCCATTATTTATTCATGCCCAAGTCACATGGATGAAAAATGCTAACCATTAAACCCAGAACAGCAATCTTTTATGATAATTGTGCCATTGCTTTCTTTACCATTCACCCCATAGTGTGCTACATGCAGAAAACAAATGGTATTTTTGTAATTAGTTATTAGGACTCCTTCTCTTGAGCACAGGTTCAGGGATCAGAGCAAATAGTTTCTGACTCTCAGTGTCTATGATATTAAAATGAACTACATGTGCTGGAATTCTGTTCACACTAGTTTACATACATGAATGTGTTTACATGTAAACAATCATGATGTCTTGCCATGATGTGTAGCCTAATTTTTTTAAAGTTTGTTTTATTCTAAAGTGTTATTATCATATTAAGGTAATACTTACAATAGAAAAGTATTTACTGTTAGTATTTTCATGTATATAACTCCTTTTTAAATGTGCAGGGCTTGATGGACACACATGCATGCCTGTATACATATGCAAAGTTGTGTGTGTACATATACAATTTGATGTATAGTTTTAATCCCACTATACATATAATTGTAAGAAAAGTGTTTCTATGTCTAGCATATTCTGGTCACATCTTTCTCATGAGCTGGTCATGTCTTCCAATGTTTAACTTAAGACTTGAGGAATATGCTTGTTCTAATCACAGGTATTCTCTCTCTCTCTCTCCTCTCTCTCTCTCTCTCTCTCTCTCTCTCTCTCTCCTCTCTCTCCATAATTTTATTCTTTTTATGGTATAAATAATGCAATAAAATTTTACTATGCCTTTGATAATATTTCTTATGTCCCCTAAACCTAAGTAGTTCTATCATCCCCATATCAGTCATATATCCTGTTTCTCAAAAGGCAATATATAACAACATGGTGAATCATTTACATAATTGCCTATATAGCAGTGACCATTTCAATTTCGAAATTCTACTCTTCTCTGTGTTCTGCTGTTTAAAGAAAGAGAACACTGAGCAAATCTCTGCATGGGTAGGTGTTTTAGTCAGCTTTTTTTGTCATTGTGAAAGAACTGACAAGAATGATTAGAGGAGGAAAAGTTTATTTGAGTGAGGCTCACAGTTTCAAAGGTCTCAGTTCAGAGATGACAACTCCATTCCTCAGGGCCTGATATGAGGCAGAACATCATGGCAGAAGTGCATGGCAGATGAAAGCAGCTGAGAGCATGTCATCAAGTAGAGAAAGAGAGCTCTACTTGAGGAGGACAATATATATACCCCAAAGGAACACTCCCAGTGATCTACCTCCTCCAGCCACATCTTATCTGCTACAGTTACCACATAGTTAATTCCTATCAGGGGAATTAATTCACTGATTGGTTAAGGCTCTCATAATCCAATCATTTCACTTCTAAAGCTTCTTGAATGTGAGCTTTTGAAGGACACTTCACATCACAGCTATAACATTAGGCACTCCTAGGATCCATAGAGTTCCTGTGAGGGACTCTTGGAGAATCACTTGTAGTGATAGGTATAAATTGCAGCAGTAACCAAAAATAGAGGTGAGCATAGGGAATAAGGTGACAGTAAAAAATAATTTATCGGAAAGAAATTTGTCAATCTCAAGGAGAATTGCCACTCCTTCCACACAGTTTTGTAACTGGAAAGGATTCCAAAAGTTTCTGTACAACCAGGGGGCAATTAGAATGAGTTCAAGGCAGCCTTGTTATTTATGATTGAGCAAGGTCAATGTGATTATGTCTCTTCCATTATTAATAAGTTTAAATGTAATTACTACAAATTCTAGGTGTTTTGTATGTTATATTAGAACTCCTGGTAATGTTATTTTAGGTCCTCATGATGATGCATGCATCTGTTTTCCCCCAAAATTTCAGTCATTAAATCAAAAATATTCATGGTACACTTTGACATTAATCAACAAGAAGAGCAGAATAATTTTTGGCATATTAAAATTTTTTTAAAGATCATAGGATAATGAAAAGCATAGTCATTTTTATTCTTGATCCTTTACTTAAAAAATTAGAGTGGTTTAGATTACACTTTTGGCTTCAATCTTTTTTGAAATGTCTCTTCTACTGGCTACTCATAATTAAACCCACAACTCCTGTGATTAATGCCAGTGTTTGTGGTTAAATGAGTCAATCGTTAAATTAGTGATAGCACTGAAATATAGGGATGAACATTGAGGGAGTGCTGTCTTCTAAATTTGCATGACTAACATTTCCACACTGATGGGGGAGTTAGCATACAGCATCTGTTTTAGACACATAAAAATTCAATTAAACAATCAGCTATCAGAATCACTGCAGAGCAAATATCAACATAGGAAACCATGACCTAATTATATTATGAATTTTAAACTAGAGGTAAAATTATATTCCAAGTATTCACATTGACTGACTCATTCCCTCAGAAAACTAACAAAGATTTTTAAAATAATGCATTACCTGTAAATAAGGATGAAGGAGACTTTTGTCTTATTTATTACTAGTCTTGTTTTTTTGTCAAATCCATATAAGACACTATTTAATAACTTAATAAAAAGTTTTAGTAAAAGAAGATTTTTTAAAAATTGGTGTAAGAACAAAAGGAGGTTAAGTTGGAAGAAAGGGCAAAAGATTTTGCAATTCCACCTTACAAGATAAGAAGGAAATTAAATCACTAATTTTACACTCTTGAAACCACATTCACATGCTATCTGTGAAGGAGATAATTTTACAGTGAGTGTGAGGAATGGAGTCACAGCAGAGAAACATTCGGTTATGCTCTGAGGAAACCTATCTTGGCAGAGCTCCAGTTAGATGGTCCATGGAAAGGGCTCTTGCCTCAGAGACACACCACGAAATCCAAAGCTTTTCTCATTGGGACTGAGCTAAGGGTGTGAAAAGAGGTCAACCAGCACTTATTTAAATTATGCACATAGTGACAGTCACAGAGACATGAAGCAACACTGGGAGGAGGAATCCCAGTAGCAAAATAGAGTTTCAGATGCCGGCTGCCACTGAAACCAGGAGGATGTCACCCTTATGGGGTATTACAAGTAGAGAGGCAAGCCCCAGCAGGGTGACCCCTCATCCGCTTAACCACAATACGCAATACACAATTCTTTACTGATTGATGCTCAAAATTACTTGTTAGCCCTTGAGTCTATAGTCTTCACTCAGATCTATCCTGCCTCCCTTTCCTCCTTTTTCCCTGGACAAGGGAGTTGACTGGAATGTTTGGAATGTTTCTACAGGTTAACTTCATGGATTGGCCTTTACACTAAAAAAAAAAAAAGTTTAAGTAGGCCCATTGCCTACTTATCTTATTCAGCATTATTTCCTGCTGAGATGTTCACAGTACATTCCATTTAAAATAAGATCCCTGTAACTAGCAAGCTTTTAGGTGACTTGCAGCTAAATCAGCATATTACTTATTGTTTTTTCATTAATAGGAATTTTTGTCATTGAGGGAAAAGTGGTTTTACTTCCACAGAATTTATAATATGTGAAAACCCTGAAAAGCTGGGTCACAATTATCTTAAATATATGTAACATGAATTTGTCTGAAGGATCTGACCAGCACAACTGTCAGAGAGAAAAAGTTTACTTGAGGGCTCACAGTTTCAGAGGTCTTAGTCCAGGGAAGGCCAGCTCCTTTCCTCAGGGATGGAGGTAAAACTGAACATCATGGCAGGAGAGAGTTGTGGAGGAAAGCAGCCACATTAAGATGATCAAGAAGCAGAGAGAGACTTCAGTTCCAGATACAAAATATATATCCCATAGCAACGCCTTCCAATTAACCACTTCCTCCAGCCACACTCCACCTGCCTCTAGTTATCACTCAGTTAATCCCATCAGGGATTAATTCCACTGATTGGGTTAAGATTCTCATAGTCCAATTATTTGTCCTCTGAAACTTCCTGCATTGTCTCAAATGTGAGCTTTTGTGAGACACTTCATATCCAAAACATAACAGAATTGTAGAGAGATTTTTTTTAATACTCAGAATCTATAATTCCTTTCCCTCCAATCTCTACTCATTATCTTCCTCTATCACTCTACTCATTTTCTTTCTTTACTCTCTCTCATTCTTTCCAAAGTCACCTTAATGCTCCAACACTCAGACCTTGCTCCTCTTCCCTTCTGAACCTATGCTCACAGGCTTAGTGATCTTACCTTGTCTCAGAGTTTTATGTACCATTTGCATGCCAATGGGTCTCCAACTCATAACTCCAACATGGACTTTATTCCTCAAAATCCAGACTCATTCATTCTCTACCCACACCACACCTCCACTTGTGTGCCTAATAAAAATCTCGAACTTAACTTCTGTAGCTGAATTGTTCTGATCTTTCCCCCGAAACCTACTTTATCTTCCATTCTCTCTCAGTGTCTATAGCGATACCATCTACCTGATTGTTCTTTTCCCACATTCAGTTCAGCCAATCACTTTAATTCTTTTTTATTAATTAATTAATTTATTTTAATTAGGTACATATGACAGCAGAATACACTTTTTAAGGTTTTTTTTCCATTGTAGTTGGACACAATACCTTTATTTTATTTATTTATTTTTTTAATGTGGTGCTGAGGATCGAACCCAGGGCCTCACATGTGCTAGGCGAGTGCTCTACCGCTGAGCCACAACCCCAGCCCCAGCAGAATACATTTTGATTCATTGTACACAATTGCAGCACAACTTTTCATTTCTCTGGTTGTATACAATATAGCATCACACCATATGTACAGTCATACATGTACTAGGGTAATGATGTCCATCGCATTCCACCATCTTTCTTAGCTCCATACCCCCTCAGCCCTCCATCCATTTTGCATAATCAAAGTTCCTCCATTTTTCCCACCCCACTCCCCATTATGTATCATCATCCATTATCGGAAAGAACATTCAGCCTTTGGTTTTGTGGGATTGTCTGACTTCGCTTAGCATGATATTCTCTAACTTCATCCATTTACCAGCAAATGCCATATTTTATTCTTGTATAATGCTGAGTAATATTTCATTGTGTATATATACTACAGTTTTTTAATCCAGTCATCTATTGAAGGGCATCTAGTTTGGTTCAACAGTTCAGCTACTGTGAATTGTGCTGCTGTAAATATTGATGTAGTTGCATTACTATAGTATGCTGATTTTAAGTCCTTTGGGTATAAACCAAGGAGTGGAATAGCTGGGTCAAATGATGGTTTCATTCCAAGTTTTCTAAGGAATCTCTATACTGCTTTCCAGATCGGTTGAACCAATTTGCAGTCCCACCAGCAATGTATGAGTGTGCCTTTCCCCCCACATCCTCGCCAACATTCATTGTTGTTTGTATTCTTAATAGCTGCCATTCTTACTGGGTTGAGATGAAATCTTAAAGTAGTTTTGATTTACATTTCTCTAATTACTAGAGATATTGAACATTTTTTTTATATATTTGTTGATTGAAAGTATATTTTCTTCTGAGAAGTGTCTTTTCAGCTCCTTAGCCTATTTATGGATTGGGTTGTTTGGTTTTTCTTTCTTTATTTATTTTTTTTTAAAGTTTTTTTAGTTCTTTATGTATCCTGGAGATTAGAGCTCTATCTGGTGTGCGAGTGGCTAAAATTTGCTCTTAAAATATAGGCTCTCTTCTCTACATTGATTGCTTCTTTTGTTGAGAAGAAGCTTTTTGTTTGAGTCCATCCTATTTATTGTTCTTGATTTTATTTCTTGTGTTTTAGGAGTCTTATTAAGGAAGCTCTAATCCAACATGATAAAGATTTGAGCCTACTTTTTCTTCTATTAGGCGCAGTGTGTCTTTTCTAATGCCTAGGTCCTTGATCCACTTTGAGTTGAATTTTGTGCATGGTGAGAGATAGAGGTTTATTTTCATTTTGCTGCATATGGATTTCCAGTTCTCCCAGAATCGTTTGTTGAAGATACTATATTTTTTCTCCAATACGTTTTTGGCACCTTTGTCTAATATGAGATAACTGTATTTATGTGGGTTTGTTTTTGTGTCTTCTATTATGTACTTTTGGTGAACCACTCTATTTTGGTGCACCACTCTATTTTGGTGCCAATACCATTATGTTTTTGTTACTATTATTCTGTAGTATAGTTTAAGGTCTGGTGTTGTGATGTCTCTTGCTTCACTCCTCTTGATTGCTTTAGCTATTCTGGGTATCTTATTTTTCCAAATGAATTTCATATTTTTTTTATTTCTATAAGGAATGATGTTGGGATTTTAATTGGAATAGCATTGAATGTGAACAGTGCTTTGGGTAGTATGACCATTTTGACAATATTAATTTTGCCTATCCAAGAGCATGGGAGATATTTCCATCTTCTAAGGTCTTCATTTTTTATTTAGTGTTCTTTAGTTTTCATTGTGGAGGTCTTTCACCTCTTTTGTTAAGTTGATTCCAAAGTATTTTCTTTATTTTTATTTATTTATTTATCTATCTATCTAGTTATTTATTTTTTGAGGCTATTATGAATAGTGTAGTTTTCCTAATTTCTCATTAAGAGAATTCATCACTGATGTATAGAAATGCATTTGGGCCTACTTTTTCCTCTATTAGGCACAGCAGTATAGCTATAGTAACAAAAACAGTATTCCTCTATGGATATTGATTTTATATCCTACTACTTTGCTGAATTCATTTATCAAGTCTAGAAGTTTTCTGGTGGAGTTATTTGGATCCTCTAACTGTAGAATCATGTCATCAGCAAATAATGATATTTTGAGTTCTTCTTTTCCCACTTTTATCCCTTTAATTTCTTTTGTCTCTCTAATTGCTTCAACTATAGTTTCAAGTACTATGTTGAATAGGAGTGGTGAAAGAGGGCACCTCTTTATTATTCCAGTTTTTAGAGGAATGCTTCCAAAGTTTCTCCATTTAGAATGATGTTGACCTTGGGTTTAACATACATAGCTTTTACAATGTTGAGGTATGTTTCTACTATCCCTAGTTTTTCTAGTGTTTTGAATATGAAAGAATGCTGTATTTTGTCAAATGCTTTTTCTGCATCAATTGACCTAATCATATAATTCTTATCTTTAAGTCTATTGATGTGATGAAAATATTTATTGATTCCCTCATGTTGAACCAACCACGCATTCCTGGAATGAAGCCCACTTGATCATGATGCACTATTTTTTAATGTGTTTTTGTATGTGATTTGCCAGAAATTTATTGAGAATTTTTGCATTAATGTTCATCAGGGATATTGGTCTGAAATGTTCTTTCCTTGATGTGTCTTTGCCAGGTTTTGGTATCATGATGATACTAGCTTCATAGAATGAGTTTGGAAGAATTTCTTCATTTTCTATTTCATAGAATAATTTGAGGAGTATTGGTATTAACTCTTCTTTGTAGGTCTTGTAGAATTCAGCTGTCAATCATGTGGTCCCTGGATTTTCTTGGTTGGTAGGCTTTTGATGGCATATTCTATTTCATTACCTGAAATTGATCTGTTTAAGTTGTGTAGGTCCTCTTAACTCAGTTGGGTTGATTATATGCCTATAGAAATTTGTCCATGTCTTTGAGGTTTTCTATTTTAATGAAGTACAAATAGTTTTCAAAAAGTTTCTAATTACTTCTATACTTCAATAGTGTCTCTCATGATATTTCCTTTTTCATCACAAATTTTAGTAATTTGAATTTTATCTCCCCTTCTTTTTGTTAGGGTGGCTAAGGGTTTGTCAATTTAATTTATTTTTTTTTTTTAAAAACAGATTTTTGTTTTGTCAATTTTTTGAATTATTGCTTTGTTTTAATTTCATTGATTTCTACCCTGCTTTTAATTATTTCTTGTCTTCTACTACTTTTGGTGTTGGTTTGTTCTTCTTTTTCTAGAGCTTTGAGATATAATGTCAGGCAATTTATTTGTTGACTTTTTATTCTTTCAATGAATGAGCTTAATGTAATGAATTTAGCACTTCCTTCATAGTGTCCCAGAGATTTTGATAAGCTGTATTGGAGTTCTCATTTACCTCTAAGAATATTTTATCTCCTCCCTGATGTCTTCTGTTATCCATATATAATTCATAGTGTATTGTTTAGTCTCCAGGTATTGGAGAAGCTTCTATATTTTAATTTTATCATTGAGTTCTAATTTCATTCCAATATGGTCAGATAGAATGCAGGATAGGATTTCTATTTTTTATGTATTTACTAAGACTTGCTTTGTGGAATTGCATATGATCTGTTTTGAAGAAGAATCCATATGCTTGTGAGAAGAAAGTGTATTTGATTATTGATGGATGAAATACACTGTATATGTCTGTTAAGTCCAAATTAATGATTGTATTATTGAGTTCTATAATTTCTTTGTTTGGGTTTTTTCTTTGGAAGATCTATGCAGTGGTGAGAGAGGTGTATTAAAGTCACCCAGTATTATTGTGTTGTGTTCTATTTGGTTCTTATAGTTGAGAAGGGTTTATTGGCTATATATGGATGCCTTATTGTTTGAGGCATAGATATTTATGATTGTTATGTCTTGTTGATGTATGACTTCATTAAACAGTATGAAATGTCCCCCTTTATCCCTTTTCACTAGCTTTGGTGTGAAATCCACTTTATCTGCTATGAGGATGGAAACTCATGCTTGTTTACATGGTTCATATGAGTGGTACATTTGCCCCCAGCCTTCAGTCTATGGATGTGTTTTCCTGTGAGACAAGTGTCTTGAGATCAGCAAATTGTTGGGTCTTTTTTTAAAATCCAATCTGTCAGTCTATATCTTTTGATTGATGCATTTTGGCCATTCATATTCAGGGTTATTATTGAAATATGATTTATATTCCTGGACATTTTAATTTATTTTTGGTTTTTAACTTGACTTGGGTTCTCCTTTGATTGGCCTTTTCTTTAGTGTGGTTTCTTCCTTTGATGATTTTCATTATTTTTTGTTTCCTCCTCATGGAATATTTTGCTGAGGATGCTCTGTAGTATAGGCTTTGTTGCTGTAAATTCTTTTGTTTTTCTTTAATTTCTTTATTCTAATTTGTTATATATGACAGCAGAATGTATTTCACTGTAAATACTTTTAACTTTTGTTTATCATTAAAGGTTTCTATTTCATCATCAAATCTGAAGCTTATTTTTTCTGGATATAAGATTGTTAGTTGGCATCCATTTTATTTCAGAACTTAGTATATATGTTATTCCAGGGTCTGGGTTGAAAAATTTGCTGAGATATGAATCAGTCTTTCCCTATATGTGATCTAATTCCTCTCTCTTATAGCCTTTAAAATTCTATCCTTATTCTATATGCTAGGCATTTTCATTATAATGTGATTTGGTGTGGATCTGTTGTAATTTTGTACATTTGATGTTCTGTAAGCCTCTTATATTTGATTTTCTAATTCATTCTTCATGTTTGGGAAATTTTCTGATATTATTTCATTGAAGAGATTGTGCATTCCTGTGATTTGCGTCTCTGTGCCTTCCTCTATCCCAAGAAATTTTAGGTTTAGTATTTTCACGTTATCCCATAATTTCTGAATGTTCTGTTCATGGTTTCTTACCACCTTCACTACGTGGTTATCTTTATGTTCCAGATTGTATACTTTGTCTTCATTATCTGACATTCTGTCTTCCAAGTGATCTAGTCTGTTGGTGATTCTTTCTATTGAATTTTTTGTTTGATTTATTGTTTCCTTCATTTCAAGAATTTCTGATTGGTTTTTTGTTTTTGTTTTTATTTTTTTCAGAATTTCTATCTCTTTCTTGATATCTCTTTATTGGTGTGATCAGTGGTTGCCTATATTTGCTCTCTTATCTCTTTGTTGATTGATCAATTTTTACCTGTATTTGCTCACTTAGATCATTCTTTAAGACACAGATCATTTTAGTTATGTACATTCTGAACTCCTTCTCTGACTGTGCTGTCCATGGATTTTATTATTGTAGTATCTTGATTTGTTTGGGGAACTCTTTACCCTTGTTTTTTCATGTTGATTATGTGTCTTCCTTTCTTGCAATGTGAATCTGAGGAATTACCTTATAATCTTGTAGTGTTCACGCAGATGACCAGTACCTCACCTTGGTGTTGGGCTTCAAGTCCCCACAGGTGTCCCATGATGGATGCTACTGCAACTAAAGGTGGTGGTGGCAATCGTGGAGGTAACTCAAGATTGCAGTGGGAGTGTCTCAAGATGGATGCAACCACTTTCAGAGATGTAGCTGAAAGGGTGAGTCTTATGATGGCTTTGGAGTGCCTATTCTGAGATGCAGCTGCCTCTAGGCCCTATCTTATCACAATGTGGAGGCTACTGCAGGGGGAGGGTTATGGCAATGACTCAGTGTCCCAAGATGGAGGTGGGCAAGGCGTGGGATCCAGGTGGGCCCAAGGGATGGTGCTGGGCCTGACCTGGGCCTATGCTCCTGCACAGGTCAGCAGGGGTGGTCCTAGGCTTGGGCCTGGGCTCCAGCATGAGTCAGCAAGGCAATAGGGGTGGTCTTGAGTCAGGGCCTGGGACCCTGTGTGGGTCTGCTGGTCCCAATCCCTTTAATTCTACCTTTAAAATATAAATGCAGAGGATTAATGATTCCAGAAATACCTATGGAAAGAAAACACAATTGACTACACTGAAAAAAAATTAAGCACTACTTCATGCCCGTTATCACATAGGTTTCTGTGCTATGAAATGGACCCATTAAGCAATCTGCATGAGCCATCTGAAATAATTGCCTGTGAGTTTCTTCTTTGAACATACTAATGAAAATTAAGTTTTAGTCTAATATTTGCGATATTTTTTTCCAAATATCTTTCTTCACAGATGCTACTGCTTCCAGTTCATTATTAGAAAGTGACTTTATCCTCATAGAAAATCATTTGACACTCTAAATGGCCCACTGATACAATTTATTCAATTTATATGAGGATAATTCAAGATATTTCATTTTTAGTTTAGTGTGCCTCCATGTTAGTAAATAAGAAAGAAATCATTCATTTGTTACTATCTATTAATACTTAAGTATTTCTCCTTTCCCTGTTTCTATTCAGTGATGAAGAACATATTTGGGTTTGAAAGTAAACACATTACACTGTTTTTTCTGAATAAAAGACATTTTTACATCAGATAGAAGAAAAAAATTGAAAAGAGTACATAGTAACAAATTATCTTCAATGTTCTATAGAAAAAGAGTGAAAGAACCTAACAATGTACTCTGATTATTGCATTTATTAATCCTTTAACAAATACCTATGTGCCAGGCACTTTGCAAGGAATTGGGATTCAACAATCATCAAGGCAGATGTAATTTCTGTCCCTCAATACAACTCACAACCCAGAGATAGTTGCCAAGACTAGGTCATTGTACTCCAATATAAAACCTGCTGGGATGAGTTACAGACAGAATGCCATAGAAACTCTAAGGAGGGGTACTTAGCACCAAGTTTAGGACATCAGCAAAGGCCTTTTGGAGAAAATAACTTGCAAGGTACACTTTGAAGAATGAGCAGGAAGAGCCAGCTTGCCTGGGGAGAGATACTAATATTTTAAACAAAAGAAATGTCTTGTGCAAAGACCTAGAGCTATAAGAGCATCTTCTAAAAACACCCTAAAAGCTCAATGTTCAAAAATGAAAGAAGTGGTGAAACTACTGGAGCTGACAAAATAAACTGGAATCAATTCTGAACCATGTCAAAGGACATTCATGTCCCAGGAAGGGCAACAGAGAAACCTCAGGCATGATGGTAAATAATCAAATGTGTCCTTCAGAAAGATCACTCTCATTCTTTTGTGAAGAAGGCACTAACAAAGAAGCAAGACTTGAAGCAAGAAAAGAGGTAAGCAAAACTTGACATAATCGGGGAGAGAAATGAAGTAGTCAAAACAAAAAATGAGAATAGGAAGAAAAAAGCAATTAAGAAAGATTCTAAAAGTTTGGATCATTACCAAATAGAATTTCAGAAGCACAATTAGATTTTAAATTCTAAAACACAATCACTTAACAGTATTTTTGGAGGGTTTATTATTGAAGTATGCATACTATCATTTAGAAACTAAGAGCCAAATAAGTTAAATTAATTAAGGTCACTCAGATAATTACTGACATATCTGGATGTTATCTAGGTCTTCCAGTCCAGTGATTACAGTTCAATGTTTTATTTGTAGAAATTATCCACTTACCTTAACAAAATGAAGTCCATTCATTTAAAATGTTACTAAAATGAGGTTATGAATCAACTTGTTTAAAGTAAGCTTAATTCTGATCCTTACCATTAGTTCTTTAGAAATCTAATTTGGTTAAGCACTTTCCCCTAAAATAGTTAAAGTCCTTTAGAATCAGTCTATACATAACTATACCTCCAACCACGAACAACCTAATACTGTCTTCCAGAAATCACCTCTGGTCATACCAGTCAATTTTCAATGGCATTAGGATATAAATTAATCATGTGTATAAATCTACTGCTTTAAATAAAAGTTTACTAAAATGATGACTATAATTATTAAAGAGTATCAAATTCATGAATAAAATATAGTCAGTATTGTAAGTTTTAAAGTTCTCTTACCAGGTCTACAGACTAAATGTGCTTTCAAAGGTGGTACTTCACCTTGGGTGACATAAATAATGATGATGCTCATTTAAAAAATGAGTGAAGAGCAGATTAGCACCTTAGGTTGAATTCTGTCCTTGTTGTTATCAGTTGGATCCAAATAAAATGTGTAAATTTTTCTGCATTTTTCTCAAGAGTTCAGTTGTAAAAATGAAGGTGTCTTGTGAAGCATAAGGTAAGAAGAAATGAAAATAAAAATAGGTCTTTTCAAGAGACAAAACTAAGTGTGGTAAATTAAATGAGAGAATATTTTGTTTAAAATCAAATTATTCTTAGGACTAATATAATATGCTTAGTTTTCTTAGAGTGAAGCACATAGAATGCTGTGCAGTCTGTAAGGGCTCATACGTGGTAGGTAGAAAAAATGTAATATTTCCCTATTAAAAAATGGAGATGGGGAGAGTAATGTAGAGTTTAATGTATAGAATATATGTTTGGATTCATGGGTTGAATTATCTAGGTAAACCTTGATGAAGTCATAAATATTCTTGAATGGTCCTGCTGAATCTCTACAATTCAGTTATTACCTAAGCACTATAAGAAATTAACCATTTTAAAAACAAACTGAGTCTTACTGAAAGGGTTCAAAGTAAGCAGATGCTTACCAACCACTTGCTGTACTGTACTTTATACTGAGCTCTGCTTTAAATGGACATGATCTACTGAGCAACTAAGAGAGTCTGTGGCAGTTCATCTGGGAATCATATTTTTATTTGCAGGTGACTGGTGGCTGGTATTTATAGAGGAAGCAAAAAAATACTTATTTTTAGATGTAGATGGACACAATACTTTTATTTTGTTTATTTAGTTTTTTATGTGGCACTGAGGATCAAACCCAGTGCCTCACACATGCTAGGCAAGTACTTCACCACTGAGCCACACCCTAGCCCCCAAATTTACTTATTTTGAATGTGGAATTAACTCATTTTTAAACTCATATCTTGCCTAAGGTCAATAAAATGCACATGATAATAAGGAACACTTTTCATATTTCCTTAGGGAACTAAGTGCTTACAAACACTTAAATGGAATCCATTTATAAGAATGCCACAGTAGTTGCATTCAGCTCAAAAAAGCATGCCCACTCATTAAACTTGGTAATTTCATCTTTAAATTAAACAAGTAGAGTTAATTTTCTTCAGACTGAGAAATCAGATATCTTCATACGAGCACTTGTTCATTCAACAAGTATTTATCCAGTTTCTGGCTTGTGGGGGGGTCATACAATGAATAATTGATGGCACTGGAATTGTTGCCTATTCTGGTTTTAGAAGTGTTAGTCCCTCTCAGGGACTTTACCACAAGGAAGCTGAACAAAGTCCAAAACCATGTGTCTATCCTAAGGTCATTATCTTATTTCATTTGATATTGCTATTGTAAACTACTTGAGAATGGGTGGTTGATACAGAACAGAAATATATTTTGCTCAAAATTCTGAGGACTAGAATGTCAAAGACCGGACATCAGCATCTTGTGGATGTCTTTGTGTTGCATCATTCCATGACAGAAGGTGGAAAGCCAAGAGCAAAAGGGGACCAAACCTGCTTTTATAACAACTAGCTCTCCAGATAACTAACCCACTCATGATATGTCCCCACCTTCTCATATCCTTCACTGGAGATGAAATTTCCGACATATCAACTTAGGATACATTCAAACAATAGCAAACACCATCATACTCTCCCATATCTTTTATCATCATTAATTAATTATTTCTCCCCCATTCCCAATTTCTATCATACGGGAGGGAGAAGTTAGCACTTTAGATTTTCTACATATGTTATCACTTCAGTGACCTAACATCTACAGGATAAATGTTGCATAAAAACAAATTAATCTTAAGTCCCCTTTTCTGGTTACCACATAATTTCTCATCTATACTATATCAGCGAAGCACTTTATCTAATCTCATACATTTGGAAAGTATAATGTTGTATTTGTATAATGCATATTCAGACTTCAGTAGTTTGAACTGGCCTTTCCAGTATAATCCTAAATGGAGCTGTTTGGGCTCACAGGCTTCTTTAACCTATATTCATTTTGATCTCAAATTCAAGGATTTAATCTCTAAAGCAGGAATAATGGAATGATGCTTATTTACTAGCATTTAGAATTTGCTAAATTAAAAAATCCTGTTCAAATAAGAGGCTTCACAGTAAGGGTTTAACATCACTGAATGAAACATGAAAAAATAGTCTCACACAGACCTTGAGTAAACAAAATAATGCAGACATTTCAGTTAAAATTACCTTCTCATTAAAGAAACACTGCTGACATAAGCTCTGTTTCAATTGTAGCAAACTTCATTTTATAATCAAGTATTAGCCTTATGGGTTTTCCCAGCAAGCTGCAAGATTTCATAGTATCACTTTTAGCTGTATAATCAAATGGCCATAACCCAAGACAGTCAAGAGATTTTAAATAGCATTCTTGACACAAAGTCTTTCTGAATTACCATTTTTAAAAAAGAAAACAATACTAGAACTGAAGAAGATGCAAAGGATAGGATCTAATCTGACAGTGAAGAGATCCAAATATTGTCATATAGATAAAGTCACTGAGGTACTTGGCATACAGCCATAGGGGTCTGAGATTGAGATAGTCTTTAACAAGCATTTATGAAGTGCCTACAACATGGCAGACCAGAACTGAGTTGGACTCAAGAGATATAAGGCCAAATGGGACATGATCCCAGGCCTCAAGAAATTCCAGTCTGGTAAACAAAGTTGGACTTGTACAATACCTTGGGACACGGACAAATACCTGCTGTCTGTGCCGAGGCTGCTGAGCAAACTGGACCAATTACAGCAGGACTTTTATACCATGAGTCACATTTTCAAATATGCTTTTCTACTTCCAAAGAATTGATATGAAACTGAGCAACTGCTTGTGGTATAGAGAACTGACATCTACTGAATGTCCAGGATTTTATATGCATTATCTCCTTTAATCCTCCCAACATAACTCAGAGATAAGATGTTGTTATTCCCTCATCACTTGAATTGATCCTCATCACTTGTTAGTATGTGGCAGCCACAGGATTTATCACCAGATATATCTGATTTCAGAGCATGGTTCCTTCTTTCACTCTACCTGGCCTCCCTGAGGGATGTAGATTCAAGTTGTGTTTCAACAGTCTCTGAGCTTTTCTAAAATGGAGCACCAACTTTTGTTTCAGCAAATAGATGTGGTAGGTTGATCATATTGTCTGTAGAGCAAAGAAAATCGAGTACCTCAAGTAGCCAAAAATAATGAGACCTTGCCACTATTGAGTGCATATGAGAAGTTGTCCAATAACAGATAGAGCATATTTTCTAATTCTAATCATTCCTCCTTGCCCAGAGACTTGTAGCACACTAGGTCAATTCTGATTATACAATGGCATAGAGCAGTGGCAATCAGATTTATGCATTACATTGTCCATCACATTGGTCTCAATGGATAAAATGGTGGTGAACCCTAAATCTCAACTATTACCTCTGTATACATGTGCTTGTTCTGTGTCTCATTCAATGGTATAAGCACAGCATCTAGCGATGTTTTCAAACAATAGAGTTTCATTTTTTGTCAAAGGAATGAATGAATTAGTGAGTAAATGAGGAAATACAGTAGCACACAAGAAAACATACACCTCAATGCAAATTACAAGACAGGATTTTCTCATTCTGGCGGTCTGAGGTCAGAGGGTGGACCTGGGACTGAGTCCTGCACTCTGATACAGAAGCTTCTATTTACCTCCTTGTGGATATGCACCATCTTCTGGGTAAATCCAGTATCTTCATGTAATTTCCCCATGGCTGAGCTGTAGCACCTGTTTAAAGGGCAGCCTGCTTACTTCAAAATTCAAATGCCCTGTGGTCCTGCATATTCTTACAAGCTCATTTGTGCTTTATTACGAAGAGGCATGGTGTAGTTTCTATGTGTATCTGCTTTACATATCAGGGCAGATGCATAAATGCTGCAGTGCACTAGTGCTTCAGAATCTCAGTCAGCCCATATTATCTCTCCAAATCAATCTACTTATACAGAGAAGGAGAAGAGAATCAATCTAATTATCACAGAGAGTAAGAAGAAAATTCATCAAAGCACCCATCCCCTCATGTGAACAAAAATAGGGAAGGAAGTAACAGAGGTGTGACAAAGTGTATGTGTGTGAGGATGTGTGTATGTGAAGTGTGTATGTCTCAGTGGGGGTCAAAGGAGGATAAAAGATAAAAGCAAACACCTAGAAGGTAGCATGGGATAGCAATCTAGCAAGAGGACAGACTATGAGGACTGACCGACATGTTCAGATTTTGCCTCTGACAGTTGCTTTGTTTTCTGACCATGAACAGGTTCCTTTACTTCTCTGAGTTTAAGTGAACTAATTTTTAAAACATGAACAATTACAAGTACTTTTGTGGGTTACAGTAAGTTTTGATATGGTGAAGAGCTTAGTCTATAATAGGCACTTTACAAACATTAGTGTCTCCTTGTACCCACTTGGAAAAGAGAGAAGCATAACTTGCTGGTATGCTCCTTAAACCAGGAATATTATCCCTCCCATTTTCTCAGAGTCATTTTGCCATTACCTGGTCATTTAGAACTAAATTCACAAGCAGGAAGACCAGAGAAATGTTCCAAATGGGTATGAGAGACCTCACCCATCTTGCCTTCACTTTGCCAAAGATATAACAAAGTCCCTATTGTAAAACACTTCTCATTTAGGCTGTGAGTGTATCTTTAGATGAAGCTGGCCTTGATAGTAGAAGTTTCCATACATGGTACACCCGCTTAAGAGGCAGAATTTCATAATAATTGTGAACGTGGTCTCTGGAGTCAGAACAAATATAAAATCTCACTTCATCACCTACTAATTCCTTGATTCTGGGCAATTTAATTTACCTCTTAAGCTCCAGTCACCCTTTCTATAATATGGGGATTGTTATGAATATTAAGTGAGAATATGTGTAAGACAGAAGTTAAAATAATAGCTGGCCCAAGATACTTGCACATTGTTTGTTCACCTTTATCATTATCTAGCTGGTGCCATAGAGCCATTATCTTATTTGACTGTTTTGATCCAACACAGTTGAGGCAATTGGGATTCAGAGATGTCAAGGAATTTTCCATGGTTCCCACATCATCTTAACTTTTTCCTAAGTTGTGCCTCCTTCCATGAGGTAATTTTTAAAATCTGTGTAGAGCAGAAAGGACCCTGCAGAGGGGAGAGAGCACTGGATTCAGAGTTGAGAAGGGAAAGTTCAAGCAGTGGTTGCTCTAGTTGTCAGCTGCATAAATGGTGATTCACTTCACCACTCTGCAAATGAGAAGGTTTGACAAGGTATTAAGGCAGGTCACTCCTGCCTCAGACACATGGATTCCACGTGACAGGTTTAGGGACAAGAAGCAGCACGTGCATCTCATGGGACCCTGGTGGGCCTAATTGATAGTGATGACATTGCTGGGATCATCACCCTGCTTCCTTTGCCTTTCCACTCACAAGGATGGCCCTGTCATCCCTCTTCCCACGGGGAACTGAATGAGGTTCTCATTATAACTCAACTTCCTCATCTGGAAAAGTACATTCTCAAACAGCAGTCAAGTTTCCATAGGTATTAAAGAACATTCATTTCCTATTTTTGCTTCCCTTGATTTGTCATTGTCAGTTTGGATTGTCACAAGATAGACTTCCTTAGGCATTTCAGGCCATTTCCACCAAAAATGAACACAAAATTCAGAGGACATAAATATTGAAATCAGAAATATCACTTTGAATCCTAATTTGAAGAGTAAATTTAGATTACATTGATTCAGGAAAGTGGTTCTCATTTTATTACCGAAATAACATTTAAAAATAGCATTTGAGAAATTGCATTTAAATTAAAATTCTGATCATCTCATTAGTCTAGTACAATTATATTTATTACTGCTTATTGTTTTATATTACTTAATATTTACTGTCTTACTATGTGTCAGAATTGTTCTAAAATTCATAACATGTATCTCATGTAATCTAAAAGCACCTCAATGATGCATGAACTATAATTAACTTCATTTTATATATCAAAAATCTGAGGCTTAGTATGGGTAAGAAAATATGGTGGTATCACTATATCTTAGATACATGAAAAAAAATCCCAGATTACACAGAGATAAGTCTATTACACTCTAAAACCAGTGTGTAAATTTGGGCTAGATATTCTGCCTCTTTTTGTAATCATGCAGGTTTTTATATAATTGAAGCAATAATGGATATGTTATTCTGTTATTTTTCCTTAAAACTTTCATAAACATTTCCGAGACTCACTTGAATTAGTATGTAAAAATAACACAACAATCAATGTCAACATTGCCAGCCTCTGTGCTAAGTGTTTTACCATCGCTATTTTATTTGAGCTTCAAAATGACCCCATAAGTTAAAGAAATACAAATGTTAATGTATTACAGATAAAGAATAGTGGGGCAGAGGAAGGGAAACAGGGGGAGGGAAGAGAGGAGGAAAAGCAGCAGCACTGGGGACTGAAACAGAACAATATTATATTCCATGCATGTATGATTATGTGAAAACAAACCCCACTATTATGTGTAACTATAATGGTCTAATAAAAACATTTAAAGAAGAGAGAGACGACTTCAGGGAGGATGAAAACTTGCCCCAGTCAGAGCTTAGAAGTGGCAGAGGCACAATTTAAACTCATATCTACTTGACTAAAAAGTCCAAGCTCTTAACTAATGTAATATACTGAATTACATCTTATAACATTAAAACATTCTCAGTTTTCTAAAAGGTGCGGAGACAAGAAGTAACAGGACTCCCTTGAGAAGTGGTACTTCTTTTCATTTTCACCTCTTATTACTGAAGTACTCTAGGCTTTCAATAAAGGCCCAGGAGCTCTGCAAAACACCAGATAAGATTACAAGTCATTGTAGTTGGAAAAAGGATTATAATGAAATGACCCGCCACATTGCTCCAAATAATGATAAACCTACTATAGTCAACCACTGAGAAGCCCCCTGGAAAACAGAAAAGGGCAGAGAGATGAATGCCTTGGTTTGGATCCTCAGTGACATCATCAACACCAAGCAAGCCAGCAACTGTCTTTATGGACTCCATGGAGTACACCAGTTCTCTCCATTTGCAAAAATGATGTTCCAATCACTTTCTCCAGCGGTTCAACAGAAAACAAAAGTCAACTAAATGCCTATTGGTGAAATCTTGAGGTTCACAGCCAATATTTGTGAAACACATTTTAAGAAAAATGCATGCCATAACATGGATGGGTTTCAGTCTCTACTACACCACTCAATTCACCTTTTGAGTATCAGGTTTCTTATCTGCCATTCTGGGCAATAATGTCCCATATTAAGTTTTTCTAAGGATTAATTTAGATAACCTACACACTGTTTGCTGATAATACAGAAAGAAGACAAATTCAGTGCCCTCTTGTGAAACTCACCTTTCCTCATGGACACATATCACTGAAATCAGAAGACAGCTGTATCCAAAAGACCATTAGAGTTGGCTCACAGCCAACTCTGAAAGCTTCTGAGCTACTTAATGGTGCTGCACAGTCTACAATTTTATGGCAAGAAGTACAGTTGTATTCTTTGTAAAGTCATCACCTTAGAGCCTCTTGTTCACTTCCTGTTAATTTTCTCAGGTACATGATAAAACTTAAGAAAGTTTGGTAATGTCAAGGCTTTATAAAGCAAAAACTGAAAGGTAAACTAACTCGCTCTCAGCTGAATTCACTTACACACAGATTATGTTTAAACACTGATCATTATGCAAGTCTAGATAAAATTTCCAGATGTGCACATTTGGGAGACCGATCCTGTGTGTTGGAAGACTGAGCTGAATTGTGTTTTCACAATGATGGATGATCTCTTCACCCATGAAATAACTCTGGGAAGATAGGGATGATCATGTCTGGTCACTACAAGGCTAATCCCCAGGTTTTAGGCACATAGAAGGCTCCTATCCTGGTTAAGGCAAGACCCCCATCCATCAATGAAAGGAAATCTATGTTATTTTGTACTTTGAGTTACTTATGAAGCTTGGAATGCAGGATGGTGGGGCGGCTACAATTCTTGATCAGAACATAGTATTTTCTTGTGTAAACTCTGAATCACTCAAAGACTAAAACAATCCTGCTTTATATCTGCTGCTTCATTTTAATAAAAAATGGAATTGTAATAAAGTTACCTGTGTCCAATTATAGCAAGGGTAAGGATTTTGTAACATGGCTAAACCTGAATAGCAGTGGCAGTTTTCAAAGTACAATTCAGCCATCCTCTCAAGCTTAGACTACTCTCATAAGCCAATTTTTGAGTGCTAAAATTATTTTAATAGGTACAGAGCATGCTGCATAAATAAATGATCAAAGGGTGTGCATTTCCTAATGCCCCTTTGGCCTCGATAAAGAAACCAGCAAATATTCCATTAACCACAAGCCATGAAGTCATTTTTTAAACTTGAA
This sequence comes from Marmota monax, assembly GCF_021218885.2. NCBI lineage: Eukaryota > Metazoa > Chordata > Mammalia > Rodentia > Sciuridae > Marmota > Marmota monax. The sequence goes on from NW_026693836.1 coordinate 1,638,413, forward strand.
ACATATTTCCCCCATTGCATGCTGGAGGTGGGTCACCAGGATTGCTTAGTTTATGCACTTGAAAATTGGCTTCTTAAAGAAAAAAAAATTGAGATGGATTATTTATGAATCTGCGTAAATTATGCAGCGATTTCATTGAGATTTCTGGTACTTCAATGAAGTGGAATGTCCCCTGTGGTGGCCACATCTCATTTAATCCATCCGTTTCATCTTTTCCTTCACTTTAGAGATTTCCCATATTTTAAGGTTCACTGTGAAACAATAGTTCATTTTGAAATGTAATTTAAAAAATATTTATTATGTGCTCCTGGGTAGCACAAAATATTGCCTTGTAAAAAAGAAAGAAACCCACGTATCCCACACAAACAAAATATAAATTGTACCTAAAAGTCATCATTCGTTCATGATAAGAAGGATGGTAGAGGAGCTAATGACATCAGGAAAAATCTCAATAAGTAAGAACAATGAGGAAAATGGGAAAATAATAAAATACATCTGAAGCTATACATGGCATTATTCTTCTCAGTGCTTAGATACACTTTGCTGTCTTCACCATGAAGAATGGAAGCAAGTGTTATTAGTTCCATTTTACCAGTAAAACACTGAGGAACATAAAGTTACATGACTTTCCAATCCCACATAAATGAATCACTTGCAAAATCAGCACCAGTAATCTAAAAAAAAGTATTATTTTCATCTCAGTTTTTGAGTTGGAAAACATGAATCACTATGGCCCTTTGTTTGTCAGTGTTCCAAGAGACACATCCACATTCATAGAACATTCTAAAATGTATTTGTGTGGTTAAACTCTATCTGTACATATGTATACACACACCCCATCTCACAAATAATGTCTGAGAGACAAGATATGTACATTAAATTTTTCATTACAGTTTTTGGAAATAATTTTAATGATTAACAGTAGGGTATCATATTCCCACAATAAAAGATCAAGCAGAAATTAAAAGTAGCATCAGAGGCAAATTTTTACTGACATGGTAAAATGATGTTTTTATACTGCTAACAGAAAAAAAATAGGCAGACCTCAAAACAGTACCTAAATTATGGCATCTTTGTAAAGAAAAACTATAGAAAATCATGGTGGCTCAGACAGCAAATTTTAACAGTAGTTATCTTTGGTGAAGGAATTTTGTTTTTTCCTTTGTAAATTTCCATGCTTTCTAGTATTACCATATCACATTCTACCATGGGTTACAATTAGGGAAAAACTGAAAACCACTTTAAAACTAAAAACAAAAACATTTTATAAAGAGGCCACACAGAGTTATACTGATTAAAAGAACATATGCATTCTGAGGATTCTGTTCTAGAGTTTGCCCAGTTTTACATCTAGTTAAATGGGTACTTATGACTTTGATGCCTTGATCATCAAGATAAAAAATGGATAGAACAAAATCTGAAAAAAGCCTCCTCCTGATTTTCAAAATATATATGGAATTTAACATGAGAAAATTCTATGGGAATTTATTTATAATTCTATGACTTAAAACAGGTTCTGAAAAAATGAGGAGATACAGAATTAGGCTTTGAGATTGTCGTCACTCAATTCCAACCTGAATCAACTATTTAGTTTAATTGAACCAATATTCAATAGTTACTTATTTCTACATTACATAACCCATGCCAGCTACTCTGTTGGAAGAAAGGAAAACAAAGATGAATAACAACATATAGTCTTTGGCCCTCACAGCCCATGGTAGAAGGCTGTGTATAATGAAGCTTAGGATGCTATGGCAAATCAGAGACTAAGCATATAAATCATGCTAAGGACAGAAGGGCTAGAAAATTCTCTAAATAATGTTGAAGAACGAAAGGAAAATTAAACAGAAAAAGAAAAGAAGATTATTCCAGGCACCATCAACTGCAGAAGGAGAGAAAAGGGAGAAAAAGGGAGAAAAAGAGATGGAGAGAGACTATTAAAAACAAAAAACATGCACACATGTATGCATCTAAGTTCTACTAGAACAAACCATGTGATGCAGATAGTTGTGAGTACAAAGGTTAGACAAGAAACAAAGTCCAGAATCTGACATTGTTTGGTGATGGGGAAGAAAGAGGATCTTGGTTGAGATTAGATTTGTGAAGATTACTTCTGCTGTTCTGACTTGGGCAAGGTGGTTTAGGGATATCCCTAGTGGAAGTGAGTAGAAGAACATCTATGGTGATCCAAATAGTCAAATGTTGGCCAGACCCTATGAGAAACACTTTTGATATATTGACTCATTTAATCCCCACCAGAAATCTATGAGGCAGAAACTGACACTGAAATGTTGAGATATAGTGAACATTGGAGTGTGAACAGGCTGTAGTGGGAGGAGCAGACACTGAAACCATTTTTAAACATGTTGAATTTGAGGAAAATATGGAGCCTCCAGATGGAGAGTTGAGCAGCAGCAGGAAACTAGAGTCTTGAGTTGAGCAAATAAATTCAGGACAAAGATGAGAAATAATTTGCAGATAGGAATTCCTTTTTGAAAATGTTATAGGAATTACTGTGAAAAGGTGGGCTACCACTCTTAGGAGAGGAAAACAATGAAGGAAGGGTCAGAGAGTATATTTGAAAAATATTACCAAAGAAGAGCCAGCAGGCTAGAAGAAGAGTGGGTTCCACGGATACCATGGTGCAGGAGTTCCAAGAAGGATTACTGCAGTGGGAGGTCAAATAAGATGAGACCCAAAATGTTCCTGCTCCCTTTAGCAACATGAATGCAGTCCTTGTTGACTGCATTGCCCAGGTTGAAAAAGATAAGAAGCCACAATTTTGATGACTGAGGAGCGAAAGGGAAAGGAGGGAGTGAAACCAAGGAGCCTAAAAGATTGACACCACTGATGCTTGCCTAAGAAAAAAGGGGTGAGGTAATGCAGGAGAGGTAGGACGGTAGCAGCAGCAGATAAAAATACAAGAGAGCTGAGTTTTGCTGGTTATTCTACTGGGCTGGAAGAAAACTGAGGATGTTCTCATTGAAAGGAAAGAAGCTAGTCTAGAGGCATAGAGAGCAAAAGCTGAAAGGATGCAATTTTTTTTAAATTTTTTATTGTTGGTTGTTCAAAACATTACATAGTTCTTGATATATCATATTTCACACTTTGATTCAAGTGGGTTATGAACTCCCATTTTTACCCCATATACAGATTGCAGAATCACATCAGTTACACATCCATTGATTTACATATTGCCATACTAGTGTCTGTTGTGTTCTGCTGCCTTTCCTATCCTCTACAATCCCCCCTCCCCTCCCCTCCCCTCCCCTCTTCTCTCTCTACCCCCTCTACTGTCATTCATTTCTCCCCCTTGTATTATTTTTCCCTTTCCCCTCACTTCCTCTTGTATGTACTTTTGTATAACCCTGAGGGTCTCCTCCATTTCCATGCAATTTCCCTTTTCTCTCCCTTTCCCTCCCACCTCTCATCCCTGTTTAATGTTAATCTTCTTCTCCTGCTCTTCGTCCCTACTCTGTTCTGGGTTACTCTCCTTATATCAAAGAAGACATTTGGCATTTGTTTTTTAGGGATTGGCTAGCTTCAGTTAGCATAATCTGCTCTAATGCCATCCATTTCCCTGCAAATTCTATGATTTTGTCATTTTTTAATGCAGAGTAATACTCCATTGTGTATAAATGCCACATTTTTTTTATCCATTCGTCTATTGAAGGGCATCTAGGTTGGTTCCACAGTCTTGCTATTGTGAATTGAGCTGCTATAAACATCGATGTAGCAGGATGCAATTTTTAATAGATTATTTTCAAGCAGCCTTAAGTTCACAGCAATATTGATCAGAAGTGCAGAGATTTCTCTTCTACCCACTGCGTTGCTACCTGTGCAAGCCTCCCTGACTACAAAACCCCACACTGTTGGAATTCCAATGATATAGCATTATCACCCAAAGTTCATAGGTTATATTAGGGTGCATTTTTTCTGCAGTATATTTTATTAATTTTGACAAATGTATGATGACTTGTACCCATCACTATAGTATCCTATAGAGTAACTTCACTGCTCTAAAAATCTTCCATTCTCTGCCTATTCATCTGCTCCTATCCCCTCTACTATACTGTGGCAACCCTGATCTTTTTACTGTTTCATAGACATTCTTACTGTTTCATAAATGTACAGAATGGCATACAGTTGGATTCTTGAAGCATGTAGTCTTTCAGATGAGTTTTTCATTTAGTACTATACTTTTAAGGTTTCCCCATGTCTTTTTGTGGTTTAATCATCATTTATTTTTAGTCCTGAAATATTATTCCTTTGTTTAGATACACCACAGTTTGCTTATCCATACACCTGCCATAGAACATCTTGGTTGTATAGAGTTTTGAAAGTTTTAAATAAAGCTGCTACAAACAATGCTGTGCAGGTTTTCATGTGGATATTAGTTTTCAGCTCTTTGGGATAATTACCAAGGAGTCCAACTGCTAGTGCAAATGATATGAGAATATTTAGTTTTGTAATAACCTACTCAGTTCTTTTTTAAGTGAGTGTATAAGTTTCATCCTCACTAGCAGTGAATTAGAATTTCTGGAAAATATTTTAGTGTGATTTAGTGACATTAATTGTATCCACAAAATTGTACAACCATCACTATTATTTACAAAAAGCTTTTAATCACCTCAAAGGGAAACTAGGCACCCCATTAAGCAGTAACTCCCATTTCCCTTCCCTTAACTTCTGGTAACTTCTGATCTACTTTCTGTCTCTATGAAATTTTCTAATCTAGATTTTACAATAAAAAATAAGTGTAGTTACACAAGATATGTCCTTCTATGACATTTCATTTAATGTAAGGTTTTCAAGGTTCACTTAATATAAACTAAAGGATGTTTCCACCTTTTGGCTATTGTGAATAATATTATGGTGAATGTTATTATACAATTGTTGTTGTTTGAGTCACAATTTTCAATTCTGTTGGGTACATATCTAGGAGTGGACTCACTGAGTAATATGATAATTCTGTATTTAACATTTGAAGACTGCCAAACATTTCCAGAGAGGTTGAACCATTATGCATTCTTATAGGAGACTGAGTTTTGAAGTACACTCAGGAATTATCCATAAAATAATTCACAGAAAAATGAGTGGAAGGACTGTACTTTTGCAAGCAGATTTTAATGTAAAGCCACGAAAATAATCTGAAGTATGGGAAATTCTCGGTACAAAGTAGAAGTCAATACAGCTGATAACCTCGGTTGAGGAGTAGCTATAGAAAAAGGCAAGGAGTATTCATGGAAAGTATTGTTTAATGAGTTAAAATGTTTCCCTCACAGTATAATGATATTTTACAGTATGTATTATTTAAAAATTCTATTTTGTCAACTTATAAATAATAGATGGGTGCTGGGAGCCATTAGCCAAGTAGGTATGACAATTTCCTTGCCAGCGTACCCCATGTTAATTGTGGTAGTGCTGACATATCTTTGCTGATGGTGTCACCAGTGATGCAATTTTTCCCAAGGAGCCGTCAATTGGCTTGGTGTCGTGGCATTTCTGTATCCTCCTCCCTTCTGCTAGTGATGGTCTAAAATTTAGGGGCCAATGGCTTATGCTGGACCGGTAGTCAGTGACGGGTATGATCCAATTGCAGTGGTATCAACCTAAGACAGGAGGCTGACGCCTAAAGGTCAGTTTTCCGATGACGGGTAAGAACCATATGTTGAATTGGACAACCTACCAGGCACGGTCCATAAGCCACATTAACCTCACTCCCCCACTGGCACCAAGGCCAAATTTGGGGGCCAACAGAGGTGAGGCAAAGAACCTCACCCCCCCACTGGTGCATAGACCTATCCACAAGTATGGCTGTATGCTGGACCGGTAGTCAGTGACGGGTATGATTCAATTGCAGTGGTATCAACCTAAGACAGGAGGCTGACGCCTAAAGGTCAGTTTTCCGATGACGGGTAAGAACCATATGTTGAATTGGACAACCTACCAGGCACGGTCCTTAAGCCACATTGCTTGTTGTTTAATTAATCAGAAGGGGGGAGATGCTGGGAGCCATTAGCCAAGTAGGTATGACAATTTCCTTGCCAGCGTACCCCATGTTGCTGACATGTTGCAGTGACATTGAATGTAGGTGACCTTGCTCAAGGACCAAGGCAGATTAGGGTGTTCCCGGTTTTAAGATAATCGTGTTTAGGGCGTTCCCAGTTTAGGTTCCAGGTTTAAGGTTTAAGATTATTCCTGCTGGGAATAGGGTGTATCCTGCTGCCTGAGTTCCCCTTGAGTTCTCACGGGATTCAGACAGTATATTTTGGAGATAGAAGCCCAGTGGAGGTGGATTTGGGAAGAGAACATGGATTTCCCCAGAACGTGATTGTAGACGGCTGGTGTGAGTTCAGGAATAAAGAGTTGCTGTTTGAATCTACAAGCTGTGTGGTGGCTCGTGATTGTGTGCCCAGCCAGACTGCGGCAGATGGGAAAGCCTAGATTGCAGATAGGCAGACTTCTGTGAATACCCAACTGAATAATCTGAAAATGGCAGGTGAGGCCTGACCTGAATGGAGATGACCTAGAAGGGAAATAATGGTGGAGAGGAATGGGCATATTAACAAAAATTATGCACTTTGTAGAAAATAGAGAGTTGGATAGTTATTAAAAGAGGAGAGACAAGATCAAGAAAGCAGACAGATGCAAAATTGGACCAAGAACCATATATGAGTTCATATCTCATGAGTTTATGTGCCTATGGGTCTTCTTCCTAGAACTTTCCAATAATAGTGGCTTCAGGAGAATGGTATGTACCAAGTAAACTGGGAGTTGCCAGAGTAGAGTAAGGCTCACTATGGCAGAATAAACTGCTACCAGGCAGGTAAGTGGTGGAACCAGAATTCAAAGACAGTTAAATTTTACTGTACAAGTTATATTCTTTCTTTCAAATGCTGTGTCTCCCAGTCATGCCACCATGACCAAGAGTTACCTCTTAACTTTATTAAATCAAAGTAGCAAGTATAGAGGGGGAAAAAAAAGAAAAGGATACAAACTAGAATCATGTTGGAATACCAATATTTAAGACTGCATGGAGTAGAGCAAATGAAGTCAAAGACAAATAAAAGAAGGAAAAAGTCAAGCACTAACTGCTCAGGATTTCAGCAGAGATTGTTCCACAGAAAACAGTAGCATGGGGGGAGTAAAATGAAGACCACCCATAAAAAAGAAAAAAAAATTAAAAAGCCTCCTCCTTGGAGAAATGGGGTGGAAAGTAGATAGCTGCAAGATGAGAAATAAATAATTGAGAAGGAGAAGATGGTTTAGCATTGAAAGGAAATAAAGAAAGATAGACAAGCAGGAAGGAAAGAGTTGGTAATGTAAAACCAAGATTTTTGTTATCATTTTGCTTCTTCTCATGGGAGGACCCAAATATTTTTTAGGCTGAGAGAAAGACATGGCAGAGGTTGAAGAAGCAGGTCAAAGGAATAACTGATGAAATGAGGCCTCTGGTCAAAGAAAAACCAAAGCAGAAATGGTGGGATTGTCTTTCATCTTGACAAACTATCCTGTTTTACCAAGGTGGGAGTGACATGAGGAATGAGGTGGAGTTGGGTTAGACTCCATCCCCCATTATTCAGATTGCCTTTAAATGCCACCTGGGTTACGCCAGGCTCATCAGATTCTGGGGCCTTAAAGATGACTCTTATTAAAACAAAAATACACTCACATTGAACTATTTGAAAGCCCATAACATGTTTAAATAAATTTGTTAAATTATTTACCCAATTTGATATGATTCTACTTACTACTAGTCTAATAATCAAGAAGTCAACAGATTGACTCTTTCATGAACCCTGCTGATCTTCAAAAAAAAAAAAAAACAGACATTTTCTGTAGCCAAAACAATAATTAAAATCATAAATATGTATTGCTACATCAAGTCAAACAACTGGAAAATGCAAACTCATTAACACTATTCTAATCATTTCATTACTTCTGTGGCTTGGATATGTATGTGTAAATAATTTTAATTGTCCTTGGTTTAAGTTTAAATAAAACATTTGAAAAGTCAGGTTAGTTTTGTTTTTGTTTTTCCCAAGGTAAAAGCTGAGCTTGACTGAAACTGGGGTACTTCCTGTGGGATGAACCTTTCAAGGAGAGAATAGGATATGGAATGGCATACGGGTATAGTGACATTTTGCTTTAATTATTGAGTGTACTATACAAACAAGTGTTGTTAATAACAAAACAAGTCTAATTCCAGGTTGCTGTAAACAGAGAAATGAAAATTTCCATGCACAGATGCTATCTCTACCACATGATGATAAAAATGGCCTTCAGATTTTACAATTAAATTGATTAGTAGAGATTCACTTATAGCTACCTTCACCTTGCTGATTCACAACTCCCACAAATGGGATGTAAAATACAGCCATTCACCCAAATTGCATTAGCCATCAAGGAAATGGATGGCAGTATACCATTATTGACCTCTCTTTCCATCTCTTTTCTCTCTCCCCTCTCTACACACCCCTTATCCCTAGGCTGGTCATTGGTCTTTCTTTCCAGCCTCAATCACAGGAAAAAAGAGTTGGTTTCCAAAATGATGCATGAATATTCATGCTAGAGTTTCAGTGTTTAGCTCTGTAGGGTTCTGCATCATATTGCACCACTGGCCTCCAGGCTGGTGTGACATGATGTATTTTCAAAGTCAGTGGGCAGCAGCAATAATGTGCACAAGAGTTTGCCTCACATTTACCAGAGAAACAAGCAAGAATTCTCTCCTCAGTGAACCCAGAAGTATCACTGCCACTAATCTGAAGAATGCCCAGTCCTTGCAGACCAAGCGAAGTGTTCATAACAGATGAATGGTTAATATTTCACTGTGCACAAGCCTAGATAAAGGCTGCTTGCTTTCATTGATTAAAAAAAAAGTGCCAGTTCTCTCAGCCCAAGGACTGTTTAATAAATATACACATTTTAAATTTGATTTTTATAGACTTAAATAATAAATTCTATATACATTAAAAACATATTTGGTCATCACTCTCCCTCTGCTGTCCCACTTATCATTCTTATTACTAATAAACCAAAAGAGCACAGTGCCTAACCAAATCACTGACCAGACCAGAGGAAGTTGCTCTAAATACAAAAATGTGTTCAAGCATTAAAGATCATAATTCCTCAGGGGAAAAAAGTCAAAAGTTGCTGAAACAATTTTAGCCTTAAATGTTGAGGGAGAATGTAGTTCATGTCAGGTGACATGATTTATTCCATAACCAATGTGGCCTAGTGGGATGAATTACAAAACTGTTCAAAGATTGATTATTTCAGGCTCAATTTTAGCAGATGATTGGACTCTGCTGGTTGTTTGTTTGTTTTTATTGAACATTGAACCACTGAGATACATGTCTATCCCTTTTTACATTTTTATTTTGAGATAGGCTCTCACTAAATTGCTAAGTGTCTCACTAAGTCGCTGAGGCTGGCCAGGAACTTATGATAGTTCTGCCTCAGCTTCCTGAGTTGCTGGGATTACAGGTGCCATTGTGTCTGACTTTTCCTTTGGAATAAAGATTCCAAAAGATATGTCACTGTCACTCCTGTGCTCAGAGGAACACTCTCTGGTCAGTCTTATATCACCTGCACAGCAAATGCTCATCACTCCTGGGATAGCTGAGAGTCACCCTCAGTCCAGCATCTTAGACCTCTTAGAAAGAGGTCAGAGGAAAAGCTGAACAGGCATTTGTTCAGTCAGTCAATTTGCAGCCCAAAACATTTAGCAAACACTTACTATGTACTTGGTGTTCTGCTGGGAAGTGGGAAGACAAAGGTGAAAAAAGTGGACAAAGGTAAAAAGGTCCTTGGACTGAACCAAGGGGCTAGAGAGCAGAAAGACAGAAATCCAGAGCAGACAGTAGATGTTCAGTAAATGATTCAAGTGGATAAATAATGAATGAGTAAGTGAACAGGTGTCTACTTACATAATCATCCAGCATCAGAGCCACTCATTTGCACAAGCAAGCTTAATAGAATTCCATTTGCTCAGTTCTTTTTACTTCTCCCTGTTTACCCTTTTTAAAATTCAAGTATAATGAAAGTGAGAACAGTAGATGGGGGGCGGGCAGGACAAGAAACAGGGACCACCCTCTCCAACATTTTCAAATTGAGATCCAAATGTCTCTGAATTGCTACCACTGTGAGAGAGAAGTGGATGCAGAACGCCACTGATTCACCCATGGCTGGAGTTCAAGAAACATTTTTCAATAAAGCATTTGAGCAAATTTATATAACTACCCAGCCTTCATTTTTATCATTCTTTTAATTCAACTAACAGGCTTCAAGAACCTAGTATGTGCTTGGCACTCTCAATACATTTGGTAATATAAATATAAATATGAAACAAGCTTGTTTCTGCCTTAAAGCAACACAGAATCTAATGAGGAGTATAAAAATATGAACATACCCTATTTTTGAGTCAATGTGATCACTGCAACAAAAGTAGCTTCCAGCTACAGTTAGACCACAGACTTCACAAAAGCCAGGGTATGCTGGTACTGTTCACCACTGATCAACACCAGCTCACAGGATGCATGGGACCTAGGTGATACTCAGTATGAAGTATTGAGTTTATGTTAAAAAGGTTCATGTGGGTATCAAGCACTTAGGTGGTTCTACAGTATTATCTTATTTAGTTCATACAATAATCCCAAAATGTAACTATTACTATTCCATTTTTTAAGGACAAAGATCAGAAAAATCATTAACTCCCCAAAATCCTGAAATATGACTCCTATCTATCCCACGCTCCTTTATACCAACAATTCTCCATGAAGGCAATTTTGTCACCAGGAGAAAATTTGGTAATGTTTGGAGACAGTTCTGTTTGTCACAACTAAGGTGATACCACACCACAGGAATCCAGTGGTTAGAGGCCAGAGATGTTATTAAACATCTTACAAGGCATACTCGTGCAACTTACAAAGAATTATGAGGCACAAAATACTGATAGGGTCAAAGGTGAGATACCGACTTTACACCATTCTACCTTTGAAAAGCAATTTTTTTATCTCTATTGAAGCACTAATTGGTGCCTGCAGAGAACAGTGAAATTATTATATGGTGTTTCATGCCAAGCTTATTCTAACGCCCTCCAGAAAAAAATATATCACATGGCACAAAGTAAATGCTCAGTCATCATATGTTATTTTTATTAATAGTCCATTGATTTATGTTTTATTAAAGAGAGAGAGAATTTTTTAATATTTATTTTTCAGTTTTTGGTGAACACAACATCTTTATTTTATTTTTATGTGGTGCTGAGGATTGAACTCAGTGTCCCACGCATGCCAGGTGAGCACGTTACCGCTTGAACCATATCCCCAGCCCTTATGTTTTAATTTATTATTTATTTTTAGATATACATGACAACAGAATGTATTTTGACATACTATACATACATGGAGTATAACTTATACTAATTAGGATCTCATTCTTATGGGTGTGCATGATGTGGAATTACACTGGTGGTGTATTTATGGGAAATTTATATCATGTTCTTATTACATTTTCTTAACATGATAAAAATGATCAGTGACTTCCAAGCAGAGGAATAATGCAAGAAATAATATCAATGCAGACGGGTACACAGTAGCCCAAGGCATTGTCTCACACTCTTGTATTGGCCTGTTCTCTTCATAACGAGAATTCCTGTAAGGGTTCATGAAGGGGACTTAGCCAAAGCAGAAGTGAGAGAGAGAAGCAGAATGGTAAGAACCCAAGTTCTTCCATATCCTCAAAAATGCAGTGTTTTTAAAATATAGCTAGAGACAGCATGATCTCCAAGACAAACTCCTTCATCTACCCTAGGAATTGCAAATACATTGTTTATTATCGATTTCTGCCATTTCCCAATCCCTGATCACTGCCCTTCTATTCTCTGTGTCTGAGTTCAATTTTTTATTGATGTTTTTTGTTATACATGACAATAGAATTTATTTTGACATAATTATAAAGGCATGGTATGAGTCCAACTTTTTGATATTCCACATGTAAGTGAGATCATGCAGTATTTGTCTTGGAGTACCTGGCTCATCTCACTTAACATAATGTTCTCCAGGTTTATCTGTATTATCAAACATGGCAATTTTTTTAATTTCCTAAAGCTGATAATACTGCATTACATATGTTTGCCACATTTTCTTCATCCATTCATCTGCTGATTAAACTTTATTTGCTTTTGTATCTTTGCTATTGTGAATAACCGTGCAATTAACAATGGGATGCAAATATCCATATCACATACTTCAAACATTGGGGAGACATTACATTGTGTAAAATGGTACAACCACTTTGGAAAAGAGTTCACTAAGTCCCTAAAAGTTTAAACAGAATCACCATAAGACCCAGTAATTCCACTGCTGGGTAGAATTAATTAAAAGAATATTGAAAACATAAATCTACAAAACTAACCTGCACATAAATTATTATTGCATCACTATTTATAGTAGCTAAAAAGTGGAAGAAAACCTAATGTCTGTCAATGATTAATAACTAAGAATAGGTGGCATATCAAAAAATGAAACATTATTTGGCCATAGGAAGGACACAGGTACTGCACCTGCTTTAACATGCATCAGCCTTGAAAGCATTGTGTCAGCTTAAAGGAACAAGAAACAAAAGGCAGAATGTCCTCTGATATTATTATACAAAATTCCAGAATTGACAAATCTAGAGAGACATAAATAGATTTATAGTTTCCAGGAACTGAGAGGAAATGGAATAGGGAGTCTCTCCTAATAGATATTTGTTTTCTTTGAGGATGAATAAAATGTGCTAAAATTAACCAATAGTCTTGGTTGCAGATCTTTGTGAATACACCAGAAACCACCATTGTATGCTTTCAAAGGATGAATTTTTTGGTATGTGAATTATATTTCAGTAAAGCTCTGATTATTTTTTAAATATTATTTATTTGACTTCTTTCAGTTATAGGATACACTACATTATTCCCATCATTCTTGGTATAACAAGGATGTTTATCTTTAATAGATAACTGAAAGATTACAAATTCACCTGGAGATTTCACGACTAACATACACTATTTTTGAAGGTGGCTTATAAGGTCACCTTAGGACTATGAGTCTTCAGGGATCCCTTCCAGTGCTATCCATAGTATTGGCTGTTCATCTACTTTCCTCAAGAATCCCTACCTTCAGTGATATCACCCATTAGGAATTGGCCTGGGAAAGTGACAGAATCAGATTATATAGAACTGAAAGTTAAAAAGAGAGGACACAATGTTATGTAATTAAACAAAAAGTCTTTAGTATCTTGCTTGCAATTTTTACACCCTTTGCATACAAAGAGAGTACCTGTTTTACTTTCTTGTGTCATTAATTCTTTAATTTTTCCACAGTGATCAGGAAACTTGTATGTTGAAAAACACATCTACTCTCAATTTCAAATTATCTATGATCCTCCACTGTTTCCATAATGTTCACTAACTAGATCATTAGGAAAAACTTTAAAGATTAAATTTTGCCAGATGTAATGGTGTGCACTTAGACTGAAGCAGAAGGATCACAAGTTCAAGGTCAACCTGAGCAACTTAGTGAGGCAATATTTCTAAAACAAAAGTTTTTTAAAAGGGCTGGAGATGTAGCTCAATGGTAGAGCACTATCCTAGCATGGGAAAAGCCCTAGGCTCAATCCTAGTAGTGTAAATAAATAAATAAGAATATGTACATACATACATACATTTTAAAGGATACTAAGATTATATTACTCTCACTCTTTCTCACAAACCAGAGCCCTCCCTTCATCTTTCATCTCATACCCTTTTAGCCAAAACCTGCAAGGACAGGGTAAAAAAAGAGAGAAAGGTCCACCCCCAACCACCCCTCTGAGATTCTTTTCTGGGCCTACTCTATTCAGTCCATTTACTCATTCAGCAGAAAAAGGAAAGAGTAACAACAAAGCATGTAAGTGGGTTCTAACTGACTTCTGTAGTCAACATATTAACAACAGATAAGCATCCCAGGCAAAGAGATTTGTAGAATATGGGACAGGTCCATTATGCCACCTGGAGCTTGGGAGTCCTTACTCCTACCGTGGGCTCAGTGACAACTGGATAAGTAGATGCTCATCTTTTCATGAATACAGAATCTCACAGTTGATAGAAAGCCAAATATGAAGTTTTATGTCTCTTTTCCAAAGGAAATTATCTAACCCTTACTTGCATACCACCATTAGTGATAATTTCTCTACATGGAACAAAAAGGACTTAAATTTCATCCCCTATTTAATGATTAATGCAGCCAAAATGCAAAGTATGTTTCGATTTAGATTTATTTGTACTTTATCACTCACCAAATGTGTCATCATATTACTACTGTTATTGTTATCCAGTCTCCTTTTGATTAGTATTAGCATCCTCCCTCTTAGAAAATCCTTATGAAACAAATAGATAATACAGCAATACTGTGTTCAGTTCTGATCACCTCAAATCCTGAATGGTGGTGTCCATAAAAAACAGAACAGGATAGCTGATTTAACAAACACTAAAGAGCATCCCACATCCTTAAGAAAACCTAGCAGAGAACTTGCTCACTTCTAAACCTTATGCATGAAAGAGAAGACCTGAGGCTACAATTGCATGGTTTGAGTGCTACTATTCAGAATCCTGAATGCAATATAGTCATTGCCCTTGAGGATGAGACTTTAAATGGATACAGAGAAGAGCATACATGAGCATACAGAGAAGACCCTAAGTTTTAGTACCAACACATAAAACTGTTTCAAGATTTGGGGGAAGGGAGATTATTTCTTTAATTATATGTTATATTAAGTGGTGCTGAACTGATTGAGTTGAAGGAAAGAAAACAGAAATCAATCTAATTTTTACTGAGAAACTATAATATGCCAGGCCTGGTGCCAGAAACATTACCATTGAATCATTAACAAAGGCAAAAACTAAACCAGAGAAGTAGAAGTATAGCTCTGACGTTGAGCCAATACCCAAGATTCCACTGTTACTGAAGTGTTCTCCAGTGCGCAGGGTCCTGGAGAGGCAGTCAACCAACGGTGTCAGCCACTCCATGCCTCCCTAAGGTCTCTCATTTTAAAGCTCATTGCAACCACAACAACTTATGTGAGTGTCCTAACAAAAGCCCTAATTCTCAGATGGAGGAAACCAAGGATAATTCCTTCTACATGTTGATAGTACCAAAATGAAACACAGAGCCCCATAAAACTCTCAATGAGCCAACCCTTGAAGACAGCATTTGCAACACAGCATCAAGAGTCACTGTTCTGTCCCCAGGACAGGCTATGCTCTCTATATGCCCCTCAGTAAACAATGATTGTGTCTATGTGTTAAATACTATGATACAAATTGGGAACTTAAAGATAAATAAAAATTAGTCTATGTTTTAAATAACTCATGCAAAGTAGGGAACATGCATTTTTCTCTGTGAATTGAGATCTTGCTGAGTGCTGTAATAGAGTATAAATGAAGTGATGATGGAACCTGAAGGACAGAGATTAACTCCTACTACAGGGCCAGAAGGTCATCTAAGAGCTGGGCCTGAAATGAGGCCTGAGATTTTAGAGTTGGGTAGAAGGACATTTCATATAAAGAACATAGCATCAGAAAGGAATAAATGTTCATAGTATGTTCAGGATATTATGTGCATGATTTTATTGTAAAGGACATGCTTTTCAGTTTTAAAAAAAAGATACTATATGTTTACACTGGATGGCATCAGTAAATTTGGTCACTCTCACATTTTGCTGTATTTTAAAAGTGATTCTTAAAAAAAGTTATTCTAAAATATTTGGAATGGATTCATCAAAATTCATCAAGCCAGCAATGTTCTTGAGCATGGTCTTAGTATGATCAAAATTGTCTTCAAAGAATATTGTCCAAATGAGGTTGCTATATTGTGTGCACATAGGAATACATAACAAATCCTATCATTATGTGTGACTAAAATGCATCAATAAAAAAGTGGAATGAAAAAAAAACATCTTCAAAGAGAGGTAATGAGCTAGGAAAATCGGGGAGGGCTTTTCAGAGGAGGTGATCTTTCATCTGGGTTTCATTTGGGTACAACAATAAAAATAAGACTATTAATCACACTGAAGGCAAAGATTTTTGCCTTGAAGATAAGAAAAGACACAAACAGAGCCCAGGACACATGATAGCAACATTCTAAAGACTAGTTTATTTGAAGATTAAATAATACATTTTATAGGAGGGTTTAAAGCACATCATGAAGCTCCCGGAATACAAAAGAAAATTTTAGAATTTTCAGGAGATGCTGAAAAGCTACCAAGGTTTTTGCATAGATTTTGTGGATTCATGTTTTGGTTATTGAAGTTGAAATTGACAGCCCAAAATAGGAGGATTTAGAGAAAGAATGGAGAAAAGGAGATCTATGGGATAACTTATATTGAGCACATAATCACCTTTATATGCATTTATACATTATTTAATTTAATATTTACTTAGGGGATCAAAGCTTACTTTATATGCATTGAGGAAACTGAATATTTGAGAGATTAAATAACTTTTATTATAGCTCACAGCTAGAAAATAGAAAAGCTGTGACATAATTCCATTTCTACTGAAACTGTATATTCATATACAGGCACAGGATAATTTTTGTTTTGTGGTAAGTATTTAAATATAGTTGAAATTATGTTGTTGAATCATCTTAATCCCAAAGTCAAGATGCAATATCATTTATTCAGAGAATATTGTCCTTACCTTTGCAGATACAAATGGTATATGTTTTCTGCACTTGAAGTTCTATGGATTAAATTTAGTTGGAAGTATGTCTTATTCCAAGTTTATGGGGAGTGCAAAATACGCATTTGATTCTTTCTTGTATTTATCATAAGATATCCAGTATAATATCTACCACAGAGAAGAGGTTTCATAAATATCGGATGAATAAATGGATCAATAAATGAATAACATTTTCCAAGTGGTCCTTTCTCTACTTCAGGTAAATTTAAATGAATTTTCATGAAACACCCAAGGCAAATAATTGACTCTGTGTTCTCAATCAGATAATTCCTTCCATTTTCTTTTCTGATGAGAATCTTTATTGGCTGTGACTTAATTTAATCATTGCATTCATATTCTCTTCAGAGAAGCCCAAGGGCTCTAAGGTAGTGGGTTTTGTTAATTAAATTAGAACAAATAATAATGATCTTTAATTTTTCTAAAATCAGGATCATTGAGCATAAGAGAGGCATTATTTAATGCAATTTTTATGATGCTCTTTTTTGTGCGATAACAGATATGGATGGACTAGGTATTCTCATTATGAGGAGATTTAGTGGACCCAAAAAGTCTCCTTACTTAAAAATAGCTCTTGAGTCAGCCTACTCCACTCTCTAACACTCAGCCATCAATATTTTATTCCTTTGGGTCAATAAGGGATTCCTTTTCAAAATGCAAATTATCTTTATCAGGGAAGGCAAATCATTATGTGATTTATAAAATACATCTTTTATCTTTTTGGCATAAGGGGAAAAAAGCAACACTTATTGAACAATATCTACACACCAGGCATTTTGCTGGGCACTCCAAATACTTTAATACTCAGGGTTCTCTGAAATAATTCATTTATAAATGAAAACCCCAGAACTCAAAGAAGATAAGTAATTAGACCAAAGACAATAGGAAACAGCAGAGTTGGGATGCTAAATCTGGGTTTGTTGGTTTGTTTTTTGACTCAGTCACTTTTTCTACTTTATTGTGCTAGTTGCTCTCTAAGAAACAAGAGTTGTGAGAGAGATTCATAACTTGGGAAAACAGGAATCATATGGTAAGTCTGTATTGGGGACTGTAATGTGAGATTGTGAGTGTCTAGTGGACAAGCCAGGGTATGGGAAGGATTCCAAGAGATAGGGAAGTGGTTACAAGATTCTCTATCCATGTAATAGGCCAACCTAATTCATAGGATGGATGATGGAGAGTTTGGAAAGAGACTTACTGATGAATTCCATCCTTTACACATATAATATGTCATATATTAGAAAAATACATACAGTAAGGTACTATTTTCTCTGCACTTAACTGTGTGTTTAAAAATCATATATTTAGCTGGGTGCAAGAGCACATGCCTATAATCCCAATAGCTCTAAAGGCTTAGGCAAAGGGATTGCAAGTTCAAAGCCAGCCTCAGCAATTTAGTGAGGCCCTGAGCAACTTAAAGAGACCTTATTTCAAAATACAAAATTAAAAACTCTGGGTATGTGGCTCAATGGCTAAGCACCTTTGAGTTCAGGTTTGGGCTCTTAAAAATCATTTTCAAAATCATATATTGAGAGTTTCTGAAAATATAATATGTTTGCATTCCATGGACTGTAAAGGAAGTATTTGCAGGAAAGAAGAGAAGACTTCAGAGATCTATCATGTAGATTGTGAAGGCAGAATTGAAAAGTGTCCCACCATATGGGAATTTCGGCAGCCTTTTAGCTTGATTCAGAACCATGGACTTCTTAATCTGTTTCAGAACGATATGTGACCTTTATTCTCAGTCTTACAGATCAAAGTTACCCCAAAGAAGACTGGCCTACATAAAACTCACAGGATATTATAGCTACTTGTTAAATTTCAATGCCTTTGTAAAAATGAGTTAAATCAGTGTGCATTTCTGCCGATTACAATTTCTTGAAAGATTTCCACCTTCAATTATAGAAAGAAGTCACTGTGGGAAGAAAAAAAACCGTGATTTTTATATTTTTCAGTGTTAATTAATTCTTCACTCTTAATTTTTATGCTCACCAATAATTGTTCTAAGACTGGGCTGGGGGAGGAGTGTCATGAATCTGGTGACATTCATAAGTAAAGGGATAACCTAGATAAAACAAGGTCTGATTTCAGCCTGGATTTATATTTTACATCTGAATGAACTGCCTCAGCCCAAGTCCTCTTCCTGCCCTCTGGGTGGGGAACTGTGCCCCTGAAACATGCACATCTTATTGAGGCGAGTGCACTGAGTTGCTGCTTATAGAGACACCACAGGATCACTATTGCAGGGCACCCCCCTGTGCACTGTATCACTATTAATGTCCTGCTGGCTGGAATTCAGATTCCATTTAATTGTGTTCCTGTTTAAAATGTCTGCTGCCTTTGCATCTGACAAGATCAGTATTCTCTATTTGCCTGGTGTTATGTACATTCATGAACAATGAAAACTTTAGAAAAAGATACCAGCAGAGTTGCACAGATCATAAATCACAAGATGATAATGTCTCACATGAAAAGATAGTCTTCGAGAAAACAGTTCCAGTGATGTAAATATTGAATTTACCAGCAATGCCATATCCCTATGGAGGCTGGACAATAGGCCATTTCTTAAATGGCAAAAGGGATGAGCTCTCTTTTTTATCTGTATTCACTTTTCCTTTTATTTCATTCCTGGGAAAGAGAAATGCCAGAGGAGAAGCTTAAAACAGATTAGCCTGTGAGTACTGCATATAGGATATTACATCATAACTGTCTTTGAGAACTATCAAACAGCTGACCTGTTTATATTACAAGACAGGGTCAATTTCCATTCTAGCGACTCTTTTGATGTTGGTGAATACTAATGCTCTCCCCAGAATGCTGGCTTTAGAATAACAGCAATTGAACCATTCAGCCTTCTCTGATGCAATCTTTCTGCAGCTAGATAGGATTCTATACATGGATTTCATTGAGCCACACAGCTTGGCATGATCAAAAGCTTTGCTGGAGCTGTCAGTAAATGATGCTTCAAATAATAGAGTCACGTTGATGCCTACAGTTTCTTCTCTAGTCACTGAGGCTGTGTGTGTGTGTGTGTGGGTGTGTGCATGTTTGCACGCAACACAAAGCCACAGTCTTGGTTCTGCTGGAACTCAGAATGATTAAACATCAAAATGATACAACAGGGTCAGTTTTGTGACAAATGTCTGACAAAACAAGAGAAGGGCTCTATAGACACATAGATTACCAAGGACACTGTTGTGCCTTGGGTACAAGAAAGACATTGGTTTGACATTCACTTCCATATCTTGCCAGTTGTGAGAACTCAAGCAATTTATTTGACCTAGTACTCTGATCATTTAGTTCTTTAATTTATTTTTAACTGATATATAAAAATATAAAAATTGTACAGATATATTAATGGCAGATTTCTTATTTCTAAAATAATGATGACATCTTTAACCTTACAAGGTTTTAAGGCAAAATAAATTTACACACAATGATAAAAGCAAAATTTACAACAGTCACAATGCTTAACACTCATTGGGAAATTAATATGTGTTAGGTGCTCAACAATGTATGTGCATTATCTCAAACCAGTCTTCACAACAGCCTGATTAAGCAGGTAGGCACTATCTTTATCCCATTCAATATATAAAGAATCTGAGACATAGAAATAAGGTATGTAGAGATGAGTAAGTATTTTTCATGTGAACGAATTTCCTGGAAGACAAGAGAAAAGCAAGTCATAGTCATAATCTTCCACTTAAGCAGAGATGAGCCAGTTCATGCTTTGGTGGAAGACAGTTCCTATCAACATTTTATCTCTGAATGTTAGCCATGGAAGAGTCCTTGTGTTTTGTGAGCTCAGACATACTCATCCCTAGTCACCATCCTGATCACCACCTTTCAGTACCAAGAGTCTATACCTCACAGATTGGCCTGTACTATGGTTAGAGAGTGTTTGTAGTAAAGGGTTTTAACTTGCTTTCTCTGATATTCCACCCTGGACCCTCCAGAGATAAACGCCTACTCTTCAATTATTGAAAAACCAGGTTTCTTATTTCCCCTGAGCCTTCATCAGCCTGAGCACCCTGGCTCCTTAACAGTTTCTCTTAATTGTGTTGTCACAATCCTTTAATTTGCCCCTGGTTTGTCATTATGCCTCTGAAAATGTGACAACCAAATTCTAATCTCAATATTGATCTGCATTCTTCATGCAATTTAATTTTTAACTCAGTTTATAAGCATAGTTAAATTAGAGATTTATGAAGAATACATATCAACTCTCCTTGTCTGCCATAATCTACACAGAAAATCAGGTTCTGGATGTCCTTTTCTCTGTAGTCCCATCTTCTATGGAGGGCTTCACCACAACCTCTTCCCCTTCTACTAGGCAGGCCAGGCTATTCAGAGGGAAGCAAATTATATGTTATTTGATTTTTTTTAAATACATTTCTAGATTTTAACCTCCTTCAGCCAGCCAGACACCAAATGCTGGAAAGCTTCAGTGTTGTACAGCAGGTGAATCAGACTTCCAAAGAAAATATTGTCTTCCAAAGAAAATATTGACTCTAAAAGCTTAATTCCTGATGTTATAATTTATTCCCTTTAGAACAGGAAGGGGACTTGAATCAAACACTTTTTGTTGTTGCAAAGTAAGGGATTCTTTTGGATGGCAATGGTCCCAAAGTTCAAATTTGTTAGAGTCTGTAAACAAGTCAAGATGGCGCCTGGCATTTTGCAGAGGGAGCAGTTTGTGAAATAATGCCAGCGAGCCATTAAGTGTGGAGATTCCTTATTGGTTGACTGCTGTATCTAGTTTATGTTAATTAAGATAAGCTGTGTGTGATGTATATATAACCCTCCTGTCCTACAATAAACGGCTCCCACTCCTGCTGTATCAATGTACACAAGTTGTTTGTCACCCCCCAGTTATTTTGCTGCAGCCAGACTGCAGCATAAATTGATTAAAATTTTATAGAATATTTTAATTCAACCTTAAGATAGTGAAAGAATGCTCCAGATCTATTATTATATGTTCATCTTCCTTTGGGCACCTCTGTGTGTCAATTTTTCATCTGTAAAATGGGTATAACATTGATTTAATCAGGTGTACTCTAATGACTTAACAATCTATTGTATGTCAGATCACAAATATTTTAATATCACTACCACTGACAAAAGGAAGGGGCAGTAGTGAGCAGAAAAGGTAGCAACAGGAGGAATAAATTAATAACTCAGGAATAGGAAAGTCAGTTATTTTGTTTGTGAAAGTCATGAGGTTAACTTGTGGTGAGCCGCTTCTGCCGTTTCTGCAGATTATGGTCGCCATTACAAGATGACGCTGGCTCCGCTGTGGTCTGTGACAAACAACTCCTTATCTGGGAGAGTTGGCACATGATTTTTCACCACCCTGTGAGAAAGCTCCACGCGGCAGCTTTGCATTGGGGCTTGGGATGCTTTATTAAGGCTGGGAGGGGCATCCGAGAGAAAGAAGAAGAAATATCAAGGGCCTGAATAAACTGCTGAAAGAAGATTCCTGAGTTGCGTCTTCCTTGCGGGCAAGGGGTCGCGACAAGTGGTGCCGAGACCCGGGAACCAGAACTTTCAGCAGTCAGGGGTGGTGCACCGGTTAGTCCCAGGTAAGTGGGATCCGCGATCAAAGCGGGGTTAGTCCCTAGTAAGTGGGATCCGCGACCAAAGCGGGACAGCTCCTCTGTAATGAAAGAGAGAGCCTTACATTTTATTGCAGCTGCACTGTGTACTTTCGCTTCTACTTTCGCTTTCTTTTTTTTGTGCTTTCTTTGTTGTTGTGTCATGGGTGCCGCATCTTCAAGTCCGCTTCTCCTGGCCCTAGATGGCCTGTTACATTCCAAGGGACTGGAAGTGAAACATAGTACTTTACAGAGATTTTTACAGAAGATAGATATCGCTGCACCGTGGTTTGCATTTTCGGGCAGCCTTACTGTGCCTAGTTGGGATAAATTAGGCAAAGATCTTGACTTTGCTTCTGAGCAGGGCATATTAGAGGGTGGGGTGATACCCCTTTGGAAAATGGTCCGTGGTTGCCTTACAGATGGTAAATGCCAGGAAGCTGTGAGTGAGGGTCAAGCTATTCTTGAGCAACTGCATGAGGAAAAATCTGAAGGATCATGTAGTGAAGTGGCAGAGAGTATTAAAAGTAACAGTAGTGAGAAGGCAAAAGAGCCTGAAGATAAAAATAGGAGAAGGCTCTACCCAGACTTGACCGAATTAAAAACGCCTGAGAACACAAGCGACTCAGAGAGTTCTGAGGACCTTGATATATTGTTACAACAACTACATAAGATAAAAATGAAAAAGAAGAAAAAGGAGACACAGGGCACGCAGGCCTACTGTAAGAAGGGGAAGGGAGTTAACATCAGTCAACAAAACTCTGAGGAGGAGGAGGTAGAATATCTAGAAGAAGATATGGTGCCAATTGCCCCACCTCCGTATGTTGGGGGGAGCCAAGGTTCCGGGAGATCTTTTCATGCACAAGTTTGGAGGACAGTTAATACAGATATGGGACTTGCATACCCTGTATTTCAGGACAATAACAGGGGAAGATATCATGAGCCTTTAGACTTTAAGATAATTAAAACCTTGGCAGAATCTGTCCGCACTTATGGCATAGATGCCGCTTTCACTCTCACTCAGGTGGAGGGACTTACTAGATTTTGCATGACTCCCTCAGATTGGGCTAGTCTAGTCCGCGCTTGTGTTTCCCCAGGGAAATATTAGGAGTCCAAAGTTGGCTGTTTAATGTTTCTGGCAGTACCCAAGACTCGGAGCAAGGTAGGAGGCTTAAAATTTCTGCAAATAATTCACAATTATCTAATGCTACATTACCCTCCGCAGCAGTCTGTCTCCAATCTCCGTTCCTGTTTCTTTTGGCTAATGTTACATTACAGGGGATGCTTAATTGTTTTAATGTTACTTGCTACTTGTCTGAGTGTTGGAATGGCTCCTGGACTACGGCAGTGGTTATGAAAATTCCAACCTTTGTCCCGATTCCGGTTACTACAGATCCAGAGTCTTTTCCTATTGTTGAACTGATTAGAACCCGTAGAGATTTTGGAATTACGGCAGCTATAGTGACAGCTGTGGCAGTATCTGCTGTTGCAGCAGTTAGAGCTGGAGTAGCCATGGCCAGCCAGGTACAAACTGCTGCCACTATTAATCAGGTTATTCAACAAACATCCACCATACTTGAATCTCAAAGTAGAATTAATCAACACATTTTATCTGGGATTCTGGCTGCTAATCAAAGGATAGATCTGCTTCAAGCTCAAGTTGAGGAATTGTCTGACCTAGTACATTTGGGTTGTGTTGACCAACGTGCACATTTATGTATAACCTCTGTCAGATTTAATGATTCCAGAAATGCCTCCCGCATCATCGGAGAGTATCTATCCGGAACCTGGTCCATGGAAGCAGAAAACTTGATCCAGTCTCAACTGACTCAGATTGCTGTTTTGAATAGTACCCGTGTCGAACCAGTGACTTTGGGTCAATTCACCGATTGGATATCTTCTGCTTTTTCCTTCTTCAAAGAGTGGGTGGGAGTAGGCATTTTTGGTGCAATGTGTTGCTTCGGTGTTGTACTTTGTTTGTGGCTTCTCTGTCGCCTTAAAACTCGCCATGCACAAGAAAAGGCTATGATCATACAAGCTCTTGCAGCTTTAGAAAATGGCAACTCGCCTCAAGTCTGGCTTGCGCATCTTAAGCAGTAAACCTTTGTCATGGTCGTTACACCCCAAGTTATTATAACATTGCACTGGGATCGACATGACTTTCCTTGTTATTCTCTTAGTGTTGGAAAGCCCTTGCACTCTGCCGGTATTACTGCCATTGCACGCAGATGGGTTTCCACACTAGTACTTTTCTATCGCCTTGAAGTTCGTGCCTTTCTTTCAGGGTGCTGTCAACTTGTTTGTCATTATAAACAGCCACAGTTCAGCCTCAGCTATCCCCCTTCGTCCACCATCGTCACGATACAGGATGCGAGGCAAGGCACTGCACTTGAGTGATCCTTGAAGAGGACCTCAAGGAGAGCATGTCCTATTGCATGCGGGTTAGACGCGTTCACGCCCCGCCCCACGAAAAAAGGCGTCGGCTGATATGGCCTCAGATCTGGGGAAGGGCCCTCCTTGGGACTGAGCCATACTATGCAGCCACTTCTGCACAGTGGGATAGGACCTCTACTCTCGCCTGTATTGTTTTAAGAAAACAGAAAGGGGGAACTGTGGTGAGCCGCTTCTGCCGTTTCTGCAGATTATGGTCGCCATTACAAGATGACGCTGGCTCCGCTGTGGTCTGTGACAAACAACTCCTTATCTGGGAGAGTTGGCACATGATTTTTCACCACCCTGTGAGAAAGCTCCACGCGGCAGCTTTGCATTGGGGCTTGGGATGCTTTATTAAGGCTGGGAGGGGCATCCGAGAGAAAGAAGAAGAAATATCAAGGGCCTGAATAAACTGCTGAAAGAAGATTCCTGAGTTGCGTCTTCCTTGCGGGCAAGGGGTCGCGACATAGGAAAGTCAGTTATTTTGTTTGTGAAAGTCATGAGGTTAACTCCTTAATGAATTATTATATTTGTAAAGTTATTTTGATTCCACCTTTATCTCTATTTGAACCTCAAACAATCCTAAGATAGATAGATAGAAAGACAGATGTGGCAAGACCCTTTGTTAATATGCTTTTCACATGAGAAAAAATAAGGTTAATCACCAAGTCTCCAACCTCAGTTAACCAATAAAACAAAGCTCCACTAAAGGTTTCCAAACACAGAAAAAGTTAATGCTGCAGAACAGGAAAAACAAGTTCTGCCAGTAGATCTGTTCTCCCACATATTCCTATGTGTCCTAAGACACTTACTTGCTACTCATAATAGTGCCAGAGCCTCGGTTTTCCTTAAAATTTCAATAACAATGATCACTACTTTTTCTGTCAGAAGCCTCTACATAAATAAGAGTGACAGAAAAACAGAATTTTAAAGAATTAGTTCATGACTGAAGAGGCTGGCAATTTGAAATCCTCAGGGCAAGCCAACAAGCTGGAAACTCTGGCAAGATTTCTATGCTTCAGTCTGGAGGCATAATTTCTTAATCTCCAAGAAGTTCAGTTTTACTTATCAGATGTTCAACTGATTGGATGAGGTCCATTCATGTCATTGAGGCCAATCTCTTTTACTTAAAGGCAATCAATGACAGATGCTAACCACATCTATAAAATAAAACACTTCCATGAAACATCTAGGATATTCTTCAGTACCTTACGTGTAGGTACCATTTCTTAGCCAGGTGGACACATAAAGCTGATCATCATACTATCTCAAAGAGTTTGAGTAAAGTACAGAAGAAAAAGTATGTGCTTGATTCAAAGTGGTGAGTACAGGAGATGGGCATAGAATAATCTGGGAATGAAGCCGGTACTTAACACAGGTGTAGGGAATTAAGACAGAATTCCCTAAGATATAGTCCATTCACGTCTCCCTGGTGTCCACAGTCAGGCATGGAGTCAGAAGTGTGAGCCCTCAAGATTCTACAATTTGGAAGACCTTCTTTAACAAAAAGCATTAAAAATCAGGTATGGAAGTTGCATTAATAAGGATTCTCTAGAAAAACACAATTCGTAGCATGTATGAATTTATCAAGGTGACATGAATTTATCAAGGTGACTCTCATACTCACAGAGACCATGAGGTTTTATGACGGCCATCTGCAAGCTGGTGGTATAATTCAGCTCAGAAGCTAGAAGTCTCAGGACCACAATGGGGCAGCCCCAGTCTGAGACCAAAGGCTGAAGAACCTGAAGTTTGATGTCCAAGGACAGCAACCGAAAATGCCCTTAACTTAGGAAGGAAGAACCAGAGAGTTTCCCACTTTTTCTGTTTTCCTTTCCTCAGGACTCTCACTTAATGCCAATTCACATTCCGAGCAAGTGTGCACCACTCAGTTCCCTTACCCACAGGCCAATATTCCCAGGAAATACCTCTCACACACATTGAGTAATGATTTACCATTTGTCTAGGCATTGCTCAATACAATCCTCTTGGACTCCCAAAATTAGCAATCATAAGAAAGGTATTTATAATAATTTTTTTTAAAGTTATAATAATCACAGATTTAAAGCAAGGGAGAAATTATACACTTAAAATGTGGGCAACATGGAAATACATCTTTTTGCTATCTTATATTTACATACTAAAGAATGAGAAAATAAAATCAAAAGTTAATAAAACATGAATGGAAAACAAACAAACACTGGAATAAAAAATTATTTTGACATAGAGAAGAAAATTGTAAAACATAATTTTTTTAGATCACACATAAGGCAGTAATTTATCAAGAAGAGATAAATTTTAAATAGTAGTAATAAATAGACATCTGGATTGTTTGATAATCTAATTAATGAAAAAGAATGAATCATTTGACCATGTTGACAAAAAGTTTTCATTTTTGCTAATTTGATAATTAATTAAAATGTCATGTCATTTTTTGGATGCTTTAATATTTGAGTTAACTATCAGTTTTTAATCATTTATGTTTAAAACTGTGCACACTGCATTATTGACAATCTTCCCGGACAGAGGAAACCTCTGACCAGGTATTACAGAGAGTTGAATCATCTGCTTACAAGTTTATATGTCAGATATTCAGAACAATTTTCCAGAGACCAGTTTTTGGCTCCATCCATGTAATCCCCCTTTCCACTGCATACATACTTTCCATGACAGATTCAGGGTATATGGAGTATGCTCTTATCACAAGACAACTTCTTTTTTTTTTAAATTATTTTTTATTGGTGACAAGAAAACTGTTATTGTTTGGATATGTGGTATTCAGCAAAAGGTCATGTGTAAGAATGCAAGAATGTTTGGAGGTGAAATAATTAAATTACAAGGGCCATAACTTAACCAGTGGATTAATCCACTTAATGGATTAACTGAGTGGTAACTGTAAGAAGGTATGGTGTATCTAGATGCAATAGGTCATGGGGACATACCTTTGGAATTTATATTTTTTCCCCTGGCATCTCTCTCCCTCCCTCCCTTTCTCTTTCTCCCTGTTTCTTCCTGGCTGTAATGAACTGAGCAGTTTTACTTCACCATGTCCTTCCGTCATGATGGTCATGATGTTCTGACTCCTTCCAGGCCTAAAGTAATGGAGTTGGCTGACCATGGACTGAACCTCTGAAACCATCAGCCAAATCAATTTTTTCCTTCCCTAAATTGTTGCTGTCAGATATATTGGTCACAGCAATGAAAAAAGACTAAAACAACAACTTCTTGCACTGAACGTTGGTTTCATGACACAAGTTGAGTTAGTATAGTAGGCGGTGGGGATATTCTTGGGTTATTCCTATTTCAGGATGACTAGCAGTAGTCATTAACCTTACAGAACCCTAACTCTGTACCACGTATATATGACCCATTAAATGCACATCAAAATATCTCACCTCCTTCTATTACTCTGACACCAAAAATGTTCTTGGCTAGTTCTCCAACACCACCTAACAGGAGGGGAAGAGGAAAGGAGCAGATGCCAGAGTGGAATGAGATACAGGTTGCAAATGCCTTTATGGTAAATGCCTCTATAGTAAAATATCTTACTTTGCAACTTTCTGTGATTATGTGTGTGTGTGTGTGTGTGTGTGTGTGTGTGTGTGTGTGTGTGTCTGTGTATAACTTGGCAATCACAGTTGCCAAGACATTTTGGAAGTGAAGGACTCTGAAGTTTAAGCTTCATTCAGGCCATGGTAAATCAGCCTATGTTAGTGCAAAAATATTTTGGTTCTCTCTAAAGGGAGATAAAGAGCATCTCCATATCACATTATTATGCATTTTAGTCTCCAGTTCTTTTTTGTGAACATCTAGTCCTCACCTCCCACCTGGGTTCTAAATCTCATGAGGCCAGGAATTGTTATTGCTCACTTTGGATCCTGTATAACCAAATCAATTTGCATAAGTAGTTGGTACTCAATAAATAGTTTGCTTCTTAATAAAGTTATTAAGGTTTTGTGGAAATTTTATCATGAAATTTGAAAATTAATTTTTGACAAAATTTTAAAAGTGATTTTGATAATAAATTCATTTGTTTTTTTCATGTGCTCTTTTCCCTTTTTCTTTTTGTTTTTTTATTGGTACTTATTAGTTATACAGAATGATGAGTTTCACTGTGGTATATTGGTACATGCATATAACATTGCTTGATCAATTTCACTGCCTAAAATTTCCACTACATTTATTAACAACATGATTTTAAACAAAACAAAAGGAAGAGTGAGACTTCTAAAACAATTATAGTGGCAGTCTTCTAAATCAAAGCAGCTGCAGTTCCACAGGTGTTTCAGTTTTACGGTTACAAACAAATTATCCCCCATATTTAGCAATTTAAAACAACAATTATCATTTAATTCCACTTGCAGATTCTATGGGCTGGAAATTTTATAGGCTGGGAACTGGTTGGTCTTGGCTTTAGTCTCTCATGATGCAGCAGTCAGATGGTGGCTGGGATGAGGTCATCTCAAAGCTTCTTTACTTGGCTGTCCAGGGCCTGGACTGGATGACTCTAACAACTAGGCTGAAATAGCTGCAGCTATGCGATTATCTTTCTCTGTAGTCTCTCCACATCCCCTCTCTAGCAGAAGCTTCTAAGGAGCTGAACTTTTTATTGGGTGGCTCATGTTCTCATGGCACATGACCCAAGAGAGGGCACCAATGGGAAGCTATTTTTGCCTTTTAAGACCAGGTCTTGCAAAACACATAGTATCACTTGTACTGCACAATGTTGGTTGGGGCAGTTATAAAAATCTCCTCAGTTTTCAGAAGTAGGAAGATAGACCTCATCTCCTAATGTCACACAGTAACATCATCTGAAATTAAGATATGCATAGGTGTGGCTATAATGGGAAAATATAGTATGCAAGTTAGAAGACAGGGGTTTCTAAGTTTATAAATATTTTATAAATAATTAAGTCTTTTATGTTCTTAACTAAAGCTATTTTTTTTTTTTTGGTTCCAGGTCACTAGGTGCCTCTGCTGAGGAGATGAAGCATCACACATGACCATTTGTGGTGGCCTTGCATTCAAAGTGCGTTCTAGAAGATGCTGCTGCTGCTCATCTGTAGTCTATTGTGGTTTCAGAATGCCTTCTGGAGTTCCACTCTAGCAGACTAATCTCCCTATTATCACCACCATCCAATACATGATCGACAAAAATTAATAAATAATATTAGTATGCCCCTGCATCTGTTTTCATCCTGTGAGGAGTTAACAAGCACCTCTCATGACCCTCTTAAGATTCTTGGGCCACTGGCCACTTTGCCCTGAATGTACCACTGCTATGGCAAAAACACTGGAGACCTGGGCAGTTTTGCCTCTTCATTCTCACTAGTCTCGTAACTTTTATGTCAATCCCCACAACTTTTTCTTCTAGATTCAAGAAAACTGCCATGCAACACTTTTTTTTAAGACTTTTTAAGTCTTTTTAAGAGATTACCTAAGTTGATTCTCCTGTGGGACAAATTGTGGCCAAATCCCAACAGGACATGGGAGAGCCAACACATAATTTTCCTCTGGCTTGCTCCCACTAAGATCAATCTGGAGGCTGTATCATTTTTTGAAGATGTTCTGTGAAATCAAAATGCTATACTTACCAAGTAACCAAGTGTGTCTCTTTATAGCTCATCCTGCTACAGTGGCCAGCATAGTACTACATTCTTTTGCAATGGACTTAAAAAAAAAGTGGGAGGAAACTATAATATAAATAACAATTATTTTTAAATAATTAAATTAGAATAATCATTTTAATACAACTAATAATAAGTAGCATTCATTGAGTCCTTACTATTTACCAGACTCCATTCTAAAAAATATATTATGTCTTATTTCCTTAATTTTTTCACAACCTTACATTTTAAGTAGTGTTAACATTGCTGCTTTCTAGATGAGGAAACTATGGCACAGAAGTTTTAATTACTAAGGGTCAGGTATACCAAATGGTATGATCTGTGTATATCTCCATTTCCTTGTCTTTTAAATGTGGACATAATTTCTCTCATGCCTTCTCACAACATTCTCAAGAAAATTAATATATGCCATTAAAATGCTTATAAAATGCAAATATAGAGCATCTTTAAATTAAATCTAGCTTTTTGATATTTGGAATGGGATGCAGACCAACTCATAGGTAATAATCAGAAAATAAGTCCCAAAGCAAGAGCTTCAGCCATCAACAGGTCTATGTTGATAATCCCAAGAGCCATAATCCCAAGTAGGCATTGCCACACTTATACTAAGGACAAGCCTGATGCTCTCCCTCTCTCCTGATCTCATCTGCTCACATGGAAAGCAGAACCCATGAACCTCTGTTCCTCCTCTAAGCACAGCATATCTATTTCCTGATGTTTTTTGTTTATTCTAAACATGACATAATATCAATAAAAGGTCATTTATAAGGAATAACGATTACCCTCAATCCCACATCCTAGCAGAGCAGCTATTTTCATATGTCTGATTTCCCTTTCAGTCGTTTTCCATAAGTATGAAATTTTTACATAGCCACAATACAGTGTAGGGGACTAATGTTCAGTTTTAGCTGACTTAATATTATAGCCCACATTTCAAACATATTTCTAAAAGTCAGTGCTGTGCAGATTGAACAGTTACCTAGAAAAGAGTTTCATTATTAAATATAGTCAGTTTCCACTATGAGCTTGTTAACAGACAAAAGCAAGGCAGTAGGTAATTCTTTACCACGCCCCTTCCTAAATCCCTTAATCTGGCCTCATCCTTATCCTATTTTCCCCACCCAGCAAGTTCATCACAGTGTCTAGTCAACTTCACTTTAATTTCCACCAAGGCAGGGAACATATCTCTCTATTCATCTATTCTTTTAAAAATCGCCTGTATGGGTTTGACAATGAAAAAGATCCCTTCATATGTCTCAAAACCCACTAAAAATCCCATTACACTATATTTTGCAGGAAATTTCCCTATCAGCATCACTACTCAAGAGCACAGAGTACAATGCTCAATACTTACAAAGAAATATTGCAGGCTGGTTATACTTAGAAAAATTAACTTTGAAATTACTGCTTAATTATATCCCTAAGCCTATGATCCAGCTTTGGTGGCTGTTGCTACAGTTTGCTTCTAAAATTGAAAAGATAATAGTCAAGTAACATGTAAATCATAAGTCTCTGTATGTGAGATTCTTTCTTTGCTCTACTGTCTGCTTTATTTAACCAACCAGTTTATCTAAGTGGATATTATTATAACCATTCCTATCTTTTTAAAAATTAATGCTTGTATGTTGTAACTTTCATTCTTTTACTTCAAACCAATTTATGTTGTATTTGAAGTGATTTTCTTACAGATAGATTAAGATTAGACCATGGGGATTTTATTATCCATTCCAAATGTGCAGATGATATCAGGAGAGAGGGAGATAAGTAATTTTCTGGCAAATTTTGAGTATTAATTGGTTTATTTAGAACATTTATGGTCACTACTAATTGTGACAAAGGTTAATTCTGTCAATATACCATTTCCTCTTTTTATTTTTTTTCTTCATTTCTCCATTTCCCTTCTCTATTGGTTAAATACATTTTTTGGATTTCTTCCTGCTTTATTTATAATGGTTTTTAGTATATTACTTGTACAGCTATCTTAGTGGTTTTTCTAGGTATTATAATACTATAAGCAACATCATAGACTACTCGTATCTCCTTTATTAATTCAAGTGAAGTATAAAAACACATTTTCATATGTTTCTTTATTCTAACCACTATTTATTTATTCATTTATTTATTTTTTATTTATTTAATGGGTGCTAGGATTGAGACCAGGGCCTTGTGCATGTGAGGCAAGCACTCTACCAACTGAGCTATATCCTCAGGGCTTCCCACTTTTTAAACATAAAAATGATACACAACTTACAATGGCTTGACTTAAGATTTTTTTAACTTTACAAAATTATGTGAAAACATACTTGTGCAATTATTGTTTTTCACTTTCAGAACAGTAGTCAATAAATTGCATCAGACATTCAATACTTTATTATAAGATAGATTTTTGTGCTATTTGATTTTGCCCATCTATGGGCTAATGTTATACTTTCTGAGCATGTTTAAAGCATGCTAGGCTAAGGTATGGTGTTTGGTATATTGAGCATATTAAATACATTTTCAAATTGTGATATTTGCAATTTATGATGGATTCATTGGGATACAACCTCATTGTCACTATTGCATCTATAATTATCCTAACTAGTCCCTCTGCCTACATTGAATAACATGAATTATTTTTAAATTTTGCCTAGAGCCTCAAAAATAAACTAAGCTCTCTCATGAGTAGTATACTATATTTCATTTTTACCTATCCTATTGTTCTTTTCTTTCTAAGGTTTCAAACCTGCTCTCATTTCATTTCTAGTCAGAGAACTTCCATTAGCCATTCTTCTAAAATAGGTTTTCAGCAGCAAATTATCTTTGTTTTCCTTCATTTGAAAATATTTTTTTCTTTCCCCTTCATTCCTGAATGATGTACTGACTGAATATGGAATACACGGTTGATAAATCTTTTCTTTCAGTACTTGTACCACTTTCTTCTGGGCTCTGAAATTCCAGATGAGAAGTCTATTGTCATTCTAATTAGTGTTCCCTCTGTAAGTGATGCAGTCTTTCCTTATGACTGCTTTTTAAAGATTTTCTTTAGTTTCAGAAGTTGAATATCACATTAAAGCTTTCTTTGGGATTATCCTATTTGGTTACCTTCTTGAATTTGTAGGTTTCTTATTTTGCCAAACTTGGAAATATTTTTGTCCTGAGTTCTTAAGTATGCCTTTAATTCTTTCTATCTATAATTCCAGTGATAAGAATATCTGCAGTTTTGTTATTGTCCCACAGGTCTCTACAACTCTGATTATTTTTTCAATCTATATTTTCTCTTATGTCCAGATTGGATAAATTCTATTTTCTTTCTTCAAGTTCTTTGATTTTGTTCTTTGCTATTTCCCTTTACTTTGGATTATCCAATAAGTATCTTATTCTAGTTGTTATGTTTTTCAGTTCCTTAATTTTCATTTGGTTATTTATACAACTTTACATCTTTGTTGATGTTTTCTTTTTTTTTAAAGAGAGAGAGAGAGAATTTTTTTAATATTTATTTTTTAGTTTTTGGCAGACACAACATCTTTGTTTGTATGTGGTGCTGAGGGTCGAACCCGGACCACACGCATGCCTGGCGAGTGCACTACCGCTTGAGCCACATCCCCAGCCCCTTTGTTGATGTTTTCTATTTTTAAATTCATCTTAATATTGGTGCCTTGATTGTTTCTTTTTTCACTCACATCATGACTTTCCTAATTATTCATATGGTAAGTGATTTTCTATTATATCCCAGATATATTATATTATATTAGACTCTGAATCCTATTTAATATTACCATTTTTTGATAGTCAGTCTCTCTTTCAATGAGTAAAATAAAGGCCACATTAGTGGGTATGTTCAGCTTTGTGCTGGGTTTCAGCAATAACATCCAGAACCCTAAGCTGTTACAAATATGTGGGGTAAAATTTCATCTAACTTTCTTGGCTTTGCTTATTGTTAAAAACCAACAGGCACAGAAATAAATCTCCAATAAAGAAGTTTTCTTTTTAAGAAAAGGATTAGAAAGAAGGTGAACTAACAACAAAACACCTTTTTTGGCAATATTCACCCTACTCCAGCCAAATACCAACAGAGAAAAACATATCACCCCTCTTCTATTATTTCAGCTGGCCAGAAAGTAGTTAACCTTTTATTCTATGCCCTAGCCCCTGTCTTGTAGAGTAGCTTTTGTGCTCCAATTCCCCACTGAACGATGTCTTATGGACCAAAGATGGACTACTCTTTTGTTTCCTGCCTGGAAGAAGCAGAAGGATGGCTCTCCTTTGTCTAAGGAGAAAAGATCTTCCCTACATTCTGTTTTGTTTTTTCTCTCTGTCTGTTGACTTTGAGATGGAGACTTCTGCAGCAACATATAAGAGATGTATTGGAGGCAATAAACTTATTGCCACACTTCTCTCCAAGTCCCAGCATCCCTATGCAGTTCATCTTCTTCTTGATATCTTCTGGGGTCTTCCTAGACTGGTCTGTTGTTTATGGCCAGAGTTGTTTAGTTGTGGGAGGGAGGACCTAGGAGAAATGGTATTACTCCACCTTGACAGAACCCAAAGTCTATTTCTTGTTCTGAAAGTTTCTGTACATTATGTGAGAGCCTGATACACATTAGATTTCAATAAATAGTCAATGTTCAAATGAAGGAATCAATACAGTGTAGACCCTCTCTACAGTAATTTGTATCTGGATTCATTAACTCAGGAATTAATTTTAATTCTAGATTAAAACTTGCTTCTGCTAGTAGTCCATTCTACTATCAATGGATTAATCCACTGATGAGGTATGAGCCATCATGATCCAATCACTTTCCAAAGTCCCACCTCTGAACCTTGCTGCATTGGAGACTAAGCCTTCAACATTTGAGACTTCAAGTGATATTCCAAATCCAAACCATAAAATCCCCATTTCTGATGCTTCTTTCCATGAGAAAGTGGTTTCATACATAGGTCAATCCTAGCCTGTCTTCCCAACTTCTTTCACTCTACTCCAGGCAAGTAAGGTAACTAGTGAGTTTGGAAAATAAAACCTGACATCCACAATAAACATGTGAGTTGTTCCAACTTACCCACATAGGTGCCAGTAGCACTATACCAGAATGTGTCTCTTCATATTATTAGAGCCTCCTAGAAGATTGGAAGAGGGTAGACTCACCATGTCCACTGTCATTAAAGTCGGTTATAAATTTCTGCCTCAATTAACTGACTCATCTCACTGTAATCTCCTTGGAACTAGAAAGGAATCATCCAATAAACATTTTTGAGCACTGACCAATGGTCAGACATTGTGCTGTTATGCAAAGATGAATTTGTTAAGGTGACTACCCTGACATACTGCATTGTCTTTCGTGGGGTCTGGAAATATAAGCAGTAAAGTCAAATAACTTATGTTAATGCTATAACAGAAATATGATAAATTGTAGCAAAAGTGTGGAGCACATGTAAGCTTTTAAGTGTATTACCTAATTCAACACAATACCTAAAAAGAGCCCTGGGAAGTTAATCATAGTAATAACCCCAATAATATAGCTAACATTTACTGGGCACTTGCCATGGGGAAATGCTGAGTGTTTTACATGTACTTTCTTCATAATTATCCCAGAAACACTTTAAGGTAGACATTTTCCTGCCATCATTTTATGGTAGAGAAAATCAAAGCATAATGGGGGAAAACTGGTTTTCCCAGCATTAGACAGGTAGTTAATGAGGAGTCCACCTACCCCAAACTCTAACTTTTAATCACTAGGCTTCATTGCCCCTCTACAAATAAAGAAATAATGATTGAATTTTATTCATTTCTGCATTCCTAGCACATTACAATATATGTGGCAAATGCCAAGAATTTAATAACTAATAAGATGTAAAATCATGGCAGGAGGCGAGAGAAGAGAGAGGCTCTTTAACTTGGGGGGGAAAAATCAGTCAGAAAAACAAAATGATACATTCATGTGACTTGTGACAGTAGTAGTACTACTGTCACCAGGAAGAAGTCATTGAAGGGCAACATATTTGCAAATATTTAGAGTTCTGATTTATGGTGTAGAGGGCAGGCTGTATACACAGCTGTATTCACTCCTGGATGTTTGTTTGGTCTATAAATAATGGCAGTGTGCTATAGTGACAGTTCAGAAGTATGCAGAAAAAAACACTCCTGGGTGACTCATGTTACTCCCAAACATCCCAGTTTTCTGAGACTAGATCTATATCACGAAAGAAGGGATTATTGTAGAAAGGCTCAAAATTTTATCTGTTGCACAGGAAAGGCTTTCCTTCTATCTCTTCCTAGCCAGAGAGTCCGGGCAACATGGACATTTGTCAGAGGAGTTTCCAAAGCATCAGTAAATAGTAATAAAGGTCAGTGTTTGATTGTCATTAAAAAAAAAAAACTACATTGACTCAATGGAGTCATATTTTATATTTATTGATAACCCTTTACTTAGAGTTTTAACACCAGTTATAATTAGTTACATTTCACAAAAAGTTATTACACTTTGCTTATCTTTTACTGCCTTTCTTCTAATAAAACACAATATAAAATTATTTGGTGTGTGCCTGTCTGATGATTTGAATATACATACTTTATGGGCAAATACTGTGTTTTTATTTTGATTTGGTTTTCAATTTCCTCTTCCCCAGTTGCTTCTATAACGAGGATATAAAATGACATAAAAAAAACGCTCAGTAAATGACTGATAAATGGATGTTACCTGTAAATCCTTAATTTATTCTCAAGCCATCAAATCTAGATTATTCAGATGCAGAATATTTTAGTTAGACAAAAATACGATTTAATCTGTCATAAGTTCTTTTTCTGTCCCTCCCACTCCAAACCATCTTATCTCCTGCTGTTCCTGCAGAGTAGCAGACAGAGTTGTTTATATTTTAAATCTGTGCTTTCTAGAATTGTAGCCTGTAGTTAATCGTGTCTATTAAATTTAATTTAGTTAGTATCAAATTGAATAAAAATCAAACTCATTCACAGGTTATTTCAAGTGCTTAATAAATAGCTTCGTATGACCACCGTACTAGACAGTAGAGAAAAAGAGCATTTGCATCCTTGCAGAAAATTCTCTTGGACAGTGCTGCTCAAGTAACATCCCTAAGCCCCAGCTCTTCAGGCAGCAACTTTACTGAGAGTCTGACTCAAACTTCTCCCAACTTACATCTATGCTTTAAAATGCACAAACATGACTGCTCCAATTTTTCAGAGTAATGTGGAGGCAGACACAGAGCTGGTAGGAAATGTCTCGGGGGCTGTTGGGTGAGGGAGCAGACTGATGAAAGCTTCTGGGAGACGACTGTGCTCCACATGTGAATTGGCTCTCTCTAGGACCTGTGTTATTTGAGCAATTACATGTCTAAGGATATAGGGTTTGCATTCTGATGGGGCTGTGAGGTCAGGTCAAAGAGCAGTGCACTCTTCTCCTAGGATGTGAGGGACTGAGTGTGCATCATTAATATATTCTCCATAAATATTCATGGCAGATAATATATATGTATAGCAGTATGTATATATTTACTCTATGTGCACGGTTAAAATTCATCGACATTGCGTTTAGAAAGATTTAATATTTACCATGCTAGAACAACTGTTGTGTGACTAGAAATTACTTTGAAGGAAGGAAAATGGAGATACGTCCTTGAGATATAAGACCCAGTGTGGGCAGGAAGTGAGCAATGTGCTTTTTCCACAGTCATAATTTTTCTCATCCTGCAACTCCTGATATAGAGACCCGTCTCTGTGATACCATGCACCTGGCTACCTGCTCCATTAGGGAGTCTCTCTGATTGCCAGTCTTCGCCCTCCCACTCATTCTCATTGTGAGAATGAATTGTACCAGTTCCTATAAACCTATTTGAATACTACTGCAACAACAAGCAATTAAATATAGACAGACAGATTGGCTGATAGTCAACATGTTTTTATCTGTCTTGAACAGAAGCTTCCCTTCAGTATTAATTTATTGCACATTTACTACATGCCAGGCTCACTTTGCCCACTAGCTTACTTGATCATGACAATATGCTATGAGGCCAGTGCCAGTAAGACACCCATTTTAGAGAAGAGGAAATGGAACCTGAGATAAGCAACTTTCTCAAGGTCACAGAGTGGTAAGTTTCAAGACTTTGATTCAATATGAAACACATTATCTCAAAGAAGTTGGAAAGGTGGGGGAATTAGGATGGAGAGAAGAGGATCTGGAGTTGTATATCTTAATGATTTATGTTTGCAGCAAAGCTGCTGCTGTCTGGGGAAACTTTCCTAATGTGGAAAGGCCATTTGTGCCCTAAACTTGACATTCACACTGTAGTGTGTGTTCCTGCTGTTATTTCCCTGTGGATATGTTCATTTTCCAACTGCAGTCTTCCTTTTCAGCTCTGCAACTGAGACTGTGCACAGTAGCAGAGCAGAACACTAGGTTTTTAGATTGGTGAATTCCCTGTGCACTTCCCTTAATTTCCTCAGTTTTTATTTTCACACCCCTGGAAAGAGTCACTGACAGATACCCAGGCAGAGCAACCAAGCACAGGACCATCTATGGTTTCCGATAAGATTATTCACAAAGACAAAAGCCTGGAACACTTTACAGATGCAAGTAAAAGAAGCCAGTTCAGCCTACCAGGGCCAAGGAAAATAGATTGCAGTGTCAACTTAATCAATGGTTCATCGCTGTACTTTTTCAGTGCTTGAACCTTATTAGGATTGAGGCAGCATTGCCTGGCTGAAAATCAATCTGGAATTTTTCAAACAGCTCCAATCTGCAGAAATACAATTGCAAATAAGTTGATGGCTTTTCCAAGTGCCTTGGGAAATTCCATGCAGAGCTAAGAGAGGCTGGTACACAGATAGATCTCTGAATGGGTTTCAGGAGCAGGCAAAGAGGATAAGGAAGTCAGCAGAGAGCAGGGTAGAATTCCAAATCTAGGGCAAATTGACAGAACTCTGTATGTGGGGTCAATTTTGAAGATGCAGTGGCTGAACACAGCAATATCAGGGTTATGCTCTCTCAATACAGAAACTGACTTCAGGCTAAGATTGGAATAACAGATCCTATAAAAGAGTCCTTGAGTTTCTCTTTGAGCCCTGACATAGCATATAGAAGTGGCTTCAGGGATGATATGGATTATCAGGACAAAAGACAAGATGCAAAAGGACAGTGACAGATGAGCTGACCTAAAGAGGGGTTGAACAGTATATTAGAGAATGTAACAGTGCTTATATGTGCCACCTCAGTTAGCTTGTGGTTAAATATGTAATAGAAAAGTGTTAAATGCAGGCATTATTATAAAACATAAAGAATCACAAATTAACTTAGAGAATGATGAGTATCAGAGAGAAAGAGAAATAAATAAATAAATAGATAAACAAATGAATAAATAAATTTTGGTTTTGTAGTTAAGAACCTGGACCTTCAAAAATCACTGAGATCTGAGTTAAATCCTGATTCCACCTTTTGTGATGTACTTTATCTCCTTAAGAAAAAACTCCAAAGTCATTAACAATTTTAACAATTTCTATCCCTCAGACTGTTTCAAAAGATAAAATGAATTAATTAAATGCTGAACACCATGACTGACACAAAATTCATGATCCCAGAGGGTAGAAGATGATGCTATTCATTGTTAGGAGAAAACAATTAGTAGTTTGACCAAAGTAATTGCTATGAATTGAATTGTATGATCCACAATATATATGTTCAAGTCCTGAACCCCAATATTTGATAATATGAACTTATTTGGAAATAGGGTCTTTGCATCAAGTTAACATGAAGTGGTTAGGGTGGAAGTTAATCCAATATGATTGGTGTCCTTATAATAATAAATGCAGAGATAGATCTACACAAAGGAGACACATAGAAGGTGACCATAAAGCTGGAGGCAAGGATTGAAGCTTTGCATTTCAGAGTCAACTTGGGGATACTAGAACTTGGAAGAGGCAAGAAAGAATCATCCTATACAGGATTCTCTGGGATCATATTGAGCTAACATCTTGATTTCAGACTTCTGGTCTCCAGAACTGTGAGAAAATGCATTTCCTTTGTTTTAAGCAAAACCGTGTGTGGTACTTTGTTAAGCAGCAAAAATAAACTAATATAGTTGTGACTCCTATATGAGAAAAGCCTGTCCATTTAGCTCACATTTTATTA
Organism: Marmota monax; assembly: GCF_021218885.2. Lineage (NCBI taxonomy): Eukaryota > Metazoa > Chordata > Mammalia > Rodentia > Sciuridae > Marmota > Marmota monax. The sequence goes on from NW_026693836.1 coordinate 1,678,944, forward strand.
ACTGTTAGTCTAGACCGACTAGGGTACTTTGCTTCACTAGGAAAATATACAAAAATACAGAAAGTATGCCAAAATACAGTTTTGAATGTTGTAATTTTGTGGAAGACTGTGGTTTACATTATAGTAACAAAATATTGTGTTGAATGTTATATTAGCCAGTGTGGGTTGTCATAGCAAAACACTATAGACCAGGTGGCTTAAATAACAGAAATTTATTCTGTCACTGATCAGGAAGCTAGAAGAATAAGATCAGAGCGGATCTAGTGCAGTATAACTTCATAGTTGGCAGATGGCTACCCTCTCGATGTATGCTCATGTGGTCTTCCTCAGTGTGGGTGTAGACAGACAGGGAGAGAGAGTAATCTTTCTAGTACCTCTTCTGGTGAGTGTGTAACTCACAGCTCCATTGCCCCACCCATGTGACTTTAATCCTGATTATCTCTCAAAGATTCATCTCCAAATTATCACATTGTGGATTACGGTTTCCAAAGTATGAATTGGTATAGGAAGGACATGAACCTTTCATCCATAGCATATATGTCAAACTAGCAAGCTTTATCTTATCACTTTATCTTCCAAATATATCATGAGATCAAATTAATGCAATTCAAATAACTTTTGGGGGGAGAAGGGGCACCCCTAATATGCCCAGGGATGGATTAGACATGGTCTCTGCTCCCTCGAGCATCTTACAGATTAATAGAAGAGTTAGATTGGTAATAAAACATTTCAACATAATATAGAGGGGACAATGCTGGAAGTTATGCTAAGCGATGGCAGAAATGATTCAGGGAATTCCCTTTGAAGGAGGGCCCTGAGTTGAGGAAAGAAGTTGTCTCTTGTTCCATTTCATCCATAAGCCAGTTCAGCATAAGGCAACAAGTAAACTGATACTTTATAAATGCTTGAAAAATGAAACATATTGCCATTAACCAGAATACTCAAAGCCTTACCATGTTCAAGGATACCCTATGTTAGAATCTCATTATAACATTCTAAAATGTAGTTGATGTAATGAAGGCAATGGATAGGTAAAAGCACTGATCTTGGGAATCTAAAGGATAGTTTTTAGTCCTAACTTTGTCTTTTACCTTGAGTAATAAATACATCCAAGAGTTAAGGGAATCATGCATCCCCTATAAGCTCTAAATCTGTGATTCTCTCCTTGGATCTCATCTAAGGGGCATTACTAATATCATCTGAAGTGCTAAAAGAAATCTGTTTTTCTCTTTAATGCAGTAAAAAGGGCCTAATAATCCAAGTGATAGCCAGAGAATAAATGTTTGTCGAATTGAAAAGTAGTATAATGTAAAGGCTCCAACGAATTTTATTTATTTATTCAAAAGTATCTAACTACTACTATCAGGTCAGGAGACAGGTAAAGATATATTAATTTATTGATTTCAAAATCTAAAAAATTATATATTTATATATGTGCACATACATACATATATTAGTGTTTAAAAAATAGATATATAATTCCTTAAACATTTATATTTATGTATATCATATATGTATTCCTTATATATATTCTTTAAACAATTACATACATAATTCTTTCAATATAGATTTTGATAAAATCTAATCCTCCCAAGCAACTTTCTAAAAGCCTCCTTAAACTTTTCAACCTGAGTGCTCTGTTGCCACAATTTCATGTTAGCAATGCTCTGTGGAAAAGAATTCTATCTAAGCTTTTAGTGCTTGGCTTTTACATGTGAACCATGTGGTTATTGTAGTTGACAAAACCAAAAATAGCTTTGCAAAATGAAGGCTCTTTATTCCCCTAAGAAATTGGAAATTCTTAATATTTTTAAGTTTATGCTTCACTTCCAGTTTGGGGGAAGAAAGTTTTATTTGTAATTCTCTCTGCATCCAAGAGCATCTCTGTGTCATTCCAGGTTTTCTTCTCAGACTTTTCTACATCCTAAGAAGACAATAAAGTTCAAATGTAAACTAAAGGAAATTTCAGTCCAAATCTTAGCTTCTCTCTGCCTTCCCCTGTTTCCAAAGAATTATAGAATATTAGAAGGCCCGTAAGGTTGATTTTATTCAACTTCTTGTCTTTAGAGATGAAGAAGCAAGCAGAGAGAAAAGGAGCAATTGTCCTGCATAATTCTTTTGTTATAAGAGTCGATACTACAGTCCAAGTTCCCAAATTTAAGCTCACTATCTCTCCACAAAGCGATGCAGCAGCTCAATTGCCATGTTTCCTTCTTGTTCTCGCCATACTTTTGCTCACAAAAATAGGCACTCTTAGATATCTGCTGTGCGTGCTATTGGCTCACATCTGTTCAGTTCAGGGGACAGCACATTTTTTTTTTCTTTTTTTGGTGAAGTGCTTTTATGGATATGACTCCCATTATCCTTATAAAATGCCATATTACTGCTAAGGAAAGAAAGGCCTAGCAGAACTAAGAAACTCATTCTACAGCATACAGCTAGAACTGAGATTTGAATCCAGATATTTGTAGTTCTTACTACTGCCATCTATAGAATTCTGGAGATTTGGGGGTGTCTGGTCTCTTGTCATGGAGCAAGTTTAGTTCTAATTCTGAGTGCATATTGGCTTTTGTTGGTACCAGATATTTACCTATTCCTCTATTTCTTCTCTCTTGTTTGACAATAATTTGCGTCCACATAGATACCTAAAAATGATGTGAGCTACTGAATCAAAAGAAAACAGGAAATCATGGTGATATATTGTCCAAGTTTCCAAAAAAGGTTGAGAGACAAACAAGAGGCTTTTAAACATCAGTCCCTCTTCACACATGTGTGATTTGCTCACCCACTCTAGTCAGCTCAGGGACAGTTGAAGTGGTCCATATAAGAAAGATTTTGGAGTCCTGAGGAGGAGGAATAACTCTTCAGCTATTCTACTGAAAGAACGTGGGCCACCACTTCACACTTTGATGCTTATACATGATCCTTAAACAAAACAAGAGTCCTATTCAATTCTCACCAAGGCCCCTTCTGGCTCAGATGGTATGGTTAATGAGTTTACAAATGTGAAGTGCTATGCAAGAAACCATTTTAGGGTTTGAGATAAAGAATTACTCCTGCTCCATAAGATCTTCTAAATGGTATTTTAGGGGCCAAAATTTAATAAAGAGTGCCTGACATTGATGCAAAGATAAACAGCTACATGTGTATGAATACATGTACATGCATGTTTGTACAAGACTATAATATAATGGTAAGAGCCCAGGCTTGGGCATCAAGTGACCCTGGTATCCTATTTTGATTTTACCATGTTTAATGGTTCCTTTCCCCCTCAAACTGATGATTAAAGAGAACTGGACAATATGGTTGGTTTTTTGTTTTGTTTTGTTTTTGTTTGTTTGTTTGTTTGTTTATCTATCCAAGATCTAAGAAGAGAGGGAAGTAGAGCTAAGGACACTAGGGGGTCCATGGGGTGGGGTAATGAATTGAAACACTAATGAGTATGGGGGAAATGTAAGATTCAAATACATTTGAAAAGGAAAGGGAAATAGGATGGCACTGAGCTCCTTTTTGATGAAAGAATTCAAATAGCAGCTGGACAATAACTTTTTGAAAACTAAAAGAAGGCAATACAGTCACCAGATAAAGGTATAGCTAGAAAGCATTCAAGATTCTAACTCTGAAGTTCTGTGATCTTAGGAAGTACGAAGGGGTTAGTTTACTTACTCTCTGCCCTGACAAAATCAAGTGTAGGTACAGTGCAAATATCCTTTAAGTTTAGCTCTCACTTTCTTGGAGTTTCAGGAAGAACACTTAGCATAGCCTTTCAGCATTCCCATAAAGCATTTTTTTCTGCCTCAGGAACTAGACAATTCCACAAGTCGTGAAATCGCTCAACAAGTGCTCAGTGACCTTGAACTTACTGTTTTCTCAGGTTAAAATACACAAGTCCTAAGAGTAGCTCAGGTGATTCCACAGATTTCCCAATACAGGGCTCTTTAACTTATGTTCACAATTCACAAAACCTTTGATTGTCTCTTGGAGTTTTCCTCCAGGCCATGTGAAATAAGCTACATCACTAAGTATGAGTTCTGTCATTGAAGTGTAGCAGTTGGATTAAATATTCTTTTTTAATTTAACACATAGTACTGTGGCACCTTTCATGTGACAGGCATATTGCAAGCCACTGGGAATTCAGGAGCAACTTACATTATCCCTTCTGCCTCTGCTTCTTTATATTAGTGCTATGGCTGACAACCTTGCCTATGAACCTCAGTATGGGCATTGCCAGGATTAACAGGTTGATTTCATTCCTAAATCAACATAAAATGCTTCATTTCTGGAGCCACGTACAACAAAATGTGATGAGATGCAGTGTCAGAAGTTACAGTACATGGGATACTGTTGCCTTCATCCAGTGCATCTCTGCTTATGACACATTTTTTGGCTGCTTTGAGATGCTTAGCAACAAATTACCAAAAAATATCTGTGTTCAAGCTCTCAACATATCATTATTAAAGTTAATTGTTTGGACTCTACATTGGAGCTCTCTATTCCTCCATGTAAGATTATCCAACTGAGCATACAACTCAATGAAGGCCATAATGTCCATTTCTAATCATCATATCCTCTAATTTCTCTCTCAATGGATTTCTCTTTGTATAAGTCTTAACGAAATAGAGCTGGAGTGAAAATCATAATAGGTGACCAAATTTGCTGTGTCATGTACTGCCTATTGATATCCAACACTACTCCTGCATTTCTAAGCTCTCAACTCTACTGCAAAAGCTAAAGCCTAGAACCTATATTTTCCATATTACCCTTCCTGATAAAGTATATATTATCAAACACTTTATCAAGATTTATGTCTAATCAATGGGGCTTGTGCACAAGATTTGTAAAATATAAAGAAAAGGGAAGCCATTATTTCCAGCTACACATGGGAAAATGAGCACTGACAGGCAGAATATATTTCAAAAATCTTTCTGGCTTCACATTCATCCACTTCCATGACCCTGACAGCTCAGAATTCCTTGTGACTTCCCTGTGATCCCCAAATACCAGTATATTCTGAAACCCAATAGTAAGTAATCTTTCTAATCTTCATACTGCAGATCTTCCAAATTGTGTAACCCTTTCTGTGTTAAACCTTTTTTTTTTTTCTAAAATCCTTAACTGATTTCTCTTTTCCTAACTGATCTGCTTGGCAGATTATAATAACCAAAACACACATTTAGCTCATATTATCAAATGATAGCATTTGTCATCTATCCTTTATTAAACTGTATTTTTTGTTTAATCCTCATAGCAAATTATTAGCCTCGTTTGTTGAGGAAGAAATTATAAAAAAAAAAAGATGTTAAGAAACTTCTATAAAGTTATATAAGAATAGCTTAAAGGAAAAAAAGGGGGGGTATCTGAAATCTAAATGAGACAATCCATCTCTTAGGGAAGGTAACTGGAGAAAGTCCAGACAGGCAGAAGGGTCATGGGATCCAGAAAAGTATAGTGAAGAGATAGGTGTTAGAGTGATACAGGAGAAGTATTTGAACCAGTTTCAGAAGAGATAAAGTGGGAGGCCAGATATGTAAGCAAGTGGCTAACATCAATGAAGGTTGGCCACATGAAATAAGATGCTAATTGCTGAAATGGGACTTTTGGTAGGAAGATAGATCCCAGCAGGGCTCATCTAAAGTATGAGAAATCTTGGTCATAAGAGAACTTAAGTACCAGGCCAGCTAGCTATGCAGGGACTCAAGTACAGGCAATAATACCAGAGTGATTTTGAGTGGAACATAAGGTCAGAGCAGAACAATGCCAGTGGAAGACAGGAGGCCATCAAAATATTAAATGTGATGTCATATCTTAGCAGGTTTTTAGCCAGCTCTTCTTAAACCATCCTGGAATTAACCCAGAATTGTTCTCAAAGACCACTCAAGAATGAAAATAAAGGTGAGTGCAAAGAGGTCTCAATTTTGTAGTTTATTTAAAAAAAAAAAAAGGAAGGACAGGAAATACACAATTTATCATTTCACATTATGTCAGATTATTATTTTCCTTTATCTTTTAGTCATTCTCCTTTTATACTAAGGATTGTGGATATAAAAGATAAAAGGAGTAGAAGCTATAGGGTGTGTTAGGTAGGGTTCCCTAAAATTTTTTTCAACTGATTTTTTTCAAGAAGTGTTCTCAGGAAAACACAGGGAATGGAGTGGGATAAGGCTGGGAGGCAAGCGAACAAATGGTCTCAGATAGTGAGGAGCTTGATTTTGATGTTACAGAGAAGCTGTGGACAAGAAATTATACCACAGATTTAATCCCATTTTGAGACATTTTATTCCACAATTCCAGTGTCTTTAGCTGAAGATTGCCCTGAAGGAGGAAGAGGGCCTGCAAGGTAAAGTGGCTTGTTTGCCATCTAAGGCAATTCTCTAAAGAAGGAATCAGCCATGAATTTTTCTCAGCCAACACTACCAGATGTTAGATTATGGGTACAGTAGTTGATTACACATATCTTGGCAAGGCACCAATTATATCTAGTAGAGTCCACTAGTTCACTTCTTATATCACTCAGGTCCATTTATTTCCTCAGTTCACTCTATTCTGGTGTAGCTGCTGCAGAAATCTGATTCGAATTTACCAGAATAAACTGTATCTCCTACTGCTGAGGTTGAGGCATATCTAATACTCACCATCTATGACTTTTTACACCATTTTAGATTCCCCTCCCCTAAACCAGCATTTCTACTAGTCTAGGTGACTTCTCTGATGTTGCCCTAAATTCACATCCCTAGAGGATCCAAAACTCTGGTTACTATGCTCTTACTCGGCCATGATTGCTCTACTGCCATTTTGCAGTTGCAAATGGGCATGAGGTCTCCAAAATAGGCCCAAGAGAATTGTCTCCTTGCTAAATATATTCCTCCCTGACTTCACTGTATAGGAGATTTCCTACAAACTCATGGTAATCTGGGTTAAATATCTCTTATATATGGTAACACTTTTTTTTTTGATTGATGAGCAACTGTTTGAGGCTGGCTAATATGATCAGGTGATAGTAGTAAGTTCATAGAAACAGAAGCAAAATTTATATGCTTTTTAAAAAATATTGCAAATGAATACTAGTGGTGCCACTTCTATGTCCAAGCCTTGTTTCTCAGACCCTTATGTCTTAGACATTGAGAATATATCATCATGCAATTCTTAATGATTCAAAGTATATACTAATTCCTTTTCTTTTCATGTGTTTTTTTTTTTTCTCAAAGCTGGTGCTTCAGCTGTGGCATCAAGAGTTTATTTTATTTCTAAATTAAGCCATAATTTTCTAGATGGTGTTATATATATATATGATTTGCCCATAGCTATATCTATTTATTCTATAAAGTGAAAATATTATATGGGATTCCATGTTGGTAAATCAGATACTCTGTGAGGTCTTGTTTAATGTTGCTGGTCAAGGCACTGTAAGAAGGCAAAGGTAAACTCATAAGCAGACTATGTGTCATCCCAACCAAGTTGAATTATGGCCCTTTCTTAAATCAAAGAGATCCAATATATCAGCTGGCCATGTATTAGTTTCTTTTAAGGATGATGTGAAATTAGAAGTTAATGTCTTTTCTCTGTCATTGGTATAATGGCAATGGCAGTGGCTAGATCAGACTTGGTGGGCCCATGCATAGCCTCTCTCTGTTACCATGGCTAACCTGTTTACTGTCATGGCTGAGGACAGAGACTAGCTTCTATCTATTGCCTGTATTAGCCTACCCTCTTTATTTGAATGTCTCTTTTGCCATGGATAGTCTCCAGTGGGCATTGACATGGGATGCAAAACCCCCACACATTTTGCCTACTTTCCAAGGCTTCTTTGTCCCCAGCTATCCAATATTACTCCTTCCAAAAGTCCATCTATGGAAAACTAACTCAGCTATTCATTATTGCCCATACCTCTATGTACACTCCTGCTCCAAACTGCTTCTCTTTATATACAAAGTGGATGGCCAGATTCAATGATCAAGGTTCTTCCCATTGTTTGGTGAAATGATGTCACTGATGTTGCATGGTGTGGGGAGGCATAATATAAAGCAGCCAAGAGATTTGTTCAACTTTTTTAATGCGAGGCTTACAATCTATATATTGTTCATACCCATATACCACACCCACCCATCCATGAACCAAACCCAGACATTTTCTTCATTCATCAGCAACTCATGGGAAAAACCCATTATGAGGATATATGAAATTAGAAAGAGGCAATTGTACAGGAAACAACCTTGGGGTCTGGGGTTCCTATGCTGAAGTTTACTTTTCCCCTTTGGACTTTGTCAAGCCAAATTCTAGAAGTACCACTTCCATGGAACAATGAGTTTTTGCTAAGATTTATTATCATAGGATCTTGAGTTTGATAGAACACCTCTCTTGATCTATAGTTCTGGCTACATGGTTGCTTGATAACTTATAGTCAGATAGATGATCATTTTCAACCAGGGCCAAAAAAAGGCAGAAGATATTTTGGAACAGTGCATAATTCTCTGCTGCAGATGGTATGATCTTGTTCCAGAACTACAGAATTCCACCCTGTGGCTCTCCTAATAGAGCTTACAAGAGCTCTACTAGGATATAAATATGATATCTTTCTCAATTCTGGCCTCAATTAAAGTTAGCAGTTGTCCACATCACATGATATATAGGATAAAACAGTAGTCCCATGTGTAGAATATGCTACCTACAGAATTCACAGGAGACTCTCAAGTGTAGTGCCTTTTTTCAATCATAGAAGGGACAAGGTAAAATAATTTGCTCTTTCTTTGAAAAAGCTGACCTGGTATGCCCCAAACAAAAAGAGTTCTAGATACTCTCTGATGTGAGAAACCCTGAATCTTTGTCAGATTTCTCACTCATCTTTTGTAGTGCTTGTATCCTTCCTAGACATCTAAAGTACTTGCCACTTAAAGTTTATCAAGAGAAAATAACATGATGCCTCAATTTTGTAGACTGATGTGACATTCTGAATTGTCCAGATATTTGGAGCCTTTTGGGGATAAATTATACCAGAGAACATTAGAAATAACAGCAATGGCACTAGACTGTGAAGGGATATTGTTGCCTTTAATCATTGTTCTTGGTATGGAAAAGAACACATCTGCCAGATCATTAACTTCACACCATGTACCCTAGTCTGTGTTACTCTTCCCTGTAAAGCTACATATTCCATATAAAAGATACAATTGGGACTACTTTTTAGTTATATTTGCGTGGTCCACCACCACCTACCATCACTCATTAGTTTTTGTAGTGTCCAGAACACTGAAATAAATAGGGGTAATAGGGTGATCACAAATCCTAAGGGTAGCATTAATAGTTGTCACTACAGGATGTATTCTTGTTTAAATTTACTTAAGAGGGAAGTTTTGAGGACTTCAACTTGGGCTTTGTTATAATAGTTCTTACTATACAGACCAAGGAGACAGTATAAAGCTTCTGCTAATTGCTAAGCATGTCTTTCCCAATTCTACATTTAAAACCAGGCGCTTAAGCAGGTGAGTCTGGGGCCTCTGTGGGCCCACACCAACTACATCAGCTTCTATCAGAAGGGTCATGGCAGCAGACATCAATGTCAACTCATAGTATCTATCCAAAAATTCTTAAAAGATCCAGGTTTTCTTTTACACCCAATGTGTGAATACTAAAGAAAATTGCCACTGGAGACGGACTACAGGAATTATTACAATACACACCTGTCATGATGATTCAAAGTCCTTCATCATGGGCACCCACCTCTTCTTTAATTACCTCTAGTCTGAGAACAATCTCAGGTGTGAAAAATGAGTAACAGTTTATGACTTCCGTTGGGTCAGCTAACCTCAACTTTTTCTCGCACTTTTGTGATATCTTTCTTTATATAGAGAGAGCAACAGATTTGTTGGTTGTCCTTCTTCCACGCTGTTAGGAACACCATGTTCTGCAAAACAACTTCACATATACCTCTGAACTAGGCCCACTGGCTGCCTTTGCCACCTTGCTGCCAATGACAGTAATTACACATACGCTGCTTCTGATGGTCAGATTGGCTCACCTGTTCTCTGTTATAACATGATCCTGCCATCTCTATTGCTAGTACAAAGTTCAATTTTGTGACAAGATATCCTACTTTCAGTCCCGGTCTATAGAACCAGCTACTAGGAGATTATCATATTATGTGTTGCTTCATTCAGCAATACATCATTTACTACCTGAGAAAGGTGGTCAGCTGGTAGATTTTCCTGCATTCTATAGTAATCCAAGACTAGCTTAATCACTTCTCTGAGAATTTTTATTCCACTCTCCACTGTTCCCCAGCAATTCTGCCACATCTATTATGAATAATATGAACTGTTGCTTATTTCCAAATGTTTGAGAGCCATACCAGTGCTCATAGTCACTGCCAAGATGCTAAACTCTGTGCAATAGGAGAGCATCCTCCCAAATAGCAAAACTCTTATCAAGCTTTACATTCTACCCCCTTTATCCAGTAACCTTGGGATACATTGACAGAGTTTTCAGTTCCTCTTAGTACATATTAGCAGAGTCCTCTCATAACAGTAGGAGGGCTGTGTTCTGCTTAATTTGACCTTAATTATGCCGATGGGAATCACAGGAGATAGGGCAGTTCCTGAGGTGTTTTGTAAAGGGTCTGCCTCATTTGAGGTCTGTCTTACTTCAAGCAAGAGAGTAGGGTGACAGTACTCTAACTCCAGCACAGTGAAAGAAGCTTCTTCTTCAGGCTCAGAGAGCTTAGGGGGATTTAGAGATTCAAAGCTCTCAAAGGCATCTGCCAGCTCTCCTCATACCAGGTCTTCAAGTTCCATTCCTTCCCTATGACAGCCTTGAATTTTGAAGAGAGGCTCTGCTTAGGATGAGATTTCAAGCATCTCTAAGTTCAGCTTTCTTCTAATTAAGTCCTGTTCCTGACCCTCTGCAAGAGACGGTCATTCTATGTAAGAGTTTCCAAAGAAGTTCTTTGCCTCTCACTTTGCTTTAAAATGTTGATAGCTAAACCTGAAACTGTCATTTTCTCTCTTGCATAAGTCAGTAGTGCTTAGGATACCTACTTATTCCCTAGTTCTTAGATTTGCTATTTCTTTGGGCATCTCAAATAGCCAAGATGATGCATCAGTGAGTGAATCCTTTCCACATGTATCCCACCCCAGCGCACAGAGGGCAAGTGATTTGGCAATGACACTGCTAAAATATGCTTGAGACTATTAAGACCCTCTAACCACGGGGTGATGGAGTCCTCCTGGCCTTCAAACCAATAACTGATCCAACCACAGAATCCTATCCCAGAACCCTTTGTGCCAACTGCCTTACATCTAAAAGCAGAATCTGAGAAGGGAAATGGGATTGCTCTTCAGGAGGTGGAGAGCAGAGCAAGGGAAGCAGTGTCAAGGACAGGAAAAAAGTAAGCAAGAATATGACCTCAGCTAAAAACAGACACACTTTTATCTCACTGCACAGCCGCACTCAGAAACACAGAGTGCACCAGAGTCAGTTCTGCCTTAAGGTAAGTGGGATTGGCCTTGTTGTATACACCTGTGCCAGCTGTCATCTTCGGAAAACTGTAGCAGGTGAGGAGGGGGTGGGGTGCACAGCAATGAACATGATCACTGAGCCAATGGATAATAATCTAGAGACAGACAGCTATGAGTTGTAATCAACCAGCCCTCACAGCAGCTGGGGGATGGGGGTGCAGCATGTAAAGGACATATGGGCTGGGCCCCAACACCATACGCTATACAGGACAGTTGGATTCTGCTCAACAAAATTTAAAAGGTCCTGATGGAATAAATTAACTGAATTAGTAATAAATAAAATAATTTTTGAAATTAAATGAGCAGTCACTGATGTGGGGTGAATTTCTTGTCACTAGAAGGATGCAATTAGTGCTGACTGGTCATGCAAAGCTGGCAAGGAACAGGTCCAGCTGGACTTTAAGGTCACTTCCGTGTCTGAGATGCTATTACTGTACCTCAGCAGAGAGGAAAAGAAATCAGAAAGAAGAATGAGAGGTTGCAAGAGGGGAAAAGAGAAATTAATGTCTTCAAGAAGGAGGTATTTAGCAGGAGTCATTGCCCATAGACAGATTAGAGGATGCTTATATACTCCAGGAACTGTATGCATCACTATGTAAATAGAAGTGTTCATTTTAGAAGGAAACAGTCATCATTTAATTCATAGCCTCAGAAGGGTGTTATAAAGAGAAATGAAGAGCACAGTGAGGAGTGAGCTTCCTTCTTAGAGGAACAGAAATTCTTCACCAGGGACTCCTCTCTACCCACATAACATGACTGGGCTTTCCTTGTACTATTTTGAACAGGTATTGTTTAAATTTCTCTAAAAGGAGGTTGAAATAGAAACCTGAGAGAATAAAGACTACCTGAAATTCTACCATATAGTGTAAAAATTCTAGACTGAATTTCTGCTTTAGAGGGATAATCCTCTAATGAACATAAGGAGAACAATGTACCTAAAGATTTAATTGTGCTAAATCTGAAATGAGGACATTCCTAGTGACTGCCACCAACCCCCATTATAACCCATCCCCTTGCCTCATGTATTTTGTCTCTGCACGGAGAGAAAGCTCAAATTTGAGACAAAAATTACAAGGGGACAATGTGGAATTGCCTCAGAGAACAGAAAAGTCCTCCTGTAGAGATAATGAATTTCTCTGTAATCCAATAAACTTTGGCTCTGTCAACAGCTCATGGAAAGACGAAAAGGCACATGGTTTCTGTTACTCACTGAGCAGTCCCACTTCAGAGGTGAGTGTGGGCCTGACCTGTAGGACCTGCCCTTTAGTGACTTGTATTATGACAACATTGATTCAGACTGTCAGAAAGATTCATGGAAGGGATTTTATGGTTTATCTAAAGGATTTCCTTATTTACCAATTAATAAGTTTTAGACCTACAGCAGAGAAGTGTTGTGCTCAAGTATGACAGAGTTGAGCCCAGTCTTAGAAAATATAGTTCAGAACCAGGTGCAATGGTTCTGCACCCAGGTTTCATGGGATGAAGTCCTGACTGCCATTTATTGGTTGTGGGACCTACAGCATGCCTGGTAACCTCACAGTTCACTCACAGGTAAGCTGGAGATAATGTTATTGCAGGTCTGGCATAGTATATGTTGAGGACTCAGTACTTGTTAGCTCTATTATAAGTTGAATAAAGGGTACCTGAATCCACATTCAGTATCTATAAAAAACTCTGAGTTCAAATTCTGGATCTTTCACCTGCTAGATGGGGCACTTGGGACACTTTACAATCTCTCTATGTGCTCATTTTTAAATCAGGAATTTAAAGATAAGAGTACCTACATCATGGGCCTGTGTGAAGACAAAAAATAATGATCATAATAATAATAAAAATAAAAATAAAAAATAATGATCGAATTCCAGAAACACAAAATGTGTCCCTGTCCCATCGTTCATGCCCTTTCCCTGAGGGCCTTTGATTTAGAACTTAATTTTGTAATAGCTGAAGGTAAATAGAAATGAACTCAGAAAATGAGCAATTGTGTTAAGTTGTGCAGTGCATGTACTTTCACTTGTGTTATCATCTCTATCCTCAATCCCAAACTGTGTCTGCTTATTAGTTCAATTTTACAGATGAAGAACAGGGAGTCCAAAAAAGTGAGGGACTTTCTCATTACCACAGTGTCAACAGTTGATAAACTCAATATTCAGAAAAGAGCTAGGATGCTCAGCTCATGCCACTCCCCTCCTCTACCCAGGGGAGCAGGGAGCCAACACTACCCTCTCAGGCCTTCCCACATGCAGTCTTCTGTGCCAGGCTCTGCAGGGTGCAGGAGGCATGGGAAGTATCATTTATTGGGTGTTCTTGCATTCAGACTGTCCACTAGGGCCTAGCAGGTTTTCACAATTAGGCAGACACATCCTGTGAGCCTGGACACCAACTCAAAGAAGACAGTGCAGTATCTTGTCCTTCATTTCACTGATATTTATTTTGTTTTGTTTTCAATTCTAAGGTAAGCAACACAGGTAAAGGGGCCCTGGGTCTGTCCACACAGGTGTTTACTCAGACACACGTCGTCAAACAATCACATGAAGTGAACTGCAGGTTGAGGAATGAACAGCCAAAATCAATTGCAGTTTCAGAGTTCATATGGGTTGTTATCTGCACAAATATTAAAACACCTTCCATGAATTCAGAATTACTTCTAATCCAATAAAAAGCAGTGTCTGGAATTCATTGACCGCTGGTTCAGAAACTATCAGCTGGAAGCACCAACACTAACACAGACCTAGCTGCAGACAATTCGACTTTAGGGAGTCAGCTTATCTGAGCCATGGGATGATTTCCAGTTTAGCCATTTCTTAAAGAAAACACAGTTGTAACAATGGTGGTTATTAACCACTCCCAGGGTGTTCCTTTTCTGTGTCTACATATAGCCAATAAAGCTTTTCTTTCTTTCTTTCTTTCTTTCTTTCTTTCTTTCTTTCTTTCTTTCTTTCTTTCTTTTCTTTCTTTCTTCCTTTCTTCCTTTCTTTCTCTCTTCCTCTCTTCCTCTCTCCCTTTCTCCCTTTCTCCCTTTCTCTCTTTCTCTCTTTCTTTCTTTCTTTCTTACCAGAGATTAAACCCAGGGACATTTAACCATTGAGTCACATTCCCAGTCTTCCTTATTATTTATTTAGGTAGGGATATCACTAACTCATTTAAGGGTCTTGATAAATTGCTGATACTGGTTTTGAACTTACTATGTGCTTGCCTTGGCCTCCCAAACCTCTGGGATTTTAAGCATGCCCCACCACACCCAGCCTAACAAAGCATTTTAAAGAGTTATTTTTTTTTTACCCAGATTCATGATGATTATTTTAGTTATACATGTCCACATAACTGACTTACTGTCATGTTAATAATGATTAGTGTCTTCATGTTATTTTAAAAAGGCATTCAAATATTTTATCCTCACAATTCTGGGATATGGGCTTGAACTATTATTCCCAAACTACAGATACAGAAATAAGAATGTAGAGAAATTCAGTGACTTTCTCAAAGATTACAGGCATACTTCAGGTAGTCCTGAGGGTTTTATTGAAAAGACAACAACTATTGCAAGATCCCAGAAGCTAGGAGTACACTAAACTGAGTCATATCCAAACACTCCCACATAAGAACCCTGTGATCTTGAGTACTGACTTGTCAAAACATCAGTTTGTTTGCTCATCTGTAAAATGGGGAATAATAGTATTGTAAGGAGTAAAATGAGATCATTCATGTAAATCACCTAGAACAATGCTGGTACATGGTTAGGACTCACTGAACATTTAAGTGCATTAAGACCTTGCAAATACAGCAAACAATCAAAGAGTCCCCCAGGTTCAAGCCCTGACCTAATGCTTTCTACCTGCAGGAATTTTAAGTATCTAAATATAACATGTGAAGCTATTTGTGCTGCACAGACCTCACAGAATGCATGGAAAATATAAGAATGCTTTGAAATATGCCAAGTGCTGTGAAAATATCAGTAGTTACTATATCCCTATAATTCAAACTCTTTAGGCAGCAGAAATAAAGCTGGTTAACACATGCAATTAAAGTATGATTAACTACAGTCACCAGAATGTGCATGAGATCTCCAGAACTTATTCACCCTACACAACTGAAACTTGAAAACATTGAACAAAAATCTCCCCATTTTTCTCAACCAATACCACCTGACAACCACCATTCTACCCTGTATTTTTATGAATTCTACTATTTTAGTTTCCACTTGCAAATGAGACCATGTGGTATTTGTCTATCTTAGCATAGTGTCCTCCATTTTCACCTGTGTTGTCAGAAATGTCAGGATTTCTTCTTTCTTTGAATAATATTCCATTATAAGTAATATGTATATAATATATTGTGTATATATATATATATATAATAGAATATCTCCCTATCCATCGCCCTTCCTTCCTCCCTTTCTGTGAGTGTGTGAGTGTGTGTGTATGTATTTTTGTACTTACATATCTTCTTTAAGTCAATGTCATATCTTGACTACTTTAAATAATGCTGCAATAAACTAGGACTGCAGATAACTCTTTAAGATAGTAATTTCATTTCCTTTGATTGTATATCCAGAAGTGGAGTTCCTGGATCATATGGTAATTATTTTTTCAATGTTGTTGAGAGCTTCCATGCTGTTTGTAATGCCTGAATCAACTTACATTCTTACCAACAATGCATATGGGTTCTTTTTTTCACATCTTACCCAATACTTGTTATTATTATCAAAAAACACTTTGCATTTTAATAGTAGCTTTTCTAACAGGTATGAGATGATTTCCCATTATAGTTTTAATTTACATTTTTCTGATAATTAGTGATGTTGAACATCTTCTGTGTAAATCTTCACCACTTGCAAATCTTAGAGAAAATTCTATTCAGGTCTTTTGGCAATTTTTTTTAATCGACTCATTTGGAATTTGCTAATCTGAGTTCCTAATGTAGAATGGGTATTAATCTTTTATCAGATATATGGTTTGAAAATATTTTCTCTCATTTGGTTCATTGTCATTGACTCAGTCAATGCATTCTTTGATGTGCAGAAGCTTTTCATTTGATATGATCACATCTGTGTATTTTGGCTTTTGCTGCCTGCACATTTAGTGTCATAACAAAACCTTTGCCCAGACCAAGGTCAGAAGTTTACCCACTAGGAAAACTTGGTTTAGATACTAGGTGTCCCCAAAAGCTCATGTGTGAGTCAACACAAGAACATTCAGAGGTGAAATGGTTGGGTTATGAGACCCTTAATCCCATCCATGAATTAATCCCTGGATGGAGATTAAATGAGTGGTAACTGAAGTTGGGTAGGGTGTGACGGGAGGAGGTGGGAATTGGAGTTGTGCCTTTGGGGTATTTTTTTTTTTTTTTTGTATCTGGCCAATAGAGTTTCTCTTTCTCTGTTTCCTGATTTGGAACCCCAACACACTTTCCTCCATCACACCCTTCCTCCATGATGTTCAACCTCACCTGGAGCCCCAAGGAATGGAGCTGACTGTCTGTGGACTGAGAACTCTGAAACTCTAACTCCCAAAATAAACTTGTCCTCCTGAAATTGTTCTTGTCAAGACTAGCTTCAGATCTCATGTTTAAGTCACTAATCTGTTTATTTTTATATGTGGTTTAACAGTCCAATTTCATTCTTCTGCATGGAGATAACCAGTTTTCCCAAGAACGTCATAGAGGAGACAATCCTTTCCCATTGTGTATTTTTTGATATCAAGAACAGATTTATTTCTTACATTGTACAAGTCGAGAATTCCAAGAGCATCTCATTGTGTATTCTTGCACTCCTGTTGAAGATCAGCTGGCCATGCATGTGTACATTTATGCTTGGACTCTATATTCTGTTCCATTGGTCAGTGTGTCTATTTTTATGCTAGTATCATACTGTTTTGAGTACTTTAGTTTCAAAATATAATTTCAAATCAGGAACTGTGATGACTATATCTTTGTTCTTGCTCAAGATTGCTTTGGCTATTTAGGGTCTTTTATATAACATGTAATTTTTTAAAAATTATTTCTATGAAAACTACTATTGAATTATAAGATATTATGTTGAATCTGCATATTTCTTTGGGCAGTGTAAAAATTTTAACAATGTTAATTTTTCCAGTCCATTAATACATTAGTACATCTTTCCATTTATTTATGCCTATTTTTATTTCTTTTATCAATTTTTTTAGTCTTTAGTATACAGGATCTTCACCTCCTTGGATAAATTTATGCCTAAGTATTTTATGTTATTGTAAATGGATTATTTTCTTAATTTGTTTTTCATAGAATTCTTTCTTAGCATACAGAAATCCAAATGTTTTTTGTATGCTGATTTTGTATCTTTCAATTTCATTGAACTTATTTGTTTTAGAATTGTTTTGATAGAGTCTTATAAGGTAATATCATCAACAAACAGAGATAATTTCCCTTCTTTCTTGTTGAATTGCATGCTTTTAAGATTTTTTAATCAATTTGGCTAAGATTTTTAATACTAGGATGAATGTAAGTGGTGAGGGTGAGTATTCTTGTCTTAATAGCAATTTTAAAGGGAAAGCTTTCAAAGTTTTGCTGTTAGATGTTCTCTTAATTGTGAACTTAAAATATGTTTTTTTGTTTTTTTAATTTTTATTAATATTTACTTTTTAGTTGTAATTAGACACAATATCTTTATTTATTTTTATGTGGTGCTGAGGATCAAACCCAGGTCCTCACAGGTGCTAGGCGAGTGCTCTACCTTTGAGCCGCAGCCTCAGCCCATTAAAATATATGGTTTTTGTTATGAAGGTACATTCCTTCTAGACCTAATTTGTTAACTTTTCTCATGAGAGGATGTTGAATTTTTTCAAATGCTTTTTCTGCTTCTATTGAGATACTTACATAATTTTTGTCCATCATTCTGTTAATATGGTATATTACATCTATGTATGTTGAACCATCCTTGCATTGCAGATAAACTCCACCAGATCATAGTATATGATCCTTTTATGTGCTGTTGAACTCAGTTTACTAATATTTTATTGAGATTATTAAATATTAAAATTATAATATTTATCTATATTCATCTCTACATGTTGGGCTGTAATTTTTTTAGTGTTATTATCTAACTTCAGTGTAAGGCTAATGCTGGTCTCCTAGAGTGAATTTAGAAGTGTTCCAGATGGATTGGCATTAACTCATTTTTTAATGTTTGTAGTGGACTCACAAGGCCTTTAGTAGAAATCACAGCCCTTTGTTGCACTGTATGACCTGGATGTTGTGAATCCCCACCCATTTTTCCTCCTCCAAGGTGACCACAGATAATTCAGCCATGTTAACCCCCTCAGTGTCCTGGGTGGGGCAAGAAATAAGTGTTCCTGTTGGGCAGCATTCTATATAACTGGGGAAACCAGGAAATTAGTAGATTTGCACTTTTCCCTATAGGTGAAATTACAGGTTGGTGGGGTGTCTCTCTCTTGAACTGAGTTATTCTACCTCAGGAGATGTGTGATGTGGTGAAGTGAAACTATCCTTAACTTTTCCCTTGTATCTATTCTCAGATGGCTTTGTCCCAACATGGTTCAGGGACTTCTCTGTTATATTCCCAGGCATTATAACTGTGGATGGTTTCTGTGGGAGTTTTAGGGCTGAAAATTCCTATTCTCAAATTTTGCTGACATCTTCAATGCTTAACATTTGAACCATATGTCAGTTTCACAAAGAAAGATCTTAAATGGTATATATTAACATCCCCACCCTGTGGATGAATATGCTGAGGTTCAAAACAATGAAATCATTAGCCCAAAGTCACTCACCTAGTAAATAATGGAGGCGAAGTACAGTTTAAGATCTTAAGATGAAATCCAAGTCTTCAGCTTAAGCACTTAAACACAGTACTATAAATATGAGCTAGTAAACCTTATGATGTTTCAATAAGAGCAAACAATATAGAATAGCATATTGTTGTAAGGACTAAGTACTTTTACATCACACAAATAGAATTGAGTGAGGGATTTTGTCTGGCCCTGAATGCAATATCAGAAAATAGTAATTTACTTTTAACTTATAGTTGTGTCATCTTCACATATGGATACCATCTCTATTTTGAAGTTTTACTGAGTAACCCCAGGTGATTTCTAATCAAATCTACTTAAGTACTTGTTCCTCTTTCTGCTAGAACTCACCACTCAAAATAAAAAAATAAATCAAAACCAGAAAGTATCTAAAGACAATGACCCCCCAGGGTATTCTAGGGAAGGAAATTAAAATGCCATTTCAATGGAAAAAATTTGAATTTATAATATTGGGTATTTCAATCTGTTCTTTTGGAGCTTGGCAGTTTTACAAATTTATTGGCATTTTTTAAAGAAAATACTATAGGAAATTTGATTGGATTTATATTTACATACTGATGTTCCCACTGACCCTATTTAGAAGATGTCAATCTTGAGGAATATTTCTGTTTGTATAACTTAAAATCAGAATGAGTTTTCCTTCTTATTTTAAAAAAAAGTTTTTCAATGCATTTTAATAAGGCTCAAACTGTCTCCCTATGTGCCTTCCCTCAAGTTATCCATTTTTAATTGTCTTTGGATTCTGGCATCTTGGTGCCATGGATAGAAACTGTGGCTCTGTTCTGCCAGTTGCCCCCACCCCCTTCCTCATATGTTCACTGAAATAGGCTTAGAAGCCATCTGCATCTCCGTGTGGAGGCAGGCTAAATGTCAGCCCTCCTGTGGGCTCTGCATAGAACAGAGCTCCAGCAGACCTGCTAGTCTCACACCCAAACTGCCTTGTCCCTTGCCTTGCTGATTTTTCCTATTAATATTTGAACACTTGGGTTTCATGAGTTTAGGAAGCACTTTTGTCTCAGTGGGGCATAGAAGATAAGCCCCACTGCAGAGTCATATTTCCCATAGACAGAGAACTGGTTCTTAGATATAACTAAAGAGCAGTCTCTGCTACCTCTTTATGGATAGTTCACTCTAAGTAAGGGAAGTGTTCATGCCAAACTTCAAGAAAGGCAAAGGATAAAAGTATAGTTGGTTGAATATTAATAGTAGAAGGATAGAGGGCTGGGGCTGTAGCTTTGTGGTAAAGTGCTTGCCTCGCATGTGTGAGACACTGGGTTCAATCCTCAGCACTACAAAAAAATAAATAAAGATACTGTGTGTTCGTGTACAACTAAAAAAAAAACATTTAAAGAAAAAGAATAAGGAGGGGGAAGGTGATTAGCAAGGATGGTGGAATGTGATGGTCATCATTATACAAAATACATGTATGAAGACTTGAACTTTGTGCCAACATACCTTATATACAAACAGAGATATGAAAAATTGTGGTATATATGTGCATTAAGAATAGTAATGCAAAAAAGAGTACATGTATAATGGCATAAATTGGCATGAACATACTTTATATACAGAGATACGAAAAATTGTGCTCTATATGTGTAATAAGGATTGTAATGCATTCCACTGTTGTCATGTATTAATAAATAATAAATAAAAAGATAGAAGGATAGAAAAGAGAAAAAAGGAGATGATAAAGATAAAAGCTAAAGCAGAGAAGGTTGTGAAAAAAAAATGATAGTGGGAAGAGGAATGCAAAAAAAGAAGAAACAAGCCAAGATCTTATACTTAGCATTGAGATTGCAGAATAGATAAATCTATAGTAAGGAAGAAAGAGTGAGAAGAAGAGCTATGAAGAAAGAAAAATAACAATGAAGATATCTGTAATGCCCATTATGTGCCAGCCATGCAGATAGGGCTTTAATATCTACTCAGTCATCTCCACAATCATATAGAGTGAATATCAAGGAAGTTATGTTCACAGTGGTTTTGAAAGTTGCTTATATGTCAAAGCTAAGTGGAATCAAATCCTCACTGGTCATTGCACCAGGCAGCAATGATCTGCTGAATACTATACACAGGTGCCATCCACTTGCAAGTTGTTGAAATAAGAGATCTATAGCGTCTACTTTTCAGAACCTCACAATAAGTTAGATTTGATTTACTTAATATGTGGAAGTCTAGCCTCAGGTTGACTTGACAGAGCTCACACTCTGGTAAAATCAATGTAATAAAATCAGTCTCTGAGTTTCAAGATCAAATCAGGAGCTAGAGATCATTCTAGTTCAGCTAGAATTGCTCTAAACTCTTCCGACGGTTGATGGAAGCTACTTAGCTATAGAGTTCATGTGTTACTCAGTTTTACCTCAGAGCAGAGGGGTTTTCCTAAGGCGAATACTTCACAGGTATAGTAGTGTCATTCTTGAAAAGACCTAGAACCAGAATATTGTAGGTGGAAGTCTCATAAGCACAAGGCTCTACGACTTGTCATGTGCTGGCTAAGAAAGTAGCCTAGAATGGCTGAATCTAAGGGAATCAAGGGGAATCAGAATGGCACACAAGGGATGTAAATGATGGCAAGGATTTCAGGTTTTATTTTGTTAAAGAAGCTCTGGAGGGATTTAGGAAGGAGAATGGTATGATCCAATTATGTGTTAGAAGGATGTATCAGGAGGGTAAGGAAAGAGTAGATGGACAAAAAAGAGAGCAAGAAGAAGCTGGTAGATTAATTCACTAATTTGGGTGATAAAAGATAATGACTGTAATTGGTTAGTAGCAATAGTAATAAGAGGAAGAGTTCAGATTCAAAATATATTGTAGTCACATAGTCACTACATCATAGAGAAATGGAGGATGCTTTCTGTTTCTAGTTTGGGCAACAAAATTAAGACCTGGAAGTGTGAATAAGGAAAGAACATTACACTGTTAATATTAAATGGATGTTGGCATGTAGAAACAGTAGTTCTCTTGTGCACATTTTATATAGAGATACATATTAAATACACAAGCCAGGGAGTCTGATACACACTTGGGCATATCATTCAAGTTTAATAGAGAAGTCAGAGCTAAAGGCACAAATTGGGGAGCTCTCAACATGTATTTAAAGGGTGGCATTTAGATACAGAAAAAAAGTCAAGAAGTAAGTCATGACATATCCTAACACAGCTCAAAAATTAAGAAGGAATAACTAATGAGGTAAGAAAGAAATTAGGAGAGTGTGTTGTCAAGCAAACCAAGGAAGGATAGTATTCCTCTATGATGAGAGTGGTTAGGTAGGCTAGATACTGCTGAGCAGCTCATGAAATGTGCACAAGAGATAGCCATTGAATTTGATAGAGGTCACTGGTGATGTTAAGAAGAGTATTTTCAATGAAATATTTGTCATGGAAGCCTAATTTGAGTAGTAAGATGAAGGAAATACAGGAGACAATTAGAGGCAGGAAGACTATAAAACTTACTGTGAAATAAAGAAGAGAAATGGGGCAGTTTGGGGAGATAGACTTGGTATCAAGAGTATCCTTTTTTTCACCTCATAATGCAGAATAACTGAGGCTAGGTTTACTTGAGGTTAAAATGTGTATGCAAATATTTTTTTCAGAAAGTGTTCTCAGAGATAATAGTAAGGGAGTGGGGATCAGAGTGGGGCCAAAGGAAACTCAGCTTGGCCTTGGATTCAGCCTGATTCCTGGAAGAAGCTGTGCAATTTAAGTTATTCTCGTTCCTGACCTGAAGTAGAGGGAGCAGGGAATCTCAAAATACCTTCAGGTAAGTTCTAAGCATTTCTGGACTTCTAAGATGACATTAAAACTGAAAAATAGTAAAAAAGAATCAGGTAGAATCTTTCTCTGGGAAATTTATCTCCTCTGCTGGAAAACAGTATCAGGGAGATCTGATATATTCCCCTTCAGGTAACTGTTTCTACTATACAACACGAATTTTCATTTCAAAGATGTATACTAAGTTCCTACTATGTGCAGATCATGAAGTTTTGCTTCTATATAGTGTAATTTGCAGCAATAGATAGAATTTTGCACCATCCTTCACTAAGCTATGTAGTTCCCTTAATATCAGCATAAAGTCATATTCTAACCAAAGTAGAAAACTTGGAAGTACTGAAGGGTTTAATCATGACTTCAATATCCATTCAATGATTACTATTTCAACCTCAGTTCTGAGTATTTACCTGTAATTCAGTAAAAAAAATAAGGTGGTTTTCTTCTTGTCTCTGACCAGAAATAAAGATTTTGTGAGTCAAACACTGATGAGAATTTAGTTGCTAATATGAATGAGATAATTGATTCCTCCTCTCCTAGTGTTAA
This sequence comes from Marmota monax, assembly GCF_021218885.2. Lineage (NCBI taxonomy): Eukaryota > Metazoa > Chordata > Mammalia > Rodentia > Sciuridae > Marmota > Marmota monax. The sequence continues at coordinate 1,702,572 of NW_026693836.1, forward strand.
ATTGATGGAAGAAGAATAAAACCTACAGCTTGCAGGCAGAAAACAAGAGGATCACACAGACCAATTTCATATATTCCCAGCTCTAAATTATATGCATTTTATTATTTTATAAAAAATTCCCACATATTCAACCTTCAGTGTTGTCTAATCTATTTGGTTCTGAGATTGTGGAAATATACAAATATCCTGCCTTTAAAAAGCTATTTGTAAAAATCTAAAGATACTATAGAAGCACCTAATTCTATCTAACATCAATGTAGAGCTGTGTGAATCCTTTCCCATTTCTCTTCTCTCCTGAAGAAATTGCTCATTAGCCTTTACTCTCAGAAATATGATGACATTAGATATTTATTCTAACTTTCTGATTCCTCCTTCCTTCTCCATAGCCAGGACTGTTGATTTATTTTAAAATCTCATTTCCTCAATAAACTATTCAAGGGACAATGGGAAAGTACTAATAACCCCACAAACAATCCTAACTCACCTTGAGACCCTACTCCATAGAGATATAGAATGTTAGCTGTGTTTCCAGATCATGTGTAGATCTTCTCTAAATTGCTGAAGACAGCCTGCAGATTACCTTCTACAGTGGTATGGCATTTCAGGGAGGTATGTGGACATCAGTAGGTGAAAGGATGAGTCCATTTCCTAGTTACTAGAAAAATAGAGCCCAGCATTGGTCCAAGCTAGAATGAATCTTCTCCAGCCCACAGATGTCATGGAATTCCATTAGTGACACTGTGATGCATGACCAGATGGTACCACTTCAGGACTGAGGCACACACTGTGCTGCTACTCGGATTGTTGGAAATGGTGTTAATTTACTAGGGTTGCCATAGAGAGGTATTACACACTGGGTGGCTTAAACAAGAGAAATTTGGTTTCTCACACAGGTTCTGGAGGCTAGAATTCCAAAGTCAAGGTGTCATCAGGATTAATTCCTTCTAAGGCTGTGAGAAACAAAGATCTGTGCCAAACTTCTCCCCCAGTTTCTGTAGCCTCAAGCATTCCTTGGCTTGATGATGACATTCTCCCGATATTCCCATCATCTTTATTCCATATGCCCGCTTCTGTCCGATTTCTCCCTTTAATAAGGACACTATTCATTTTGAGGTAAGGCACACCCTAATGACCTTGTCTGGTCATCTGCAAGGACCTTATTTCCAAGTAAGGTCAAACTCATAGATATCATGGTTTAGGATATCAACATCTCTGACAGGACACCATTTATTCAGCCATCAGAGCAACAGAGCACATAGTTAAAACTCTTCCTGAGATTGTCCTCCACTGAGAAAGCCACTTTTGCCAAGTCATGGCCCTTCCTTTCATCAGCCTGCATCTTATACTTAATCAATGAGGATATTATAAAGGCCCGGACACCCTGCCTTGATTCAGGGCAATTCTGAGCTCGAACACACTCTATACTTTGCAGAGACCTCTATCTGATCCTTCTTCCTTCACTTCCCAATGGACTTTGCTGGAGAAGCATATCCCAATAAATTACTTGCATACAAATAACTCAAATAAGCATCTGTTTCTTTAGCCATGAAGTGGCAGCAGAGCTTCTCTGAGAACAAGACATACCCTGTCCCTAAGGCCCTCCTCCATATCAGAAGGTGGTATTAGGTGTATAAAAAAGCCTTCCTCATATACCACCAGTTTTTGGATCTCCCTGACGTGCTCTTTTCAATCAATGATTGATCACACCCTTCTTTCCTCATGAGGTCTGCTTATAGAATGGAAAAATGAGGATAAACTACCATCTATTGAATACAACTGTGATCTAGAAATTTTATACATGTGGTATCATCTAATTCTCTCCATAGTCCTATAGCTTTACATTGCAAATGGAAAAACAGAGGTTCTAATAGGATCAATAAGAGCCCTGCTGTCTGGCTTGTAACAAAATCAGGAAGAATGGGAGCCTGGGGCTTCTGATCTCAAAGTCTGTATTCTTTCTACCACACCACTAGTCTCCAAACCTGTATTACACAAGCCAGTAAATTAAAAACAAACAAAAAGTTGGCAAACAGAAATAGAGCTAGCAACTTTGGATCCTGCCAAAAACATTAAAAGTAAAAGAAAAAAAATCAATATAATACAATGACCATTTCGGAATAAAAGGGACATTTCAACCCAGAAAAATGTCACAAATATTGAATCTCTAAACAGAGAATCAGCAGTTACAATAGCATGCTATTCATGATTTAGCTTCATGGAAAAACAAACTATATTACCCTTCAATTTTATTCATTTGTCCACAGATTTTTTTTAAATATTTTCAAAGATTGGTACAGATTTTGAAAAAGAAAGAGATATAAGAAAAAAGCATGGAAATCACCTCTAATAGATCTGGGTTTTATTCACACTAAAGGTTAAATGACCTCTTTAGGTTATTTAGCTAAATATTTTGTGTATTGCAGAAGATATATCTAAGTTAGCTTTGATACGATTCCAATACAGCTAAGGACTACAGGGGAATAAAAAATAAAAATTTTCAAGAAGCAAAGTAAAAGCAAATGGAAATCATATTTTATAATTTGGCTATTTTTTTCTCCAGGTCTCAGATCTCTCTCAGAACTCAAGAACTGGCAAGAGTTCAATTTCTAATCAGAAGATTTTGCTTTGGCTCTATCCATTCACATTAGAATTACCTTAAAAGGTTACATTCAACAAATTTTATTCTACCATCAGTTACCTCTGGTAGGGAATAATAGTTAAAATTTACATGTTAATATCTGAAAGCTTGTAAAATGCCAGTTCAGAGTCTGAAACATATACATTCTATAATGCTTGCTATACATGCTTTCTAATTACTGGATGGAAGTATAATGAGCTAATATATTTGGTAGTGGCAACAAATGTATCTTAACAGAAATGATGACTTAAATTTATATGCATTCTTTATCCAGACAGCCCTCAAAGCACATTATAGACAGTGGCAGGCTCTCAGCCACCCACTAGTAAAATACAGACACCTTAGGGGCGAAAAACCATGTGTCTGAGGTTTTAGTATTGCAGAGAGCACACGGTGGTATTATCCCATGTGAAACTCTAATTCTCTAAGTCTTACAGATTTAGAACTGACGTGAGATATTTCGTTTGAAGAACAGAAGTATTTTAAGACGGCTGAGTGCAATTTTGAAGTGGCAATCATTCCTTACAGGCAGCTTGTCATTGTCAAAAGAATGAAACCTCAGGAGTTCATCAGAGTTAAGTTGGAATCCCAGCTCCACTACTTATCCAGCTGGGTGACACTGAGCACAATCCATTTTCCCTTGCAGAAGTGGGGGTAATAATGGCATCTCCCCCACAAGCTTGCTGTAAAAGTTGAAAGATTGTGTCCAGTAAATGATTGGTAGTATTGTCGTTATTGTATTTGTCACATGGGGATCTGATGAATCTCAAAGTGCTGTGAGTACAATAAACAACAATATAGAACTTTCAGTGAGGAGTTATTATGCACCAGGAAGTGTGTTCAATGCTTTATGTGTATTATCTTATAAGGTACTTACAAGAAACATATCATTTTGCAGAATTAGAAACTTAATTGCTAAATGAGAAAGTCACTTGATCAGAGTTGCTACTCATTGATCAAGTAAAAATATCTAAATTTGTAGTGTTTAAACATATGGTTGCAAAATAATATAGATATTTAGTTGATCTCTGTAGAGAATGACTTGCAATGTGCATGCTATATCTCATTGCTTCTCACATGTTTTACTCCCCTTAAGCATTTCAACCAGATTACACTGCCATTAAGGTACAGTTGCAATGTCAGCAAGGTCCTCTGTGAACTGGTCCAGTTTCATTCATTGAGGGAGGGGGCAGGGAGAGGCTTTACCACCAAGCTACATCCCCAGTTTTTTTTTTTTTTTTTTTTGAGAGACAAAGAGAGAGAATTTTAATATTTGTTTTTTAGTTTTCGGCGGACACAACATCTTTGTATGTACGTGGTGCTGAGGATCGAACCTGGGCCGCAAGCATGCCAGGCGAGCGCGCTACTGCTTGAGCCACATCCCCAGCCCAGTTCTTTTGTTTTTTGAGACAGAGTCTCATTATGTGGGTAAGATGCTGAGGTTGCCTTTGAACCTGCAGCCATCCCACTTCAGCCTCTCAAATTGCTGGATCACAGTTGTGCACAACCATGCCCAGCTTGTTCCATTCATTTCTAATACATCTCTGAATTTCTTCCCCAAATACATTATGAGATTTTTTGGAGAAGAGATTGTGTCTTGTGATTCTTTATGTGCCTCTCCTAAGACTTCAGGTAGTGTCTTGAATAAAGCACATGTGGTCTGGTTGGATAATTTACTACTCTCAGAGGTTCAAAGTCACCTTTCTGGTCTCAGCATGATGTGTTCCTAACATCCTATCATCATACTAGTTCTGGAATTTTCCAAATCATTAGTAATGCTTTGCCAAATCAGTCTCAACTGTGATGGACAAGAAGCATTTCCGTCTGTAACATTTCCCTGATGTTGTTTATTAAATATTACAGCCCTGTGAACATCTGCTTAACAACAAAAACAAAATTCCTCCAGGGTAACGTGATTTCTGATCTTCCTCAAGAAATGTCTTAGACTCCAATACTCATCAGAGCACTGAAAAGTCCCACACTGTGATGACAAAATGCAAAATTAACCCTTTCCCTTCATGTAGGAAGTCAGGTTTAATTTCAGTGTCATGAGCCTTGGTTGCAACTCACCAAGCTCCATTCTCTAACCCCATCCTTTCTAATCATAAATGTATGTACTTTTCTGTACCAAGGCTACTACTTTTCATGAATGAAAGAATATTACTAAATCATGTAAATTTACTTAAATCTTTCCTTTATAATTTCTGCTTGAAAACATGCTATGTAACTAAAATATATTTAATTTTCTCTGCAATAATTTTATATATACTTCAAAAGTATTTTCATATGCACTTTAAAGGTAGTATCTATTCTTAAAATCAAAGTGAGATTTGAGAAGCAAATTATAAAAGCATATGAATATAAACAATTGTTTTTGGATCATTTTCACATGGTTAAAAGCTTAAGATCTTTCTTTGCAGAGATTCAGGATATACCCAACAAATGCACAGAGAACAGCAGAGTACTCAGTCTTGGAAAGGACAGCCAAACCTTTTTAGTCTTTTTTTTTTTTTTTTGTATAAGAATAATCATTCATCCTACTTCTACTCACCTTTGGGAATTTGAAATAATAGGAGTATATATGCAAATAGTGATAGCCTTCTAGATTGACAAGAAAATTTATGCTGAAGCCTGAAGCAATTCAAGGGATATTTTCTACTTTCAGGTAACATTTCTTCTTTGATACTCTGAGAGAATTCAGTCTGGTGTTACATTAAGAATAAACAAATTATCTTCTAAAGATCTTAATGTGAAAATTCAGACAGTGAGTGACAAAATTTAGACTTCTTATGAAGTCTGTCTCCATCAAGAATTCCTTAGACAACCAAGTACCACATTTAGAGCTCTTATTCTCTCCAGCACAATTGAAAGTGTCACATGTACAAGGAAGTCAAAGATTTTTTTAAAAATCATAAGAAAACAATGTGACAATGTCTTTCCTTTGACTTCAGCTGGCTCCCTCAATGCTTATTACTATTATCATTGATAATGAGCATTTCTGTGCCACTAAAATATTCACAGCCATTGTGTCTATAAGTTGGTCTTCAACCCATGCATGAAGTGAATCAGTTTATCCTGATTTTATTAACAGAAAACAAAGACCTTCAGTAAAGAAGGTACCTGCTAATTCTAAAATTCTCCCACTTTTAAATCAGAATTCATAATTTTTATTACACACTAACATTCTGAAACATTATGATATCTATGTACAGAAACACACAAAATCCACCAATTATCAAAATAGTAGTTTTGCAAAAAAAAACTCAGTAGTAGTTCCATGAGTCTAGTCTCGTCTAGTCTAGGTTTATATTATTTTATTTTGCAGTTTTACCAAAGGAAACAAATATTGACCTTGTGCCCAGCTTTAACATAAACTTCTCTGTCAATTGCCAGAAACTTCCTTGGAAGTGCTTGTTCTTGTTCTAATAATTATTATACCTAAACCCATGTGTCAAAGAAATCTTGTTTTAGTAAGAATAAGGGAGAAATCTAGCTATGAAATCAGTTTTGCTGCCACCATATCACTGCAATACATCCACCACACAGTCATTTCTCTGGCAAGTCAATAATGCAGGACAATTTCAAACTAAGGCATTTATTGTGTATTCCTAGTAAAGCCCCAAATGCTGAGAGCAGAACTTCTAGATTATTTCCCCCATTATAAAATATCAGCTCATGGTTCCTTGAAAGAGGAGGAAGAAAATAAAAGAAAATTTGGTTTTGCTTTGTATATCTCTTGCATATCCAATAATGGTGAAAATCTTCCTCTCCAGCAAAACCTGAAAACAGTGCTCAGCAACTGATGGATCACTAACACAAAGATGAAGATGCCATGGAAACCCTCCTCTAATTGGCATTTGGCTGATGTGAAATAGACATTTCTTCTTCTTGCTTCATAAGTGGATTTATCTAGAAGAATCTTAGAAAGGCCACTGTACCAGACTGAGGTATTTACAATCTACTTTCTCTTATTTACCTGTATGATTTAAACAATGTGAGCAAGGTATTGAGCGTATTTCAACAAAAGAAAATAAAAAAAGGAAAACAGTTGTCATTTGGAGTTGAGAACAAAAAGAAGAACAGCACCAACTCCATGGCCCCATGTCCTGTTCCCAGCACAGAATATTAGAGCCACCCCATGGCTGTATTTCTCCCTGCACCACTCCCAAAACACATACAATGACTTAGCAGTGGGAAAGGTCCAGGTTACCATATGGTAATCCTATAAGTCTCTCCCTCTCTAGCAGGTGGAGCTTCAGAGTACACAAGGTTTAAAGCAGAAGTGTCCAGGAGGACTCCTGGACTATGGCTCAGCTGTGCTGTCTTGCTTTTCCTATGCTAGGGGAAAATAAAGATACAGTGTTGAGTATTAAGTGATGATTCTGATGTATGCCATGGCAACTGTGAATATCAGTCTCAGGCCAGCCATTCACTGAGGGCTCAGTCATCACCTGCTGATTTAACTGTCCTCTCTCCCCAGAGGATATTACCTCACACATGGGAGCTCTCTCCATATTATTGTCTCTCCCTGACACTAGAGGCAAAGGGTCAGTGTTTTACCATTATTGGCTTAACAGCTTTGTCTTAAGTGAATTGGAGAAATATAGTAAACTAACTCATTCTTCTAGTTGGGTCCTGCTAGCCAATATGAGGAAATTTGTTTGGGTGTTTTTATTTAAGTTATATCACATTCACTATCTGAACTTAAATATGGTCTTTGATTTTTCTTATTCATTGTTTCCAAGGAAGGTCATAATTATATTTTATAGGAAAATCGCTAATGTACAATATGATAGATATGCTGATTTTCTCATCCTTCAAATTTATATAATTAAAAATTGAACCTTAAAATAGCTCAGAAAGTTTTACATAACACTGTACAGAAAATATTTATTTATTCAATAAATAAGAACAGTTTTGTTAAATGTCATTGGAAAACAAGACACAGCCACTATCCTCAAGGAGCTAACATACTTTCCAAGGCCTCAAAGGGCTAAGTGTTTGACAACCTAGACACCTCCTATAAGAAAAGAGCTCCTTATCCAGGGTTATTGCCACAGTAGGGGTTAGGCAGTGGTTAATTAATGACAAGGAATAAGCAGTCCCTTGTGAAACTGACTCAGTACTCCAGAAATGTCACTATTTAAATGTGGCCTACATTTTAGCATTTCTTCTTATAAGAGTGACACTTTATCTCAGCACATTGGTGGCAACATGCACATGAGATGAGTCCCTTGCTGAAAATGCAGACATGCACCTCTCAGCATGCTGAGGATGCAGATTCTCACATTTATTTTGCCTGTATTTCCAGGTTGGCATTAAAGTCCCACAGAGAAGGAGAAACAATGAAATCTGAGTTGTGTTGTAGACAAATAAAAGCCTACAAGACATGAGCAATTGATGATTTACCACATGAATCCTAGGACTTGACATTACTTAAGTTACAAGTCAGGACCTCCATTGGGGTTCATTGTAGAGCCTCAGTAGTCACAGATCACAGATGTTTCAGACTTGCAGATCTATTATAGTATCAGAGAGTACTCAGTAAATTTGAGCCTTATGTGTTAGAAATTTCCCTAAACCTTCCAACAGTGCTCTGCATGTTGAAATTGGATGAAGTCCAACAGTCTAGTTAAAATCACACAGGACATTTATCTTTCTATAGTCAAATACTCTGTTCCAATGGTACTTATATTGTCAATACACCATTCCCTCTATGCTATAAGAACTTTCAATATGGTGGGGCTTTACTAAGCCCTATTTTACTCCTATTACTGTGTGTGTATACACACACACACACACACACACACACTTCTTCTCCCTCAAAAATTCTTAATTATCCTTAAATGCTAAAATTATACTTAATTTTCTTAATTATCCTTAAATACCAAATGTCCACTTCTCTGTATAAATGTCCTAGAGGCAGGATTCCCACAGAAGCATGTTAATAATACTATACTGCAACTTAATACAGTATCTTGTAAGATAATATATATATATATATATATATTAATATTATAATTATATATATATATATATATATATATATATATACAATTTTCCCAACTAATCAATGAAATTCTTAAAATAAGGGACTAAAACCTACACTCTATCCTTAAAACCTGGAAGAGAGGAGATAGGGGCGTAAACCAGGATAGAAAACAATAATATCTTTTAGGATAAAAAACAATAGTATCTTTTAGAAAATATTTGGATGGTTAATTTGGAATTAGATCTCAGTAGATACTGAGAATATATTAAGTACCTACTAAACACTGGCTAAATAAGTACATGGATCAATAAAACAAACCTACTCCATCCAGGGTAATTCACAGTCCCACTTCCACAGAGGTCATCTGTGAGAAGGAGCATCCTGAAGTAGAATCTTGTTCACTTTGGAGCCAAAGTTAATACTAACAGGGATCTTCTGAGAACTTCTGGCCCTCTGAAGATTTAAAGATATTAGCAGAAGCCATATATGTATTTTAAAATTACAGTTTATAGATAGATCACACAAAAAAAATTGAATAGATAGGTATAATACGTAGGTAGGTAGGTTGATATAGACAGATGGATGGATGTTTCAAGATGCTCTGGGATTTTGTTGAAAAATATGTGGTTTCAAGGAAAAGAAATATTGTCTCTGGCACAATCTCAAGTACCAAGAGCTGAGTCTTCTTAATGAAGTGTTAAGGAAGTGTCAGCATAGACCAGAATGCTGCTGATTTGCATACTTCTTGATTAAGAGTGTGAAAATAGAATTGTATGGATGCTAAATTTGTTTACTTTATAGAGCTAAAATGCCTGTTAAGATTATTGATTTCTTGTGAAGACTCTTAGTGCAGAGTAACCTCGTAATTAAAAGAAGGTCATTTGGTTACTCTAGAATAATTACCCTAGTTATAATTCCAATTTTCAAAGTATACATTTCTTAATTGTATTCAGAAAATAAAACATTGGACATCCTCAAATTTTACAGACAACTTCTTGGTTTCTAAAAGTTTGAGGTTTTGTGTACTAGAGAAAGAGTTAACAATTACAAAAGTCAACCATTCACTCTTGACCACAGAAATATCAGAGGTAAGGCATGATAAATGCCTATGAGCAGATTGATCACTATTTTTTGAATACAGAATAACTGCTTCTGAAAGACACTCCATCAGCAAAGTAAGCCTAAATATACACATATACATAATATATATTTACATGTAAATATATATTAGTGTATATTCATATGTATGCTATATAAAATATAAATTAGTTTTATCATTTATCAAACATAAATTATATACAAAATGTAAAATTACAAACATTTAATGATATTAAATATAAAATGTTTTATATGAATATATAAATTTTAAGTATAAATATAAATTATACATTTATTTAATCTCTACCATTATATATTTATATATTAAATTATAGATTATATACTATACACATAATAAATATGTACATATGTAAAAAATAATTCCAAATTAACCATCCAAATATTTTCCAAAAGATAATATTGTTTTTTTATCCTAAAAGATTCTATTGTTTTCTATCCTGGTTTACGCCCCTATCCTCTCTTCCAGACACTCCCACAACTCCTCAACTTCAGGATTTCCTCTCCAATGAGTCCCCACCACTATCTGTCTGGAACTCACATGTTTCCTTGGTATAAATTCCAATTTTCAATGGAATGAAATGACTTAAATGACTCCACAGTACTTATACTTCACCTCAGGCTCCTTAATGCAGGAGTAAAGTGACATTCCATCTCATTTCCAATGGCCTCTCATTAGCACCTCTTGCTTTTTTTAAAATTTATATATGACAGCAGAATGCATTACAATTCTTATTACATATATAGAGCACAATTTTTTATCTCTGGTTGTATACATAGTATATTCACAGCAATTCGTGTCTTCATACCTGTACTTTGGATAATAATGATCATCACATTCCACCATCATTTCTAACCCCATGTCCCCTCCCTTCTCCTCCAACCCCTCTGCCCTATCTAGAGTTTGTCTAATACTCCTGCTCCCTATCCCACTATGAATCAGCCTCCTGATCCACTTCTTGCTTTTTTCATTCCAAAATATGAAAGTTATTTTACTCCTTTACATAAAGAATGATTATTTTGTTTGTTCACTTGTTTTGTTTTTGATTTTTAACAGAAATTTCTCCTTAGGTAAGCCTTCACATTTCAAGACTGAAGTCCAATATTACCTTCTCCTCATAGGCATCTCTCTTCCCTCAAGATGTCAAGTTCCCTTCACGTGTGCCTACTTCTATCTAGCCTTTCTCTGACTCACCAACTCACATATTGTTGTCTGTTTTGACATATTCACTAACTCCATTAGGCATGAATTGTGTTTTATTTATCACTCAAACCTAACAAATGAAGGAATGGAGACACTCCTGATCACACCCCACCTGCCTCCAGTCACCACCAAGTTAATCCCATCAGGGATTAATTCACTGATTAGGTTAAGGCTATTGATACTGCTGTTGACCGGTGACGAGTCCTTGCTTCCCCAATGTTGAAGAATAACACCAAAGAAGCACGCCGAGGCAAGGTCAGAGTAGAAATTAGAAGTTTATTAAAGGACAGCAGAAAAGACTTCTCCCGGAGGAAGAAGGGGACCCAAGAGGTGGAATCCGTGGAAGGGATGTTGTCTCCCCTTTTTATAGTTCTTTCAGTGATGGAATGTAGGTGGGAAGGACCGAGGGGTGGGACACAGGTGGGCCAAAGAAGTAATCTGGTCAGGAAGGACTTCTGAGTCAGCACCTTTTTGCTGGGGGCTGTTCATTAACCTTTCTTTGAGGTGGACTTTGGCCTAGGGCCTTTTAGGGACTTCATTAACATTCCATGAGTTGTCCTGTGTTTTCCAGGAGTCATTCTCCGCATGGTCTCCATTTTAGATTTCACTCGACATTAGACTCGATTTACCTAACTACACTGACTACCTAACTTTAAATCTGGCTTCACTATGACCCAATATTTCTCCTCCAAACCTTCTTGCATTGTCTCACACATGAGCTTTGGAGGACTCGTCACATCAAACCATAACATTGATATGATAACTTAAATGTTACCTGAAAAAAAAATCTTCCCCAGTCAAAAACAATAATTATCTGTATATTACTTCTTGCATTATATTAATGCATCATGAGCTGAAATAAAACAATGAATAGGATATAATACTGACTTAAGGGGTAATATACTTGTGAAGAAATAAGACACCAGACAATTACAATTCAGTTATGGAAAAGATTATGACTCTCACATTTTTGAGTTACTTTTTGAGCTGGGGTCTCAAAAACAGGGAGCTGTGGTGCAGGGTACCTACTAATCTCCCTGAGAGTGGTCACTCCCGCTTCTCTAATACTCTACTTCTTGCCCAGTACAGGAATGCCCATCAATGTCTCAGCAGTGATCAGCAAATACATTTTAACATTTCAACCACAAAGCCAAATAAGCAAGGTGTCAGCACTACCTAAGTAGGTTTGCCTTTTAAGAGGCATTTAATTCTTATGATAGAATTCCAGGTCACTCAAATGGGTGGCAGTCCCTCAAATTCTGAAATTTGCTTGTGTGAGAATTATTATTATATTCTGATTTAATTTGGTGCATACCTCAGAAGGCTACTTCCACTCTTTAAGAATCATGAAACAGTAATAACCTGGGTAGGACTCAGAAAAGAGCAACATAGCCTACTGTATTAACCAAGTAGTATTGATTGTGAACAAAATCAGAAGTAAACTGGGTGGAACTTAAAAGTCACCAATGGGAATGGAGAAATTAATAAACATTTATTCACATATTATGAATAATGCACACTTACAAAATTATTCATTTGATAGGAGTTCATAGAGATACCACTGTGAGCCAGGAAATATGCTAAAAATAAGATACAGTCACTACCAAGTCAAAGAACTTATCATTTCGAGTTCAACCTGCAATTATAATAGAATGTTCCAAGTGCACAGGACTCCAGGAAAACACAGAAGCGGCAGTTAATTCAGGCCCTGGGAATTATAGAGAGCTTCTCAGTCAAAGCAACCTCAATATTTAATATTGAAAGGAAAAAAAGAGTGTTTAGTGCCCCTACCTTTCATTTGCCATTAGCCCAGACTTAGACTGCATATCCCATGCATTCATTTTGTAATATAGAGATTCTGGAGATATATAAAGGCACTTGGCAGAGGCACTGAGTAGGGCTAGACTTCATTGGCATATATGTCTGATGCAGTCATGCAAAATGAGCCCCAGTCCCAGTTGAAGATGTTTCAGAGTAAATAAAAACAGGCAAATGATTCATTCTTGCAAACTCATTAATAAAGATAGTCCAACCTCTATCTCTAAACTGCTGAGGTACAAAAGTCTTTGTTTTACCACTGGAAATCTGCTTCTACTTGTACTTGAGTGAATAAACTTAGGACAATCATTAACTTTGATCAATAACTCTGGTTTGGGATTGGATGTTTATTATTTTTATAGGAAGATTTTAGTATTATTTTTGAGTTTTCATTGTTTTTTTAATCACAGATTAAAGATCATATGCACATTTAAAAATACCTCACTAAACAACCGTCATTGTTTCCAACACAAAGCCTATTTGTAATCTATTGATTCAGTATATTTATGAATATATTTCTTTTGTGGTAGAGCCTTAAATTCTTATGATTAAATATTTGTCAAAATTTCTCAAAAGAGATACATAGCAAAGTATTTACATAGTTTACTCACAGGGAAATGTACTGTGTAAGGGCAAGTTCCAGTTTTAATTTTGAATATTTCAGAAATAGGCTACTTTGTAATGAAAATATAACAAAGATGGAAGCTCCAACCCCCAAATTTTAATTCTATGATGAGACTCAGAAGAAAATTATGTATTTCTCATATCTGGGAAGTGTTTTCTTAGAGAGGACGAGTAAGTATAAAGAAATACTACACTAAGAGTCCAGGAGAAACACTGGTTTTAAAATTAAACACACAGGTTATTATCATAATCTCTCTTTCTTGTGCATATCAGAGGAAGAGCATATGAAAGCTGCAACATCTTCAGTAAAAGAATCATAAAAGTAAGCAAGGAGGTAATTGTACAAACATCATTTAATCTCTCAAACAAGTGCCACTGGCACTTTATTTATGAGTCAACTATGTGGATAGGGTGGCTCACTTTAAACTTCCAGAACACATTCTGTTCTCCAAACCTTGGAATTATAGCCTTGTAAAAGAAGCAACATAAACAATAAGGAAATATTTAGAAGAGCAACATAAATAATGTGAAAAACACGGTTTGTTTGTTTTTTTTTCATTTAGGTCCATTCTACATGACCTGGCTGAAATTCTCAAAAACATACCTTGACATTCGAGCAATGAGCTGAATATGAAAATGTAATCTGTGGCAACAGACAGGTTTTCATGACCTGAAATGAGATTACTTACAATTTAATCTGAAATGGATTGATCAGAAGGAAAGGCAGAAGCAATCTGCTAAAGTAGAATGATGATTAGGTTATTTTACCAGCTCAAGCAATATATACTACTTACTGTAAACCTCTCTGATCCAGGAAAACAGAGAATAACAGTTCTAGAATGCCTATGCTCCTAACTGAAAACTGAAGAAAGACACCTTATCTTGAAGCGTGAAGATGATACTCGCCCCTTGTGCATTATAAGATGTAAACCTTGCAGCATGTGACCAAGAATTTCTCACAAGTACTTTGAGAAAAGTCAGATCTTTTTTATGAGGGACATAGCACCCTAACTATAGATAATAGTTTTCATAAAACCTCTGCTAAAACAGTTTGACCCTCTAACTTGGCAAGAATATGTGTAAAGCTCTTAGCTTTCATAATATAATGATAACTCTGCCTTCCTCATGTCTGGTGTCTAAAATGTATGGCTTTCACCCTAGCCTACAGCATAGAATAGCTGCACCATGGGCAAATTGTAAAAGTTCAATTGTGAATGGTTTGTGAGTCAGCACCTGCCAAGGGCTAACTTAAGATATCTAATATTTGAAAATAGACAATCTAATGGGCAGGTTAAATAGTCTTCCTTTTAAGATTCTAAACATTTTGAGTTAGATCATCAGGAAGCAACATATTGGGTTGAAATAAGTTCTCCATTAAAATGTCCTCAATGTCAATGATTGATGACATAATCAATGAGCCTTTACTGAGCATCAATATGAAAACTGTCTCATCACCATCCTGTTCTTTTTGTAGAGGTGTTGGCAGGCAGTGTCCACTATGATGGCTAATATCAGTTTTAACAGGGACCACAAAAAATTGCCTCATTTAGATTAATTTCAAGAAAAGGTTTGTTTCTGTCCATAAATGTGTATACATTCTTTTATCACAGTAAACATTGGGTAACTAAGCTTTCTTTTTTGCCTTAGGCTTTAGGAAATTTAGAGCTAAATTCATGCGTATCTTAGAAATCAACTCACCTTAGGCTACAGAGCTATACTCTTGGTGATATTTTCTTATATAGTTTCTTCTGCTTCAGTCATCAATTACACATCTTTCCATTGTTAAAATGAAAGCTGCTATCTTTTTTCAAATTTTGGAAACATAAACCTGAGGGTAAGCAGAAAAGGAACAAAAATTCCCTGAACATTTACTATGTGCCAGGTAGTTTACATATATAACCTTAGGTTTTTCTTAGTAACATCATGTCCTAGCTTAAAGGTATGTTTAGATACATTAAATAGCGTAATCATATTACAATGCTAGTAAGAGTCAGGGCTGATATTTGAACCCAATTATTTCTGGTTCTGTCTAAAGCACATGTTCCCATTTATGCTCTGTAATATATACAGTAAATATTAATTGTTATAATAATATTATAATTGGTTGATTATTAAGTTAATTTGTAGTAATTAATTAAATATTACCCTTTGAAATATTATTTACCATATTTTTGTGAGAGGAAAATAAAAACAGTGAAAGAATGTTTAAATGATATAGAAATATTAAGTGTTTTTTAACAAATTATCTCTTCTATTGATAACTGTTAACTATTGAAGTGCTATTTCAAAATCCAATGTTTGTACCTGATCATGTAATTGAGTGTTCCACTATCTACTCTACTGGTACTCAATAATGATTTTCGATTAACAAGAAACCCAGAAAGGGTTTTGGTAAAAGTTCCTCAGATGAAAAATACTTCATGGAAGTTTACCAACAAGTAACATTCTAAAGTAAACTTCATCTCATAAATTCTTATCCTAGTAAAGAAATTATGCTTACAACACACCTAAGGCTCCCTAAGCTCTCTAAAGCCATGATTTGAAAATTCCATAGTGGTCCTCTGACCTGCAAACAGGAATTTTCTATTTGTGAGTATGTCAAAAAGGAGGGATGGAGAAATGGTTTTCTCCCATCCTGAGGAAAAGCCACAGACTTTATGAAATGATCGCCAGTCTCTGAACAGACTAAAACAGTCTCCATGCTTCATCCCAGACCAAATCCTCCACCATTATTAAAGTGGTGTTGCACTGGGGATCATATTAAAGATCATCATACTTGATCTTATTTCATTAGTAAGTTTCATTCTCTCTTCTCATTTCAACTCTATCCTTCCAGAAAATGACTTTTGCTATTGTCACTCTTGATGCTAATTATATATTTTTTTTCATTTTGTTTTAGTCCTGTTTCCTTTAGCTTGTCTATAAAAGAATATTTTAAAACATACTGTGTGAGAAAGCAAGAATATTCTTTTAAGCCTCAATAACACTTATCACACAGTGAAAACTTCACTATAGTAAAAAATTTTAGTGCTGCTTTATCATGAATAAGATAGACAACTCGACAAGTATACTGCTATTTAAATACAGTTTAATTACTTTAGTAGGGAATTTAGCAAACTGTATACAAAACATCTTCTCTATTTTATTTTTAACTTAACAAGTTATAATAATATGCGACATAACCCTTGCTCATACTTTATCATTACCAGTGGTTGGTCAGTTTTGTGTTATCAAAGATAATCAACATTGACTAAACCTTATGGTGAGAAATTTCATGTAGGCTTCAGGTGCTTTATAAATTAAGTATGAATGAAATAATAATGAAAAGTCACCCTGGGAAACAAAATATCAAAGACTGGTCCAGGCAGTCACTAACACTATCAGAGAAGTAGCAGAAATAAAAAGTTGGAGTTGCAGAGGTGAGAAGTACGTTTCCTTTTCAGAGAGTTTTGCTTCAAAAGATCGATGAGGAGGAGTCTGCCTATGGAGCATTAGTCTAGGAAGCTTCACCGCTCCCTGAAAGCATTGCAAACAGGAAAAAAGTAGCAAAAAAAATGTAATAAAGTAAATAAGTATGTGAGTATACTTGTCAGATTCTCTGCCAGAAGCAGAGATTAGGGAAGCAGTCTGTAAAGAGGTAAGGAAGCAGAAGAAAGAAGAAAGAGGACCAAGTAAGGCTATAATGTCAAGTATATCCTTGGCCTGATGCTTTCAATATAAGTGAGGCTCTAGAACAAGGGTCAGCAAGCTCTTTCTGTAAAGGGTAGGATTGACTGTTTTGCACTGACTCAACACTGCCACTATAGCATGAAAGTAAGCATAGACAATAGACTGGTTTTGTTCTAATAAAACTTTACAGAAACAAGCAATGGGCCAGATTTGTCTCAAGGACTATAGTTTGCTGATAAAGTACAAATCTCTCCAGAGTTATCATTTTCTCTGCTTTCCATAGGCAAGAGCATTGGCTTTTTGAACCCCATATCTACCAGTTGTCTGCTTTGGTGTTGCACTGGGGATGGTGCCTAAACTCCCAGGTAAATTGGTTCCCATTGGCTTGGACAGTGGTTCTCAACCTTCACTATGAATCAGAATCACACGAAGACTTGATAAAAACAGATGTCTGAGCTCAGCCTAGAGTGGCTAATTCAATAGTTCTATGATAAGGCCTGAGGATTTCTAGCAAGTTTTCAGGTGAGATATATCTCCTTCTTTGGGAGCCATTGTTTGAGACCATTGTATTTTAAATAGTTCTCCAGAGGAAGAATTAGCTGTGAATCCTGGCAGGAGTGCTCATTCACAATGGCTAGAGGCTAGATGCACTGGCCTGGCAAAAGAGATCTCAGTGGATCATGGGGAGCATCCAATTCAATACTATGATAAACTGGCTGCATGAAAAGATGCAGATTATGAAAAAATAAAGACTCTGAATGAGAAAATATATTTATTTATACTGCATTATCTTTTTGATGAGTTTGATAATTTTTGAACTGTCCCTCTTGCCTAACATACTCTGATCCAGTTACTTAACGCTTGGATACATCCTTCTGAGTACATACTCGTGTTTCTACCATGTGTTCATTGATGCAGTCGTTGGATCGTTGGCATACTGATCTTTGTTAGGTTCTAATTTCATTGAGAGCATAGACCATGTTTTTTGTCCTAATTTTATAACTAACACTAACAAGGGAAAAGAATCCTAAGCATTTGATAGCTGCTTTGAATCAATACTTCCCTAGGGAAAATGAAACTGGTAGAATGTAGAAAAATAAGAGTTCCTTTATTTAGTTCCTTTCATAACTTCTACCTTGTTCTTTTTCTATAGTTCTATTACCATAAAATGTATTCCCAGACAATTGACATTAGGAACATAAACATTGGATCTCTCACTGAATTTGTCCTCATGTATATTGCAGCTCCAGTATTAACGCCTTCCTCTGAGTGCTCTAATTCTGGCTCATAGATTCATTGCAAGGAAATCAAAGCAAAAGGAATAATCTTCAACTGTGCCTTTGGAAGTCAGTTCTCTGAGACTCCTATGGTATGGGGACAAAAATGAAAAAAAAATCACTGTGTCCTGGACTGTGTATCTAAATCTTGACTTTATCTTTCTTAATATCCTTGAAGAAAAATGTGACTTGTAGTTGTAACTAGTTAACTAGTTAGACCAGTTTCTTGAACGAAATTAAATCTATCTAAAGGGTAATGATTGACAGAGCTTAATAGTCAGACACTAACACACCTGTGCAATCAGCTAAGCAATAATTACCAGTCAGGATGCACTGGAGCTTAGGGACTAAAGGTATGAATAAAATGAGGAGCATCTTATTCTATAGGAATGCAAGCTACAGTAGCAAGTCACATCAAGATACTTTTTAGAAAGCACTGAGAGTCAAAGCTCAAGTAAATGAAGCATGACATCAAGACTAGAGAGCAAGAGCTAGATTAGAAGCCATAGAGGAAGTTTAGATTCAAGTTGAAAAATGAACAAGCAAACAGATAGTTTAGGACATGAGATTATTTGTTTTAAAAAAAAGGAAGGATAAATATAGGTGATGGTCTAAAGGAAAGCAGGTAAACAACAGTGATGTGTGCAGCTTTTTTCTCATTGTTCAGAAGACATGGAGCATAAATCAAAAATCAAAACAGAGACATTATTGTGTAAAGCTTTTTTAATTTGTAATTTTTAATATTAGAATGTATAACCTACAACCCAGAAATACTTCCTAGATATAAAAGCTAAAGAAATCCACAAAGATTCACCAAAGATATGAATAAGATTACTCAAAGCAATGTTGTTCATAAAAATAAACAACCAGAAACAACCCAAATGACTATTTATGGGAGAATGGATGAATTATAGTAATTACATTTAATAGACTATTATACATCAGGGAAAATAAATGAACTGCAGTTATATGCAACCACATGAATCTCAAACCTGTGTACATTATTGGATAGCCTAACATACATGAGACCAAAGTTCCAGCCTAGGAAAGGCAGAGTTTTTGTGAGCTGGAAGACAGTGGAGCATCATACTTAAAATGCTAAAGATAAAAATCTTCTCTGTCCAGAATTGTATCCATGGCAAAATTATTCATCAAAGAGGAAAGTAAAATAAATTTTTTTCAGAGAAACAAAAACAGAAGTAATTTATAGACAGAAGACTTGAACTACAAAAAACATTAAATGAAGTTTTTCATGCCCAAATAGGATGATGTGAGATAAAAACTGAATCTGCATGAATGAACATAGAGCAACAGAAATGATAAAAATGAGAGTAAACACAGCTTTTAAAACTTTTTTAAAAGTTCATAAAAGCACAAATAGTAACAATATATTGGAGAGCTTACAACACATAAGAAATAAAATATATGACAACAATAATAAAACGAGTAGGAGGGAGGAGGTAGAAGCATCCTATGGCCAGGCCCCAACACTACATATGAAGTGGTGTGATATAATGTAACTTAAAGACAGTATTGTAAACCTTAGAGCTATCACCAAAAAAATAGAATATTTAAATAAAAAGCCAAGTGGAGGTACATAAAAATATGCTCAAGAAGTCAAGAAGAGTGAGGGAAAAAGAACAAAGAAGTCAGGCTAATAGGATATAGGAAAATATATATGAACACAACAATACCATAAATTCTAATAAATATAAATTTCCTGAACTTTCTAATTTTTAAGATTACAAGCAACTACATATAATATCATTTTTTTTCTCACAAATGAACCAAACTAAACAATACCTTGCTTAAGGATATAGGTATGTGTATAGTTCAAAAAAATACTTAATTATACATTCCATGTGCAGGATTCCTAGTTATGAAATGGACATAAAATTATGAATAAGACAATGTTTCTCACTTTGAATAGCTCTGGTGTAGTAGATTGGTTCACTGTTAAATTTCTATCTAAAAATAATATGTTGTTTGGGTTTGACTTAGAAGAACCCAAAGGTGCAGGGAGCACAAAGGGAGTGTAGGTAAAGGTATAGGTGAAAGAAGAAGGGCCTTGTGTTAACAATTGTGGAAACTGTGCTGTGGTTATGAGGTCTTCATTATGCTATTTTTCTACATTTGTCTAGGCCTGAAATTTCTCATAAAAAATGAGTTTTGTATTGTTTTGTTTTATTTACAAGAACTATTTGGTTCAGTACTTTAAATAAAAAATAAGTGGAAGAAATAGGTGAACTTTTGATCAACATTGAAAAGGCTGGGGGACAATTTCATGATCCAAAGTTCTTGACAGGCCAGAACAATGGGCTAAATAAAAAAGGAAAATTACAATAGAGATGCAAGAAAAAAGAAATTAAAGGCATACAAATTGAGAAAGGAGACAGGATTGTCTTTATTTATAGATGACATGATTGTCTATAGAAAATTTCAAAGAATCTATGAAAAAGAGCCTTTAAAACTAGTGAATGTACCAAGGTTAAAGAATACAAGGTCACTATAAAATGTGATTATGTTTCTATAGAATAGCAGTGAATAATTGATTTTTAAGATTACAAGCAACTACAATATAATACCATTTAAAAAATTTAAAGCACTGTTTTTAACAGCATTAAAATAATAAAATATATAAGTCTTACACAAATACAATAAATAAAATACAAATAATACAAGATTCATAGGCTAAAAACTACAAAACATTGATTAAAGAAGTCAAAGACCTAAATAAATGAAGAGCTATGCCCGATCACAGGTTGGAATATTTAAAATTGTTAAGACATCAATTCTCCCCAATCTGAACTATTGATTCAACACAGTGCCAATAAAATCCTCAGAAGCATTGGTTTTTTAGAAATTAAAAATTCTAAAAACATAGGTGAAAAGAAAAATGTCAAAATAATTTTGATAAAAGAGAACCAATTTCACATTACTTATTTCCAAACTTTCTTGTAAAAGTACAGATATAAGACAACACTCTAGTGTTAGAAAAAGCATGGGCATATGTAAGCAAATAGGTCAGAATAGAGAGTCCAGAAATACTCATACAAACACTATCAGTTAAATTTTTATGAAAGTGCAGAGACAATTCAATAGGAAAAAGAAAAAAAATTGCTACATGTGAATTATATCCCATCTCAAAATCTAACATGGGATAATGTTAAATGCTTTATTTGGTTCACAAAATACATAACTACAAAATAAGGAAGACATGGTTTAATATGTTTCCATATTTTTAAAAAAAGCATTAGAAATAATCATAAATTCAGAATAAAAAAAAAAACACTTCATCCTGGTTGGCCAAAAAAAATCCTAGTTCAGCCTATTAAAACACATAAAATTCGGTGTGAATGAGGGAGATCTTCTCTGTTTTTCTTTACTGCTACAGTCAGACCTAGGTTGTAATTCAAATCTGAACCTTGTTGTTAAAGTACTCCACAAATGGAATAGGCTTGCTCTTGCCAGTGTGAATTCACCGTCCCTGAAGATATTCAAGCAAAGAAAACTGAGGTCAATTTTTTTAAGTGACTTAATGAAGTCAGAACATTAGGAAATTTTTCCTTCATTCAAAAAAAAAATACCAACATAATATCTGTTCTGGAACAAGGATAGTATAGGAATGGGAATATGACAATAAACAGTGGATGTTTTTCCACCCAATGGCCTGGATGAAGGGATAATATCCACTAGTCCTTTCCCCAAACTGAAGCACCTGCAGTTAGGAAACAGCACGGCAGACAGTGATGTTTCCTAATTTATTTTAATTATGCTCAGGAAATCCTCAGGTAATCATGATCTTGAAAAGTCAGTCAGATTCTAATAAACTCCTTATACCTAGAATTTGGTTCTTTTTCTATTCTGTTCTGTTCTGGTTTTGTATTTTGGATACTAAATCTGAACTTCCTCAGCATGGCTGCTTTTACCTCTCTCCAACTAGTCTCCGAAAGAATGTGAATTTAAAAACCAGAGACAAGCAGACCAACATATACCTATTTTTATGGAGCTTCCTCATATATTTGATGGTTTATTGAGCACAGCCTAATAAATGGCCTTGTCCTGCAGCTCTGTCATTTTAGGTGGGAGTGTTCCCACTCTAGGACATATTTATCATACAGCACATTGATACATTGTATACACCTGGCCATGACTTTCCTTTTGCAAATGCATGCTTTCCTTAAATAATTTCTTAATCACTTACAACTCATCATAACACATTTATCATCCAATTAGCTCTCCTGCATTTACGAAGTGCCTACTATATGCCATGTAAAATTCTAGGTGTTAAAGGTGCAAAAATTATTTTTAAAATATTTCACTGCAGCTTAATTTCAGTTTCCTTTTATAGCTAGCTATGATCAAAAGAAGACATATTGTTGATTTCATTTACAAACTGATAGATAGCATTTCTTAGAGTACCTAACACACACACCTCACTCATGGTAGGCATATGCACACACACACACACACACACAACTTAAAAAAAAAACTGCTTTAGCTTAAAATAATCTCATTCGTGAAGGATATTACAACTCTCTCAGCCCAAAACGATCTTTCTGTCTGTACTTCCTTAGAATAATTTATTTTTTCTTTGTTACATATCATATTATCTATCTTATTGAATTTCTTTGTGTGTATATGTTGAATGTTTTGATCTTTTTAAGCACCAAGACAAAATAACCATGTAAGCATAAATATAAGCATAGAATAATGATAAAGCAAGGGAAGAGAAAGATGGAAAGAAGTTGAGCAGTGGATATAAAGTTCCAGGTAAGTAGGAAGAATAAATTCTGGTGTTCTGTTGCATGGCGGGAATGACAGTAGTAAAAATAATGTATTATATATTTCAAAGAAAACCTGGAAGAGAGATTTGGATGCTTTTGCCACAAAGAAATGACAAATGCAAAAAAACTTGATTTGATCATTGTGCAATGTACACATGTATTAAAATATCACACTGTAACCCACAAATGTGTTTAATTACTGTGTCAATTTCTTAAAAAGATGGCAACATCAAAAGTACAACAAAGCCGTCTTGATAAGTAACAGTTGTTCTAAATGATGTCTTCCTAACTGCTTTTTAAATCACCTGTTGATATTAGCATTACTAAATATTAGCTGTTTTATTTATTGAGCTATAAGCTTTGGCTATTATTTACTTGTTCCTGCTATTAAAGAATATATTTTAACTTATTCACTGTTTTTCATATTCATGCTCACCTCTTTCAATTTTTCTTTTATTTTTATTAATCTTGCTTCACTAACTTCAAGAAGTACACCTTGACTCCTAAATATATACATGAGGACATCTGTCCTTCTTCTTTGTCTTACACCTCTCTTCCCTTCCCAAGAGGATGTCCTTACTAAAAATATCAAACTGACCACTGTATCTATTGTTAATTCACCTAATACCTCTTGTTTCCCTCTTATTTGGGCCATAATTTCTGGTACAATTTTTCATTTGGTTTCTTTTCCGCAGCAGTTTCTAATTGCCTTTTTTGTTCTTCTTAACAAAATTACATTGTATTTTTTATCAGTATTGCAAAGTTTCAGTCCTCTAATAGTCCTATAATGCATAATCCACCCCATGCTTTTTCATGAAGATTTTCTTCATACAGATTTCTTACATTCTTTTTCAATTTCCAGTCATTAAGTTCTAGACCTGCTTCATAAGTTGTCATTATATATATTTTTTAAATGCTCTTGGTTTAGTCTCACAACTTCTGGAATACTCTCTCCTTTCTTGGTTTTCACCAACATTTATCTAGGGTCCTATTCTTAGAAAGAATGCATGGAGATGTAATAGAAAGAGTGTGAACCTTAATTTGTCTTCAAAATAATTTAGCTGAGATTGGGTTTCTAGCTTCAAAATCATTTCCTTCCAGCATTTTTGAGAATTTCTGCTAAGGTGACCCTTCTGCCATTGTAGATGATCCATGTTTCTTGATTTTGTGCTCTCTGTAAACTTTAAAGAGATTGTCTTTTTCCATGATTCTTCATATTTTCATGATGTTTACTTCAGTATATTAGTCAAGAACAAATAAAAAATGAATATACAGTCAAATTTAGAAAGGTCTTGCAAAGGACTGAATGTAAATTGTGTCTACAAAACTGTCAGGGGATGGAAACCATAGACGAACCACCAGAAATAACACTGCCACCACTTGGGATTAGTCATTGCAGAACTGATACCACTAAGCTCAAAGAGACAGGGAAAGAGAGGCTCTTCAGAATCTGAAGGACTTACTTTAATCCAAGCTTTCCATTCTAGCTTTCCTTGAAAGAGGGAAAGCTATGCAGAAGGCCAACTCAAAAACAGCAAGGATGTGAGCCAGGACATAGCTGAGTGGTGAAGCATTTGCCTCACATGTATGTCCCCCTGGATTCAATCCTCAGTTCCAAGAAAGAAAAGGCAAAAATAAATAAACCGTAAACTCCTCCCCCCAGGCACACACACAAAAAAATCCAGAGTGACTTATGTGTGCAGGAGACCTTCAGTCTAAAGAGTCTCCACAGAAAGGGAGCTAGGGGAATAAGCAATGGAGCCCTTCCTTCTGCCGCCTTCCCATCCACAAATTAGGGTTCCCATTGGCCAAAACCATCTAAATCCCCAGAGGACAGGGACTACATGATGTCATCTATCCATATTAAAAAGTAGTAAACAGTGGGGAGTAAAAGCAGAGGGACAAAGTAAAGCCAACCAGTGAATCTAGTACATCCTGCTTCATTTATCTTGCTTTGTACTGAATGGACTCAATAAAAAGACTTGTCCCAATTTAACTCTGGGAAGTTTTATACTACTGTTTTATTTATAACTTTCTCCTCTTAATATGTTCCCCCTTGGTATCTGAATTATTTATTTTCTCTGTGTGTGATGCTTAACTTTTTGTTATCATCACCAGACAGTGAACTTCTTGAGTGTGGAATCCACAGGTTCCTCAGCATTTTGAATCCACAGTACCTAGCACAGTGGCTTGAACATGAATACCTCTAAGAAAACCAGTTCTAAATTATGTCTAAATA
The DNA here is from genome assembly GCF_021218885.2 of Marmota monax. NCBI lineage: Eukaryota > Metazoa > Chordata > Mammalia > Rodentia > Sciuridae > Marmota > Marmota monax. Next base: position 1,727,936 of record NW_026693836.1, read on the forward strand.
CTTTTTCAGTAATACTGATTATTGTGTAGTGGTTAGACCATTAGAACTCAAAACAGAAAGTCTTATAGTAGTAAAACTGCAGAACTTTTGATTTACCCTGACCCGACTATTCTTTAATATTCACACTGGTACAGAAAAGAACTCCAGGGGAATTTGTTAAAACTTTTAATTAGGATAAAAAATGAATGCATATTCTACTTATTGACTTAAATGTACAAATAATTTCAATTTTTAATGAAGAGGTAATAAACAACCCAGTTATGACTAACAAGTTATTGAATTAACACTTCACTTGAGATATTTTAAGGAGACAGAGAAGATGAAGGGGATGGGGAAGACATGGGAGAGTAAGGTACATAATAGTAAGAGGATGATCACAGTGTGTGATATGTATGTACAAATTTGCCACAAACCCATGAGTCTGTATAATTAATGTGCATGAATAAAAATTAAAATATAGATTCTACTGGGATCACATATTATAATTTAAGGTAAAATAATGTAATCTGAATGAACCTTTGTCACTTATTGTGGTGGTGGTGGTGTTTAGGATCTTGAGGCTTTTTTTTCCCCCAATGCTAACAGGTATTGAGACAGCAACCAAGGTGTTTCTGCCAGGGAAGACTGAATCATATAAATCCCCTTGGAATTTGGAGGACTTACTTCAATCCAAGCTTTGCATTCTAGCACCACCGCCTCAGCTACTATTGGAATGTAGGCACATTATCTCTGAACCTTACCTGTCTCATGTGCAAAATAACTCATTAGGCCATTCTGATAACTTTTTAAATCAAGATAATTATGAAAAAATCTTATGAATGCAATTGTGTCAGTCCCCACACCAAGATCTACCTTCACACATCTTACAGTCTAATGAAGAAGATGAATGATTAAACAATTATTTAGACCAGAGGAAAAAAATCTGTACTGGAAATTGTGGGGGTAGAAATCAAAACTGGTCTTGCAAATGCAGATATGTAATGATAAATATGTCAAATAGAACATGTCAGAAAAAGATGTTGGTGGCAGACAAAACATAATATACCTAACATGTGGGTACCAAAAAAAGGTAGTGAATATTATTCAGACACTTAGAATAGCCCTGGAAAATAAATACTCTGAGCCCACAAATGTAAGCAATAGATTAAATAAACAGGTATTCCAAAGGAAAATAAAGGGACCTCACAGCTCACTTACAAGCAATTCAAATCCATTCTGTGTGGTTTCTTCTTCCACTGCTGAAATAAAATCTCGGGCAGTCTTTATACCTTGTTCAAGCATATTTGGGGGGTACCAGGGATTGAACTCAGGGGCACTCAATCACTGAGTCACATTACCAGCCTTATTTTATGTTTTATTTAGAGAAAGAGTCTCACAGAGTTGCTCTATGCCTCGCCATTGCTGAGGCTGTCTTTGAACTCATGATCCTCCAGAGCTGCTGGGATTACAGGCATGTACTACCACATCTGGCTTTTCCAATCATTTTTTAATACATATGCACATATATACAATCTGAGTGCAGGTAAACACAGATGTTATAATCAACCCAAACTGGCCTCATTTTAGTAATTAATGTGTGCATTTCAGCTAGATAAATTATCCAAACTTAAAGCTTCTTTCCTGTTCATTCAGAAACATAAAGTGAATTATTCTTCACTCCTCCAAATTTTTCCAACCACTCCCTGATCTCTATAGGGTCTTCCAGGGTAGAAACCACAAAAACTACACAGGAGCAGGAAAGGTTATTGTTTTACTGACAACACTAATCCACCTTTGGATTGCTTTAGACTTGGAATATAAATTTGAGTCTTTTTAGACTTGGCAAAACTTTGTACTTTTCTTCTTGGGTTCTTCTTCATGGGCATCATTGTTACTGCAGTCTTTCACCTGAGTTCCACAACCAGGGAAGTACCTCATCTGCCTTGTTCCTTAAAATGCCCCCATATGCGTCTACTCCCTGCAGACTTTCTTTTTAGAGACTCATCTTTCTTTCTTCTTAGAGACAGTCATTCTAAAACAATCTGGCAGATGTTATCCTCATTGGTCTATATGTGCTCCCTTGGCAACCCATCCTGTGTTCAGACAAACTCTGGGGTTCTGGCTTTCCACACTGCTACTTCTCCTCACTCTACTGTGGGCACTGATAACCAGCCGTAGACCCCTAACCTTAGGCCTTACTAGGCTTGGCCTAGGGCCTGTAGGCAATCCTTGGTAGAGACTCAATAAATAGTAAACTGGCAGCAAATTTTTGTGGAAAAAGTTTCAATACAATATAAAAAAGAAACAGATATCATTGTATAAAGTGACAAAAAGATAAATATTTAGTGAGACAGAGGAAAAAAGATTTTAATAAATTAATATTGGAAAAGTCTACATAAACTACAGAATGACACAATTTGCCTTAGTAAATAAAATAAAAATAATAGTTACTATGTATTTATTGTATTCCAAGCACAGTGCAAAATACTTTATAAATGTCATCTCAAGAAACCCTGTGAATAAAGTTTATTTTCCCTACAATAAGAGAACCAACGTTTAAAAAGGCTAAACAACTTTCCAATGTTACACTTCTATGGAATCATATGCAGCTTGCTGAATTCATGTTTAATTAGGTATAAGTATTAGATATCCCTGAAAAGAACATTTGAAGATAAGGTTAAAGGGAGGACTTTGAATTTGTGAGTCCCAAATGGCAATTACAATCAAGATTTTGGGTCCCACAGTGAACAGTTCAGGCAGGAAGCACCAGAAACCAGACAACTAAATCAGATATATTCATACTTTTGGTGCCACATTGAAAAAGGACTTCAATTTTAATAATAGAAGCTAGAAGTGTCTGAAACTTATTCAGAGGTCTCAAAACTCAGATCATCTAAGATAAAATTTCAATATAAGCTAAATCACTTATAACCAGATTTTTTCCCCCATGACACAATTTAACCCCTAGCCTCTCTTCTGGTTTAAGAAAAAGTCATTTTTAATAAGCAGGTAGAAAATCACATACATGAAACTTTAAATTTCCAATCATTTTTATGACAACAATTAGGTCATCCTTGTAAAATTTCATAACATGGCATACTTCCAATGACTCTTTATTTAACAAAAACTCTGAATTTTTCTACCTTTGTCCCTATACTAGTTTCCAAGTTTCTTTTGTTTCTTATAAATCTTGTTGTCTCTTATATATTCTTTACTTTACTCTCCAAGACTTTAAATTTACTTTTTATGTTAGTCATCAGAAAAGAAAATAATAAATTGAAACCTCATCTTATCACTCTTTGATATGCATGCTATGTTTAAATTAAACTATGTGTGTGTATTCTGAATCTTTGTTCTACAGCCAAGCAACCACCAGTCCCTGAAGCCCACTTCTTCTGTGCTCTGCTCCATCTCCATAGTTTCTCAAACCCTTCCATCAAATCACTTGTATGTCCTGCCACCAATAGATAACTTAGATATCTTCACTCACCTATATCCTGGTCCAAATCACCAGCATCATCCAACACTCCGAAGCTGTCCCTCTGCTTTTGTTCTTTATCCTACACCATTCCATTCTCCAAGTAATGGTCACAGAGGCATTTTAAAAACAAACTATATTCCATCTCACCTCTAGTAAAAGTCTTCAAAGGCTTCCTGTTATAGTCAGTTTAAAATTTAACCTTAAAACAGCCTACAGGACACCTATATGATCTTGCCTCTGCTAATCACTCCAATATTTACTAAAATTTACACACACACACACACACACACACACACACGTGCGCGCGCGCCTTTTTCCCAATTTGTAAGTATTTCTATGTTTTGTGTAATGTCTCTCTCCTCTACTAAACTGAGTTACACGCAGGAGGTCCATGATGGTTTTATGCGTCATTTGTCATTTGCCTGTAGCAAAACACCTGGCATGTAGGTTCTCTATATAGTTTTGTTAAATGAATAAATGAACTTTGGTAAAAATTACTATAACAACTGGGAAATATTTTATGCTATACATAGTCAGTAAAGTGGAAATTACAAACATAATAGGGAGATGTTTATAACATATTATGTGAGAAAAGCAAAATAGGAAATGTTATGTTAAATATAGTGTGCATAGCATTTACAATATGATTAACATAACATTTGCAATTTGATTGAGCCCATTAGGACATAGAGTAGATGCATATTTTTAAAATCTTTTCTGGCTATAATCAAAAGGAGATTTGTTTAAATTTTATATGCAGTATCTGTCTTCTAAAGTGGAAACAAGTGTTCCTCTTAGGAGTGGGTGATCCCTTTGTCTGGAAGAGATGTTATGATGGCCCTTTTGATTATACAAGCTAGAGCAAAAGTCCTTCTCTGGAATGCAAAGATTTGTGGAGTTTAACTGTTTTGCACAATGGTAAGTTTGTCTTCAATGCAGGTATTGTTTCCTGTTTGAAAAATGTCCTGCACCAAACCTTCCCTTCCACTCTGTGGGTAGCAGTGGTGGAGAGGGTCTTTCAAAGAGGCTTTGAACTTGAGCTCTGTGTAAAAGTGTGAGCTAGGAAGTATAGTGCTGAACTAGTTCATAATGGTGAATAAGACCCAATTGCTCAGGTTTCAGGGGTTTTGTTAAATATTTGTTAAATATAAACATTATTGAAACTTAAATTATGTAATCATACAATTAAGTACATTTTGTTAAAAATAGAAGTCATAAACCAGGTGCAGTGGTACACACCTGTAATCCCAGTGGCTTGGGAATCTGAGTCATGAGGATTGCAAATTCAAAGCTAGCCTCAGCAAAAGTGAGGCAGTAAGCAACTCAGTGAGACCCTGTCTCTAAATAAAATACAAAACAGGGCTGGGGATGTGGCTCAGTGGTGAGTGCCTCCGAGTTCAATCCCTGGTACCCAAAACAAAAGTAATAAATACTCAATGCTCATCACTTGCTAATTATTTTATCATATTTTACTAACATCCATACTCTTGAAGTTCTTCACATCTCTAAAATCTATATGCTGAAAATATGTTATAATGCTGCTGTGCAGCTTTACCCAACTCCAAGTATAAAGATATAATATTCATAGTGTGAAATGAAATCAGCAATGGCAATTGTATCCAGACTCTGGAAACTGACGATAACTGCTACAAATCATGACTTTATTTATTATTTTTCTGATTTTCTAGACACAAGAAAATGATGCAGAATGGTTAATAATGCAGATGAAACTTAAATGTGGCATGTCTGTATTTGTTACATAATAAATAGCACAAAACATTGCAGAAATATCCTTCTCATATTCAAAAACTATTATTCAATTCAGTCAAAGAGTTGCTCTTGTTATTGTCAGATAAGGAAAGGTCTGACATATTTTCACTATTTAACTTTTGCTGTGTTCTTTAATGTAAGTCAAATATTAACCAACATTTATTGCAAAACAACATTTGTTTGTTAATTGCAACCATAAGTTGTCAATGAGCACTAAAATTCAGCAAAAATCAATGAAGGCATTCTGTGAAAATCAATGGCTATATGGAATTTACCATGAAAAGTACTGTATATTTTATTATTATTGTAAATTTCATGTTATATATCCTTTATATCAGTGAAATTAATAACACACATATTTTTATGTGTGTGGAAAGCCAGTTGTTGAACCAGTGTATCACTGGGTTTAGAATATTTCTGTAGGAGGATGGAATTTGTGAAACATTAAGCTTTCTTTGGGGAAGTGAAGTTTAATTATAGGCTCTTCTTCCTAAAACAGGGTCAGATGATGACTCCAACTATTGGGATTTGGGAAATAAAATAAAAGTAATCCCAGAATCCTGAGACTGTTAGACACATTTGTGGTATATATATGTAAAATGCATGTGCATGCAGATAAGGATTAGGAGATGACAAACATGAAATAGAGTGGTAGATTTTTAAACAATTATTTTTACCCTTATTGAAAAGCTTTTGCATTATCTTGAAAAATATTAAATGTAATAAACACATCACTGTAAAAAGAAGTTATTTAGCCTAAAGAATTAAGAAATATGCATATTCTGAAGATTTGACCTCTACTTCTCAACTTGTAACTAACAAGGTTTAAATAATTTGGCATTATCCACTCTTTTTCATCTCTAAGTAGTAAAATAGCAACCTGGCTCTCCAGGAAGCCCTGGGTAATAAGCAATACAGTAGCTCATCAACATAGCTTCTGTAAAGAGAGACAGATGGAGCAAAGAACCTTGTATTATATAAATGCTAGGTAAAGTTAAACTGCACTTGAATGTATCACTTCCTCCATGGTCAGCTGATAGCCTTTATGAAATGTGATGCTGTAAAATATCTATAGTCTGTCTCTGGATAATTCTTTATTAATTTACCTAAGTATCATCTCTGTCATTAACTTGAGAAAGGAAGAGATACATTCTAATGAAAGTGTTAATTATATAAAATGCTTTACTTCCTAACCTAGATAAACAAATATTCCTAACCTTATAAACAAATATTTTGCATTTAGTAGTAACAAAAAAAGCAAAGTTTTTCACTTTTCAAGGCTACAATTTACAAGTAAAATTTTTATAAATGCCACTAGATGATATGGGGTCCTAAGGCAGACCCCTCATTATCTGGAAAATCCCTATTATAATGACAATGAATTTCTCATGTGAAATTGTACATGAAATAAATCCATGATGATATTGAAAGATAACTGCTGTATTAGATAAAGATAGTGTTGAATTGACATTCCTATAGGTAAACGAAGGTTATAATTCACTAGAGGAAAAGTTATTTCTTTTAATAAATTATGTGCTGCTTTCTCATTATTTTTGTTACCTCTAATTCATGTCATCATAAGATTAATGTCATATCCCTACCTCTTAGATCTGATAGGGGATTAAGTGATAGAGTGCTTAGAACAGGCATAAGATGCACATTAGAGATATGTTGCTATTATGTTGTTGTTGTTGTTCTTATTATTTGTGTTGGCTACAAAAATTTGATTTTTTTTCTCTTACCTACCTGGAGATGCATTTCCAAGGTACAACTGTCTGTTAGGATGACTTCCTGAGCCCCCTTCACTGTCCTGACTACTTACCATTGCTTAATTCAGACTTTTCTAAGAGTTTCTGGCCACCTCACAGAAATAGAAGTAAATATTTAGCCCACTAGAAATATCTAGGTAGAAGTTCTCAGAAAATTATACAGTGAGATTTTTATAAAACCTGATGCATTGTGAACACTTATCAGGATGTTGGCTCATTATTACATACACAATGTTATTCTGAATAATTTACTTTTTATTATTTTTTTACTCATTTCTCTTAATATAGAATATAGTTTCTACTTGCTGTAGTTTGGGGACAAATGGCCAATTCTTTTACAATTAAAGGAATGGGAAAAACCTTATATTAAGAAGTAAAAGCCCTCATTTAAAGTTACACATAGCATTTTCCAATGAGAATCTGTCTTGGATCTCTCCATTATTTTCTGTCATTAACACCAAAGCACATTTTTGTGTTGTTTTTTAGCTGTCTGCCCTTCCTGCCAGGGCAGTAGGCAAGTAACATAGGCTGTTCACACCACCCCATCAGCTCTGGACACTGTCATGGTCTGGGGTAGGGCATGTGACCAAAACAGGACAGATCAGAGTTCTTTGAAGATTGATATGGATGACAAAACGGTTGTCACTCTCTTCTCAGTGGAATCACTAGCAGTGATGACAATTCAAGTCTACAGTTATCATTTTCACCACATGAAAAACGCCTTGCCAAAGAATTCAGAAAATTCTAACTAATTTAAGTAAATAGCCTTTGTTGCATTTACTATATATATATATATGCCAGGCACTTTTTCTGCTATTTCAAATATATTGTTTGATCTTTGCAATACTCTTTGAGGTACGAATTATATTTCCATTTGCAATTGAAAAGTTTGAGGCTTAAGTGACTTTTCCAAAATCATATCATCAGGAAATGGTAGAGCAGGAAAGAAGTCTCTTTGCATCATACCACATGATGATAAAAAATCTCCATAGACATGAAAATTGTCCAGCACCTGAAGCAACTTTCTTTGCCCAAAGAAGTTGTGTGATCTGTGCTGAGATCTGAAATATTGTCTTAATCTGATTAGGCTGCTATAACAAAATACCATATACTGCATGGCTTTTACGAACAGCAATTTGTATCTCACTGTTCTGTAGGCTGGAAATTCTTAGGATCAAGGTGCTGGCAGCTTTGGTCTATCAAGGGCCCACTTCCTAGTTCATAGATGGCACCTTCTTGCTGTGTCACCACATGATAGATAGGGAGGAGGGCTCTTTGGGATCTCTTGTACAAGGGTACTGATTCCATCCTGAAGGCCCCATACTTATGAACTAATCTCCTCCCAAAGGCCCTGTCTCTTAATTTCATTACTTTGAGGGTGAGGATTTTGACACATGAATTTTGGGAAGACATAAACATTCAGATCATAGCATCTGCAAACAGGCCAAATCTGGCTCTGTCCCTTCTTAGAAGAGACACCCTATTCCCTGAAATGAGCTACCTTATGGCTGTGACAAGAGCAGCCACAGGTGACCTCCAATTGCTAGAATGTCTCACCAGACATTCAGATAGGAGAAAGAGAGCCTGAGTTAAAGTAAATGCAGGCTGGTGTGTATTGCCTCTATCTTTGAACAAACAGGAAAATCCAGATTGACAGGATAACACACTGTATGTGATAAACTTCATTTATTGCTGATGGCCATTGCTAAGTAAGAATGACGCATGGCATGACCCAGGTCATTTGCAGTGTCATTGCATGTAAGGTGACCTTGCTCAAGGACCAGGGCGGATCCGGGTTTAGGGTGGATGGGGTTTAGGGCGTTCCCGGTTTAGGACAATCCGGGTTTAGGGCGGTTCCAGGTTTAAGGTGTACCCTGCTGGGAATAGAGCGTATCCTGCTGCCTCAGGCACGCCTGCTCCTTGAGTTCCCGTTGAGTTCTCCTGGGATTCAGAGAGATTTGGGGATTTTGCCCAGAACGTGATTGGGGCCCAGAACGTGAATTCCCCCAGAATGTGTTTGTAGAGTGTCGGTGTGAGTTCGGGAATAAAGAATTGCTGTTTGAATCTACAAGGCTGTGAGTGGCTCGTGATTTTGTGCCCAGCCAGACTGCGGCAATCTATGGCTGTGGTGGGAACAAGAAGTCAGATAAGTGAGTTTCAGTTTATGCCCACTGGAAGCTGCCAATCCAGTGGTCAAGAAAACCATGCAGATAAAGGAATAGCAAAAGGAAGCCCTGACCGAAGCTCTGATTGAGTTATAAAGTGCTATTGGATTTCTCATGTTGCTGAGATGAATTCTGCCTCTAATCTGATTTCTGATGTTATTCTCCCTAGTTCATTGTTCCTGACATAAAATGACTAAATTTTTCTCTGATGACTTCTTCACTCAAACATGGACTCTATTTCTCCAGTCTTTTGTTCTCCTTTCTTCTCTTGAATGATACAAATTCTTCCCAGCATGGCTTCATCTGCCTCCTGTGCTTTCCCATGTTCTGCAGAGCATTGCTGAAGACACAGGACTGGAATAAATCAAGGGAGACCTTTTCCAGGCCCCTGCCCCAGCACCAGGCAAACCCTGACCATGAAGCATGGCAGAGGTTTATGTCACATCTTCCCTTCCAAAGGGAAGGATCTCTCTTTTCCTGTTGCTCAGAGAACTCCTTTAAAAGCACTTTACACAAGAATTTCTCTAAGCTCCTACCTTATTCTTTCAGTATTTTGTCCTATTCCAAATTACTCCTAATGTCCCTTCCTCACCTCTCATTTTCTTAATCTGTTATCTCACAATATTGAGACACTTCTTCTGTTGCCAGCATAGAATGTGCAAACAAAATGTGTCTTGGTTCTCAGTGCAATTCACATGCTTCCCATGCAGCTCTGGACCAATCTGATCCCTGTATTAATCTTTCCTACTAAATCATTACCCTCTACTAACTATTGCTTATCAAGCATTTGCCTTAGGTCACCCACTGTGCAAGTAAACCACACTATTTGGGAAACCCTCAAATAGATCCTATCAGACAGGTTTTATTATCATCTACCAATGAGCAGTCTATATATAAAAGAGAAGCTACTTAGTCAAGGTCACAGAACATGTGGTACTGCTTAGACTCAAACCTCAATCTGTTTCCAAGCTTTGTTGTTTTGTTTTTTGCTTTAAGTATATACCTGACCCCTTCCCATGGGAAATATGGGGTATCCTGCATCAAGGACCTGAATTCAAACTTATTTCCAGCTTCTTATTTGCACTATGGATCTTTCTCACCTTCTCTGTCACTGTTCCTTATCTCTGCACAACCTGCAGGTCTCTGGGTCTGGCTATGCCCTTATTGACTTTGCTCTTTCTCTCTGGAATGTCCTCCCCTCCAGGCCATGCTTGCTTAAGGATTAAGCTTCAGTCTTCTGCCCTGGTTTTCTGCAGGCTGGGTTATCACCCTCTCCCAGTTTCATATGCCTCTACACTCACCTCTGTCAAACACCTCATCAAAATGCACTGTAAGCGTCTGCTCCCTGGCAGGTGCTCCACATTTATTTGATATCAGTATCCTATCAGTAAACCTTGTTTGACCTTATAGACCCAATGTATGTATAGCTACTGATAAATTATGTAAAGTACTATTTTCCTGTTATATGATGTGTATTATAAATTCTAATGAAAATATACAATTTTAATATTAAGGCTTTTAAAATAATGTTTTAACATTGTGATTATTAAAATGGCTTCAGACCACCACTGTTACCAATAAGCTAGGGTGCAATTTATATTTAGGGACAGTTCTGTTGCTAAGGAAGTGACAATAATTCAATATTTCAAATAGTCATCTTGACATATTTTATGTGACTGCAGAAGATCTTGTTAGAGTGACAGTGTTTGTACTTCACACTGTGGCTGATGGTCAGACAGTCTGCCTTGTCATTTTTAACTGCTCCATTTGTGTTTGTTACCAGTATTACCTTCTATCCTTTCTTTGAAGGGATCTTTTGAAGCCAATTCTCCTTTTTGTGAGTCTTATATCTGTAAATCCACTTAACAGATGCCGCATGACACAGAAAAGGACACTAAGTGAATAACTGAGGAAATCTTCCTGCCCTTTGTAGGTGGTAGGGCTGCTACTGTTCCCAAATCACATTCTGCCCATTCCAATTGACAGACTGAGTGTCCATGGAGGTTCATGCAGCAACCACTTCCTGGTGTACCTCTCCCTTTGAAAGTAAAATTAAAAGCTTATAATAAAGAGAAGGGTGTTTCTTATCTTTTTAGATGATCCTGACCAACCTGAGGACACATGCCTCAGCTTGAGAGGACAGCTGCTCTGAACAAGCTTCTGGAGGGCAAGGACTGTCTTCATTCTTCTCTCTAATTAAAACATATAGGCCCTCTCTCTTAATAATAATAATAAATAGCCAAATACTTTTTAAATTCTCAAAAGTAACCTATGAGAGACATATTGTTATTTTCTCTGTTATGGTTTAGATTAGGTGTCCCCTAAAAGCTCACATGTGAGACGATGCAAGAGTTTTAGAGGACAAATGAATGGGTTATAAGAGCTTTAATCTAATCAATTTATTGATTCTCTGATAAGGATTAACTAAGTGGTAACTACAGACAAGTTCGGTGTGGCTGGAGAAGGTGGTTCCCTGAGTGAATGCTATTGGGGTTTATATTTTTTGCTTTTTGAACAGAGAGTCTCTCTCTCTCTCTCTCTCTCTCTCTCTCTCTCTCTCTCTTTCTTCTCCCTCTTTCTCTGCTTCTTGGTGGCTATGTCCTGATCTGCTTTTCTCTGCTACATTAGTCTGAAATGATATTCTGCCTCACTTCGAGCCCCAAGGAATGGAAACAGCTATATATGGAAAAGATCTATGAAACTGAAGGACCAGGATGCTGCAGAAACAGTGATAAGACCATGTGGCTGCAGCAGGACATGAATGGGATGAACAGAATAACACCTCCTTAAAAATATTCACATCCTAATGCAAGGACCTTACATGCCCGAAGGTTTTTTGCAGATGTGATTAAATCAAATGTCTTGAGATGGGGACATTATCATGGATTATTTGGGTGGGCCCAAGGTACTCACAAGATAATTAGGGTATAAGGGAATTTAGGAAAACAGGTAGGACAGTAAAGGAAATGTGAGAGCAAAATCAGAGATCAGAATGATGTGATTGCTAGAAGGGAGCCACGAGGCAAGAAACAGGAGAAGCCTCTAGGAGCTGAAAAAGATGGAGAAAAGATTCTTCCCCAGAGTACCCAGCAGGAAGGCAGCCCTCCAAGCACAGTGATTTTAATCCAGTGAGACATGTGACTTCCAGATCTATAAGAACATCCATGTATATTGTGTGAGCCACTTAGTTTGTATCTGCCTTTGTCATGGCAACAGCAGAAAATTAAGACAGGAAGGAATGGGGAGAGTGGTATGAGATGAGGTCGAGGACATCACTAGGAGCAGAATATGCAGGGTCATTTAGGCTCTTCTAAGATTTCACCTTTACTCCAGGTGAGATGGTGACCAATGGACACTTCAGCATGGGAGAAAGGTAATCTGAATTCTGTTCTGAAAGGGTCCCTGCACCTGATGATGTGAGAAAGACCTGGGAACTGGAAGTGAGGAGGAGGGGCCCAGAGTGGCAAGAGTATCACAGATGGACAGCATTGGTTGTAGGTTTGGCCTGAGGGTTTCAAAGGTCAGAGTTACCCTAAATAAGCTAAGGAATGCCTTATATGTAGGTTTGGAGTGGGGTTATTGGGGCATCCTTAAGATCAGGTATTCAGTTTTAGATATGTTAAATTTCTCATTTGTAAGGGCAGTTGGGATTTTATTCATTTATAATTGCCATAATTCTTAGCACAATTAAACTTATTCCTACCACTTTCTGGCTTTGGTAATTTCCATTTTTTGTTGATTTATCATGTTTTGTTGTCATTGTTATTATTGTTGTTTTTCTGTCCTGCCTTCCGTTTGTAGCAACTGATACATTTTTCTATATATATTTTTTAATCCCCCTGATGGTTTAGAAGCTATAAATCAGATTTTTATTCTTTAATGTTTGCCCTTAAATTTTAACCTATGTTTATAAATACTTCTAAGAATGTCTCATTTAGTATCTCTTTCTCCCAAACAACTTGAGGACTCAGTGTTTTATCATTTAAGTACTTCTTGGAGATCTCTCAGCTTACCATGGCTCTCCTTCCACATTGTAGTAATATACAACAAAAATTATAATTTTCCCAATGTATTATCAGTTTCTAGGCTCACCAGTGTTTCATATTTTTCATTTCTCTCTCTAATTCCAATTTCTTTTTTTCTGAAGTCTTTTTAATGAGAATCTATGTGTGATAAACTAATATTTTTAATGTCTGTATCTTATATTTTTTTGCTTTTATTCTTAAATGATATTTTATCAGGCACATAAATCAAATAGTTGGAGCAAGGGAGTTTGGGAAGGCAGATCTCTGGGCTAAAATAAAATGAGATACCACATGTGGCAGAATTAAAAAAAGGTATAATCCTAAACCTATAATGTGGGATTTCATAATCAAGAAACTTACCTCTCTGTGATCTGGTATCTCCATACACAAACCAGGAGCAATAAATTCTGTGCTCTCCATAACCCTTAGCATGTGTTAAAAGTTGGCTAAGAGTATCAGGGAAGCAGTCTGAGCTTACTGGAGGGAAAAATGACAGTGCTGTGTATATTAATTTTAAGTGTTTTCATAATAATATTATTAGTGAAAGAGTCAAATATTATTTTATGAGCTGTTCTCATTTAAAGGTGTTTATTAGACATGCTCTACAATTCAGTTATTTATATTGCTTTTCCTTAACTTTATTTTTCTCATATGTAATTTAAACAATTTAATAGGAGGACTTGGTTAGGAAAGGCACTAAAACTCCCATTCTCATTGTTACACACAGTAAAATTTAAATCTCCAAGGGAGAATGTATTTTAAATATATTCGTATTCACTGTAAGGCAAAGCTCTGTTTCTACTCCTTTTTTGAACATGAGAAGGATCTCCACACAGGTGGTAACTTGGGGTGGTCCTCCTCAACAGAGGCTGACCCTAGGCTATAAGGACAGTCATACTTGCCAACTTGTTGCTAAATCTTTATTTGACTATCAAAAGTATCTTCTAAAAATATAAATAAATGAATACATGAAAAGAGCAATTGCTACAGAAATAATGCTCCCAATTTGAGTTGATTTTCATGAACTGCAATGTTTAAGAATAAGAATTTGCCTCTGAATAGGCTTTAATAATGGAAATTGAAGCAGTTCTAAAGAAGAAGGGAAGGTCGGTGTGTTTGAGTACACACAGAGAGATGTATTTCCTAATATGAGGTGACAGGTATGAAATGAGACCACAAAATTGTTGGCATTTATAATATTATTTATATTCTTTCCTGAATCCAGGTACCATACTGTGATTTTTTTATCCACCAGTTAAAAAGCTGTGAAACCTGATAAAATTTAACCAAGAGTTATTGTACTTGAATTGTTACAAAAAGAAACCCCTTTTATTGCTTGAGTTCATAGTCTGTCCACTTTCATTTTAACCCTGACTTCTGAAGTTCTTCATCTATAAAACCATATAAAGAGTTGAACTTGACATAAATTCTTCAGAGTTATAAGGTTTGCACCTATTTTTTTCTCCCCTTTAATCACATTCACGTATTTTACTGTGATTACTGCAGTATAAACTAGTTTTATCTGAAGATCAAAATGTTCTAATCACCTGCCTGTGTTGCACAGGGGTAACATTTCCATTCTGGGTTGAATTATTAATTGATTAGGCTAAAGCATGAAATTGTGGCTTTTAAGAATGCCTTCTATGCTCCAATATTTTTCAGATAGCTTATACCATTTTATCCTTTTAACAGCCTTATAAAGCAGAAAGTATCATTTTCATTTTTTAAATAAAGAAACCAAGTCTCAGAGAGGTGAAAGAAGCCCCTTCAAGTCACACCATAAATAAGTAGAATGAGAGAAACTGCAAAACAAATCTTCCTGACTTCAAAGACCCTGTTTGTTACACATTCTTCAACAAGATCTCTACTCTCCAACATAAGGACTCCAAGTGAGAAAGTAGAAGAAGTTTCTAGATAATTTCTTTTCTGAATTTCCAACAATGCTAAGCAGATGATAAGTATTGTTGACTAAAACCAGAAGTATACCTTGTATCCTGACCATGAGGAGAATTGGACTCTCCCTTGAGAAAGAAGATGAGTACCTATTGCCATACCCACCTCTTAGTCCGCTTCTCCCAGTCCCATCCAATGACCTCTTGCTACCATCCAGGTATACCTGGTACTTCTCAGGCTTTTATTTCTAAAGGAAAACCTAATCTTTAAATCTCTATAATCAATCAAGCCAGTAAAGTCCTATTTCAGCCAGAAACTCTCATAGTGACTGTCCTCCAGGATTTTATGGTCCTGCACAAACAAATAGTATCAAAACAGTTAATTATACTACACTGTTACAGATACTATAGGAGATGCACAAATAAAATGAGAATACAGAGGAGTGAGAAATTAACACTATATGTAGTATTTGAGTTTTTTTATTGGTTGTTCAAAACATTACAAAGCTCTTGACATATCATATTTCATACATTTGATTCAAGTGGGTTATGAACTCCCATTTTTACCCCGTATACAGATTGCAGAATCACATCGGTTACACATCCACGTTTTTACATATTGCCATACTAGTGACTGTTGTATTCTGCTATCTTTCCTATCCTCTACTATCCCCCCTCCCCTCCCCTCCCATCTTCTCTCTATATATGTAGTATTTGGACAAAGCTTCTTAGAGGAGATAAGCATTTTGTTGGGTTTGAAAGTTAAACAGGAATTTAAATAGATAAAAAAGAGAAACTAAAAAAAAATTACACAGAAAAGAAACTGTAAGTATAGGGTTCATGATAATTAAGAAAGTGGCCATGGGAATGACTTGACATCATGGAAGTGGGGAATAAGAGGAGAAGTAGAGGGTATTGGTTTCCAAAATTGGGTGGCTTAAAACCAGAGATCTGTGTCTCACAACTGTGGATGCTTGAGGTCTGAAACCAAGGTGTCCACGGGGCCATGCACTTTCTGACTGCTCTAGGAGCCACTTCTTCCCTGACTCTTCCTAGCTTCTGATGGTTTCCACCATTTCTTGGGGGTCCCTTGTCTATACTTGTACCACTACCATTCCAAGCCATCTTCTCCTTGTATGACCAATCTTCTGCATGTGTTTGTGTCTCTCTTTGTACCCAAATTACTCCTTTTTAAAAGAAAACTAAGTTATAGTGGGTTAGGGATAATCCCAAAAACCTCATTTTAACTTGGTTATTTAGTAAAGATCTTATTTCCAAATGTGTTTACATTTTTATATACTGGGGGC
This sequence comes from Marmota monax, assembly GCF_021218885.2. Taxonomy (NCBI): domain Eukaryota; kingdom Metazoa; phylum Chordata; class Mammalia; order Rodentia; family Sciuridae; genus Marmota; species Marmota monax. The sequence goes on from NW_026693836.1 coordinate 1,744,324, forward strand.
TAGGATTTCAGCATATCTTATCGGGGAAGAAAATATACATACTTCAACCCCAAACATGGAGCTAAGGTTTAAAGAATAGATTGGGAACTATTTTGAAGAAACATTCATTCAACAAACATTAGAGTCACTTATCACTTATCACATTAGGATCACTTATCATGCCAAACATCTGCTAGAGACAAATTTGTTTTTATCCACAGGAACTCAAAATCACTTGATCAAAGGAATAATGAATTTAGGATGTACAAACAGAAAGAGCATTGGATCAGTCAGAATTCTGTAATGAATCATTCCAAATTTGGTGCTTAAAACAATAATTTATTACTGATTTTGCATATGTGGGGCAGCCTGGCCATGGCCACTCTAAGCTATGCTCATCTGGGGGATTCTACTTCAAGTGTCTCTCATTCCCCTTGGATCATGGGGTCAGTTGGGGCCTGTTTGTATCATGGCAGTGGTAGAGGAGAAAGTTGGGGAGTAAATGGAATAAGTCAGGGTTGTCATTTGAGCTCACATATACTTGGTCAAAGCAAGACCTATGATCAAGCTCTAGTTTTAAAGGAAGCAACTATAAAGTCACATGGCAAAGAGAGCAAATTGAAGGACAGGTAGAGAATTGGAGGCAATCTCCACATGGACTTTGCAATCAAATAGATTGAAAATACAAAATCATTATTTTGATAGCTTTTACATAGCACCTTTACTCTCTTTACAGTCGGCAATAGTTTTCTACTCCACTATCTGAAGGCAAACTCTCTCCTTTCTTAACTCCTTATCTATTTAAGCTACTCTTACTTGAATGTCAAAGAGTTGAAAAGCTGATATTCAAGATAAAATAAAAAAAATTAATAGTGATATAATGTAACATCTTCCCAGAAATGTATCCAGGGATTCTGCCTACAGGATTCTATCTATTGGTAGATAATGTTTACTCCATCTCATGAGATAACGATGGTGGAGTTTCAAGTATCTGTTACACACTTTGGGATTAGGCACAATCTTCTCACTACCTTCTGGGGCAGCTACATTCCTGATGATAAGGGATACCAGAAAAGTCTCTGTATTTGTTTCTCCTTATCAGTCATCCCCAACTGATCGTGATGTTAAGGGCAATCATATGGATGAAATCTAGACTTTGAGACAGTGTCCTCTGCACTCTGACAATAACTTTATGCTGTCAGTACTCACTCAGTGCTCTTCCCCATCATTACTGTATTAATGTCATCCTCCCCCAGTAGATATGCACTCAACCTCACAACGCAGCTCCCAAAGACCTGAAGTGTGAAGCCATATCTGGGCTCCTGCTGGTAATTGAATTGTAGCTGAAAGCATACCAACCCTTGATCTGTGAAAAAGATAAGGATCTGGATGCCACTACGCTCCACCAAGCAGAAACATATATCTGCTCTTATGGTGGAAAGAAATTTAAAGGAAAGGACAAATGACTCTAGGGTCATTTCTAATAGCTAGAATTTTTTCTTAATTTTTTTAAAAGTAGAGTATGATCATAGATATTTGGGGAAATCACAGAAAATCCATGAAGAAGATAATGAAGACCACCCACAACACTACCACCCAGAAATACCACAGTTAATATTTTAGTGTTTTTCTTTGCTTTTTCTCTTGTATATACATAAATATATATATTTTACATAAAATTAGATCACAGAGAATAGATGACCTGCCTCTCGTCCATTGTTAACATTGTGGGCATCAGCTCAGATCTTTTTCATGAAATGTTCCTCAGGAAGGTGATTTTCATGCCTTTAGAATAGGTAGCCAAGCAGACTGATACCTTTCACTTTCACGTTTCTTATTGTCATATTTGGCATCTAAGAATTAAAAAAAGAGCTTCATTTTAAAAATATTTCTTATAATGATGTTGACTTCCATTCTCAAAGTTTGTCTAAACCGGACCCCAAAAATCAGAACCTATGACAGAGCAAGAGTGTGTTATTAATTTACTGGAAACACAGTTCAAGGAAGTAGGAGTTGGGGGGGGAGGGCAAGGGGAAAGTGACAGGGAAGGAAAAAGAGTCAACACAAGAACCAGGGTGGCCACTGCAAGACTGCCCAGGTAGCTGTATGACCACAAGGTCACCCACAAAAAAAGGCAGAAAGAGACTATCCACACACAACCGTCTCCTACTGTACAAAGATTAACTCCACAGAGTACTAATTCTCCTGCACTTCTGGGCCACGCTTACAAGGTGAAGTCCCTTGCCATTGGCCTGATGTGAGACACTGTCAGGTTGGGCCTGCATGAGTTCATGGAGCTGGTACCCAGCAGCCTATGGAAAATGTACAGTTAGATCTGATATCGTGCAAAACATTATCTGATTAAATTCTTTGTCTACTATTTCATGGTCATTTAAATCAAAATGAGGTTTTTTAAAAAACCCACGAATATTGTTTAAAATAAATACTTTATTGTTAGTCTTCCAATGTTAGAAAACCAAGAGAGATAAGAGAAGAAAATGGGAGGAATGGAGTTGGTGGATCTTATTCTAGTAGGATAGTCACAGGCATCTACCTTCCTTTCCTTCAAAAACCTCCTAAAAATAACCATTCCAGGATGCATTTCTTTACTTATTCCCCCCAAGGAGCAGTGTTTGCCCTGGCACTCCACAGCCATATTTGTTCTCTCTTCCTATCAAATCATCAGGACAGTATTGTAGGGTGGATTCTCAGCTTAACAGTGTACAAATCCCTTAGGATGAATGTTTAGCCATATGTGTGTGTGTGTGTGTGTGTATGTATGTGTGTGTGTGTATATATATATGTGTGTGTGTGTGTGTGTATGTGTGTGTGTATGTGTACTCAAATTTGCAAAGTAATTTAGGACAGAATTTTAAAAGCAGGAGCATTCCATTTAAATACATAAATAATGTCAGATCCCCATCCTATAAATGGCAACATTTTGTGCAGTTCAGTGGATATGGAGATTAATTAGATATGACAGTGGGACTGGAAATAAGGTAGCACAAGCATACCAATGTTTTGTCCAACAAACACTGCATGGTTACCCACATGAATAAAACATAAACAAGAGTCAGATACGACCCCTTATTTCAAAGCTTTTACAATTGAAAAAGAGTACCCTCTATATTTGTTACAAGCTTGGAATGATTTATACATGTATACTAACTAGTTAGATATTTATAATAACCCTGGGGAGTGGAGGTGAAGGTTACAGGCTCTGGATTAAGAGATATGGTTTAAAATTTGGTTTTTCCACTAGCAATGGAATAAAAGATGGAAATCCAAGTCTCATGTATAAAAAAAAAGAATAATGACAACATGAACTTTATTGAGTTGCTATAAGAATAAATAATGCATGTTAAGCACTTAGGACATTGCCAAGCCTATAGTAACAATACATTTTAGCTGCCCTTGTATTATTCTGATTTGTGAGTGAATTTAAATGCATTGTTCAGGATCCCATGTCACATTCAAAGCTACAATCCTGGTTTTGTCTTTCTGTTAGTGAGATTTTCTTTGAGTCAAACCACTAATAATCATGGATACTAGTTTCAGACATTGAACCTTAATATCTAGCACAACATTCTTCATGTATGGATAGTCAATAAATACTGTTGAATAACTAACTGGTGGCAAAGTAGAATTATACAGTTGCTAATGCATAATAAAAATAAAATGTGCTTCAATGCTTGGCTTGGCATTGCTTTGGAAATCATTCAAGATACAAACATTGTTTGTTCTTTTAGTCAACTCTCTAGTGATAAAAATTTTAGGTGCTCAGATCATGAACAAATCCTTCAAAGATACATTTCACTGCAACAGAGCTACTCTGATCACTTAGATGTTTGGGAGTTAAGTCAAGTGCTCCTTGTCTTGTCAGACAAAAAGCAGGTGGTAGGGTTGGCTTCTTTGGGGGATGAAAGGCTATTTGCTTCTGGCTAAGGAGAGGCCTATGGCAGAGACTCCCAGGCCCACATATCTGAGAAAGGGAAAACTTTCTGGATCACAGGAGTCACCTCAATGGGCCCATGACAAGAATTATGAGTTCATGTAGACCCTGAAAAGGTGGTGCTATTGAAGCTCAAGCAAATAAGAACAAAAGAACAGACACTCTCTTGAAACATGCTGAAACATACACCTATCTTTTTCTATGGTGATTAAATGTACATTATTGCACTTTCTCTACTTCCTTAACTATTACTAATATACTTTCTACTCTCTATTGAGCAACTACTATGTGCCAGGCACTGTATACACATCATAGTTATACTGTATGTACACCATCATTTACTCAATCCTCCCAATTTTCCTCTACTTCATGAAGAATTTGAACTTCGGGTAGGGTCTGTGTTCACATTGCTTACCTTCATATCACCACTACCTAAAACACTGCAAACATAACAGGTTTTAAGTGGTTTTTACTTAATGTATAAAGAGGATAAGTACTATCATTCAGTTCTGAAACTTGGAAGGGTTAAGTTTTGCATAAGTGAGGAAGAGGAGGAGTCTGGAATCCAGATCTTTGCAACCTCCAAAGGTTGCACATTGCTCTTACCAGTTTATCTCTAGCCTTCACCCTTTTCAAAGCAGATCACATCACTCCTTTAGTTCTGTAAAACACTGTCCTGATCTTGTCACTTCTCAACTGAAAAGCCTTCGTGTCTTTCAGATGATGTTGACATTCAAACTCTCCTCCCAAGCCTTTCAGGCCCTGCAAGGTCTGGCCTGCACATTATTCTTTACCACTAATACTCCCACAGAAAAGCTTTAGCCCAGTACTCTGTCCCTTGAATGTGTCTTAGGCACTTCTGCCTCCATAACACTGACTGACTCCCTATGTGTGTCATCTGAAATTGCCAATTCATTCTTCCCAACCATCTGAATCCCCTCCCATTCTTTAAGATTCAGCCCAACTTGTACCTCTCCAATGAAGTATTCTATTTAAGCATGCAGTAATCTCTCATTATGTACCTCATTCTCTAGGCCATCAGATAATGTTTTTTCTGATTACTGGTCTTTGGTAGGAATAGAACACTTATTTCTATAAAATTTAGAGAAAAGATCATGGCGAGTAGCCATCATGACAAACACTGTATAGTAGAGAAGAACTATTATTTGGATGATCTAGGCAACTAAGTATTTTAGAGTAAGCTAGCTAGATGGCACATGCACACACATGCGCAAATATATGAAATTACTGGTTTAGAACAAAAACAAAAGAGAACTAACAATTATATCTTGAAACTGTAAGAAGTCCATTCTATTTCCTCTCTCCTTATTCCTCACCATTTTCTTTTGGGATGGCCCTGTGTGTTTCTGTTGCAGAGCAGAGACTGACAATGCTGGAAGACAGCCTGCAAAGTGACAAATCCAGGGTCACACCAGCCTGAATCTGCTGGAGTTCCAAAGTCCTGGCCAAGAATTCACTTGGCTCCATTCAACAGCTATGAATTGTGAAGAGATGTATTTTGCTGCAAGGTTATGGCTGATGGAGTTTTTTCACCAGGAACATAATTGAGTACCTCCCAAAATACCAAGATAGGGATTGCCACTACAAACAAGAAAGAATTAGAAAAAAATATTGTTTATCACCCCTTGTTAATACAAAAAGCCATGATAAACTTCTTATACTGGTGATGGAAGTATCTTCAGATGAAAGACTATTGTTCCTTTTAAATTAATCAGTAGTAAGGAAAATACTCATTTTCTGACAAACTATGTGGCATGTTAAAATGGAGACAGGGAAGAAGCTGTCTTCTTCCTGCAGTAGCTCATACCACCAAAATAAGTAAGTAAGTAAATAAATAAATAAATAATCTGTTTAAATCCAATCTCAGAAGGACTGTTTCTAATCCATTTAGGGTAAGAGAATGATTTATGCTGAGCAATCTTCAACCAGCAGCTGTTCTTATTTCTCAGAGGAATCCAGTTGCTTCACAAGAAATTATTATTTGAAACAATCCCCCGGGGAGTGTTCAGGAACCAGATTGAAGCCTCTACACCATGTGGAGCATAGGCAGATTTGAGTCCTAGTAACAGCTCTGGAAATGTTTTTCAAATAGTTGTTCACTTAAAAAAAAATGGTTTCCTTTTCTTTGCAATTAAAACAGATAGGTATTTAAAGAAAACCTGAAAGGGGTAGCTACTCTGGAAAGGAATTATATATTACATTGAACTAAAATTACTGCTGATGGGTCACATCAACACTTAGGCCTCTGTTCTGGAACATAGTAAACACTCAAGAGTGTTTATGTAATGCATTCATGCTGTACAAGTGAATAAATGGCCCAGTAAATGAATAAAAGTAGTGATGGTCATTTTCTACCATGACTCTTATTGAGTGGATTAGACCTACTGTTATGGTTTAGAAGTGGTGTCCCCCAAAATCCCACATGTAAGACAATGCAAGAAGGTTCAAAGGAGAAATGATTGGGTTGTGAGAGTCTTGACCCAATCAGTAAATTAATCCTCTGATAGGGATTAACTAAGTGATATCTGAAGTGGTAGGGTGTGGCTGGAGGAGGTGAGCATGGAGCATTGGAGCATTGGAGCATGGCTTGGGGGTATATATTTGTATCTGGCAAATGTAGACCTCTCTGTCTGCTTCCTGATCATGATGTAAGCTGCTTCCCTCTGCCACACTCCTCTGCCATGATGTTTTGCCTCACCTGAAGCCCCAAGGAATGGAACCAGCCTTCTATGGACTAAGACCTCTGAAACCATGTGTCCGCTAATAAACTTTTTCTCCCCTACAATTGTTCTGGTTGGGTCATTTTAGTCACAGCAGTGAAAAAAAGCTGACTAAAACACCCAGATTATCATAATTAAAAGAAAAATAAAGAACTCACTATCATAAGTAACATCCAGATTTATAGTAATTAAGTAATTAAAATGCATTTTTTTCCTAATTTTTCTATAACTTCCAAATATTCTAACCGTAATGTGCTAAAGTAGACATATTCATAAGTGTTTTGTTGGGCACAATCCCCTGACCAAAAAACACTGAATATGAATATAAAGTTTGTCATGATTCCTAACTGTTATTTTTCAATACCCAGAAGAAGACCAACTGCACAGACCTTGATGACTAATGAAAACACTGTGCTACCTTCAGGACCTGGAGGATGCTTGACAGATTTGCAGGAGATTTTCACACTGCACTGGCCTCTCTACTAGCTTCCAGGAGTGTCGCTTCAATACCTTGTAATGCCGTTACTGTCACTCCCAAACAAGCTCAGAAATATGTACTGAGAAATGAAATTTTCTTCAGACATTCCTTCACCTAAGCCCTCCAACTCTGAAAGACAGAAAGCTCTATTAAACAAGTGAATTTTGTCTTAAAGGCAAATAAAAAGTTATTGACATGAGGTTTCAAGTATCTCATGGTAAGCCATACTTAACGAATGACTTTTTAAAAAATAAAAACATTACTGATTGTATGTGCAATTTGAAGAAAATGAAAATGCTTTCCATGTAACCCCTTAAGCATTCTTTCATTTTTCAAGGTGCCTAATCCTTTAAGTAATCTGATTACTTCTTAATACCAACAAGGATTGCTTATAATTACTTACCTCAAAATTCCCATCTCAAGCTTTCAAAAATAAAGTATGTCTCTGAGACTTCTGTAGGCAACAATATTCATAAGGTACAGGAACTTTAATCCCAAATCACATCTATGCAAAACTGTTCTTAATAGGAAAATCAAATAGCTGAGACAATAGGCAGCAGAAGTTTCCATAGTTGATACACTTTTCTCTCTGATGATTCGAAAATGAAGGGATGCTCTCAAAGAGTATTTCACACTGCATCTGAAATAGCCCCTTTCTATCATTCATGGACCAGATCTTAGCATAAAATCACAAAAACCGGGGTAACAAGAAAAATTTGTCAACCAGGCTGAATAGATGCAGATACTCACTGTTCTCTGGTCAAGTGGTTAATTTTCCCTCAACAGGTCTCTAGTTGGCTTCAGCCTGAGGGGAAGATGCTGGAACACTTTAGGACACTGTGGATGCTTTTACCTGCAGCTGTGCCTACCTAAGCAAAATGAATTGACTAATTGAAGCAATTACCTGGCAATTCAAGCCCAAATACCTCCCCAGGAGGAAGCAATGAGGATAATTTGGAGGTTTTGCCAAATTAGTCAAGCTGAGTTCTTTCTCTGCATAGATTTCAAGATTGAGTTAAAGTGTAGCACTTCCATGCTTGAGGATTACAGATCAGAGTCCACCTGGGTTTGCACTGACCTGTGAACATGTTTGTGTATGTTAACAGTAGGAAGATCTAGGTGGGTAGTTCTAATATTTTAACAAGCATCAGAATAGGAATTGTTGAAATGCAAATTTCTGGGCTATACCCCATAGTCTGACTTAGTAAGTCTGGCCTGGGGCTTAGGAATTTGCATTTCTAACAAGTTCCCAATTGATGAAGATGTTACTTACTAGTTTAGGGCCTACATTTTGAGAACCACTGATTTAGGTTTCTCAGAAAACTTAAAACATATAAGACTTCTAACAGTAAGACAATTCTCTTTCATCTCTTGAAAACCTGAACAAATAAGGTTTGGTTGTATTTATTCAGTCAACAAGCAAACATTTTATTTGGACCTGCCATGTGATGCTCACCTTCATGATTCAGAGATAAAAGGCCATTTTCCAGTCTGGTGGAGAGACAGACACAAAAACAGATGAATAGGAGGAGGAGACAGTGTAAAATGTGATATCACAGAAGTGAAGTAGAACACAAAAATCTCCACCCAGACTGGTGATCATTAGTAAAATTCCAGGCTGGGTTTGGGAGTAGGGGTAGAAAAGAACTGAAAGTAAAGGTGCTAAAGTTGCAAAGCTAGTTGACCTTGGTAAGTGTCCTTGTTACTTGGTCCAGAATTTCCTAATGTCAAGAACAATTTATACCACAAAGCTGTCCAACCCTGGCCACTCTGTACATAATGGGTTGCAGTGTATGAATGAATTGATGTCAGTGCTTAATAAATACTGTATAATGACCCCCCAATGGAAAATGTACTGAGAGCAGTAGCTTGAATCAAATTGACTCCTAAATCAGAACCAGAGGAAAAATAAAGTTTAATTAGCACAAATCTGGTTTGAATTTGGACTGGTAGATTTTAAAATGAAAAAAAAAAAAAACTGTATCTTATTATCAACTCTTCTCTGAACCTGCTACTTCCTCATAATCTGTAGTTTTTTCACCTTACAAAAAACTCACATATATTTATTAACTAGTTTCTTGCAGGTTATCAGATATGAAAATAGATGATGTTTTTCTAGTTTTTTGTTTTTTTTTTAGTGGGGGGGGGTGGTGGTGGTTGTTTGGGTTTTGTTCTTGTTTTTGTTTTTTGGCAACATGGCCACAGGCAGCAAGGTACTTGTTCACAGTGACATTTTCCTTATGCAAATAGCTTGATGAAGTTCACTTTTGAAAAATTACATTGACATTTATGGGCTAACATTTGGCCTGGCAAAATAAAATGGGTCTTAATTTATTAAGAAAAAAAACTCCAAAAATAAGTATAAATAGCCCTTTTCATCAATTCAAAAATGCAAAGATATCTATGTTCCTTGGGGCAATATTACAACATTTATTTTTAATAATACTTTGCTGATTCAATTAAAATCAGATTAAAAATCAATTGTTCTAATTTGTTCACCAACATTTGAGAAAGGCTTTTTCACTCTCTTTGGTTTTGGAGATCCCTATTTTAGTTGTATTTCTTTATAGTTTCTGCATCAGCCAATGAGTGAGGTAGAAAATAAGTATTTCTTTCTTTTATCAATTAGACAAATCTTCATTCTTTACCTACAATATTTTAGTAGGTGCACTTAGTGAAGTAACCAGGGACTGAAGTCAAAGCAGCTATGACTTGACCAAATCAACAGAAGTGAGAGATAAAACCCAACTTTAAAATTATATGAAACCTCTAATTAATTATTCTCTTACTTTTAAATTACATGGCAAATTTCCCTTTGATTATTAAAAAAAAAGCTTAATTTGCAAACAACTCATGTTGCAAAATCTGTAAGCAGATTTTTTGAAACCTAAATAAATGCTTTTCCTACATAAATATGTTATAAATGGTGGTCTAAGTAGAATATCCCACATAAGCATATTTCATTCATAGTACAACTTTTGTATATAGGGACAAACAGTAAGAACCCATAACTTATAAATAAATTTTAAATCTGATTTGGAGTGGCTGGGGTGTGGTGGTGCACACCTGTAATCCCAGCATCTTGGGAGGATGAGGCAGGAGGATTGCAAGTTCAAAGCCAGCCTCAGTAACAGTGAGACACTAAACAACTCAGTGAGACCCTGTCTCTAAATAAAATACAAAATAGGGCTAGGGATGTGCCTCAGTGGTAGAGTGCCCTTGAGTTCATTCCCTGATAACACACACACACACATACACACACACACACAAAAGCTGATTTGGAATGAAAACTTTAAAATTTCAACCTTAAGATATTTGAGGAAAAACAAGTTTAATTAGAGTTCAAGAAGGTACATAAAATTTTTTGTTGAAAATAATGAAGTCTGAATGAAACTTTTCATACCTTGGTAGCAAATAACATTCGTCCTTTTGTTTGTAATATTATGTGAAAACATAAAACATGAGCAGCGCTTAATAAACTTCATTCTCATCAGTCAGTCACCATTAGTGTTGAATTTTAGCTTATAAATAAAGCAGAGAGGAAAAGAATGAAATGTCCCCACGACTGGCGTGACAGTAGGGATGGGAACTCAACAAGCAGGTGAAATAACCTAGTTTTAGCATTATTTTTAGCTCACTGTTGCACTTTTAATATCTTCTTGATAAAAGGTGGCTTCTACACTGGCCCAGATCCAAGAAGATACATATCTCATCTGTTTTTCCTATTATATTTCCAACACTCAAACAGATAGCCAAGTATATAACGGTTCAAAAATGATGTGGAATAAATGGTGGGTGAATGAATAAGTGGATGGATGAACAAAAGAAGGACAAGAATTGTAGACGTGTTTAAAATAAATGTCTGAAATTACATTTACCAGTTAACATTTACTAGCCAAAAAAAATGGGAGAAAGAAAACAAAGGTGGGGATATACAAAGGAATACCCCATAGGAGATAGATAATAAGAAATTTATTTGGTTAAAACCAAGTTATTAGAAGTGTTTTAAGTTTGGTTGCTTTTTCAAAATAAGAGGGATTGCAGTTGTTAACTTAGGAGAGGTAAATGGCATAGAAGGACATGTGCAAGTAAAATGAGTGGCACATGCTGGGAGGAGAGGATTTCACAACATGAAGGCACTGGGCTAGATGGCAGCACTATCTACAGAGAATTTAAAGGGCAGTCTAAGTTTTAGTACTACTACTGTGTTGGTCAATGTTCTCTAGAAGAACAGAACCAACAGGGTGTGTGTGTTTTCCAAAAAAAGGTGGCTTATTAGATTGGCTTACAGAACCAGAAGTTGTATAGTCACACAATGACCATCTGCAGGCTGGAGAGGTGGAGGAACCAGAAGCTGCTCAGTCCAAGATCAAGCCTCATACCAAGAGGGATCAAAGATGTGCCCCAAAGCCTGTACACTCCCTAGAGAGTCACTGGGCGGAGTCCACTTTGGAAAAGTGAAGGAGCTGGAACTGATGTCTCAGGCAATTGCAGCAGCAATTAAAAACCCCCATAAAGAAGAATTGAGCTTGCATCTGCTGCTGCTCCCATGTTCTTCCAACTTCCTTGTTCTATCCAGACTGTACTGTCCACACTTAGGGTGGGTCTTTGCTTCAATTGGCTGTTTCACAAGCCAATTGTTCCTAGAAACACCCTTATGGAGATACTCAGAAGCCTCTTAATTTTAGGCATATCTTAATCCAATCAATTTGACAATTCAAATTAACCATCCCAACTACCTACCTGCAATTCTTAAAAAAAAAAAAAAAAAAAACATCAGTGATAAAATATTTTTCTATAACAAGATCTTTTTTTTGGTTTACATTTTTAAAATATCCTGCAGTTACTCTTGAGTTTTAATTATGAACTCTAAATTAGCACTTTAATTACATACCCTTTCATAAATCTTCTAGTCTTAAGTGGAAGTTAATTTAGAGAACTTCCAATTGTATGCTGGGTCCTCAATACAGGTGATCTGAGCTACACATATTTAAGAGTCAGTGCTTCAGAGAATTATCTAAGTTTATTTCAAGTACAGTTTGTGCGTCCAACCACATAATACTAGATAATCTGTTCAAACAGTAGATTTGCAAAAGCAATGCTAGCACTGTAAAATAAAATTTGCAGAAATAGATTGTGGGTTCCAGACACAATTTTCTCATACAGAAAACTTTCCTTAACCTCGGTTCTGTGGAAGGACTTTGTAAGGACTGTAAAACTACTTAAATAGAATGCAAATATTTTTGTGTATATATTCTTTTTTTAAACAAAAGCACAAATAACTTATTGAAAATTTCATAAAATATTATGAAAGAACATTGAGGGAGACTTAAAGTGCAGAAATAGACTATCTTTTTTTAAGTTTGAAAATATTTTTAATCAACTCTACTGAAGTACATCTTGTATGTAATGAAATGCACATGTTTTATGTATACAATTAACTAATAGAAGTATATATTTACTTTTAAGTTGATTATCCCAGGTATTTTCCCACAGTGATGGAAAATTGACCAAGCATTAAGTAATATCTTGTTATAGTTTTAATTTGTGTTATCCTTAAAGTTAATGATGTTGAGCATCTTTTCATGTAAGTTTTATAAATTACTATATCTTTTTTTATGTTTTTACAAGTACCTTGCACATTCTTCTTAGTATATATTTTTATTACTGAGTTGAAGGAGCTCTTTATGTAATCTGAATTACATAAAGATAATACATAATCTTTATTGTGAGCTTTTTAAATTTTTTAATGTTGTATTTTTAGGAGCATGAGTTTAATTTTGAAAGAATATAACACTATTTTTATGTGGTTAGAGATTTTATGCTTTCCCAGTAATATAAAGATATTCTTCTATGCTTTCTTTTTTAAAATTTATGTGCATATTTATTTATTTACTATTTTATTATTAAATTATTTATTCTAATTTGTTATACATGATGGCAGAATGCAATTCATCTCATATTACACATATAGAGCACAATTTTTCAAGTCACTGATTGTACACAGAAGTTTTTTCACACCATTCATGTCTTCGTACATGTACTTAGGGTAATGATGTCCAACTCATTCCACCATCTTTCCTACCCTTTTGCCCCCTTCTTCTCCCTCTCTCCCTTTTCTCCCTTTTGCCCTATCTAAAGTTCCTCCATTCCTCCCGTGCTGCACCCTCATGGCCATTATGAGTCAGCATCTCATATCAAAGAAAACATTCTGCCTTTGTTTTGGGGGGGATTGGCTTACTTCACTTAGCATTATATTCTCCAACTCCATCCATTTACCTGCAGATGCCATGATTTTATTCTCTTTCAATGTTGAGTAATGTTCCATTGTGGATATATACCAAAGTGTCCCTATCCATTCATCTACTAAAGGGCATCTGGGTTAGTTTCACAATTTAGCTATTGTGACATGTGCTGCTATAAACATTGATATGGCTGTGTCCTTGTGGTATTCTTTCAGGGAAAGTACTGGGAAAAGAGAACTACCAAATTATGCTATATCCATGTAGGAATATACCAGGAAGAATCCTAATTATATATGGAATTATAATGCACTTATTAAAATAATAATAACAGAAGGTAAATCAGCACAGCAAGCCGATAAGGATGAGAAAGGAGTGGAGTGAAAGGGAAAGTACTAGGAAATGAGATCAAATTATGCTATGTGCACATTAAAAATGGCATAATTAATCCCACCATTATGTATAATAATGCATCAATTAAAATAAATTAAAAGGAAGTTCCATAAGTTAAATCAAAGGCACTTCTGACCCCAAACACTTGAAGAAGCCCTGGGATAGAGCATATCCAGCATCTCTTCTATATACTATAACTATTTGGATTTATAATACGTAGACTCAGGTGAGGAAACTATTCTATAAAAATATTTCTTGGGTTAATATTATATATGTATATTAAGTTTACTATGTGTGCCATTTCTAATTATAAAACATAATTTTACAGCAGTGAATTTGAAGTCTAAAGAAGTTCATTTGTAAGTTAAGAGCAAAAAGGAGGTAAATGATTGTTTCTATCCACAATTGGTCCCTTTATGTAAATGCTATGATGTAATAATAGTGAATATCTAGAACATCATCATTTTGTTATATTTGAATAAAAATTTGACTTGTAGTATCTTTGATTGAATACTTCCAGGGAAGAAGATTCTACTACCTTCCTAAATAGCCTACTATTGTAACAAATTGTTCCTTAAAGGAAACCAACCATTTGTGAATGTTTATGGAAGGCTAACAACAGGGTAAGCATTGCCTCAAATGTCACACTGGGCAAGTTCCTCCTGATCCTCAATCTTATGAACACAGCAATGAACTAAATAGGTTTAATATGAACAGATGTTTGTTGGACAGAATTGATCTCAAAGAGAAGCATTATATAATATATGTATATATGAGCACACACACACAAAAGAGAATACATATATATATATATATATATATATATATATATAAATTCTTGTGATGAAATATATGTATATAATTAATAATAATGTAATTTATATATATACATATATGTGTGTGTATATATGTGTGTATGTGTGTGTGTGTATGTGTGTGTGTGTATTATCCTCACAGGATATTTTGAAATATCCCTTGATTATTGTTTAATGTAAATGTTCAGGATTGATGGTGGATGTTTTAGCCTGGGATTGCCAGAAAGCAGAATGAGAATTTACTGAAAATATTTTACTGGGGAGTGACATCCCAGAGAGCATAAAAAGACAGAGGAAGAGAACCAGGAAAGGATAGAGAACCAGGGAAGATGTGCTATGCAGCTGGCCACTGCTTCAAAAGAACGGCTACTTCATTCAGCAAGCCCATCTGCAAACTGTATGTCATAGGTCAGGATCCTTCACTTCAGGATGGAGAGCAGAGCATGTATCCATAGTTTCCCATCTGCCATTGTTCAAAGATTTACCACAAAGTATCTAATCTTTCACACCTTTAGGTTTCAGTTTATAGTGAATTTTCAACCAAAAATCCCTTGGGTGGGAAGTGAACTGCCAAAGCAGCCCAGGGCAAAGCACAGTCAGATTGTATCTATGTGAAGCTGGTCAGAGCCAACAGAGAAATGTTTGCCTCTGCAAAAGGGACAGAAAAAGCCCAGGGGATTTGAAGTGAAGCACAGGAGGTGTGATACAGGCCAGTAACATGATTTTATTATAGTTTTCAGATTTTTTTGGGGGGGGGGCTTCCTTTCCAGTGAAGACTTCAATATATCTACCTTATTCATTCTGTCTAATAGAAGATTCTCAAGTTTTCATTTGTTCTTTCTTTGAATATTTACAAATATACATTGAGTGTGCCAGGCTTTGTGAAAGGAGCTGGGGGTAAAAATGGAGTATGATAAACAAATTCTCTGCTGTCATAAAGCTCCCTGTTTGATCAACTCTGTGCTTTCAACAGTACTTGCACATAGTAGGTTATTTTTGAAAGAAATGAAACAATATCCTAATATCATGGGGAGTATTAACACAATGAGTATTAAGTATTATGCAAATTTGAAATGACCAGAGGGATGCCCTACCAGATAAACCACTTTATGATCCTTGCAGTCAGTCTTACCTACCAGCTGTAATGGCTTATTTCTGCACTGGGAGTACAGACTGTTTACTTTATTATCTATGAGCTGCCTAGGGATAGGGAGGCTGAAATTTAGACAGATTTCTGTACTTATTGGTAAGATGTCTCTGAGGCATAAGAGAACATTTGGAGAAACTGAAATCCAGGAGCCTTACCAATAGCAGTGGCCACTCCTCCACACACCTGGCAGACTTCCCAGGCAGAAGGTGGAAGACGCCCTGTCTCACTGCCAGCACTCCATGAGCATCCCAGTGGCCAAACAACTACCAGCTGACTCTTCCCAAAGTGCCTGATTTCAGGAGCCAACTCCTTCCAGCACTTCCACAGAAACACTTGGGTGGGAAATACATTGATTCATTAAAATCTTTGATGCAAAGTTAGCTGTGTTTTGTTGGTCACAAGGAAAATGCCATGTCAGGGACATATTTATATGGCAATAAACTTTTAATGCCCTAGAAAGCAGATGAATTATAATAAAATCAGAATACAATTAGACAGCCGACATTTTAGAGTGTAGGTAAATTTTCCTAGCCCTATTCATGGTTTTCTTCAGCCCAGACCCATCTTCTGGCCTTCTGACAATGAAACCCTTGGTAACATCATGCTTATTGCTCCTGAATTAGCTGATGTATAAGTTGCTGTCACTATTCCTTAATATTCCCATTAAACTCTCAGGGAAGAGGGATCAGAGCATGCCATGTGCTTTATGGGGGCAGTCAAGGCTGCTGGCTGCTGGAGTCTTTCAAGGGGCACTCCCTACTCTCCAGGAGCCTGGAGAGCCTTTGTGTAGCTGCTATGAAAACAAGTCCCAGGCCTGGAGGTTAAAGACCAGAAAGGTAAACTCAGTGGGCTCTTCAAAGGGCTTGATCTAGTGACTAAGCACATAGTCCTTCAGTGGTAACCCCTATCTTACTCCCCAAAGAGAGTTTCCTGGTTCAAAAAGAAAGTTTTCCTCTGAGAAAGAGATCTGCAAGCCTGGCCCTCCCCTGGAGCCAACTGTGCTGGGAAGAAACTATCTGAAACAGGCAACTCATGGGTTTACAGGCTTGCATTAGAGACAGATGTGAGGTGTGTGTGTGTGTGTGGGGGGGTGAGAATGGCAAGTGGGTAGTGTTAGACTTGCCTACTACAAGGGGAAGAAAGGAAAAAGTGCAAGAACACACATTGTGGGGGATGAATGTGTCCTCCTCCACAGCACCATGGGATGAAGACTGCTTTGGTGGGTAGTATGGTCAGGGAGTGTGAATATGGCAGAAGTTATTGGAACAGGAGGACTTACAGTTGGAATTGCAAATCATGAAGCCCCAAATCACTCACTCATCCCCTCCACATCTCCACAGTATCTTTTCTCCATTCACACAATCAATGTTTTAAGAAAATTTGGGGTCAAAGGAGAACATAATCCGATATGTCGCTAGTTTAATTCCCTCCTCTACAAGGTAAAACCATGTGGAACCCTGTCTGCAAAGAACAGTTTTGTAAAGAGAAACTGAATTTTTTGATGGTATAGTCTTCACTCTACCAACTAGCTTTGGGGCCATAGGTAACCAATTTTAATCTCGCTATGCCTCAGTTTCCTCGTCTGCCCTAGAGGAGTAATGTGCTATCTATCTATCTATAGGGCTGGGAGGGGGAGGGGGTCAGACGAGGTGCTGTGTGAGCTCTCTGAAGCTGGCACCATCCTCTTCCCGCAGGAAACCACGTTTGCGTTAGCCTCAAGCCCAGAAAGAGGGGTGGAGGAAAACTGAAGCTCTAAAATTAGTCCGGCTTCCAGACCCGACGCCGGGAGCGCCCTCAAGCTTGCCGCGTCTCCCCCGCAACCCCCCTCCGCTCGCCCCCCTTCCGCGCGCCACGCTCGGAGATCACTAGTCATCCCCGACGCGGATGCTTCTCTCCCCCTCGCCCCTTTCGCTCGCGGTTTGGGAGGAGGAGGTAGCGAGCGAGAAGAGAGAGGGGGAGACCAGTGTGGGGCTTGGCGGTGCGTTGGCGTCGGCTGTGATGGGGAACCCGGAGCAGCTACGCAGAGAGCAGTAGCGGCGGTGGCCGCAGCTCAGAGCAGACACGAGAGCCGGCGCTACTCCCGGCAGGCTGCGCTGTGATCTGGGCTGCGGATTGGGATCTCGAGCCCCAGTCTCTCTCCTCCCGCTGCCGTTCTCTTCCCGGCTCCCCTCCTCCGACTTCAAACCCGCGGCAGTGGCGGCAGCGTCCCGAGCGCCAAGCGCCGAGCGCCTCCGCTCGCTCGTTGCCCCAGTCCCCGCGAGCGCGCGGCGGGCACTGCGGCGGCAGCGGTTGAGTATCCGGCTCGCCCTAATCAAGAGCACTTGCAGAGAAAGACCACGGGGAAAGCGCCTGGTGGAACGGTGGATCGCCAGCGGTGGCAAGGGTGCGTGGAGATTTTAGCGTGTTTATTTGACTGCCTGGGTCACTGGCTGGAGCGCTCCTTTTGGAGCACAGCCCCAGCTGCTGGGTGCAAATGGGCTCTGAGGTGGACGCAGGGAAGCAAAAGCCGGCAGAGCGCATGGGGGAAACTTTTCACCTTGTAAAGTTCCTGCCTAGGCAGCCAAAAGCCATGGTCACCGCAGATGCGAGCAGGAAAGAGGAGGCTCAGCCCTGAGGCTGGATCCGGCAGGTTGGCAAGAGGAGTTGGCCCAGGGTGGGTATAAGGATTTAGGGAGACGGTGAGAGGGGCCTTCCAGATCGGTGCACTCATCTCTGAACAGCCACCTCCAGCCCCGGCTGCCCGCCTGCAGGTGGATGAGAAGATGTAGTCAGCAAGGTTCTTTGGTAGCTGGTGCTTGCTGAGCGCAGTGGGAATAAGATGCCAATGCATTCACTTAAGGGACCTGGAGGCTCAAGTCGGGTCCTTGGTAGAGGAGATACCGTGCAGATTAGATCCCCGCCTTTACTTTAACCAGATAGGGTTGCCGGTTACCAGACATCCTGGAGATCCACTCCCCGTGTCTGAGTCTGGCTTGCAGAGTTCGTGGGCATAGTGAGATGTACTGAAGGCAGCGGCCTTTGAACTGAGGGAGACAGCCTTTGCAGAGTAGACAGGAGGAGAGACAGTTTCTATAATTCGGATAGGGAGAGGAAAACGGAATGCTTTGGGAAAGTGCAGGATTTTTTGGCGGGCGTATGGTTAAGCCTGCTTGTCTTCCAAAAGAGAATAGTGCAGATCTGACCATCCTGGGAATGCGGAGCAGACTTCTCCGGGGTAGGTGTGGGAACCTGAAGGCTCACCAGTTAAGCTCTCACCCTTCAGGTGCAGAGTATACCCTCTCTGGAAGCGGCCAATGTGTGTGCAGGACTGGTGTGGGGATCTGAACGACGCGGGCGGGAAGGCAGCAGAGGTGGCCTGGACAGCTTTCTCTCGGCGTTTGGTGAGTGAAAGGATTCAGCCAGTGGGGGTCGCTGAGCTAAAGTGCATCTGGCCCCTGGGCTTGCGCGTGGTGGCGAGCCCGGGTATTTTTAGCAGTGCTATGGTCTGTCGTTCCCCCTCCTCTTTTCTTCTGACTTTTATCGTGTATGATTTCTGAAATGGAGAGATATTGGCGATGATTAGACTTAACAGAAAGCAACTTTTCACTTTTCGCCGTCCCACTCTCATGGGCGGGGTCGCGCCTGGGGCAAGGACGAGGTGGTGGTAGGAGTTTGGCTGCGAGCTTAGGACCTCTTGGGTTGCGGGAGATGAGAAGAAAGGCGACCGCTCCCGGTGTGGTGTGGTGTGGTGTGTGTGTGTGTGTGTGTGTACGCGCGTGCACGCCGGCGGTGGCATCCTGAGGCTGCAGCGAGGTGTGATGGTGTGTCAATGGGGGCAAACAAGGGTTTGGGAGAAGAGAAGTATGGATGTAAAAAGATGAAGAGGCTGCGGAGAAGAGAAGGTCGCCATAGGGGACTAGGAGAGGCACCCACGAGGGAGAGGAGCCAGCGGGTCGCAGCGTGGAGAGCCAGTGGCCTTCACACTCTGTGCCTGGCAGACTCGTTCCTCCAGGGCTGGAGCTTCATTTCATCGCTGCCCGCGCACGCTGACTGGGACTCCACTTAGGGCTTTCGGCGAGCCTGCAGCGGTCGCCGCCGGAGGGAGGGACGCGGGACAGAGCTAAAGACTGAAGAGTCTTTTCTCTTCTTCCCTCCTCCCCGCCCCCAGACTCAGGCGCGTTTGTTCCCAAGTTGGATCCCACTGCCATTTACAAGTGTCAGACAAACCCGCGCTAACCTCCCCCACTCGCTAAGGCCCAGCCAGATGGGGGAGGGCGCGCCTGGAGAGGGGACCTAGCTCTCGGCAAGGCACTTAGCTACAGGCGACGCTCCCACCCGGGGTTTGAGCGGTTTGGGTTCCTATTTGTTGGTCCTTGGTGTTTAAAGATGTATATAACACAGCCGAACTACTCCTGGACACTTGTATTGCGCCGCTTTTCTCTTCCTGGCCTCCGACATATTAATTTTCTAGCCCCGACGCTTGTCTTTTCAAAGACTAGTCCCGGTGTAGGGAGGAAGGGGGCGGGGGGAGCTTGCCGACCAGTTCATCTTAGTGGATTTGTGCTCCTGGCTTTGTTGCTAGGATTACATTCTCTGATTGCACCCGCGCCGAGTTAAAATAAATGCAGAGAGGCTGAGAACCTCCATAAAGACTGCAGATGACTTTGCTTTGATTCAGAAGGCAAATTCAGGTGGTGAATAGGGCTAGCCTTCCATCTGGGAATTGAGCACCAAGATATCCACGTCTCAGTGTGAATCAAAGAGAGCCTAAATTTCATCTCCAGTGGCAGGCACGGAACTTCTCTTCACCTTATCGAATGGGGACGCTCAAATGAGGTTCTAGTGTGACGTGGAGATTTGAATCTAATCAGAAAAGAAAAGGAGAGGATGGAGGAGAGAGAAGGAAGAGGAGATTAAAAGATTGAGATGCTGCACAATTCTAGAAATTGCATAGAACCAATTGCTTCTACGTTTTTCTTTTTTAATTCCTAAATTGGTGCAGTTGAACAGTGAGAGAATAAAGAACAGCCAAGAAAACAAGGGCACCAGGAGACAAAGACCAAAAAATGCGTAATAACTTCAACTGTTTGATGTGCTTTTTATCTAATAGATTTGGAGTGGGAGTGGGAGAAGGTTTTTTGTTTTGTTTTTTAACAATTTACAGGGAGAAAAAAAAAGTTGTCTCTTCGAATTAAACCGAATGCTGCTATTCAATCATGAATCCCTGTTGTTGCTATTTTGGAACTTGGACAATGGATGATGCTGGAGCCAGTTTCTATGCACACTGCACTGGGATGAGAAAGTTCCCAGAACTGTCCAGTTATAATGTCTTCATATCTGAACCACACAGAGAACTCCACATGAAAGGCAGCTGGCTCAGAGATCAGAAATTGGTCAGCTGCTGGGCTAGCTCCATTTCTTTTCCTAGCAGGATTTTCACAGCCAGTGATAGTTGACCAGAGATTGACTCTCAACCTTTTTCTTTCTTCTTCTTCTTTCTTTCAATTTTTTTTATTCTGGTTCCTGGCAATCAATCATTCTGGGGATATTTTAATAATCAGGACCAAGTCTGTCTGTTAACTAGCGATTACACTTGTGCTGAGCTACAGAAAGGAAGGAAGGAAGGAAGCAAGGAAGGAAGGAAGGAAGGGAGGGAGGGAAATGAGAAGCAATAAACAGACTGGATGCCCACTGGCCTGTACATGATGTGATTGTTTTGTTAGCCCAAAGCTTTTTGTAAAGCAGGGGCTCATATGGCTGCTCTAGTAAGAACATTTTGGTGCATCAGGTTATGTTATTTCCTGCTTTCTTCTCATGCTGCAGAAAAACCTGCACTCATCTGGCTGATGACTTATATCAAATAGAAAAAAGTAGGCAATTACCATTAAGGAGAGGGTTTTCATTCATTTCTAGTGAGTATGAAGAGCGCCCTCCATAATGGTTGTGTTGTTATGTTTATGGCTCATATCATACACACACACACACACACACAAAATGATCACTGTGGCTTTATCTTACCCTTAATATTTGTGGAGTTGGGAATAGAGAGCCTTCATACCCAACACCTGTCCAGCTGACTGGTGGGTTGGCTTTTTTTCTCTGAGGCAAAAGGGAAATGGTAATACTATTGGGGATGTTTGGTTTCATACATTGTGGATCATTCCCAGGCTGTTATTGTTGTTGTTGTTTTTCCTTCTACAGGAACACTGAACAGTAAAGCATATTTTCTACCTTACAGGATCAGGTAGAACAGTCCACTCTAATAAAATTCCTTTGATTACTATAGAAAAACCTATAGAAGAACTTGTGTTGTCTACTGATTGTGGAAAACACCAAAGTTACAAAGAGAATCTGAAAGCAAGGGACTTAGAGGGATAAACCTGTGTTTTGCCCAGTTTCTTCCTTGAGAGAGCAGTGCTGGGCACAGCAGTGAGGTGGCACACACCTGTAACTAGTGAGACTGAGGTAGGAGGACACCAAGTATAAGTCCATCCTGGGAAACTTTGAGATACTGTATCAAAAATATACAAAGAGCTGGGGATGTTGTCCAGTGGTAGAGTGCCACTGGGTTTAATTCCCAGTATCAGAAAAATAGAAAGAAAAAGCCAAACTTTGATTTCCAGAGACATTTAGCTGTGTCTTAAAAACATTAAAAGAACAAACACAACCCGGTGTATATTGCTTTGTATAAAATTTTCTGTAAGGCTCTTTTGATCTCTATTTGATGGCTTTGTCACTGTCAGCATCATTTTACCAATTGTGTGGTGGGCTGGGGATATTTTTTATAGCTTGACCTCTTAAGAATCACCACAGCATCCACTGTGAAGACTCTGAGAGTAAATATTTTTCCTGCACTTTGGTCAATTTGCGTCTACGGGCTTTTCAAATTTATTGATTTTTAAGAAGTATCTTCTCATTTAATAAGCTTTTTATCCCTTCGTGTTTTTCTTTCATTGCTTCCTTTCCAAGAATAATAAGTTTGTCTTTCTTTTTAAAAATCAGCTTAATGATGCAGATTGAATTTATCCAGAACATATTTGACACTTGTCTATGGCTTAAAGCCAGTTTGTGGTCTACCAAAACAGACTGTCATTTACATATAACAGTGTCAAATGACCCATTCTAGTCATTCTGAATTGAAATGGCATTCCCAGGCTAATCTTAATTTTAGTCTATTCTATGTTTGAAGTCCTTTCCCCCCTATTAAGTGGAAGGAATGCAAATATGAGAATGGGTTTACTGTCATGATGATGGTCAAAGAAAATTCAGAACAGATTTTAGAACTTAATGATCAAACTCTCCATATAATCAGAATTAAAACTTCTTCACCAGTTTGGTGTATATGAATGTGGATACCTTGGAGGAGCTTGGAGAGGGTAGCCAGATAGTCCTTCCTCAGACAATGTATCATGAGGGTTGTCTTGCCAGGACCTATAAGTCATACCAGGGACCTGAGAGGAGTACTTGAGCCCACTTTAGTATTTCAGCTTTCTGAGCTTTCAAGGTTTCAGGACTGAATAATGGACTCTATTAAATAACAGAAATGTGTTTGTTTAAATCTTGCTTTTGTATATCTTAAATGTATTTTTTTGTTTTCATTTTGGAAAGCCACATGAAATTTAAGGCCATTTTCTTTTTTAAAAAAATGCTTCACTTTTATTTTTTTTCCATTTTATTACTCTTTCTTTTATCTTTTAAAGTTCATTTCTTTCACATTTCTTTTTTACCAATATTTACTGAAACTGCCCCTCTCTTCCAAGGCAATGGACAGGAGTAAAATAGTAGTAAAACATATACATTACTTCTGTGCTCTTAGTATTTGGTTGGGAAGATAGGATATACCTATGTATGAATATTAGAAATAAACACATGGTAGTATTTACTAATTGACAAGAGAATGTCATTGGGCAGGAACCTAGAATAGGGGGGATTGAGAAGAATATGTACTGGAGTAAATTCTTAGTAATAATTCTTACTTTAGCTCAAATGTATGCAAAACACTACAAAATTAATTCCTTCTTTTCTTTAGGGTCAAGGCAGGGCTCATTTTGGGGAGAACATATTCATGGAACAGGCCAAATAGGCTGTTAGAATGTTTTTCAGTCTTTTGGAAAGACTCCAGAATATATACAGGACCTATCTCCATTATCCTTGGTGATCTCTGCCCAGCCACCCCATATTCAAAGAAAACTTTTAGGCTGTTTGAAAGTGTCTGGAATCCTGCATGAAAGTGCTCATGGTGTGCTTAGCTCCTGGCTTTCCTATATTTGAAGCTCAATTATAAATCTCAGGGTTAGTTTGGACACACAAAACTCTGGTGTGTCTTGTCCTTTAGAAATTCAGCATTTAGGTTTTTGCTTCTTTTTAACCTGAAAAGAAAAAAAAAATCAAGTAAATGGTGTACCAAGTGATACTAGCTTTCAGAATGTGAGCGAAAGGCTAAAATTCTAACCTGGATGTTCACCATGACTTGTTGATACTTGTACTTTGCAGAGCATTTGCAAATGGTGTTTCTATTATTCTTTCTTACTTTTGTTTTCTGAGATGTCAGAGATAAGTGCACCTGTTGAATGAGGCACAGAGATGCAAGGCTAACTGAAAAGTTAATTGTAACGTCAGGACTTCAACTAAATTAATCCCAAACAATTGGCTAAAAATTTTAGCCTTTTCAGTACCATAGAAGGTTAAAAGTGAGCACTGTGAAGCAGCTATTAATGTTTCACACTTTGAAATAAACCCTAAATTATTAATACAACTAAATATCATTGAACATTACTTAATGTTTGTAAATGACAGATGATATGGATTAAATGCAGTGACAAATGTGCTTGATGACAGTGTGTCAGTTTTTTCTATCACATACACTGTGTGTATGTTTGTGTGTGTGTGTGTGTGTGTGTGTTTTCTTTAAAAGCACAGTGAGGCGATGTCTTTGTAGGAGAAGTTGCTTAGTCTTTTGGGAAAACTAGAATATCTATTACACGTGACATTTTGTTGATTTTTTAAGTGTAAGTATGTGATTAATATTTTGGACATCTGAAGTCTATTTTTAACTGTGGTTTGAAGTTCTCTGTCTCTAAGTGGTGACTAAATGATGGCAGGAGCTGCTGTGATAGGCTGAGAAGTGAGCTGGGTGATTCATGGGGCATGGTCCCATGCCAGGCTGGATTTTGTAGCTATGGTTTCCTCAGATTAACCTGGCTGTGGAGAGCCTCACTGCAAAGAAATGTACACATGAAAGTGCGCCAAATGCAGATGACTTTAATGTGGCTGGTGTCATGGGTAGAATGGGATGTGAACCTTTCCCACACTTGAAAAAAATGTTTCATAGTAACAATTTCAATCAAATGGATCAGAATTTATAAGTGTGTGGTAATCTCTCTTGAGAAATTTGGTACCTATCTACTGTAAAGGCATTTCAGAATGTCAATTAAATGGAAAAATATGCCTGGAATTGAATATAATTAAGAAATGTTGAAGTCTGGTGTCTACATATTCAGGCACTGTATAAGATAGTTTAATTAGTGAACAAGAATTGGGATTTATTGACAGAAGGTCTTTTTCTTATGGCGTGTTTCACTCATTAAAAGCTCATCATGTGTTGGATCTTTTTAGCTGTTGGAACTTGACCATTTGCCATTTTGTGCTTCTTGATTTTAGCGCTCTCTCTCTCTCTCTCTCTTTCTCTGTGTGTGTGTGTGTGTGTGTGTATGTGTTTAACTTTGCAACTGATTAAGGTGTTATTTCTCCATAGCTACTCTCATAGTGCCTGGTATCTGCTAACATTTTGAAGTATCACCAAAGTTTTAGGCAAGCTTAGTACCTCCAAAAAATAGGGATTGGAAAGTAAAACTATTACAGTGGAATTTTTACTCTAGCAGCTTAGAAGTAATATGTGACAGTAATTTCATTTTTATAACTACTAGCTTTATATTATATTTATTTGATGTCAGAATTTACATTTAACTTCACATTTCTCTGCATCCCTTTAGTTTTATGGTTGAAGGTTAGTGTAGAAATCCTTTTTATTCCTAATTGTTGGCATGAAAAACTTTCCAGTCACATAATAGATGGGAAATTCTTTTCTTTCTAAATATCCTTGTGGGGTATATTTCTTTCTGAATTGCATTTAATGGTTATAAATGATTGAAAGTATTGCAGTTAGTAAAGAGATAGCTTGAAAATGTAGGTAACAAATGAGGAAGAAAGAAACATGATTCACCAAACCCTTGAAAGTTTGTCAGCCTGTTTGCAATTTAAATTTGGTCTGCCTCTTATACTGGTATTAATGCAAATGGCTAGTTTACTATTTCTTAATTCCTTGTCTTCATAGGTATGTTCTCTAACTAGGGGCTGTTTAAAGTAATCTAGCATTCCATCTGTCCTGTAGACATAGCAGATCATTCACAGTCTGGTTGAAATAAGTACACATTACATTGTTAGTCTTTCTGATGACATGTGCTGGTTCTTTACCTCCATATCATTGCTGGCAAGTGTCTTAAGAGCACTCTTATTACCATGGGCAAAGTTTTGCATGATATGTATTAATCAAATATGGTGCCTGATCCTTCAAAATTTAGCTTTCTCTGCTGGATGATGTTTATCTAACTAAGTATAAAAGGGACATAATGTTTATGTGACCCTAAGTCTATAAGATGGCAAAATTGAGGTGACATCATCTGCTTGGAAGTCTCTGGATTCATAATGGGACCATAATGCCTTACATTTATATTCAGGAGACAACTACAATGATGAGGAAAACTGGGTGATCTAGACAATTGGATGAGAAGTGTAAGATGAAAATATGCTATACTGCCAGATCAATTTCTTAGATCTCCTTGAATTATCCAATAATTAGAAAATCTTCTTTTACTTTAGAAGTGTAGATTTTATACTGTAATTATTCACATTAATCACTTTATTCCTAAGTTGTATTCAGCAATGCACACATTCTGTTCAATATACACTCTGTATATTTTTGTTAAATAGGTTGGATTAATAACATATTGTACCTTCTCCCTAAAGGGAGAAAGAGAGAGAGAGATGCAGGTATTTTATGAGAATTTCCACTTTCTTACAGCTTATCAGTGCTTATGATAATCATCAGAGTGAATAAGCCTAGATTGTTCTTATACAATAAATATGTTTTTAAATGTTGAGTGTAAATCACATTTTTCAAAGCAAATCACATTTTAAATGCATTTAGTTAAGAGAAACTTGCTACTCATTTAAGTAGATGCTGCAAATTCTTTTATAAAGGTAAAGAATATTTTGCCTCTCTTTAATTCATATTTTTTAAGTTTTTATTTTTGAATGTCAAAAGTCTTAAAGAGAAGCAAGAATGTGTATGTGTGTGTATATATATATATATATATATATATATATATATATATATATATTTACATTTTCTTTCAAATATCTGATAAACTAAAAGAGTTTGACCTTCATCAGTACAGCTTTAAAGGGAAGCATTGGGGGAGAAACTAAAAGGGAAACATGGACTACAATTACAGAAAAGAGAAATGCCCACCTTATTCATGGAGATGTTGAGGAGGTACTAAAAGTTAAGAATTTCTGGACAGTAAGGCCAGTCCAATCCAATCCATTATTATATATCTGACATTGTCCGCTCTTCTGTGAAGAAACTAGATAAGATCAATTCCATTCCCAGTCTTTGGAGTGTTCAAAGAACTTCCCCTTATTATTAAAATCTTCTTATTTATGCAGTCTTTCTTCTGCCTTCTGCTGTCCTGTTGCTTATGAAGCCATGTGTGTCTCCCAGCCTCCCCAGCTCCTGTGGTCACTGGTTGGAGTCCCATGCCATCCTGAGGTCTTGCTTAGACCTTCTCTATATTGTTTTCTCCAATCTCTACACTCAGCTCCACACTATACTTAATATAGGTTGAGTATTCCTTCTCTGAAGCATTCAAGATCAGAAGTGTTTTAGGTTTTGGATTTATTTTTAATTTTTAATTTTCTGCATGAAGAAATAATGCTGTGGTGTTTTCTACCTTTGGTGTCATATCAGCACTCAAAAAGTTTCAGGTTTGGGAATATCTTGGGTTTTCAGATTGCAGATGCTTAACTTGTGTCATTATTATTATGGCACTATTACCAGAAGTCTTGTAATAAAATAATCTGTGCTTGTGTCTCTTCACCCCTATATGCCATTGTTCCCAGGACTCAGGGTATAACATATTAATCTTTGGTTCCCCCACTCATGTTCGTACTAGATTGTGCCAGTGATTAGTATTTAAAATTGAAGGGCCATATTTGTATTTGAAAGGATAGCAATTATTGATTTTCCTAACTGGACATCTATGACCAAATATTAAAAATTTTTATTTTGAGTGATGAGTCATTATCATTCTGGTACTGGTGGTATACAGTATATTATTTTAAGTCCATGTTTTCTAGTTGAAGAAAGGATCCTCCAGCCATATAGACTCAAGCTCTTGATTGGCGAATTCATCAAAGATGTGCATCTTCCCTGTAAGTTCTTTCTGATCCGTGTGGGGAGAACACCCATATGTTTGGTCACCTTACAAGAATACTTTGTCTTCAAGGAAGTCCTGATAGAAGGATTATTATCTAATCATACATTCTCATGGAGTTTGATGTTCACAGAGGCTCGGAGATAGGAGAGTATCTCAGCATTGAGCTCTGTGTCAAGAAAGCATAAAGCACATAAGACTGCCGTTATTACAAAGATCCTTGTAAACTTTCTAGTATTTAAAAATAGTTTGAATTAGAACAAAATATATTCCATGCTTCCATAATTATATTAAAATGGATTCTACTGTCATGTATAACAAAAAAATAATAAAAAATTAAATCATGCCATGAATATTATTACACTAGATTGCTGTCAGCAAACCTCATAAGGGATTGAGGTATTCCAGTGTATCCTGAGACACAGGTTGCCAGAAATGCTGCTTACTCTGTTCTGACCATGTGGGCAAGAGAATATTCCCTAAAGTATTGGATGTATGGTATCTGTAATATAGTAAAGCTTGTATGTGTATAAATAAATGCAGACAATACCTGGAAGTTAGTAATGGAATATATCAAAATGCAGGTCTTATAAAATTCCAGATCTCTTTTTTTTCCCCAATTACACTGTGCTACATGCATTATTTGAGAATCAGGATGGTGAAATCAACATGTGAACAGATGTGTGTCTTGGGAATGTCATATTACACAAAAACGTTCAATAATCATTTCTTGAATGAATGGAGATTGGAAAAGGCTGTGTCTGTCTTTCAGACATTTTGTCATTCTGTGAGCTTAACAAAATCTCATTAACACCAAATCCATGGGAGCATGAGAAATATGTAATGCTCTTAATTTCTTATTAAGTGATTTGTGTTTATTGAAAATTGACTTGAAGGTACACTGAACATAATTCATAATATTGGATTTAGGTGAGTCTAGATCCCTGAGTATTTCCTATGCTTAGAATTTGCTCACAGTTCAGTGCTGGAATTGTAGTTGAGAAGAGGGATATCTTATTTCTGGAAGGATTTACTGAATTAAGAGGATGATGAGTTAGACTTTGGAGATCTGTTTTTCATGCTCCTGTGCCTTTTAGGTTTATGTGACTATTTCAGGCCTTTATTTCTCCAGGCATACTTTGTACATGTCTATAAGCAGATGAGAGAGAGTGAGGGCAGATGAGAGAGAGATAGGAGCTGATCGAGGCAAAAGTAAATCCTGTTTTTTCCCCATTAACTCATGAGGCCTGCTGGGGAGCAGCAGGCATTACCAGACATTTAATTGTGTGCTAGGTAAGGCTGGCACAGCTCCAGCACCATGGTGGAGCAAGAATTACACTAATCAGCTGGGATATACTGCATATATTGATTAGAGTTGGATTTTGTTATGTAAAAAAAGAATCCTTATAAATAGTGGGAAAGTAATTGAAAGTAATTTAAAAGGCGGAGAGTTAATTCACAGTTCTTTAGATGAATGGGCATTTTGATCCTGTGCTTCCATGCAGATTTCCAGGCAGGCTGGAATAGTCTGCAAGTGCTGGGATTAAATGGTGTGATTGATGTTATCACTCAACTGGGAAGAGAATAAATGGCAAGCTGTGTAGATGACACACTGGTGACCAAGTTCTAGCAGTTTCTTCTTTGTGGCTCTACTGACAGAAGTCTTCTCTTTTGTTTGGTTCTGGAGCTTTTTATTTCCTTTTGGTTTCACTAATAACTTTCAGTTTTTATCTATAACCCTGATGAAAATTGGGATTGTTATGCTGGAGAACATTGTGTAGACCTTTAAACCTCATCAGTTACTTAGAATTCCAGCACATTTTGACATTGCTTCCATCCTTCCCCAAACTGAGAAGTCTTTGTAGTCATTGATGGCAACTGTGAAACTATAACCTTGAATGGTGCATTTGCACAATCTTTCTTGACTCCTGAACCCTTTATTCTATAGTCAGTTCCCACCACATGATAGATGCTCAGTGGACATTTTTCAAATGGATAAATGATTTAGTATCTGGGCTTTTAGATGCTGGAATAATTTAGTGTATTCAACAGAAGGCTGGGTGGTACTTAGTGGAGCTCTGAGTATCTTTCTTTGATACAACAATCAGAGAAAGGAGAAGAGGGCTGGGAAAGAAGAGAGTGACTAAGAAATTTTTTGGCATCCATTACATCAAATTCTTTACATCTGGCATCACTGATGTTCTGCATGGTAGAAATTAGCATCATCATTTCACAGGTGACAAAGATATGGTTAGGAATGGACCAAGATCACGGACTTTAATTGGCAGGGCCAAGAGTTGAAACTAAAGCTCTTGTTGACAACCAGGATTCCCCATACTGGTAAAAGAGGATGGCCTCATCCTCTCAGAATTTGAGGGTAGGCCGTGAGCATTATAAAGATTTCTTTGAAGGCTAAATTTTTTTAAATAAACTTTTCTAATTTTATAGTGTATTTCATAATTTGTTTATATAAATGTGAAGTAATGCTTTAACTTCTCTTACTTAGATATCAAACTATTCCCTAAACCTTTAAGTAAAATTGACCTACTTAAAGGTTGCTCAAGATATCTTCTCAGAGACACTTTTGGAATTTCCACATAGGAGATCAGAGATGCCCGTCTGATTGGACTTACTCAAAGGGAATATTTTGAAATTTTGTTTCCACACTAACTACAGGCTTTTTAAAAACTTAATATTACACCATTATTTGGGGTGACCTAGGGATGTTGAGATGGGGAAGGGACTCAGATTCACCTTGACTTCATCTTTGCTTATGTAGGAGCTTTGAGAACCATTGTTGTAACTGCTGTTACTCCAGGCTTGAGAAGCCTGCCCAGAATCATGCTGCTATGGATTACTAGAATGACATAAAGGTGATAAGAACAAATACTGTGCTTATGGTTTATTACAAGTGTCTGTTTTATCATTCTAATTTTACCACAGGAATCATATGGTCTATGAGGGATGATGAGAAAAGGAGAATGTGAGTGAAGGATCCTAAAACAAGGTTAGGTTTAGGGTTAGGTAGTAAGCAAGGGGCAGGAAGCCTCTTTCAAAACTTCCGGCTGACCAGCTGGTGGCATTGACTTGATAGGAAGCTATTTAAAAGAATTGTTGACAGTATTAACAGCAGTGATTTGCATTTGCTTAGAACTTTACATTGCAATTATTCTTTTCTTTTTTTTTTTGTTTGTTAATAACAACTAACATTTGTAAGAACTTTCTGTGTATTTTCTCATTCATCACCCAACAACTCTGACAGCAGGTAGCATTGTTGCCTCTAAAACTTTACAGATGAAGAGACTGAGTTGATAAGTGACTAGCCCAAGATGACCTGGCCGAGGTTTCAACCTCAGGATGGTAAACCAAACTTATCTAAGTCTATAGCCAGGTCTGGCTTCTGGCCATCCTCTGCCTGACTCATAACTGTCATGCCAAAGTGATCCTGAAGAACTATCTATCTTCTCTAGAACATACTACTCTTTGAAACACCTGCCAGTGCATGGCAAATGTGGTTTGATTAACAGGGCTGGAAGAGTTTCCTTAGTTCTCCTAGGGTTCCTGGCTCTGAAATAAAACTGACAAAGATGGATTAACAAGAGAAAACGGAAAACTTGTTTAATCAAAGTTTTACATGACACAGGAAACTTCAGAAATAAAGACCCAAATACCCAGGGGATCATGTCTATTTTTATGCTAACGTTCAATGTTCAATGAAGAACTGAGAGCATCTAGAAAGATTTGGGGGCGAGTGGCTGTGATCCCATGAGGATGGAATGAAGGGGAAAATCCAGCAAGCTCTGTCTGTCCAGATTCCTCTTGGCCTTCTCTTGTAACATTTCTTTCTTCTTGATATGGACAGGACCCTTCTGGGATGAGGGTCTTATGACCTGCTACCTAACAAGGTAGTTCAGAAAGTGTCTTTATGGCCAGCTCCTATTACCCACCCCCGCAAAATGGAGGAAGACTGGAGTAATATTTCTAGGTTATATGGCTGGCTCTGGGGGAGAGCCAGCCATATAACCTAGAAATAGTTTCTATGACACCTTGGAGATTAGGAATTGTATTTATCGCTTGCTTTGGGAGCAAAAGGGAAGCAAGAGAAAGGAGGGTGGGGGAAGGACAGAAAGATCATACTTCTGAGGCCCTTTTTGGTTTTCTTCAGTTCAAAGCACTCTGCCTGCCAAAGCTCCATACCTAGGGTTATTGTGTTCAGGACACAACAATTTTCTAATATGTTTGTGTGCAACCAGGTCAGCAGAAAGTAAACAGAGTGCCTTGCGAAAGTCAACAATGAAGTCAGCAGTGTCTCTTGGAAATGGAAATGCCTTTTCCTTTCCAGACCAGCTGACAACACAAAAGAAATTGAAAAGTTTACTAGTGTCCAATAAATGTGGATTTTTGCACCCTGCCTGAGTAATTTACCACTTGCTGGTACTGACTTCAGAGTTGTTCTGGTTCCATGACATGTGACTCCTGGGAATGAGCTATTAGATTCCCAGTGACTGTCATGCAGTTCCCCATGGCTCTTTTTGCATAGGAGAGGTTGAATCAAGAAGTTGCTGGGTTTTTAACTTTTTTTTTTTTATTTTGGCTTCTCAGCTGAATGTAAATAAAAAGATGGAAGATAAAATGTAGAAAATTGCATTAGCTTGATTAGGGATCTTATTTGCATAAAAGAGTCTTTGAATCACAATTACCCTCTGGCTTTGGACCCTGCTTTCCCTGCCTTTCCTATTATCTGGTCCAAGGTCATTACTAAAAGGCTTCCTGTTTCATGGAAGAGGACTTACTGAAATATTGATTTCATTGCCTGAAGTAGATTCATAATGTCTGGTGAATAATTTGAGGTTCTATCAAAATCACTAAGGTAAGAGATTTATTTTTATGCCTTTGGAAAAGTAGTTCAGGAATTTGAATAATAGGCAGCTAAAAGTTTAATTTCCTTTTGCTTGTCTTTATAACAGAAGTAAGTAAATATCTTTATGTTCTTTGGTAATTGCTGTGGTGAAACAACCTCCACTGGTTAAGTTGCATGTTGAAGGAATCTTGGAGTACTTAACTACACTGAGTAGATTTGGAATTTGAATTTGATGCATAAGACTCAGAAAGAGAAATGAACTTGTGACATTTGAATCTTGGAAACATTTTGCTCTTTTTAGAGAACTAGGTAAAGCTTGGGTATTCAAGATTTTGTTGAATAGCTTTTCATCTTGTAACTGCTTGCAACACAAAAGCTTGATTTGCAATGCTGTTTCTACTATTTTTTTTTTTTGCACCCTTGGTTGTATATGTAATTTAACCCAGTGATCGAAAACAAGTTCACATGGTAAACTTCAGTGGTAGAGGTAAAAACCCCTACTCTCTCTTATTTTCAACTAATGATAATAATACTTGCAAGCAAATTCCTTAAAATAAAATACACAGAACAAAACAAAAACAAACCCCAAACTGTAATTAAAGTCTTTTGCATCAGTGTAGACAACAGCCTAAGGCTGCAACACATGCACTTGGAGAGAGTTTGGCTCATTTTACTGACATATTTGTTTGTCTGTTATGAATAGGCATGCATTATTCTTGGCTCAAATGACATATACTAATTGACAAAGGCCAGTAACTTATTTACCTCATCTCACTTTTAGAAATATACTTGAAAGTTATTTTATTGTTTGTTTCAGCTGGTTTTGCTCTCAGAGTGACCCAGTAGTTCTTAGCAAATTGTTTTCCAGTCTGTTTCATAAAACACATCCATGCCCCCCCCCCACTTTGTATTGTTGGAATCATTTCTGTTTTTACTTTAAAAAGCAGTTTGCTTAATGTCACAACAAAATAAAGCATGGCTTAGAAACAGCATTGCAGTTTCAGACTTAATGCCTTTGTGACATCTCATTGCTATGCAAATGAGATTCAAGGAGGTCATCCCTTTAGCAGTTGCTCCAGCCCTGGTATCTACTTGATATTCCTTGGCCAAACTTACTAAGCATTCATTATGGAGCTAGCCTAGGTGTTTAACTCTTTGCTGGCTTTAGACCAGCCATTCGAGGCTGCTGAGTTTAATAGCTCTTTCCGTGGTGGATATTTTCATTTCAGGGACCTCTTTGTAACACTCTCCTACTTCTCAGCATTGTGGATACGTCAGGAAATGGAATACTCATTTTTGCAACATACACTTATTTGTATGCCAAGACAGTGTTAGAAGAGATCATTTGTGATGTTTCTTTTGCTGTCTCAAGTATTTTTATCATTGCTCAATAATGTATTTTTAGATAGATGTTTTATTCACTCACATCTGTGAGGAGTTCTTGGAGATATTTCATAGAAAATTGTGGGTCTGTGCTGGTAAATGTTCATGTAATACTTGTGTAAAAATTAAATTGCCTTGAATTCAGATTTGATTTTATCTAATTTAGCAGACTTGTTAATAGTAAGTAGTTATGGAAGGTGGAGGGATCTGATTTTAATTCAACAAGAACTAACCTCCTTTTAATGAACATAGGTTATTGCTGGTGTTTCATTTGTTTGTTTAGAGTATGTATGTATGTATTTACTTACATGTGTTCTCATTCACTTGTCTTACAGGCGAGGTTTTAAAGGACTGCTTTTAAAGGTACAATCCCTCTCTCTAACCATTCTAGTTTGAATTAGTCTTTTGCAATTTGAAAAACCATCCATATTTTAATTGGTTAACTCATTAAGCAATTATTCCCTTAGTATTATTTCAGTACAGTGAATTTTCTTTACACACCTGCAGATACAGAGCTGTCTAGACACTAAGTTTGCACTGATGTTTTGGCTAAAATAGCAGCTAAATCAAGGAAAGCACAGCATGCAATTGGTATAAGAAGCCTTAGGAACATGGGAGAAGAGTATTATTCATTTTATACCACCATCTTCTGCACACTGAGAATTAGACTGATGACATTGATGACAGGGGCAATTTTAGCAACTATTTGTGTTAACATGGAGAATTCTAGGATAAGGAGTTGACTCTTTTTAAGGATTAAGAGGGTATCTCTGGATTAAGGTATTGAATCAAACACAAAAATCTTTAAAGATGCTATGTAAGCCTTTTATAAACTAGTACCTTTCTAAAAGTGTCTTATCTGACTGTCTGCTGGTGGTGAAGGACTGCTCAGACATCTGATAAAGACAGGTTATCTTGAATTCTGCCGAGAGAAGCATTAATTCAAGATTCATTCATGGTTATGAAAGTTTAAAAAACTTCTTTGTGATTTGATGAAAAAACCATCAGAAAACTACTAGCAGTTACAATAGTGGAACAATATTTAATGGCCAGGTAAGTGCAACTTTCAGAGTGAAAGCTTATAACCGCAGTTTATAGAGTTTCATCACCTCCTAGCCTGCTTTTTACTGACTCATGTATATCCACAGGACCCTGTTATATGGTGGCAGCTTGCTTGGGTGCTAGGAGGGTCAAGGAGACAAATTAATAACTTACCCTTATAGCTTAAGGTCTGGGTAAAGAGAGAAAGCCTACAGGTAACCATAGAATAAGTTATATTCCATGTATGTTTGTCAAAATATACTCTACTGTCATATATATATATATATATATATATATATATATATATATATATATATATATATATATCGAGAGAGAGATAGAGACATCTCTCTCTCTCTCTCTCTCTCTCTATATATATATATATATATACATAAATACGTATAGATATATATTTACACATATGTAAAATAAAGCAAGTTGCCCACATACAAAACAAACAAACAAAAACCAAAGAATTAGAGAAAGATATTGCTCTAATGAATGTGTTTTTCTCATTAGGCATGACAAGTCTTTCTGAGCTCCATGAAATTGGTTCCAATATGAATCTCACAGTTATCTTGGAAAGCTGTAATTTTGTTTAATGCTGGTACATCCTGATGCAAACCTGAGTGTGACTTATTGCCCATTAACTACAACATGTGGAGTTCAAGTTCTCAACTCCTGGCCTCTGATGACAATACTTATTTATCCAGGGAACAACTAGAAGGGAAACTTATTTGGAGGATGTGTTCTAGAGAAAAAAAAAGTGAGATTTTTATATGAATGGTTTATTATAATGAAATCTTTTTCTTTTAAGGAAGATTTACAGGTTATTCCTTTGTAGAAACAAATACAATATGAGTTGTAAATTTGGATCTGTACAACAATGTTAGAAATTTAAGACCAGGTGATAGTTTAGTTCATTTTGCACATTTTTCTGATGGCTGACAGCTTCCTTTCCTATCGTTTTCCTTTTCCACCTAAACAATATGTCCAGTAGAAGGCCTATTAAATTGAAATCAACCAGTATTGATTAAAATGAGGAGACAAAGTTGAAAGTATATATTAGCTAAAATTAGATAAAGTGTCAATTTCATTTGTCTCTGTTGGCCTTCGTTCTATTACACAGATGATTCAATTGAATATGTTCAGGTTTGGGTGGATTGTAATAGCAGTAAGTGTTCTTTTGGGGCATTTGGGAAAAGTTCTAAAAATGAGTTTTCTCAGAGTTAGATGGAAATGTTCTTTGATACAGACTTGATTTTTAAAAATGTCTAACTTTGTGTTTTAGGAAATTGTCTTCTTCCTAAAGAGAAAACAGTCAGAAAAAAATATTTTAAATAAGTAAGTAAAACTTGTGCATCTCATCCAATTCATTGTTTTAGAAATCTGTCTTCTTGTTGCAAAGGATGCTGGTTAATAAAATGTTTTACAGTCACTGTTGTCATCAGTGTTAGCAAATGCAATGTGAAAGAGTTTTTTCCTGGATCCTATCCGGCTCACAGGGTAAAATGCTACAAGATGAACTACAGTCCTCTGGCCTGTGGTCTGGAGTTGGAACTGTAACCTGTCTTTAACTGTTGATCCAGATTCCAAACCATGAGATTTTCACTGGATATTATTTTTAAGCAATGGAACCAATATTTATTAAAACACTTTAAAATAGTAAGCTTCAACTATGTTGATGCTTAGTACATGTAATTATTGATAAAGATTAAGGTTTAAAGACTTGAGGATCCCACTATACATAATGTCTTTCTTATTATTCCACTAATATTCATATCCCAACCCTTTTCTTACACACACCTGATGAGAGAATCAGATCCCCTTTTATGGACATGCAGAAGAGATAATTGATGGTGCTTGACTCAAAAAAGACATTGTAGATACTGACAAAAGAAGTGGGAAAAGAAATTTTTGAAATATGAGATTTGAGGTTATCTTATTGTCTTAGATATTTATGTCTTTGGCTCCCTGGTTGAACTTCACACTTCTTTTGAGTAGAAACCCTTTTAGTGCTCATTGTATGACCCAGGCATTGGATTGGTAGATTGAGTCAAAACATTAGACTCTCATTTAAATTTTAATTTTTCATAAATAATGAGTAATTCTTTAGCATAAGTATGTCCCAAATATTGCAGGAGTGATATTTTTTTTTCCACTGGCAAACCAGTCCCTGCAGAGATAGCAGCTTGCTCTATAATGGATGTTGAGAATGGGTTGGTTGAATAGTTGAATGAGATTCAAGTAAAAATAGTTGATAGTTAGCTGGAAATACTAATTTATACAGGAGTGGTAGAGCTTGATTCAAGAAATATTAGCACATGCATGGGTGGCACTTGAAACCCTGGGATATTTTCCAGGTGACTGCATAGATCAGCAGTTCTCAAATTTTAATGAACATCAGGGTCACATGGAGGATTTATTAAAACATAGAGTCCTGTGACCTACTCCATAATTTCTGATTTAGGAAGTTCAGTTTTAGGAAGGGACTTAAGGATTATATATATCACAAGTCCTCAGGTAATGTCCATGCTGCTGGATTTGGAAGACCCTTTGGGACCCACTATGTAGACTCTGTAGAGAGTTTTGGCATGTTTTCTGTAAAGAATTCATAAAGTAAATATTTCAGGCTTTGTTGGATATATTGTCTTTATTATTACTACTTAGCCTGTATAGATTGAAAGCAGCCCTAGATGGATTCACAAATGAAGGGTTGTGACTGTGTCTCAATAAAACTTTATTTGAAAAACCTTACTATCGGCTGATGGAAGTAAAAAAATTGCAATACCTGTCCTGGAGCAAAAAAAAAAAAAAAAAAGTTAATTGAGAATAGAACTCTAGGAGCAAGAGTAAAAGCAATCTGAGCAATGGTGGAAGACACAGGACAGGGAAGTGTCACCAAAGCCAAGGAATGAGAGATTTTTCAATGAAGGCATGAATGAAAGCACGTGTCACTCTCATCTACTATCACAGGGTGATTAAGGATGCAGGAGTGGATGAATGCTGAAAGAGGCCATTGGATTTGATGGTTAAGACATAATGACTGACCGTTTACTGAGCAGTTTCAATGAAGTGGTGGGGAGGGATGCCTGCCAGATGCCAGGGGGCTGCGTGAAGCAGGAGGTGGAGGCAGCAAGTTTTGAATACTCTTTCAAGAAGTTTGGCAGTGAAGGAAAGGAGGGAGTTGGAGCTGTAGCTTAAGAAAAAAGTTGGGTCCAGGGAGGTTTTTATGAGGATAAGTGGAAAACAAGTATGTTTGTAGGCATAGAGGAAAGGGCTGGTAAAAATAAAAGACACTGCTGCAAAAATTGTCTCCTAAGAAAATGATGAGCTATGTGCTGGAAAAGGAGCAGATGTAAATAGAGGAGAAGAGAGACAGTGGAGGTATCTTCTCCAAAGAGGTAGGATGGGAAGGGACTAAGAGAGTGGCGTGATGCTGGGGCTTACATCTTGGACTGGAGAACTGTTTTCTCTAAGACAATAAAGTAACAGTAGATGGGGACAACTCTACAAGGAAGGGGAAAGTGGAGGAGAGGAGGATGAGGAAAGTACAGAGTTAAGTAGAAAGCTAGTCTAGAGTGAAGGTGATTGTGGGATGTACTGCTTTGGTTTGGATGTGTGTCCCCCAAGGCCCATGTGTTAGGACTTGGTTCCCAGCCCATGGTCTCTGGTGAGGTAATGGAATTGTTAGGAGGTGGGGCCTCGTGGAAGGAAGTTGTATCATTAGGACTGGGCCCTTGAAGTGTATTTTAGGACTCTGATCCCTCTTCTCTCTCTTTTCACTTCCCGGCCATCATGAGTTGAGTATTTTCCTGGACACATGCTAGCATCAACACTAGTTATAAGGGAAATGCAAGTCCAAACCACAGTGAGATATCACTTCACCCCAGTTAAAGTGGCTGTTATCAAAAAGGCAAGAAATAACAAGTACAGGGCAAGAATGTGAAGAAAGGAATTCTTATACATTGTTGGTGGAATGAATATTAGTAAAGCCATTGTGGAAAATAGAATGGAGTTTCATTGAATACTTAAAATAAATGTGCTGTATGATCCAGGAATATATCCAGTGAAACTAAAATCAGTATGTTGAAGAAACACTGCCACTTTTATTGTAGAGTTATTCACAGTAGCCAAGACACAGAATCAACTTAAATGTCTATCAACTAGTAAGTGGATGAAGAAAATGTGGTACATATACACAATGAAATACTATTCAGCTATAAAAAGGATGAAATCCCACTATTTCTAAAAACGTGGATGGAACTGGAGATCATTGTTTTAAGTGAAATAAATGAGGCAAAGAAAGACTGTTATCTCTTGATCTCACTCACATGTGAGATCTAAAAAAGCTGAACTAAGAGTTTTAGAGTAGAGTAGTGATTATGAGACTAGAAATAGGAGAGGGGAGGGAAAATGAAGAAAGATTGGTCAAGGTTCCATGTTAATGAGATAGAATTACTTAAGTTCTTGTGTTCTACTGGATGATAGGGTAAATATAGTTAAGAATAATGCATTGTGAATATACTAACCATAAAATGATAAAATTCAGGGTAATATGCTAATTAGTGTTATTTGATTATTAGACAAATATATATGAGTTGAAAAATTATACTGTACTCCATAAATGTTGTGTGTCAATAAAAAATAATAAAGACAAAAAATAGTTCCAAGTGGATTCAATGTAGAGGATTCCTCCTTTAAATTTAATATCTCCTTATTGCCCCAATCCTTCCTTTATATCTTGTTTCTTACTGTACAAGCATTTTCTTTCTTCAACAAAAAAGAAACTATGTTTTAAATTTGTCCCTGTAATTGAAACTTTCATTTTTTTCATGACTAGCTGAATTTATATCTTATATTCACATTTACAAGTTAGAAAATTAGAGAAAATGAATTGTAAGCATGTATCATTTTTTAGTATTTGAATCAATACATTCCACATTAGATTTTTTTCGTGTCTCATAAAGATGACATTAGCCTTTGCATATTTTTCCTCCAGTTTGGAATTGCCAAAGGAAGGATGTAAATATGAAAGGTAATAAATGTTGGTGAAAGATTATTAGAATAGCTGTAGGTGTTATGAGTACCATACACTTGACTAAATTTGTGCAGAAAATGTAACTGATACTTAACAGCCACTAGGATTTTGAGAACTAAAATATTAAAAATAAATGTAAATTAAAATTTCTTTAAGAACCCTCAATTTTGTTTATTTATATATTCATTATGAGAAATAATAGGTAATGGGAAAAGAGAAGGAAAACTTGGAACAGCACTTGTAATTTCAACATAGGCTTTCAAAACTTATTACATTAAAATGACATGTTCACATGCATTTTAGTAAGGCAAAGAGTTCATGTTAAAATGACCTCTAGTAGACAAACTGTTCCTAAGGAGCAGAATAAATTCCAACAACATGGCTACATTATTAAGGATTTAAAATAGAACTTTAGGGGTGGAAGAAACTTTAAAGAATGAATCTGGTTTGATTTTTTTTTTCTTGTAGATAAATTGATATTCAGAGAGGGTCAGTGTATTTCCTAGGACTATCTAACTAGTTAGAACTAGAATCCATTATTCTAAAATTTGAATTCTGTACTCTACCACACAGCACAACT
The DNA here is from genome assembly GCF_021218885.2 of Marmota monax. Classification (NCBI taxonomy): domain Eukaryota; kingdom Metazoa; phylum Chordata; class Mammalia; order Rodentia; family Sciuridae; genus Marmota; species Marmota monax. Next base: position 1,785,453 of record NW_026693836.1, read on the forward strand.
ATATTTAAGCATTTCAGCATTCCAGGCTGAAATTTAATGTTGTGAGCATTTTGGAATACTTATTAGTGATTTAAAAGTAAGTTAAAGTAGCTGCAGTTTATTTATAAGCTATGGGAACACAGCAATGGCTTGTGACTTTGACACATACATCATCACCTCAGATGAACTAGCAGGGAGTCATTAACGTGAAAATGATGATCAGAAGGGGAAATGGGAGATTGTGATAAGGCCACCTGTGTTCTCAAGTACACACGCACCACCTGTGACTTAGGACAAGGGGAAAGGAAGACACACCATGTGCAATGTGAAATGTGTCTCTCACTCATCAGTGTTTATCAGAACTGGAGGTTTTAGTAAGTGAACTGACTGCTTTCAATCTAGGCATGTCAGTAATTGCCATCGACCAAGTGCTCTGTCACACCTGCCTGCTTTTCTTTCTTTCTTTCATTACTTCATTACATATTGATTGACTTCTTGGGTTTTACAAGTTCATAAATCACCTTCTTTTAAGAGGCTTTTGGCTTTTGTGTGGGTAGACTGAGAGTACTGGGAAAGATTGATATTTGAATCGCTGTAACAGAGAACTTCACCTTCCCTCCTTGGGTTTCATATGAAAAAGTAAAACATCAAAAGACAGTATCATTATGATGTAACAGATTTTAAGACAGTGAAAACACCCTATAAAACCTTGATGCACTAGCAGCCAGCCTTCTTTGATTTGATGGGAGTTCTTGCAGTGCACATGAAGGCATTGGATAGACTTTACAACCAAGAAGAGGATTTAATATTAATTACATAATGAAATGTCTCTCTTGTAAATAGTTACAGATATTAGTACCTGATTGCAAGTCTATAATTCTAGAACAAGACAGTAGATTTTCTTCTGTCTTGTAGGGTCACATTTTATGTTGTCTATAGTTCATAATGCACGGGGATGCCTGTGATCTCTTCTGCTCCTAAAATGTTCTGATTGTATAAATCTTATGAATTGAAGTTCTGTCATTATTTTTATTTTAAAAGGTCCATTATTCTCTTTGGCATGGGCAGCTTAAATTCTTGTTTTATAGATGAATCCTAAGCTATTCACTTCTTTATTGTTTATTGGTACAAAGATGTATATAAACCCTGCAAGGATATTTTTCTATTTTTAGCACCACAGGGGTTTTGATTATAATATAAGCCAGTTATATGACGTTTTAAATTCATTTTTATAGGTAGATCATAAAACATTAATATATTTCTGGTTATGAATATAAATTGGTATACAAATACAAAAGGCATAGTTTTCTATTTTTTTTACATCCAAGCATTTTTTATTATATTATAAACTAGTTATAGGTTACTTTTATGAAAGGACCTATACAATTGTACAATAGTAACACCTAGTGTCCTTTTAAATAATAAGTCATTCAACTTTGTAATTTGGTCATCCACTATGAGAAATAAAAAAATCATATTCCAGGCAGACTTTAACAACTGATTTAATTTGGAGATCTTCAGTTATTCCTTTATGAATTAATTTCTGACAGCCAGTTTAATACATCAAAAGGGAAAAAGAAAGAAAAACTGCATTTGAGGTTGTCTGTAATTAGCAGAACTGACTTCTGAAGCACTGTTAAACCCTTCCATGTGAGAAGTGGCTTATTCCGAAGGAATAGTGCTTTGGAAGGAAAAAAAAAAAAACAATTGAGGCTAAAAAGGAGTTCTCTGGACTAATCTCTACTGATTCAGAGCCAATGCTTGTATTTTTTTCTGTGAGGAGGAGTCAAGAAGAGGATAGGCAATGTTCTGGAAATAGCAGTCATTTCTTCACAGAGTTTGCAAACAGAATTTATAGGCATAAGTGTGTCTTTTGCACCAGTTTAGTAAACTGACATCCACTCTCACAATGTTGCTACAGAAAGTCAAATCAATGAAGTGATGTGATAAAGATAGCCATATTTACTGTGGATCAATCAAATTCTACTGTACATGTGGTGTTTGCTTGAGACAGTTTTGGTAAACATACAGATCCAGAGAAATTCCCTTTAAACTAGAATTTTAAAAAATTCAAGGACTTCAGTAAAAATAAGCATCACTATTAATTGAAAGCTGACAATGCCTCAGATACTCTGCATGTTCTGTCTACATAGCCTTATGCAAGCTTCATTACCTCTGAGCAGGTGCTGTCCTTCATCTCCACAGATGAGGACTCTGAGCCTGAAGGAGCCTAGCCCACTTGTTGATGGTTCTTCACAGAGATGAGGAACCTAAGTATGTTTGAGATGATAGTTTTCTTAAAAACTAGATGTATCTTGCATACAACTAATTGTTTGTCATTATTTCTTTAGGAACATATAGAATATGACATTTAAACCAAAAAGCAGATACTTATTTCTTACAAATGATGACATTATGACATTGAAATTACCTCATAATGATTTGATTATAGATTTTTCACAACCAGATATTTTTTCCATCCGACTTTCCTTACATGTTGCTTCTTCAGTGATATGCTTTTAGAATTCAAATTTATTTCAGTATTAATTGAGGTAGGAGTATAATTTTAGGAAGATAAAATCTGCTGAGGAAAAACTAATGAATTATATTTCATAATTATTGAATTTTGCATTAATTTATTGAATAAGCAACAAACTTGAATGCCTGGATTATACCAGTTTCTCAAATCAGCAGGAATTCATGGGGAATAACATAGACAAGGGCCTCCTGTCATGGAGCTTATAGTTTTTTTATGGAAAAACTGATACTAAATCAGCAGATATAATCTGCTGTATTTTTATTTACTATTTTGAATTTTCAAAGATCTGGAAAGGTCCTATGAAACTAAGTTTATGTTGAAAGTTCTGTTATTTTACTTGGAAACCATGTCTTCCTTTCTATTTTGCTTTGCTAAACTTATAAATTCCACACAAGTAACCTATTAATTATTTTAGAGATGTTTAGATTATCTGATATTCTTTTGTTGTTGTTGTTTTATTTTATTATGGTACTGAAGATTGAACCTAGGGGTGCTCTACCATTGAGCTGCATCCCAGCCCTTTACATGTTTTATTTTGAGACAGGTCTTAATCAGTTGCTGAGGCTGGTCTCAAATTTCCTGTTGTTCTGCCTCAGTCTCCCAAGTAGCCACCATGCCCAGCTATGTTATTCTATTTTCAGCAGTTACCATTCCATGAGTTAGTAAGGATTGAAGGGTTTTTAACTGAACATAAGTATGTGAAGGAATCAGAAGCTGTTTGTCTGAATGGAGCTTCTACAGAGGAAACAAGGGGGTTAAGAAGCACACATTTAAGGAGAAAAATGAAGTGTCAGAAAAGAGAATGCAGGAAATTAACTTAGCAACTTTGCCTAAGATTAGCTTTTTGTACAGTCCTTAGAAATGATAGCTCTTTCTACTAATTTGTGTGTCTGCATAGGGGCAGGGGCAGTGAAATAGACCAAATGAGTGAAGTCCCTTGGCATTTTGTTTGTGACTGCCTAGACCACGATAGCAAACTGTATTGCCCCAAAGTGACATGGTTAAACAGCTTCAGAGTTGAGAATAGAACCTCATGACCATTTCATAAAAATCCTATGTAAACGGTTCTTTGAGGTGACATCCAGGAGAGAATAGACTTCCTCTAAATCATGTCAGCTGAGAATGTTAAAGAATTTGCTTGGTTGCAAGCACTATATTGGAACCATACATCCTTTCTTTTTCACAGATATTTCTTGGTCCTGTTGACCTTAGTGATGACTTAACAGTGCTGGTGTGGCAGCTTCATAACCTGTGCTTCTCAAACCTGACTGTGCATCACAATCAGAGGAACTCTAAAGGACAGATTCCCACATTCCACTATCTTAGGTCTCTTACTTATCAAGAATGATCAAGTAATTGCAGGTAAGCCTTCCTTCAATAGCAATAAGACTTTCTATCTGAACACCCACCAGCACAACTGCTAGAAAAGCATCTCTTTCCTCCCCAAGGTACCTCCTCCTCTTTTACCATACATAACTTTGGGAAGGGAGGAGTTAGTGGTAAATATTTCTGTTGCTTTTTCCAGAGAGCTTGACTGTCACTCACACCACCATTAGAGCCTGAGTACCTCCATTACTTCTAAAAGTATTGCTCTGCCTTCCCTTCACCACTGCTTTTGGCCTGAACCACTCTGCCTTTTGCAGGTGCCCTCACCTCTCCCGCATTGCCCAGGGAGCAGCTATTGAAGGGTAACTTATTTTTCCCCTAGGACTCTTGGTGGGAGGCCCTGGGCAGGACCTTCACAGGTTTGGCCCAGTTTTGTGCTGTGGTGCTGAATCTCCCTCTCACTGTTGCTGACTGGACTGGAAAGTAGATGAACACCCATTTGTAGGAAGCAAAACTAGTCCATCACCCCTTGATAAATCCCTGCTTCCTCTTCCTCAGCTCTGAGGTGGCTTCTGCTTATTTTCTCTTACCAGTGCACTTTAAATTTGGTCTCTCCTCTTTTTGAAGGACTATCTTCAGTGGATCTGTCCTCCTGTTGGTATAAAAACATGTCCTGCAAAGCAGTAACTTGGTGGTTATCAGCATTGCACTTTGTTCTTCTAGTAATTTGCTTATTGCCTTGGTTTCTGCTGAGTTTTTCCTCCATGAACTCAGATTTGGTGCTTTCATTTGCCAACCGCACCTTGGATATATTTACTGGCTCTTTGGAAAAGAAACCAACTAGAAAACCTAATGATAATTATTCAGTACTTGGGATTTACAGAGAGCATTACTTCTCAGTAATTCAGTTTCTTTTTTTTTTTCATGAGTTGGATTTTTAATAGCAACTGGCTAAAATTACTTAATGTGTATTATCTCTACTACAGGAAGATCAATGTATCAGGTATCAAATCCTTAGGCAGGTGTACACTCTTCTCTTTTTTTAAAAAAAAGGAGGAAAAGTTTATTTTTTAATTTTTTTTGTTAGCTTTTAATGTGAAGTATTGTTATTCTTAGTCAAAACTGTAACTGTGATTTAGCCATATTTTCTCTTCCAGTACTTTATAAAGAGGTGAATTTTAAGAAAGTCAGCCTTTCTGAGGTATTTGTTTATTGCAAACACACCCACAATCAATGGTCCAGGATGAGAAAGGTTTCACTGTTATAGAAACTTTAGGCTGGAAGGGGTTGAATTTCCAGTCTTCTGGAAAAGATTTCTAGTCTTCTATTATTGATGAGTTTTGGGCTAAAAATATCACATTGTAAATTCCTGGATTACTCTGAGATTTAATTCATTAGGTTTTGGATACTTGAACTAATTCAAATTGGTTTTTAGTAATTCTCTGAACTTTTAAAGCAATAGCATCTATTCTTTACATTGAAATGCTATACAGAAGCCCTGTTCTGAAGCAGATAGAAGCACAGTGTCTCTGTTTGCAGGGATGGAAAGGTCTGTGTTCCAGGGCTGAGCTGAGAGTGCTTACGTTACTTCCTGTGCTTTCTACCTGGTGGACCATGCTTCTTGCAGAGAGATTGAAGGTGAAGGCAAAATAGAAACCCAGAAGTTCTGCCTTCTTTCTGTCATCTACTGAAACTATATAGCTTCTTCCATACCAAGGACTATGGTCTTCATTTCCAAATATGGGCAATGAGACAAGATTTAAGAAATATTGATATCCTGAGATGTCTTGCAGAAGAATCCAAGACACAGAGATGTTTTGTTTTCTCCACCAGACTGTTAAGATAAAAATTTGTACCATGTATTGCAGAAAACTTCTAAAAGATGAAGTATGATAAAAGAAGTTTCAAATAGCTTAACATCTTGTTGATTGGGAATATTAACCCTGCCTATTGAGCATTGAAAAACAATAGGATGTTGTTATATATGAAGTCTTTCAAATCATTAGGTAGGAGGAGCCCTAGATAAGTTCCAGACTAATATTGGATGCTATGCTATAGGTTAGAGAAGTACTTGAAATTTGGGGGCTGCTGAAAGCATTTTATGATACATCACCCTATTGAAACTGTATAGCTTTTCTAACTCCTAGAAGTCATAGAAAGTGAGGGAGAGTTCGAAGGAAGGTTGGTCTTTGGAAACTTTACTGGAGGTCGTCTGGTATTAGTATTAATTTTTTAAATCAATTATCTGGCTGAGCATGGTGGTGCTTGCCTATAATCATAGCAACTCAAAAGTTTGAGTCAGGAGGATCCCAAGTTCAAGGCCAGCCTGGGCAACTTGGTGAGACCCTCTTTCTCAAAAACAAAATAATAATAATAATAATAATAATAATAATAATAATAAAAACCAGGGCTGTGTGGTAAAGCTCATTTCATTCACCTGCCCAAAATTTAAATTTTTAAAAAATCAAACCTTCACTGAACAGTTCCACTGGGCAGGAATGAGGGATCAAAATGTTATAGAAGTAAATACAGTTTGCTTTCCTGTAAGTCATAGCTAATGGCCAGTGTCCCTAAACCTTCATCAAAGATCTAAGTTCCCTGATCTTCCAGACCAGGATTTTCCAGACCTCTGCTGTATCCCTTTAGAGGCTCCTCCTGGGATTGTAGTGCTGATCCTGATTGTATTTAATTACTTGCATATTTTTGAATTTCAAGTTTTAAATGTTCAATCATACTTTTTAAAATCGCTCACTTGCCTGCAAATACCTTATGAACATGTTATATATTATTGCATGTCTTTTTCATTATGAGATCCCCACTACATAGCACTGTACCTGCCATATAGCACAGAGTCAATTAAAGAAAGTATACTGAATAAATGAATGAAAAGTGAATGAATGGATCGATACTGAAACAACTAGTCTTCTCCGTCTCTGTCAGTGTAGAACAGCCATCCTGGCCACTTTAAATATCAAGGGGGAAATCTAATTGAGTAGTTAAGAACATATTGCCTTGAACTAAGTCTGACTGCCACTTCATAGCCACTGTGATGCTGGCAGTTGTCTTAACCTTTCTATACCTTAATGTCCTTTTCTGTAAAAAAGGTGATAAGAATATTGCCTACCCTATAGAATTTTATGACGGTGAAATAGAATCTGACAGAAAGTGAGTATTCAACATTTGAGGGGAAGATATAAATGAATTAAGCCGCTCTAAAAAAAGAAAGAAGAAATATCACTGTCGTCCATATTCCAGACCTTTGCTACTTAGTAATAGGGTCTTTGCTATTACAGTGATGACAGGAGTGAGTGAAACCAGAGAAAGAATTCATTGCCTAAATATTTGAAATGTGGAGGTGACATCTGCCCCATTACAAAAGAGAAAATTAAGTAGAACTGAGAGTGTTAAATTCTACTGAAAATGCTCTTAACTTTGTGAAAAACTGTTCTACAAGGTACCAAAATCTACCAAATTTATCAAGATATTGAAATCTGACAATAGATCAACTTTATTGTTAAGTCTAAATGACACTGAATATCTTGGTCTCTGCTTTATGGAGTAGGACATGGAACTCCAGGAGGAGAATGGGCATGCAGTAGAGACCACCTGCTATAGTTTGGATGTGGGATGTCCCCCAAAAGCTCATGTGTGAGACAATGCAAAAAGGTTCAGAGAAGAAATGATTGAGTTGTGAGAGCCTTAACTTAATTGATGAATTAATCACCCTATGGGATTAATTGAGTGGTAATATGAAGGCAGGTGGAGTGTGGGTGGCTAAAGGAGGTGGGGCATTGGAAGGTGGCTTTTGGGTATATGTTTGTTTTTGGCAAGTGAAGATCTCTCTCTCTCTCTCTACTTCCTGATCATCATGTGAGCCACTTTCTGGGCCAAATTCATCCACCATGATGTTCTGCTTCACTTTGAGCCTCAGGCAATGGAATTGGCTGTCTTTGGACTGAGACCTCTGAAATCATGAGCTCCAATATAAACTTTTCCTCCTCTAATATTGTTCTGGTCAGGTATTTTAGTCACAGAGATGAAAAAACCTACTAAAACACTATGCTAAGAAGAGCTGAGAACATATTTAGTTTACACATAATATTAAACACTCATGGTCTCCCTTGGCTTTAAATATTTGGAACGTATGGTCAAGGAGTTTGTAAGAGCAAATTGTTTAGATACACACACACACACGCGCGCACACACACGTGCACACACACACGCACACACACATACATACACTGCTCACTTGTAGAGTTTATAAGTCACTATGATCATAAGATAAAAGATTCCCTCCAAATTTAAGATCATTAATGTTATAAAAATAGATAAGTAAATATAAATAAGACAGGGAATTAGAAAGTCAAAATGCAAAACCAAAAGAAAATGCATGCATCATTTGGCATAACTGATTAAAGCCCTTTCTACATGTAAGGTGCTATGATTCAATAAAGCTCATTAGTAATTTAAAAGTGTGTATTGTCTTTAGTATTTACTCTGAGCTGCAGTATATTTGGTGACATCATTTTGTATATGTTGCATTAATTATACCAAAATTCTACGAGGTAGGTTTGTTATGCACATTTGTACCTGAGAAACCAGAGGTTAGAGACATTAATTTGTCTGAGATTATGTAGCTAATAAATTGTATACCCAGAATATGAACCCAGATCTGCCCTGTTCCCTGTGCTGTGTACTCTGAAGCTCAATTAGGCTATAAATCAGATAATCTGAGCCCTTGGAAAGCCTGGATTCCCTGTAACACTAGCAACCAGTTCTATGTTATTGAGCAAACATCACTCTTCTTACTAGTTGTTTGAAGATTTTAGGTTTCTATAGGCTGCTCTTGACCATCCTGGTGTTGGCTCAGAAAAATTACAAATAAAATCCTTGTACCCTAGCTGAAAGAATGATAAAACCAAAAAAGAAATGCTTCAATGTTAAGATTTGTGGGAGAATAACTACTGGGAGAGTAATTCAGAAATGCATAAAAACCTAATGTGGTCTTTTCCATTTTTCCCTATGATTGTCTTATCCCTTTGCAAAAGGCACAGATTCTGTTTTTAATGGCTGTTTGCAATTTCAGCTCAGGTCTTGTTATAAAGTTTACATTTAAAGGTTTACAGTGGTACCAGATTCAGTCTAAATTTGAAAGTAGCTGTGGGGGAGATGACTTTAACATTTCCCCAGGGAAGTGGACTGGAAAATTGCTGGAGAGTGAACTGTAGGGAACAATCTTGAATTGGTCTCTTGGGTTAGACATAATTACCTAATGGATTTTCCATCTCTCAAAATTTTAGGAAGGAAAAAAGTGCCTTAAAAAATAACAACAAAAATGTGAAACTGGCAACCTCTTCCATTTCTCTTCAGGACTATAAACTTCTGCCCTCCTGTCGAGCTTTTGAAGAATGGGTGTATATTGGGGTAAAAACAAGCCAGGGGAACACATGTGGGAGAGAACTTAGTTTGATGTGTGATTGAAAATGCATGAATTATAGAGCTCTATTTCTCCTTTGTAAATCATCAATGAATTTTGAGATTCCTTTTTGTTCAAGATTGTTTTGGATACAGCTGGAACCATATTGTAATCAACAATATAGCATAATTATGGTTGAGCATTTTATTTTTCCATGGAATGTGAAGGTATTTGTTGATTCCTTTAACTGTTTTTATACCAGGGCTTTCTGGCCAGCAGGGCCCATTTTGTAGTATATATTTTATATCATATTTTATATTGTATAGTTTTCACCCAAAATATTCACATCTGTATCCCCTCCTTGCTTGGAATTTTTAGTGTCCAAGAACATTAAACCTAATAAATCCCAATACGTTTTCTGTTTTAATGTGATTTATTATTATTCAGCATACCCCAGGGACAACAAAGTATCTACTTGTTCTCTTATTATACTTTTATTATTTGCTCTGGGAATAAGTATATGCTCCAGTAGAGGGATTCATCCTCTATTATCCTAGGTACATTCATTGAAAAAGTGTGTGTGCTTGCTCTGTGCATAATGTATTACACTTGAGGTGGTCCTACAAATGAAACATCCTAACCCGTTGCTTTCTAGAGGGAGAGAAGCATGTCATTTTCAGGAGAAACTAAAACAGCAGGAGCCTTGAGAGATCAAAGGGCTATGAAATTCAGACCAGAGTGTGGTCACCCTGGCTTCAAGTACCCGGAGAGACCATGTGAATTAGTTATAGTCTTGATCGGACTAAGAAGTAGTGGTCAAACTGGGTATGATGGCATGAGCAGAGGCCCAGGGCTGGGAAATGCAGTAGGAAGAGACTGCATGGTTTCATTTGATTGGAGTTCTGGTTGTGTGGAAGATGGGTGTGGGAGAGAATATTGGTGCTGGATTTTGAGGAATGCTGGATGTCTGGAAGGAAGCTTGAATTTTATTCACTTGGTAGTGCATCATTGTTGACCACTGATTATTGTAGAATTATCCGGAGGAAGCATGCACAGTGAGTTGGAGGGACCTGGGAGCACAGAAAGACAATATGCCATAGAGGCAGGTGAATTAAGATGAATGGTAATAACTGATGATCCTCAAGCAGGTGAAATGGATATGGGGACAGAGACCAAGGACTATGGAGGGAGAATCAACAATGTAACTACTATTTTCATATGGAAGAAAAAAGATGAAGGATTAGAGGTTATATGACAAGGAGAGAGTTGGTGGCATTAACAGATTTAGGTGACAAAAGAGGAATGTGGTGTGTGTGTGTGTGTGTGTGTGTGTGTATGTATGTATTTAGCTGGGATTATTTGTGCAGAAAAGAACTGTGGCCAGGCTGGTGTCCTGTCAAATCATAATCTGACACATCCTTAGCACCATAATCCTGGAAAAACTGTTTTACCTCTGAGTGTTTTTCAGCATGCATAAAATATATTTTTAACCCTTAGATTCATTATTCCAAATATTACTTATTTAAGAGAATAGAGAATGGAATGGTTCAAGTAGTTTTCAGAAAGTAAGAAATAGGAAGAACAGGAAATACGAAGTGGAAATAGATCCATTTTTTTTCCTCCTGCAAAAGATTTAGACTCTTGACATTTAAAACGGAAAAACACAATTTGAATGAATGATGGAAATGTATGTTAATTAGTTGGTGAGGAAACAGAAGATTTCCTCTTGACACTTAAGAGGGCAATAATTTGGGGCAGCAACTATACTGGCCACATTTATAATTAAGGCCAATAGTGCAATTGTTAATAAATAGGAAATGTGCTGAAATTTCCAGAGATCACACTAATAGATTTTCAGTGACTTTTGCAAGCTAAAATGGGGAGTTGTGCTTTCAGGTACCTGTCTTTTCTTGCTATATGGTAGATACTACAAGAAGAGTCCCACTTTGGGGAGGTGGTACCGATATATTTAGACTCAGAACTTAGAACTTCAGAAAGGACTGAAATCCTTCTCTACGTCTAAAAACTTGTAAATAATTGTATGACTTCTAAGCTACTTGAAATGTTGAGTTGCAATGAATTGGAAGGGAACTGGGGACCTGCCATTGAAAACAGATGGATTGAACTTTGCTAAATGCCAGAGGGGATCTAAATGACCTCCCCAGTGTTTAAAAGAGACAGTTATCAACCTGCTTTTATGTCTTCCTTTTGGTGTTTTTCATGTAAGAGGTGGAGAACAGAAGATGTGGTGGGGGTGTTTTTAAGATGAGATTGGAGTTTGCCCTCAAGTCTTTCAAAGATGAGACAGTTTTACTTACCAGGGAGAGGATCTATTACACCCTGAGCAGCTGCTATTTTTGAGGCAGGAAAGTGAAGCTGGAGAGCTTTGTACAGCTGTCATGCAGACTTCTAAGCACCCATTTGATAAAACCTGTCAGTGTGACCTGGTTTCTTGGGCAGAGGCAGCCGATGGTTGTTGCCTCTTTCCCCTCTAGTCCTCTTTCGTCAGTTTTGTTTTTATTTTCCCTTAGGTATGTGCCAGATTTAGCATCTTAGAAGTGGTGTGTGTGTGTTTGTGTGTGTGTGTGTGTGTGTATGTTAGGAGTATCCATTTATATGATGGAACTCTGACTTCTATTTGTCTTCCAGGACACATATTCAAAAACATTTTTTGACCCAAGGCTCTCAAAAGTTTACCCTGTAGGGAAAAGAAAGAGTAAAATCCTTATCAGCTTTCTTATTTGGTTATAAAAGTGGTAAGGCATGAAATTGAAACAGATGGCATAAAAATAACTAGATTTATCTTTCTTAGTTGAAGTTTGCTAACAATTTCTTTAACATCTTTCTAAACTCTCAGTTTTAGTAGTCTTCAAGGGCCTCTAAAGCCCTATGGATACATGCATAAGTGTTAACCAGTCCTCAAGCAGGTGTGTTACAGGAAATGTGTCTCAGACTAATTCAAGGCCCATGATCTAGACCAGGAAGCCTATTTTAATGTATCTATAATAAATAGATTGTAAAGTTAATACATCACCTGGTCCCTTGTCTACCCTGAAGTTGACACAGTGTAGTTACTATCTTATGTTATACCCAAGGGGATATGTGTTTTCATGGCCTCTCTTTGATAAGTTAATATGGACTTTATAACATCCTTAGATAGAAGAGTTGAGACAATTTTCAGAATTGCAAGCTGACTGTGTATGGCAACACATAGGACATCAGATAGACAGCAAAATAACTTAAGTAATGGGTATCCTATTCAGTTTTTGTCTGCAGATATTAAACAGTTTGAATAGCTGGGGAAAAATTGTTATATCATTATCTGTGGGTAGTGTGGTGATAGTTTATTATAGGGCAGAGTTACTGAAAGAGAAAGAGCTGTATCATTATTCATATTTAAAAATGCTGTGACAATGTACTACTTAAGATGAGTGTTGTTCCCATAAATCATCTCAAATCTCTGTATTCAGGGGATTTTTGAAAAGATAGTATTTTCAGAGGCAAAATTATTTCAATTTCTTCATGGGAGGAATTTTAGAATGTAAGGAGGAATTTGTCCAAGCAAGAAAGCCATTTTTTTTGTGTGTGTGTCTGTGTTCACATCATTAAATAGAAAAGGTACAAGGAATACATCAAGTTTAAATATATCTTAAAGTATTTCTTCCCAGCCTGGGGCCTCAGACCTCCAAGTAATTAGAGTGTGTGACTGACACGAATTATTTGTAGTCTGAATCAAGTAAAACTAGATTCCCTCCACTTTGGAGTATCAAAAGGGCCTCTTAAAAAGGGTTGGGAACTGTGCTCAGTAGTATGGACAGTATTCTCTCTTTGTCTTTTTATTTATGGAATTTGTGTACTAAAAATATTACCATTTGATATTTCAGCCCATTTCAGAATAACACAACAAAATTACAGTCACCAATTGAGCTCAGTTCAGTACAACATTCAATCTAATGGCCTTAGAACTTCCAAAGCTTTGTGTTATTCCTACCCCTCGGTGGCTGTGTGACTTATATATTAATACTTGAAGATTTCTTTTTGAAATCAGAATAATGCTGCAACTAAGAGTTATGTCAAATGTTCTTTGAGACTTCAAATTAATTCTTTGACCTACTCATCATAAATAGTTGGATGGCAAGGAATTTTAGTCATTCCTTTTATTAAGGATTCCTCAAATTCATGTCTTCTACTCAATTATCTCATTTAACTTATGATAACTTCTTTTCCCTGCATTTCAGGTGTTTTTATTCCTATGTTGTTTTATTTACATATATATGAGAGTATGCATATATATGTAATATACACATATATACATATATATATATATATATATATATATATATTTGTATAAACAGAGTCCAACTAGCAATTGCAATTTTGTGCTATTCTGAGGGGGGCTGAGCTGATGTGTCATATATATATATATATATATATATATATATATATATGCTTTTAAATATATGCATGTATATCTAAACAAAATAATATGGGAATAAAAATATGGGGAAATATTATATATAAACACGCACACACACACACACACACATATATATACATACATACACATATGTATATATATATAAAGAGGGAAATAGTGGGACACAGGGAGAATAGATGCAGGTACAAACATACATAGCTTTTTATATGTGCATAGGTTATGTCTCTAGAAGAATAAATAGATCTGGATATTATTTTTCTTCCATATGACCTAAAAAGCTTTAACAAAGCCTACCATATTAGATTAGTTTTCACTTTCCATGGTTGTGTCTGGAAAGATGGACTAGTGGCAAGAACCCCTTAAGAAGTTAGCAATTAATTGGAAATTCTGTTGACTAGGTCATGAAGTAGATTAAGACCTCTTCATCTGTCCTTGACTGGTGATGCTCATGTGTGGATTTAATAGCCTTCAGAATTCTTCATCTTCCCGTCTCCTGTATTTTTTTTAAAATAAGTAACTGTCTCTTTCTAAAAGGGATTTGAAAGCATGTACATTTGAAACAATGAGTCCTACTATTATGTGTAATTGCAATGCACCAATAAAAAGTTTAAAATTCAATTATATATAATTTTATATATAAAATTTTTATAAAAATTTTGAAAATTAAATATAAGTTTGAATGGATCTTTTGAGGACCAGATAGAAAGAACAAGTATATACCCTTCCTTATAAAATTCAAGAAGTTGCTTGGAATATCAGGCTCTTTCCATCTTAACTCAGAATTGGAGAACCAATCTTGAACTGTTACAAGATATTTATAAGGGAACCTTGGCTTGTCCTTCTTTTCTCAGAAAAGAGTGTCAGACCTTTTAGTGATATATCCAAAGTCTTGGGGAATTAAACAAAATCATTTCCTCCTCCAATGGAATTTTGCCAGATCTTTATGAAATAGGACAGAATGGGAAATATATTTAATAATTCAAAAATATAGAAAATGAATCGAAACAAGTTTTATTTTCATAATTATCTGGGAATTCAGTTCATGTCCTTTTTAAAAAAGTAGAAGATAGCATATGGTACTGGGATAAGAGCAGGGCTAGAAAACATTCCCAGAAAGAGGAATGGAATGCAGAGTGCACACATTTGAGTCAGCAGCACCTGGTCCAAATGTAAATGGTTGCAAGTTCTTCTGAAGGATTGTTGTTGGTGTGAAAAAAAGGAGTGAAAAAAGCAATTATACTCTTCGAGGAGGCCACCAGACTCTTCTAAAGGGCTTTTTAGCACTGTTGCCCTACAATCATCTTTTTTTCTTGATTTCCCTTCTTTATTTTTCCTCTCTTTGTAGCTATGTATTAAGCCCAACAATGTTTATTCTATACATTGAATGTTGAGCACATCCACTTGGGCATCCTCAGCAACTTTTCCCACAGCAGAGCCCTGTGCTGAAGAGCTGACCCTCTGTGGGGTTGAACATCTCTGTGTTCAGTCAGCCTGTGAACTGCCATTGAAAACCGATGGATTGAACTCTGCTAAATGCCAGAGGGGGTCTAAATGACCTCCCTAGTGTTTAAAAGAGACAGTTATCAACCTGCTTTCATGTCTTCTGTGCACCATGATTCTTATGGTCCCATCCAACATTTCATTTTTTCAATTCATGTAACCTGGTTTTCCTCAGGATGGGTGTGTACTATCCCAGTTTGGAATTATACATGCAGTGTTTGCCCTTATGTCACAATTGATAGTTGTAAATTGGAAATTTATATCTTAAAAAATATTTCATATTAGTGTGATGGGAACAAGAATTGTATCTCTGCTTGATGCAGATTTTAAAGGTTTGTGAAAAGTTGTTCATCCTACTTCTGAAATTTCCTTTCTGATGTGAATGCCTAGGATCTGAAGATTGGATTTTCTGAGTAAAATTGCATTTATTCTACACTGTTGTTTTATAGTAAATGTAGCATTTGAACATAGGTATAACTTTAGCTTAATTCTAAATGCTTAAAAGTGAACTAAGAAATATTCTTCCAGTATATTGTCTGCCAGTGTTGATCATATCCTACTTTCTATTGCATTTAAACTTACCTTTTTAAAATTGTGGTTTCTTTCTGTAGCTACATTTCTAGGACTCCCAACATTAGGACCTATCTGTGTTTGATATTCACTTTTAGGACAAATGAAAGCAGATATATACTGAACTACTCCTGAGTTGGAGTCAATCTGCAAGAGACACAGTGCACAAGGAAGAAGTGCTACTAGGTGGATTCATTACCCTAATTTTACTGACTGAGAAAGTGATTAGTAGTGAGGTAACTTACCCATAGCCTGTCTTTATGTTTGAGTTCTTGGCCACTCACTGCCATCCAGCAGTCTCATTTGAACTCTGTTTTGCCTCTTCTACCTTGTGCATTCTAGATGATATGCTGTTGACCTTGGATACTTTAATGATAGAAATGAAAAATAATAGGACAAGCCAAAGAACATTGGCCACAAATGCTGGTGCTTACTTCATATTTGTGTGCAGAACACTGTGAGCCTAAATTCTGAACTGTGTTTCCTTGTTGCACACTTCTCAGGGGAGCAGAGTTTACTTCACTGCCTTGGTTCCCATAAATGAAGAACAGAACATGAATAGTTATCTAGAGTGCAAATGAAATATGTATTGAAGTGGTTAAATGGTAGAAACCAGTCTTGGGTGGTTTTAAGGACATTAAATCATCTCTGCCCCTTCGCCTGAAACTATGCATTTAGAAGGAGGTGAACCAGTAATTCTAAATGACCACTGTCACATACCATACATGTACTGTGGGTGAAATGAGGTTCCTATTACCATGGAAATATTTTCATTTTCTCCTTTTTGGAGTATAAACACACATAGATCGAATATAGTTCAAGTTTGCATTTCACATTTATCTTTTCTAAGTTCATTTTACAAAGACAAGGACAGGAGGGAAACACTAGCCATGTATCCTTAGTGTTATTCCATTGGCTCTCTTACACCCAGCTCTTTGAGGATGTCCTGGAACTTAGTTGTCACTAGATGATGCTGGCAACTTTCCTTAAGGACAGTCATGGTGAGAGATTAGATGTCTTTCTTCTTTAGTGTTGCCATTCAAAGATTGACACATTTATTTCAACTTGGATTTGAAATCTATATCTCGTTGGCAAAGAGGATTCCAAGTCAGTTACTCCTTTAGAGTGTAAGGATGTAATTCTGTGACTATCCCTGGCTCAGGAAAAAATAAAATAAAATAAAAGGAAGAAAAATAAATGAAATAATTTCTAGGCCAAGTGTCTAGTCATCAACATGGCTCCCTGGAGTTTTTTATGCTGAGGTGTCCTTTGCAACTTACTGCATGAGTTAGGAGGACTACTGAAGAATCAGTTGTAGATGGTCCCACTACTTCTTAAGGGATTGGAGTTCTATATTATTTGAAAGACGAAAAAGGAAATTATTATTGCCTATGCTTTGATACATTAACAATAAAAATTGTTGAGGAGATTAAAAAGAAAGAACAAAATTTGGCTGCCCTTTTCCCACTGTACTCCACTGTACTCCCTTGTCTGTTTTGCTTCTCCTTCTTCCACCCTCAAATATCAAATGAATGCCAGACGCTGTACTGGTACCTGTAAATATTTTGTGAATGGAGCAGACCTCTTTTTCTGTCTTCACAGAGTCCCAGTCTCATGGGGAAGACAGATGAATGAACAAGAAATCACAATATGGTATTCATAATCTCTGAGAAAATTCTAGTGCTGGGGAAGACACTTAGGTTGGGTGTCCCAGATCATTAGAGCTGCTTTAACACATGCCATCAAACAAAGTAGCCTGTAAACAACAGAAATTTATTTATTTATTTTTCATGGTTCTGAAAGCTGAGAAATCCAAGTTCAACACACTAGCAGACTTGGTATGTGGTAAGAGCCCATTTTCTGGATCATACATGGCACCTTCTGACTGTGACCTCACATGGGACCTCTTTCAGAAAGACACCTGTTCACACCCATAAGGGTTCTGCCTTTGGAGTTTAGGTATCAGCCTTTGAATGTGGAGGACACAAATCTTCAGACTATAGCAATGGGGAAAGGGCAGGAGACCCCAGGTTTCTTTTCTCCTTCTCTGCATTCTTTCTTTCTCTTTTTCCTCCATCTCTCCTGTTATTTGAACTAAACTTTAGCACTTGTCCCAACTGAAATTATGGCTTCAATAACTACTTTTTGTTATTAAGCATAGGATATAATTTGTAATATTTTCCTCCAAGTCTTGAACTTAGAAGATTTATCTCCATTCTAAATGCTTCTTTTAGAGGAATGTCCACTAGTTTTTCATTAAGAGAAAGGGGTAATAAATAAGCCACATTTCTTTTCAGCATTTGTCGAGGTAGCTCTCTGAGCAATTCATGCTGTTTATTTCATTCTCTGGTTGGAGAAACTGGCCTCACTATGAAAAATAATGTCCAAATACACTTGAAACTATATTTTCTCTTTAGTATGGGCAGGACCTAAAGAAGTGTCTTAAGGACTGAAATGCTATTTATTCCATGTTTGACACGTACAAATCGTCCTTGATAAAATGTCATTAGGGAGGCATATTGAGCTGTGTGGCCTCAGCTGATAGGTACTTTTCAGCTTTTATCACTGTCTGTGTCGGAAAATTAAGTGTAATCAAGGGTGCTTTCATTCCGTTATTAACTCTAGTGGGCATATTTTATATTAAGAAATTTAGTACAACATTTTGCCTTGAAGAAATGTGTATCCCTTTCTGCTCTAACAGCCTCAGCCTTCCCAGTCTGGAGTGCTGAAGGCTTGGAAAGGCCTTATGCCTGCTCCCTGGTTGAAAGCTGTCTGCTCAGGATGACAGCAATTGTTTTCAGAGACTCAATTCGTTTATAGTTCTGTTTTGCTGAAAGAAAATGTCTTCCAGTTGTAGGGCTGGTGACCATTTGCCAGAAGTTTTATAGAAATGCCAGCTGAAATTTGGGGTGTGCTTTCCGGGTGTCTTGTGCTGATTCCACCTGACGACATTCATTCTCTGTGATTCATGTTCCATAATTCTCAGTTAACTCCGGCACATCATCCGTGTGGAGTTACATTCCTTGAGCAAATGGCCCATTAGCATGTGTCTGTGTGCCGCCCTGTGCTCATATAAATCTTCTGAAGAACTCTGGACTTAGCCACTGTTCCTGCCTAGCGTGCAGAGGCATGGAAGGCTGCTGGCCTGACACTGCCTTGCCTGTGCCGTGGCCACAGAAGCTCCCTAAATTCCCACCCTGTCAACTTTTATACCAGCACATTCGTTGAAAACATTCGCTGGAAAAGATATCAGCTTGACATTTGGGAATTTTATCATATTCTTATTCAGGAAAGAAAAAAAAGGGGGATAGAGAATTCTTATTGATCTGTATGTGCCTACACTTCTAAAAGATTAAAATAATGTAAAGACTGATATTGTGAGCACATTCTTTCTTGTTCTTGAAGAATTTCTATGTGGAAATCCCCAGCCAGGAATCTAATTAGTTCAAATTAGTTAACTTTAAGGATAAGAAGAGAGTGATAGGTGTGTCTCCAATGGGGACAAGGAGTGAGAAAGCATAGCAGCCTGGACAGGGCACAGATGTTGGCAGAGGTTCTTGGACCAAGAGCAGCAGCTTGGGAACAATTGCTTTTAGGAAGGAACTAGCAGCAGTGGGTGATGGTAAGTGATCCCAAAGAAACAGAGCTACCAGTTAGACCTCTCACCTCCTGTGTGTTTGATTTAGCCTCTGATTAAGATGCTGAGATATGGTTTTACCTCAAAGTATATTAAAGGCACTTAAAAAGAAATCCTTAATTCTGACAGTTCTCATCAGAAGCTATTGATTAACGTTATTTATTTACAAAGACTCCTTTTTTTAGGCTAACACCCTAAAATCCTTGAGTAGTCCAAGTCTGTGAAATTTTTTTGTGGGACTGCATAAGGTTGTATCCCCTACAGGATGACATCTATGAACATGTGCTCATTGGAACTCAGAGATTGATTCCTCATTCATTTCCTTATGCAGGCAATTAGATTATTGAAAACTCAGGTTCTTCAAATTTTAGAGTATATTGTTAGCATTATTGTCTTTTTCTTTTTGTAGTGCTGGGGATTGAAGCATTATTGTCTTTTAAGATATATAGAGAATTAAGCTCTAAGTCCCTCCTTTAAAAAGTAAACAAAATCAATTTATCCCTTCAGAGATAAAAGGGGAAGGAAAACAAAGACTGGTTTCAACTTTGTATTAGTAATCACTGTCACTACATTATTTCATTTAATCATAACCTTGACACACAGCTTAATTATCCTCATTTCACTTATGGGGAAACTCGATGCTCAGAGAGGCTGAGGAGCTCACCCAGGGAAACACAGAAAAAGGCAGAGATGGATTTTAAATTTGCATCTATCAAGGCTGACGCCTGTATTTTTTCCACTGCCCATTAGTAAAGCCACTGAACTAGTTGGTGACAAAGAGAATGGGCTAGGTCCCAGGGCCTTAACTCTCTTAAATAACTCTCTATTATTTCCACATATTATTGTACTTAGTTTAGAAACATTTGAACATGCATGCCTATTGTACAGAATATTAATATTATTATAGAATCCTATTCTTAATTTTTAAAAAGTAAAAACTTACTTGAGGCTACCATATCAAAATCCACCCCTTCTCATTCTTTTTAATATTTGGCTCTTTGTATAAAAGTTAATTGAGGTCTCAGATGCATCACTAACTTAATTTTAATCTCTGGCACTCTTCTGTATTTATTTCTTTTCTGTTCAGATGATAAGTATGCATTTGTGGTTACCCTGATTAATGTTTTACACATTTCTCCAGGCACTCATGGAGAATTGACTAAAATGCAAGTTACCCTGGGCTTCAGAAAACTTCTGATTGGCATTTAGAACTATGCACAAAATATACCCCTTAGTAAGCAATGTTCCACTTACAATTTTTCTTCCATTTAAGGAAGGAAGGGGAAGAGGAGTCATTTTCATAGCAGATTTTGATTACAGTAAAGCTAGACCATGATTTGAAATTTTATTTTGTATTTCAGTTTCTTACCTGGCATAGGAAGAATTAAAAAATAGGTGTATTCAGGTGTTTTTTACATGATGAGCTGGAATGGAATGCAGAGTCAGCTTTTTTCCCCCCTCTTCATCTCAGAGCAAAAATATCACCATTATCTTAAATTGCCTTGGGTCAGAACACTCTTTGTTGAATTATTCAACAGTTTGAACTGGTAGAATTAGAGGATTCATTAGACTGAAGGTCAAAAGTTAAGTTAAAAACATTTCCTTATAGTTATGATATGGCTCATAATGTTGACAGTCCAGAAAGGCTGCTGGAGCTGAGAGATGTGTGGTCTTTATGAGCTAGAAACTCTTTGGCCTGGCCATTTAGCCCCCCAACTACTCAGGAGTGCCCTGAATTCAAATCATGTAGGTCTGTGTTCAGACGTGCAAGCAACTATGCAAGTACGATGCCCTCTGATTCTTTTCACAAAAAGTTGAGAGTCAAAATTATCCCATTGATATATTTTAATTTTCTTGGTTTTTACTGACATCTCATGAAAGAATGAACCTGGCTCACAGAGTTCGAGCAAACAGAATATTTCTTTTCTTCAAATGATCTTTAAGTTACTTGTTGGAAGAGACTTGACTTGAAATTGTAAAATGGAAACTATATGAAAAAGATTTCTCATTAGAAGTGATGGCAAAATAAATGATAATAATAATATTGTACATGTTCAGAGCACCAAGCTCTCTTGGGCCATAAGATATTTACCCATCATTTTTCCAATACAGTTGTATGTATAGAGCACTTAATATTAATTATCACCACTTTAGACATGGGGAACATGGTTTGCAATCTCCACACCTCATCCCTCTTCCCATTTGGCACCTTACTTGAAGCACTGGCCTAGGGAATTGTCCTACACGACATCCTTTGGTGCCACTCCAGATTTCTTTCTCTTACTGTGTGTTGAAGCTCACTTCTATTAAGATACATTAAATTGTTGGTTTGGATGCTTCAGAAATAACTGGTGGTGAAGCCATATGTGGAATGAGATTCTGACCTTGGCTGTGGCCCTTGTCCTCGCCAGGTGATTGGTGACATCTTGTGGATTTGAAAGGTAAGATTCCAAGCTGCCAGGGGGTGATAACTCTGAACATCATTTGGTAAATATGACCACTTTCAGTTTTCAGAATACATTGCCTCCTGGGCTTCAAATATATTACCCTACCATGGTTTTCCTCTATCTCTCTGGCCTATCCTGCTTGATCTCCTTTATTGACCTTCTTACCAAACTCTAAATTTTCAAAGTGTTTCAAAGTCTAAACTCAGGCCCTCCTCTTTTCTATACTATCCCCTATACCTCTAGGGAGGTCTTCTAGTCTATTGGTTCTAAAAACTTTCTATACTCCTGTTTTTATATGTAACTGAACTCTCTTGAATACCTAAGGGACATCTACAAATGTGTCGGAAGAAAACTTATTCTCTCCCACCATGACCCTAAATCTGCTTTTATTTGAGTCTTTCAGTCTTTTTAAATAGTACCACTCTTCAACTAATTTCTTAAGCCCAAATTCTAGAAGTAATTCTTGATTCCTCTCTCCCTTATTTCCCATGTCCAATCCATTAGTAAATCCTATCTGTTTTTACTTTCAAAATGTATCCAAATGTATGATATGTCAAGATCATTGTATTATCTTAAACAACTAATAAAAAAAATGTATCCCAAACCAGAATACTCCCCACCATCTTTATTGTTCCCACTATGTTCAGGCTCTCCCCCAGATACTCCTGCAGCAGCCTCTGCTCCTTACCTCCAGTCCTGCCCTGCAATGGTCCATCCTCCACGCTGAGCCAGAATGTTCATCTGACCAGATCTCTGACAGTTTACTTAAAACCTGCCAGTGGCTTCTGTTGGAGAGTATAACAGACTCTATGCCATAACCTCAAGGTTCCTTCCTACTCTGATTTTATCTTCCTCTGCTGAGCTCCTGGTATTGGGTGCCACACTAACTTTGTCTGCATCTTGAATCTCTCAAATGTTCCTGCCTTGCCACCTCTATCTCTGCTGCTCTTCTGCTTCCTGTTCCTCCCAGGTTTACTCTGCTGTTCTGTCCTCACTGGTGTCTAGACTGCTTCCTCCCAGCAGCCATTCCTGACCACTCTGGCTAAAACAGTTTCTCCTCTGTCACTCTGTTAGGATGATCCTCTATCACTCTCTTCATTGCACATTTTAGTGCTTAAAATGATCTGTGTTTGTATTATGCTCTCAGCCTCCCACCACAAGAACTTAAGTTTCTTGAGAAAAGGGAATCTGTCTGCCTGCTTCACTGCTCTACTCCCCAGGTCTCAGAAGGGTGCTTAGAACATAGTAGCTGTTCAATAAATACTGGTTGACTGACTGATATTTAACACTCAGCATTTTTCTCTTCACTTCTGTAGCCCTTTTGATTTATCCTTTGAAGAAAGATAACGATTTCCTTTGATATGCTGGACTGAGTAAATTGGGTTTGCCCCATTCATCTGAAGAAATTATGCTGCCAGATTCCATAAATCTTTTTAATGTAACTTGGCTTTTTCTGCCATCCTCTAAGTTCTCACTTTGGGATAGGATTTATTTTATGTTGCAAAACTGTTGTCCCATTTTTAAACTGGTGTGTGACAACTTTTGGAAGTTGACTATACTGATTCCTTTCACTTCTGTCATGGATTGGGACTTGTTGGCTATGAGACTGCTTCTTTTTCTGATGGCTGTAAAAGAATTTAGACCAACTCTCCTAAGCAGTCTTTGTCTTCCATCTCATTTTTTCTGAATTGCAGAAGAAAAAAAAATCTTTGGTTTATGCATTGAAGAGCTTACTTTTTAATATTTTTTCTAAAGTCCTCATATCAGATGTGGACATGATGATGGGAAGAAGCAATGAAGCCCCTGTAAGTGATTGGAGGGAAATTGAGGAGGTCCCATATTCACTGTACCATGTGCCTTTGGGAGTCTCCTCTGGCTGGAAACCAAGCAGGGAAGAAATCTACTGTGGAATACAGAGTGGGCTTTGCCAACCTTCTGGTTAAGGATTCTCTATCCCAACATAAACCTTGCATTCCTATAACCACTTTTGAGTTCCTGAGTAGTTTTATGAGTTACTGAGTAGTTATGATGATGGGAATTTGGATGGGATGTTTGGGAAGATGAATGAGATGAATTGTATTCTCAGGAAGCTCCTAATTAATAAATAGAAAAATAACCAACATAAAAGGCAGAATATAATTTGAACCATAACATAGAAAAAAGCAAGATGCAATGGATGCTTAAATGGGGGAGGGGGACTCCTATGTAGGTTGGAGGTAGAATGCAAGAGAATGAAGAGGGAAAGTGGCACAGGAGAGGGGCCACTTGAAGAGGACACGTGGTATGGGTTGGGGCAGCCCAGAGAAAAGGTTTCACAAATAAACAAAATGTTAAGGAAGGGTATCCTCAGGTATCCCTCCTGTGGGTTGTTGTTTAAAACCTTGGAAAACACCATTAAAGAAATAATTGCCAAGGAAGTGTGCTAGACTTTTTGCAAAAATAAGATCTGATGAGCCAAATAGAATGTTCATCTGCAGAGCTGCCATCCAGCTGACAGATGGAGACCTGGCCCTGAGCCCTGCCCAGTGTTGTGTCTGTCAGCAGGGAAGCAGGGAAGCCCCACCCATGGCCCCTGAGGGCTGGGTTTCCCACAATCAGATTTTCTTATAACTCCTTGCACTCTTTTCCATAACTGGCAACCCTCCCCAACCACTACTTACCTCCTATTTTTTTCCTTAAATCTTCTATTTTGCTTAAATAAATCTGATCCTATCCTAAACAATAGTATCTTTTAAATCACAAGTCTGATGTACCAGTTGTCTGTGTTCCAAAACTGTAAACCCACTGTATTGGTTTCATCTATTATATATAATGATGCCAAAGCTGTTTATAGAGAACTTGTATATTTTGTGTTTAAAATCATTCTAGCTTTTGAGGAGAAATAAAATAAATTCTTCAGCCTCTTTGTAGCAGTCCAATTAAGTCCTTCCCCTTCGTCTCCTCCCTTTCTGATTGCCCTCCCCTTCCACAGTCTGTAACATTCTGAGCCTGCAGGGATTGTAGAGGACATAATAAAAAAAGATCTTAGTATTTTAGGATTTGAAGTGCAATGAAAGGAAATTACTGACACACTGAATCGCCATTTAATGGGAGATGGTGATATCGATCTGGTAGTGTTTCCTGCAGCCCTAGTTGTAATAACTGTATAATATCACACACTTTATCAAAATAATTTAAAAGCCGGCAAATGAAGTTGTTAGGGAGCCTCTGAGTAAAATGAAATGAAAGTCAGAGGGTCTAGAAGATGGTGAGGGAGGAACAGAAAGGCCTGTAGGACTTCATTATAAGACTATGAAGCTCTGGGTCAGAACAGATTTCTGAGGGATAAGTTGATGTCTACATGGGGCTGAATCTTTTGGACACTGATATTTTTCAGAGAGTACAAAATGATGCCCTCATCTCCTCATTTGCTTTAGCCATTTTTCTTAATGGATCTAAGTTAGCATGTGAATTTGCTTGACTTGTAGAATTTGATTATTAGAACACTTCTGGTATCACAAGGAGACTTTATGAGGAGTGTGTTAGCAAGTTGCAAGCCAAGTGCAGAACTCAACACATTGTTTTTTATAGCCCATAAAGAAATGGGTGGTCTTACCAAAAATTTAATGAAATTGTGATGGAATTCTTCAGCTTCTTTATTAAAAAATTAGGTTTTCATATTCCTGGAACACTATTATTTTAATCAGCTTGTGCTCTGATTAACCTTTATGGGTACTAACATTTTTGAATTTTGAAATTTCTGCAGTATAATTTCTACATTGTTTTCTTTGCATGCATGATCTAGAACATGAGTACATAGACATGATTGAGCTTAACTGAGGAAGATTCCTCTTTTGTTTAGGAAATAAACAGGTATTCTTTTATTACTATAATACCATAAAGTGTACTCTAAAGCCTTTTGGATTTTGTTCTCCAATTAAATATTTATAATAACTTGGAGTTATTAGATTTCTAATAACTAATAATTTGATTTCATATGAGTGACAAAGGGGGTTTTCTAAGAAATTAAATAGAACAAATTAATTTCAATGTTGGGTTAAATTTGGAGACCCAGGTTTTTCTTAGCATTTCAAAAACATTAATTTACTTGACTACTCAGGCTTATTCTCAAATCTCATTCTCTGTAACTGTGATATTCCAATTGTAAGACATTCTTTAACAATTAAGCAATTTGAGATTTCCTCTAGGAAACATTTTGGCCAAGAGCATAAACCTTAAAGACTTATTACCTACTAAGAGACTTTCTATAATATTGTATTTCTGTGTTTCCTTTACCAGTCTAAGGAGATAAATGGAATATTTTGATCTTAAAATCATTTAATAGTCTTCATTTGGCCATTTTTTTGAACCCAGAGGAAAATAGAACATTGAATTCTTGACTTTTCCTTTGACTGTGGGCATACCACTTTTCCAGGCTTTTATGTGTTTATTTTGTTGTATTTGCTCTATAGATGCTAATGTAAAGAACATTTCATAGCTGTTGTAAACCCTTAGATTTTTATGAACAGTGACTTTGTAAATGAGGATTTTGAGAAGATATGTTTTAAATGAGGTCCCATTCACTCACATACATGATGTACGCTTCTGCATTTTAGTTATGCTTACTGGGTATTTACTGCAACCTGAATACACACTGCAACAATAGCAGAGAATTCTACTGCAGTGTGTGTCATCAACCCTAAGCCCTGATTTCCCAGGCTTCCCAGTACCACACTGAAAGAAGGCGCTGCCCCATCCCTGTCCATCTCTCTGTTAGGGATGCTGTCATCCTAAGCAGACCCTCATCTCCCATCTCATGCTGAATTACGGCCACAGCATTCTCTAGGACTTCCAGGTGTCTTCTTTCTGCCACAGCATTCTCTAGGACTTCCATGTGCTTTTTCTTTCTCCCTAGCAATGAAGCCACAAAGCCAGAATAATTTCTCAATTTTGGTCACTTTCAACATTTAACTCCCTCATTACATCAGATCCAAACTTCTGTGTCTGAATTTATAATGCTGTGATTATCAGCTTGAAGTTCTATATTCACCCTTACTTATTCCCCAAATCCCAACAGCCCTTCTGCTCATGTCTCTTCTATTAATTGACAAACATACAAATATATGCAAATTCTTCTTTCATAATTCTTCTGCAACCTCAATTATGAACCCTTCCTTTCAGCTTTTCTGGGAATCTATTTCTTTTCTTTTTTTTTTTTTTTTTTTACTCCAAATGTGTCTATTCTGTAATACCTATCTTGATAGTTAACCTCCTCATGTATCTAAATGCACTTACTTTTCCTCACTTCTGAGGACCACATTTTTTGGGGGTGGGATTGAATCCGGGGGTCCTTTACCACTGAACTATATCTCAGTCCTTTTTGTTCTAAATTTTGAGACAGGGTGCCACTAAGTTGGTTAGGACTTTGATAAGTTGCTGAGGTTGGCCTTGAATTTGACATCCTCCTGCCTCAGCCTTCCAAATCTGTGGGAATACAGGTGTGCCCCACCATACCCAACTCTGAGGATGGCATTTAAGTTTCTACCACCTAGTTAACATGTAACTACCAACTGCTCATTTATGTGCTGTATAACATTAAAAAATTTCCAAATGTTCATTTTAATGATAGTGATGCTTAATTTAAGACTTATAGACTTATATATATTTTTGTTTGTATCACAACCTTTTATTTCTAAGAATCCCATTTTTCCAGCAACTGTCCAAACCTATAAAATGAAGGAGTTGGATTAAGTGTATATCTTTAGAATATTTTCACCAATGAAATTGGAATAAAATTAAGAGTAGACAGTTAAACTTATGTTTATGCTGTCATATGTATGTGATACATATAACCCAAGACCTTTTTGGGGGGTGGGGTTACTAGGGAGTTAACTCACAGGCACTCAACCACTGAACCACATCCCCAGCCCTATTTTGTATTTTATTTAGAGAAAGGGTCTCACCGAGTTGCTTAGTGCCTCGCTTTTGCTGAGGCTGGCTTTGAACTCAAGATCCTCCTGCCTCAGCTTCCTGAGCTGCTGGGATTATAGGCATATGCCACTGTGCCCAGCCTGAGGTCCGTTTTTTTTTTTTTTTTTGTTGTTGTTGTTTTTCAAGAGCCCTGTATCTTCTCCCCCATTAAATCAAGAACTGAATGTGAAGAGGATGTTGCTTTATGGTTAAATGATGGAATGCATTTTCTGTTAAGAAATTTTCTGTGTTTGCATCTGCATTGGCAAATAGTCCTGAACCAAAAGGCTTTCTTTAACTCAAATTATTTTATAAAACAATGCCTTACACACTATTTTAAAATTTTCTATTATTATTCATCAGTCTAGCAATGCAAAATAGTCATAGATTTATAAAATCATAGGATGTTAGAACAAAAAGAACATTAATAATCAGTTTTTATCAGAATTTTGACCTGTTTGAGACCGAAAGTAGACATTTTGCTTTGTTCTGTGTAGCAGATTAGGTGATTGTTGGAAATACTCGCTCCTTTTCCTCATCTCCATAGGAGGAATGGATATTAGACTTGAACTTGCACCTTGCTTTGGCTTCTGGTTGGTGTAGAGTCTACTTCTGATACGGCCATGTGGATTTCTTTGAGCAAAGGAATGTCGGTATTCATGACACTAGGAGAGGCATGAAACATGTCTTGTTCTTTTCCATTATCATGAAAACTTCCCTAGATAGCTGCTTCCCTTCAGCATGGGTGCCTGAAGGGAATGTGTGGAATCTGCAGTGAGAAGTCAAGGCCTTGCTAATCCCCTGCCCCCTCCTTTTCCCTCCCACCCCTCTTCCCTATCTAGAATTCATGGATTAGCAAGGATGATGGAATGTGATGGACATCATTATACAAAGTACATGTATGAAGACTTGAATTGGGTGTCAACATACTTTATATACAGAGATAAGAAAAATTATAGTATATGTGTATTAAGATTTGTCATAAAAAAAGAAACAACAACAAAGTACATGTATAAAGGCATAAATTGGTGTGAATATATTTTATGTACAGCAATATGAAAAACTGTGCCCTATATGTGTAATAAGAATTGTAATACTTTCCACTGCTGTCGTGTATTTAAGGAAAAAAAAAGAAGTCAAGGCCTGCTAAGACTACACACTGAAGCAGAGCTACTGACCTGTTTAAATCACAGCGGAGTTGTGAACCCATGAATGTGGAAAAGAAAATATTTATTATTGTATTACATTGAGTTTGGATACTTTGTTATACAGTATTACTCTAACAATAGCTAACTGATAATATCCTCATAGGACAACCATATTTGTTATAAATAGTTTTGATTTCTATTATAAACTTTCTTGACTAACTCTCTTAAGTTTTTTTCTGAGTTCACAGACACCCCATTTTTATTCTAAAACAATCTGGTGCTCATTATTCATGGGCTGCTTGTACCTATAGCTCACCCCTCAGTGTGCCCACAAACTTTTGCTCCCACTGTTTTAGGTGCTTCTGCAGTTGTAGTGGTGCTTAAATTTGTTAATACCAGTTGAACTTATATGTTTTTATTAAAAACTATGTAAATTAGTGAAATTCACGTGGAGAGATCTGCTTCTATAAAATTGTGTAAAATGCTAGGAAAAAGCTAGTTTCCAAAAGTTCCTATGAAATCATAGTGTCCACAGGATGCTTTATAAATATCTCTAAGTTATTACTTTATTTTAAAGAATGCCTAATTAGAAATCCTAGGCAGTGACCCCCGTGTGCTGTTCATGCAAGACAGTGTTGAATTTCCAACCAGAAGAAATACACTCATATGCAGGGGAGGTGGGATGGAGAAGTGGACTTGGCCCTTCTCAAGTGACTGTGAGTGAACTCATATGTTTATGTATTTTATGTTAAAAATACATGTTTGAAGAATGATTTATTATTTAATACATGTTTATGATTAATTAAACAATTACCAGATTAGAGGATAGCTTTGTTAGGAATATCACCTTGAAGCTTGCTCTCTATAGAAAAATGTTGGGATATTTATGAAGACTCTGACTTTGGTATAAACATTTTCTCATGCTCATTCTTAATTATAGTAGTTGTTAGAGGTAGGCATATATTGGAATGCTGTATACCTTTATCATTTTGCTGGGTCTCTTTGGATTTTCCACGTGCAATTTTAGGGTCATATTTTTTTGTTCATTAAATCTAGATATCTCCTTAGATAATGTAAACTAATGGGAACACTAGTAAATGGAACACACACACTGCAACAAGACTTGTGAATCAACTCTTCTTTGTGGCAATATTTGGGATCAAACCCAGGGCCTTACATGTGGTAGGCAATCTCTCTACCACAAGTTATACTCCCAGCCCATGAATCAACTCTAATTTTGAACTCTATTTGCACAAAGTTAGTTTGTAACCTGCAGTGATTCACATTAGGTCTTCCTGTCATTAGTGACAATCAGAAAAAAATATGGTTCCAAAGTGAGGCACATTTCTCTGGAGACCAGCTCATCTTGAAAGAGAGTATGATACATGCTGATCGTGTGCTGTTCATTCCTACATTTTTCTACCTTGGATGGCTTCCTATCCTCTGGTGGTAAGTGCCATTTTGGATCTGCAGAACATAGGAGTGCCAAGAGCAGCTGAGAAAATGAGAGCTGTACCTCTTAAATATAAAATGTCTGTAACAAACAGATGAATCCCTAGCAAGAATCATGTAAAGGTGATCCAAGAAAAGACAATATCATTTAAAATCATATTACTGTGCCTTTTATCTAAGAATTTACAGGCCTTCTGTGCTGTGTATAAGATGAACTTAAGGTATGCATTTAAGCTTAAATGTTTATTAGGCCCTACTTGCCTTCTGTCCATGCTGTGATCAATTCCTGTGTAGTCCATCCTCCCCCTTCACTGACTGCTGAATGTCTCCTCCATAGGTACAAAGGTAAGTGTAGTTCCATTTGGAGACAAAGCCCTAAGAATTGAGGGCACATTATCCCTCAGGACTAAGCAGGAACATTGAATAAATGTCAATAAGAGGGAAGTTCTGGAGGGAACCTGAACAGCACATTTGCCAGGAGAGACGGGTGGAATCCCTTTACAACCTCTATCATAATTCCTTTACAACCATGCTACCCTCCTGCTCTTAAATAGCAAGGGCTATCTACATTTCTCCATCATAGAGGTTCTTTACCATCTTTGGAATCAGTCACCAAATCTTTTATATTCAAGCAGCTTAATATCCTTTGCACATATCCCTCTTTTTTTGAACAATTGTAAGATTAATTATAATTATTTAGTTTACTGAACATAAACTGTTTAATTTAATTTTATGTGTTTTACATGTTTTAATTCTCTGTCTCTGTTCTAAAGAGGAGTTTCTTTTTTACATTCCCATTAAGCAGGAAAAATAGCAAATTTGAAGAATATTCTCCAACGCTCATAGCAAGTTGGTTGTGAATGAGTATTGAATGAGTATTTGAAGCCAGTCTTAAACCAGAGCTCATGATCTCAGTTATCTTGCCCTATCAAATCATTATGAAATGATCTGTGTTTCTCAAGGAAAACATATTTGTAGTAAAAATTAGAAAAAATCATTTTTGCATGGAATCATAAGGCAAAATAACTTTAGCATTCATTTAGTGCTGAAGCCTCCTTCCAAGGAAGCGGTAACTTTAATGATTCGCTTAGAAGAGATCCAAGATGTGTTCTGAGATTCTCTGACTCTCTGACTAGCTTTTATATCTTGTCATACAGATTTAATATCACAAAGTCCCATTCTTATAGCAATTATGAAGGTTGGGTATAGAAGGAAAAATAATCTGATAGGATTGGATGTGAGTGCTGTGAAATACCTGTTTTTAATACTTAAAACATATTTGGAATCAATTCAAAAGGCATATTTTTTTCTGTTGCTTGAAAAGCATCATTTAAGAAATACATTCAGTAACTAATTAGTGGGAATGGAATGTTAGACACTTGTGTCTATCCCTTTTTCTGTGGTGCTGTTGTCTTGCTTCAGGCCAGAATTATTGCAATAGCCTTCAAAATGGCTTTCCTGTCAACATACCCACTATCTGTCATTATCACAAGCATGACCTTTCTCAATCACAAATATGATCATGTTCCTCTTTCCCTTAAAACATTTCAGAGGTTCTCATAACTAACTGTGACAGAGTTAACTCATCTCCAGGGCTGTTCTGATTTGGGCCTGTCCATCTCTTCAGCTTGGTCTCTTTTTGACCACTCCCTCACCCCCATACATACTACTGTGGTCTGGCCTTACCAATTTTGCTTGCCCTTTCTGGAGGTGCCATGCCATTTCATACCCATGTGCTTCAAACACAGCTCCTTGCACCAACACTGCCCTTCTCTTTCCTAGTATTTTATTTATTTTTAACCTCAGTTCTATTTTTTAAACAATTTGTTCTCTTTGACTTAATTTCATTTCTGAGAACCTTTTTCAATGCAACAAATATTTATGTGCAAATATGTTCATTGCTACTACTTAAAATAGTGAACTCCAATATTTTAAGCAACTGAAATACCTAGTGGTAAGGGAGTTGTTTAATAAATACCATGAAGCATTACACACCCAATAGATTGATATTTTTACCAATATTTGATAACATAAGAGATCTATAATATTATATTAAGTGAAAAGAGTCCAACACACACATATGTATTTCCATTTTTATATTTTGGTGTCTGTGATTATGTTAAGGTGGGAGGGGAAGAGAGTGCAAAACATCATTGGAAGGATGTATTTTAAAATTTATAGAAGCTCTTTGAGTGACAGGATGTACATGGTTTTTATTTTTTCTTTATACTATCATATATTATTTTTTGTAAGTTTCCACAAGTGTGGGTGTATATTGTAACCAAGGAGAAAATTTTGATTAAACACATGCAAATGAGTGCAAGATCTGCCCTCCAGGGATCCCCTTAAATCCCCTTGACAACTTCCCTGCTGCTGGTTGCCTCTCTGTTTCCTCAGGCCCTGCACTCAACTTCAGCTGTGCATCTGTGGTGCTGAATGCTTATCAATGATTTACACATCTCTTCCTAATGCTGCACTATGATATTCATAAGGGCAAGCATGAGTCTTAAATGACTTTCTCTCATAGCCTAGCACAGTTATGATGAGTGCTCAATCAAATCAATAAACTAGAAATGAGCCCCTTCCTGGAGGTAGGCATCCCCACCCCCACTCCCTGCCAATCACTCCCTGGTTTCCAGTGTGATGACTCTAGCCCTAGAGAGGACTATGGCCTTGGAGAAATGGTTGTGTGTCTCTATCACTCTTTTTCCTAGTGAAGTAAACTGAAGTTCATATTCAAGGCTCCTACTCTTTAAATCCCTACCCCTACCATCTGACCTGTACAAACTATGTCTCCTCTTTAAAGTCTGTTTTAAATGTCATCAGGTTATTAAAGCCTCTCCTGGTGTCCCTAGTCTAAACTGGAGATTTAAAATCTCTTTATCAGGACTTCTTGTCTCTTGCCTTGTTTTTTGTCCACATCACTTTCTGAAACTTTAAAGATTTAGTCATTCCTCAATGTATATACACATCAGAATGTGGTATTGTGCATCATAAGTAATTATAATTTTCCATCTGTCAACTAAATGAATTAAACAATTACTTTTTTAAAAAAGACTTTAAGTATGGTAAGCATTAATGTATGTCTTGTTTAGATTTCAGTCCTTAACAGTGCCTAATAGTATTGTTTGCATGGCAAGTAACTCTGTTAATGATTGTTTCCTTATATTTTACTAAGACCTTTCCTGACCTGGAAATTTTAAATTTAGAACTTTCTTTGCCCAAGAACTTCATATGCTTATTTTTTGTTCTCACCTCTCCAGGGATTATTTTTCTTTTTGCTCAAAGTGAAATAAGGACAAGTATGATTACACTACTGGTATGATTCTGCACCATATTCATATATTTCTGATCCTGTTTTTCCTTTATTTTGTCTTGCTCTATAGTAGTCATCACCATCAGAAATGGTAAATGGCTTACTATACATTTATTGATCTGTGGCCTTGGATAGATAGTAGAGATAACTACCTCTTTGGTTCATCACTTTATCCCCAGAATGTGTGATTGTCTGATACATAGAAGGTGCTTCGTAAATATTTGTGGAATGAGCAATGAAGTATGAATAAATTCAATTCCAGTTAAATCAACAAGCAGGTGCTAAGTGCTTACTATTTACAAAGCACCATAAAAAGGATTTCAGATAAATCAAAGATGTTGAACCATGACTTCTGGTCCACAGAATTTGTTTCCCACTCTCAGATATAAAGTACAGTATGAGCTTTTATGAGAAATTTTATTTAAGAATAAGAGACAGCTGTGGTATTAAGACAATGATTCAAAGTCTTTGGAAAGGTCATTTATGGTGAGGGATAACTAAAAGGGAAGTATGGGAAACTGACCTGTTGGGACTCCATTGGTATCCACCTAGTATGAATTAATAGAAGACTGGTCTCAGGTGACCATGGGCATACTCAGGAAGTTTCAGAGTTTATAATACAAAGTGCTATAAAGAGACATTTTGAAGATGGAATCAGTAGAACTCAGCTTCTTACTTTTTTTCTTCATTCATGTTACAAGAATTGGCCAGCTCTGCAAAGATTATTTAGAAAATATAAATTAATTTGTGTTCAACATTAAATTTTGTTATGAATTCAGGTAATCTCTGCATTGGATTTGATTCAGTAAACACATGGCTCTATCTTCTATCCATTGCATTTAATTGACATTTACAATATGATTTAAATTCTACAAAATAAAACTTTGAGGTAAGCATCCTTGCTTTATAATGAAATCATTGCAGTTATAGAGATTGAGTGATTTCTCCATAGTCAGGAAACAAGTAACTTATTGCTCCAGTACTAGTAAGTGCTGGTCTAGTACTAAAACCTGACTTTTGGACTCCTGTGAAAATTCTAATTTAGTATTCTGTCTACAGCCCATTCCAATTCTCTAAATAGATACCTGGAAAATCTTCCTTTATTATCTTGGTGTTATTGCCTCCCAAAAGATCATACCAGCTACCATTTTATTTTCATAAAAGCAAAAGCATATCTGAGGCTTTCTTATCAGTGAAAAGCTTTGTTCATGAGTTGAAAGACAGCCATATTTTCACTCAACTTATAGTTTGGAGCATTATAAAGTTGATCAGGTAAAATTTTGACACCAAATTGCCACCTTAAGAATTAAACCTTAAATCGTTTTCTGAAGCATCCTAGCTGCTGTCACAGCTAAACTTGGTTCTAACAGTACACCAGCTCTGTTACACCTCCTAGATTCTCTACTCATTAGTTTTCATGGTTTGGGTTTCAGAGAGTTTTTTAGCTAGCAGTTCACTGAATGCCCAAATAGTTGAATCCAGTTTCTTTGCAGCTTTTACAGATAATGATGGCCTATTTCATTGAATAGATTCCTGGTTTCACCTTCAATTCAGAAACAACTAAGCAATGTACTTCTCCTACCCTTTTTCAGTGGGGTTGGACTGACATGTTTTCATGCTTTATGGAAACATTTGTTAAAGTGCCCTGTGGGTAAAACATGAGATCCACATGAATGAATACAATATGTTATTCATTTATGCATGTGTTTATCACTTTACCTCACAGATTCTTTATTCTGCTAGTGCACCTTGACAGATGTGAACCAGACATTGTCCTTGCCTTCATGCACCTCCAAATCTATAGAGGGATAAGGTACTGCTCCCTTGAAGCCTTTGGTAACCCACCCAAGGAGGTGGTAGTCTTCCTTTTGCTTCTGGGGACAAAAAAAGTTTTCCTTTGATTTTATTAAATCCCTTATCCTTATGTATTGCATTTCTATATTTATATACCTCTGTGGATTTTCTAGGGCTTGGAGCAAATTATATTCATTCATTTCTACCTTCTCAGTACCAAAGACAGCATGGGATAGTTACTTAAAGAATGCATTATGAATAAATAAGCAAATAAAAATGTTAGGTGCATAATAAAATACCCTTCCAATTAGAGGGTAGTGGAGGAAGTGGCTTTCGAGCTGCCTCTGCTGGATGGATGTGTAGAAAAGGGCCTCCCAACAGTGCACAGATCACATCAAGGATGGAGATGGAAAAGGATAAGGCCTCTGTGAACTACAGGAAATGGTTCCATCAGGATGGAGTATGGGGTGCACAGAAAGAGGGACAAAGAAATAATGTTGGAAAAGAAGCATGGGGTCCAATGTTTTCAGAGGGAACACTGAGTGAACACAATTAATGTTCTCTGGACTTTACTAAAATTCTAAAGATTCTGTATCTCTTAGGTTTCAAGGTGAAAAAGGTGACTGGGTCAGTATATATATATTATCATGAGAGATGAAAGCCTGGAAAATTCTTCATTGAGTCCAGGACCAGCAAAGACTGTGGTGGCAAGGATAGCCAGAGCTCTTGAAATGGGCCCATCTGATCTCAGGGTTATTGCATGTTGGATTCATGTGTCAATCTTGAGGCACACTTGCTTCAAACAAAACCTGTGTTGGGTGTTTTTTTTCTTTTTTATGTAATTTTTTCATTTATATATGATAGCAGAATGTATTACAATTTTTATTACATATATAGAGCAAAATTTTTCATATCTCTGGTTGTATACATAGCATATTCCCACCAATTTGTGTCTTCATACATGTACTTCATACATGTGATGATCATCATATTCTACCATCATTAATTACCCCATGTCCCCTCCCTTCCCCTCCAACTCCTCTGCCCTATCTAGAGTTCCTCTATTCCTCCCATGATCCTGCTCCCTATCCCACTATGAGTCAGCCTCCTTATATCAAAGAAAACATTCGGCATTTGTTTTTTGGGGATTGGCTAACTTCACATAGCATTATATTCTTCAACTCCATCCATTTACCTACAAATGCCATGATTTTATTCTCTTTTATTGATGAGTAATATTCCATTGTGTATATAGGCCACTTTTTTTTACCCATTCATCTATTGAAGGACATCTAGGTTGGTTCCACAGTTTAGCTATTGTGAATTATGCTGCTATAAACATTGATGTAGCTGTGTCCCTGTAGTATGCTGTTTTTAAGTCCTTTGGGTATAGTCCGAGGAGAGGGAGAGCTGGGTCAAATGGTGGTTCCATTCCCAATTTTCCAAGAAATCTCCATACTGATTTCCATATTAGCTGCACGAATTTGCAGTCCCACCATCAGTGTATGAGTGTACCCTTTCCCCCACATCCTTGTCAACACTATTGTTGTTTGTCTTCATAATAGCTGCCTTTCTGACTGGAGTGAGATGAAATCTTAGAGTGGTTTTGATTTGCATTTCTCTAATTGTTAGTGATGATAAACATTTTTTTCATGTATTTGTTGATTCATTGTACATCATCCTCAGAGAAGTGTCTGTTCAGGTCCTTGGCCCATTTATTGATTGCGTTATTTAAGTTTTTTTGGTGTTTAGCTTTTTGAGTTCTTTATATACCCTAATGATTAGTGCGCTATGTGATGTGTGAGGGGTAAAGATTTGCTCCCAAGATATAGGCTCACTAATCACCTCACAAATTGTTTCTTTTGCTGAGAAGAAGCTTTTTAGTTTGAGTCCATCCCATTTATTGGTTCTTGATTTTAATTCTTGGGCCACAGGAGGCTTATTAAGGAAGTTGGAGCCTAATCCCACATGATGAAGATTAGGGCCTACTTTTTCTTCTATTAGATGTAGGGTCTCTGGTTGTATTCCTGAGTCCTTGTTCCACTTTGAGTTGAGTTTTGTGCATGGTGAGAGATAGGGGTTTAATTTCATTTTGTTGCATATGAATTTCCAGTTTTCCCAGCATCATTTGTTGAAGAGGCTATCTGTTCTCCAATGCATGTTCTTGAAACCTTTGTATAATATAAAATAATTGAAGTTTTGTGGGTTAGTCTCTGTGTCCTCTATTCTGTATCATTGGTCTACCAGTTTGTTTTGTTGCCAATACCATGCTGTTTTTGTTATTATTGCTCTGTAGCATAGTTTAAGTTCTGGAATAGTGATGCCACCTGCTTCACTGTTCCTGCTAAGTATTGCTTTAGCTATTCTGGGTCTCTTATTTTTCCATATGAATTTCATGATTGTTTTTTCTATTTCTATGAGGAATGCCATTGGGATTTTGATTGGAATTGCATTAAATCTGTATAGTGCTTTTAGTACTACAATCATTTTGATAATATTAAGTCTGCCTATCCAAGAGCAAGGTAGATCTTTCCATCTTCTAAGGTCTTCTTTGATTTCTTTCTTTAGGGTTCTGTAATTTTCATTATATAGATCTTTCACCTCTTTCTTTAAGTTGGTTCCCGAGTATTTTTCTTTCTTTCTTTCTTTTTTTTTTCTTTTGAGGCTATTGAGAATGGGGTAGTTTTCTTCATTTTCCTTTCTGAGGATGTGTCACTGATATACAGAAATGCCATTGATTTATGGGTGCTGATTTTATATCCTGCTAATTTGCTGAATTCATTTACTAGTTCTAGGGTTTTTCTGGTGGAACTTTTAGGGTCTTCCAGGTATAGAATCATACATATCATCAGGAAATAGTGCCAAATTGAGTTCTTTTTTTCCTATGTGTATCCCTTTAATTTCTTTCGTCTGTCTAATTGCTCTGGCCAGTGTTTCAAGAACTATATTAAATAGAAGTCGTGATAGAGGGCATCCCTGTCTTGTTCCAAATTTTAGAGGGAATGCCTTAAATTTTTCTCCATTTAGAATGATATTGGCCTGAGGCTTAGTGTAGATAACCTTTACAATATTGAGATTTGTTCCTGTTATCCCTATTTTTCTAGTGTTTTGAACATAAAAGTGTGCTGTATTTTGTCAAATGCTTTTCTGCATCTATTGAGATGATCATATGATTCTTATCTTTAAGTCTATTGATGTGATGAATTACATTTATTGATTTCTGTATGTTGAACCAACCTTGCATCCCTGGGATGAATCCCACTTGGTCATGGTGCACTATCTTTTTGACATGTTTTTGTATTCAATTTGCCAGAATTTTCTTGAGAATTTTTGCATCTATGTTCATTAGAGATATTGGTCTAAAGTTTTCTTTTTTTGTGATGTGTCTTTGCCTGGTTTTGGAATCAGAGTAATTTTGGCCTCATAGAATGAGTTTGGAAGTGTTGCCTCTTTTTCTATTTCCTGAAATAAATTAGAGAGTATTGGTATTAATTCTTGTTTAAAGGTCTTATAGAACTCTGCTGTGTATCCGTTTGGTCCTGGGCTTTTCTTCTTTGTAGACTTTTGATGGTGTCCGCTATTTTGTCACTTGAAATTGATCTGTTAAATTGTGTATATCATCCTGATTCAATTTGGGCAAATAATATGACTCTAGAAAATTGTCGATGCCTTTGATATTTTCTATTTTATTGGAGTACAAGTTTTCAAAATAATTTCTAATTATCTTCTATATTTCTGTAGTGTCTGTTGTGATATTTCCTTTTCTTTTCTTCATGTATGTTAGTGATTTGAGTTTTCTCTCTCCTTCTTTTTGTTAGCATGGCTAAGGGTCTGTCAATTTTATTTATTTTTTCAAAGAACCAACTTTTTGTTCTGTCAATTTTTTTTCAATTGTGTCTTTTGTTTCCATTTCATTGATTTCATCTTGGACTTTAGTTATTTCCTGTATTCTGCTGCTTTTTGTGTTGATTTGTTCTTCTTTTTTTAGGGCTTTGAGATGTAGTGTTCACTCATTTATTTGTTGACTTTTTCTTCTTTTAAGGAATGAACTCCATGCAATGAACTTTCCTCTTAGAACTGATTTCATAGTGTCCCCGAGATTTCGATATGTTGTATCTGTGTTCTCATTCACCTCTAAAACTTTTTAATCTCCTCCTTGAGGACTTCTGTAACCCACTGTTCGTTCAGTAGCATATTATTTAGTCTCCAGGTGTTGGAGTAGATTTTATTTCTTATTTTATCATCGATTTCTAATTTCATTCCATTATGATCTGATAGAATGCAGGGTAGTATCTCTACTTTTTTGTGGCATAGTATATGGTTTATTTTGGAGAAGGATCTATATGCTGCTGAGAAGAAAGTATATTCTCCCATTGAAGGTTGGAATGTTCTATATATGTCAGTTAAGTCTAAGTTATTCATTATGTTATTGAATTCTATAGTTTCTTTGTTCAGCTTTTGTTTGGAAGATCTATCTAGTGATGGAAAAGGTGTGTTAAAGTCACCCAAAATTATTGTGTTGTTTTATATTTGTCTCTTGAACTTAAGAAGAGTTTGTTTGATGTACATAGCTGCCCCATTTTTGGGGGCATATATATTTATAATTGTTAAGTCTTGGTGTATGGTTCCCTTGAGCAGTATGTAGTGTCCTTCTTTATCCTTTTTGACTTTACTTTGAAGTCTACTTTATTTGATATGAGGATGGAAACCCCTGCTTGCTTTTGCAGTCCATGTGAGTGGTATGATTTTTCCCAACCCTTTACCTTGGAGGCAGCATATTGTTGTGTTTTTTTTGTTGTTGTTTTTTATCCAGTCTGCTAAACTGATTTTAATTGGTGAGTTTAGGCCATTCATATTCAGAGTTATTATTGAGACATGATTTGTATTCCCAGCCATTTTTGTTTATTTTTAGTATTTAACATGACTTGGTTTCTCCTCTGATTATATTTTCCTTTAGTGTAATCCCTCCCTCTGCTGATTTTTATCATTTTTTTTCCATTTTCTCTTCTTGGAATATTTTGCTGAGGATGTTCTGTAGTGTAGGCTTTCTAGTTGTAAATTCTTTTAACTTTTGTCTATCATGGAAGGTTTTTATTTCATCATCAAATCTAAAGCTTAGTTTTTCTGGATATAGGATTCTTGGTTGGCATCCATTTTCTTTCAGAGATTGGTATATGTTGTTCCACAATCTCCTGGCTTTGAGGGTCTGAATTGAAAAATCTACTGAGATACCAATTGGTCTCCCCCTGTATGTGATCTGATTCCTCTCTCTTGTGACTTTTAAGATTTTATCCTTATTCTGTATGCTAGGCATTTTTATTATAATGTGCCTTTATGTAGATCTGTTGTAATTTTGTACATTTGGTATCCTCTAAACCTCTTGTATTTGGTTTTCCAATTCGTTCTTC
Source organism: Marmota monax (assembly GCF_021218885.2). Taxonomy (NCBI): domain Eukaryota; kingdom Metazoa; phylum Chordata; class Mammalia; order Rodentia; family Sciuridae; genus Marmota; species Marmota monax. The sequence goes on from NW_026693836.1 coordinate 1,826,372, forward strand.
ATGCTTGAGAAATTTTCTGATATTATCTCATTGAAGAGATTGTACATTCTTTTTGAATCTCTGTGCCTTCCTCTATCCTAATAACTCTTATATTTGGTCTTTCAATGTTGTCCCATAATTCTTGGATGTTCTATTCATGGTTTCTAACGTTCTTCACTATGTAACCAACTTTATTTTCCAGATTGTATACATTTTCTTCATTATCTGATGTTGTTTCTTCCAAGTGATCTAGTCTGTTGGTTATGCTTTCTATTGACTTTTTTATTTGATTTATTTTATCCTTCATTTCAAGGATTTCTGACTTTTTTTGAGGTCTCTATCTCTCTCTTGAAGTAATCTTTTGCTATTTGTATTTGCTCTCTTATCTCATTGTTGGAGCGATAAAATTTTGCTTGCTTCCGCAGTCCATGTGAATGGTGTGATTTTTTTCCAACCCTTTATCTTGGAGGTATTTGCTCATTTAGGTCATTCTTTAATTCATAGATTATTTTAATTATGAATCTCCTGAACTCCTTCTCTGACATTTCATCAACTTCGCTGTCCATAGATTTTGTTATTATAGTGTCTTGATTTGTTTGGGTCACTTTCCTGCCTTGTTTTTTCATGTTGTCTATGTGTCTTCCTTTTCTGCAGTGTGGATCTTGTAGTACCTGTGCAGATTGTCTGTACCTCACCTTGATGTTGGGCTTCCAGACCCTGCTGGTGTTCCTCAATGGATGCCACTGCATCCTGTGTCTGGGACCTGCATAAGTTGGAGTGGGTGGATCTGGGCCATTGGGCTTGACCTCCCGAGGTAGTCTGCTGGTAGGAAGGGGCGGTCCTGTGCCAAAGGCTAAGCTTTGGCAGTATCTTCCCAGGGAGTGGTGAACCCAGCCTACTGAAATCCTGGATCCTGTGTGGGCTGTTGTGAGCCTTCTAGGCTGGATCTTGGCTCTTGTCGTGCACTGGTCAGCAGTGGGTGGGTGGGGGTCCTGCACCAGAGGTTAGGCTTTGACAGTGTCTGCCCCACAGGGAAAGGGGTCGACCCAGCACGCTGTGCATCTGGGCCCTGCAGAGGCCTGTGTGGGTGGATCTGGTATGTGGGATGTTTTAAATGAACTTTGCAGAGACTGAGTAGTAGGAAGACTTCGTTGCTCTTCTCCCTAAGTTCTTTGCACAGGCTTCCAACAGATTACTTCAAATATTGTCTGGGCAGTGCTGAAACTTTGTGTTCTCCACAAGATGGCTGTGACTGGCTGATGCTTTTCGTGTTTCCTCAGAGCCAAGTGCAGTGCTGGCTCATGGAAGATCCTCTATAAATATCTTCCAAATGGAATTGAATTTCTGAAATGTAGACGGAGATACTATTACCTCAGGGACATCAGAGACAGTTGTTGTCTGGACTGGGGTTAGATGCTAAGAGCTCATGGGTAAATTTTCTGTTAGGAAATTAACAATGCAGGTATTCTTTTCTTGCTTCCTTGATACAATGGGAATAGGAGGTTAGCAAATACACAGTGTATTGTCATCACACCAGTGCTTATCTCTATGACATGAATTGAGGAGTACTCAGAAGGCTTGAGATTGAAAGTTGAAGACAAAAGACTGAAATCTTCCTTTATATATATAATCAGTTCTGGGGATCTAACTCAAGGCCTTGTACATGTGCTCTACCCCTGAGCTACTCCCCTAGCCTTGTCCCTCATTTTTAATAAGGAAGAAATGAGAGAGTGTATTCAATAGAGCTATACGGGCTCTGCTTAAGATTTACATGTGCACAGCTAAGGTCACAACCTCAGAAAACACACCCTGTCTTTTTGTTTTTTGCTTAGATACATGCCTGCACACACGCATAGTTTTTACAAAAGACAAATTCTTTTGTATTAACATAGTATTGTTATTTTCCATGCGATTATTATTTTGCCACATGCTACAGTGGAAGTGAATGGATACAGTGTGCAAGCCTTTATGTGTGTAGGAATGTGAACGCACTAGGATAGTGGGCAGATATAATGCACATTGCAGAGCATTAAGTGCTGAACTTGTTTCTTTCAGAGAATTATTCCATTCTTGCAGCACCAGTGCAACTCATTTGAGGAGTGCACTCCAGTGGCTATTTGATCATCTGTGTGACATCTGGGGATGGGCAGTTAGGTTTCTGTCTTTTTTATGAAATAATCTGTCTTAGCCAAATATGAAATTATTTCCTTTATGCTCAGGAAAAAAACCAATCATCTTGGCAGAAGAATCTTGGATCTGGTTCTTTGGGGCATGTTCCATGTTTTGTTTTATAAAAAGAGGCATTTGTATGTTTTGAATTCAGTGCCAAAATTATGAAAGTTTCTTCAGTTATTTATGTTTTGTGTCTGTGTGTTGAATTGAAGCAGTGGAGAGCAGAAATGGCCATTGGTTTATTTGGATATTTTCTATGTTTTTTTTTTTTTTTCTAGAATGTCCCACCTTGCTTCCCCTAACCTTCCTCACAAGCTCCTGGGGTTGCAATGGGCAGGATGGCAGGCAGTGGGTAAACAGCTTGGCAGCATTCCTGAGTGCCACTGCTAATGCTCTTCTCAAGATGAGAGTGTTGGCAAAAACGGCTGCTTACAGACAGCAGTTTCCCTCCCTCTCCCTGGGGACTGAGTGTCTTCCCTTTTCTATTGGCCTGAGGCTTTAGTTCAGACATGGTTCCTAATGGGAAGCGCTCCCCAGTTTTGGCAGTGGGAATATGCATTGCTGGTGATGTTTTGTCATTCCAGCAGCTGATTTATTGCAGAGGTTCAGTATGCAGTGTCTGTGAATTGGAAAACTTCAGGGTTCAAGTATTTTTTATTGACTTCTAGGCAGACAATCATTGTGCCAGGGTTTTTGATTATTCCAAGCTTTATATCAAAGAAACATGGATGATCTGGTGGTGAGTAATGGATTTGAATGCTGAGATCCTGGAAATAGCTTTGAGAACCTTCTTATACGCACAGAGGGAATTTACTCTATTTGTTCATTCAGTCCTTTATGTAATCAGCAAATAATAACTGAGTGGAATGGATTGTGTTATTCAAATACAGAACATGTTTTTGGTGTAGCTGTTTTCCTGAATGACCACACTTGAATTAGCAATAGTTTTTTATAACGAGTTTATTTAGGAAAGCTTCACATTTCCCTTGTTTTAATAATATATGACACACTTAGGGCACAGTTATGGGTATTTAACAATAGTGATAGCATGGGAGAAAGAATTCTAGCTATTGCTAACTATCTGTGATTATACACTAAGAGCTAATTTGGCTTTTGCTATTAAGTCTCATGGCATCTGCTAGAGAAACTGTTTCTGGTGGTAGAGAGTAAGTTAGGGGTGCAGCCTGAAATATTCAATGAATCAAACTGTGACTTCAAGTTGGCTGTTCCTCCCTCTTAAGCAAAAGACAATATGTGAAGAATTCTGATTACAGCTCTGATCTTCAGCTTTAAGAAGTTGCCCTTTGAGCTTGCTCTGTAAATAGTGATTAGTTTGCAAGGCTTCAATTTTGGTCCTTCACCACCCAGAATGGTGCCAGGGTACTGAAGAAAAGTGCTTTTCCCACTGCAGAGGCACTTTAACAGTACACTCTTTAGCAGGGAGACTAAAATAGGTTTCCTATTGTTCCAATGGGTGTTTTAAGTGCTTTGCAGGTGTATCTGAGAGAATAGAGGTATTTATTTTTAATGAGAAGAACTGAAGAATAAAAACAATCACTGCCTTGGAGAATTGCAGATCAAAGCTGTCTTCATTATAAAACAAATGAAGGCCTCCATCCTAGGAGCTAGTAAATTCATTAATTTTTAATAGAGGAATAGGCTATAAATGGTAATTTAATTCTATGGGGAAAAGATCATTTAAGTGGTGTTTAAAAATCTACATACTTAGGTGGTTTGTACTGAAAACCTGCTGTGATATCTAAGGTAGTAAAGGTACCGTGCAGTTGAGAAACTTGTTCAATAGCACCAAGGGCCCCTCATAATTGTTCGAATTGTAACCAGGGTTTGATGTAATTTATGCCCTAGCCATGTGAACTGTTCTTATGGAGCTATTCAAATCAGGAATGCAACTCTCAAGAAGTAGAGCTATAGCTGGGAGAGGTGGTACAGCTCGGAGGCTGAGGCAGGAGGATCTTGAGTTCAAAGCCAGCCTCAGCAAAAGCGAGGCACTAAGCAACTCCATGAGACCCTGTCTCTAAATAAAATACAAAATAGAGCTGGGAATGTGGCTCTGTGTAGAGTGCCCCTGAGTTCAATAAAAAAAAAATAATAATAATAATGATAAGGAGGAGGAGGAGGAGGAGGAGGAGGAGGAGGAGGAAGAGGAGGAGGAGGAGGAAGAGAGCTGAGTGCAAGAAATGATAAGCAAATTCCAAATCTTTCAGATATTCTACTCAATGCTTTTCCTAGTCAGTTAACATCATCCTTCTCCCTTCCAAATACTGGTGCTCTGTCCTAAGTGATCCCCTAGTAGATGGTTTCTTTCACTCTTCAAGCAGCAGCCATGATATTTATTGAAAAAATAAGCTCTACTGTTCAAATTACGAATAATTCCAAGGAAAGCCAGGCTGCTCAGAAAGTGCCACAGGTTCCCAGAGGCAGCTCCTTCAGAAAGCATGTCTGCTGTAAACTGACCACAATGTAATGGTCACAGAGTTGGGGACAGGGACATTTTTTTGAGTGGCTTGCATTAGAAGCTTTACTGCAAGTACAGAACAATCATAGAGCAAGTGATTTGATATGGTACAGGGGTACACATGGGGGATGCATTTGCAAAATAGTCACTCCAGGGCTGAGAAGTATCTTCTGAGAAATAAGATGAATTATGAAATAAAAAGTATTGAGGCATGCCCACTGACAGATGACTGGACAGAGAAAAATATGATGTATACATAGAGTGTAACAATATTTACTCTTTCAAAAGAAGTCAACTCTGCAATATGTGACAACATGGGTGAACCTTTAGGACATGATGCTAGTGAAATAACCATTCAGAGAAAGAAAAATAAATCTAAGTAAATAAATCTCAAATAACGAAAGTGGTAGAATCAGTATAGAATGATGGTTACCAATAACTTGAAGGCAGGGAGAAATGGGGGTTAATCAAAGAGCTTAAAGATTGATTTAACCAAGATAAATAAGTTTGTGGAAAACATTGCACCTCTAATCCACAGTGGAAACTCATCTTGTTCCTCCTCTGCTTTAGATATGAGGAAACTGTGGTTCATGGTGATCAATGGACATCTCGGGACTTTTAAGAAGTCAGTATTTCTTGTATCTCCTCTCCTTTGACTTGTCATGCTGACTTATTTACACTTTTCTGCATGCTAAATCCTTTCCTGGAACAAGGCAACACATAAATAAATGAATGCATTCATGCATGCTATGTTTTAATATTTTTATTATCATCAATCTGTTTGTTTATCTGTATGATAAATTTACATTGGTTTGCCTGTCCTGCTTGCTGTCCCTCTTCCACTCCTCAAATTTAGAGTTGTATGAAGATAAGATCCTTGCTTAAACTAAAATAAACAGCAACTAAAATTCTGTCGTGTGCCTGAGTATTCAAAAAAAGAAAAAAGAAAAAGAAGAACATTGCTAGAGAACAAGCGTCATAAATAAAATACTTACATTTTTGGCTCCTGGGTTTGTAGGACCACACTTAGTTAGCTCTTTGGTGGAGGACAGTAAAGCCTGATCCAGATAAAAGAAGGGTTCCCCATGTCACTGACTCCCTCTTCCTTTCTTGTGAATGTGCTCTCAGTTCTGCTTCAGAACTGCTCGTGCCTGAATAATGGTGGCTGTGTGCTCCAGTCCGGGCTTTAGGACTCGCCACTGGCTTGGGGTCAGAGAGTTTGGTCAGGCCTTAATGCAGAGAGGTACAGGGCTGTGAAAACAATCATAGGTATCCTTTTTGTGGTCCATCCAAGAGCATGTGTTCTCTAAATTATCTCTTTGGTGGTTTTAGTCACATGTGTTGGGTAGCAGCTTAAAAACTTCTAGGGTTTGAAGGGCAAATCCCCCAGGAGGGACAATTCTAGTGCTTTCCAGATTGGGGTGATCAGTTTTCCTTGCTTTTAGTCTGTGTTTTAATTCCCCTAAATTCCATATTTTAGTGTATTCAGTGTTTTCCCAGCATCCTGAATAGGATCTTTAAAGAACCTCCAAAACTTGACATGTCCAAGATAGATCTTCAGTCATTTACCCCACATACGGAGGAGTTTCTTCTGCAATCTTATTACTTATCTCATTTCAGTAAATAGCAGCTCTGTTATCTTTCCAACTTGGAGTCTCCAGTTTGTGTGTGTGTGTGTGTGTGTGTGTGTGTGTGTGTGTGTAGACAGAGAGAGAGAGAGAGACAGACAGACAGACAGACAGAAGGAAACATATTTTACACCCAATCTTTCAGCAAATCCTGGTGGATTTGTCTTGAGAATATTACCAGAACCTGATCACTTTTCATTGTTACCAACTTGGTCCAGGTCACCATTCTCACTCCCTAGGAATAATTGCAGTAATCTCTCAACGGGTCTCCTTACTTCTATTGTGCTTTTTTGTGGTCTATTTGCAACATAGAAGCTCCTTAATATTATTGTACTTTGATCATATCATCTCTCTCCTCTGCTCAAAACACTAATGGTTTTCTATATAACTCAGAGTAACCTTCATGAAAACTGCAGAATCTGGCTCCTGACTTTATTTTTATCATTCTCCGATCCTTGGCTCTCCCCCATTGCCCCCCTCCTATTCCTTGAGTACATACCAGCCTGCTTTTACCTGAGGCCTTTGCTTTAGCTGTGTCTTCAGTCCAACATGCTCTTCACTACACTACACTCCTTTACTTGCTTTACATCTTTATTTAAGGGTCCCTTTCTTGGTAGACCTTACCTGAATACACTATTGAGAACTGCCTGCCTGTCCCCCATCCCAGCCTTCTCTCTTTCTCCACTGTCCTTGGCATCATTTGACCTTCATATATTGTAGTTATTTTCTGCATTTCCTTTCAGTCTCCCCCAACTAGAATGCAGACCCCTTAGGGGCAAAGATTATTATCTGGCTTTTGTCTGGGCCTGTATCACTAGCTCCTTAATGGTGCCTGTCCCATAATAAGCCATCAGTATATTGAATAAATGAATGGATGCTTTCCAGAAAAATCTACCTTTTCATGGCCCAAAGATTCTGTTTTCTGTGCTATTAATATTTAATAAGAGATATTCCAAGCTCACCAGCAGGAGGAATATATTGAGTTTATACATTCTCTCCAGCTGCACACCAGTCACCTTGTGACACCAATGTTACTTCTCTAACTAATTACAAAATGTCCACATCATTGTAGTGGTGATATCATAAATGCTAACTGGAAAAGTTTGGACTGGCAAAGACATGTAAGAAGCTACATGCACCCTCAACTGTCTTCTTAAGGGACTAACAGCAGCAAAAAATATTTAACACCCACTGAGCATTGACTCCAGGTTAAACTCTGCTTTTTATACTCTTTCTCTCTTCCTCTCTCTCTCTCTCTCTCTCGAAGGTAGGTGAATATTTCCTCCACTTTATAAATGAGGAACCAGAGATTTAAAGATCTTAAGTAATTTACCAAATTCAAAATGTACTTGGTAGCAGATGCAGGATGCTATCCCCAAGGTGTTTTCATCACTCTCCTCTGCTGCAGGGCTTCCTCCTGAGCACATGGACTGAAGGATACTTCCTTTTGCCTTCAGTGGGAGTCTGATGCTTGCACTCATAAAGTTGGGCCCAACCTGGAGAGTGAGAACAGGGTGAGAATATTACTTCTCTAAAGGTTGGGACAGTGTCTAATCCATAACCCTCAGCTTTGCGGCCTCTAAGGCAAAAGAGCATTAACTAATTAGAATTTCAGTTGAAAATAGGAGCCCAAAGTTTCTGTCTCCTCTTCCTGAACAAAATTATTTGGTCTAAATGCATATTGTGCTCTGACAGCCAAAAGTAATTACTACTTTCCTAGGCCTGAGCCTCAGAGAAATCCCCAATGTACTCTGATCACCAAAATCAGAAGATTTCAGGACTGGAATAGTTTTTGGATATTTGCAATACTTCTCTTCCCAAGGGTGCTCCAGCCATTTAGAAACACCTGTGAGTTCTCCAGCCCATTGCTGTCCTTCGCACCCTGGGCCTTTGCATGCTTTGCTCCCTGTCCTATTAAACTTACCCTCTGGTGAACCCCAGCTGCCCTTTAAGTTTCAGTGAAGAAGAGTTTAAACAATTGAAAATTTGCAGGTTTATTTAAAAAAAAAAAAAAAAAAACCAGACAGGACTATCATGACTTGCTTTTTTGTCTAATGTTTATTCCCTCAAACAAAATATTTAGGTGTATAATGATATGTGTGGATGCTAGCATATGAAATTTTGGTTAATGATTAAATCCCTCTATCTGATTTGTGAAATCCAAATAATTGTATCTATTAACTGATATTGATGGCCTGCAATCAAGACACAGCCTGTTGGTTAAACATATTCTTAGATTGATGATAAACAGAGGAATAATTTTTAAAATATGCTAAGTCCGTATCTTTAGCACAAGAGTGTGACTACATTAAGTATGGGTTTATCATTATTATCCACAGGGAAAGAAGGTGTCAGGTTATTTTTTAATGAATCCAGATGTACAGACTGTATTTTTCCTCAAATTTAAACGTACCTCCAGCGGTAGTTTCAAAGCTAGACATGTTGAACATGACCGTGGGGATGGTAAGTGAGGTGAGACAGCTGCTTTTGTCTGTGAGGAAACTTAATTTGTGTGACACTTGCCTTCTGTCTCCCAGAAAATTAGCATGTGCAGTTTTAAAACACAAAATGGGATGCTACCATGTTTATTAAGCAAATTCAGTTTATGTCCCTGCGTATCAATGTGATGATGGAAAAAAATATATACTTTGTACTGCACATAGGAAACTCTTCCCACCTGAAATGCCACTTTTGATTAAGAGGGACATTTAAATGTGGAACCCACTAGGCAGGGAGGGAATTGACATTTATCGAGCCTCACTTTTGTGCCTGGCAGTGGGCTAGACACATGCTTTGTGCAAAAGCTGGCATTTCTCACTAGATTCTGACATCAGAGGTGTTGGCACATCTCAAACTCTTCTGAATAAAATAAGCTCTCAATTATCTGCACTGATGGAGGAGAACAGCAATGTAGGAACCACAGCAAGTGATCTCCCAGAGCTTTTTTGGATGCCTGAGAAGGGGCAGGAGAGGCCTTTCGAGAAGATGAGGTTTCTATTGCTCCAAACCCTGCTGTCTTATCTGATCCTACTGAGGGAAGGGGGTCAGTTGTGAGGTTGCTGGTAGGTTATCAAATTGTATAAGGAAAAATTATATATGTAACATTAGAGGCACTACTCCCCAAATGATTAGCAATAGAGTGTTATTTCATAGGCATAGGCATGATTAGATAGGTCATAGGCATGATTATATTTTTTCTTTATATTCACACATATTCTTTAAAATTTTAAGGCCTATTTAGACCCTTTATCCTGTTTATTTTTCTTTCCCTTAATTCCAAAGTAATTCAATTGTTGAAAATTTAGACATGAATTTAAGCAAGAAAATTATAGTCATTGCCTGTGATATCAAGTGATTTTGGTACATAAACATTGCTACAATTTTGAAGTAGAGCCTCCTATATTACACGTATAAGTTTTTCTTTTACCCAATTTGAATATATGACACATACTCTTTTATTTAATATATTAGCAATCAGTTTTTTAAACTGGGCAATTAAAAAACTAATAGATTTTCAGGTAGTGAGACATCTCAAGCAAAGAATGGGGGCCTTCTAGCCTTCATAGCCACTGGAAACTAATTATTATATAGCAAAGGCCCTCAGCTCTGTTTATAATAATAATTTAGCATGGCCTTTTATTTTAATATTTAAAATAAAAACTTTAAATATTAGGAGGCACCTGACCCTTACATTGTGTATTACTAAGAGTAGATAAAGGAGGTTTTATTTTGTCCATATTCCCTCATGAGGGACTGAGGTATTCAGCTAGAGCCAGTCGCCCACAAGTATATATTCGGACAGGTACTCAGATTTCTAATGAAATGGATTTTCTACCACATTATTAAATCCATCAATGTCTTAGTCAGCTTGGGCTGCCATATCAATAGACACCATAGACTGGGTGACTCAAATGGCAGATATTTATTTTCTCACAGCTCTGGAGGCAGAGAAATCTAAGATCAAGGTTTGGCCAATTTGGTTTCTGGTGAGGGTTCTCTTCTTGGCTCATAGACAACTCTTTTTGCTTTGTCCTCACATGACCTTTTCTTGGAGTATACAGATGAAAAAAGAACATTCCCTGGTGTCTCTTCTTATAAGAATGCAATCAGAACAGATCATGGCCACACCCTTGTGACCTTATTAAATTTTACTTGTTACTTGTTAGTTCCATAGAAGCTCCATCTCTATATCCGGCCACACTGGTGTACAGGGGTTCAGCGTAGGAATGGAGCCTGGGGTGGGCACTCACATCCAGTCTGTAACAGTTGTCCAACAACAACAAAAATATATGATGTTCCTATTGTTATACTCCCAAGGGATGGAGATGTATCCATAAGCAATTGTCATTATCATGCTGTACTGGAGAAGAGTATGGACCTATTAACCCTAAATTAGAGACAGCATTCATTAGAAAGTCACATGTGTGTCATGCCGTGTAAGACAAGTAGGTGTCAGACAGAAGAGGGACAACGATCAAGGGTTGTTGAAGCTATTGCCTACCTTTGGCACAAAGAGAACTTATTTTTACCTTTTCTTCCTTATTTTGTTTTATTTATATAATTTTGCTAAATTATATAAAACTTTGTAAGTCATACAAATCTTCTACCTCATACCTCTGTTTTGTTTGGTAATACAATTAGTAAAATAAAATTAAATTTAGAACCTTGAGTTAGGCAGTTGTCATAGTGTTAATTCCAGGCATGTCTGATTTCCTCTTCCAAGTCATGTCTTTTTAAAGAGAGTTGAAAGATTTAGCAGTGCCTGCGTAATCTCTATCAATCCCTATTGATCTCTCCTGGTGTAGGTTGCTTGCTTTATTCAGTGGCCATAGGCATGGTTTCTTCCCTCAAGGTCTATCTGATCACCTTGGCAGGCACAAACCTGAAATCTCAATTTGACTTCTAAGAAAAGGACTTCAGAGAACTGGAGGTTTTCCATAAAATACATTTCTCATGTCATGATCTCATTTACTCATTCAACTCACATTTATTGAGCAGTAACGACTTGCCATAAACTCTTCTAGGTGGAACTAGTATGTACAAAGGAGAATAAGGTAATTCTTTACCCTGAGATGCATATAGGCTGGAGCACAGTTGGGAAACAGCCTTCAACTCACACACAGACTTCGTTCACAGAGGCTCCAGGCACATCTCTGGACAAGGTTTCTGAGATTGCATTCAGACTTGGCCAGGACAGCATGCTGGATTAATGAGGCCACCATGGGTCACAGGCAGGGAATCCAGGGAAAAGGAAACAGTGACTTGCAATCTGAATGGTATCCTGTCTGAACACAATTTTTGCGCTGAGTTACCAATAAATGATCAAACTAATAATAAAAAGGTATCACTTTCAATGGGAAAAAATATCATTGGGTCCATAATGATCAGTTATTGTATCTTTACATTTTGGTTATGAATACATTTTTATCTTCTGGTAAGATTTTCTGCCTAGTTTTTCTTCCCTTTCCTTTTTAAGTTTTACATTGGAGTTTGAAAAATTTCCTCTTGAGAGAGTGATCCATTGTTGGTGGGGATTTATTAATGTACTTCCACAAAAGCCCCAGATGAAGCCAGCTGATTTGCTGCCTGTGGAAAGAAGGGGACTTAAACCCTTGACTTTTTTTTTTCCTTTTACACAGTAATCCTGACATTGCATGCTTTTAAAAACCCAGGACCCAGCCTAGATCATAGAATTTCTGAGATAAAACTCAGGCATCAGATTCTGATGCATGGCCTTGGAGTACCATTGTCTTACCAAAGCAAGAGCAGCCTCCTCCAGGTTTGGGTTGGTTGGACAGCTGGTGCCGTACAGCTGTTCTTTGCAATCAGGCAGATAGAACATGGGAGTAAAAAAAGGAGGCCACAGTAGAGGTTTCTCCTGGACCATGGTCTTTGGGCAAATGCTGGGCAGACAGATAAAGCAGAGGTATACTTGTCCAACTCTACAACCACAATCTTTATGCTTCCCCTGATTAAAACTTAAAATTCCAGCTCTAATTCCCACAAAATCTTTAGAAGGCAGAACAGAGTTGTGGCTAAGAGCACATGGTTGAGACCACAGACTTTAGAGTTAGAACAAACTGAATTCAATTCCAATGAAGTAGGTACCGTTAAGCATGTTACATAACTTTATCATGACTCAGTTTTCACCTCTGAAAAGTGGTGGAATAATACTTAGATTTATGATTGTTTAATGATTGAAGGAGACATTGTTCACAAAGAGCAAGCACTTCATTATACTGGTTGTAGAGGGAAGGCTCAGTAAGCCTGTGTTGTCATGGTAGCTGTGTATCTGGTGTGAAGGTCAATCACATCTGTGGGCCATGAGTCCCACCACAGCACTGTCAATGCTGGGGAGTCACCATCCACCTGAGGACCTAGGAGCAGGAACCAAGTTCAGGAAGCTGCTAGTGGCAAAGTACATATTAAGTCCAACTGGTCACAGTCCGTTTGTTTCACAAGGTTTTGGTAATTAGTGAAATAAATGCATGAAATATTTACTAATTATTATGAAATACTGTGAAAAGGCCCAGAATGAAATGGAGCTATGTCAGCAGTTAGCCTGCCCTTTCCATCTCATCCCGACTTCCCGAGTCTCCAGGATGGTGCATGAGGGATGGCTCCATTGTACCTGCTGCCCTGAATCATGGTCACCATCATGCTGTTGCATTCTCCAGGCTTGGAACCAAGACAGGACAACATATTTCCTTCCTGGATTTGAATGTGTTATCCTAAATGCATTGGACAACACATTGACCCAGAATGGTAAATAGTAAGTGATCCCTAGATTTCATTTTGTAATTAAAGTCTCTCTGCATTGAATTACCCAAGCTTCAAATAAGCAACAAAGCTGAAGCTTCAGTTTTAGCTTTCTTGTTCCTATCTTGTGCTCTGGCAACATGCAAAGCAAGGTGCGAAAGGATCTGCAGAAGGGACCAAAGAATTAGATGGTCTAGGGCCTTGTCACTTCCTAGACTTAGATCCTCCTTCATGAAGTTCTCCTTGAATTTCTGTCCTTTTCAGCCAGCTTCAAGGTCTTTGCTCTGAATTCTCATAGTGTTTCACTGACATTTTTATGCCATTTTTTCTTTTATTAAAATTATGCCCATATTTCTACAAGCCTTATATAGGAGAGGACTTATTTGGTTATTTTTTTCATTTCCTCTTAATATCTAACACAGAGACTTTTACATATAAGTACTTAACATTTGTTAATTAAATGGATACAAATTTGGGGATATCAAAAGAAATAAAACCATAACACTGTCTCACCATTATTCTGACCATCAAATAATAACATTTGGTAAAATGTTAAAATTTATTTTTTAAGTATTTTACTATAACACAGAATTCAGACCATTTAGATTCCTTTTATGAATTTGTTTTTCCAGACCTTAGTTCATTCTCCAAACAAAACCTGTGGCCAGACTCAGTGGAAAGCTTCCACCATTAATTTTTCCTTCCAATCCCACAGCCATTTTGTGAGAATGCAAACATATTGTTTTCTGTGTTCTTCTGGTTTCTAAGTGAGTGTAGTTATCATTTAGAATTCTCCCACCTGCTTCCAGATGTCAAAGTAAGGGGGAGATTACTCTTGAGAGCTCATCAATTCTGCTTCAGTGGACACTGGGAGGTTGCAAAATGGATAATTTTGCCTGTAAATTCTTTTTTGAAATCTTAAATTGTTCACAATCTATGTAAACTCTTGCTTTACTGAATAGGTTGAGAAGGTGAGATGGCAATAATTTAGTAAAAAATTCTGTCCAGCAAAAGGTGGACTTAATAAACCAGCATTTACTTGCCTGGTGTAAGCTCTATTTTGGAAGAATATGCTTGTTTCTGTGAGCACAAGGAAATGGGGGTGGTGAAGACATCCAGGATAAGACAAGTGGTGATTGACAGCCCAGCTGGTGGAGATGGGTAATTGGAAATTCATGGCACATAAATCTCCTAGTACTTATCTTGAAGCACAGGAAGAGAGGAGATCTGAGCAGAGGAACATTTAACTCTTTCAAAGGAATCTAATATTGTAGCAGATCTTTAAGTTCTTCATTTTAACTTTAATTAAATTATGGTTTTCTGTCTTAGAGAGATAAATGCATTCTGCTTAAGAAAATGGCTTTGTGCATAGTAAGTGGAAATACGCAAGACTGTTGGAGAAGCTCTTTGTTTATTTGTTTAGAATATGGAATCCTTTCCCATAGGTCCCCTTCTTTAGAAAACAATTGTTTCCCTTACTTTTGATGGGTTTCTGGTTTCTTTGTGTACAGGGGTATCTGTCTTATGTGTTTAGTTTCTAATTTCCAAATTGGTGATTTTTGTGGGTTTTTTTTAATTTTTAATGAGGAGATATTAGATCATTAGCAAGTAACTCAAACTAAAAATAGTAGTTTGATCATTCATCTTTCTTATCAAAGTTCCGTGCTTTCTTTGACAGTTGGGGTCCTTGGTTTAACATCACTGAAATGGACAATCACTTTTCATTGTCTTCTTTATGATAGCCCATCCTATTATTAAATATGATCATTAATTCACTTCTAATTTATTTATTTTTTGGTCCAGGCCTACATAAATAACTATAAATTTTCAATTTCAACAAAGTTAAGTATGTGGAACTTGTTGGGGTGTGAATGAGCCAGACAGATCTCCCTGGATCCTTTCTATAAGTGGATGGATCTCTTGAAGCAGTGGATCTATTTTATCAGCTGGACTTGCTTTGCATCTGCCTCTTTTTTGTTGATGTTCAGAACACTTATCTTAGTGCCCTGTATGCTCAAAGATTTGTTGCCACATCTGTGTTGTTTCTGGCTGGCAAAGTGTTGCATCTTTCTCAAGGCTGGAGTTCCTGCTGGTGAACAGAGCTACACTGTTGGAGGCTAGCTTTCCATGGCTTCAGAGCTTGAAGGAGCCTCCTTTCCTAACATCTGGTAGAGAGGCCTGAAGGGAGCAGAGCTGGAGGGGTGCACTGAGGAACAGAGACAGAAGTGAGAACAGTTATCATGATGGGTATGTGAGGAATATTAATCAATACAAGAACTAAGCTTTGGGATTGCTGAGCTTTTGTGTTAAGCATCTTGAAAGAATCCAAGAAAGGAAAGGTGAGCTTTTTCTGAGGATCTGGAGTCAGCAAACCCAGATTATCATCTGAGTTCTTCCAGGAGCCAAACTAGTTACTTGGGTTGGACTAGGTCTTTACAATGAGAAGGATGAGAAGAGCTGGACTAGACAATGATTCAGTAGAGACAAAGATGCCATAAACTTTCTTGCCCTTTCCAAAGGCCATGAAGGCTGTTTTCTGACTGTGTAAAGCGAATGTTATCTCACACAGTGCCTTGGAATGCGCAGAGGAAGACAGTGCATACATACAGATTGTCTGGTTCCATGTGAAACAAGGTAATGGCAGGAGGTAGATGCCAGAGGATAGGGGAAGACTTATATTTGACAATCACAGTAGGAAACCTTAGGTAGAAGTGATTATCAAGCTTTTAAAACCATATTTTCTGTCTTAAAGAAGCACTGCAATTAATATATGCTTCTTCAGTGAAGGAAACAAAAAGCCACATCATCAATGAAACAACACCAGCAGCAGCTGTCAGCAGGTTTTAGAGGAAGCTTCTGGGTTCACTGCAAGGTTAGATTCAGTTCTGTCACCCTTAAGGACTGTTGTGAATTGTAAAGCCTTTGATGGACCCATACCATACCTACAGAAAGAAGTCCAGCTCTGTAGCCTGACACATCCCAACCTGTACAAACTCTCCTTCACACCTTTCTTTAATCCTCATCCCATTTACCCAATAGATACGAACTGACTTGGTGCTAGGCATTGTGCTAGATGCTCATGATTCAAAATGTGTTACATTTCCTGCTGTCAGTGAATTCACATTCTAACCATGTGGTCAGTGTGAAACAGTCCACACCATTAGGCAAGTGTACACTACAAAGGGCATTTCAAAAGGGTGCAATGCACTTGTATTTGCTTGTTATCTTTCTTATGCTTAAATTTTGTTTTTCACAAGTCTTAGAGCAAAGCCAAATTTTTCAATCAAGTTCATGGTTGTAGTTTGCTTTCATGGACTCTTTTCAGTGGTATTCATGTGAGGGGTTTGCCTATGCAGTTACCATGTTACCAGGTCTTTTGTTCCCCAGGGGCCATAAGAACTTCAAAGGTAGGGTATTTGTCTTATTTCCTTTCTTGAAGACTAAGAGCTCAATGAAGTTCACAAGAATGTAGATAGGCTGTTGTGTCAGAAACTTTGCAATTGCCATTCCCTCTGTCTAAAACACTTTCCCTACATATCTTTTAATTGATGACTTGGTCCCAGAGAGGCCCTTCCTAACTACCATGTCTAAACTAGGCCCTTCTCTTCATTCCAGTCTCTCTTTATAATTTGGCAAGCTGTATTTTTTTCATAGCACATGTCACTGTGTGGATTTTCTTTTCTTTCATTTTTTTTTTAGATACCAGAGATTGAACCCAGAGGTATTTAACCATTGAGCTTTTTCTTTTTTATTTTGAGACAGGGTCTCCCTAAGTTACTTATACCCTCGCTCAATTTCTGAGGCTGGCTTTGAACTTGTACTTCTCCTGCTTTACCCTTGCTAGGTGCTGGGATTACAGGTGTACATCACCATGCCCTGCACTGTGTAAAATTTTATATTTGTTTTTGGGTGTTGCTAGTAAATGTGAACTTCTTAAAGAGTGGAGATCTTGTCTTTCTCATAAACTGTATTTTTTGCTGATAGAACTTTACCTGGCCTGTAGAAAGACTTCAGCATGTATTGTCAAATATATGAATCACATTTGGTTTCCTTTTTGCCTGGTTGTGCTTCTGGTCTAACATAACATTTTTTATTATTAAAAGATGAGCTCTTTGCAATTTTTCATAGCATCTTCCCTCTCTCTGGGATTGTTTGAATTGTTCTGGCACCTTAAAGATCACAGCAGCAGGATGGCATTTTGCTCTTGCCACATTTGGCTCTGTGCTGCTGACCTTTCCTGGAGTCCTCCTCAGCAGATGCAGCACAGAAAAGGAGTTTTTTTGTTTTTGTTTTTTTTTAAATCATGGATTCCCAACCCTTTACTCTTGAGCTTTTGGGGACCAGCAGTCCTAGGGTCAGGGTTTGGCTTCTGATCTCCTTTGTCTTTCTCTGTAGTCTATCTCCTGGGAGTCAGCCGGCCTATGCTGATATATGAGTTACATTGGAGAGGGGAGAAAGCTGACTTATTTTTTTTCTTTTCTCCTCTATGATTGCTGGCTGTTTTGTAAGGAGAAAGGGCATGTGAATGAAGGAAGAGGATAGGTAGATAACAGTGAAGAGAGGGTAAGCCTCTCAAGTGCAGAAGCCCTGCTCATCTGGCTGGAGGGGTTGGAAAAGCATCTTTCTCACTTCCCTGTAGGATCTGTTTCCTGCCCTCTGTAAAGAGGGAGGGACATAGGCACATATTGCTCATTTTAGTCTGCTCCCACTCTCTCCCAAGTCCTCCTTCCCCTTTGACTATCATGCTTTTTGTAGTTTAGGGAATGTGATATGGGGTAAGAGGTACAGAATTAGCTTTGCTTAGCGGCAAGACTAGCATCACTCTTGACTGGGGTCAGTCTCAGTTTGGAGACTCAAACAGCCAGTTAGGTTACTATCATAATTCCTATATTTTGAGTAAGCTTCTTACTTGTTTCACAGTTATTTCAGGAGAACAGGGAGCTCTCAATTATTGAAGCGTCAGATGTCTTAACTATACATCTCTGTATTCCTTTTATTAAGTCTAGAGTTTTGTTGCTGTTTGTTTCCGTTAAGCTATAAGCCCAAGAATTCACAGGATTTCTCTATTCTTCCCAAGGATCCCTGAAGCATTCACTGTTCAGCCTCCTTCAGCAGTAGCTCCCAAAATCCCACTGACATAATCCTAAGGGAGTTAACCCTTCTCTTTACTTTGGGCATGGAAACATGCACACACCCAGGCACAGAGATGTATGTATACATGCATACATGGCCCTCTCCACCGCAAGGAGAACATGGTTGCCTGCTTTGCACAGGTGATCATTAGCATAAGTGGTGGCAGCTGCCTAGAAAGGACAGGAAGAAGTTTTAAATACTCCTGGATAATAAAATTCAAACCTCCTGGTGGTTTTATGTCAGGGAAATTGAAATTCTAGGGAAAAAAAATAGCCTTTGTTTGCAGCATGGCTACATAATGAACTAAACTAGTATTTAGCCAGCTGAAAACTCTGGCAGCTTATTGTGAAAATGTAAATCATATTACCCACCTACCCTTTTCTCATGTTAAGATTGCTATGGAAAGGTTATTTTATTTCCTAATTTTTTTTTTTTATTTTAAACTTGACGCTACTTATAAATTAAGTTTAACTTAGGGGAAAAAAAGGAAAAAAAATTGCTGAGAACAACTGGTAGATATCATCCATTTGGGGAATAGTATCTGACCTCTCCAGCATGGAAGGTATTATGTTTACAGACAGTCTGTACCTATGTAAATACCTTTTTTTTTCACCCTGATGGAAAAATCCAAACTGAACTCATAGCCCTACTTTGAACGAGAAATAGTCTCAAGTTAGAATGAATTATTATAATCACTGTTTTTATTAATCACTTAATGATTGTATGGTGTTGATTAATTGTCTGACAGTGTTATGTTAATAAGATTTCCAGGAAGGGAAAGAAGTCATTTCATGTACCTGGGTTTAGTTTAATTGTATTCACCCAAACGGTATTTACTTAATAACAACTATGGAAATAAGCACAGATTCAGGCTTTGTCCTCATCATCTTAGTGCACAGTTAATGAATGGAATGGATGCCTGTGGAAAATTTTTTTGGGGAGAGCTATTCAGAGGCCTGAGTCACAGGGATGTGCTCCAACCTCATTAGAGTGTTTGCAGTTTGATTCAGTAATGTTCAGTGCCTACCATAGTTCCGTGTGGTTGATACTCACTAAGGAGAAGGACTGAGAACTCCTGCATAATTTTAAATCTGTGCAGGGTTGAGTACAAATAAGGAAAAATATGTGGAAAGTTTAACTGGCTAATTTTCCCAGGAATGTACTTTAAAATTTGGAGCTACTTTTTGGATTGAGCCATTGGCCCTAGTTTTAAAATTCTGTTGTTTTGTTTTCTCTTGTCTTTTCCTTTTGTTGCACAGTGATGGTGATTATTTACCTACCTGTTGGAAAGGAGATCCCCATCCCTACAAACCATCACTTGAATTGAAGTGTCTTGTGAATGTCTTTGGAAGACTTATATGGGAGATCATGCAGTTTTCTAACTCTTAAAAGGGCCATCTGGATATTTAACACTTTGAGGGATGAACATCATCTTGATCATAGGATTTGAAGAAATGAATCCTATGTTTGCAATTGAGTAACAGGCATTGCTTCAGTATTTTCTTCTTCTAGCATCTAGAAGGTCTTTGAATTTCTGGCCATAAAAATAAACTTAAGAACAATGAATTTATTGTTTAGCTCAGAGTTCTAGTAACACAGCTTAGTTGCCAATCTATCTTTTATTTTTTTTCTTTGTGAAATATTTGTAGTTTTGTATGGATAGTTAGAAAAACAAGTGCAATAACAGAGGTGAATGGAGTCACCTGATCATTTATACATTTTATTTTGAACAAAAACTTAGCAGCTGGTGCTGTAAACTTTGAGAAAGCATTGACAGTCTATTGAAACACAATTTAGAGGGTTTTAGAATATAACAATAAATAATAAATATAGAATCCTGTATAGCAATCGTGTGCTTATATAAAGATTTCAGTTGAGAGCCCATGAGGTTGGACAATATATTTTGTTTTGTTTTGAAGGTGTGTTTTTAGAATATGTTCTGGAAAATTAAAGCGCTTTGTCATGTAGTTTTCAATCCACTCTCTAGTACGCTCCTCATAATATTTCCTCCTCCTTTATCCTTTCTAGGAGGTCTCTGGTCAGGAGTGTGCCTGAAACAGCTCCAGCAGCTCTCTTGCTGGCCTGCAGCTTCCCTCCTGCATAGCACAACAGGGTTCCTCCTGGGTCTGCATGGTAATTCTCAGAGTGGTTTCTCTGGGAGTCACTGAACCAATGGTCTCTACCTGGCAATCTGATGGATGTGGACTTAAACCCCAGGTTCTGGGGAGAAAGAACTGGTGAAGACTTGTGTGCTAGTTGGGAAGGTGCCCCAGTCTTAGTAACAGTGTGTAGCCTTCTCTTTCTGGAATATACACTCTTACTCTCACAGAATTTCCTCATAGTTGAGTTTAGTTGTATGTATATAGCTTGTATGACTGAAAATTAAGTCTAGCAGCTTATAGTTAAGCCAGCTATGTGATTGTCTCATAGCTGTTTGCAGATGTAAAGGGGCAAAGATGATTAGTATCTGGGTTCTGTCTTTGATCAGGGAAGAGGAACGTAGGACAGATGAAGTCTGTTCTGTTCTACCTGGATAGGGGGGCATTATCTGAAGAGCAAAAGTTAAGAAGCGAGCATATGTCTGGGACATAGACAAATTAGATCCCGTGTTCACCTGAAGGAGGTGAAGTAAAGCACAGCTAAAATGAAGCTAAGATTTGGCAACCAGTGGGCTGCTAGTGGTCAGCAGGGGTGAACACTAGAATATGGGCCACCCTTTGGGCCCTTTTTTTCAGAGACAGGTGTAACATGCTGGACAGGGGTGATCATCTAAATGGGTCAGACCAACCCAGGCATGACAATTAAAGTGTAGGTTGCTGAATTCAATCAATTCTGGCTCAGATAAAGGATATAAATGGAATATGCTGGATATGTTTGATTAATAGACATTTGTAAAAAAAAAAAAAGTTATCCATTTGTTTCAAAGTTCTCTCATTATAAGCTATCATTGCTAATAGGAAAGTAAAGGCATTTTTCTGTTCTCTCTGCTTCTGCCCTCTCCTCACAGCAGTGTGGCTGCTGAAGAATCTTGAAATGCCAGCAGAAGGCTAAAAGGAAGGCTTTGAGTTTTCACATTGTCAAAAAGCAGGTGGTCCTGAGAGATGCTATTTTATATATGAACCAATTATGTTGGTTTGGGGGTAATTTGATTTTTATAATTTTCTCTTTCCAAAGTCCCTATTCTAAAAGAAACAGATCCTCCATACGGTAGAATTCTAATTAATGAATGTGGAAGGAATGATGGAATAGAACATCACCATGTGGTCAGCATCACAGCAATGACTGTCATAAGCAGAATCATCAAAGGGTGCTGAAATTAGTGGGTGAAAAGTGTAATGAGAAACAAGCTATTTGCCTAGTCCCAAAGTATCTCCCTGCAAGAAACTTTAAAAAGAAAAGTTGTAATTTCACAGTGAAGTTATCACTAGTAGCAAGACATATCGTTATCTCCTGCCTCTTGATATGGTGCTAGAGAAAACATTACTTCTAGGATATTCTATTCCAAGATGTACACCATGGGCTAATCTTGAAAAACCATCAGATAAACCCAAATTGAAAAATATTCTACATAGGTAACCAGTGCTCTTCAACTGCCATAATCATTAAAGACAACAAAGATTTAGGACATGTCACAGATTAGGAGAGACCAAAATAGACCTGAATTAGATTCTGGATCAGTAAAGGACCTGGGACAACAGGCAAAATTGAGTGGTCTTTTGATTGGTTAGTGGCATAATATCAATATTAATTTCCTGTCATTGTTGGATAGTTAATATCTGGGAAAACTGAGTGAAGGGCAGGTGAAAATTCCTTTTAGTTTTCAGACTTTTTGTGAATTTGAAATTTTTCTTAAAGTAAGACTCTCCTTTGTTTAGGAGACATGAATGTTTATTGGATTAATGGATTCATTCATTCTCTCATGCCCTGCCTCTGCATTCAGCTAGTTGTCTTTGTAAGAAAACAAAAGCAAAGAATAGACTTCCTTTTCATGTTCTTATTTTACTTGAATATTTGGACGGAATTTTTTTAGCTTCTCAGGGTGACATTAAGTAAGCGCCAGTAAGAGAAACTCCCCCTGGTTCTGTGGCCGGGGAGGGAAAGGCCATCTTTCCCAGTAGCTGGCCTTTCCCAGTAGCAGTGCTCCCACAGACAGTCCCATTGGCAGTAAAGGCATATTTCCTGCAAAGTTACTATAGCTTAAGTTTCAGAATCCTTCACTCTCAAGGAGCCTTTTCCAAGCCCTCTACTTGAATTTAAATTCATGATTTTTATATTCTTGAAGAGGGTCCTCCAATAGGAATAGGCATCAGTCCCCACAATATCTGGACCAGCTCCTTAAGGGGAACACATAGCCTGAGGTAGCCCCATACAGAACAACACAGCCTGTTTACATCCTGGCTCACTTTCAAAATAGCACAGAGGAAAACAGCACCCTGCTGAAGCCAAAGTAGAATATTTCAAAAGTTGTCCATTGTTTAATTTGGCGAACTACCTGGCTAGGCAGAAATACAATCAAGTGAAACAAAAGTAAATGGAAATGGGAAGCATTCCCATAAGCAGACTGAAATTGGACACATTCAGTCAGAAGATCAGCTTTGGCTCATTCAAAAGATCACTTTCCTGAGGAATGTACTTTGGATGCTTGGACGTATCATTGCTTAGAATTTGCCTTGAAACTGCAGCTGTAAAATATCAGCTTACTTACTACCACCACCATCCCTGGCCCAGCCACCATCTCAGATAAGCTCACCGCACAAGGTCTTTCAGCATTGTATGTTCAAGTACCAGACCTCACAAGAAGAGGCAAATTATTCATATGTAGAAATCTGTGTTAAATAAAATTCAGAATGAAGCCAAGGAGCATGAAATTTGGACTTGGTGTTGACAGTCCCTCATTCCTGTCGCATATTAATTTTATGTCCCTCCTCAGCTTGTGTGATTGCCTGAAGATTATTTAAATGTAGGTTTTCATATTCTGTGATTTAACTCTTTAAGACCTTTAGTAACTCATGGGAATTAGTGATCTCTTCTTTTATGAGCATTTTAAATTGAGCTTATTCTTATGGAAATTTGATCTTCGGTAATTTTATCAGAGGGATTTTTAGCCAGATGTGAACCTAACTATTGTAGAACTGAACTTACCAGCAACATTTTGTTTCCTGGTCATAGGGCATCTGAAATTGTAGGATTAGAACTTTAATACAAGAAACAGGGCACTCATTTTGAAGTTATTTCTCATCTCATGATTTTTACAATTTGTGTGTGTATGCACATGTGTTATTGGAAAGTTTTCTTCCACAGGTTGGTTGGATATTTGTGCTTCCAGAGTAAGCAAAAGACAGAATATTACAAACCACTTACAAGTGGTTTGTAATAATAAGTTGAACTAGTTGCCCTAGAAATAAAATACTGCTAAATGAAGAGCTGTGGAGGAAGCCTCATGTGAGAATAGTTCCTTTATTTAAAAAATGCTTAAAAGTAGCAGTGTTGTTTTGGATGTTATTTTATCTCTGAGCTATGAAAAAAAATCAGTTGTTTGATAGTGAAATGAAACTAGAACCAGAGAGAGAATACCAATTTTTAAGGAAAGCGTACCATGAAGGTTACTGAGTTAGGTTTTCCAGGGAATGTGTATTTATCACTCATTTGCCAAAACATCAGAATTATGAGATAGAGAATGCAGTGAGCATTAGCATTCCCTGTGAATCAAACTTGGAAAAGTTCATTTATGAAATAGCCCACTTGCCACAGATGTAAGGTTGGCTCTTCATCTAAGTCGTACCCCCCCCCCTTTTTTTAAATTAGTTGTTGGTGGACCTTTATTTTACTCATTTGTATGTGGTGCTGAGAATCAAACCCAGTGCCTCATGCATGATAGGCAATGCACTACCACTGAGCCACAACCCCAAACCCAAGTTGTACCCTTTTTATCCTTAATGTCTGATATATGTATGCTCCCCACCCCCCAGTTGGGCTTTTATTCTACAAAGAATTTTTTTTTTAAATCACCAGACGTAGTTTCCGGGCTATTTTATTTTATGGAGATGCTAAAAGGCAGTTTATTTCATATTGATCATACCAGGGAGCTTGCCAAGTATAGTGCTAATTGGGTCCTCTGGAATTCTATACCCTCGGGACCAAGAGCTTTCTAGTAAGGAGGGGAATAAACCCACAGGCTGCATAAAAATGAAATCCAGGAACCCTCAATGTCTCGATCACTGATTGCTGGTGATTTGGCCAGCTCATTTTGTATCCAGTTGCTTATTTCAATTAGCTTGTTTTGTGTTATGTTTCCCCACACCCTTCTTTCCTGCAAAGCTCTGAAGCCTTGTTTAGAAAACTGCTGCCCCAGAGTGCACTGGCTTGGCAGTCCTGTTCTCATTGTTCCATGCTCATTCCATATGTGGGTCACATCCTCTGGCTCTCCCCCTAGCCCTCCAGCCAACCCCCTTCCCTTTCTTGTCCATACATTGGTGCATGTTCTCTCTCTCTCTCTCTCTCTCTCTCTCTCTCTCTCTCTCTCTCTTTCTCTCTCTCTCTCTCTCTCTCTCACACACACACACCCATACACACACTGCATACTTTTCTCCCTTAAGAGGCAGAGGCAGGGCAGATTCTTTCAGGACCTTGGAAGCAGTGCCATTCAGAGTTAAAAAGATGATTGCTGTGCATTTAGTTTATGGCAAACACCACTTCACCTTCATGAGAGTAATTATTCTGTTCTTCTCCCTTTTTCCTTTTTCCCACCCCATGTCCCTTTCCCCTCACTTCTTCCAGGACAAAGGGTTTGTGTGTGTGTGTGTGTGTGTGTGTTTTAAGAAACTAAGATTGCTGCTTCGGCAGGCCCTTTCTTGTTACCGTGGTAGCAAGTATCTCAGGCAGTGAATGAAGGATGGAGCAGGCAGGCAGAAGTTTTGATGAACAATTCTTTGGGGACGGTGGGAAGAGTCCACTGAGAAATGTGCATTGCAGGCATGCCTGCTGGGTTTATTATGCTGGTTATCTGTCACTTATTCTGACTAAAAGGTAAGGGCTTCTGTAATTTGTTGCTGCAAAGAATTGTTGCATTGTTCTCTTTCTAAGGCTTCCAACTAATTGGCTCTTGAGGGAAGTTTGGAATGGGAGTTTTTGCTTGACTTCTGTAGCTTATCCTGTTAGGTCGCTCTGTTTTTTAAAAAATATATGAATGAAAAATAACCCTCGATATCAATGGAATGTCTATTGACTTGTTTCTAAGGAAAAACAAACAAACAAAAAATAACTTTGATTCCATGATATTTCTTCCTTTTTATTTAAGACATTTTGTTTGCCAGTTAAGAGATGTGGTGTAGTGGAGTCAATATTTTCAGTGATTTGGCAATAGGAGCCTGTGATCTTATACTAAGATAAGAATATTTTAATTCAGCAGATTGCATTTTTACCAATTCAAAATAATTCAGTAATCAGAGTGAGGGGAATTATTTAAATGGATTAGTATCCACTGGTGAGTTATTCTAATATGGGAAAATACATGTTGATAAATACAAATCATCAACTATGCCTCTTGTTTTCTGTGTTAGAAGAGAATTTTCTGTGTTTCTTCAGAATTCAAATATGAATTGAACTATCCACAAAAAGAATCAGCAATCAGAACTATTAGAAAATAATATAGATTTCAAGGTTATATTATTAAACTTATCTACTTACAGTAATTGAAACAAGGAGAACATCAGTTGTCTCTCAGGGAAAAACTTACATTTGATTAAGAAACAAATTTCAAAGAAGATTGCGTATAGTGTGGAATTATATAGTTGAAAACTAAGTTTTTTTTTAAAAAAAGATGATTACACCTTATTTTCTTAAGTGCTGGTGATTTACAAGGACTCTGGTAGCAATATAAGATGTATTTTATTGGGATGGAAATCCCTTTAATGATTTTTTTTTTTTTATGGCTGCTACTCAGGGCATATGATGTGCATTGCAGTTTAGCTCTGTTTATCAATCTGTCTCATGAGTCATAAATGAAGGAGAGGTATGTTTGACTACCCAATTTAAGTCCATTTATTTTATTTGCTACTTCATAGAATTTGAAATGTGTCCTCCAAAAGGATGTATGTATGTATCTACTGGAACCACTTAGTGATGTGAGCATCACCTACTAAGTTTCCTTAGTGATTGGAATTAGGAAGAGACAAGAAATGCTCTGGATATTGAAAGGAGAATGTCATCTGCAAAAAGATGAAGTTTTTTTTTTTTCCTTGACCCTAACTCAAAGCTGCTAGAAATTGAGCAGGTAGCATAGGACCCAAGTTTTCGAGTATGCTTCTCTCCCACACCTAACCTTGACCTCACCCTCAGCCCCTTGTCTTGTTAAATTTCCAGTAAATTTCCTGGGTTTCTTTATGGTGTCAGCAGACAGTCCTTTCAAAATCAACAGGGGTTGGCCCAGAACATTGTATACCTATGAAGATCACAAAATTTTTCTTTCTGTTTTATCTCAATCATATCTGACTTAGTACAAAGAAAAATATAAGCTAAGTGTTTCATATCCATTTTTTTTTTCTCTTCTGAGTTTGTAAACTTTCTTACCTTTCTGAAATTTTAACCAGATATACTCCTTACATAAATGTCCATCTTAGAGCTTTTCATGTACTAACTCAGTGACTTTCAACCTGGGATGTTCAAAGGCTCACTTGTGAAATATTTAAATAATGTAGCCTCCAGGGAGTTAGTGATTCTGAAAGTTTGTGCCTGGTTCTCGGTAGTTGTTCAGTAATATTCACTGAATGTTAAATTCTGAGATGTTTTCAAAGTAGAGTCTGACAGGTCATATAGAATAAGAATGACTCATTGCAAAATCTTTTCCTCTTCCTCTTTGGTTGAATTTGGAGAAGGGCAAGTCACTACTTGTACGCTTCTTACAAATAAGGTTTCTTTTGCAGAGATTTCTAAACCACTGAAAGTAGATGAATTGCCCTTAAAAGGCTAATTGATTTTCCATCACACAAAATAAATGATGATTTCTGGATCAGTAAAACTAACAACAATGGTCTTAGAAATTGCTGTGAACACCATTCCCATGATTCTTGCATGAACCTCAAAATGATATATGAAGAGAACCCAGCAGAAAGAGTGCAAACATTCTTTTGGTGGTAGTCTCATCCTTTTGGGTGAGTCATTTTTCAGTTTGAACCAGAAATAATGTACTTCTTGGATAATAATTAATGTTGCGCAAACAACTCTTAAGGCGTCTAGGTAGCCTTCATGTGTCAGATGAGACACTGGTCTGTGACCTAAACACTGCTTTCCTATTATAGCTGCTTCTCTCTGGTACTTTCCTTAATTTAGAGTATATCTTCAAAAATTTTGAGAGTCCCTGAAGCTATAAGGACAAGATTCAAAAGGAAAAACAAAAAAACTCAAATGTTTTCTGATGCATGAGTACTTGAATTAGAGTAGATTATCTTTAAGGAAGTCACATCTTTCTAATCTTTGAATTTTAATCTTTATTTCTTTTATGCATGTAATCAATTCTAGAAGAGGCTATAACTTTTTTTTGGAAAAAGCAAATTTATTCCAAAGCAATTGATACATTTAATGACAAATGTAAAGTAAATCAAATGTTATGTTTATGTGTAATTACCTCCTAGACAAACACTAGATGAATGAAGAAAACTACAGTCAGATGAACCCTACACAGGAATATCGAAAGTGTAGCGCCTCTCACCTACATCCAGCATTATAACTTTCCCTTTGATTTTAGAACACCCCTCTTCCACCACTTCACATAACTCACAAACTACATCCCTTTTCACAGCAAATTCTAGGTTTTTTTTAATGAGGTGAAGTGCTATCTTTATTGTAGTATTTATGTATTTGTTAATGATTTAACATGTGTAAAACTGTGCTACCATTTTTTATTAGGTCCCTGCCTTAAAAAAAAAAAAATGTGTTTTACAATGTTTTTGATTGATTGTTGTATCTCAAAGCCTCACTTACCCCATAATACAATTTTTATTGTGTGATTTTTGAAGAGCACCAAGAATTTTAGGAATGCATATGCTTTTGTCAGAGCAGTATGGAACGGACTTTGGTGTGATGAAATTCTTCAGGGCTAGGTGCTGAGGATATTTACCACATCCAGGCATTGCTTTCTATGACTGTGGTTCTGTGGCATGCTTTTCCCTGCCTTGCATTTTTTTTTCTCCTCGGTCCTTATAAGATTGAGGCTGAGGCAGGAGGATTGTGAGTTCAAAGCCAGCCTCAGCAACTTAGCAAGGCCCTAAGCAACTCAGTGAGACCCTGTCTCTAAATAAAATATATAAAAGGGCTGGGGATGTGGTTCAGTGATTGAGCACCCTTGAGTTCAACCCCCAGTACCAAAAAATAAAGATTGCTTTGGAGGAATCATTTTTTCAAACCTCCACACCTCAGGGAAAGAACTCAGAGAAAGTTGACTACTGAGAGATGGTTAGATACTTGATCTGATTCAAGGAATAAGATGTTTTGAGGCTTTGGCTAACTAATAATTAGGTCATTATACCATATAATTTTAAACAGATTTTAAGGTATGAAAGTTTAGTCAAATGAATCCAAATTTGATAATTTTGCATTTTAGAAAATGCCAAGCTCTTCATTATATGAAACAAGGAAAATCGCCGGTCTGGTTTAGTAAAAGGGAAAGGAAATTTTAATCCTCAGAAGTAGGAGGAAGGTAAGAAAATACTACAGTCTTGTTTGTTTTTAGTGTCTGCTAATTATTGTGGGTATAGGAGTTAGGGTTCAGGCTTTTGCTCCTGATTCTCCTCAGGGTTCTGAATTTTGACCACAAGCAGTTATAATGCAACACTACTATTGGTATTCTCTTGTCACTTCCTGTTGGGTTAATGCTTATTTTACCACCAAACTTGTGCTCAGGAACTTTGCATAACTTCTTTAGGTCATTAAATGTCATTAGGCCTGCATTTGGAGCTGGAATTGGGGCCCTGGGTTTGTGCTCAGTCCCCCCCCCCCCCAGCTGGTTTCTGGCTGTTATCTAGAATACCACATGGCAAGATTCTTTTGTTCCTTAATTGACAAAGGGAGTTCATCTCCCACTTCTCCATTTGAACATTTTTCTTTAAAGAGGATCACTTGGAAGCTTCCAAGGCATAGCTAAAAATAGTTAGTGAAGTCACAGGACCACTGTCTGAACTCAGGTACTTGGCTGTTGGGCATGGTGCCTTGGGCATTATACATACCTAACCTGTTTTTTACTCTTACATATACTTAGCTTAATTTATCGCCTTAAAAGACTTGGCACTGAGAAGAGGAAACACCACAAGAAACACTGAAACGGAAATATAAATAAGTTGGTAAGGCACACAAAAATGATAATCTTGCTAATAACCCTGATATTATCTTGAGCAGATTTTCAAACTAAGATGACCAGGTGCTAGAAATATAAAAGAGAGTACCCACTCAATCCAATTGGCTCTTTATTTACTGAGATTAAAAATTATTCATACTGACTCTGTGGTTACTGTCAAGAGGTGCTTAGAAACTGAAGCCTAGATCTATGAAAATTACACAAAGAAATTAAGCTATTTAAGCAAATATTTCAACTAACTACACAGTTTATTTTTGATATGGTATTGAATAGTTAAACCTCAATGAACATGTTAACATGTACATGATCCTAAACAAATAAACCCTGATGTAATGTTATTTTAAATGTTAACTTAGATAAATCATGATTTTTCTTATAAAATATATTGGAAATAAATAGCATATGCTTCTTTTCAATGGGGCAAGGTTGGAATTTGTCTTCATACATAATGGATATTATTAAAATTGTATTAAATGAACTTTGTGATAAAATCACTAATAATGTATTGATCTCGAGTGAAATGCTTCATTTTAAATCCCTTATCACATAACATGCAAAAATTAAAAGATTTTTCCTTAGGAGTTTCCAATGATTACATATTATGGTAGAAATGGAGCTCCCAAGAAAGAAATAAATAGAAAAAGCTAGGCTGAAAAGTCTCCAAGGACTCTGTAGAGTCTACAATTCTCTGATATATCTCAAGAAAGCAGAATTAGAATGACAAAGACGGGTAGGAAGCTGAGAAGACCCTTCACTTGGAACTCAGTTAGTGAGTATAGGAAGTCTCATTTAGCAGAAGAAAAATGAGGTTTCAATACTCAGACACAATCTGTGCCCTAAGATAACATGCTTATTGGCAGCACTCTTACTGTTGGGTTTTGAAGAAATATATACCAAATGCATATTTATTAGTTGCTTTGATTTTAAAAAAAACTAATCTAAATGTCTTTTTTTCTATTGACAATGATCCTCTTAATATCATGCCAAAAATATGCCCCCAGCTATCCATGCTTAACAAGTTGAATTGGAGATGGTTTACCTCTTGAGTACCTCACAATTAACTGCTTCGGTTAGTCTTGGCAAGTTATACAACCAAATTGTCAATTTATTTTCTAATGTCTCTGAAAATTAAGCTGAAAAAATGCACACAATTCGCCATGCAGGAATTGCATAGTGCCTATCTTTTCTTTAAATGATTAAATCACACTTTGGAACCATGCAACTTCAATCAGCTCTACTTTGTTCATAGATCTGGATTAGGGAAGGTCTGTGACACCACTAGTTGTCTTGAGCAGAAGAGACCAATAACCACAGTATTGCTTTCAGACAATGATTTCCCACATTCTAGTCTCTCTCTACTCTAGAGCCAGCCTCCTTGGGAAAAGGGAGAACCTTGGTTTTATTTGAATAGAGAAGGAATTAGCTAGTCATATTGCTAATATGTGCCACTGAATTTAACAGCTGTGCCATCAAGGAGGTGGCAGATAAGGAATATGGGACCTCAGGAATTATGTTTCTGAACCTGACATGGCATTAGATTCATTACAATATGGCCAAAATTTCAGAGTGTCCTTTTTACTTAGGGATACTAGCAAGAATTATTTTGAGTGCAACCACCAAAAGGAAAAAAAATGAATGAATGAAGAATACCAGGAGAATGCATAATTAAAATGTTCCTTCCTCTTCTTCTGAATATGTGGACTTGAAGATTCTTAAGTTTTCCCCTCCTTTAATAATATTCTTTTGTTCTAAGGAATATTTAGAGTTTTCTCCAATGGAAATTTTTTAGTTTTGCCTGCTACAGCTGAGTGACCACAGATTGGCAATTTTGCTTGAAAACCAAATGATTTGGCTCTTTGAACTTCATTAGTATCAGAAAGGAAGGTCACCTGATGTGCTGGCTAAGGTAGCCTAGCAGAAGAAGGCGGTGCTAGTTTAGTGAAGTGGGGGGAGATTTTTCTTCAGAAATCTTGAGACCTGAGGATCTTGCACTGAGCAATAAATAAGCAAAGCCATGCTCTTGGGTATTGTTGAATGTCAAGTTCTCTCTGCTGATTTGAAGAGAAGTCTATGGCAAGTTTCTGTGGCTTCTTTATGACTGTCAGAAAATGCCTGCTGCAGATGGAAGACTGATGCCTTATATGTCACGGCACACAGCTTTTCCAAAGGCTTTTCCTCCCTCCACACTTCTACCATTCCATAATGTATAGGAAACATGGGGGAAGACAAGGAAGTCTGGCCAGGCTAGGAGACCAAGTATTGGGTGCACTTAGTCAACACTCTGAACCAACTGGTCTGGAGTGATATCCTTGAAGGGACTTCAGCCTGAACAAGCTTTAAAACATGGTGTCCTAATTTTAATAGCCCTTAGTTTTTCCATTGGCATTTATTCCATACAAAAGCCCCCACCTGTGAGAAAATTTGGTCCAAAGTAACAGGAAGGAAGGAATTTTTCCAAATCTTCTACTACCTCTTTAGCAGAAGGTATCTGTTTTTATCTTGAAAATACTTTGAACTTTGCAAATTCCAATTCACATATATCCATGACACAGAGGAAATATCTTACCATAGCATGGGGCTTAACTGAGATAAGGTAGTAAAGCAACCCTGATGCTCTATCCCATTCTGATCAAATGGTAAGGCAGGAAGCAATCTTTGAGGAAGCTTCTCTGAGTTTACAGAACAGAACAAGTTACCATTTCCCCAGGAATGAAGATAGGATCGTTTGTGCCCCCCACATTTTATTTTTTCTACTTAGACATTGTTATGGTTTGGATGTGAGGTGTCCCCCAAAATCGCATGTGTGAGACAATGCACGAAGATTTAGAGGAGAAATTATTGGGTTATGAGAGCCTGAACTCAATCTGTGAAATTAATCACCTGATGGGATTAACTGAGTGGTAATTGAAGGCAGGAAGGGTATGGCTGGAGGAGGTGGGGGCATCTGGGGCATGGCTTTGGGGTATATATTTGTATTTGGCAGGTGGAGATCTCTCTCTTTCTGCTTCCTGGTCATCCATCATGTGAGCCACTTCCCCTGGTGACATTCTTCCACCATGATGTTCTGGTTCACCTTGAGCCCCAAGGAATGGAGTCAGCTGTCTGTGGACTGAGACCTCTGAAACTATGAGCCTCAGTATAAACATTTCCTCCTCTTAAACTCTTCTTGTCAGGTCTTTTAGTCACAGCAGTGAAAAAGGTAACTAAAACAGTCATTTCAAAGCGTTGTCCAATTTTTGCAGCTCTGATATTGTATCATCCTTGGGTTTAGCAATGGTGGTGTATTTTGAAAATTAGGGATATGTGTAAGGGAAGAGAAATATGGAGAGTTCTAATTCAGTGAGATTTGTATTTTAGGGCATTTCTAGTCCAGAGAAAAAAATCCTTCTTTCTTCCTTATTGTTTATTTAGTCTTAATTGTATATTTCTCCTTTGAAGAAAAATAATCTCTTTGAAGAAAAACTTTGTTTTATAAAAATGAATTAATTTGTACTTTCTTAGAATTGAAATATTGTTTTTCTTAAGTATAGTCAATAGTACTGACCAATCCAGAGTTATTTTCTTGAATTAATAGAAGATCTAGAAAATTTTGGTTGAAGTTCAAAGTTGAGGATGATAGTGGGGGGAGTGGTAAGCTCAAATCTTAATTGGCAACACTGGCCAGGAAAGAGGGTTGTAGCACAGGTAGGTGTTGTAAGGTGGATGGTGGGATTCTGCAACTATATCACCAGAAAGTGCATATGCTTCATGTGGAATTCATTAATTCTGACATCCTTTTACAACTATTTATGGAGACTGTTCTGTGTGCTGGCATTCCCACAGTTGTGAACAAAACAAATGACTTCTTATGGATTCTTCTTTAAATGCCCATATATATACAATATAGCAAAATGGGCAATAAAATGACAAACAAGGTTCTTTTCCCCTAAGTAATCAGTGTGTTGCATAATTGTGAGGCAAAAAGCCATTGAAGCCATCTTCTAGATATGTTGTGTTTTTTTTTTTTTTTTTTTTAATTGCTCAAATTGATTGGTGTATAACTGGTTGATACTCTGGAATGAGTCAAAATGGTGAGCAGTGAGGATACATCTTCAACAGGTGTCACTGACTGATGGGAAATATAATAAGTGGCATAATTCAAACAATTTTTGATTGCCTGAGATTTTTAAGGAACAATAAGCCATTTTTATTTCACTTCATGTTGCTTTAAAAAATCTTTAAAACCTGCTTCAATCCTTTCTTGTATTCAGTAAAGAAAATATTGTGGATTTTCTTTCTATCACATCCAACAACAAAGACTGATTCATTTCATACCCTGTACAGTGTTGTTGATAAAAAAGAAAAAAAAATGAGTAAGACATAGTCCCCATCCTTAAGGAGCTTACAAGATTGAGGATTTGAAGTATTACATGAATCTGCTTCTGCAAATCATTTTTTTTTTCTTGCAGGGTTCTGTAGATGTATGTGCAGGATATAGAGAAAGTTGAGCTATGAATATGTACAACCCAGTATAAATCCAGGGAGTCAATTACTAATAAATATCTGCTATAGACATATCTGCTAGTATCATTTGCCATTTCTAATCAAGTGTGGGTAAAAATGAGACTCAGAGACATGAAGGCTCTGAAAACCCCGGATTTGCTTATGTTAGTGTTTTCCAAATTTTATTCAATGGAATGATGTTAAAAATTATAGGGGAGGAGGAGGGAAGAAAAAGATAGATGAAGTTTCCCTGGTCAAATGAGTTTCAAACATCTAGCTAAAGGAAATGAATAGGCTTTGCTTATGAGTGCTTCCCCCTAAACTTTTACTTTGCTGATGTGCATTGTGAGTCTCCAACCTGGGATATAGCAGTAGTTCCCAAACTTAGCATCATAATTATAAAGTACTGGGCTCTACAGACTCACTGAATCAAAACTCTGCCAATTGGGAATGGGGGATTTTCATTTAAAACACATTTGGGAGATTACTCTTAGGCAGCCTTAGTTACATTTAGACAGAGTTAATCTGTTGCAGCACTGGTCCCAGGTACCATTGACATGCAGCAAGCAGCCCTCCCCAACGTATTTCACAGCAGAGTTCCTTTTATCCAAGAAATGCACGTTGGCATTTATGGAGCTAACAGTTTGGAAAATGCTGGCTCACACATTCTTACTCAAGGCTCAAGAAATGATAGTTAACATGTTTATTGGTTAAGGACTTCACATTGAATTGTTGTGGTTCAGAAAGCACTAAAGATCAAGTCCAGTTTTAGGAACCCTGGTGTTTTTCATTTAAATTATGGTATCTTTATTTTTTTCTTTTCCAGCTATGAAGGTAGAACATTATATGGTGTATACTTGGCTTTGTTCCTTCACTTTCATACAGAATAGTGCTTAAAAAGTTTTGGATTTCTAAAACCTGAATCCCCATAGATAATAACTTTGTTTAATTAGAGCAAATTTGACAAGGCCTTACATGAAATAGGGAGATCTTCAAAGGAAAGAGAGAGAAGAATTTTATTTTTAGGTCTGAACTCCAGCTTATTAATATTTTTTGCTAACAGGCATTAAAGTGATAAAATTAGACCCCCCTCCCCCCAAAAAATACTGGTCTGGAAAAAAAGATGACTTTTCTGAGGGGGAACAGGTAGAAAAATCTCTCCAGAGGGATTTAGCTACTTTTCAGAGCAAAGCTATGCAGCTGGACTTGGACAGCTCATTCATTCCAGACTTTGCACTCTTGTGTGGATTTGGGGGTGCAGTTTTGTCTTAAAAGGAGAGGATAGGGGGCTGGGGATGTGGCTCAAGCGGTGGCGCACTCGCCTGGCATGCGTGAGGTGCTGGGTTTGATACTCAGCACCACATAAAAATAAAATAAAGATGTGTGTCCACCGAAAACTAAAAAATAAATATTAAAAACATTTCTCTCTCTCTCTCTCTCAAAAAAAAAAAAAAAAAAAAAAAAGGAGGGGATAGTTTCTAATAGTAACCCAGAAGCAGCCATTAGCCTTAGAGGAAATCTAAACACAACCTTTATTTGGAATATTTGGTATGATAAACTGCTTTTTTTGGAAACTCATATTTGAATTTCTGTTTACTTTCTTTGTTCTAAAAATGATTTCTTTTGTCTAGTTGTCATAGCTGAGGCTTAAGGCCATAAATGCTGAGATTGAAAGTGTGTGGAAGGGGTTTGAAAATTTGTGTATAGTCACTAAAAATCTTAATTGGCAAAATGCAGACTCTGGTTAGATTTAGGCCTTATCTTAACATCCAGGGATAATGAAGTACCATACCACTGTGTCAATGGTGACCTCTAACCCATTTCATTTGTGTTATAATTGATGTAAAGACACATTGAAGTAAAGAACAATTACTGCTGAAGTTCCTGCAAGCTGGAACTCTTTGTGAGATTCCCCAGAGGCTTTTGCTGAAGACTGACACCAGAAATTTGAGGATGACTCTAGCAGAGATATTCTAGGAACCAGGACCTTTAATCTGATAACATTTAATACCCATTTCAAATATGTTAGGTAAATTATGTCAAGGCTCCAGGGAGATGTATCTGGAATCTGAACATTCTCCAGAGATTGTTGTTTGACATTTGGAGCAGGTGAGAGTCCTACAGCTTGTGAAGTCATTAAGGTGCAATTATGACAAGCTTGACTTGATCCTTTCAGATATGCCTGCCAGCCTTGACAGCTCCAAACAGTTGGTGGGGACATGAAGACACTTTTCTCCTGTTCCTTATAGCACAAATAGTGAAAATAGCCTGGTCTCTATTCCTAGAGCTGCATGAAAGAAATTCTTGCTCAGCAAAATAGAAGGCCCTTAGCTTGACTCTTACTATTAAGTCAGCAACCTTGACCCTATTATCAATGACTCCCTGGTGTATAGAACAAGTATAATAATTTTTCCTCTCATTTCCTTTTTTTCCCCATATGTTTTAATTGAAGGCACACATTTTCTCATTGTCAGGTGACTCCTTAGCTTAGCTCCTGTCTAACATGTGGCTAAAATGGTGTCTGTGCTCTCAGAATGCAGGACTGTGTCATTTTTTGAGCAGCTTGAAAAAACAGATGAGGGGTCATTCTTTATTTGTCAGGAAGTGTGTGTGTCCTTCATGCACACCTAAGCCTTTATTGCCAGTGTCTAGCTCCCAAGCCATAGCCATGTTGATAAAATTAGTTTAAAACAGACCATGATTCTTGAGTAGACAACAGAATTTTGCTGATGAACAGCACTAATTGCTGGAGTCACAAAGGCATGATCACAGACTAGTTGTGTGATTTAGAGTAAGCAAATTAGATTTGAAGCCTCAGTTTTCCCATCTGTTTATTTGTGAAAAGTAGCTAATTAAACTTACCTCATAGTATTGTCTTAGGGGAAATGTAGCAATGCATTCAATGCCCTTAGCAGTGTCAAGCATATATTAAGGACTTACTACATGGCACTATGAATGTTTGGAGTCTACTGCACTAACATAAAGTATAGGTATTTCTTGTCTTCTTAGAGATCAAGAGATATTCTGTGACAATCTAAGTGATAAATGATGGCTATGTATATGGAATAGGTTTTCTGAATTAATGCATCTCTGCTCTCAGGAAATTATGTTGGTGGCAATGACTATAAACCTAAGAGATTGACATTTGTTGCTTTAGCAAGCTTTAGATGACTATAGGGTTCATATTCTTCAGTCTTTAGTATTTCATAAGTTCTCTTTCTGCTTTGTCTGATTTAGCGAATTATCCCCCTTGGTTATGTATAAAATGTATTTCATCCAGTGACTCATTTTGTAAGAAGATAGAAAATATTTTTTTTCTTTTTTTTTTATTGGTTGTTCAAAACATTACAAAAAAGCTCTTGACATATCATATTTCATACATTAGATTCAAGTGGGTTATGAACTCCCATTTTTAACCCAAATACAGATTGGAGAATCACATCGGTTACACATCCACATTTTTACATAATGCCCTATTAGTAACTGCTGTATTCTGCTACCTTTCCTATCCTCTACTATCCCCCCTCCCCTCCCCTCGCATCTTCTCCCTCTACCCTATCTACTGTAATTCATTTCTCTCCTTGTTTATTTTCCCATTCCCTTCACAACCTCTTATATGTAATTTTGTATAACAATGAGGGTCTCCCTCCTTTACCATGCAATTTCCCTTTTCTCTCCCTTTCCCTCCCACCTCATGTCTCTGTTTAATGTTAATCTTTTCTTCCTGCTCTTCCTCCCTGCTCTGTTCTTAGTTGCTCTCATTATATCAAAGAAGACATTTGGTATTTGTATTTTAGGGATTGGCTAGCTTCACTAAGCATAATCTGCTCTAATGCCATCCATTTCCCTGCAAATTCCAAGATTTTGTCATTGTTCAGTGCTGTGTAATACTCCATGGTGTATAAATGCCACATTTTTTTTATCCATTCATCTATTGAAGGGCATCTGGGTTGGTTCCACAGTCTAGCTATTGTGAATTGTGCTGCTATGAACATCGATGTGGCAGTATCCCTGTAGTACGCTCTTTTAAGGTCTTCAGGGAATAGTCCGAGAAGGGCAATAGTTGGGTCAAATGGTGGTTCCATTCCCAGCTTTCCCAGGAATCTCCATACTGCTTTCCAAATTGGCCGCACCAATTTGCAGTCCCACCATCAATGTACAAGAGTACCCTTTTCCCCACATCCTCTCCAGCACTTGTTGTTGTTTGACTTCATAATGGCTGCCAATCTTACAGGAGTGAGATGGTATTATCTTAGGGTGGTTTTCATTTGCATTTCTCTGACTGCTAGAGATG
Organism: Marmota monax; assembly: GCF_021218885.2. Classification (NCBI taxonomy): domain Eukaryota; kingdom Metazoa; phylum Chordata; class Mammalia; order Rodentia; family Sciuridae; genus Marmota; species Marmota monax. The sequence goes on from NW_026693836.1 coordinate 1,864,642, forward strand.
GTGAGCATTTTTTCATGTACTTGTTGATTGATTGTATGTCCTCCTCTGAGAAGTGTCTGTTCAGGTCCTTGGCCCATTTGTTGATTGGGTTATTTGTTATCTTATTGTCTAATTTTTTGAGTTCTTTGTATACTCTGGATATTAGGGCTGTATCTGAAGTGTGAGGAGTAAAAATTTGTTCCCAGGATGTAGGCTCCCTATTTACCTCTCTTATTGTTTCTTTTGCTGAGAAAAAACTTTTTAGTTTGAGTAAGTCCCATTTGTTGATTCTTGTTATTAACTCTTGTGCTATGGGTGTCCTGTTGAGGAATTTGGAGCCCGACCCCACCGACTGTAGATCGTAGCCAACTTTTTCGTCTATCAGACGGCGCGTCTCTGATTTGATATCAAGCTCCTTGATCCATTTTGAATTCACTTTTGTGCATGGCGAGAGAAAGGGATTCAGTTTCATTTTGTTGCATATGGATTTCCAGTTTTCCCAGCACCATTTGTTGAAGATGCTATCCTTCCTCCATTGCATGCTTTTAGCCCCTTTATCAAATATAAGATAGTTGTAGTTTTGTGGATTGGTTTCTGTGTCCTCTATTCTGTACCATTGGTCCACCCTCCTGTTTTGGTACCAGTACCATGCTGTTGCCGGAGTACGGCTGCAGCAAAATAACCGGGGGGTGATGAGCAACTTGTGTGCATTGATACAGCAGGAGTGGGAGCCGTTTATTGCAGGACAGGAGCAGTATTTATACATTCCACACAGCTTACCTAATTAGCATAAACTAGATACATCAGTCAACCAATAAGGAATCTCCACACTTAATGGCTCGCTTTTGTTATTTCTCAAACCACTCCCTCTGGCATTTTGCCAGGTACCATACAGACTTGTTTACGAACTCTAACATTCCCCTGGCAAAATGCCAGGTGTTACTTTGACTTGTTTACAGATTCTAACATTTCCCCCTTTTGTTTAATTTAAATAACGACCATAGTGGTTTTTACATAGACACCACAAATAATCTGCTACGAGCAGAAGGGGAGGATACAAAATGTCACAGTACCAAGCTAATTGATGGCTCCATGCAAGAAGCCCTTGGAAAAATTATACCAGCAATGACACTGTTAGCAAAGATACTGAGTTACAATTTGTTATAGATTACAGTTTGTTGTCTCAGTCCAGGTAACCAGTGTCTCAACAGATTAACTCACAGTCCAGGTAAATCACAGTCCAGGTAAGTTCTGCAGACAGCTAGCTTAAATCACAGTTCAGGTAAGGTCTGTAGGCAGCTAGCCTAAGCTGTAGTAGCAGAAACAGCAACAGCTCCAAAGTCTCGTCCATTTCTCAGCCGAAGTTTCGTCCGGTTTTCAGCAACACTGGAAATTCTTCCACCCCTGTTTTCACCGGCACTGGGACGAAGGCAGGAACTCCGGCAATGATGGCTAAAGAAAATCCTGTAGCATTCTACTAAGAAAACAACCTTCTGAACAATTTAGTACATTATCTCAAGGTTTTTTACATTTGAAATAAGCCTTAATAGTGCTCATTACTCATTAGCTTCCAGGTGTGGGAGAACCATTGTAGTTACTGGCCTTGGAAATGACCAAACATCAGGGACGCCAGTAGCATCTTTTGCTGGCTGTAGTGTCCTGGGCAGCCCCAGATGGCCCTGGGGAGTGTCCAGGACTCAAACTGCTACTGGGCACAGGGAGCAAGAGCCTGTGAGACTGTGCCTCCAGGTCAGGTCTAGATTTGGGCTCACGGCACTGGAAGAGTCAGCTCCCGGGCCAGGAGGCGGGGAAGGGCCAGTCGCCGCCGCCTCTTGGAAAATCCTTGCTGCGCTGTGACCGGCTTGCACACTCGGCAGCCGCCTCTCCGCTTCACGCACCCTCCGGTAACAAAAAGTATTCAGTAATAGCCTTTTGCTGCAACTTTTTTCCTGATAATCCTTCTTCTTCTTAACTTTCTTTTTCTTTCTGACTAGAGTTCCTGGGCTTCCATCAACACATGCCCTAACTATTCTTGGTTCCACTGGGGTGCCTTCTTCCCTTAGTAATTTACTTCTCACCCCTTCCATATTTTCATCACAAAGACAATACAACATTTCAAGACAAAACAAGACACAAACATACTGTATCAATCTTCTCCATTTTCTCAAAATGGTCATTTTTCCTCTCACCCTATCTGCCTAGGGACAAGCAGATTTGCTCCTGTCCTATCTATGGACGGGCAGCATTTTTTCGTCACTTACCCCCGAGTGTCCTGGGGCTCCCCGTACCGGGCCACCATCTGCCGCAGTCCGGCTGGCTGCAGCAAAATAACCGGGGGGTGACGAGCAACTTGTGTGCATTGATACAGCAGGAATGGGAGCCGTTTATTGCAGGACAGGAGCAGTATTTATACATTCCACACAGCTTACCTAATTAGCATAAACTAGATACATCAGTCAACCAATAAGGAATTTCCACACTTAATGGCTCGCTTTTGTTACTTCTCAAACCACTCCCTCTGGCATTTTGCCAGGCACCATCCAGACTTGTTTACGAACTCTAACATTCCCCTGGCAAAATGCCAGGTGTTATTTTGACTTGTTTACAGATTCTAACATGCTGTTTTTGTTACTATTGCTCTGTAGTATAGTTTGAAGTCTGGTATCGCTATACCGCCTGATTCACACTTCCTGCTTAGCATTGTTTTTGCTATTCTGGGTCTTTTATTTTTCCATATGAATTTCATGATTGCTTTCTCTATTTCTACAAGAAATTCCATTGGGATTTTGTTTGGCATTGCATTAAACCTATAGAGAACTTTTGGTAATATCGCCATTTTGATGATGTTAGTTCTGCCTATCCATGAGCAGGGTATATTTTTCCATCTTCTAAGATCTTCTTCTATTTCTCTCTTTAGGGTTGTGTAGTTTTCATTATATAAGTCTTTCACCTCTTTTGTTAGGTTGATTCCCAAGTATTTTATTTTTTTTGAAGATATTGTGAATGGAGTGGTTGTCCTCATTTCCATTTCAGAGGATTTGTCGCTGATATACAGGAATGCCTTTGATTTATGCGTGTTGATTTTATATCCTGCCACTTTGCTGAATTCATTTATTAGCTCTAATAGTTTCTTTGTAGACCCTTTTGGGTCTGCTAGGTATAGGATCATGTCACCTGCAAATAGTGATAATTTAAGTTCTTCTTTTCCTATTTTTATGCCTTTAATTTCTTTCATCTGTCTAATTGTTCTGGCCAGTGTTTCGAGAACTATATTGAATAGAAGTGGTGATAGAGGGCATCCCTGTCTTGTTCCAGATTTTAGAGGGAATGCCTTCAATTTTTCTCCATTCAGAATGATGCTAGCCTGGGGCTTAGCATAGATAGCTTTTACTATGTTGAGGTAAGTTCCTGTTATTCCTAGTTTTTCTAATGTTTTGAACATAAAGGGATGCTGTACTTTGTCGAATGCTTTTTCTGCGTCTATCGAGATGATCATATGGTTCTTATCTTTAAGTCTATTGATGTGGTGAATAACATTTATTGATTTCCGTATATTGAACCATCCTTGCATCCCAGGGATGAATCCTACTTGATCATGGTGCACAATTTTTTTGATGTGCCTTTGTATCCGATTCGCCAGAATTTTATTGAGGATTTTTGCATCTAGGTTCATCAGAGATATTGGTTTGTAGTTTTCTTTCTTTGAGGTGTCTTTGGTTTCGGAATCAGGGTGATGTTGGCCTCATAGAATGAATTTGGAAGAGCTCCCTCTTTTTCTATTTCCTGAAATAACTTGAAAAGTATTGGTATTAATTCTTCTTTAAAGGTTTTATAAAACTCCACTGTATACCCATCCGGTCCTGGGCTTTTCTTGGTTGGTAGTCTTTTGATTGCTTCTTCTATTTCATCCATTGATATTGGTCTGTTCAAATTGTGTGTATCCTCCTGACAGTCTGGGCAAATCATATGACTTAAGAAATTTATCGATGTCTTCACTATCTTCTATTTTATTGGAATATAGGTTTTCAAAATAATTTCTAATTTTCTTCTGTATTTCTGTAGCATCTGTTGTGATATTGCCTTTTTCATCCCGTATGTTAGTAATTTGAGTTCTCTCTCTTCTTCTCTTCGTTAGCATGGCTAAGGGTCTGTGGATCTTATTTATTTTTTCGAAGAACCAACTTTTAGTTTTGTTAATTTTTTCAATAGTTTCTTTTGTTTCAATTTCGTTGATTTCCGCTCTGATTTTAATTATTTCTTGCCTTCTGCTATATTTGCTGTTGTTTTGCTCTTCCTTTTCTAGGGCTTTGAGATGAAGTGTGAGCTCATTTATTTGTTGGTTTTTCCTTTTTTTGAGGAATGACCTCCAAGCGATGAATTTCCCTCTTAAATCTGCTTTCATTGTGTCCAATAGATTCCAATTTGTTGTGTCTGTATTTTCATTTATCTCTAAGGATTTTTTGATTTCCTCCTTTATGTCTTCTGTAACCCATTGATCATTCAGTAACATATTGTTCATTTTCCATGTGATGTAGGATTTTTCCTTCCTTCTTTTATCATTGATTTCCAGTTTCATTCCATTATGATCAGATAAAATGCATGGTATTTTCTCCACCCCTTTGTATTTACTGAGGGTTGCCCTATGGCATAATATATTGTCTATTTTTGAGAAGGATCCATGTGCTGCTGAGAAAAAAGTATATCCACTTGATGGTGGTATATATATTCTATATATGTCAGTTAAGTCTAGGTTATTGATTGTGATATTGAGTTCTATAGTTTCTTTATTCAACCTTTGTTTGGAGGATCTGTCCAATGGTGAGAGAGGTGTGTTGAAGTCACCCATAATTATTGTGTTGTGGTCTATTTGATTCTTGAACTTGAGGAGAATTTGCTTTATGAACGTCGCAGCACCATTATTTGGTGCATAAATATTGATAATTGTTATGTCTTGTTGGTGAATGGTTCCTTTTAACAGTATATAATGTCCTTCCTTATCCCTTTTGATTAACTTAGTATTGAAGTCGATTTTATTCGATATGAGGGTGGCCACCACTGCTTGCTTACGAGGACCGTGTGCGTGGTATATTTTTTCCCAACCTTTCACCTTCAGCCTGTGTATGTCTTTTCCAATCAGATGTGTCTCCTGGAGGCAGCATATTGTTGGATTTGTTTTTTTAATCCATGTTACCAGCCTACGTCGCATTATTGGAGAGTTTAAGCCATTAACGTTTAGAGTTACTATTGATATATGGTTTGTACTTCCAGCCATGTTTGATTATTTATCTTTTTTTTTTAAATTTAGTTTGTTTCTCCATAATTAGCTTTCCCCCCGCCCTCTGTCTTTACTGAGGCACTTCCCACTGATGGTTTTGGTTATTGTTTTTCATTTCTTCCTCGTGTAGTGTTTTGCTCAAGACGCTTTGCAGTGCTGGTTTTCTGGCTGCAAATTCTTTTAGCTTTTGTTTATCATGAAAGATTTTTATTTCGTTGTCGTACCTGAAGCTTAATTTTGCTGGATACAGAATTCTTGATTGGCATCCATTGTCTTTCAGTGTTTGAAATATGTTGTTCCAGGATCTTCTCGCTTTCAGCGTCTGTGATGAAAAATCCGTTGTTAACCTTATTGGTTTACCCCTGAATGTAATCTGCCTCCTTTCTCTTGTAGCTTTTAATATTTTCTCTTTGTTCTGTATATTGGATATCTTCATAACAATGTGCCTTGGCGTTGGTCTACTGTGATTTTGTGTGCTCGGTATCCTGTATGCATCTACAATTTGTATATCCGTTTCCTTTTTTATTTCTGGAAAGTTTTCTGTAATTATTTCATTCAGCAGGATACTCATTCCCTTGGTTTGAATCTCTATACCTTCCTCTATCCCCATGACTTGTAAGTTTGGTTTTTTTTATGTTATCCCATATCTCTTGGATGTTTTTCTAGTGATTTTTTTACCAGCCTTTCTGAGTTGGCTAGACTCTTTTCAAGATGATATATTTTGTCTTCATTATCTGACGTTCTGGCTTCTACTTGCTCCACTCTGTTAGTGATACTCTCATTTGAGTTTTTAATTTGGTTTATAATTTCCTTCATTTCTAGAATTATTGTTTGATTTTTTTTATTATCTCTATCTCCTGATAAAGATGCTAACTTCTTCTTTTATCTGTTTATGTAATTCATTTTCAATGTGTTCTTTCACTGTTTGAATTTGCTGTCTCGTATCCTCTTTAAGGTTCCATTCCATCTAAGGTGTTCCTTGAGTTCTTTATATGACCATTTTTCTGATGACTCTAGGTCCTCCTGAATATTTAGGCTGTCCTGCATTGTTTGTACTCCTTTTCTTCCTTGCTTTTTCATGCTGCTCATGTTACTTCTTGTTCTGTTTGACTGCTGAGTTACTGTTTACTCTTATAAATTTATTTGATGCTGTCGCCGCTGGTTTCAATGAAGTTATCTCCTCCGCTGCGTTATGGTGATGTCAGTTCTCTGCCATGGTGGTATCCCATGCAAATGGTGACAGTTCGTTCCCTTTGCCGGGTGACCAATGCAACGGGTGGGTCCTGACTATCTCTCCCAAGCCCCGTTTCAAACCTGTGGCCACTGCCTATGAAGGCTTGGTTGGCTTTTACCTCCATAAGTTAATAAGGGCCGACCAGTTATTTCAGTGGGGTCGTTAGTGCTGAGTCACGGCAGTTTGGCTGCAAGAAGCAGGCCGATGGGAGCTTGAATGCAGCCGATCCGGGTTTGGTGTGTGTTCTGAGAGGCCCAGACTGTGCACCCCAGATCCACGTCAGCTCAGCATTGCCTAGTGATCCTGAGCAAGCAGCATTTAGACAGTTTACGACTCCCTATGCCCGCGCAGCTGAAGAGGTCAGAGACTTGATCTCTCCGCTCTCGTTGCCATGTTGGATCTCTCAGAAAATATTTACATTATTTATAAATGCATTTGGCAGCAAATAATAGAAAGCCCAAATAAGGCAGCTTAACTAGAGGTTTATCTTTCTAACATAAGAAGTAGTCGGCAGTGGGAGCTTGGGAGCTTTGGTTCTGGTTCTCAGCAATACTAACACTAATGTTTCTGTGATTCTCTTAAGTTTTCTACAAGAGTATTTTGTTTATAAGTTTACCACATGGTTGCAAAATAGCTGTCCCACTCAATACAAGAAGAAGAAAAGAAGAGAAAAGGGCAATGTTACCTGACACCTAAATATCTGGAAAACAAAACAATTCACACTGTCTCCTCCCTTATGCACATTTCTGGTCATTTCATCAGCCTAAATTGAACACATGCTAGCTGCAAAGGAAATCAACCATGATCATCACTGAGGATTCAGAATATTTCTTTTCTAAAGAAATATAGTGCTATTTAAGCAACACCACAGGAACAAATATTGGGTAGCTGTTTTAGTCAGCTGCTTTTTTTTTTCCTGCTGTGACCAAAAGACTTAATGGGAACACTTTTAGAGGAGGAAAAGTTTATTTGGGGCTCACAGTTTCAGAGGTCTCAGTCCATAGATAGCCAATCCTGTTGCTCTGGGCTGGAGGGGAGGCTGGACATCATGGAGGAAGAGTGTGATAGAGGAAAGCAGCTAGGAATATTGCACCAGGAAACAGAGAGAGACTACCCCCACCACTGACAAAATATATACTTTAAAGGCATGCCCCCAATGACTCAAATCCTCCTGCCATACCTCACCTATTTACAGTAACCATCCAGTTATCAGGGGAGCAATGCACTGATTAGATTAAGGCTCTCATAATCTAATTATTTTACCTCTAAGCACATGAGCTTTGGGGGGATAACTCATATCTAAACTGTAACAGTAGAAAAAAGCAGTCTTGCACCACATTGCAGACTCCAGCTTAGACTTTGTGCAAATTGCCTTATGAATTAGAGGCATTGAAAACTGTGCAAACAGTTGATCCAAATCCTTCTAACCTGCTCCGTGTGAAGAGAACATGCCTAATGTCTGTATTAAGTATTAAGTGTCATGGACAATGAAGGAAACATTTTTGAACAAGCCATCTGCTGCCCCGAACCCCACCCTTCACTTTGGGACAGCATCTCTTCTTTTCATTATATCCCACAGGACAGTTGTAGTTAATGTGGATATAATGGATGCAGTGTTGGAGCACATTTGACCATGGCTGGTTCCCCATCAAATGGCATCCAAACAAACAAGCATGAAGCCTGTTGTTTCTGTCTCACCTGCTGAGACATGGAACAACAGCCAGTTGTGGTCTCTTTACGTAGTCTGCAGGAGCCTAATGCTCCTCTGACCATCACCAGAAATTGGAGGCTTATTTCCTGTTGGCTCATTTACTATCAAAACTCAGAAATAAAGGCTGATGTTGACTCAATTATTCTCTAGATTAGTGAGTCAAAGTCAAATAATTCTTTGAAAATTTTAGGAATGAATGCTTTCCAATGACCATGATTCCAGCTTTGTACAAGGTAGCTGTTTTCTTATCCTGATATTGCCATTGAGAAGCAAATTTGAAGTTCCCTTTCTATACTCAGTCATTATTTAAGGTGAAAAAGGTATAATATAAAGTTTAAGATATTTCTTATTTAGTTGAGATACCAAAAGAAGTATTTATTATTTACAAGATATGCAGTTGCTTTTGCTTATGATGCAACTTCTTGGTAACAATTTATTTCATTCTTTTTTTCTAGATGAAAAGAAAAACAAGGCTTCCAATTAAAAAGCATCTAGGCCAAATGGTAGGCTTTCTTTTATTACTATGTTTTTCTCACTGCAAAGCCTGGAGTCAGAACCACAGAATCAGGGTATTCACGTTTCTTTACAGTTTAAGCAGAGTGAAGAAGTGAATGAATAGAAAGAGGCCATACTAGGTGAAAACTAGAGGAATGAGGATTTTCTTGATTTTCTTAGAGAACTCACATTTTGATGGCTCCTAATATTGGGGTAGAGTATTTCATAAAATTCAGAAGGCAGGAATTATGAGTATAGCAACCTATAAAACATTTCAAAAATACCTATTAACCTGCATATTTTATCCTAGAACAAAGAAACTCAGTAGGCAGTTTTCTTTAATCACTCCCCAAGATTATTACAGGATGAATTACATATCCATCTCCTGTTGCTCTTAGCCCTTGAATGATTTGCAGACAACACGGACTCCCCATGTGTTTAGGAAAGGGAGGTGGTAGCACTGACCTTTAAATAGCTGAGCGATGTGGGCCCTAGCCACTGGATCTGTCAGCAACTAGCCATTTGGCAGTGACTTCGAGAAACTTGCTTAACCTAAGAGAGTTCTCACCAGTAAAACAAAAGGGTTATTTGTCTCCTTTAACTTCCAAAATGAGTGCGTTGTTTCACGTTGGAGTGCACAGTTTCAGGTAATCTGGGAATTCCTGAGCTATTGATCTGGGCCTAAACAGTTTTTAAAGATGCACAGAGAAGAGGTAGAAGCTCCTACCCATCCCTGTGCCTACATTTCTCTTCCTCTTTCTCACAAGAGGACAGGGTGGTACCGGTGGGAGGCTATGATTTTCATTGTTCCTGATGAGCTCTGGATGTTGCTTAGGCCCCAGTTCCTGTCTGGTTCTTGCCCCATTTGGTATTTGGGTGTGTTTCTCCTTATTTTTTTTCCTCTGAGTTCTCAGACATTCCTAGTGCTCTTGACTCCTGTCCCCAAGCCAAACCTGCCCTCCAGCTTCAGAATGCCACTCTTTACTTACCATCCACTTCTCCACTCTCTGAAAATGAAGCCAAATTTAGGGAGCTGGTAGATTACTTGACTAATATGATGGACGTTAGGGTGACAAATGATGCTGGACTTTGGCGAGGGTATTTGCATCTCACCATCTTGTGCCCCTGAAAAAGATCTTAAATTAGTGGAATATGTGGAAGAGATAAGAATAACAGCTTATAAGAAGTTCTCATCCTATGCCAAAGGCTTCATGAAATCTGTGATCAGATCTGTTAGCCTATTTATGGCTTCTGAGCATTGTGTCATCTTTAAAAAGGCTTCTCCCCTGTCAGGATTATAGAAATATTTTTTTGGAAGATTTCCTTCCTTCCTTCCTTCCTTTCTTTTTATTTTACTTTAGTTTGTTTATAGATTTCTGATTCATATATGACTCCAGATAGTCTTCTAAATTTACTTTCAAACCCTTATATCTTATTTTAGGAAAGAAAATAAGATATAAAATTTCGACAGAAAACAAGTGAACTTCTAGTAGTCCCGGAATTGGAAAACCACTCAAGGAGAAATCAGTGATCCAAACCACCCATAAGATCCTAGCATCCTCTAGGGCAACTCTGGAATCCTAGAAGTTGTAAACTAGAGCAAGCCCCTTCTCATATTTATCAAGGATGTTTCAGGATCAGTCTGCCAGGGTTTAGGGCTCGGGAGAGGTAATGAACCAGTCCTTTGAGTTAGTTCCCCAGTCAGTAGTGAGAGGGAATAGGCTTATCAAGGGCGTACTCATGGCATCAAACATGGTGAAAAAGCACAAAAGTGTGCAACCTTAGAACTTTTTTTTCTCCATAAAATCACTAATATCATCTGAGGCCCCACCCTAATAGTTTTGTCTAACTAATTATTTCCCAAAGGTGCCTCCTCCAAATACCACTAACATGTGAATCCGGAGACTAAGTTCCCACCTTCCTTAAAAGTAAGTATCTTAAAATGAAGGGAAAGGTTTAGTGGAATGTGTTAAAGACCCACAGTTTCCCATATTTGAGGATTTATGTTTCATTTAATCACCATCAATAAGGGGATGCATGTGTTTGTGATGCAGAATGGGAATCCAACAAAATTCATGAAAAATGTATTTAGATAATATGATCATCCTAATATCATGGGGAACATACATACAAAATTAGCCTGGAGGAATTTTTGTTGAGGTAAATGAAGTCAAGAAATAATGCATGGAGGGAAGTGTTGGGGAATGGTATTGGCCAAATTATATGGTTATATTGTGTGCCTGAATGAATATGTAACAACAAAGTTTATCATTGTGTACAACTATAATGCACCAATAAAAATGTAGGAAAAAAAAAGAAAAAGAAATGGGCAGAGAAGAAATTCATCTTTGTCAAGTCTTTCTTGGAAAACAACAAATAGGTCTTAGGTTAGAAGGATGGTGGACCCCAAATGGTTGCAGATTAATTGTGTTCTTTTGATCTATTTTAAGATACCTAAAAATATATTTAAACTCATGAAACACAGCAGAACACGATATCAGGATGTGAAAGATGTGGTTGGTCATCCCAGAGGTCAGAGGTGAGATCAACAAGGGGACCCTGAGCTGGATCCTGTTCTTGAGTCAGGGCTGGCTTCTGTCAGGTTGCCACAGCTACACCCAAATGTATAGCATTTCATAAAGGACATCAGACTTAAAAAAAAAAAAAATTCCAGAGTTAAATTTCCAGTAAATCAATTATCACTTAAGCTAAGATCTATTGAAGAGGAACAAATCCTCATCCTGTGTTACTGCTTGCCTACTCTGTCTTGAAGCATAGATGAAATGGTTTTGTTGATTTGTATGTGTCCCCCTGCCCCAACTTTATATGCTGGAAACTTAATTTTCAAATTCATATGTTGGTGGTGTTTAGAGGAAGGGCTTTTGGGAGTGGTAATTAGAGTGAGATGAGGTTATAAGAGTGGGGTCCCAGGATGGGATTATAGGCTAAGAAGAAAAAGGGGGACCTGAGCCTTCATGCTCTTGTGCTCTCTCATGTGCTCTGCCATATTATGGTGCAAAAAGGGGCCCTCACCAAGTGCTGGCCTCTTGATGCTGAGGCATGGACTGAATCAACCTCTGTTGTGTAACAGCTATCCAGTCAGTAGTATTCTGTTAGAGCAACAAAAAATGGACTGAGACATTTGATATCTCTAATATCAGAGGCTAGGAGCCTGGGATATTAGCCTGAGATATTAATCTGGGATTTACAAGCTCATTAATTTGCTGATGTCCCTTAATGTCTCTGAGCCTCAGCTTCTCCACCTGTAAGAAGAGAAATAAATAGTTCCCCCTTATCTGGAGAGGATCTCAGCAGATACATGAAATTGTGGGTAATATCAAACCATATATATAATTGTTTTTAGTACATTACATAAAAACCTATAGTAAAGTTTACTTTATAAATTAGGCACAGTAAGAGATTAAAAATAATAACTAACAATAAAATTAAAAGTATAAAAATAAAATGTAATAAAAGTGATGTGAATATGGTCTTTTTCTGGAATTTTCCATTTAATATGTTTGGACCATATTATTCTTCAGTAACTGAAACTACAGAGAAGCAGGGGCCACTGGATTGCTTAATTCATAGAGTTTCTAAGAAGAAAAAGCTAGTGAATGCATTTGAAAATTTTGGAAAACTGTGCAGATGGTGGAGACTATCAAATATATCAGTGCTATAAATGGTTATGAATCTTTTTGAAGGGGTTCTTTCTGATATAGGTCAGATTCCTTCAGATGACAATAAAATATTTACCTTGCCTCATTGCACCCTGAAGCATTTAGGATTACAAATACAATTTTAAAACACATAACATTAGAAGGAAAATTTGAATTGTATTTTCTACTCGATAATGGAGGGTGTGGTAAATTAAGCTTTTCAGGGCCCTGATCACATTGACTACTGTTGTTCATTTCCCTGTGTCTAGCTAACTGAGTACTGGGCACATAGAAGACAATAATAGAGGTTGTTTGGTGATCAGAGATAACAGAACTATGCTCCAAATTTACCTGCAATGTGGACAGTCAGGGTACTCATATCCTGTTAGAGTCTTATAGTACTTCCATATCGATCAGAATCAGCTCAAATAAAAATGCCAAAATTACCTCTCCTTTTGGGGAGATGAAATGGTGTGTAGAGAAAGGCACTTGAGCACCCTGCCACTGCCTTTGTCTACATTGTCACCTACCTGCCACAAAGATGTGTGACTTTCATTTGCTTCAAAGCTCACTTTTCCAAAAACTGGACTTTGGAGAACTTGATGGGAAACAGACTTTAGCAGGCAGTTTATGAGTAGACATCATTAGTATTTCTCCTTTTTCACTCAGGCATCTGTAAGAGTTGTTTTTACCTAACAGAATTTTGACAATTAGAACCTTCCTCAGGCCAGCAGAGCCCGAAGGATTCACAGAGCTGCTGGGGGGAAACTGCCTCTATGGACTAACGTGTTTTAAACCTCTGCTTCTGAAAGTTGGGGCCCAACTTAAATTCTTCCTGCTGCGCTTCTGTTGCTGGGCACCTATCTTTCTTTGTTCTGTGTCTGAGACAGTAAACAGAGCATAATGGTTGCACAAGCACCAAGTTCTTTTGTGATAGCCTGGGAGCTTTATACAAGGGGTTCTGAACAGGTTGCAAAAGAGGCTGCTGTTGAATGCCAAACAAAACAAAACAAAATAAAGATAAAACAAAAAAGCAACAACAACAAAATCCCTCTCCAGTCTTGGCTTGTTAGCGTTTTCTAAGGCTTTGGGGATTTTACCTATCAGTGAGTTAGAAAACTTGACAGTTTCTGCAGTAATAAATGTAAAAAAAAAAAAAAAAAAATTGAAACTTGCACACAGGATGATAAATAGAAATTTCTGATCTGTGCTTTATAAACAAAAGCCCTGTCAGTATGTACTTTTCTTAGTCACTAGAAATTAGCAAAACATTAAAAAGGCTTTGTACATTTAATGTTCTAAACTGAAGGTTGCAAATCTTAGCATAAGAAGAAAACACGCCACAAAGTAGTTGAAGTTGTAGTGGAAAGAGAACTGAAGAAACAAGAAACCTGAATTGTTTTCCTAGAGATCATTTAGGACGTTCAAATGTCCTAAACATGGAAAGATGAAAGTCAAAATAAATTGCTAATTTTTGAAGTGTCGCAAGACTCCCATGTATGTTGAAAGTAGTGGATTTCTAGTATTATGATTGAAATATTTGGCATAAATTCAGGAAAGCTGCCCTCTCCCTCTCCCTGCTTCATTGATGTCCTAGCAATTCTGTGTCTGCCTAGTAGGAAAGCTAGCAGAGCTCTTGACTCTGTTATGGTCTGCCTTCTGACTTTGAGCAAGACATTTCTTTTTCCTTGCCCTTGGCTTCCTTAGCAGAACAACGAGAGACAGTTTATGCATTAAACTTCAGGGTACTTTGAGATACATGATTTCATAAGAGCTCTGTGAGATAGGTGAGGAGCAAGGTCAGACTTTAAGTGTTTTGCCCAGGGTCACTAGACAAACAGGAGTACAACTCATGTCTTCGTGCTCCCAATCCAATTTCTTCTATCCTGCCTCACTGCATGGTTTGAATTTATTACAAACCCTTTTGGCATGGCATTGTAGAATGGACAAAAATATGCAAATAAATTAAGTCTTTTATTGCTTCATTGTTATTTATTTGAGTAAATATTCATTCGAATGTTGCTATTATGCCTCCAAAATGTGTAATTGTTTTATTATTGAGAATATTAGCACTTTGGAAAGAAAGGCTTTAAATATTGGATAAATATAGCAAATATTGAATAATGTGAAGTATTTTAATGAGTTTCCATTGACTTTAGTTTGCAAATTATGGTAATGGTGTAAAGGAAGAGATTTCTTATTAGGGAGACTGATGGGAGTACAATTTGTGTGTGTGTGTGTGTGTGTGTAAAAACATGTATGAATATACTTATAGCTTTCAGATATTGATATTGAATTGTTATTGAATGCTATACACAATTGTGTAAATGTTAAGAAATTCAAACCTGTAATGAAATATTTATCATATTGAAAACTATGTAATTGGGAATGTTGTTTGGGATAATTTATTTAGCCCAACTCTACAGTGTGGTGGATCAAGAGTAAGTTAACATTATTTAGTGCTCCTGTTGTCCAGTTAAACATGAGCTGTGGTTGAGTGGATAATGAAATGCAGTGCACATAGGTGTGTTTTCTTTCTTTCTGTTTTTGTTCTGAATGAGAGTTCCATCAAAACCTCTCTCAGATATTAAAAGTCCTTCTCTGATCTGAATAAATATTTTATCTTCAGGCAGGTCACATATTATAGTTTGTTTAACAAAATAAAGGCTTGTGGCAGAGGCACATGAACTGCAGATAATGGTAAAACAGCACTGGACATAGCCCCCCAGGGCAGGTGCAGAGTGTTATTTTAGCAGTAAACCCCTCCTTATTAAAGTGTCTGTCATGGGGGCTTCAGAAACAGCTGACCTCCTTTCTAACTAAAGTGGCTATAAAACCACAGTCTAACTCCTTTTTCTTTTATCAGGGACCAAGGCACTTCAAGACTAAACACCAATTTCTTTTCTTTGGTTCTGTGAATTTCCTAACATAGTGGAATCTAAAGTGAATGAAAAACTGAATTTGAACTTGGTTTTTGAAAAAAATGGAGTTTTCCATTTTATGTTCTTGAGATTCAATTATTTTAAAAATTTACGGATTAAAGATACTTTGGTCATAAAATAAAGGGAATTTATAAGTGGAAAAATAATGTATTAAATAATAATACATATACAAACTATGAGATCTGGGATGAATTAACTTGACTAAAGGTCACACTGTTTTCTTAAGATAGCCCTCTTTATCTTAGAATTCCTTATCAGATCTCCCTACCTCTTACCTACCTACCCCTAGATTATATCCCACACATGCTAGCTACAAAAACTCAAGCAGCTTTTCTATCATGATGCTTCTCTGATCAATAAAAGGAAAACTGACAAATTAGTGATTCCACAGTTGCTTCTAGGATAAAGCTCTTGGGCCTTAAGTTTGGTATTTAAGGTTTGAACTCTGCCCATTCTGTCCCTGTTTTTCCTCCAGGTTGGCTAAACTGAGTCTGACCCTTTCTCGAGTACAAGACAGGCCTTGTACTTTCCCACATGTGTTTATTTCCTTTGCTCCTTCTGGAGTTGGGGCTGAAAAGATCCCAATCAATCATTAGAAACCTTTCTGTCCTCTGTGATCCACCTCAGAGAACAGTGTGCTGCCATGGTGAGCAGTCTAGGCATTGAAGTCAGGTACGCCTATGTTGGAAATGTAACTACTAGGTATGCATACGTGGGCAAGGACAATAAAACTTCCAAACCTCAGTCTCATCATGTGCAAAACAGATAATGGTTTAGTTTGCTGTGAGAATAAAATATAATAATATAGGTCAGACACATACGATTGCAATGCTCAGCACTCAGCAGAATATTATTTGATGCTTTGTCCTCCATGCTGGGTCTCTGTTTCCCTGCTCCCACACAGCAATTAGTCTTCCCCTCTGTGTTCTCTTAGACCTTTGTGTCCTTATTCTATGGCATTTGCCATGTTCTTTTAGCATTTTCTTCCCTTAAGCTGCTTGAGGTTGGTTTCTGTTAGGTGTTCCACAAATGTTAGTTGAAATAAATTGAATTATAGAACAGTGTACTTAATAATAGTAAAGTTTAAATTATTTCAGCATAAAAGAAATAAGAATGTTAGATGATTGATAGTTCCTAAGTCATGCCAGAAACCTAAGCATCATATTTTTTAATAGTATTAACTGGAAACTGAACTTAAAATCGGCAGAATGGAAAACCAGATACTTACATTATTAGTTCTCCCCATATGACTCGGGAGGCCTGAAAAGGTCAAATAGGTACCTGAAGGTCATTCAGATGTTTAGTTATTTGTGTCCACAGCATTTGAGCTTCAGCACTACTGGTTTGATCTGCACCTGTATTAGTTCATTTTATGTTTCTATACATAGTATACTACAGACTGGGTGATTTATAAAGAAAAGAAATTCATTTGGCTCATAATGCTATAGAACGGGAGATTCAAGAGCCTGGCACCAACATCTGGCACACTGTGTCATAACATGGTGGAAGGTGAATAGGCAAGAGTGAGAGAGTAAGCCAGCAAAAGAGACAGGGCATGAAGAAGGACTTGTTCTATAACACCCACTCTGGAAAACGAACCCACTCCCACTAGTACTAACCAAATCCCCAGAGAATGGCATTAATTCATTTTTGAGGGTGGGTCCCTCATGATTTAAACACCTTCCATTGGATCCCACCTCCCAACACTGCCACAATGGTGGCCGTTCGACACATGAGTTTGTGGGGCACAGATATTGACCATATTGACGCCCTTTGTAAAGTTACAAACATTTATTATAGTAGTGATTCTTGAATGTTTAGACTCTCAATCCATACAAGCAGTGTTAATTCTCTATTAATCATAACTGACTTACCTGGAATCACTGAAATTCTAGAAACAAGAGTCAAGGATCCGCAACAGCGATAGCTAGCGTTGGTCTTTGAGCAGGAAGGAGGAACAGTAGTAAGTAGTCAGCATTTGGCTGGCACTGCAGGGCACCTGCACCTCTCCTCTATATACTGAATGGGTCTTCTCAGAATCCCTTTACCCCCTTAGCTGGCTGTCAGTTTAAAGCTCCATGTCCTGGAACTCAGAGTTCTCAAGAAGTCTAGTCTTGCAGTATCAAAGAAGAGTTAACAGTATACTACAGACTGGGTGATTTAAAAAGAAAAGAAGTTTATTTGACTCACTTTCATAATTTCCTCATGTACAATATATCATACTTTCTACTTCTGCTTCGTAAATGTCTTAAATTAAAAGTGATTTTTTTCCTCCATTAAGCAGTTGCAAAATACTTTTGAAGGGCACATGTTCTCCCACATGCTTGAGCTACAAAGCATTAACACTTCTACAAAGCGTTTCTTTAAGCATGATCCTTCTCTGATCCCTTGACCAAAATAGAAAGATAAATAAAAGCTAAAGGGGGGAGAAACATTTTTCATTGTCCTAAGTTGAGTAAATTATAAATAGTGAGAGATTTGAGTGAAAATGCAATTGCTAAGCAAGATAATTGACCAGGATTCCTGTATCCACATATTTCCATTTCTTCTCATTTAGAGTGACATCATGAAGTGATGAAAGTAATAATATAGAGGAGGTAACAACATTATATTTGGTAGATATTTGAAATTAGGAGTAATTTGAATATAATTAAAATTTTAATAAGATTATGTATTATGACTTTTGTCAAGATCTACTTTTATCAGGATCCATTTTATACCTTCCACATAAAAGTGTAATGTATTGCTTCTGAATTATTTTCATTACTTGTTAATTTCAGTCATTTATAGAGGGATTCCAGAGGATTCCACTGATAAAGGAGAGATTCTGCCATGAATTAGGAAGACTAGTCCTATGTGCAAATAATGCCATTTATATGTATTTTATAATCCTTTCCCTGGTAGAAGGTGGAAACACCACCTTAAGGAAGAAAGATATCTGCCTCAATTATGGGAAGTCTTTGAAACAGCCCCAGGCCAGCATTTGTGAAACCTGTTCAGAACTCCTCTCTTCTGTCAGTGAAGAGCTGACTCAGATAAGAATTGGCCACAATTAAATTAAGCTTATGTGAGGAAATGTCAAGTTGGAGGGACTGCCCTGTGTGTTCATCATTGATTAGACCTGTGGAAATCCTTACCCGGAAGGGCCTTGTGCTGCCAGGATCTTGATGAACCCTGCATATATTAGAAAGGAGAGTGCTCACCAGCCCATGTCTGGTGGTTGTGCAGCAGCCTTACACATGGAACCATCTCTGTCACCTGTTCTATTTGAGCACCTTTGGAAGTGTCCTTAGCCCACATGCTCCCATGTTAGGTGTTGGATCCAGCTTCTATTTGCCTGCAAAGGGAACCTGAATTGTTTTTTTCATTAAAAAAAGGCGGGAAATTTCCCCAAAAGTCTTTCCCTCTTGTCTTAGTCATCGAATGTATTGCAAAGCTCTCAAATGATTTCACACTGAAATTTTCAGTCTTTGATTTTTCCTTTAGGTTAATTCATCAATTATGGCTTTTTTGATAGGCAGGAAAATTTTACAGTCAATCAGATGATGGACATAACATGATGTATTAGAATTATTATATACTTCTTTGGATTTGAATAGGGTAATTTGAAATTATGTATTCTACCATAACTACTCCCTCCATTATATAACTAAATATATAAATACTTAGGGGTATAAAAAGCATCATACATTATTGACCATATTCTACTTATAAGTGTATGGTTTAGAAGTGTAAAGTATATTCTTATTGTCTAAAGCAACTGTAAATTAAAGGTTTGAGGTGGTATTAACTCAGGGTCAAAAGCACACAATGTGTCACATAGATTGTGATCATGTTGTAATTCGTAAATGAAATTAAAATTGAATCAATGGAGAAAGAAGAAGAAGTATAACAAGAGATCATTTTTAAATTTCCCCCCAAGACACACAACAAAACCCAAAGTTTCAAAAGCAACAGATGAATAAATGTTGTATCATAAGGTTATATATTCTATATACCTTTTATATGAACCTGAAAGACAAAATTATATGAATAATTAATTTGTCTATTTCGGGTTTATTAATGAAGAGATCAATAATCTGTTAAGTGAGAACAGATCTTAAATGTTTTACAAAACAAATAATGAGTAATTATCTGATTGCAAAACCAAATAATCTAAATTACTATATAATATTTCTTGGTGGTTTCTGAGTGAAATAGCAAATCCAAGATTGCTCTTTAGGAGAAGTAAACTCATAGATGACATGGCTTTCATCTGAGTTTCTATGGCAATATGTAAATAATCATGTTCTTTCAACTTCTAAAAAATCACATTGAAACCCAGTAGTGTTATAACCATTCATTTTTGGTCCAGGCCTTGGGCTTTCATCTAGAGCTACCATCCACTAGCCTGGTTGTGATGTGCACACAGCTTTGAGTGCCATCATTTCACTTCCAAGGGCAGGGTGCTGCTTGATAATACCCCTGAAGTGCCTTCTCCCAACCTCCCTAACTAGAAATGCACACTTTCAAGTTAGCTTAGATGACATAGCAGTGATGCATAGGACATAGCAACATGGTGAGCCCTCTTTCTGTGTCAGATGTTATTTCCCAATTTAACAAATGCTTCTCAGATGCCAGGTATTTGTTCTTGCAGAATATTTGTGAGGCAAAAGCCTAGTTGATGCCAAAACATATGGTTAGGCATATTTGGTCTAAGTAATTGTTTACTAACTATATCTCTATGTCATTTGTTTTATCTTCCAGAAAATGTATAAGTAATAGAAAGGTGATTTTGTTACCCAAATGAAGCTCAGAACTAACGTGTTGTTTTGATGTAGAAAATGGCAATTCCTGGAAAATAGTGGTGGAGCTTAGTGGAGTCTTTTAAACTTGAAGTGTTTGGTGTATAAATTTTTCTGTTGCTAAGTTTATTATTAATATTATTTACTTTTGTCTCATAGAATCTGCTAATAACACATGAGAGATTGACAAGCAAGCTTATATTTGTAGTGACTGAGTGACATTTGCTCATAGTGGTCAAATCTCTAGGGCTTCTTTCTTTAGTTAAAAGAAAGAGGAAATGGGAAAGGTCTGTTAAACACAATAGAAATCTATTCTAAATGAAAATTCAGATCTGAACCCCTTGGGTAGAATAGTTTGGTAAAGGTTAAACAAACCTTTTCTCACTCTTGTGGGACTTTAAAATAAATTTCATCTAAATTCTTGTCAGCTTTCCTATACAGCTGTCCCCAAACATCTGCTGTGGATGCTCAAAATTGCCACTCCTGCCTTTCACCGTTTACATATGCTTATGTAAACTATTTATTTGTAATACATAATTAGTGGCAAAGTGTATGCTTCGTTTTTAACTACATATACTCAGGGGTGGACTAGAAGAAAACCATCTACTTAATATGTGGAATGAATCTGCTTGGTTTAAGGCTTGTCTGAGCAATGGTCTCGTTCACTTTCCAGAAGCTGTGGAGTGTAAGGGGTATTTTAAATCTATGTAGATTATTGTAGCATAGGGTAGAATTGTGGGAGTTGTGCTCTGTTTCTCCATCCAGGGCAGGGCTTAATAGTCTGCCTTATAAACTGCCTTATAAACCATGCTGCAGAATAAAATGATTTCCCCCAAAGTCATGGAAAAGTGTGGCCGCTTGAATGCTGGGGAGTATGTCATCTTAGTAGTCATGCAGAGAAAATTATGTAAACCTCTGGAGACATGGCCCTGTGTTGACCTGGAAAGATCAATCTTCCAGGGTCTTGATTTTGTTGGCAGAGTAATGCTTCTGTAAAGAGTGAGATTCAAGTCAGGTTGGTCGAAGACTGGAGAACATTAGTCCTTGGGAGCAAACAGGGATTCTAGCTGTCAGGGTGACTGATGGCCTTGCCACATGTGAATGCTTCCTGGAGAAATCAGGCCAAATTGTTCTACCACTGAGAGGAGAAGGTCCCTTCATTCTCTGTTCTGGCCAGAGAGCTCAGAACCCTGCCAGGATCCTATTGTGGGGACGAAAATCATCCGGGCACTAGCATAAGGATGTCCAGTTCTTCCCACTAGATTCCCAGAGAGAACCTCACCTGGGACATTATCCTGGGAATATTTCAATGGCAGCAGAGGGCTCTGTGCAGTGTCTCTGCCATAACACTATTCTTTTGGTAATTTTTTTCTATATTCTGGTTTCTATCCTTCTCAATATAATTTCACCACATTCCCTAACTTCCACATTGTAGACATTTACGACAGTTAATTCTTTGCTTTGGGGCTGTTCTATGTAGAATGTTTAGCATCATTTCTGACCTATGTCCCCTAGATACCAGTCTCCTGATTGTGGTAACAAAAATGTCTGTAGACATTGCCACGTGCCTTCTGGGAGTTCAAAATTGCTTCCAGTTGAAAACTACTAATTTATCCTATATTTTCTTAGAATTTCATAAGATATTTATGATTCATTGGCAATAAATAATCACTAAGCAGCTTCTATATCCAAAAATATTTGGTAGGGGCAATAGCAATATCCATAAGAGATAGTCCCCTTCTTTATATAGTTTACAGTCAAGTTGGAACAGCTGATAATAATCAAATAGTTTTACTAAAATGTGCTTAGAATGTCAGTAAGTATTGCAAAGGAAATGTACTGGGTGCTCTGATGACACAACTAGTCTTGGGCATGCTAGAAGACACCCTGCTTGTGTTTTTGTGATAGGGAGTTGGGGAAAGAAAAAAAGAGTTGAACTTGGGGAAACATGTGCAAAGCACCTGAGGAGGAGGTGCTCTGCCAGGAACAGAAAGAAGGCTTATGCATCCAGAGCACAGAGAGCAGTCTGAGATGATGCAAAATAATAATAATAATAATAATAATAATAATAATAATAATAATAATAATAATAAAATAAATACATAAATAATTAAAAAATAAAATAAAAATAAAATAGGGCCAAATTTGGCAGAACCTTCTCAGCCTTGTTGACAGTCTTGGCCTTTTTTGTCCTGAAAGTCTGGGAAAGGCATTGAAGTGTTTCAACAGGGCTAGGATATTCTGAGGTTTTAACTATGTGGCTGATTTGCTGTAGCAGGAATGCTGTGCGGCAGGTGAGGGTGCTGTTCTTTCCTGCACAGAGTGCTCATGTCTGGTCCTGTACTGGTACTCTCAGTCTCATAGGCCATGAAGTCTGATCTGCTCTCTCTCCAAGGCCCTGGATTTGAACTCACTGAGTTCTACATTCATTTTCTTTTAGAAAACTGTTACATTTTATTGATCTTTTAATTATGCCTTTCAATTTTAAAAGTAGCATCAAGGTCCCAAGGAGGGGATTGGAAAAACAAGTAGATTTTCCTTGTTCATGGAATTTTATTTGAAGGATACAGTATATCCCAAGAAGTCCTTCCATTGTCCACATCACTCAAGGGGCTGGATTTGTCCAGAATTATGATGTACAGCAGAATTAACAGAGACCAGGAAGTAGTTCATCATATCTTTTGGTGAGTTCCATAGCCTGCCTTGTTCTTGTTCTCTTCATTATTCTTCCAGAAGAGGACCTGTCCTTGGCCTCACACTCTGTGGCAGAGCCTTTATGGACAGCATTCTGTTCAGGCCAATTCTGAAGCTCTGAGAGTTCTTACACTTAGTTTACTTATGGCTGCTTAAGGATATAATGCTGAAGTTGTGTATGCTGGAAACAATTAGCTAGAAATTCTTGAAAAACTCTTTAGTCATGTGTCTATAAAAATGTCTACAAATATCCCACCCCTCTAAGGAAATATGCTCCCTTTCTTAAGTAGACATATAATAAGATCCAATAGACTCATGGTTTTGCAGCCTTGGGCTTTTATAGTTGAGATGGAGAGTAATTGAGAGTTGTCCATGTTGACCTGATCTTGGGAATATTGTGGGTAGTTTCCACCTGGGAATTGAACCAGCGACCCTAGTCTCATTAGCACTGAGTACTAATCTAGGCATCATTGGCATAAATGTATAAGCCAATAATAAATAATTTTAATGGGGAGTATGGGAAAGCTGGAAGCAACCAAATTTGCATTTTGCCTTATTTGCTAAGATGCTTGTAGTGATGGCAATGTGAACAGACAAGACTGACAAGATTTCTGGATTGTCAGCAAACTTCTAGATGCCATTTCTTGACCCATATGAGAGCTGTTTTAAATCCTGGAACATTTATTCCAGCCTATTTCCAAATAATTTTCTTTGCCTCCTCTGGTGTTATAATTTCTCTCAATATACACTGTGTTTATCTAAATGTTTTTTTTTAAAAAAAAACTCTTCTTTTTAAGTTCATGCAGATTGCTGTCTGAGGTAGTCTCAGCAATTTCCTGAAATTATTTCTTAATTTCTTATATAATTATATTCACCCCATCCTCCCATTTCCTGACCTTCATAAGGCTACATATAATATGGTAGTGTCCTATTATAGACAGTTGAGTATCTCTTGTCTCCTTAAATTTATTTAGCAATTATACGTTGGTTACCTACCATATGAGAACTCAGTGTTGCTGCCTTATATTCTGAGGTTATGTTTCACCAAATAGACACTTCTAAAAAACCCCATCCGAGCTTGCGGTTTGCTTTGTCCAGGGTAAAATCTGGTTCTATGTGCAATCATAAGAAGATTGAAAATTAAATTTTTTTTTTCCTGAAGAAGTCTGCCGAAGGTTCAGGATGTTTTCTCATTTATATCACGCTCCTCTGGGGTTTCAGTTCTATTGGAAATGGGCACGTGATGGCCTTTTTCTTGACTTATGTCACAGTTCTGTGCATGTCCCAGCCCTGCCATCAGGCACTGGCTTTCACTGGCCCTGCAAGACCTCAGTTCCTCAGCAGGAAAGGGGCCTGTGCATAGAGCCCCTCCATATTTTGTTTCCATGACTCTGGATTTAAAGACTCAGATACTTGTTTTCTTGAAGAAGACTCACTTTTAAAGGGTGATGGCAATTGGGATGGCTGTAGAGATGCTAACTTTTGGAAATATGGCAGATGGCATGGACTTGACAGAGCAATAAATATCCATCATATCAGAATATAGAAAGCAGAGGGCTCTGAGAGCATCTTTTCTCTCAACTACCTTGTGATTCGTTACTAGTGGAATTAATATTTAAAGACATTTGTTGCATTGGAAACGATTTGGGCCCTCTTCCCTTTTTAGGTGCTTATTCCAGTTTAAATACTATGACTGCAAAAGGATATATTTGTTTTGTTTTGTTTTGTTGTTTTGTTTTTCTTAACTGGAGCGTAAAAGAATACTAATGTACTTACCCTTTGGTTTCTGTCAGCAAGGCCCACCAGAGAAAATCTGAAATCATGCATTTTTTTTTTTTCTGGAACATTTTCACAGACAGCCAAGCATAGGAACAAATTATATCCTCCCCATATATTTTTTCTTCTCTCTTACACCATGATGAATTTCTTTCTCCAGAGGGAGAAGTGATTTTTTAAAAGGCTTGAACAACATGCTAATCTTTCCTTCTGATAGCCCCTGGTTGAATTACCCCTGAATTTGAAGCATTTACTGATGAAATGATACTTGACATTAACCAGTGTTGTATGGAAATATTTCCAGCACCTGGGGAGAAAATAAAGGAGGGTATTCATAACACTGCCACTGTGTGGCTGAATCTTCCATTTTTCTCAGAATCAATCTGAATTATGCTTGCTTCATGCTGACTGACTTTTCTCCGGAGAGACCACTTTTGGACAACAGAAAGATTTGCACCACTGGAAAAAGTTAGAATTTACAATATTATTATAATAAAAAAGGTTGGGTTTGGCTAATGGTCTGCTTGACTGGTTGGCAGATCAACTGGGGACTTGGTTTGGGAATTTTTTTTTTTTCATTGTGCAGAATGACAGAAGGTGATATATCCCTGTAAATCAAATACCCGGCTTGCTTGTAAAGCCCTGCTTCAATGTGGAGCACAGAGTAGACAGGCAAAATTTCCAGAGAAAGATGAAATATGAAAATTGGCTTTTGATTTTATATCTCTGGGTGGTTTTGATTTGGCAAAGTGCTTTTGGCCTTTGACAAAGTAAAAGTAGATGATGATTTTTTAAAAAATATATGGATTATTCAACAAGATTATTCCCCTTATGTCATTTTTTGTAGCTCACAGAACTGCAAATTCTCTATTTGCTGCTTTTTAAATGGAAAAGAAAATATCATAACCAGGGATGGAGCAGCCCTTTCATTCTTCGGTTGAAATGTATGCATGTGCTCATCTAACCCATGTTGGAGCAATTTCTTTAGGAGTAATGCTTAGCTCGGTTTCAATGAGAGTTCATACACTATGGTGTAATGTAGAGGAAAAGTGATGAACTAGACTCAAGAATCCTGGGGTTTCCACCCCGCCTCCAAAACTTTTCAGGCAACTGTTTGGAAAACAGGAGCTGAAAACTTTCTGTTGTTTAGTAACATTGTATCCTCATATAATTATAGTATATGTTGTAATGTGTCACATTTGTGGTGACACTGGTGTAAACAAACCTCCTGTGCTGCCAGTGGGATAAATATAGCATGTGTGGTTCTGTACAGCATGTCATACTTGATAATGATAGTAAATGACAGAGTGACCAGTTTATGTATTTACCATGCTATCTTTATAGTATTTAGAGTGAACTCCTTCTTTTAAAAGTTAAGTTTTCTGTAAAGGTGGGTGCCCTGTTACACTGGCAGCAGCCTCATGCATCTCATGCAACCCACCTCATGATTGCATTTCTCAGAATGCACCCCATCTTTCAGTGATAGGTGTCTGTATTTACTAAATCCTGAAGACAGACCATGGAGCCTAATTTATAATAGTGAAAATAGATGATAAACAATAAATGGACACTGTGGCTTCATATGCAGATAACAGTTCAGGGCAAATTATTAGAATTGACTATGGATGGGAGATGGGGAAGATTTATTTTGGAGCATATTAAAGGCTCCAGGAAGTTCTAAGTTAAGGAAAGTTAAGAAATCTCTTTACCTTTGTTAAATCAGTATTTTCTAAAGGGATTTTTGTTTATTTGTTTTGTTGCATAGCTGTTCATATCTCATACAATTCGTGTTGTGGAACAGAGTTTGGGAAAGGAGGGACTACTTATTTCCCTAAGATCTTCATGTTTTATGATTATGTTCCTAGTTTCTTGGATCCTCATTTTTGTCTTCTCTCTGGAGCATGCTATAGATAGATTTTGGTGTGTGTTGACTAGCCCATTTTCACTAAAAATTAATTGGATTTTGGCTTTTTAGGGCACTTCTTTAGACACTAGAAAAAGACGGAGGAATAAGACCTAGAACTTTCCTTCAGGAACCTGGCAGTCCAATTGATGACTTAAGAACACACTTAGCAACTTAAACATAAGGAAGGAAGTGCCACAGAGCCATTCACAGAGGTACAATACAATGTGTGTAGCAGAGTTTTCAAAATGCAGTCCCAGGATCAGTGTCTCCTAGGAACCTATTAGAACTATAAATTCTCAGACCCCACCCGAGACTAATAGACTCAGAAACTCTGGGGTGGCCTAGTAATCCAAATTTAACCTGGCCTAGGAAGTTTGTGATGCCCTGTGTAGTTTGAGTCACAGTTAAAGAAGTGGAGCCTACTTTTAGCTGGGAATCTTTGAGATAGCTTCATAGAGTAAAGTTTAGAAGATGATTAAAACTTGTAGAAGCGGATGTGTACAGACCTGGATTCATGAAAGAAGGAAGAGTAATAAAAATGGGAGCTCATAACCCACTTGAATCAAAGTGTGAAATATGATATATCAAGAACTATGTAATGTTTTGAACAGCCAACAATAAAAAATTTTAAAAAAAAACAATGAAATTCACAGTGAATATCTGAGTTTCATTTTTAGCTGTTCCACTGGCACATTGTGTGTGACTTTGTTCCTATCACTTTATTCTCTCAATCTATTTCCTCAGTGGTAAAACTAAGGTGTTGGGCTGGATAGCTTTATGACCCCACTTGGCTATAAAACTCAGTGACTTTATGTGGCTTAGCTAAACATTTCATTATATAATCCGAATAATGGCATGGCATGGATTATTTGTGATCTGAATACCTAGCATATTATTGTATGTGCTGTCCAACTACAATGGTTTTTGTTAAAACATTCACACACACACACACACACACACACACACACTTTTTCTTCGTTTTAGGCAATCATTAGCATGAGCCAGAGAGTACGACTTTATTCCCAAGTGTGTCATACAGACAGTCTATAACTGATTTCAGGAGCAAGGACCCAGAACATAAAGTAGTACCATGAGGATGGTAATTTGAACAGTATCAGAATGGGTTGCTCCAGAATATAGGCTTAGCAGCATCTGGCTGTTCTGGGACTCATCACAAAGAGAAATCTTGTTCAAACTCCCCAGGAATTAAATATCAGGTCTGAAGAGTAGGTCCCTAAAGCTGCTGTAGTTTCCTAAGTTTAAAAGTGTTCTTGCAGGAGTGGGAACAAATTATAGACTGTGGCAATAGCCTGGCATCCATGTCACCATACACAGGACTCCTTTGTGACACTGACTGCAAACCCTGGCATGAGCCTGGCATCTGTGGAAGGGACATTTTGTATCAGGGACAGGGCCCCCAGATTATTTATCCTTAACCTAGGTGTCACTAATTTTCTGTTCTGTGTCTCTGCTTCTGAACACTCAGTTAATGATAATGTCAGTTAATATTTATAGAACATTTACTATGTGCTAGACACTATGCAAAGTCTTCAACAGGACAGTGGGAATTTTACAGATAGAAAAATTGAGAATTAAGAAACTTTAGGTATTTGACCTGGATCACTCAGCCAAACATGGCAAAATTGGGATTCAACTCAAGTTTGTCTGACCTTTGGGACAAATATAGTAACCTTCCTTTGTTTTAACAAAGAAATGACATCTGTTCTTTAATCTTTGATGTGGCTTTTCCTATAGGGAAAGAAATTGTGAAGTGGTTGTGAGTTTCCTTTTGTATAAATCTTCCTTAATGACAATATCCGCTAACAATTATATACCTAATATGTGCCAGAAAGTGTTTTTTAAGTGCTTAAAATTTATTTACTCCACTCTGGTCTGGTAGGCACTGTTGTTTTGATTTTGTAGAAGAAATTAAGTTTCCAAGTTGTGCAGGTAGTAAACAGAAGAGTGTGTTCTAGAACAATGCACTGCCTTCGTGCCTGTGAGGGTCCCACAGCACACACCTGAGCAGACACTACTCTTCCATTTGCAGTATGAACACAAGTCATTTTCATTAGGGAGGGACACCTGGAAGGTGAGATTCCATATGCTGACTTTGTTCTTTTGTTTTGCAATTTGTCATAACCTATTTCCTCAGTAACCTCTTTCTCTCCATAGAAAACCTTTTGATAATATATAAGATAGGAAATATGGAGTGGAAATGGAATAATTTTTTCAGATGTTTTACTCTTCAGAAGTCTCAGCTATTTAAGGAGGCCAGTTTAATGGTAGCAGAAAACAGCTTCACAAGGTTACTAATGCAAGCCCAGACACCTGCAGAGTCAAGGATGTCCCAGACACTTGGCTTCAGTGACTGCTTGTTTTAGTCAGCCTTTCTACCTCTATGTCAAAAACACCTGACAAGAACAACATAGGAGGAAATATAATTTGGGGGTCGTGGTTTTAAAGGTTTTATTCCACAGACAGCCAACTCCATTGCTCTGGGTCCAAGGTGAAACAGAAGACTATGGTGGAAGGGTGTGGCACAGGACATGGCAGTTAAGAAGCAGAAGAGATCCACTCACCAGGGACAAAATATAAACCCCAAAGGTATGCCCCCAGTGACCCACCTCCTCCAGCCACACACAACC
Organism: Marmota monax; assembly: GCF_021218885.2. Lineage (NCBI taxonomy): Eukaryota > Metazoa > Chordata > Mammalia > Rodentia > Sciuridae > Marmota > Marmota monax. The sequence goes on from NW_026693836.1 coordinate 1,893,745, forward strand.
TGCCTAAAGCTTACCCCTCAAGTAACTCCAAACAACTTAGTGGATTAATTTCATTGATTAGGTTAAGGCTCTCATACCCTAATCATTTCACCTCTGAAAATGTTTGCATTGTCTAACATATGAGCTGTAGGAGGACACCTCATATCTAAATCATGACACTGCTGTTTCCTGCCCCTGAAGTCTTTGGTATTTATTCATCTCCTGGAAGGAAAAATCTGTGTGCCCTTCTGAGTCCCACACCAAGATCCATCCTAACAGAGAAGGGCAGAATGGGGAAGCACACAAGGGCTGCCTCTGAAAAATAAATGTCTCAAAGATTAATGGCTCGATGATCTCTTTGGAGATTGTATAAAAATTATTGATTATGTTACTAAGTTGTAGAAAATAGGTTCTGAGGCTGGGAACTAAGTGCTTTCTTTAAAATAATCTAGAAGCAGCAGCATAAATCAATGTGCAGAGCATCTCAAACACCGTAAGTATCATATCGGCTTCACAAGCAGCTTGGCTTCGATGTGGGAAAAAAATCTGAACAGTTATCTTGGAAAGCTAAAAAAAAAAAAAAAAAAAAAAAAATACACCAGCTGGGTGTTGTGGTGCACACTTTAATCTCAGCAACTTGGGAGGCTAAGGCAGGAGGATTGCAAGTTCAAAGCCAGCATCAGTAACTTTGCAAGTAACTCCAAACAACTTAGAGAAACCCTGCCACAAAATAAAAAGGGCTTGGATGTGGGATGTGGCTTAGTGGTTAAGAGCCCCTGCGTTCAATTACTGGTAGGAAAAAAAAAAAAGGCATAAAATGGGGTTGTGGCTCAGTGGTCCAGTACTCGCCTAGCACGCTCAAGGCACGGGGTTCAATCCTCAGCACCACAAAACATAATAAATAAAACAAACGTATAAAAAAATTATAATGAAGTCCTAACTTCTAGCACTTGTATATTTCCCATATCAATGGAAAAGGGGCAAGCTACAATAATCTGTGCCAGATAGGCCTTTTTTTCTTATGCAAAAATAAAGATACAAATACTATATGATATTTTTTTGTTTTGTTTTTAACAACTGAATCTGATGAATTCAGTCTTGCTCTCAGTTGTTATTTTGGAGTTAAACTAAATTTTAGTGCACTATCCTATTCATGTATTTAATCATGTTTTGAAATATTTTCAACTTGCCTGTATGACCAGTCATTATGGATAAGAAAAAATGTCAACTGTGTATCTTGCTGAAAGAAAGAAACAGTATGCAGAAGTATCAATTTTTGTATAGTAAAATGAGATTTTTGTTTTCATATTGTGACAACATTCTTTGCTCTGAAGGATTCAAAAAAAGGTCTGTAAAGGTAACTACATCCATAGGAACATTAAATGATTATTCATAAACAGTTAAATACTTAAAGGAGCAAGTAGCACCAGGGGGAGTAATAAAGTGTCAGAACGTGAAAATCACTCCAAACTGACAGTAAAATAGGGCTCTGAAATTGTCACGTGGTTCTGTGGACACCAATACAATTGATGCACTTTACAGCTTGGTGTTAGCTCTGCACCTTGGGAGAACTGAGACCTTTCATACTTAATGGGCCTCTGTTTCCTCACCTGAAAACCCAGGAGATTAGACAAAATGATCTTTAAGGCTCTTTTTAACCTGTATAATTTCCAGATTCTGTTTCCTGAGGTAAAATGTGCTTATTTGGGAGGATTTGGAAACTGTGTATGTTAAAGGCCTCTGGGTCCCTGGTTCATCTGTGCTGCAATGTTCCATTGTTTGTCTCTCCTCTAGCAGGTGCTGTACTGGATGCCAGGAATGGAATGATTCTCAAATGCCATTCTTCTCGTGGGGTTTCCTTCAGCATGGGGTTCAGGGTGGGGTGGTGAGTGAAGTCAGAAAAGTTCAGCTGAACAAAATTTATGGTTGGGTAGGTTTCCCTCTCTGGTTGCTATGGAGTCTGGACTCCTGGGGCAAAATATCAGCAAAACTGCTCTCCAAGGTAGTCTCCACAGCTTAAAATGATGAGTGGGAAATGAGGCAGAAACTGAATTTGTTATTTCCCTGGAGCACTGGGGGTACTCCCAGTGTTTTACTTGGAGAGAGTGTAACCTGGCCTTTGTATCCCCCCGCAAGAGCCTGTCTCACTGCGCTGTCATTCCAGTGAACTAAAAATACCTCCACAGCTTTGGAATATTTTCAGATGATGGAAAAAAGGTATATGGAATATCATTCAACATTCTACTAGTCCTACCTATGATGGGTTAAAAGGGGTCTATCACTCTCATACGTCAGACAAGCATACTGTACAAAATAGGCACCTCCATTGGCAAGGGCCCTGTGGGGTGCTCCATTCTCCCAGGTGGTGCATTCTAACTTACCTCATCCAAAAAACCCCAAAGTATTCTTTTTAAACAAAGTTTCCTCTGAAATGACCAGCATCCCAGTGGTGTCACTCTAGGAACCTTTGGGGCAGCATTGCTAGCCATCTATCTTGGTCTCTGTCCTGGTTTCTTGAGCTGTTTCTGTTTCTCATAGTTATGACATGAGACATTTCCTGAGGAAAGACAGAGGAGCTGCACATGAAGCTGACTTTTTTTTTTTTAAAATAAAGTATTATGTCTTTTCATGTTTGCAAGATTTTCTTCCTTTTTCTACCTGCTACTCAATGTTTTCTAGATGTTTCAGCAGATGACAGCAGCAAAACATATTTCATCCCCAGTTGAAACCAAGCATATGCTCCGAGATTTTCTTTATAAATGAGAGTATCTCATAAGATAGAGCTAGAAAGAAACAGGAAAACCTTAGGGTGGGGATAAGGAATGACCTGAGCTCTAATATAGACTTTGCTACTAGGAAAAGGAGATTTGACATTCTCACTCACAACAAGGCTAAAATATTATTTGCCATGCCAGTCTTGGATTTAAAAATGTTTTCAAAACTACAAAAATAATTTGTGATGTTTAATATGTTAAACTTCTGGAGGGGATAATTTTAGCTTGAAGTCAGTAATTAGAACTAATATAAAACCAGAAAGTAGATAACTAAATAGAGATACTAGATGAATTATATGTTTTGCCATCAATGATATTTGTTGACTGGTTCGATAGAATTTAATTATATCATCTCCATTTCCAGGAGTCTTAATCTTCATTCTCGCTTATTAATAATTTAGAGAGAATGGTGGTGTGGGGAGGAAAAGCATCACTTTTAGAGTGAAAAAGGCTCAAGTTCTGATATTCTGCTTTGCCACTTAGTACCACAGGGATATTTCTTGGGCCAATGACCCAATCAAATAGGGCAACTTCTCTGATCCTCAGTTTTCTTGTGTGAGGTTGAGTTAAATAGTACCTGTTGTTCAGGATTCTTGTGAAGATTAAATATAACCAAGTGGGAAATGGCACAGTGCTTACATTATCATATGTCTGCAGAAGGATTCACTTCTCATGTACTCCATCTATACACCCCTATAGAAGAGGATGAGAAGGGAACTGTCAGGGATGTGGCTGAAGAGTATGAGTTGGTGTAAGAAATCATATTTGGAAACTTCAAAAATATGAGCTATCATACTCATAGACCCAAGCATTCCTCCCCTTCCCATCCAAGCCCCATGTTAGAAATTTGATAGATTTTACTGGTTAAGACAGAAAATTGTTTTTATCTTTTAATCTAATTGGTCATAGAACTATGGACTATCAAAATTTAGTAGTCACTGATGAAAATAATTGAACATAGCTCTTGTACTCAGTAAATTTTTCTTGCAAGAAATTGTTACCTCCTTTGTTCTGAGTAGTGAGTCCACAGAGGGATATTACTTAGGATATGCAGTTCCTTGGGATCATTCATTCTCTCTGCTTTATTACATGGTGGCTTGTTCCTTCTCATGGTGTTGGATTGTATATAAATGTTGATTGTATTAGTAATACTTTGAAATGTTTCATTAAAACACTATAATTATATGTAAGTAATTGTATAACCTCTGATAAACAATATTAATTGAAAAAATTAGAGAATGAAAATATGCCTCCAAATCCTGCAATAGTTAAGCCTTTTAAAATATAAAGATGCAACTGAATATATACACGTTAAAAATAATAGGCTCATTCCATACATACTATTTGAGTACCTTTTTATTTTGCATTATCTTTTACTGTACCTGAAAATATACATCTTTGTAATATTATTTTTAATGACTAGGAAGTATTTTGCTTTATGAAGTTACCATGAGTTGTTTGACTATCAGTTGATAGTCCTTTAGTATCTTTTTAGTTATTTTAAACTGTGCTGTAATGAACATATATATAAATATTCTCCTAGGATAATTATGTAGATGGCAATTCTCAGAAATAAATGTGCTTAAGGCCTCCAATACATATTTCAAATTGACTTTCAGAATATAAGAAATCTTTTACCAATGAACTATGCCCTCAGCAATCTCAAAGTGTCTCCTTAAAAATATTCAAACAAGATGTGGTTAAATCCCCATGTTTTTGAATTCCATATATCTAGTAGTGGTGGGTGAGTTCCTGTTTTTATTAAATGGATATTTGAATGAAAAGATTTTATTATGAAGTTTTCTAATACACTGTTTAACAACAGGTATTTCTTCTTCTTTCTCTCACTCTCTTTCAGGAGAATTTATCTTTTTTTTTTTTCTCTTTCTGCTCCCCCCCACTCCAGGATGGAAGTATGATGTGATGGATATAATTATGGGACTCTGTGTGGGTACACGACCTCCTTCTTCTTGCCTCGTCCTCCTGCTTCTCAAGCTTTTGGCCACTGTATCCCAAGGGCTGCCAGGGACCGGGCCGCTGGGCTTCCACTTCACTCATTCCATTTATAATGCCACAGTGTATGAGAACTCCGCCGCAAGGACCTATGTCAGCAGCCAGAGTAGAATGGGCATCACCTTAATAGATCTGTCCTGGGATATCAAATACAGAATAGTGTCCGGAGACGAGGAAGGCTTTTTCAAAGCAGAGGAAGTCATCATTGCAGATTTCTGTTTCCTCAGAATAAGAACTAAAGGTGGCAATTCTGCCATACTGAATAGGGAAATTCAGGACAATTATTTATTGATTGTAAAAGGTTCTGTCAGAGGAGAGGATTTGGAAGCATGGACCAAAGTAAATATCCAGGTTTTAGATATGAATGATCTGAGGCCCCTGTTTTCACCTACAACCTACTCTGTTACAATAGCAGAAAGCACACCTCTGAGGACTAGTGTCGCCCAGGTGACAGCAACAGATGCAGATATTGGTTCCAATGGAGAATTCTACTACTACTTCAAAAACAAAGTTGATCTCTTTTCAGTTCACCCCACAAGTGGTGTTATCTCTTTAAGTGGACGGCTAAACTATGACGAAAAGAATAGGTACGATCTGGAGATTTTGGCTGTGGACCGGGGAATGAAACTCTACGGTAACAATGGAGTGAGCAGTACTGCCAAGCTTTATGTTCACATTGAACGTATAAATGAACACGCCCCAACAATCCACATTGTCACTCATGTTCCCTATTCATTAGATAGAGAGCCGACGTATGCAGTGGTGACAGTCGATGACCAAGATGAGGGGGCCAACGGAGAGATTGAATCTGTTTCCATTGTGGCTGGGGATCCTTTAGATCAGTTCTTCCTGGCTAAGGAAGGAAAGTGGATGAATGAGTACAAGATTCAGGAGAGGAAGCAAGTTGACTGGGAAAGCTTTGCCTATGGCTACAATCTCACCCTTCAAGCAAAAGACAAAGGGTCACCTCAGAAGTTTTCAGCACTAAAGACAGTTCACATTACCAATCCTAGAAGAGACACTATCGCAGTTAGATTCGAAAAAGAGGTGTACGACGTGAGCATAAGTGAGTTTTCTCCTCCTGGTGTTGTGGTTGCTATAGTAAAATTAAATCCTGAACCTTTAGATGTGGAATATAAGTTATCTCCAAATGAGGATGCAGAGTACTTCAAAATTAATCCTCGGTCAGGTCTGATTGTCACAGCACAGCCACTGAATACTATTAAGAAGGAGGTTTATAAGTTGGAGGTGACAAACAAGGAAGGAGATTTAAAAGCACAAGTTACCATCAGCATCGAAGATGCAAATGACCACACCCCAGAATTTCAGCATCCACTGTATGATACTTTTGTGAACGAAAGTGTTCCCGTGGGAACGAGCATTCTTACTGTTTCAGCTTCTGATAAGGATAAAGGAGAAAATGGGTACATCACCTATAGTATTGCCAGCCTGAATATGTTACCATTTGCCATTAACCAGTTTACAGGTGTTATTAGCACAACTGAAGAATTGGATTTTGAATCCTCTCCTGAAACTTATAGATTCATCGTTAGAGCCTCTGACTGGGGTTCTCCATACCGCCATGAAAGTGAGGTAAATGTGACCATACGAATAGGGAATGTCAATGACAACAACCCTCTCTTTGAAAAAGTGGCTTGCCAGGGAGTTATTTCATATGACTTTCCAGTTGGTGGTCACATCACCGCTGTCTCAGCAATCGATATTGATGAACTTGAACTTGTAAAGTACAAAATCATTTCTGGAAATGAACTTGGCTTCTTTTATTTAAACCCAGACTCTGGTGTTTTACAGCTTAAAAAGTCACTGATGAATTCTGGCATTAAAAATGGTAATTTTGCCCTCAGAATTACAGCAACTGATGGAGAGAATTTTGCAGACCCCATGGCTATTAACATTTCAGTTCTCCATGGGAAAGTGTCTTCAAAGAGCTTCAGCTGCAGAGAAACTCGTGTGGCTCAGAAACTGGCAGAAAAACTACTCATTAAAGCAAAAGCAAATGGGAAATTGAATCTGGAAGATGGATTTCTTGACTTTTATTCAATTAATAGGCAAGGACCACATTTCGACAAGTCTTTTCCTTCTGATGTGGCTGTGAAGGAGGATCTGCCGGTTGGTGCTAACATCCTGAAGATTAAAGCCTATGATGCTGACTCTGGCTTCAATGGAAAGGTGCTATTTACAATATCTGATGGAAATACAGATAGCTGCTTTAATATTGACATGGAGACTGGGCAACTTAAAGTGCTTATGCCTATGGATCGAGAGCACACTGACCTCTATCTCCTTAATATCACTATCTATGACTTAGGTAATCCACAGAAATCATCATGGAGGTTGCTGACCATCAATGTGGAGGATGCTAATGATAACAGCCCAATTTTTCTTCAAGACAGTTACTCAGTTAACATTCTTGAAAGCTCAAGTATTGGTACAGAGATTATTCAAGTGGAAGCCAGAGACAAAGACTTGGGTTCTAATGGTGAAGTGACTTACTCAGTCTTGACAGATACACACCAGTTTGCCATCAATAGCTCAACTGGCATCATTTATGTAGCTGACCAATTGGACAGGGAATCCAAAGCAAACTATTCTTTGAAAATTGAAGCCAGAGACAGGGCAGAAAGTGGTCAGCAGCTGTTTTCAGTGGTCACTCTTAAGGTTTTCTTGGATGATGTCAATGACTGCTCCCCAGCTTTCATTCCAAGTAGCTATAGTGTGAAGGTTCTTGAAGATCTCCCTGTTGGCACTGTCATAGCTTGGCTGGAGACCCATGATCCAGATCTTGGATTGGGGGGTCAGGTGCGTTACTCTTTGGTCAATGACTATAATGGGAGATTTGAAATAGATAAAGCAAGTGGTGCCATTCGCTTGAGCAAAGAGCTTGACTATGAAAAACAGCAGTTCTATAACCTCACTGTTCGGGCCAAAGACAAAGGGAGACCTGTTTCTCTGTCATCTGTTTCCTTTGTTGAAGTGGAAGTGGTGGATGTCAACGAAAACCTACACACACCCTATTTCCCAGACTTTGCTGTTGTTGGATCTGTAAAAGAAAACTCACGCATTGGAACAAGTGTGCTTCAGGTGATTGCCCAGGATGAAGACTCTGGAAGGGACGGAGAGATCCAGTACTCTATCAGGGATGGCAGTGGTCTTGGAAGGTTCAATATCGATGATGAAAGTGGTAAGTTTAATATTTTGTGCCAGAAATGATTTTTCACCTCTTTAAAATCAACATTGGAAGAGGTGTATTTAGACACTCCAATATAATGATAAACGAGTTTGCATTTGGAACAATATAACGCAAAGTAATTTTTCTTCTTAGAACTTATTAGTTTATAAGATCTATTTATACTGTAATAGCCATGATTCCCAATAAAAGTCATGGTTCTATTTTGTTTTGTTTTTTCCTGCTCAACACTACTGCTACTGGGTTATCTTTTGATAAGCATAAGTAATTGTCACCTCTGTTGATTATACTCCTGACCCTCATGAAATGAATAACTCTGATAAAGTAAATTATATTTGAATTGGATTTAAATTAGAAGTGTGAAATGGATTTTCAAATGGATCATATATAGGAATCTTTCTTTTTCCAGCAAGGTTTTGCTGAAGTCACATTGCATTAGTGTCTTGGTCTTTCATGTTTGATGGTTACATCTGGCCCTTGAGTGATAGGGGTTTGGGATTTACACTTTATTTTCTCCACTAATACATAAAGGTGTGCTCCTACAGACATTTTACAACACAACAGAAGATCCATGTTGTGAATTTTATTTATAAACATTTTAAGATTTTATTTGTGAAAATTTATTTTTTTATAGAGCTTTAAAAACACAGGACACAATTGTCCCAATATTTTCATTGCTCCTTACCTGCTTATTTATTCTCAATCTTAGATACAGAAATTTTTTTCAAATACCTGGTATTGTTATTATTTGTCTTTAAATGTACATGTCCCTGGACACATGCTTGTGTCTGCATTCCATTATTAGCGCTGTGCATTTTTCTACTCTGAATAGATTACAGACATCTCAAGGGAGGAGTTGTGTCATCTCTTTTCCTGTATAAATGGCAATATTAGCTCTTTATAGTGTTCAGGGGAAATTTTTATTTATTAACCAATTTTCTACAATATTGAAAGAGTGGTTTTCTCCCTGACTTAGTTCAGGCTGCCATAATGAAATATCATGGTCTGAGTTGCTTAAACAACAGACATTCATTTCCCAGTTCTGGAAGCTGGAAGTCTGAGATCTGTGAGCCTGCCAGGGTCAAGGTGAAGACTTTGTTCTGGGTTTGCAGACTGCTAACTTTTTTTCTGTATCCTTTTAAATGGTAGAGAGGGTGCTTTGGTCTTTTGTTCTTAGAGTGTCACTAATGCCATCATGGAAACCATGCCATCATGACCTCATTTAAACCTAATTACTTCTCAAAGGTCCCACCTTCAAATACCATCACCTTTGGCAGAGGGCACATATCAACATATTACTTTTCAGAGACACAAATATTCAATCTATAATATTGAGACCCAGTGATGATGATGATGTCTAGAACAGGTCTTAGGAAGGTATCATTACAGAGATGCTAATAGTATATTTATAATATTAGAAAAAGGATTTTAAAAACTATATTAAATATTGGGCAGGAAAACAATTTTACATTCCCTTTCAAATTTAAACTATAGCTTTTGTTTGTATAGGTTTTAATAATGGCCAGTGTAAGTTGTAAAATTAATTTCCATATCATAATGAAGGAAAAGTTCAAAGTCAGGAAAATTCAGTCTTTCTGTATGCATATTCTGTGTTTCATTTTTATCTCCTGTTATTTGGCTGGAATATATTTACATCTTTGAAGTACCAATCAAGAAGAGAAGGGAATTAAACTTTACTGAATGCCCACTCTGTGCTAAAACTCCAATTCTACTAATAATGACTTCATTGACACTGTCAGTCTTTTGAGGAAGGTCTTACTTAGTTTCCCCAATAGTGTCATGAGGTAGGATTAATAAGTATCAGCTCATGAACTGAGTTTCCAAGGAGATATGCAACTTAGCACTTAGTTTCAAACATGGGTCTGAGTAGCTGCAGTCTACCATGCTTTCCTTTATCTGAAGACAAGTATGTGTTTCCTTGTGTATTCTCAAGCATACTTAAATTTGGTGTTCTAAAATCTGTAAGGCAATTGAGCATTAAACACTTTTCAAAATACTTACAACACTGGACTCACTGACTGCTGATCTGACCATGGATTCCCCGTTGTTATGGTTTAAATGTAGTGTCCCCAAGAAGCTCACGTGTGAGACAATGCAAGAAGGTTTGGAGGAGAAATGATTAGCCTTAACCTAATCAGTGATTTAGTCCTTGATGGAATTAACTGGGTGGTAACTGGAGGCTGGTGGGATGTAGCTGGAGGAAGTTCATTGGAGGCAGGGCTATGGGGTATATATTTTATATCTGGAGAGTGGACTCTCTCTCTCTCTCTCTCTCTCTCTCTCTCTCTCTCTCTCTCTCTCCTGTCTGATCATCATGTGAGCCACACTCTCCACACATGATATCCTGCCTTACTTAAGCTCTGAGGAATGAAGCCAGCCACTTATGGGCTGAGACCTCTGAAACTCTGAGCCCCTAAATAAACCTTTTCTCCTCTATAGTTTTCTGGTGAGATCTTTTAGTCACAGCAGTTAAAACACTGAGACTATGCAAAAAAAAAATACGAAGGGTGGCTCTTCAGTAACCACACTTCGTTTTGTGACAGGTGGATGTGGGTAGGAAGGTGAACAGGAAGATATTGAACTGAATCATTAACCACTACTATCATTTTACATTATTTTTGCCTTTAGTGTTATTTTTGAAAATGTGTGTACAATTTCATCTGATGATAAATCTACCCTTATAATGCTTGACTCCTACAGTTTGATATTCTTTGCCTCTGTTGAAAAGATAATACTGCACTCTTCATTTGTTCCAATGTATTCTGGGTTTTATACAATAAATTTTGGTATCAATGAAGATAATGTCACTTATATTTTGACATTGCTTCCTGTCTTAAAGAGTAATTTCCTGCAAACATTCACATTTTTGCATTGAAAAGCAGCTAAGTTGGGTACACGTACCCATTAGAGGACATAAGCTGAATATAGGCACTCTATCTCCTCAAGTTGTAACCGAGTGTTCTTTCCTATGCATTCAATTATATATATTTCTGATTTGTTTTTCCAGAGGCTTTTTTAAATTTTTAATACTTTAGTACCAATTTCCTTTCCCCTTTGTCATTTCATGTTAGTCCCTTCTCTTAAAAAATAAAACTAGATTTTCTCTATGCCATGGGGAAAAAAGATTTGAACTTATTGTGAGACATTTTTTATAAAGATTAGAATTTGCACGTACTAATATTTGTAAACATCTTTTTTTCCTTCTCTCTACTTACAGATTTTAGCATCTAAGCCCAAATAAACTGATGAGAAATGATACTTGGACTTGTGCAAGGGGAATGAAAGAACTGAGGGAAATTTTGACAATTCTATGTCTAACATACGTATCATATGCTGTAATATAGTAAGACATCACCATAGTGCTGTTAGGTGCATACTACTGTTGGATAATCCATCAGCTCTGCTCCTCCAAGTGCTAAAAGTCTTGGTCTGAGCTGCTGGCAGAATGAACATCTACTTAGCCCTGCAGCTATTCCTGAGTCCAGACTTGGACTTGACCTGTATACATAGAATGGTCTGAACTTGTTCAGATTTTTGTCTTTTAAAATTTTCAATTCAGGGGGCTAGGGCTGGGGCTGGGACTCAGTGGTAGAACGCTTGACTAGCATTGTGAGGCCCTGGGTTCGATCCTCAGCACCACATAAAAATAAATACATAAAATAAAGGTACTGTGTCCCTCTCCAACTAAAAAAACTTATTTTTTTTTTTCAATTCAGCTGCCCAAGGTTATATGATGATTTGCATGGGTAGCTGGTTTTCAATATTATAGTACACATGAATCATCTGGGGAGTTTGTTAACAATGCCTATCCTCAGGCTAAATTTCCAAATATTTGATTTTATAGATTCTGGGGTGGAAGCCCAGGAACTTTCACTTCAGCACTTCATGCATTCCTTTCACATATGATTTGGAAATACTACTCTAAATTTACTTGATCTCCTAACAGCACAGCTAACAGATTCTATCTTTTCTGTAAGATGCAATATTTTTAAGATATTAAATTTTATTTTCCTTCTTATTTCAAAAGACAATTTAGCCCATGTCTTAGATACATTTTCTTTCTAATCAAATTTTACAATCCAAATAAATATTTTATTGCTTATCAGCAGTGATCTTTTTCTGAATACCTCTCTGATGGATCCAAAACCTCTTTCTGTGCTTCAGTAATTGTGGTGCTTCTATTTTGTGAATGTGCATATGCTGGGATTAGCTGATACATTTAGTAGTTTTATGTTCTTGGCTTTTTGAAGCTCACTGAACAAAACCATACCTTTGAAATTCTTTACCATGCACTGGCATTTAATAAATGTTTAATAATGTTCACAGTAAATGGATTAACTGGGGCCCCCCAACTATAGTGGATTTGATCACAGTTTAAATCACTAGTCTGTAAGATGCAATTTAATCATTTTTTCCTTCACAAAGAATGCATTCTTATTCTTTGGCTCAACAGGGATTCATATTCTTGACTACTCAGAGGTATTAGAAGCTTTTAGAAAGAGCACATTGTGTATTTTAAATTGTGGTTTTTCTCTTAGATTCTTTTGTAAGCTACAAACTTGAACAAGGATTTCACCATTCTATTTATCTGAGGTTAATTAAAGAAATGTTTAATTGAGATGACCAATTTCCAGCTTGGGATTTTAATCATGAGTAATTGAGAATATATCATGCCATCCATTATTACTAATTGCATTATGTCTTCCATTTATCAAGGTGGTGGGTGCTTTTAAAGTAATATTTCTCATTGTCCCAATAGTCCAACAAGGTAGATTTACTGAGACTTGTCCAATCAAGGTCATGCATCTGATAGTTGTCAGTGCTGAAATTTGAGCTCCAGTTGTTTCCTATTTTCCACTCTAGAATGCTGTCACTATCTTGTTAATAAGCATTTGTATTAGTCTGATTTTTCTGCATTTTTGCTTTATAACATTCATAACTTCATTGACTTATCCAAATAAACATTTTTTTTGTCTTCCTCTGGAGTCTATGAGAACAGCTAAAGCAGCACTGTTGCAGGCTGCAGATTGAGCTACTGTCTGGTCCACGAGTCTTCTGATTCCAGGAAGTGAGTTCTCAATGTAGAGGTAGGAGAGAAAGAGGGATGGTGAAGACTTGAAGTGCCTCTCTCCAAACTGGCCCATATTCTTATAGTCAGACCAGGTCACCAGGCCAGGCTGAATGCATCAGTGTGGGGCGAAGAGAATACTCCTTGCTTTAGTCTGAATGTTGGTGTCTCTTCAGAATTCATATGTTGGAACCTGATACCTAATGTGAAAGTCTTAGGAGGTGAGGCCTTTAGGAAGTGTTGAAGTCATGGGGATTCATACCCTTGCAAGGAAGAAGCTCAAGGGAGCTACCTTGCCCTTCTGCCATGTAATGACATAACTAGAAGGTACCATATATGAGAAAGAGCCCATGCCAGGCACTGAATATTCTGGCACTGAATATACTTGATCATGATTTCCCAGCTTCTAGAACTGTGAGCAATAAATTCCTCTTATTTATAATATATAATACATATATTACATATAATAAATATAATATATACAATAAATATTATATATAATTTACATATAATATAATAAATATATATATATACACAATATATATATATATATATATATATATATATATATATATATATATATATATATATACACATCACCCAGTGGAACGTATCTTGATATAGCAACCCTTACATGCTGAGATATTCTTCTAACAGGGGAGAGTCAAGGAGAGCAATGAATAATCACTAAATAATAGTATAGTCTGACATAGCATGTGTTTGTTAGCTTTTTTGCCACTTTGACCAAAGTACTTCACAAGAGCATTTATAGGAAAAGTTTATTTGGGGGTTCATGGTTTCAGAGGTCTTAATCCATAGACTGCAGCCAACTTCAGTCCTCTGGGCCTCAGATGAGGCAGCATATCATGGACGAAGAGGAAAGAAAGCAGCTGAGGACATGGTCACCACCAGGAAGTAGAGAGAGAGAGACAACTCCCTATAACATGGGAAAAATCATAACCCAAAGGAACACCCTCAGTGACCCACCTGTTCATCCACACCCTTCCTGCCTACAGTTACCACCCAGTTAATACCTACCAGGGGATTAATGAACTGATTTGGATAAGGCTTTCATAACCTGATAATTTCACTCTGAATTTTCTTTCATGGTCTCACATATGAGTTTTTGGGGGACAATTCATATATAAACCATAACAGCACATTACAATGCTCACCATTATATTCATTATCTAACATGATGTTAGAAATTTAAGAAGCACTGCGCCAGACACTATAGATACAAACATGTGCAGATATAAGACACAGACTTTCCATAGTAGGAAGTTTTCCAGTCAGAATGCATCTGCAGTTGATGATTCTGGTGGCAGTGGCAGAAGTGGTTAACATTTACTGAGCACTGTTTGTTCATGTGCCAAGTTCTTTGCAAAATGCTTTATACAGATGGTCTCATTCAGTTGTCTCAGGAGGTAGGGACAGTTATTTCCTTATTTTTACACATCTGGTATTATCAGAGGAAAATCTCACATGCACAAATGTGTATGTATTTACATTGACCCTCCTTTGTATTGTGGCAAGCGCTTTTCCAACTTATCTGAGCATAAAGTGCTCTTTTTACTTCAAATATTTTGACAGAATCAGCAGAGGCTTAGGAGACCTAATGTATGCCTGAATTCAAATAAATATCCAAAAGAGGCGTCTCAAGACACATTAATTACTATAAAACAATTGCTATATTGGGAAGATAATTTATTCCAACAGTAAATAAGTAAAAAAATTCTTAATCGTATTCAGTGTGTTAGTTCTCTCCTATTTGTCTCTTCAGATTCCCTTCTACCCTTCTTTCTGCTCTGTGTGCAGGAGGCAGGCTACCTTGGTCTCTTTTATGGTTGGACACTGGTGGAAATATAGGGAGGGAGAAGGAAAGTTGGGTCAGGGTATTGATGCTTTTGACTCTTCCATGCTGTTCACTATGAGCTGGTTGTATCCCTTAACTGATGGGTGGTAACAGTTTCAGGCTGTATCTTTATTTTTTAAACTTTCCCTAAACTCTGACCACAACTTTGTAAATAGTCTACTTATTAAATGCTCCTCAGTTACTCAGTTTGAGTGTGCCATCTGTTTTTTGCCAAGACCCTGACTGATAAAATATTTTTCTTATGTAAATATTTTTATAACAGATTTTTAATTTAAGTTTAAATGTATTCTGAGAAATGATGTTTTCTAGCAGTTCCTGTTAATTCCAGTTTCTAAAATGCTGCTCTTATGTGTTGACACATTTCATTGAAGTCCTGGAAAAACAGTAGAGAGGTAATTATTTGGTGCTTTCATTTCATAAGGTAAGATAATGAAAACAGGATATCTCTCCATCTGACGTGTATTTGCCACATCTTGTCTACCAGAAAAGCATAGTTTTTGCTTTGCTAAAGATCTTGACACACTAGGTAAAGGAAAAAAAAGGGTGTTCAGCTGAATAATAGAGTACCAGGATCTTTCAGGCTCTCAAATATTGTGATGCTCTACTTTGATCTACAGGGAGAAGGATTCATTTTAGCTATTGGTCAAGGAAAGAATAAAGACACATAACTGAGTAGCTTTTATTTAGTTAGTTCAACTGAAGAAGAGTTTACTAGCTTCATTGGCTAAGTGTAATATTGTTTATTTGCTGTATCTGATCATCAGATAATCAAGAGCAGGATCATGAAAACCAAGAAAGAGAGAAGATGTGCTGTTAGAAAAAATGAGGACCCTTTTGTCATTAACTGTAGCTCCAATATTTACAGGGGTATTTATTCCCGACAGTAGCATGTCTCTTACATTCTGTAACATCATATAAGCTTCTTTTTTTTAATTCAGAGGCACCAGAAATCATATTTTTCTTACAGATGGTTGTTAATCCTTCTAGATTCTTTTTCTAGCTTTTTTTTCAAACTTGTCTGCTACTCCTGTTTGACAAAATGAGGAGTAAGACAGATGATATTTGGCAGCTTTGGTGTAATTCATGACAAATCTGGACTAAATGGTGTTCCCTGTCCTCATTCTTTTTTTGAGATGATGCATTTCTTTACCCTGCCCATCTAAATCAAAAGAGGCTCATTGAATTTTGGCCCAGACTTGCCCTTACAATTTCCCCTTAGGACACAAGCAAGCAAAGGAGAGGAGTGAAGTTATGATCAACTGACAGCAGAAACTTTTCTTGGCTCGAAACTTTATGAACATAATTATTCAAAAGGAAAAAATAATGTTTCCCAGAAGAGCCCTGAGCACTCTACAAGATTTTGATGAACTTAGGAATTGTCATGTAAGCCAGGTGGGAGGAAGGATTAGAAGCTTCTGGAAAACAATGAACAGCATGGTTTTATTACTCTTTTCAGCAGGTGCCTTCTTCTTGACCTTTTCTTAACTGTTGGCTGAAGGTAATTTAGGTTTTAATAGAGGACTGTTGGTTCAAATCAGTAATTATGTCTGCAGTTGTGTATCAAGCTTGAGCTGCTGTTGTCCTGCATAACCAGTAAACGATAAAAATAATGACATCCATAAAGAAGTAATCCAAATAGAGTAGCAAGCCAATAGCACAGAAACTTGTGTTGAATTTTCTTGGTAAGTAGTCTACATTTTATAGTTAATAATGGATGTCTGTAGGGCTTTCTGTACCTTCAAGTCAGGGTCCTTTTTTCTCAAGTGCCAAGTAGATGGCAGATTGTTTTTATTTATTCAATTAACAAAGTGGAAATTTCAGAATTATGGTAAGCAGAGGCTCCTACAATAATATCAAATGGTTGCTTTATATATTAGTTTCTCTCTAGAAGGTAGTGGAATGAATTTATTGCCCTCTGTGACTTTGGATAGCTTGCATCTCATTTCAATCTTCTAAAAATGGGGTTTCTTTGCAGGTGTTTTGTATGCACATTGAAGGATATTTTCATTTATTATTACAGTTGGAAGAATTAGAGAGTTTGATAAATATTTATGTGATGCCATTACATTGACAATGTTTCATTGAAAAGAAAATGAAATGAAAATGAAAATGGTCTGTATTTTTAGTTTGCCACTTTTGATGAAAACATGTCTTATCTACAGATGGAATCTACAGAGGATTGTGTGTAGGATTCAGTTCAATTTATATTAAGTTCTGGACACTGGTATAGGAATTATTGAACATAATAGGACTCTACCAATTTTCCCATTCAACATTGTAGGACTTAGTGGCTCCTCTGGACCACTCTTTGTGATTAAATTCACAGATTTTCATTTGCATAGTATAGTTAATTTTGTAGTTGCTTTTAAAAAGCAATATACTGGTGAGAATAATACCAAGTAAAATAACACGTTAAATATGAAATGTCTTGATCTAAAAAGTGAATAAAATTGGAGAGAATTAAGATGAGAATTTTAAGTGCACCTGCACACATTAAAAATTGGAGCCTCAGCATTACTCTTCAGCATTGTGGGATGATGTTTACAAAGTTCAATTCACAACAAGATGGTATAAAGATAACTGGAATGTTAAAGTGAGTTGATGATGGTACATAATCATGGCTTAATTGCAAAGAAATGCCTAACCCTAGAAATGAATCTAGGTTTTGTGGGCTTGACGCCCACAATTAGGTAACTACTTTGAGAAAAAAAAAAAAACATAAACAGTTATGACAATAAAATTATTGTGTTTGTTTACAACAGGTAAAGAAATTACAGTAACATGAGTTTAAAAGTCAATAAATACCACAAATATTACAAAACTCAGGAAAATTGATTACATGACTAGTACATTTCTCAAATAAATCTTTCTGTATTTTGGGTAGCAGTTTTGATGTGTATTTTTTTCTCCATAGGATAACAATTTGTAATCATTGCTATAGAAAGCATAGAAAGATTCTTTACTTTTCCTTCAGCATGGTTGCTTGAAATTTGATTTGTATTATTGAAAGTTTATAGAAGTGTTTCTCCAAAATCAGAAGTTATTATTGGTAATGCTGAATAAATTATTAACATTGTTGTTCAATTTGGAAATTTCTATCAAGTATTCTTTGTATTCTGGATATTCTTACTCTTAATAATATTTCCACAGGTCTGGGCTTCATAAATAAAAAAATTCTAGTAATTTCTATGTCTGTAACTCTAAACAACTAAAGAAAAAGGTTGTGGTACATTTATAATGCATATGCTGCATTATTCAGGAGAGAACTTTCATTTTGACTGTGTAGAAAAGAACCAAATCTTCCAATAATGAGTACTCACATCCAGTGATTTGGGCTTTTCCTCAGACTAGCTTCTGGCTCTATATTCTACTAATGCCATATTTCCAGGGTAGCCTCACAGGATATTTTTATGTGGTGATAAAATTTTTGTCCTTCATGAGACATGCTGGATGTCTGCATGTAGCATACAGGAGGAGGGATTTTGGGAACCATTTCTACAATGAATGTTTAACAAGGATTTATCTTTATGTGCAATTGATTTGTATTACATAAATAATCCCACTAAATGCAAACTAAATGAACCCTCTACTCAATTATTCCTCAGATCTCCAAAATGCTTGTGGCCACTTTACCTAATATGATACAGAATACAATGGAGAGGTAGTTAGAGGGAAAAGAGAAGGAAAAGTTTTGAATTATTATTAAAAATATTTACTTTTAGCTGGGTGGGGTGGTGCATACCTATAATCCTAATGACTCAGGAGGAAGGAGGATCACAAGTTCAAAGCCAGCCTCAGCAATTTAGCAAGGCCTCAGCACCAGTTAGAGCCTTGTCTCAAAATAAAAAAATAAATGTGCTGGGGATGTGGCTTAGTGGCAAAGTGCCCCTGGATTCTACAAGCTTTTTTTTTTTTTTTTTTTTTTGCAGCTTCATGTTAAATATGCATCTGCCCAGCAATTTAGTAAAGGAATCTTTTTATGAAAGAAAGAACTCTTCAGGGTTGGGGATATGGTTCAGTGATAGAGTGCTTACTTGCATGCATGCATGAGGCCCTGATACCATGAAAATGAATGAATAAGAAGAAAGTCTTCAAGTCATTGAAGGGAGTGACTTAGGTGGTTCAGGGAGCAAAGTCTAGTTCTGATTTGAAGAAGGATGCCAATGACTAGACCCAGGTTTAAGGTTGTTGCCACTCTAATAGCATTTACTGAGCCAGTAGACAGTAGTGCAAAAGACTGGTTCCCTGGTATCTCTATGTATGTTGAAGTGGTGCTCTGAGTGGTTTTGGTTCCCTTGTGTCTGTGTCTGTTGAGGAAGTGCCCTGGATGTTCTGTAGCAAAGGCAGCATTTGAACAGTAAGAAATCTGCAGTTTTACCAAGCATAGAGCCTTAGGCTCACTGCCATTTCAGAGCAGCTGGCTGAGGAGAGATTTGCAGTGTTGTTGGGCACACTCTCTTCTATAGCACCTCTTGGGAATTCTCTACTAAGAATACATCATCATCCAGGAAGAAAATAAAAAGGGCTTTGAGAGCTGTACTAATCATTGTCCTAGAATGCTTTCACTTAAACTCTATCCATACTGTAAAGCACAACTTGGTAACTTGGGTTTCTCCTAAGCAGTAAGGAGTCTTTTCTAACCACAGTTTACATATTGCTCTTATAATCTATTACAAACAATCCAATTAATTATTATAATTTACACATCAAGAACACATCTTACATCAATACTGTCATCCCTGTGGGATGCAGGTTTTTGGAAGAAGATTTTCTGATTTCATTGACTGGAACTTGGAACACTATGATTATTAAAAGTAAACATTGCTTTGAGATCGGCTTTGATAGGGAATTCTGTATTTGGAATATCCAAATATCAGGCCCTGAGATCATAAATAAGTCTGTGGAGATGGAAAATAAGATTGGGCTTCCTCATGGGTGTTGGTTCCCTGAGCTGAGATATATCATGCTTTTTTCCACAAAACCAGGCACAGTGCTGTAGTTCTTTCTTGCACCTTGAGGATATTTCTGATGGAGTATTTGGTTAATAATGGAATAGTGGCTAAACCAAATGGTCTCTTAAATAAAAGTCACAATAATTAAATATTGGATAACCATTTTGTAAAGTATTGCTTTTGATATGAAAATATCAGTTTTACTCCTTCTTCTGACTGATAGTTTATCCCAGAATGGTGTTTTTTTCTAAACAGTCAGAAATGGGATGGGCAAGCTCTCTATTTATGGCCACTGTATTCTTATTTCAAAACTGGGATAGTGATGTGTAGATGTTAGAAAACGTTAATATTAATTCAATGTTGTATATTCCATAGGCAGATAGCATGATTCAAAATGTATAACAATAATTTATTTAATTTAGAACTTCATAATTTAAGGATACACTTAAGAACCAGGATATAAGCACAAATCATGCTGAGAGTTTCCAAATAGTCTTTAAAAATTCCTTTAACAGGAATTTTCATTAATCTACTCCCTCTGGCGTCCCATGCAGGTGGTGGAGATGAGGTTCCCATGGGTGGAATGGGCTGGATGAGAAATAAAAGCTAAGAAAAATAGAACAACAACAAAAAAACCGCAGGACACAGAAAATAGTTTCAAAAGCAGGGAAGAATGGGCAAGCCAGTCAAATGGATTGAACTTCTATACTCTGGCAAAATGGAGCCCATGCCTGCTTTATTTATATTGGGAAACATCAAAGGCCTTTCATAGAATGTTCTTTACCACAAAAGGTTAAAAATGGGCTGTTCAGTTCCCAATAAGTATTCAGGAAATGCCCATCTCTGGAGCTACTGTGAGGGATCTTCCTAGCAGAGCAGAGATAAAGGGTCATGTGCACTGAGCAATCTATTGCCTCTGGAGAACCTTGGATAGTTTGCAATGCCAAACCTAAATCTCCCTGGCTACCACACCATGTAATTCACAGATAGCTTCTTGCAATCTACCTAAACTCTTGTGTTTTACCCATGCCCTATTTACTTCTACTTTGCACATAATTCTAATAAGATAGACTTCCAGACATGTAATCCTATAGTATTTTAGAAACTGCAAAACAGAGATATTGCTAGAAGTTCAGAATACTAAAACCAATGAGAAATGGCCCTACTAATAAGGCAACAAAAGAAGTAAATAGTTGACTTTCATGGTGTGTTTTATTAACAGGTGTTGAATAAATATTCACTCATTTACTTTCACAAGGGTTCTAGAAGGCAGCTACTCTTTCACCCACATCTTACAGATGAGAAAACAAAAACTTGATTTTAATTTTCTTGTCCAGTGTTTCCTACCTTGTGGAGGAGCTGGGACTTGGTCTACGAAGGTCAGCCCCAGAGCCTGGGAGCTTAATCAAGATGCTTTCTGGTTAAACAACTCTGAGTGTCTCCTACAGGCTTAAGCCCAGTTATCTCTTCACTTCATCATCACACAGTGTCACCACAGATGGCTATAACTAAGACTAAGAATCATAGTCATGGCCCAGGTTCCCTAGAAGACAGAACCCAAGGGTGAAGACACATGAGGATGTCATATTGAGGGTGCAATCCTGGGAGCAAGAGTATGGAACAAGGGGGATCCGAGTGATGGAAGGGAGACCCAGTACAAATGGGCATATCCTTAATTGGCTGCAACTTTCTCACTCCCAGCCTGTTTCTCAGTCTCCTACATATCTCCTGAGAAGCCATATAGAACCACTGTGTTTTGGACAATTCTACCTGGACTTAGAGGGAAGGGCAAGCAGTTTCTCTGCTGGCTTCCCATTTCTGATCTCTTACTGATCTGATCTTCTACATCATGTATCAACTCACAAGGCTTCTTGGCTGTGCCCAGTGTATCTGGATTTGGGGGTACAGTGTGCTTACTCTCATGTGTTGTGGTCTCCCTTTTGTCAGTGAGTGCCTTGGAGGGCCTCTTTGCTCTGTGGTCAGAAAGTAGGGTGAATAGTTGAAGTTTAGGCTGCTGTAGAGCAGCTGGGCTGAGCAGATCTTGGTGGTACACCAACTGGGTCTGATCAGAGAACTACACTACACTTTGGAAAGACTGCATCATAGAGCAAGTGAAGAAGAGAGAGTGCTAGCTCAAAACAAAACCCCCCAAATTATGTCTATCTGCTGCACTACTTGGAAAACTCAACCATGCAAAATGACACATTTCCCAAGGGTCCTGGTTCATCGAGTTTTTGTGTTTTATTTCCTTGAACCCTAGACTGCTTAAAACTACAAGGAAAAAAATTCTAGCATTTTGTCCTTTTTGACTGATGTGCGCCAAGCATCTTTTTATACTCCTCCTTCCTTGTGAGCATCCAAAGTCAGAGGGTGATTTTCTCAAACATATGTGCATAAATTCATGAGGTGAAAGCAAGGAGGGAAATAGAAGAGGGGCTAGAGGTTGAGGATGTTGAGAGAGTTTTGTCTGATGAACTTATTTTTCCATCTTCATTGTTAATCACAATATCATAATCATCTTTATTGTCCCCCATCCCCTTCTCAGCACCATCTCTACCATCATGTGACACTTACCCAGAACTATGTGCTAGGCATTCTTCAAGGGGATTCATGTACTTGAACTCATTCATACCTTTCATTAAACTTATGAGGTTGGTATGCCTATTACTCCAGATACACGGGAACTGAAATTGAGAGAAGACACATAACTTGCCAAAGTTCACAATGCTAGCCTGTAATAGAACCAGGATCTAGTCTCAGGTTCATCTTACTCCACAGCCCTTTCTCTTGTTCTGACCACATAATGCTCCTTGGGCACCCACATTTGTATCCTTTTAGATTAATGATACCTCCCCCCACCATGTGTATCCCATTTTCTATTGTGCCTTGGTTGACAGGGGCTTCCAGGAAATATCTGCCTTATTCACTTATTCATTATATAATATATATTATGACATGCAATACATAATGCAATGCATAATGTTATAAAGAACATATGAATATTATAAAATATATCACATCTAAGATAATCAAGAATTTATAATATATAATATAAAATAGCATGTAGTATTGTGGTACATTTTTGTAATAGTAAGGTTTCTTTACTGAAACAGATGGAACTAGCAGGTCATAGAGTTTGTGTGTGAGAGAGAGAGAGACAGAGTGCATTTAGTGAGAAGGAGAGGAGAGAAGACAAGTTAGGGGATTTACTAGGGAAACTGTTCATATGATTATGGAAGCTGAGAAGTTCCACAGTAGGCCATCTGTAAACTTGAGAACCAGGGAAGCTAGTAGCATGGCCCAGTTCAATCTGAAGGCCTTAGGACCAGGAAAACTGAACGTGTTAACTCTCAATCCAAGGCCAAAGTCCTGAGATCCTGAAGGAGGAGGACACTTGTATAAGCTTCCTACTCTGAAGGCTGAGCAACCAGAATTCTGCTGTCCAAGAGAAAGAAAAGAAGGCTTCCCAGCTCCAGAAGAGAGACCTTTCCTATCTTCTGTTTAGTCCAGGTCCCCAGTCAATTGGGGGATGCCCAAGCATGTGGAGTGAAGGCAGACCTCCCATGTTCAATATCCTGATTCACATGCACTCTCCCCTGGAAATGCCCTCATAAACGTATCCAGAAATTACTGCTTTACAGCTGTGTTTCCCTTAATCCAGTCACATTGGCACTAAAATAATCCATTACACATTCTCATGCAGAAGTAGATAATGATCATGTTTAATATGTCAGATGGTTTTAACTGCTAAGTGGGAAAATAATGCAAGTAAGGGGGAAAGAAAACACACAGGTGGTGGTAGTGGGTTCTAAAGAAGCTTCACTGAGAAGCTGGCCTCTGGATAAAGTCCTAAAGGAATTTTAGTTTTGTAAACTGGTTATTTTAATTTACAAGGGAGCAGGAATGGTGGGGAGCAAGTCTGGTTATTTGCCACTGACTTTGATAACTTCTCTTTGTGTTTAGAACAAAACAGTCTAAACTGTAGGAAGAATGTAATTTAAAAGATGAAGTTTTAAATGCACATTTGTTAAGCATAGAAGTATTCTGTTTTCAATAATTTTCTGTTTTGATATAAACGAACGCCATCTCAAACTCTCCTATCCCTAGAAAGTCTATACTTTAAGGGGAAAAACTTGTTCACTACTCCGTCACTCCACTCTTTTTAATTGTACGCATGCACTTCTCCCTTCTTGGGTTCCATTTTCTAAATACTGCTACATAGCAATTATGCTTTTATGACTGTAAGATGGATTATCTCTAAACATCCTGGGTGAACTGATTGTTGTGTCAGGTGTGTTGTCTGAGTTTCTGGGTATGGAGACAGCTTCATTCCTTGCTTAGGAGACTCTCATTCTAGCTGGATGGATAAGCATGGATCTTGGGAAAGGGGAAGTGTATTTACCCACTGAACAAACACACATCCTCACCTAAATTATTAATTTTCAAAGGTTTAGAGAAATTTAATATACTCCCTACCAAAATTATGATTCAATTGGATTTAAAAAAAATGATTCATTGATTTCTTGAAATCCTTTGAACCCAGTGTCCTGAGCTGACATCTGAGGAACTGAGATTATTGAGATGAAGTGACTTTACTATAGCCTCCCAGCTGCTCCATGGCACAGCTGAGCCTTGAACCCTGGACTTATAAATGTAGGTACTACTCTGCTCAAAGCTGTCCTGATCATTTAGAAGCTGCTTTTGCTACGTTAGGTTGTCATCATTAACTGGATTTATTACCAAGATGTGGAGTTTCTGACACGGCTGTAAGTAAACATCTCCTTTTACTAGACTTCCAGTGCCGGAGTTGGCTGTGTGTGCACTTTATATTTATGTTGTGAAGTTTGTGGTCACCATTCTTCATGGTATTTTACAACTTGGTATTTCACATTTTGTTGTTTATGTGGTGAAAAAAATCACATGTAACATTTGAAGCAAAGACAAAAGCACATAATTTTAATGACACATCTTCACCTTCTACTTACAAAACTCCTTAAGTCATTAACACATGCAAACAATTATTTTCCCAAAGTATCTTTTTACTCTGCAATTATTATGTTGTTTTTGGTAAGCCCAACATTAAAACGCTGAGTATTTAAATGAGAAACAGTACCATTGTTATAAAATACTAGAGAGCTATGAAAAACTCAAATACAAACCATCCCTTTTGTGGCTCCAGGCAGTGTATGTTAAATGAAGTGATGCTCCTCTGCACTCCATCTTCCCTTGACTGAACACAGGGATGTTGAAGATTCTATGCTGGAATTGACATGGCCAGGCCACTTAGCTGGGGGGTGGATAGGGAAAGAAAGGTTTTTGCATTCTTTTGTCCTGAAAAATCCAATGTAGTTCTCCAGCTGAGACAGGTCGAGTTTCCAGCCCCTTAGTAAAATTAAATTGTTTGCTCTGTCTAATATCAATCTGGTTTCAGGCAGAAAGTGCTACAGTGGGAAAGTAACCCGTGCTACCGGCTCTCAATAAAATAGTTAATCATTCTGGGGACCTCAAATGCTCACTTAACATGCAGAGCTGGGAAACCAGCTTTGGGTGGATGTCATTCTAAGAACATGTCTCTTTGTTGCAGAGGGAATAAGTCCTAGTTGGCTCATGGGATTCTTAATAAAGATGTTGGAAACAGCCATCTCTGTTTTGGCTTCCAACTGGAAGCCAAATAAAGGTCAGAAGCCATGATGGTCTCAAATGGATCCTAGAATCTCTCACTTTGGAGAGTGAGGGTCGTTTTGTTCACATGGGTATTCGTTGTTATTGTTTTCTGTTTTCTTAGTGTTACTGAGTTGCTCTGATTTGGAAAATCTTAGACACATGAGCCCCAAGTAATTGTAGTGAGAAGTGTAGGAAATATTGAGCAAGAGGCTATTGGATTTCCATAAGTAAGCAAATATATTCTAAGAGCTCATGGGTGAAAATTGCTTTTTATTTAATGAGTCATTTTTATTGGAAGGTAATGATTATGTCCAGGCCATAAATACAGTGTAAATTCTCCTCAGTGGACATTAAAAAGATGACTTTCAATTGGAAGCAGCTTTTTAAAGGGCTTAAGGATATTGTGGTATAAATTTTCAAACCTGAGCATTCCATACATGTATGGATATGAAGAAGTGATTGAAAGTCAACAAGGGTTTATGCATGGGAACAAATGTTTCTGGCCCTAAGCTATAGTTCATGTAGGAACCTGAAGAAAGAGATTTAGTGATATAACAGTTAAGGCTTTAAAATCATTGTTGTTTACAACATTTTATTGCCTGGAGTATCACCTGGTTTATCTAGCCCTCTCCTCACATTATAGATGAGGATACTGAGGTTCAAGGAAGTTTGGTGACATGCCCAAACACCTAATGTTTTCAACATATCATCCACTTCTTTTGCATTTTATAAATGTGTAATTTTAATAGCTGGCAATTTGAACAAAAGAGTCATCAAAGTCTAACTTTTTCGTTCAAGAACATTCAACTAGAAATAAGAATTATAGCTTGTGGTTAAATTTAATTTTTATGCGAGATAATTTTTGAAACTTGAACTGTGTTGTGCATAAACCTAGGAAACAGGAACTGTGGTCTAGTCACTAAGTCATATTCAGATTCTTTGACATGTTTTCTGTTCAGCTGCCAGATAGCAAGGGAGAGGACTTTCCCAGCCAATAGTTATACCACCAGGATCTCTTACTCTGTTTTTCCAACCAGCTCTGTAGGGCCAGATGGTTTTATTAGGGCTACTGAGCATATCTAAGATGTGGGTGTGCAGGTATCACTTGAACTTTCATCCCTTGGCAACACTTTCCTTTGATTCCACATCAGTTGTGTATTTATCTCATCCCTTCTGCTTGATGGTACTCTCCATGAGGGAAGGATTTATTTCTGATGCTCATCATGTTTGTCTCATTCAAAGCTCAGCATAGGATCCCTGCTCATTGTATGCCTTTGGTAGGAAAGGAAGGATCAACTCTACATAAGCAATAGCAGCCCATTGCCTATGACTAATTCTTTTCCAAAGATTGAGTTAAATGAGGAAGATGTGACTGGGACATCAGATCCACCCCTGTACATGCGGAGGGGATCTGTTCTAGTAACTTTGATTTCATAGGGTTCACAGCTTTAAATAATGCACATACCAATGCAAGAAATCGATATGCTAAGAATCTACGAAGACCTTGACTATAAATACTGGAGTTTTGTCCTTTTTCCCCCAGCCTTTAAGATGATGATAGATATAATAATAATGCATTTACATTTTAAAAATATTTGATGCTTCAGTAATTTTCACTGTGTGTCATTGACCACAGCAGCCTTTTATCTTGTGTTTTCAGTGACTCTGAAACTTTGACAGAGCCAGCAAAGCCAGCCCATCACTTTTTTTACTATTGTGGTCCCTCATATTTCCAGTATTTTCTTGTCACCTGACTTACTTTTCCCTAATGATGTGTTTTCTGTTCTCTTGAGAAGTTCTTAGGCTGATGTTTTTTAAAAATGTCTGCTACCTGGGAGACGTAGCCACAAGATGGTCATTATCTTTCTTCTCTCTTCTCTTTTATTAAGACCTCATAAATCTATTATTGGTGCTGCAGCTCACTGTGCTCCCCCATAACCTGTCTCTCTTCCACGGGCCTTCTCTCATCCCATGGGTATAACTTGGGGTTCATTTCAGCCATCAGTTTTTATGTAAGACATTTCATGCTATTTCAGCTCTACCCAGGGTGTTATTTTCACCATTCTCTTATTTTCTTTATCTTTAAGATAAAGATTATACCTTAAGTATGATCTTTTAGTGTTAAGTCCCTCAGTTTTCACTTTATATACATTGACCTCTTTGGGTATCTCTTTGCAAAAGTACTTTAGTGCTTGTCTTGGTTGGTCTGCTATAGCAGCATCCCATAAAGGGAGTAGTTTATAAGTAACAGAAATGTATTTCCTACAGGTCGGGAGGTTGGAAAGTTCAAGAGCAAGGATCCAGAAGGTTTTGTGTTGGGTGAAAGCATGCTTTCTTCTCCAAAGATGGTGCCTTCCAGCCATGCACTTATATTGTGGAAGGGATGAGGAGTTTTTCTTAGGTAACTTTTATAAGGGCACCAATTCATTCCTGAGAACTCTGTCCCCAAACCTAATCACTTCCCAAAGACCCATTTCCTAAAACCATCACCTGGGGCTTAAAATTTTAATATGCATTTTAAAGAGGCACAGTCGTTTTAACCACCACAGTATATTTGCAGTATATTTCCAATTTAAAGCCTTGGTTTTGTCATTCTCTTCCACTTTGAATTCCCATCCCTATATGCTCCTGGTTGGCACTACTTTTCTGATCTCTTTAAAATGTTCTGTTCCCCTTCATCTTGGAAAACATTGTTTTAAGTTTGCTCCACTATTGATTTATGCTATGTACTAAAAGAGTTATTTCATTACAGCACAGAGCACAGTGCCTGGATTCCTTACATATTTATTTCAGTCTTTCTCATCGCAAAACACATTCATAAATTTGAAACACAAAAGTATGAAATTGTCAAACACTTCTGCATTTACCAAGCTGTAGCCTCATTTGCCTTCTGGCAGGTAGCAGAAGATGCTTTTGGTAATTACCCTCTTTCATGGAAATAGGGGAAAGTTCCCTGTGATGATGTGCAGAAGTCTTGTCTTCTGCATACACCAGGCAGATCTGAAGCTGCTTGCTAACTCAGGCCAAGGTAAGTCATTCTGTTCTTGCTGCCATGAAAACCTCTTTGCTGGGCTGTAGAGGAGGGGAAAAGAGGCCTTATACCTTGGACTGGGAGTATTCATCTTCTGGTAGCCAGGGGACTTCCTGTGAACAAATGAAAAAATAGTTTGCAGGTATTCTCTTGGCTTTGGCTTCCTCATCTGTTCAGAGTGAGGGCCCAAAATCTTCAGAGCTGTGACCAAAAACATCCTAAGTACTATGGAAAAAAAAATGTATCTTTTTAAATCCAGTTTTGAGCTCTATATTTGTCAGTGCTTCAGAATTGCTAAAATGATTAGAACAGAAACTTTGAAGAAGAATTTGGGCTTCAGAGTTCTATGCATGTGGGGTAGAAGAAGCTCAAAAAGGCATCAGACCAGGGGTGGGAAGGATGATATCCCAGAATTAAGCTGTGAAGTTTAGGAGAGGTGAAGAGCTACCTTGAAGGAGCTGGATGGGTCATTAACTTCAAGAGCATTTGGAAGAAGTAACCCTGAGATACAATATGGATAATGTTATTGGGTGATGTTGGGTCAGAACACCATCAAGTAATCAGATTCCCGTGAGCTCGCCTGTGCAGTCAAAGAAGGCAGGAATGATATGTTACAGGTATGATTTTTGTTCTCGGGGTAATTGGTGTTAAATGTTATAAGAGGGTCTTTGTGCGAGCAAGGTTACATTGGAAAACAAATGAACATGCATCTGTCATATCAGGTGAGTGCCTCTTACCTCAAAACCCCCATCTGGGGTTGGCCTTGGATACTGACTGTGCCTCTATAATGCCTGAGGTAAACAGTTTGGACCTGATACATGAAATGCTGCTTTCTCTGTGGCTCTCAGCATTTTGAGTTCTTTAATCAGTTCTGTAGTCCCCCCAGACCCCTGTCTTCCTCTTCTGGCAATACTTGACTGTCTGCTTGATCTGTCAAATGTGGTTTATACAACTGTTTCTTTTCTTCTTTTCCAAACCCCCTGAAATAAGCCACATTGACTGAGCTCCATCATGTGAGATGATGCCCATGTGACCTTCACAGTAACCCCATGAGGCATAATTATCCACACTTCAGAGATGAGAATACACAGCCAGCATAATTTAGCTTTCTCCATACAGCAGAGGCGAGACTGAGTTCCCCTCACCCTCAGGCCAACTCTTTTTGGAGAAATTACCTCTGTGTGACTCTTCAGCCTTTGATTTAGTAGTTAGAATTCTTTTACAGATAGTGAGAGGTATGTGTGTGGGGGTCATATTTCCATGAATGGGGGCTGACATATAAACTCCTATTCCATGCCCCAGTTGACTTTAGTGTATCAGTGAGCTCAGTGAGCTCCTGATGAGATCATGTCCTAAGAGAAACCTTACAGTTTTCCTGGCTTGTTGTTTTTGTTGTGTGTTTGTTGGTTTGCTTTATCGAGAAGAAACTCAGGATAAAATTCTCCATTTTAAAGTGTATATATAAGTGGCATTTAGTGCATTCACAGTGGTGCACAACCACCACTTCTGTGTTCTAAAACACTTTCATCCCTCTTAAAGAAAATGCCACACCTATTAAGCTATCATTGCCTATTCCCCTGTCCCTCATTCCCTGGGAACTTCCAGTGTGTTCTGTTTTCTTTTTCTGATTTTTTGTAAGAATACAGCATAGTCATATTAAAGACAGGGATTCAACATGATATAGTTAACACCAAATTTAAAAGGGAAGGTAGATTCTTGGGAACTGGAACAACTTCTTTTATGTTATTTTAAATCTATAAGTTGGGCTCTAATAATCTTGTTTTATCTTCCCTTTAGTAATGAAAAGAAGGTGGTATGTCCTGACTTAGGAAGTGAATAGATAATTTCTTTTCCAAACAGGTAACTGAATTCCCATAATATAATTAATCAATTAAGTGTCTTGTTTTCATTTTAAAGTTTCCATTTTTTGGTGAATTGTATGAATTGTAGTAACAGTGCAGGGAAAAAGATTGTAAAATTTATGGATTATTGCCCCATTTTAAGCACCTCATTCAATTTGTTAGGGAAATTCCACTTCATTTTAAAGGGAAATATTTGAAACATGGATAGAATATTCATTATGGGAGTGAAGGAAACATGAGGTGCTGTCTTTTCCTCAAACACTGCAGGGCAATTTTTGTCCTTTCAGCAAGATTTTTGCTTCATGACTCTCTGTTGGTTCTTCATTGCAGCACTGAAGTTACTTTCAGAGGGCCAAATCTCATAAAATGCCAGGGTAGCAAGGAGAAAATTGAACTCTTTGGCTAAAATCAATTGCTTATTATGTTAGGAGACAGGGGCTTCATGAAAATGTCTCATGTTAAGGGTCAGGAGCCAGGTTTTCTTTCTTTCTTTCTTTCTTTTTTTTTTTTTTTTTTTTTTTTTTGATTCTGGATTCTAATACTGACTTCCAGTATTTAATAGTAAAATGACATGGCTTCACTTGTATTTTTAATTTCCTCAAGCTTGAGAGTTGCATGAATTATAAACTGGCCCTTAGAAATGGATTTTAGAGTTGGTGTTTAAAATATAAAAGTTACCGAAATTCCTAGTGGAGTGTCATTTTCAGGAACAAGCAATATTTATATTGTTCTTTGTTCAATGTTTTGTAGAGTTTTCGCTTGATAAATCTGGTTGTTATTAAAGTGACAAAGCTAATAGAACTACCTGCTGAGGACTCTCTCCCAGGAAGGAACCGCGAACAAACCTTCCATTTAGTGAGGGGAGCCAGTTATGAGATCCTGCCTTCTAAGAGGGACCCCTAAGGTTTGAACTGGAACACTGCCCCCCACACCTGAGTGTCACTTGGCTATAATCTGCTGCCACCATCTAATGCCTGTCAGACTCCAGCTTGAATTCATTCCCAAAGAATATTCCTTGGCCCTTCCTTATGTTTAAAACAAAGCATAAGGATTTTCCTCCTTCCCATCAGGCAGATCTTGAGATATCCCAATCTGATGGCCCTTTTCATATGTGTATAGAGAAGGATGTTATTGGGCACACTAGCTTATAAATCAGGATCTAATGTTGTTGCACATAGCTATGGCCTGGTTCCTGTGTTTTAACATTGGTCTGCATCCAGTCAATAGTGTGGGGGTGTTCAACCATCTGCCTCTTAAACCAGCATTCTGATGTTGGTGACATGCAGACCACACTTTGAGAAACACTGATCTAGCCTATTGAAATCATGCTGGGCTTTGATTCTGTCACCATACATATTTATTGTCTCCCCCTCCAGTTTGGAATCATGTGAACATTTGGTGAGAAGTCCATGACCTAATCCCAGTCATTAAGAAAAATGTTGACAGATATGAGACTGAATTCAGGGCCCTGAGGCAAGCCACTAGAGACTTCTCTCCAGGTTGACACTCTGCCTTGTGAATACTGAAATTCAATCCATTTGAAACCCCCTTCTTGAACTTGTCATTCAGCACACATTTTTCCCTGTCTTGTCCTCTGGGATCTCATGAGAAATTTTGTCAAGTGCCTTGCTGACATCTAGATATGCTAGATCTACAGAGTTTCCCTGATCTACCAGTTCAACAAACATTTTTTTTTTTTAAGAATGAAAAAAGAGAGTGAGGACAAATAAAATGAAAAAAGGAAAAGAAAAAATGATACTTAATTTGTCATAATGCTCCTTTTCCTGTTGATCCAGAGATAAAATTTACACCAACGCATTTCTTTTTACACCTTGATTATAAGCTGTGCTTCACAACACTCCACTAATGCTTAACAAAGAAATCCACATGCATTTTATAGAGGCCCCCCTGCTCATGCAGGAACATAAGCAGACCTAAGTACAATGCTAATCTTAGCCTTCTTTGTGTGATGGGAAGTGGGGGCATTAACTCTGAATCAGTGGTTTGGGGTGGGGTGCAGAGAGGGATATTTCAGTAAAAATTTTCAATGGCTTCAAACTGGTCATCTCTCCCTCTGTCATCCTGGATCAGACCACCATAGGCTGCCTCTTCTCCCTTCATTGCTAAGTGGTCCTGATAAGTTTGTCTGCTCCTTTTGTGTCATAGAGAGTGAGTTGCTGTCCTAAAGAGAAAAGGTAACTCTCAAAGCACATTTGAATGACAAAACTATACTTCTTAGTAAACATATTCCTAGGAAATAGGAAATCAGTAGTTGGAATGGGTATATCTTGGAATTTTGACCCTGAAGCCACAGAAAATAACTTTAACTCATAGCTCATTCAAGCTAATTTCTCTCCCAGCCCTCTGCCTTGTGATTCATTGTGAAGAGCTGAAGCAAACCAAATTTCAGCACTCACAGAAGCCAAGAGTTCCCAGCGTTGGGGAGATCACACACTGCTATCATCCCTGGAAGATTGATGGTTCAAAAGCTCTGCTGATGTGCAGATTGAAAAAGTGGGGGAAGCAAATTAATTATATTCAAAAGAAATTTAAAGGAGAGACTAATCAGTGCAGTAGAAGCCACTGGGAGCTGTTTACAGATGTGCCGAGATGTAAGAAAATCAGTATTGGCTTTGTGTGGAGGAAGGAGTGGGGCTCCTCTTCTCTAGCTAATTAAAACGGGCTTATCTGTAAATTTAGTTATTCATAAAGCTTGCTTCCAGAGAGCTGCTGTTTTTCTAATAGGACGTGAAGGCTGGGTTTCTGTAAATGTGGGTCAGCCATGTGATTGAGTGACCCAGATTTCTACAGACTTCCAGAAGAAAGAGCAGAGAGAGGATCTGCCAGCTCCAGGCTGCACAGCCCAGCATGGGTGCACCTAGTGCCTACTCCATACACTGACAGCAGAGTTTGAACTTGAATGCTTTCACTTGGAAATCACATTGTAACATTGCTTCTAAAAAAAGCACCAACCACTAGATCTTTCTGGGTATTTTGGATTATGTCTTTTTTTAAAGTCATGAAGAGATGTTTTTAGCATTTTAGTTATGGTATATTTTTACAGGCTGTAGCTATGGTTGTGAATGGTTGCAATAGCAGGAAGCATAGGAACTGGTGCCAGAAACCCCCAGTGTCCATTGGTGCCCAGTCAATTCTGGAAGTGGACTCATGCCTGTTTTAGATGGCTCATCTTATTAGCATTTTATTATCCCTCTGCACATTTCCCTATAATGTAGCAACTGTTTTTTATTGCACAGTCACCAGTTTTTTCCTACTATAAATTATATCAAGATTGCATAGTTCACGGTAGAAAAACTAGAAAAGATGAATAAGCAAAACATAAAAGAAGGTAAAAATTAGGACCAAGAAAATAAAACTTACTATTTCTACTACCACTCAGAAATAATCATTCTTATTATTTTGATGCAATGTTGCTATCTGGTTTCAAATCATAGCTCTGTCACTTCTCAGCTATAGGATTTGGGCAAATTACTTGATCTCTTCAGTGTCTCAGTTTCCTGATTGGTAAAATACAGATGCTTGCCTCAAGATAATGCCTTGAAATACATAAAAGACTTTGAACATTCAATAAGTGTTTGTTATAAAAGACATTAAATGAATTTTAGATGAAATATTTCCCATCTTCCCATGTGGCATGAGGTTGTTTGTGTATCTGGTACTCAGTCCATTGCCTACAGCAACACTAAAAACCTGGTGGAACTTTCTTAACCTCGTGTCTGAGCAGTGTACATGATGTAAATGTTAGCTGTTATTATTTCCTGGCACATTATTAGTATTCATTAGGGCTGTTGAATAAATGGATGTCAGTTGTAGTCATTCCCTTGGGTAGTTTAGACTTAAGAGCTAAAGCAAGAGAAGATTCATGAAATGATAAGTAAGTTGTGAACTGTCTGGTACCCAAGTTGAGGGGAGAATTCCCTGAGGGACTGTTTTCTTTGGGGGTTTTCTTGATGTGTTTAGTTGATTAAACTGTTCTTCTTGCAGCGCAAGTGTTACTAGGTAATAAGTCTAAGATAAGACCCTAGATCATATCACCAGAGAATGGGGAATATGCCTTGGTTTCAGTCATTCATCTTTTCCATTCTCCTTTCAATAAGCATTTCCTGAATACTTAACTGAATGCCAGAAACTAGGTCAGATTTAGGAGATCCAAATAAATATTTTCAAGGCCACTGTATTGTTAGGAAGTCCACTGACTCAACAGGAAATATAACATACTGTGACAAATGATATGAACCAGCAATGCCCAGGGACTTTAGAAGCTGATATCTGTATTATTTTCATGTGCATGCATGCATTTCTCTCTCTCTTTCTCTCTCTCTCTCTCTCTCTTTGTGTGTGTGTGTGTGTGTGTGTTTGCAGGGAAGGATATCAGAGCATCATCCACAGGGAGATATCATTGAAATCAAGTCCCAATCGGGGAATAAGCGTTAGCCTCTTCTGGTGGGTGGGGCTTATTACAAGGATACAAGGCTATCATTTGCAAAGCTCAACAAGTGTGAGAAATCTCGGAAGATGAATAATCATTTGTAGTTCTCCATGGCAAGAAATCTGGGGTAAGGAAGAGTATGAAGAGTCTTTTTAGTGCTGAATGGGGTTGGTTGTCACTGAATGGTTTTTAAGGTGGGAGTGACATGATTGGAGCTGCATTTTGGAAAACCAACCAAAAGCTGTGTGCATATGGGGTGAGGGATAGCCTGGATCCATGGAGACTAATTATAGAAAATTCAGAAATGAGGGTCTGGGGAAAGGGTGGGCAGTAGCAACAAAACAAAGGCATCAGTTCAAGATATTAAGGAGGGAGAATGCCCAGGATTTGGCATTCAGTGGACATACCTGTATCTGTGTGTGACCATGGGAGGGAATGAGTGACTGAACCATTGATGATGGTTCTCAAGGTCCTGGCTTGTTGTGGTGTGCATAGAATGGTGAGACCTTTAATCTAGGTTGAAAATATAGGCGAAAAAGGAAGGTTAAGGCAGGAGGATCATGTCCAAGTGGATTTTGATGAGCTGTTGGCACATATCAGGTAGAGCTTCAGAGCAGAAGTGGTGCCACGGGGAACTGTCATGGATACAAAGCTGGAAAGCAGGAATTTCTTTGTGCAGATTGTTGTCTTCTGGTAAGATCAATGTATATAACTTGATTTTTTTCTCATTAAAGAGGTCCAAGAGCTACCAGCTTACATTAAGTTCTGTCTCCTTACAGTTAATTGTCTCTTCAATAAAGAACTATGGTGTGCTATTTTAAATACAGTACGAGGATTTCTTCCTGGCCAAGGGACTTAATCTCAACAACTAATTTCCATTTTTAGGCTTTTTCCCAGGCTATGTGAGGCAGCACTTAGAAGCAGACAAGAGTAGATTAGAAGTGACTATAGTTTTTGATGATTTTGCTCCAAGCTGATAAAGTAATGAAATTTTTATGATTTCAGCATGGTTTGTAGATGTGCCATAATTGTTTGTTTCTTTTTTTTAAATAAAGGAAATGAAATTCATGGGTACCTATGCCCTCACCTTGTGGCTGAATCTGTCTAATGCTGTCCATCCCTGTCCCCTACTTGCTTGGTCAAGTCATTTTAATATATTTCAAGGGAGATGCTGCCTCCTAATCTCCTGACCATCACCAAAGGGATCAAAGGTAATACTTGGTGCTCATTTGTTTACAGTGCTCAAAGCCTCAGGTAAAGATATTTCCTGGAAGAGTAAGGATGGGAAAGCAATATACAGAAAGATGAAGATGTGGCTATAATTTATTTTTAATTGTTCTCACTATATATTTCAGACATGGCAAAATAAAATTTAGGTTCATATTTCAACAGCATTTATTTAGAACTTATTATTGTACACCAGAAATTGGGGTGAGCTTCCTCAT
Organism: Marmota monax; assembly: GCF_021218885.2. Lineage (NCBI taxonomy): Eukaryota > Metazoa > Chordata > Mammalia > Rodentia > Sciuridae > Marmota > Marmota monax. Next base: position 1,930,088 of record NW_026693836.1, read on the forward strand.
AGAGGGATAAGGAATTGCATGTTTCTAAAAAATGAGGGCATAGAAGTTCTAACCTGAAGAAGTGTATAAAATTTCTAGGGAAGACAGGTTTAAAGTGCATAACAATGAGACAAGTACTTTAATATAAATATATTCATACTAGTATGGGGTTTCAGAGCAAAACCTCCCAGAAAGCATAAGAAAGTGTTTGCAGAGGAATGGTTGTGGGCAGTCTACATGTTGTCTCTCCTGTCTGTATCAGATACCATTACCCTGGGGATTAAGGTTTCAATATATGAATTTGGGATGGATAGTTCATTGCATTAATTCACACAGCCAGTTAAGTGAAAGGCAAAACCAAAGTCTCTTTTCATTTCATTTCATTAAAGCACCCTATTCACTAGTATTCCTATATATGGAGATAGGTATGCTATTACCTCTCTGTGGCTACTCTTGTAAAATGGACCAATATACATAGGTGACCTTGTTATCTTAGTTCAGATCTCACAGAATTTGGATTTAGGGAGGTTGTAGCTGTGGAAGTGCGGAGCACCAAGCACTGGTGGGTTTGTGAAGAAGAAATTCAAGAAAGAAAGGAAGCCAAAGGGATGTGCTGTTAGCTATTTGCAACAGTGAGCAACTGGAGTTTACTCCAGAGGAAAAACTCTGGGAAACAGTACGAAACACAGTTCAAAATTACTCTGTTCAAGGAGTAAGGGAACCAGGGTATTGAGGCTCATGTCCATTCAGTCACTGGCTGGGAGTTGCCAGAATATGAGGGAATTAATTTTTTGGCCCATTCAGTCTGCTATGAGGTGGCAGAGTAGCCTTAATTAGTTCCAGAAAAAATTTCCAGACTCGAAGATATAGATGCAGTGGCAAACCATCCATAGTACCTGAGATGACAAAGTTTCAGGGTATCAGGGAGGCTTCTAGAGAGTCTTCTCTGCCTACCACCTTCTTTGTGTGGATCTGGGCTTACCTCTGAGTTTCCTGGGTACCTCCCCTTTTCTCCTAAGGGATAGAACAGTGATGGCTTCCATTCTCTTTCCTGGGACAGGGCTAAGCACTCACAAACACCTCTATTCAATGCTTTCAGCTTCACAAGATAGTTATTCTTATTCTATAGATAAGAAAATATTGGACAGACTTAAAATCAAGTGTAAGAGAAGGTTTATCTACAAAGAAAGTTAAGTAAAAATGTATTTAAGTAGTAAAGACTAATTATATTAGAAATACCTCAAGGCAATACAGACTCAGTTCCCAAAAGCATGATACATAAAAATTCCTAACGTATATTGAGTGGTGTGGATTTGACATATTCTTGTACAGTACTTTATAGTAATTTAATCTCCACAGCAGCAGTTAGAAGTGAGGAAAATTACTTTTCCCTTTCACTGATGATAAAACAGAGGCATGGAGAAGTTAATTGCCAATGATGGCATATGAGTAAGTGTCAGAGCTGGTGTCAAGACTGTCTATTTCCAGTGCATGTTCCCTTAAATATTGTGGAATGATAGAAGCGTAACACCTCGAGATAGTAAACTTTGAGTTTTTCTTTTCCACACTGTCTTATCTATGGTCTTTCTAATAAGCTGGTGGCCTTCACTTTACCTGTGGAGAATCAGGGGCATCTTGGTAGGGAGCAGAGTAAGCGGGAGGCATGTCCATAGAAAAGCAAAGAAAGCAAAGGAAAAAAAAAATCTTGTTATTTTTAAACTTCCAAAATAGACTTTTGTAGTCCACATCAAAAATGACAATTTTAAAAGCAAACTTTTTGATCTTAAGAGCCAAGTTTCGTTGGGAGAAAAGGTTCCTGGAATAAAGCAGGAACAGAGTGTGTGTCATGATGGATTGGAAAGAGACCAGAGGAAGATGTAAAAGCTTCCCTTTCTCACTTGGTTCTTCTAGTACCTGCTGAGGATACTTAACGAGTAGAAGAGAATTAAATGGGGCTCCAGCAGGGAACAGCAGTCTGGGATTGCTGCCATGGAGCTGGATCTGGACTGACCCTGGAGAAGAGAGGCAAAGTTTTGGAGAGTGTGTCTACCATCATCTCTAAAAAAGGAGGGGATCCATTCAAAACCTACTATCCTTCACTTTTGGAAAGAGCAGTGAAGTCTCCTGGATCATGGAGCCATGGTGGTTGCTCACTGGAGTTTATCAGACTTTCCATTGGTGGCTACCCATGGGGATCTTACATCCAATCCAGCGTTTCCTCAGTATACTCCAAGAATGTACCAATACTTGGTATGAACCACCCAGTTTTGATATTCCGTTTTACATGTTCCAGAAAACTCAAAGCCTTGAAAAGAAAACCCACTTCTTAGCTTGGGGGTGGGGTGCTAATTAGATTTTAAAAGGAGAGCTAAAGAGTATCTAAAATGATTTTCCTGCCACAGTCAGGACCCAAGTCAGAATCTGAGGGCTGGGTAGTTGCTGGGAAAATTGTAGGGCAGGAGGAGCCTTTAAGGCAGGGGATCAGAGTGAGCAAAGGTGTGGTCATGGAAAAGCAGTTAGTATTGTGGAAGTGCTTAACCCTTTTAGTTACAGATTGAGGCTAGAATCACATGATGGTCTTAAAGGACAGGTTATACTTTAACCTTCAGCTAGTGAGTATTGGGTAGCCACTGAATCTATTTGTTTGTTGATTTTTCTAGTTTTTATAATACCTTGATGAAATCCTCTATTAAACATTTCACAGAGGCATATGACTCACTTGATATTCAAAAAAGAGGCTATCAACCCATGAAGCTAAAGATAACATAACTGAGAAGAGGTAGAATACAGCAGATTTGAATTTATATCCATGCAAGACAGAAGCTGTGTCCTTCCAACTCCACCAACCCATTCTTCAGCTTCTCATCCACCTTTGATAATGCTTGAGTAGAGAGAAGTCAGACTGCTCTTGATATCTAGCAGAAAGACTGTTGAACAACCAGATGTGTCCCTGAAAACTTGCAAATAAATATTGCCCCCTAAACCTCCAACCTCTCAGCAGGTTTTCTATCTTTGCTATACTCAGGTTGTGTGGCCCTTCATTTTCGAAATGTCCACCCTGACTGGAAAGTTTAATCAGTGTCCATCAGCCATGAGAATTAGTCCCAAGACTGTAGATAATTAGTTCTTTATCCAAACATCTTAGTTTCTGGATCTGCATTTTATAAAAGATCAGTGTGTATAATCTTTTATTCTCACTTCTTCAGAGTGACTTCATCCTGTGTTAAAGGAAGACAATTTGCTTTCCTGTGGGTTCTTATTATGTATATGTGAGTTAGATCTGTATTCTGTCAGCTCATTAATTTGTCTACTTTTCATACAGTTAATGACAAATGTGGACTATGCAAATGTTTGACATTCAAAACAGACAGCTCTGCAGTTTTGTGCTGTTAGATCATTTACTCATCCCAACTTAGAGATTTATCTAAATTAGCATGATAGTGGCTGTGTTTTCTGGTATTTGCACCTGTCCATTCTGGAGTTAAACTTGGCATCTCAGAGTTTGGAATGATACCCATTAACATCAACAGTTCTTATAATTCCAGTGACTTTGGAGGCTGAGACAGGAGGATTGCAATTTCCAGGCCAGCCTCAGGAATTTAGACAGGCCTTAAGCAACTTAGTGAGACCCTGTTTCAAAATAAAAACATCAAAAGGCCTGGGGAGGTAGGTAAGTGGCTAAGTCCCTCTGGATCCAATTCCCAAAACTAAAACAAAACAAAACAAAAATCTGTCCTTAGGGGTGAATAGGACAAGTATCCAAAATGCTCCTTTCATAGGTATGGCATCCACAGTACAAGGAGTTATGCTACTATCAGTGGAGTGGGAACGATAACTTGTGTAACATTCAGTATGACACTTAGGTAGAAGTAACTCAGACTTCTACCCACATAATACCCCATATAGACACATAGACATACACAGTTATATTCCAGCTCAAGTCAACCATGTCCACTTTCCAGAATATTTCATGTGTTTTCTTACCTGTAAGTTTTTTCAGATGTTGTTGTTATCATTGATAATAATGATGATAATGACAGTAACAATGATAGCTATCAATTATTGCATGTTAAGCTCTTTACTCACATTTTCACTCAGTATTACTATTTTCCCATTTAAGAGATGAAGAATTAAAGCTTAGAGCATTTGGTAAACTAGGATGCATGTCTGTCTGTTCCCTATGCCTTGGCTATGCCTCCTCCCTAGTCACCTGCCTGATCAGTTTATCCTCAGGACTCAGGGTATCCTTCTTTTCCTCTCCACACCTTCCAGAATCCTCAGTTGTATTGAGTGCTGCCCACCTGGAGTGTCTACACCACCCTATACCTTACTGGAGCATGTTACACACTGCCCTGTATTGGTTGGTTTATCTGGCTAAGAAGTCCTTTTCTAGAGACAGAGTGCCACATCTGTCTTGTTTAATATTGCATCCCTGGGATGAATATAGTGTTGGACTGTCATTGCTCAGAAAAGGAATGGACGACTGAAAAATAACCTGGCAGATGTGGAGGAAGAATATTCCCTGAGCCTCAACTATTTTGAGTTTGCGATCCTTGAAGCTCCTACCTTGCTAGCCCATGGTAGGTGATAAACAAAGTTTTTTTGACTGAATGAGTCTGACAAAGATGAATCTGAGCAATTTATGATAGGAAGCTTTTGGGACCTGGCAGTATCTAAGACTGTTCAGGAGACTAGATAGTAGAGGAGATAGGAAGAATGGGGTAGAGTGAGTAGTAATCTGTATTCTATCACCCAGTTGCTAACTGGCCATCTTCTCTTTAGTCTTTGGCAGTTCCATGAAAAGCTGGTGGTGATTTCTTGTTTTCCAAGTAGAACCTAAATATCATTTATGTAAGCAAAGAACAAAATAATTCTTTGGTTGCTATTCCTTTTCTAGTTGGCTTTATACCATCAGAGACTGATGAAAGACCTACAGAAGGCAGACAGGGCTTACCTGATTTTGCAGGCCTTACCTGATTTTTGTCTGCTTGTGTGTGTGTGTGTGTGTGTGTTTGTATGTGTGTGAGTGTGTGTTCACACTCATACATGTCTGTCTGGGTATTGGAGAGAGGCTCTGTTTTGCCACCAGCTCTCTATGAAAGGCGATGCTGTCATCACAGTGAAACATGTGGCATCAAAGCAGCAGCGGCAATTATGCCACCATTTGGATGTCTGTGCTATGGCAGCATCTGCTGATGCTTTGAGACTCCTCTGCCAGGACTTCGCCTGCCAAACCATCGGAACCATATGTTCTCATCAGCAGGAGTACCCGCATCCCGTCTTTCAGGGGTGAGGCATCATAGATCAATGACCGACATCTCGATCTGGACAAGCACAGCTTGTGTTTGGCTTTGATGATGGAGGGGAAGGGACTGGATGCTCAGCATTTCTGACATTAAAAACAATAGGTATTAAACAATAATGTTGAATTGACTTTTGCTTCACCATAATTGATGGTGTAATTAATAGATTAATTAATTTCCATGAGTGCAGTACTTTTCCGAGACCTAATCTACAGACTGATTGTTAGTGAGCAGCATTGTTAGAATAGTGTGAAGTGCTTCACTCAGAGGCAGTTGCATAGCTAAGAAGTGGCAGGAGTCTTTTTCTTACTGGAGAGAATCCCCATTCTGTGTTGATAACAGGAATTCCATATGCTGCTGACTTCTTATCTTGCAATATTTCCAGAATTGCTCCTGACTGCTTTCTAATTGTTACTGATGTACATATTTTATTTTCCACCCTCTCTTCCTCCTATAAAGGGATATGCTTGCCAAGGGCAGGAACTGCATATTCTTTTCTTTCCCACAACCTGCAACAGCATTGCACACTTAGGAAGTGGTCAATAAATCACTCAATGAAAGAATAACATTGGAAAATAAAATTTATTTAGGAAGCATTACAGTATAGTTAAGTCACTGGGCATATTATAAAAACTCCAACATTTATCAAATATTTTTCTACATATAACAAGAATTAAAGCAGAAATCTCTTTAATTTTTGAATTAGATCCACAATCTTTCCAGTTTCTTGGACAGTTCACAATAAATAAAAAAATTTTTTTCCTTAAAACATATGCCATAGAATATTTGCACCTATCTATAAACGTGAAGGCTATTGGAATCTTTAAAAGGGATATGAGTTTTTAGTTATCCCTACTCCTTTTTAAAATGCATTATCCATACTCCCAGGATTTGACTTCCATTAAGGTGGAGATATCTTTCATTTCTGCTGGGCCTGTGATGGTTTGGATGTGAGTTGTCCCCCAAAAGCTCATGTGTGAGACAATGTGAAAGGGTTCAGAGAGGAAATAATTGGGTTGTGAGAGCCTTAACCCAATCAATGAATTAACCCCCTAATGAATTAGGGGATTAACTGAGTGGTAAGTGGAGGCAGGTGGGGTGTAACGGGAGAAGGTGGGTCCCTGGGGTCATGCCTTTGGGGTTTATATTTGTATTTGGCAAGTGGCGATCTCTCTCTCTTTCTCTTTCTCTTTCTCTCTCCATTTTGATCACCATGTGAGCTCCTTCCCTCCACCATGATGTCCTGCCTCAACTTGAGCCCCAAAGAATGGAAACTGCTTTTTATGGACTGATACTTCTTAAACCATGAGCCCCCAAATAAACTTTTCCTCCTCTACTATTTTGCTGGTCAGGTCTTTTAGTCACATTGGAAAAAAGCTGACTAAAACATTGCTTCGGAGAAAACTTGACACATAGTAGGTATTGAATGTTTATTGAATTAATGAATGAAGGGACCCCACTTCCTTTCTAAACCATTTGAGAATGATATGCAGTAATCACTTTCCTGCTTAATACAACTAGTTAAAACATTTTCAGGAGGACTAAAGTTTTTTCCAACAATTTTCCTAGATTTAGTTCTCTTTTGTCCTTTGCCAGTTTCTTGTTTGTCTTTCTGTAAAACTAAACGACTTGTTGTTGAAGTAGACACTTGAATGAATTCATGGCATTGACATTATTCGGCCTTTAGAGTCTGACCTGTAATAGTGGGTGCTCAGTGGAAATTTGTTGAAATGTTGAGACCTGTCTGCTTGACCATTGCTATATATGGCACCTTGTCATTCATTAGAGTTTGTGAGACAAAACTGTGTTGAGTCACAACCTTCCAGACCAATCCCTCTCACACTGTCTGCCAAGAGTCCTGCCCTTCCTTTTCACTGTTCTTCAAAGATGTTCCTTTTTTTTTTAAGAAAGAGTGAGAGAGAGTGAGAAAGAGGGAAAGAGAGAGAGAGAATTTTAATATTTATTTTTTAGTATGTGGCGGACACAACATCTTTGTCTGTATGTGGTGCTGAGGATCGAACCCTGGCCTCACGCATGCCAGGCGAGCACGCTACCGCTTGAGCCACATCCCCAGCCCCAAAGATGTTCCTTTTTTCATGCCTTCCTCTTCCTTCCTGTTTTACATCCATTGCACACATTCAGTCTCACTTGTGCATCCTGAATCGTCTTGGACTCTATATTTCTGCTACTGTGTTCGTATTGACCAACTGGTTGTGTTGTAATGCACCCAGATGAGGGGATGGTAGCTTTTTCACCCAGGCATCTTTCCAGGCTCCTTTCACCAATGGCCACTCTCCATCCCCTCGCTGCCTGACACCTAGTCCATCCCTGGTATAGTCAAGACCCTGTAAATGTTTGCAGAAGGGCAGGGTGTGAGCTTCCTCACATACAAGGGTGATGTAAGTGGGAGTTGCTTTGAACAGCCTGGAGAAGCAGTGCACATTCATGCACCAGACGGTTACAGAGATGATCCTCAGAAACTCTAAGAGATAAAAATAATCATAAATTGACTTGATTCTGAGGAATCACAGACATGGAGTTACTGAGTGCAACATTAAAGTGTGAACAGGTGCAACCAGGCTTTTTGATTCCTTATCTCAATCACCATCAAACTTCCTCTTCAGCTACTCTGCCATCTTACATACAGGGAATTTTATGTTAGCCAATGGTGCAAAATGTAAGTTCTTCTACTTTTCTCATCCATCCTGGCAGTGGGAGGCCTTGCTCATATGCATGGATAACATCATGGAGTGGGCTTGTGGCCAGTGGGAATCGGTATAGAGGCATGATACAAATCAGCTGCCTCACCTAGCCCAGAGGAGGAAGAGAGCCGGGGTCCCTTCGGAAATGTTGTAATGAGATGAGATGGAAACGGCAGCTCAGCAGATCATGCAGGTTTCCCTGTCTCATCATCTTGTTCTTAGTATCAGAGTAAGTCATTAGGTTTTGTTTTGTTGTCCCTTTGTTACCTTTATTGACTACAGAGTTTTATAAATAAATAAGATTGAGTAATAATGCTATTTTTCTCAGCTAATAATACTGTAATCCTGTATCATAGGAATTTGGTGCTGTTTGACTTGTGTCACTGATATGCCATACGCTGGGCTGCAGCAAGGCTAAAGCTGGTTGCAAAGTACTTTTTGGTTTGCCCTTTATAAAATAAATTTTAACAGGGTTTTTTTTTTTTTTTTTTTTTTTAGGGGGATAAGGATTTGGGCATTAAGAAATACATTTGCCCAGATGTTAAAAGTTAATTTCTAAGGGATAGGGGGATCTTGTTTATGGTATGTGAAGGAAGCTTAAAGGGAATTAGTTTAATTGTGTAAGAATATGAAGCAATCTTCTGCCGTCTGCTGTCAACAGCACATGGGTCCCTGAAGGTCTGCTTTTCCATTACTCTGATTTTCTCCCTGTCTGGATGGAGTTCCCAATATCATTAACATGCCTCACATACTTTCTTTTGAAGCTTTGGCTGGGTTAAATCATTTTTACTTATGCAAAGTGGATTGGCTAAACCTTTTTCCCCAAATACCTGCCAAAATCAGCTATTTTTGTTTTCTTTTGCAAGAAACACATGGCCAGTCTCACACAGTATATCACCAGATCACCAGCTACTCTGTTTAATTGTGCTGCTCCTCACACCCGTCTTCCCAGAAAAGCTTGCTGTTTTTAGGAACTGCCTTGCATGCTCCACCCACAAACATGCCACCTCTTCTCCTTTCCCAGACTTTTCTCTTTTTTTCTTTCTTTCTATTTTTTTTTTTTTTTTTTTTTTTTGTAAATTTTGCCTGCCTCCTATCTTGAGGAGATTTCCCAAATAGATATCAGTGGCAATCTATTTGCCTAGGCTGTGGTATACACTGCTTTTACATACTGCTTTTGACTACAATACACAGTAGGCATTGGATTTTACATTGTGATCCCCAACACACACCTATGCACACTCACACACACACAAACACACACACACACCCCAAAACCTTTTCCAGATCAATACTGTAGTAGTTTCATACTCCTGTCTTTATCATTGCACTAAGAAGTTGGTGAATTAACAGAGATCGATGTTCTGGAAGCTTTGGAAACAAAAGGTCTGAGGGTGTGGGCAGGATTTGACTCTCAGGCAGAACCCTTTGTCTCTTTGTAGCTTCTGGAGGTTTTCAGCATCTCCCCTTTTGCCTAGTTGTAGGTGCCTCACTGCAGTCACTTACTGCTTCTCCCCATATCTCCACGTTGTTTTCCCTCCATGCATTTCAGTTTCTGTGTCCCCATTTTCCCTTGTTATAAGGACACCAGTCATTGGATTAAAACCTACTGCACTGCCTCCATTTTAGATTGATGACCTATGTGCAACCCATATGGTCACATAAGGTCACATTCAGAGATATATTAGAGCTAGGAGTACCTACCCAGTTAGGAATCCAATATTTTGCAGGGGCAAACATAATTCAACGCATTACAAATAACTAACCCTTTAAGAATATCTTCATATCTATTCTATTTTGTTCTTTCATTTAGAAATTGTGGTTGCTTCTCAATAAGTTTGCTTTCATATCCATTTGAAAATACCAGTTAGGGCAGTGTACTGAATTTGAATCTTGACTTCTCTGATCTTTAAGTTCTTTCCTATAAAAATATACTCTTACTTTATAAGATAGCAGTGAGAATTAGATGGTGGAATGAGTTAGACATCATTACCCTAAGTACATGTATGAAGACACGAATGGTGTGAAAATACTTTGTGTACAATCAGTGACTTGAAAAATTGTGCTCTATATGTATAATATGAAATGAATTTCATTCTGCCATCATGTATAACAAATTAGAATAAATAAATTTAAAAAAGCAAATTTTAAGAAAATATTTGGTAAGTTAAGCAAAATAAAGACAAAGTAAAAATGAGCAGCAATTTATGAGCATTAACAGCTCAATGAACTTATATAGAAACTTTTATATCTAATTAGAATCAGGATCTCTAATTGTTCATCAAAAAATTCAACAAAAGCATGGAATCATCAATTATGTACATTTCTATATTCGTACCTTACAAGATAAAATTATGCATTTGTTCTCCAGTCTTATAGAAACAAGTGTTTGGTTTTTGTTTAATTATTATTTTGTTAAGAGTCCCATGATTGACATTTTGTATCACAATCTGGCATAAAACCCATGTTCTACAGTTTCTTTTGAAGGTTTTTAATTATAGGGTGAAAACTGAAAACACAATATATAGATTATAGATGATTATAGAATATGATTATAGCATTATAGAATATGATTATAGAATATGATTATACAATATATGATTATAGAATTCTCTACTGATATAAAAAGGAGTTAACCAATTTCCTATAAAGTTTTACGATCATCTTGCCCACATCTAATTTGATGACTGATTTAAAAAATTTGATTCTCATTCAACTTCATTTTCTTTATGTCTACAGGAATATTTTTTGGCTTGTGAAACATTTAATTATAAAATGCTGTTAACAAGTAAAACTGGCATACATAGTTTGGGGCACATATACAACTGATGCATGATACACATAGGGCTCAACCACTGGTACACTAAGAAGAGATGTCCTTGAGAGTTGTCTACTGACCATGACCCTCTCTTCTTGCTCTGGGAATGGTTTATATTTTGCAGAAGGAATGGATAGCAGTGATGGACTTATTGATCTGGCTAAGTACTAGTGAATTAAGGAAGCTTTTCTGTTTAACAGCCATTGACACAAATCAGTTCTCAATCACAGACAGCCTAGATGTTCAGGGGTGCTTCTCCACACCTTCTGCACCCTCCCCATCTGGCTACCCACCATAGATATAGGGTGTGTGATTGGGAAGACAGATCTGGCCAACAGGACGCATATCAAGAGTGAAGCAGTATGGAGGAATGCGTGAGTTGGATATGTGTTTTCTTGTGCTTGCTGTGTTTCAGGGGTGCTCCGGGTAATAGACTTGGGATCCATGTTCCTATTTAGGAGTAGAGACTATTGACTTCTCCTGGCTCTTGCCTAGCGCTTCCCAGACTGTCAGGAAGAGAATGCACACCACAGTGGAGAAGCTTTCTTTACTCATGGAAGTGACCTTTCGTCAGTGCCAGAATTTTTATCCAGCAAAATGAGTGTAAAGTGAACTTTAAAAAAAGGCAGATGTGTAACTTCATTAGGTATTTATTATGAAATGTCAAGGGGTGATTTATTAAGTTGCCAAGGCATTGCCAAAGAAACCCATAGGAGGCCCAAAGGGTGGCTTAAAACAGCTGAGAGCCATTTCTTTGTAACTGTCTTAGTTTTGGATCACTTATTCACAGAAGGAAAGTGCTTTTGATTTTGACTGTGTTCTTTTGTGTTTTCTCTGTGGATCACAATCCTCAACCAGCAGGCATAATGCTTAGAAGATAAGGTTAGTGAGAAATGACAAGTATTGTTTCTGAGCCAGAAAGAATCTAAAATAAAGATGCTTAAATTAAAAGTATTGTGGCAATTAATGATCATATCATTTGACATTTGTGCATTACTTATTTTTTGTCAAGCATGCATTTTTATTTTTACAAACAGCCCAGTGAAGAAGGGACTGCTACCAACAATGAAATCAACCTAGCTGAGAACAACAACAATGATAAAAATTATTGGGGGCTAATTAGGGTTGCAATCTAGAAAAAAACAGATTCAACCACTCTTGAAAATGTGCTCCAAGGTTTTACAAAATGGTGGCCATCTGTAAAGCTTAAAACTGCAGTGTGGTAGTGGTCACATCATTTGCTTGTCCAGACTTGTGATTGGTACTAACAAGAGTTGAGCTGTCTTAGGAGGAAGATATGGGTTGTTGTCGCAATCTCTAGGTCATTTAGGCGTTTTCACAAATGATTAAAAAAAGCTAGTAAACTGCAGTTTGGCACAGTCCAAATGTCAACATGCTTCTTGGTACACATGTTCAGGCAGCCTAGTTGAAAGGGTCAGCTACAGAGATGTCTGTCACCAATCTAACAATGCCCCCCTGACTACCTTTTAAGTGCCTTGAATGAATGCTACTCCGTTTTTATTTGCTTCCTCAATAGTATTCTCTATGCAGTTTTCACATCCAGGAAACTGAAGCTTGGACATTTAAATGCTACAAAAACAACAACATGGTAAACTATCCAAATAGAAGTAATATAGGAATAGAAATTAGATATAATATTAATGAAGTAAACTAAGATGATCAACAAATGAGTGGAAGTACAAGTCAATAATATTCAGAAGAATATCTAATTTCAGGTTTTGTAGAAATTAAAAGAAATATATGAGCATCTGCACATTCTTACAGGAGAATGATAGGAGACACAATATGCTAGGAATTTTGAAAAATCTGAAGGAAATGGAAAAATTTCTGGATACCCTATAGATTATTAAAATTGACCAGGGAAGAAATAGGAACCCTGAAAAGATTAAAACCATAAAGAAGGACAATTCTAACTTCAGTTTTGATGCAGAAATTGTTTGGAAGTTCTTGTTCCCATCATTCAAAAAAAAATGGGAAACTGAAAACTGGCTTTTGTTGATATTTGGTTACCTAAAATAGAACCTTCCAGGTGCCATAAACTGGCAGGGACATTTGATTCTGACAAATTACTGGAGATGGAGTACACACTAGTAGGAGACTAAAAAACTCCTATGGGCTTCTGCCTAATGGGGTCCCCTCACTTATACAGCTTTCTCCCCTGGGACCCTTTCAGGTGTTCAGAGGAAAGATCCAAGAAAGCTCCTTCATGGCCTGGAAGAATATCCCTGAAGAATGACAGAGAGACTTATGAAGTCCGCATCCCTGAGCCATAGGCTCATAAAAGGTGTGAGACTTAGGAGATTTGAGAACACCTCCTCCTTCACACCTTCCACTCCAGCGACAAACATCCAGAGTAATAGCACAGTTCCACTGAAAAAGCTACACAACACAGAGTGGTACAGAGGGAAGCTCCAGAGCTGGGAGAGGAGGAACAGATAAGCCCAAATAAGCCCTTACTACCAATAGCCACAGTACACATTAAAAGCACAACTCATCTCAGATCAATATAAATTCTCACACTAAAGGCCTCTGTATCTCAGTACTCACTATCCCAGACACTATTTCTGGCTTTTGGAAAAGTTTTACAAAGTATGCCAATAGTAAGGGGGAAAAAAAACAGTCTGAAGCAATAAAGCAATACTGAGAATCAGATTCAGATATGACACAGATTTTGCAAAAATCAGACAGAATTTTAAATGACTGTGGCTAACATGTTGAAGATATTAATGAAAATTTACCTAATACAAAAGCACATATGGATAATTTGAGCAGAGATATATGGAAACTCTAAAAAAATTAAGAAGAAACAATGAAATAAAGCACCCAGAAATGGAAATAAAAGTGTGGCTTCAGAAGGCTCCCAGGTAGACAACACAGCCAAGGGGGAAAATCTCCAAACTTGGAGATGTTAATAAGATTTCCAGAAACAAAGTGTAAAAAGAAAAAGAGTGGGGAAAACAGACAAACAAGCATGGTGAGATTCCATAAAAGATGTGAATTGAAAGGCCAGGAAGAAAAGAAAGAATAGGGTAGAAGAAATGCTGAAGTAATGTTAGTCAAAAATTTTCCAAAATTAATGATACACGCAAACCACTGTTTAAAGAAGCTCAGAGCATTCCAGAGAGGAGAGATACCAAACACTGAAAATAAACAAAAGCCCACACCAAATACCAAATGCCTCATACCTAGACATGCTGTATTAACTTTAACAAACAAAAGTCACAGAGAAAGTCCTAAAGGAAACTGGAGTTGAGGCTATAGTAGAACCAAAAGTCCAGACTTATTTGCTTTTCCTTCACCTCCATCCCACCATGCCTTCTTCACTAACAAGACTCCAGTATGTGATCTTTTTTAATAAAAAGTCTAGGAAATTAAAGGAAGAGGGAAGACAAAGCAAGGGAAACTGCACTATTTTGTTAGGCTAACCTTTTCACCCAAACTGGACAAGCTCAGGATAAGAAAACTGTAGCAATTCTTACTTACATATATTCATGTGAAAATACTGAGTAAAATATTAGTAACTCAACCCAAAAGTGTGACAAAAAATGCATTATCCCTGCATTATGTTAAGTGAAATAAGCCAAACACAGAAAGTCAAGGATCATTTGTTTTCTCTCATATTTGGAAGCTAGACAGTTAAAAGGGGGAAAAATGAGGGCATCTCACAAAAATCCTAAGGGGGACAAGTAGAATAGAGAAAGGGGCCTAGTAGAAGGGAGGATGGGAGGAAAGGGGAGGTACTGGGGAATGATATATATATATATAGTTTTTATTTTAGTTGTAATTGAACACAATACCTTTATTTTTATTTATTTAGTTTTATGTGGTGCTGAGGATCAAACCCAGTGCCTCACACATGCCAGGCAAGTGTTCTACCACTGAACCACAACCCAAGCCCTGGGGAATGATATTGACCAAATTATATTATGTACATGAAGGAATATCTAACAATCCCACTATTATGTATAATTATAATGTACCAATAAAATATGGAAAAGTATGTTTCTCTAATTAGGATTTATCCTAGGAGAGAATTCAACATTAAGAAATATGTCAATTATAAAAAAAAGGAAGAACAGACTGAAGAAAAGAGGATATTTGCTTAGTCGTATAGCTATTAATTGGTATTATTGTTATATCAACTTGCACACCTCAGAGTCTGAGGTCTCCTCCTGTATTCCATCTCTGAAGACAGCAAACAAAAGGAGAAAATGGTGAGATGGACACAGTTGTAATGACAACAACAGGAGAAGCTGGTGTCTGATGACATGAGCCTCTATTGTTTTTTTGTTTCTTTCACCCTTTTTATTTTACCCAACGTTCTCAGTTCCCCATTCAGTGTTGTTCTCTTAAATGATTTAATTAGTAGATTTCTCATTGACTGGCTATTTCCCTGATCTAGCCTTTCTTCCTCTTATTCATAAGAAGGAAGGTTGCCTTTTGGAACATCTGAGAGCTCCCCCACCCCAAACAGAAAGTTAGATAACTAATCATGGCAGTGTGTGAGTACATGCCAGGTGGATATTACAGATATTAACTCCTAACAGTAGGAATTTAGAAGTGAGAGTCAGGTATAGTCTAGGAAGATAAAATAAAAGAGTTAGATTTGGGCCTTTAAATTCAGAATTGCCATTGGAAGAGGTGGTGGAGTCCATGTCCATGTTCTCAGCCAGGGCAGCAGCATTGCTAAAGGCCCTCAGGGAGGAATGTGCAGG